>NC_082664.1:51770000-53020000 GCF_025265405.1 Mesoplodon densirostris
CAGGGCCTCAGGGCTTGACCTTCTCTTCTTTTTTCTGGATTCATTCCTTAGGTGGCTTCATCCACTCCTAGGCCTGTAAATCCCATCATTATGCTTATGCTTCCCAAATTTATCCTTCTGGACCTTCCTTCTGAATTCAGAACTCCTTTCCCAGAGTCTTCCCTTGCATGGCTGAGAAGCATCTCACCCAGCCACCCTCCCTTCCCCTCCCCGGCTTCTCCCCCAGCGTTCTCCACAGTAAAGGGCCCCACCATAAACCAGCAACTTAGGCTAATAACTCGATGTCATTCCTTGATTTCTCTCTGAATCTCACATCCAATCTCTCAGAAAATCCTGAAGACTCCATTTTTAAAATATAGTCCAAATTGGGCCGCTTCTCATCACCTTAACCACTCCGTCAGATGTTGTCCTAAGCAGAAAAGCTTTCTGGAGCACGTGTATAAGATAGCACCCTTTTCAGCACAGCGCCCTCTGTACACGTGTGTATCCAGTCCCAGTGAGGCACCACAGAATAGATTCTATTTTTCTTCCTTTCCATATCTGTAACTCCCTCCACCAACAGTGAAAAACCTGGCTCCTATCATCCTCAGGTAAAAAGGGTCTTAGAGATAGAATCTGAGACCCTGGCATTCCAGGGCAGAAACAGGATAATCAAGAAGTGAAGTGAGGGACTTCCCTGGTGGTCCAGTGAGTGGGACTCCGTGCTCCCGATGCAGTAGGTCCGGGTTTGATCCCTGGTCGGGGAACTAGATCCCTCATGCATGCGCAACTAAGAGTCTGCATGCCGCAACTAAGAAGTCTGCATGCTGCAACTGAAAGATCACGCATGCCCAACGAGGATCCCGCTTGCCGAAGCTGAGACCGGCTCAGCCTAAATAAATAAATAAATAAATAAATTATATATATATATATAAAAGTGGAGTGAGTAGCTGACCCAGGACGACACTAGGTAGCTTGAACAGAATTTTTACGTTTGAAAACTGTGTAACAATGTGCTTAGTGTTAGAGGAGCGCTAATGATACGTTATTATAATTTACCTTTAAATGCTCTTTTTGCGTAATTTCTTTTGGGAAATGTTCTTAGAGACTAAAATTGCCTGGTACTGAATAACCTTATATATTAATACTTAATTCATTACATAATCAACATATATTCTATTTTTTTCTGGGTAAAAAATGGAGGCTGGGGGAAAGCACGTCCCCTGAAATGTCCTCTTCTTAGTTGTATTTTTCTAGGTCTTCTTTCTAGACAGGTGAGATTTTCTGGCATCTGTACCTTTATGTCGCTAGAATAAGGAAGGGAATTTGGAGAAAAGCTACTTCAGCCCAGGAATGTCCCAGCTCTTCTTCATGGAAGTGGCCTCTTCATTTCCTCCACATTGTCCCACTGTTCCAGCTTCCCCTTATCTGCTTGAAAGGATTTCCTGAACATCTGGTCTGTGACAACAGTGGCCTCATAGCCCCTCCCGGAGGCTGGAAGTGACTTTTTTGGGTCACCTTGACACAAGTACTCCAGAGTTTCCTCCCTGGTGTACATATTAGTTCTGGCTAAGGATCACAACAACCTTGTTTAATATTTGATTTGTAAAAACAGTTAAGTCTAACTGGTGGGCGGGGGGGTCTTTGAAAATAAATGTACTCTCTCTGTAGTTTGTTTTGCTCATTGCCTAATATTTTTTTTTTTTTAAATGCTCTCAGAGCAGGTACCGTTTTCTGATTCACACAAAGGACCTACTGGGGCCACTGTTTGCCCTGGTTATGTAAGCTTAGAGTCAGGGAGGAAGTGCTGGGAGCAGTGGCATGAGGTTTAGATGCTGTAATAGAGGACAGGGCAGGGACCTGTGAACAGGATGCAGCCAGATACCAGAGAGGAGCGGTGTGAGGAAAGAACCAAGATGCCTATGTGGGCGTCTACTTATTATGACCTTCTGTTGCCTGGTGTGCAATGTAAACCTCTTCCTTACCATCAGTAAAATCTTCATTACCTTAAAAAAAAAAAGTGCTGGGGCTTCCCTGGTGGCACAGTGGTTGGGAGTCTGCCTGCCAATGCAGGGGTCATGGGTTCGATCCCTGGCCCGGGAAGATCCCACATGCCATGAAGCCTAGAGGGGAGCCCGCGCGCAGCAACGAAGACCCAATGCAAGCATAAATAAATAAATTAATTTTTTTTAAAAAAAAGTGCTGCCTAGGGAATCTGAAGAAACCATGTGCCCACCTGTGGAAGATGAGTTCTGCTTCAAGGCCATCAGTTGGGGCAACTTGAAAAAATAAACAGCATCTTTCATGCTTGATATTTACTAATAACTTGCCATCAACAAAAAGCTCCTTTTTTGTTACCTGCCTGGTAACTTGAGACGGAGCTCAAGTTACCAGGCAGGTTCCCAGTGGTGCCACAGATGTTCGAGGTAGGTGGTCTTAAATACTCGTTGCAATCCCTGTGGGTCTTCCTGGTCCTTCCCTATAGATGTAGATGTTACATTGTTGTTACCTTGCTGTCCCTGGAATTCAGCAGTGTTCTGATCACATGTTCTCTACACTTTGGACCCCTGGAATGCCTGTCGCATGAGTTAGATGACTGTATGTGTGACCTAGGATTTTCCACTACTTAAGCCTGTCTTGGTTTGCTTTTTTCTTTTTTTGAGCTGAATTCCATGGCAACACTAAAGAATGTGTCTGTGTTGCTTTTTTTTTTTTAATAGGGTACCAGAACATCTTGTGAAGAGCATAACTTGGCAGACATTGCAAGCCGTAAATTTTTGTCATAAACACAATGTAAGTCTCATGATCTCCCTCTAAAAACCAGAAGGCTGCCCTTAAGCTGAGGTGGAGCCTTTGTATGAAATTTATATCATACTTTTGTGGATAGAATTTTTTACGTAAATCTTCGTAAGCCTGGTTGGGGTAAGTAGACGCTAAAAATGCCAACCTAGCTAGTCCTTCTTGTTCAGGTTTTAAAGATGCATTTTTATGATTTTAAGAAAGCAGTTATTTTTACGTTGCTTAGAAACTGCTCAGATTTAAGTAGAATCCCATTCACTTGGAGTCCGTGTTGGTCTGGAACCCTCAGAATACTCTGAAATTGGGGAGGGGAACCCCAGGTGGCTCATGCTTGTTGAGTGCAGTACGTGGAGTCTCAAGTGCCATGCACACGTACTAGTGTCTGCATTGGTGAGATAGAGGTGCCAAGTCTGCAACAAAGCAGCCAGTGGAAACCTCTAGCACTCCCAGCCACAGCGAGGCTGGCGGGAAGCACAGTGGACCGCTGCCCAGGTGGTGTGACTTCACAGATGCTGGGAAGCCTGCTGTTCCTTCCAATACAACATGACCCAGTCCCTGTGCACAGAAGCCAGACTCCAACATCAGAGCTTCATTTTGGCCACAAGGGCAATTTACCGCAATATGTCATCCTGACAACAGCCAGGGTCCAATTTCACTGGTGGGGCTGAATCCCCTTGCTCACGCTGTTCTAAATGTTTTTTTTTTCCCTGAAGCTACCTTCCCAGAGAAGCAAATATGAGAGTAGGCAGCACTTCTCCCTGCTGATCCTCCACCTAGCTCACGGCTACAGTCCTTGTCCAAATGCGTGCATGGCAGGGAGTGTGGACACCTTATAGGTACTGCGAGTGAGGGCTAGCAGTTTCCTGAGAGCAGGGTTTAGGATGGGGGAGCAAGAGAGACTGCAGAAAGGCCCCGGTGGGGAAAAGCAGAGACACTAAGAACAAATAGAACGCATACCACAGTTCCCTGGAGAGCCCCTGAAGCTGTTTGGCCACATGTGCATGGGGGGAGGGTTGTAGAAACTTGTAAAGAATTCCCAGAACAGAATAGGAGCACATTCTTGCTTCCAAGTACTTCTGACCATCTGTCATCATGATATTCAGGGGTGTACCCGTTTATAGTAATATTTGAAGCCAGTGGTAAAAAAAAAAGTGGAGATCTCAGGGCCATTGATTGCTAAGAATCAGATAGATTATAATAAAATAATTCAGTTATTTCCCCCCAGTTTTTCCAGAATAATAAATACCCATGGGGAAACACACTGTGGTCTCACCCTGAAGATCCTTTGGAGTGAGAACTAGGCCAGGCCCAAGAGGAAACTCTGTCATCTCTCCAGATTCTAGAGAGTCAAGAACATCCCAGGGTATCAGCCGCAAGCCAGAGAGCGTCTCTCAGATTGCAGAAGCCTCCAACATTCTCCTCCAGAGAGGAAAACACTTGGAAGCAGGGAAGGTTATTAGGAACCTGAACAGTACTATGACCCCACGGTTGTTTTTATGTAATTTAAATTAGGTTGTTGATTTGTTCCTTGCCAAAAAATTTCTATTTAATGAGAAAATCATGTGAAGATTCTTAAACATTCTTCCAGCATCACCCTGTTAAGCAATGTCAGCTGTAGTCTGGAAACCACAGGTGATTTGTGTCTAAACTCTGGCATGGGGGCTACATCCCGTGGGGTGGAGGCACAGAAAGAAGGCTGGATGTGTGTGGGATGGAGCTGACACCTAGCGACTCCCCAGAGGGTGAGCACTGCCTGCTCTTATTTATCTGGTGGGGACGAATGTCAGAGCTGGAAGGGAGGTCTCTTGGCAAGCTGCTGCTTCCCGCCCTTCTCTTTCCCAGCTTATCTCAGTAGGCCCAGGGCTTGTCCTGTTTACTAGGCGGAATGTGTCCTGTTCTCAGTTAAACAACTGGATTGTGAATTCTGCTTAGGCACCAACTTGCAGCTCCTGCAGCCATGCTGCAGGCCTCACCCAGAGCCTTTTAACATTTTCCCTGTCACCTAAGGTAGCCAGATGAAATATAGGACACCCAGTTAAATGTGAATTTCAGGTAAACAATCATAACACTTTAGTATAAATATGTCCCAAACATTGCGTGGGGCATACTTATGCTAAAAAATTATTTCTTGTTTATCTGGCTACCCAACTTTCATTTTTCCTTTCACACTTGTTGGTCTTTAGGGGCTCTGCAGGAATTTGGGCTGACTCAGGCTATGATGGGTATGGTACTAGGTTTATTTTAGGCTGCTGTTTTGTAGTCTGTTTTCCAAAAGGCCAGTGAGAGGTTCAAACAATTTCTCAAGTATTTGCTAAATATTCATATGTTTTATTTAGTCCATGTATTATAGTTGCTCCTTTTTAATCTGCTTTGATTTGATGTTTGTGATTAGTGCATACACAGAGACGTAAAGCCAGAAAACATCCTCATCACAAAACATTCTGTGATTAAGCTTTGTGACTTTGGATTCGCTCGGCTTTTGAGTGAGTACTGAAGTTTTCTTTAGTTAAGTGTCAAAGCTGGAAAGATTTTTAATATGATAAAGAATCTAAATGCTATAGAAAGCTGGTTCCTGTATATTTAGGGCATAAGCTTGCTATAAATTACACGTCTGCAATTAATTGAAAACATGTAGATATACACTGGTTTAAAATGTATGCTATCTGTAAATTTTACCACAGTAAAGTGCTTATTAAAAAGTATATTACCCTCCTGGTTTCTACCATGTTTTGCTAAAATAGTACTTTTTAGAACTACTATTTTAGAAGAGTGGTTTTCAACCTCTGCTGTAGATTAGAATCATCTGGGAAACTATAAACTCTAACTATAAAAACTATACTGATACCCCTCCGGGGATTCTGGTTTAATTGGACTGGGGGGTACCCAAACATCAGTAATTTTAAAAATACTGTATTCCAAGTGATTTTAATGTGCACCCAGTATTGTGAACCACTGATTTAGGAAAGCCACAGATGGAACACAAGCTTGATTTCTCAGGTCTTGCCCCTCCTGGTTTTGATTCCTCGCTTGCACTGCTTTCTCTGTTTTCCATGTCCCATCACTGGCCAGCTGGACCGAGTGACTACTACACAGACTATGTGGCCACCAGGTGGTACCGCTCCCCAGAGCTGTTGGTGGGGGACATGCAGTACGGCCCCCCAGTAGATGTTTGGGCAATTGGCTGTGTCTTTGCTGAGCTGCTATCAGGAGTGCCTCTGTGGCCCGGAAAATCAGATGTGGATCAGCTCTATCTGATAAGGAAAACCTTGGGTAAGTGGTGTTTCTGTCCTGCCTTTTGGAAACTGGATAGTTTTACCCGTGTCAGTGCTGGGCAGAGCCAAGTTCCTAGTCTCATCTAATGCCCTTTGCAGTCACAAAGAGGGAAAGTCTCAATGAAATGGCTCCATTAAAGGTGTCCGGGTTTGTTTTAAGAGAAAGAATCAACAATTTTGAGTATGTTCTAATTGTCCAAAAAGACACAAGATTCTCTCTTCAACATAGTTTGGATCAAGTTAAACTCCGAATAATGATGATAACATCAATAAAAACATACATTTCTATAAGGGCCTAGCAGTTTACAGAATGCTGTTGTGTTTCGCTTCATTTATTATGATGTGGTAATTCATTCTCTGGATGTCCTTGACTCCAGCCTGTCAGGCTAGTTTGGATTATTCACATGCTATTTAGATGATGCTCAACCTTCTAAGTGTCGGGAAGAAAGCCTGGTTCTTCTTATGTCACCCTTCTTGTTTTACTTTCCCACCCCCAAAGTCCCTTCCTTTGTTTCTACTCTTGGGGAATAGGGGGAGGAGAAGAGGGGGAAGGAAGGGACAGGTGCACAGATCTGTGAGCAGGGATTGATCCCTTCAGAAGTCAGGGAGTCGAGCTGTGACTCCCAGTTTAGAGCAAACTTTTCTTCCTTGAAACTCATGTAGCATCTGCTGTTGCCATGTCTTTGTGTCTTGTGCTTGCATCACTCCAAAGGCACTGGAAGCTGCCTGAGGCTGAGATCCTGTCTTTTATTTCTATTTATCCTCCACCAACATCTGCATACAGTAGGTAGTAAATATTTGCTGGTAGCTTTTGTTGAGTGACATGTAAGTCACCTTGGAGCCCTGCCAGGGGCACTGAGCCTTCCTTTGCTGTGTTTTCCCGGTGATTTTAGGGCACTATGTCCATGTCCTACCCCCCAGCTCTCTGGTGGAAGAAGGTTATTAAGGTACAGACAATGTGCTCATGAGGAAGCTCACTGAGACCTGGGACAAGGCATTAGAGAGCATATTTTGGCTGCTTGTCCAAAATGGGCAAGGACAGCAGTTTTTGGATTTGAGTGAAAGGTAAAGTTCTGAGACAAACTGGTAAATTTAGCCAACTTGATACCCTAAGGTTGGAACTCCAGCCCAGTCCAATAGCAGCGTTTCCAGGGCCCTGACTGGCAGGCTTTCACTGTTCACTCTGCTCTGGGAAGTGGGCCTGGGTGTGCCAGGGGCTCCCTTCTGAGCGTCTCCATCTGTTCTCTGAACAAAATTCCTCTTCAGATGTCATATCCCTGGAATTTTACATGAGGGCGATTTTAGCTTATTTGGCTGAAATGTGGGCAGGTGAGCCTCACGTAATCCCCCAGAATATAGAAATGCTCCTTTTGTTTTATTATTTCACTTCTTAAGTGCTTCTAAACGGTATATAAAGTGGGATTTCCAAGTGATTGCTATTTGGTAAAACAAGTAAAGGTGGTTCCAACTTGGAAACGTATTCCTTCTAGCTAGATCTTCCATGCTTTGTTTCCTCCCTCCCTCCTTGCCTTTCTCTGCTCCTTTCCTAACCCTAACCCTTCCTTTCTCAGATATTTATTGAGTGCTTGCTACGTGTCAGGCACTGTTCTAAGTGCTAGGCCAATACACTTTTATCTCGACCCATCAGTATTCAATGAATACGATTTTGATTTGTGGTTGTTGCACTTCTGCTATTTTTTAAAATTTAATTTAATTAATTTTTTTTATGCAGCAGGTTCTTATTACTTATCTGTTTTATACATATTGGTGTATACATGTCAATCCCAATCTCCCAATTCATCCCACCACCACGACCACCCCCTGCTGCTTCCTCCCCTTGGTGTCCATACGTTTGTTCTCTACATCTGTGTCTCTATTTCTGCTCTGCAAATTGTTCATCTGTACCATTTTTCTAGATTCCACAAATATGCATTAATATACGATATTTGTTTTTCTCTTTCTTTCACTCTGTATTACAGTCTCTAGGTCCATCCATGTCTGTACAAATGACCCAATTTCCTTCCTTTTTATGGCTGAATAATATTCCATTGTATACATTTACCACATCTTCTTTATCCATTCACCTGTTGATGGGCATTTAGGTTGCTTCCATGTCCTGGCTATTGTAAATAGTGCTGCAGTGCACATTGGGGTGCATGTATCTTTTTGAATTATAGTTTTCTCAGGGTATATGCCCAGTAGTGAGATTGCTGGGTCATATGGTAGTTCTAGTTTTAGTTTTTTTTTTTTTTTTTTTTTCTTTTTTTGCGGTATGCGGGCCTCTCACTGTCGTGGCCTCTCCCGTTGCGGAGCACAGGCTCCGGATGCGCAGGCCCAGCGGCCATGGCTCACGGGCCCAGCCGCTCCGCGGCATATGGGATCCTCCCAGACCGGGGCACGAACCCGTATCCCCTGCATCGGCAGGCGGACTCTTAACCACTGCGCCACCAGGGAGGCCCCTAGTTTTAGTTTTTTAAGGAGCCTCCATACTGTTCTCCATAGTGGCTGTATCAATTTACATTCCCACCAACAGTGCAAGAGGGTTCCCTTTTCTCCACACCCTCTCAGCATACTTTTGCTATTTAAAAAAAGCCATCATTTGTTAGTGTGTGTATGTGTGTGTGCGCGCACATGCTTCTGAGTTGTTTGGTTTGGACTCCTCAAACATTTTGTGAGCCTTTGAGGGGCAAGAACATTGCAGCCTTTAGTTTCCGTTCATGCCTCCTCTGTGCCTAACACAGTACTCCACCCACTGTGGGTCTCGGCACAGTTTGTTGAAAGTTCCCTCAGCGCCTCTCCCTCTGACTGGAGAAGCAAATTGCAGCCTTTGTAGGTATAGGCACTGACCAACACAGCACCAATGGAAGGAAGCCATAGAGCCGTGCTTGCTAACTGATCTAATTTTCTTTGAGAGGATGGAAAAGACTTTATTTTCATTTATTTATTTTTGTGGGTTTTGTTTTTTTTTAATTTTTATTGATGTATAGTTGATTTATAATATCATGTTAATTTCAGGGAGCTATACTCAGTATTTTGTAATATATACAACCTATCTAATTTTACCTTTCTCTTTCTTCTTGTCCAAAGGAGACCTCATTCCTAGGCACCATCAAGTATTTAGCACAAATCAGTACTTCAGTGGGGTAAAAATTCCAGACCCTGAAGATATGGTGAGTGACCCATTTTGGAAAGAGCTCTGCATGTCAGAGCTAAGGTTACCAGGGTGTTTAAGGGGGATCATTCTCACTCGATGAATGTACATGAGGAGTTGCAGGCTAACTAGGTTTTGGTAGTTATGCACCAGCCTGAGCCCCATGGTCCACTTTGCAATGGAAGATCAGTCTAAGAGTAAAAAAGAAAACTGGGGCAAATTGGCTAGCAAGATCATGGCCTTCAGTGCTAATTTACAGATTGCTGATAGCAGAGCTTAGCCAGCATGTTGGACAGGAATGCAGAGCTACCTGCCCCAGCCTCACCTGTCCTTCATCATTTTCAGCAGTGGAAGCTATGGAGCTCAGAGCCAGTTAACTTTTAGACAGTGACTCATCCAGGGAAAATCCAGCGTTGTCCAAACCCCCTACTCTACAGTGCTTTCACTCCCAGACTGGGGGAAAACGGTGATGAACTTGCTTGGCCAGCCTTACTCTCATACCTGTTCCCTATGGCCAATGTGTGGAAAACACTTATTTTTCAAAAATTGAAAAAAATTTAAAACATGCATATCCTAACCCACTTTCAAGAATTTATTCCAGTGAAACTATTAGACAAAGGCATAAAGATATGACATTCTTTTTTTAAATTGGGGTATCGTTGGTTTACAATGTTGTGTTAGTGTCTACTGTACGGCAAAGTGGAGTTCCCTGTGCTATACAGCAGGTTCTCATTTTATACATATTAGTTTACATGTGTCAATCCCAATCTCACAGTTCATCCCACCACCGCCCCCCTTTTCCCCCTTGGTGTCCATACGTTTGTTCTCTACATCTCTGTCTGTATTTCTGCCTTGCAAATCGGTTCACCCGTACCATTTTTCTAGATTCCACATATATGCGTTAATATACTATATTTGTTTTTCTCTTTCTGACTTACTTCACTCTGTATGACAGTCTCTAGGTCCATCCACACCTCTACAAATGACCCAGTTTCATTCCTTTTTATGGCTGAATAATATTCCATCGTATATATGTACCACATCTTCTTTATCCTGTCATCTGTCGATGGACATCTAGGTTGCTTCAGTGACCTGGCTACTGTAAATAGAGCTGCAATGAACATTGGGGTGCACGTGTCTTTTTGAATTGTGTTGTCTCAGGGTATATGCCCAGTAGTGGGATTGCTGTGTCATAGGGTAATTCTATTTTTAGTTTTTTAAGGAACCTCCATACTGTTCTCCATAGTGGCTCTATCAGTTTACATTCCCACCAACAGTGCAAGAGGGTTCCCTTTTCTCCACACCCTCTCCAGCATTTATTGTTTGTAGATTTTCTGATGATGCCCAATCTAACCAGTGTGAGGTGATAACTCATTATAGTTTCGATTTGCATTTCTCATGACATTCTTTAATAGAAATCATTTCCTTTAGTGTTCCATCAGTAGGGAATTAATTAAATAAGTTATGGTATGTCCTTACAATAGAAGTACCACATAGCTAATAAAAATAGATTCATATGTAATCACCTAAAAAAAAAATGTCCACAACATATTGCTAAATGAAAAAAAAAAGTTACAAAACAGTATATATAATTTGACATAATTTTAATAAATATTTAATAAATACACACATTTACATGTATAAATATTTAATAAAACATACATTTACATGTATAAATATAAAACAATATGACAACCTCTGGAAAATCAGGCAAAGATTTTTACGTTTGTGAAATAAATGGCTGCAAAGATATATACCAAAATATTAACAGTGAATGTCTCTTTGTGGTGGGATGATTTGTTTCTTTATGTTTTTTTAATATTTTCAAAAGTCTTCTAATGAGCCTGTATTATACTCAAAAACATTTCTGAGCACAGTTAAGGTCTGTGAGATCCTGAGTTCCTACTGCCTAAGGAAGGTGCTTTCAAACTGAAACTAACCCTTCTCCATTGCTCAGTTTCCAGATGGAAGGTCCATCCAGTTCCACCGGAGCTGTCTGTTCTCCCAACCTCTTGGCCTGTCCTGCAGTGAAGTCTCCCACCTCCCACTTCCCCGCCACCCCTGCTCCTGCAGCGCTAGAAATAGGAAAAGTGGGGCAGCTGGGAGCCTGCGGGACCGCAGAAGCAGGAATGACACCTGGCATATGGGAAGTGACCCAGCCGGCTCCCTTGTGACCTGGACGTTCCCAGTTTCACGCTAAATATCCCTTGGCGATTTCCTGTTCGCTTTTCTACCGGAGAAGCCTCCGAAACAACCCAGGTTTCATCAGTTTCATCAGCGTAAAAGGCTTCCTATGGTTTCCCAGAGGTTGTGCTGCAGGGGATTTCCTGTTGACAGAAACACAGGAAGAAGTAGTGGGGGGGCTGTGCTGGTTGAACATCTGTGTCCCAGTCCCTCTGCCGGTCAGCAACCCTGCGCCAGAGAGGCCTGCTTGCTTCTGGGGCAGGGAAACCGGCTAAGCAGGCGGGATGGGCCCATCCTATCACAGCCAACCAGCCGGCCTCGTCCCAGGCGTCCTTGCTGAGACAGCAGGGCTCAGTGTCAGCGATGTCAAGGCAATCCCCAGAGGTGCTCAGATTCAACACACAGAAATAGCAAGAGAAATAGTTTAGCTGTGGGGGTGGAGAGGGCCGCTCTCAAAGGCTGATACAAATCCGCTTTAGGATTTTTTTTTCCCCTGTTGGTCTTCAGAGCCTCAGTTTTGGAGTTTCCTATCTCTTATTAGTGATGAATAACTGCACACTCAGGAATTGGTTGTTGTTGGCTGCTTCCCCTGTCCCAAGTAACACTGTGCTTTTAATCTTGATGGCAGCACCAGGGAACTGCCATCTTTAAACACACAACACACCTGGTCATTTATTTGACTCCGCTTGGCTAGCTCTTAATATCTCAGCTCCCCTCCTCTTTAGCCTCTTTATCAGCTGTATATCTCTTTAACTGGCCTGTCTGTCTGCCTGACATAGGCATTCCTTCTACTTTATAGTGTTTATTATTCCTGATTGTCTCCTGCCTGTGACTGGAGCAAAATAGCCTTAAAGGGCCAAAGGGAGATTGATGAATTGTCTGCTCAGGAGACTCTTTAAACAGTAGGATAATCAGGGAAACAGCAGGCTCTTGTGGGATGAGAGAACAGTGTTTATTCCAGAAAACCAAGAAACATTTTCTGGGTCAGGAAAAAAATCTATTTTGTAGCTCCCTTTATGTAAATATCAATAAATGCAGTAATCAGAGCCCCTTTCTATAAATGCCAAGATAAATGCCAAAAGTTATTCTAGGGCAAGGCAAGTTATATAAGTTGAGGCAGAAATAAAGGAAATAACAATTGCTTGACGAGTGTTTTGGGTTTTTTTTCTTTCCTTAGTATCCCCTCACAATTTGCTACCTGCATCAGTTCTTCAGGAAGTGAAGGGGGTTAATGGTTAGGAAGAAAATTTGGAAAAGCAATTTGGAGGTGGGGAGAGAAGGAGCTTATAAAACAATTTGGAGGTGGGGAAAGAAGGAGCTTATGAAACAGACACAGGGAGGTGGGGTGGGCAGAGAGTGGAAGAGGCGAAGAAGGTGCCAGGGAGATGCTTCTCTCACTCAAAAGAAATTCAATCTGAGGTAACCTTATATTTGAATATATGCTGTAAATAAAATCCCTGTTTTCTTTTCTTTAACAGGAACCACTTGAATTAAAATTTCCAAACATCTCTTATCCTGCCCTGGGGCTCTTAAAGGTAAAATCATGGCTTCCAACAGACCTGGAAGCACACGGCAGCTGTACCACTAGGGAATCAGAATGATGTATGTCAATCCATGGATTGAAAAGTGTTCCTTTTAGAATTCTTCTTCTCCTTTGAAAAGTATACATATTTTCCATTTTTAAAAATGGGTCACATAACAGTGAAAACATCTGAAAGTATTTTTCACTTTAAATAAACTTAAACTGTATTTGACATCTAAATTAACACAAAATAGAAATTTAAGATTGGGGTGGTTTGTTTTACAAAAGGATCCTTTTCTTCAAAAAAATGTTTAGCCATAGGATTCTTTTAAATAGCCAACTCCCTAGTATATTGGAAATAGGTTTTGATTTTAAAACTTGATTTATATACACATTTTCAGAAATATAATAGCCCTTATGTAAAATGAGGCACCAATTAAAATGTTTGCAAGTTACAGACAATGTCCCACCCATTTCAAAAAGTATTTAAAACATTTACTGATGCATTTATAATTTTAAAAAATGAGACAGTTCCTTGGGGTATGTAGTTGTGAGATTTAATCTTTCCAAGTATGAGCCCTCTGGCCTATTTACTGGCAAAGCAAATAGTTAAGAATGATGTAACATAAAGAGATGTATATTATGCCTCTCCTTCCTTACATACACATAGTTACCTGTAATGCATGGACTATTTCTGGAAGAATATACCTAAAATAACTGATTTTAGAAGGGAGAATGGAAGAACTAGAGTGCTGGAGAGACTCTGCTGCATGCTGTATAAATTTTATTTTTACCATGTGTGATTTTTTAAATAAAAAACTAGTTTTTACTAAGTACAGGCAAGGAACCAAATGGGTTAGGTGGATTATTCTAGTGAGACACTGAGGTGAACTCAAAAATTGTATCCTACTCCCTCAGGGCAGAGCGCCAAATACCTCAAGAACAGAACAAGGTGGAGAAAATGATGTTTTTTTTGTTACTATTCCTAGAAACTATTAATTCATTACGTGGTAACCCATGAATGATTGTGGAAGGAACGAAAGTCATGATTGGTGTGTTTTTTCCTCCTTTTTCCCCCCTTTTGTTCCCAACTGAAGAGTTTAATCTTTCAAAGAAGAAAAAAATGACTTTGATAAGTTAATGCAATTTTAAAGAAGTAAAAAGAGGGTATTTTCTGTTCTTTCAGGGCTGTCTCCACATGAATCCTGCCGAGAGACTGACATGTGAGCAGCTGTTGCGGCATCCATATTTTGACAGCATCAGAGAAATAGGGGATTTGGCAAAAGAGCATGAGACATCAACAAGGAAGGCCCTAAGACAGAGCCGAAAGCACCTGCCGCGGGTAAAAATGGGGCACTGCTTTACGGAAGCATCCAAGGTTGCAGTTTCAAATGAGCTCATACCTGCCACCTGGTGCGGAGAGTCTGAATCTATACTTGAGGTGGCAGTTGTGGCTTGCAGCTCCAGCACCTTTATTCTTGCATGAGACACACAGGTCACAAGATCTACCAACCAGGGTCCCAAAGGCATCTGCCTGCTCAGGGCCCTTCTCCCAGAATCCTAAAGGTGACCTTGCCCAGCAGCTCCCTGCTGCCAGCCAGGGGCCAGGGCTTTTGGTGTGCATGAGCACAGGTCCCAGCTAGGGACAAGAAGCGTGCTTCTTATGCTTTGGAAAACGAAATCAAATTCATCCCGGTTAGCTCTCTGTCATCATGTTTACCTTCAGTATTGATTGACACTCCAGGTTTATCTAAAAAAGGAAATGTTTTCCTCCCTGATCCATTAATCATCAGAGTTGGCTAGTGTAAATGTGGTGATGAGTGCTTTCAGTGAGAGCAGCAGAACAGTGCATTTAACCAGATCACAGCATCCAAGCTGCATCCAAGGGAGCCTGTGGGGAATTGTGATTGGTGTAAAGTGGCAGAATGGCCTTACATTAAGTGTCTTGTCATAAGCCAAAAGCCGTAATAATTTAGGATGGGCTGTAGTTGGAACCACAGTTAAGGTGAGCTGGCTGCTCCTGGTCGCTTCTGGGTCTGCTCAGGTGCCCCTTAAGCTATAAATTATCTTGTCTTTAGTCTTTCCCTTTGCAGCCTCCTCTGCCCAGTATGCTGAGTGGCACCTGGGTGGTGTTTGTGAGGCTTGGAGGAGAGAAGAGGGTGGACAGTCCATTATGAACAGGTATAGCATGAAACCCAGGGCCCTAAAAGACCAGAGTTACGAAATTAAGAATGCTTTTAATGCAAAACAAACTGGAAATAGACCTTCCCCTCAGAGTTACCCCTTATCTTGCTGTTTTCTTTGTGTTCAAGCATCTTAGAACCCTTGAATTACAAGGGATTTTAGAAAACCTCATCCCTTCTTTTAAAGAAACTGGAATTAAAACTTAAAAAAGTGGGACTTAGGGCTTCCCTGGTGGCACAGTGATTGAGAGTCCGCCTGCCGATGCAGGGGACACGGGTTCGTGCCCTGGTCTGGGAGGATCCCACGTGCCGCAGAGCGGCTGGGCCTGTGAGCCATGGCCGCTGAGCCTGCGCGTCCGGAGCCTGTGCTCCGCAACGGGAGAGGCCACAACAGTGAGAGGCCCGCGTACCGCAAAAAAAAAAAAAAAAAAAAAAGTGGGACATCACTGGTGGCGCAGCAGTTAAGAATCTGCCTGCCAATGCAGGGGACATGGGTTAGAGCGCTGGTACGGGAAGATCCCACATGCGCAACAACTGAGCCTGCGCTCTAGAGCCCGTGCGCCACAACTACTGAGCCCGTGTGCCACAACTACTGAAGCCCACGCGCCTAGAGCCCATGCTCCGCGACAAGAGAAGCCACCGCAATGAGAAGCCCGTGCACCACAACGAAGAGTAGCCCCCACTCACCGCAACTAGAGAAAGCCCGCACGCAGCAACAGACCCGACGCAGCCAAAAATGAAAAAAAAAAAAAAAACTTAGAAAAGTGGATTATCAATGGCAGAAAGTGAGACTTGTAGCAGAGTTGTGACTAGAACCTCAGGATGAGCCACCTGCCCATAAATGCTACTGAAATAGGCACCAATTAAAAAAAAAAAAAAGAGGGTCTTGATGGAAATATTTTTACTTGAAAGACTAGGGGAACCCAACTAATTTGTGTGTTGCTTGTAGGTGCCAATTGTTTGATTTTAAAGTATTTGTTTTTCAGATACCTAAGGCCATATAGTACTGTACAAAAAAAAATGTGTTCCCTTACTTTCATTTGACATTGACGATAAATGCAAACATTTTCTGGCAGCATGAAAGGAGCAGTTTTGCCTTTTTAACTAAGGCAGTAGGTGGGCAAATCACCTGAGTGCTCCAGACATCAGTTTTCTTCACTACAAGACAAGATATTGGCTTAAATGATCCCTAAGGTCCCAGCAAGCTCTTAACCCCCATGAATCTGTGTTTTTTTCCAGTAATGTTAACATGTAGATTTTCCCTTCTTTTTCATATTCTCTAAATTTCCTTTAATATGCATGTTTTGCTTTATAATATAAAATAAATATTGAAAAGAAAAAGCAGAGACCAAATTTATGGGAGGGGGTGAGCTCCACATCCTTCAATTCCGCCCCTGAGCAGAGACCAAATTTAAACATTTTGTCCTTTCTCAGATCCTGGATTCTGTGCAGAAAAAGTATTTCTGTGCTGGAAAAGTTGTTTGTTTACCTCTTTTGGATGTGTTATCAATAATGAAAAAAGTGTACGGCATTGAACGTAATTCTGTGTTTCATATTTTCAGTTGCAGTACCTACCTCAGCTGGCTAGCAGCAGCATCCTCCCAGCTTTGGATAACAAGAAGTACTACTATAACACCAAGAAACTTAACTACCATTTTCCAAACATTTAAAGAGCTTGGAGATTGATAACAAAAAAAGAGTTGATCATTAATTTCAATAAAACATACATTTGATTGAAAGCAATCACAATGTTGAAAAAATCATCAGGAGAAAACATACGTAACTAACTGGGGGAGGCCACTTGGCAAGACGTGAAGGGAAATTCCAGAGGCAGTGTTCCATGCTTGACGATGGTGTCCAGAACAGAAAGGAAAAACTTCTTTGGATTTTCACTTTTATTTTTGTTGTATCTAAGTAGCTGAGCTTATGGACAGAATATAAACTATCTACTGCACTCGCCCATACCTCCAGCAAAATTAGAGATAAAAAAATTTATGCTTCAATTGTACCATATGCAACAAGTGAAAAAATGGATTACAGAATGCCCATATACGTTTCCTTGGATCTCTGTTGCTTTGAGTCCTATCTCCTGCCTTTTCAGATTTTCTCATCGTATTTAAGGAGAGTTAAGGTTCTTGAAACCAAAATGTTTAAAATTCCATTTCCTGCTTGCTCTAGCTCTTGATTTTTATATATTGAAACTTTCTTGAATATATGAGATGTTTAAAATATTTAAAATCATGGATTATCATAAAAGATAATTTACATGCTTATATATTTAATGATATGTTTATAGACATTTCTTACATATACTTTGGTCTTTACCTTTAGTAAAGGTTGCATCTTAGTCATTTTTGCAGGGAAGATGGATTTACTATAATCCATCCACACTTGTTCACCCAATTCCCCTTGCAAACAGTGGCATGAAGCTTGGCAGCTGACCCAGGGGTAGAACAAGATCCACAGGCTTCACAGGAACTGGGCCTGCCAGCCTGAAAGTAATTAGTACTTCATTCTCTCCAGCTCAGCCTCAGACTTGGAGACAGAGATACTGGCAGGACTACAGTGATCTGGGTTTTGGAAGAAACTGCTTATGAGCTTTTACTTGGGTCATAAAAGACATAAGGTTATAAGCTGATGTTTTCCCTGAAATATCTTTTTACACTGTATGTGTATGTGTGTATATCTATAGTGCACACACATATATGTGTGTGTATATACCAACCTAACAACCAAAACCTAACTAATAAGAAAATAGACCAAAATGATATCATTGAGAATTCCTAGCTTTGTACAGTGATACTTAAAATGATGACATATAACTAGCTTTGATTTGGCCTATTGCTCCTATTCATAAAGCTTTTTCATCCTTGTCCCCTGGACACAAGGGCAATATGAAGCTGATGTCTGCTTCTTATTACTCAACCCCATTTTTGATTGAAGTGCTGCTATTTCCTAGCAGTCCTCAGCCATGGTTTTTGAAGATGTATTTTACTGTATCTTCAAAACCTTTCTTCTGCATTCTCAGTTTACTGCTACGTTAATTTTCTTCATGAGAGCATTTGACCTTATTCACTTACTGTTAAGTAATCCACCAAATTCTGGCATCTGTTCAATAATTTTGGCTACCCCAGCCAGTTTAGTGATGTCCTGAGGCTTCCTAATGTATGTAGCTTCTTGCATAGAGCTGATAGCGGGTTAAATACTAGTCACCGTATAATCTACTTCTTGTTATGTAGACTTGATTCAAATGACAAAGAAGGACATCCAGTTTCTGCTAATAGTTTACATTTTGTGTTTTTCCTTACCCCCAACAGTGTACCTGATGAGGCAGATGACTATAACTGCCTAATTTATCCAGTAGTTTTAAGGAATACCATTCAGAGTAGAAAAGTAGCTCCAGACTAACCTGTGGTCAGTCAGTTGCTTCATCACATAGTAATCAAACAAGGTTGAGATAGAAGTGGTCATTTTTTTCTAATGAGTTCTATTAAATATATGCTTATACTTACTTTAACCATATCTGTGATCTTTCCTTCAGCATGGAATCACCACTGTTTCACATAAGACTGTTCTACATCCTTATCATTTTTTTATTTACTATTTTCTGATTTTTAAAATGACAGTGGCAATTATATTAGTAAACTATATCATTTATGGTATGTGCTATCTACATAAGCTGGTTCCTAACACAACTAAAATTCATTTTTCTACTTTAATGCTGTATCACAGAAAGTGTTTATTTTAAAATTATCTCCAGTCAAGGTTATATTCAACAGATTAATATTCAAACCAAACATACAGAAATCCACAAACAAGGTGGCATATAACTAACAATAATAGAATCAGGACCATTTGCAGCAGGTAAAAATAAAGATCTGTTTATACCTATTTATGATATTCTTTATCACTGCTTTCTAGATGTAAAGTGAATTTTGTGCTTATACTTCTTATGATGTCCCTTGAGCTCATGGGAAGTACTATCCAACATATATGAGGGAATACAAATTAGTTTCTAATTGACATGTTAAATTTTTCTGTTTGAAGCAGTTTTTTAATTTAAGCAGAAAGTAAGTATAGCTCTGCTGGCCTTCATCGTTGTTTCCTCTGTTCTATTGCAATCCTCAAAGCTATTTAAATCCAGCCAGGTATTTATGTCTAGTTTTAATAAGACACTAGACTAAGCCTACAAAATAGACAAATTAGCCAGAAACTGTTCATTCAGAGAAAGGATGTATGGTATAAAGAGCACAGGAATGCAGGATCAAGACAAATGCATGCAAATCCTGGGAAGCAATATGAATGCCCCAGCAACCTCTGACTACTTTGCGTAATTGACTCCATCAGTGAATCTGAAATTTAGCTTCCAGTTTTTCATAATTGTATATTTATAGTAACATGCTTCAAAAACTTTAAAATGTAACAAATTACTGTTAAAAATAAAGAATGTGTTGTACATTTAAATCATTTTAAAGAACTCTTAAGTATCTACATCAAGAGATATTTATATAGGATTGATATAAAATAAGGAATATTTAAGAATTAAAATGGTACCTGGTTTGTATTTTTCTTAAAATGATTTAATGTACCTAAATTCTCACTTCTAACTTAGTAACTTTAGTGAATCACATCTGAATGTTTATTTTCTACATGATGGACTCTGCTAGAATGTTGTGGTATAACATTCTTATAGTTCTGTTGATGTTTATGTAATATTTGTTGCTGTTTAGGATCAACAATTGCACACGATACTTTATATTGAAATAAGACACTTACTGAATATTACTATTTTACTTCAAGTCTAATTTTAGTTCCAGAGAAGGCAGTGATGTTTTAAAGGCTTGGACAATTTTTTCTTTTTCTTTTACGCCAGGAAGATCACTTAAAAACAAATACTTGAGGTTTCTGGAAGAGAAATTTTTAAAAGTTAATTTAACTTGGCCTTTACTCATAGCATTAAAAATAAACTTGCTTTATTGACTTAAAAAAGCTACACACAGAATGTGTTCATATCATCTTACACTTTCAAAATGACTTTTAGAATGGTAGTCTTAGAGTACTACTTTAAATGAAATTCATGCTGGGCACTAAGCCAGACCTTGGACAGTTTAGTTGTTCTGAATTACATCAATAATGCTGCTGAATTCTTCCAAATATTTTATGTATATTATGGCATAGAACTCCTTTGTATGTTAAATATAAAATATGACATCAGTCATGGTGATGATTTTTTGCATCTGACCCTAAAACCAAAAACAACTAAAACAAAAATAAACAAGTGGGACTACATCAAATTGAAAATCTTATATACAGCAAAGGAAACCATCAACAAAATGAAAAGACAACCTACTGAATGGGAGAAAATATTTGCAAATCATATATCTGATAAGGAACTAACATCCAAAATGTATAAAGAACTCATACGACTCAACAGGAAAAACCCCAAACAATCCAATTTTTAAAATGGGCAAAATATCTGAATAGACATTTTTCCAAAGAAGACATACAGATGGAGAACAGGTACATGAAAAGATACTCTACATCATTATCAGGGAAATGCAAATCAAAACCACTATGAGAAAACACCTCACACTGTTGTTAGAATGGCCATTATCAAAAAGACTAGAAATAAGTGTTGGTGAGGATGTGGAGAAAAGGGAGTCCTTGTGCACTGTTGGTGGGATTGTAAATTGGTGCAGTCATATGTAAAACAGCATGGAGGTTCCTCAAAAAATTAAAAACAGAACTACCATATGATCCAGCAATTCTACTTTTCAGCATTTACCTGAAGAAAACAAAAACACTAACTCGAAAAGGTATCTGTACCCCCATGTTCATTGCAGCATTATTTACAATAGTCAAGATACAGAAAAAACCTAAGCGTCCATTGATGGATTAGGTAAAGAAAATGTGGTATCTGTATACAGTGCTGTAGTATTCAGCCATAAAAAAATGAAATTCTGCATTGGCAACAACTTGGATGGACCTTGAGGGCATTATGCTAAGTGAAATAAGTCAGAGAAAGACAAATATTGTATGATGTCTTATATGTGGAAGCTAAAAATAAATAAATAAGCAAGCTCATAGATACACAGAACAGATTGGTGGTTGCCAAAGGCATGGGGTGGGGAGTGGGAGAAATGGGTGAACGGTTTCATGTTTTTGTTCTTAGTTTAGGTAAATGGAATTTTAAAAATACGAATCTTAACCTAGAAAGGAAAAGAAATTGGGAAAGTTCTTAAAGGAACCAAGTGTGTATAAAAAGTGAAGCCTTAAAGCCTCAACTAATGTAAGAGATAAACAATCTAGTACTTTTGGTTCTAATGTTTAAGATTTCTCAGACTTCTGTGGTGCTGAGCTTATTGGCAGAACATAGGGGAAATTAAAAGATGGGGAGGAAGTATAATAGCTAGTGCTTACTGAAAGCTTTCTGTAAGAGGAACCATGCTAGGTGCTTTATGTAGGTCAATTTTTTTAAAAGATGCTCCCTAAAAAATGCAATACAACCATGACATATTAAGGGTGATAATTTAAACTGTTTTAAAATATTCTAGCTGACAGCTAAGTCATTTTCATAAATTATATTTTTCAGAATTAAAAAAAAGACACCACCTCTCAACTGTTTTAAATTCCAATTATTCACCTTAACATTATCAAGTTTCCATTTTGGCACTGACCACCTACCTTAAATGATGCAAAGCAATGATACCTTTGTCTGTGATATTCCCACATGAAATTATTTCCATTTCCAACATGCTTTTTTGTAAATTTTTAAGTTGACTAAGTCTCTGCAAACAGTCATCCTCAATATAGTGACACTTGCATAGCCTTATTTTTTCAACATGCTGTAGGCCTTCTGGGGGAAAAAAAGTACAGTTTAAGAACCTGCTTTACCATTAAGATGATCAACTATCCTAGTTTGCCCAGAATTGTTCTAGTTTTAGGATTGAAAGTCCTAAGTCCTAGGAAACCTCTTAGCCCCAGGAAAACAGTAACGATTAGTCACCCTATTAACCATACAAGGTATTCACTCTACAGGTTGTGCTGATGGACAGGGCCATTCTGCAGTCAGATGCCCAATGCACTGGAGGAAAGAAATGCCGACACAAGCAGAAGCTGTGTGGATATAATTATTTCTACATTAGTGAGCGTTTCTCAATGACAGAAGTTTGACAAAGATAATTTGACAAGGCCTTGAATTTTAAGTCAATAAAGCACAGAATAAAGGCATGTAGAGACAAGCTTAGTGCAGGGAGAAAGGAGAGGAAGGTATTTGTAACCTCTATTTAATTTAAAAATAAATATCATACACAGGAAGAAACAAGCTGGATTGGACTGAAAAAGGCAAAAAGGACACACCTATGACTATAATAGTGAGTCAACTGCAACCAAATGTCACTGCAAATCACCTGCATTTCCCATAACAAATGATAGGGGAGTTACCCATGTGATCAAATCCAATGCTCATGATACAAGAATCAGTGGCATCAATTGCCTGAATCTTGTATTTGTCCAGAGGGCCTGTTGGGAGGTGGTTGTAGTCCTTCTGCCACCTCTCCTGGCCGTGGTAGCGCACCAGAGCCCCACAGCGCAGCAGCCACTCGGACGCCGCCCTGTCAGGGCCAACATCCCGGATGCGTTCATGATCCACTCTGTTGGCAAGAGAAAAAAGCAGGTAGGTTTTACTATAGTCACTAGCTTAACTATGTTCACCAAAGTAAATACAGAATAGCAACCACTTTTCACTTCACATGATGAGGAGGGAGATAATATATTAGTGAAATCCATGTAAAGAAAACATTCAATGACTCTACCTGCTACCTTTTTTGCTTTTGTTTTTGTTTTCAAGTGAACTCTGTCAAGGCATGTTATTCTTATGTGAGTTTATCAGGCAGACATTGAGTCTTCATTGATTCATATGTAGCACAACAGCTTCACACCAGGAGGTACTCAGTATCTATGTTTTGAATGAATGACTACACTTGGTTATCATTTTTATTACTGACAAAAGATTAAAAAGGGAATAATTTCGAAACTTTGTTCAAATTAATGTCATTAAGTGATATTCATTAATTTTAACATATGCCTTTTTCTCTAGTTAGTGATATTAATGCTATATTAAGCAACAAAGGAGGTTAGTTTTGTCAGTTTCAAAATATTTCTAAGCATGCCACCAACTTTTTATTTTATTTTTTTAAATGAATTTATTTATATATTTATTTTTGGCTGCGTTGGGTCTTCGTCGCTGTATGCGGGCTTTCTCTAGTTGCGGCGAGCAGGGGCTACTCTTCATTGCGGTGCGCAGACTTCTCATTGCAGTGTCTTCTCTTTGTTGTGGAGCACAGGCTCTGGGTGTGCGGGCTTCAGTAGTTGTGGCACGTGGGCTCAGTAGTTGTGGCACGTGGGCTCAGTAGTTGTGGCTTGCGGGCTCTAGAGCGCAGGCTCAGTAGTTGTGGCGCACGGGCTTAGTTGCTCCATGGCATGTGGGATCTTCCCGGACCAGGGCTCGAACCCGTGTCCCCTTCATTAGCAGGCAGATTCTTAACCACTGCACCACCAGGGAAGTCCCCCAACTAACTTTTTAAAAGCTTGATTTCCCTTGATAGTATTCAAAAGGTTAACTACATCCCTTAAGAAGCCATAGAATAAAATATTCTAAAATTACATTTACTGAGCTTTTCTGATTACAAAAGTAATAAATGTTCATTTCAGAAAACTTGAAAGGCATTGAAAGGATGAATAAGAAGAATCACTTAAGTCCTGTAACCCAGACAGTTAATATTCTGTAATCTATTTTTCTGATCTTTATTCAGTGCTTGTATGTTTTATTTGCTTTAAAAGAAAGTTAGGGTAGTACTGCACGCAGGACACAAAACATTTGAAACACAAGAAATAACCAAATTAGCTACTGGGAACTCATCAAGCTGTAACAATTCCCACATTTCTTCACTTTAGTTAGAGTAACTTACTTATTAAACACTGCATTCAACCAGCCCCAGAAGTATCGGGAGTCACGTGACCTTGGGAGTTTCTTTAAGCCACAGAACTGCTGGGAAATTTTTCCAAACAGCATCATTTGATCTAGACACATAAAACAGTATTCATATTAGATCATCAGCTGGCAATCAGAGTCCCATACATACGGTAACTGACTTTACAACTTCAGACTCAGTGCTCTTGTGCTGATAAAGCTGATGACTCACTTGCCACTCAATAGTTATTAAGCAAGTTACTCCTGTTTTTTGGTTTCTTTTGCTGCAAAAATGAGAGGCTTAATTGAATGGTCTCTGGTTCCTTCCAGCCTTGACATTGTTCTTTCTACTTGTTCACTCCTCAATTGGAGTCAGCCTGCAGTGGTGCCACCTGGTGTCCATTCAGGCAGTGCATCTACAAATTTACTGAAACCAGCTCCAGTCCCAATCTACATTTCCAGTACCAAAATGACAAACTAAAATCACCTAAGGAGCAATGTGTCAAGGTTAAGGCACTTACATCCAGAAAAGGAGAGGAGTCGTGGAAACAGATCTTCCTATCACAAGGCTGCAAGTAGTGTCCCCAGAAGAATGCAAAGCAAGAGCTGTACAAGGTCAGCTGGGAAAGACTGGGCAAGTAACTTCACCTCTCTGACCCTTGGTTTTCTCATTTGTAAAATGAGATGATTTGCTCAGATGATTTCCAGCTGTAAAAACCCAAAACTATGAGTTGAGAAGACGATTTTGGAATTGGGTCTCAACCTGATTTACCTCAATTCAAATTTCTCTGATAGTGTGCCAGGTGGGGGGAAAACAAAGATAAATGAAACATGGTCTCTGCCTTTGAGGAGCTGACAATTTAATGCAGGGTGGAATGAGCTAAAACAAGTTACCAGGTAGTTAAAATAAATGATAGAACCTGGAAAATACCTCAAAAGAGTTAAAGACACACAAGGATTTCAATAGACAAAGATGCCAGGAAAATGTAGGTCAGGTGATAAGCTGAGGCAGGAACCTTTAAGGCATGTTGTAGTTCAGTTGGCTCAGCACATGGGGATCATGAGAAGAGGAGGGAGACAATGTACACAGTCATATCGGGAAGGGTCTCCCATGATCAGCCAGAAAGTTTGTCTTCTGCAGGTGGCTGGGAATCATTGAGATTTTAGCACAGAGCACTGGCATGGTTAGCACTATGCTTCAGGAATATTACTCAGACAGCAGCATCAAGACTGAGGGTCATTTAGAGATGAGGAAACTTAAGCCCTGATAATAAGTAACTTGCTGACACCCTAAATCCTTTCTGGAACAAGGTGGGGTATTAATAAACACATGTGTTTAAAGGGACTTGTCCAGTGTTTCATGGTTAATTGTTAGCAGTGCTGAAACTGGAACCTAGTTTTCTCTCTTATTAGTCCAGGGCTCTTTCCTCAGTCATTGGAGGGTTCTAGAACTCAGGAAAAAGAAGAGGACTAGAAAGAGGCCTGAGTGGGAGCTACCTTAATGCTGAGGAAGTGCCCAAGGATGTTGGGTTGTAAAACAAAGAGAGCTGAGGTCTGAGGACAGAACCCTGGGGTCATCTACTAGCCTCTTTATCCCTTCTCCATCATCACTCTGCCTTCATTACTGCAAACTTCTCCCCCTGCTACTTCCTCCCACATTCTCAGCCCTTTCCAGCGTTTGGTTAAATCTCTCTCCACCTGTGCCCATCTCAGTAACTCCTTTGGCTGCCAACCTTATTTACAAATCTGGGCTTTCCAGCTTCAACTCAGGCTGTTTCCTCCATTTACCATCCCCCCCCCCAGAATCCTATGGAAATCTTCCCCAACCTCAAGACCTTACTCAAATGCCATCTCCATCCATCCATTCATTTATGCAATAAATATTGAATGTCTGCTATACTTAGTGCAAGAGATTCAATGGCAAGACAGAAGCAAAACAAAACAACAACACAGGAGAGAGAGACCGAGAAAAACAAGGTTCCTGTCCTCATAGAATGTGTAGTATATGTACCGTATACGTATAGATGACATATAAACAAATGAATAACATGCAACACGATGTCTTAATGGAGGTATGGACAAGTTCTGTGAGAGCTTAGAGAAGGGAGTGAGGGATAGGCTTCATACTAGAGGTGTCTTCTGAGATGGGTCTCAAAGGATGATTAAGAGTTTCCAGTTAGGCAGAAAAAAGAGAAGTATGAAGGGCAAAAGGAAGAGCAAGAATCACATATTACTCATTTCCATTTTTCTTAGCACCTAGCACAGCACCATCCCCTAATGCAAGTTTAATAAATATTTGGCAATTAATAATCTTCAGTGGGTGATACATTTTCATGCAGAAACCAGGGAAACTCGTTAAGTGGGTAAATTAGAGAGGTTTGTGAAAACTGAAGTACTTTCACTTGATTCATTTTGGCCCACCTTGTATTTCAGCTTAAGGGAAAGATTAAACCAAATTTACTTCAGCTTATGATCTCTAAAAATATTACATATTATATTTAAAATAATTTAAACATGAAAATTAAGTTTTTATTTAGCAATAAATTTAAAAAACTAATTGGTAGGTTTTTGCATTCTCAACTGCTACTTTGTTAATTGATATTAGGAATTTCAGATGAATTCAAGCAGCTACCTCTGAGAATGCTTTCTAGACGGAAAGAGGAGACCTCTGGTGGTGAGTTGATGAATTTAGCTTTAATAAATTAAAAGAAACAAGTGAAATGCAAGTTAAAAAATAACCACTACTAAATTACCGCTGTGATAAATAATTTAGGAATTAAAATTATTTTAAAAATTCTTCTTACTATCATAACACAGCTTAGAGCCATAAGTTCATAACAGATGTTTCTAAAAGTTGCTATTATGTTCACAACTTAGAGAAGACCAGACCTCTAATGTGTGACTCAAAATAGGATATGGAGAGTCCCCCAATTTGCATATAAACAAGTTTTTTTTTTAAGTGGAAGTTCTTTTCTTACATATGAAACATAATTACTTAGGTGGGCTATTCAAAACGTTGGCTATTTTAGTGGTCAAAAAGACTGAACTAGCCAACTCGTTCTTGAGGGCAGTAAAAGTGTGAAGAGAGGGGTGGGTGGTATCAGAACTGGGGAGTTTTTTCTCCCCGAATTATAACCCCACTTCACTGCAAATTCATCCATTATTGATGCCAATTCTTATTCCTGAGGTGTTTAGAGTCTAGTGAAATAGAACAGCAGAGCAATTGCTTAGGAATGAGAAGCAAAGTTTCCAAAAGCCACTCTTAGGCTAATATCACTTGACACTCATTAAACTAATTTCACATAGGTTCTGACCGAGATGGAAGATGAACATGAATTCTTAGCTGAGGAGGGTGGTGGCTGGAACACAAATGTCTCTAGCCAAAGACATTACAGGGTGAATGAATGTAAGGTGAGCTCTTGATGTGAGATTATCTAAATGAAACAAATTAATGTACAGTCAAGCCTAGGGGAGAAGGTAAGCAGGGAAAATTTTATAAAAAGAGCATGTGTATTTTGAGTTCTTTCACTTTGCTAAACTAAGAAGCACGTGCTCAAAATCACAGAGTAGTAAAAAAGTCACTATTCTGGGCTGCCCCATGAAAGACTGACCACAGACCCTAGAACTATATAATTCTGTACTCAACCTAGTAACAAATCAACTACATCCCATGCAACGGTTAAAATAAAAAATAGTGATAGTACCAAAAGTTGGTGACACTGAAGAGGAGCTGGATCACTCAACATTGCTGGTGGGAATGTAAAATGGTACAGCCACTTTGGAAAACAGTTTGGCAGTTTCTTACAAAAGTAAACATGTGCTTATCATATGACCCAGCAATTGGACTCTTGGGCATTTATCCCAGAAAAACAAAAGCAGGCTTGCACAAAAAGCTGTACACTAATTTTCATAGCAGCTTTATTTGAAATAGCTAAAAACTAAAAGTAACTCAGATGTCCTTCAATGGGTGAATGGTTAAACATGCTGTGGTACATCCATACCATGAAATACTTCTCAGCAATTAGAATGAACTATCAATACATGCAACAATTTGGATGGATCTCAAGGGATTATGCTGAGTGAAAAATCCAATTCCAGAAAATTACATACTGTATAATTCTGCTTATGTAACATTCTTGGCATGACAATATTTTATAAAGGGAGACTAGAATGGGGAAGAGGGTGCCTTGCAGGAGAGAGGTGTACTTATAAAAGGACAACCGAGGGATCCTGGTGGTGATGGAACTGTGCTTTAGCTTGCCTGTGGTGGATACAAGAATCTACACATGCGGAATTCCCTGGTGGTCCAATGGTTAGGACTCTGAGCTCTCACTGACAAGGGCTGGGGTTCAATCCCTGGTTGGGGCACTAAGATCCCAAAAGCCCGATGGCACGGCCAAAAAAAAAAACAAAACAAAACCTACACATGTGATAAAAACTATACAGACCTAAATACATGCACAAAGGTAAAACTGTGATTATCTCAATAAGATCCATGGGCTGTGTCAATGTCAATTTCCTGGTTGAGTTATTGTTCTATCCTTTTACAAGATGTTACCGTTGGGGAAGACTGGGTAAAGGGTACACAGGATCTCTACTGTGTCTTACAACTGTATGGGAGTCTACAATTAGCTTAAAACTAAAAAATTGAACTAAAAAAAAAAACCATTTCTTATTTTTTTCATTTGTGATGAACAAGCAGGCAACATTCCACATTATTTTCGCAGATAAAGAAAATATGTACAACTGTCCAGGTGATAAAACCATATAAACATAATAAAAGCCATCACTTTATCGAGCACTTTACTGTGTTAACATCTGATGAGCCCTATCTCGTGTAATCCACACAAAAGTCCTATGAAGGAGATCCTGCTATTACTCCTAGTTCACAGAGAAGGGTCTGAGGCAAAGAGGTGAAATGACTTCCCCAAGCTACCCGACTAATAACTGGAGCCAAATTCACACAGGCAAGAATAAGTCCTTCCAGCAATAAAGTTAAATGATTCTATTTTTGTTCAGCTGTCCCGACCCTAAAAATTAAAAAACTTCCATCAAGCAGAGAGAACAAATGTTAAACAGGCATGGTGATAAAGGATCATGTAATTTAACACAGGTCTTTCATACATTACACGGTCCACTTCCCTCATTTTACAGATAAACAGGGGTGAAGTGACCTGCACAGGTGAGTCGCTGTTCCCAGGCCCGCACAGCATATTTAGAAGTATATCTCGGTCCAGGATTTTTTAAAAAAGGAAATAGATGGCTAAATGATGTCAGAGACCGAGCCGTCTGGTTCACTTAGGCGCTCAATATTTACAGGACCAATAAATGAATGAATGGCACGCCAGGAGCCACATATATGGAAGTCCAGAAGACTGCAGGCTATCAGGCGTTGCCATGACAGAGCCTCCGTCCGGAGAGGGCTAGGGCTGGACAGCGAGCGCCCCTCCAGTGGCCACTCCACTGGGTGTGAGCCGGGTTGGAGACCGCGGTGCCCTGAAAGGAGCCTCACGTGACGCGGGGAGGGGCTGAAGGGGGCGGGGTCGAGAGGGGGCGGAGCCTCGCGTGACGCGGCGCGGGGTCGAGAGGGGCGGGGCCTGGCGGGAGGTAGGGAGGCCGTTGGGCTTGACCGAACGACAGTTTTCACCATAATCATCCCGACTTTCTCCCGCGGCCCCGAGTCCGCTCGGCGGTGAAGAGCGAGGACGCCCGACTCGGCGGGCCAGATTTTCAGTCAGCCTAGCGATGGGAGAAGGGAAAGGGCAGAGGGTAACCACCACCCTAGACCCGCCCCACCCGGGGCCTAGCTCCTCTACTCACAGCGTCAAAAGGAAGGAGCGAGCTAGCGTCCCCAGCGTCTACGGCGGCGCCGGCCTACCCTTTGCCCTCCGCCGCGCGAGTCCATTGGCCACTGGCGGCTGCTCTCACGTGGGGCGAAGGCGCGCCCCTCATTGGCCTCTGCCTGGGGGCGGGGCTAGAGAGCGCCTGGACCTGGGCAGTGTAGGGCTCAAGGGCCGGCTCCTGGGGCTTGAGGCAGGGGAGGAGGCGCAGGCGATGGTGCTGGCGCTACGTTATCTAGGCAGTGTCTGCGGAGTGGCCCGCGGGGGGTTTCCCGGGGGCTTCTCCGCGGCGTGCGCGCCCGCGCCGGGGAAGCCCTGGCTGTTGTGCCAAGGTGGCCGCAGAGCCAGCACCAGGTGAGTAGCCGCTGGCCCGACCCCCCGCGGTCTGCGCTGCTTCTCTCAGAGGTGCCTCGTGCTGGACCTCTGCCCCTGCGCTACTTCCCTGTCCTCGGCGTGGGAGAGGGTCGGGATCCTGTGAATCCCGGGCTCCAACCTATGATTCCAGGAGCTACCTGCCTGGATCATCTGTAGGTTTGTGGGCGAGAGGAAAAGAATAAGAAAGGCAGTGTTGAGTAGAGGTCAAGAACAGTTCTGGCTCTGAATACAACCCCGCCACTTCCTATTCAACTCTGGGCGGGTTAGTTAAGGTCCTTAAAGGCTCAGTTGTGAATAGATTCTAGTCTCTCGCGTTAAGTGGTCGTTTTGAGGATTAAAAGACCTAACACACGGTAAGCAATCAAATATGCTGTTCATTCGCTGGCCTTCCTGATGTTACTTGGAAGAACTAAAACCGGTCTTATATCAATCAGTTCCTGGCACACGCATGCTGCATAGAGTTGCCCCTGTGAGAAGCAGCTCAGTTAGTTGCTAATTAAACCCTACAGAATTCAGCGTCCTGTGATTTGGAGTTTGGAGACCACATTCGCCACTACTGTTTTTCTCCGCTCTCTGTAGAGGGAATGGTTTATGCGAAGGTTTCAAAGCTGGAAAGGTCTTGGCTGTTTCGGGAACTAGAATGTGGGCAAGATGAGTGTGACTAGAGCTTAGCGGAACAGAGATGGTGTGGAATGACATCGGAGAGGGGCTACATCACAGCACTGTTTTTGTTTTAAATATACATGAAATCTTATTCTAAGAGCGCTGGGAGGCTTTTAAAGGGTTTTAAAGAAGTGATTAAGTGTTGATGTCTCAGAAGTTGATTCTGGCTGCTGTGTATTAGTGGATTGGAGGGGGATTAGAGTGGGATAGGATTTGTGATTCATCGTGGGGGTTTGTAGACAGCTCTTTTGGGAACCTTTTTTTAAGGGAAGAAAGGTAAGGTTAGTGAAGGTTTTGTTTATACTTTTTATTTTTTCTTTTTATACTTTTTATTTTGAAATGATTATAGATCCATAGGAAGTTGCAAAAGAACAGAGAGCTCTCATGTACCCTTCTTCACCCAATTTACCCCAGCAACACCTTACATAACTGTAATAACAGTATCAAAACCAGGAAATTGACATTAGCACAATCCAACGGCCTTATTCAGATTTTCATCAGTTTTAGAAGTTTAGCACTTGTTTGTTTTTTTTAAATTGCTTTACTACTTATAGACTTTTATTCTATATAACATTTAGTATCTTAAAGTATTATTTTGAAAATATTATTGAAATTAGGTAGATAGATTAGGGGGAGATTTACTTCTTTATAATTTTGAGTTTTCCCATCCATGAACTTGGCATATCTTTTCATTTATGCATACTCATTTGTTATTTAAAGTTTATTTATTTGTTGATTTTTTGGCTGCATTGGGTCTTCATTGCTGTGCATGGGCTTTCTCTAGTTGCGGAGAGCAGGAGCTACTCTTTGTTGCAGTGCGCGGGCTTCTCATTGCGGTGGCTTCTCTTGTTGCGGAGCACGGGCTCTAGGCACGCGGGCTTCAGAAGTTGTGGCGCACGGGCTTAGTTGCTCCGCGGCATGTGGGATCTTCCTGGACCAGGGCTGGAACCCGTGTCCCCTGCATTGACAGGCGGAGTATTAACCACTGCGCCACCAGGGAAGTCCCTCATTTGTTATTTAATAGAGTTTAAAATTTTTCTCTGTGAAGTTCTTTTTTCTTAGGTTAATTCTTTGATTCCCTTATTGCTTTGTCGCTATTGTAAATAGTATCTTATTTTATATTATTCTTTCAGCTGGATCTTACTGGTATAGAAGATGCTTCTGTGTACTTCTTATCCATTTTTGGAATCTGGTTCATATGTGCTTCACAAAATGAGTTAGGGAGTTCTCAGCCTTTTAAATTTTTCTGGAATATCTTTGATGATAGAGATTATCCGTTCCTTGAAAGTTTGGTAAAATTTATGTGTGTGTGTGTTTAAGTAGAAAGCTTTTGATGACTATTTTAATATATAGTGATTGATTCAAATTTTCTATTTCTTTATGCCTCAGTAATTTTGCCTGAAGAGTCCCCCACCCCGTTTCATCTATGTTATCAAATTTATTAGCATATAGATCTCCATGATACTCTTTGATTATGTTTAAGATCCTTGTTGTGTCTTTACGTATTTTTTCTTTATTATTCTGTTTTATTTATTTGTGTCATCTCACTTTTTCCCCCATTACTCTTGCCAGAGGTTTGTCTACATTATAAATCTTTTCAAATAAAAGATTTTTCTTCTTTATTATATTTTGTTATATATATGTTTGTTTTATATATTATATATACATGTTTATATATGTTTGTTTTTCTTTATTATATTTAACTTCTTGAGTTGTTAACCCATTAATTTTTGGTCTAGGAATATTTTTAGGAGTGTCTCTTGCATGTTAAAGTTCCTGTAGCCTTGTTTACCCAAGAATATCTTTATTGAATCCTCATATTTAAATGGGATAGTTTGGGCTTCCCTGGTGGTGCAGTGGTTAAGAATCCACCTGCCAATGCAGGGGACACGGGTTTGAGCCCTTGATTTCACTTTCAGATTTTTCATCATTAATATATAGGAATGCCAGAGATTTCTGTGCATTAATTTTGTATCCTGCAACTTTACCAAATTCATTGATTAGCTCTAGTAGTTTTCTGGTAGCATCTTTAGGATTCTCTATGTATAGTATCATGTCATCTGCAAACAGTGACAGCTTTACTTCTTCTTTTCCCATTTGGATTCCTTTTATTTCCTTTTCTTCTCTGATTGCTGTGGCTAAAACTTCCAAAACTATGTTAAATAAGAGTGGTGAGAGTGGGCAACCTTGTCTTGTTCCTGATCTTAGTGGAAATGGTTTCAGTTTTTCACCATTGAGGACGATGCTGGCTGTGGGTTTGTCATATATGGCCTTTATTATGTTGAGGAAAGTTCCCTCTATGCCTACTTTCTGCAGGGTTTTTATCATAAATGGGTGTTGAATTTTGTCAAAAGCTTTCTCTGCATCTATTGAGATGATCATATGGTTTTTCTCCTTCAGTTTGTTAATATGGTGTATCACATTGATTGATTTGCGTATATTGAAGAATCCTTGCATTCCTGGAATAAACCCCACTTGATCATGGTGTATGATCCTTTTAATGTGCTGTTGGATTCTGTTTGCTAGTATTTTGTTGAGGATTTTTGCATCTATGTTCATCAGTGATATTGGCCTGTAGTTTTCTTTCTTTGTGACATCCTTGTCTGGTTTTGGTATCAAGGTGATGGTGGCCTCGTAGAATGAGTTTGGGAGTGTTCCTCCCTCTGCTATATTTTGGAAGAGTTTGAGAAGGATAGGTGTTAGCTCTTCTCTAAATGCTTGATAGAATTCGCCTGTGAAGCCATCTGGTCCTGGGCTTTTGTTTGTTGGAAGATTTTTAATCACAGTTTCAATTTCAGTGCTTGTGATTGGTCTGTTCATATTTTCTATTTCTTCCTGATTCAGTCTTGGCAGGTTGTGCATTTCTAAGAATTTGTCCATTTCTTCCAGGTTGTCCATTTTATTGGCATAGAGTTGCTTATAGTAATCTCTCATGATCTTTTGTATTTCTGCAGTGTCAGTTGTTACTTCTCCTTTTTCATTTCTAATTCTATTGATTTGAGTCTTCTCCCTTTTTTTCTTGATGAGTCTGTCTAATGGTTTATCAATTTTGTTTATCTTCTCAAAGAACCAGCTTTTAGTTTTATTGATCTTTGCTATCGTTTCCTTCATTTCTTTTTCATTTATTTCTGATCTGATTTTTATGATTTCTTTCCTTCTGCTAACTTTGGGATGTTTTTGTTCTTCTTTCTCTAATTGCTTTAGGTGCAAGGTTAGGTTGTTTATTCGAGATATTTCCTGTTTCTTAAGGTGGGATTGTATTGCCATAAACTTCCCTCTTAGAACTGTTTTTGCTGCATCCCATAGGTTTTGGGTCGTCGTGTCTCCATTGTCATTTGTTTCTAGGTATTTTTTAATTTCCTCTTTGATTTCTTCAGTGATCACTTCGTTATTAAGTAGTGTATTGTTTAGCCTCCATGTGTTTGTATGTTTTACAGCTCTTTTCCTGTAATTGATATCTAGTCTCACAGCATTGTGGTCGGAAAAGATACTTGATACAATTTCAATTTTCTTAAATTTACCAAGGCTTGATTTGTGACCCAAGATATGATCTATCCTGGAGAATGTTCCATGAGCACTTGAGAAAAATGTGTATTCTGTTGTTTTTGGATGGAATGTCCTATAAATATCAATTAAGTCCATCTTGTTTAATGTATCATTTAAAGCTTGTGTTTCCTTATTTATTTTCATTTTGGATGACCTGTCCATTGGTGAAAGTGGGGTGTTAAAGTCCCCTACTATGATTGTGTTACTGTCGATTTCTCCTTTTATGGCTGTTAATATTTCCCTTATGTATTGAGGTGCTCCTATGTTTGGTGCATAAATATTTACAATTGTTATATCTTCTTCTTGGATTGATCCCTTGATCATTATGTAGTGTCCTTCTTTGTCTCTTCTAGTAGTCTTTATTTTAAAGTCTATTTTGTCTGATATGAGAATTGCTACTCCAGCTTTCTTTTGGTTTCCATTTGCATGGAATATCTTTTTCCATCCCCTTACTTTCAGTCTGTATGTGTCTCTAGGTCTGAAGTGGGTCTCTTGTAGACAGCATATATATGGGTCTTGTTTTTGTATCCATTCAGCCAGTCTGTGTCTTTTGGTGGGAGCATTTAGTCCATTTACATTTAAGGTAATTATTGATATGTATGTTCCTATTCCCATTTTCTTAATTGTTTTGGGTTCGTTATTGTAGTTCTTTTCCTTCTGTTGTGTTTCTTGCCTAGAGAAGTTCCTTTAGCATTTGTTGTAAAGCTGGTTTGGTGGTGCTGAACTCTCTCAGCTTTTGCTTGTCTGTAAAGGTTTTAATTTCTCCATCAAATCTGAATGAGATCCTTGCTGGGTAGAGTAATCTTGGTTGCAGGTTTCTCTCCTTCATCACTTTAATTATGTCCTGCCACTCCCTTCTGGCTTGTAGAGTTTCTGCTGAGAGATCAGCTGTTATCCTGATGGGGATTCCCTTGTGTGTTATTTGTTGTTTTTGCCTTGCTGCTTTTAATATGATTTCTTTGTGTTTAATTTTTGACAGTTTGATTAATATGTGTCTTGGTGTATTTCTCCTTGGATTTATTCTGTATGGGACTCTCTGTGCCTCCTGGACTTGATTAACTATTTCCTTTCCCATATTAGGGAAGTTTTCAACTATAATCTCTTCAAATATTTTCTCAGTCCCTTTCTTTTTCTCTTCTTCTTCTGGAACCCCTATAATTCGAATGTTGGTGCGTTTAATGTTGTCCCAGAGGTCTCTGAGACTGTCCTCTGTTCTTTTCATTCTTTTTTCTTTATTTTGCTGTGCAGCAGTTATTTCCACTATTTTATCTTCCACCTCACTTATCCGTTCTTCTGCCTCAGTTATTCTGCTATTGATCCCATCTAGAGTATTTTTTATTTCATTTATTGTGTTTTTAATCGATGCTTGATTCGTCTTTAGTTCTTCTAGGTCCTTGTTAACTGTTTCTTGCATTTTGTCTATTCTATTTCCAAGATTTTGGATCATCTTTACCATCATTATTCTGAATTCTTTTTCAGATAGACTGCCTATTACCTCTTCATTTGTTAGGTCTGGTGGGTTTTTATCTTGCTCCTTCTCCTGCTGTGTGTTTTTCTGTCTTCTCATTTTGCTTATGTTACTGTGTTTGGGGTCTCCTTTTTGCAGGCTGCAGGTTCGTAGTTCCCGTTGTTTTTGGTGTCTGTCCCCAGTGGCTAAGGTTGGTTTAGTGGGTTGTGTAGGCTTCTTGGTGGAGGGGACTACTGCCTGTGTTCTGGTGGATGAGGCTGGATCTTGTCTTTCTGGTGGGCAGGTCCACGTCTGGTGGTGTGTTTTGGGGTGTTTGCGGACTTTTTATGATTTGAGGCAGCCTCTCTGCTAATGGGTGGCGTTGTGTTCCTGTCTTGCTAGTTGTTTGGCATAGGGTGTCCAGCACTGTAGCTTGCTGGTCGTTGAGTGAAGCTGGGTGCTGCTGTTGAGATGGAGATCTCTGGAAGATTTTCGCCGTTTGATATTATGTGGAGCTGGGAGGTCTCTTGTGGACCAGTGTCCTGAAGTTGGCTCTCCCACCTCAGAGGCACAGCACTGACTCCTGGCTCCTCAATTTGGGATGATTTGTTGTCTATTCATGTATTCCACAGATGCAGGGTACATGAAGTTGATTGTGGAGCTTTAATCTGCTGCTTCTGAGGCTGCTGGGAGAGGTTTCCCTTTCTCTTCTTTGTTCTCACAGCTCCTGGGTCTCAGCTTTGGATTTGGCCCCGCCTCTGCGTGTAGGTCGCCGGAGGGCGTCTGTTCTTCGCTCAGACAGGACAGGGTTAAAGGAGCAGCCTCTTCGGGGACTCTGGCTCACTCAGGCCGGGCGGGAGGGAGGGGCACGGAGTGCGGGGCGAGCCTGCAGCGGCAGAGGTCGTCGTGACGTTGCACCAGCCCGAGGCGTGCCGTGCGTTCTCCCAGGGAAGCCGCCCCTGGATCCCGGGACCCCGGCAGTGGCAGGCTGCACAGGCTCCCGGAAGGGCGGTGTGGGCAGTGACCTGCGCTCGCACACAGGCTTCTTGGCGGCGGCAGCAGCAGCCCCAGTGTCCCACGCCCGTCTCTGGGCTCCGCGCTTTCAGCCGCGACTCGCGCCCGTCTCTGGCGCTCCTTTACGCGGCGCTCTTAATCCCCTCTCCTCGCGCACCAGGAAACCAAGAGGGAAGAAAAAGTCTCCTGCCTCTTCGGCAGCTCCAGAGTTTTCCCGGACTCCCTCCCGGCTAGCTGTGGCACATTAGCCCCCTTCAGGCTGAGTTCTCGCCGCCAGCCCCAGTCCTCTCCCTGCGCTCTGACCGAAGCCCGAGCCTCAGCTCCAGCGCCGCCCGCCCCGGCGGGGGAGCAGACAAGCCTCTCGGGCTGGTGAGTGCCGCTCGGCACCGATCCTCTGTGCGGGAATCTCTCTGCTTTGCCCTACCCAGGTATGTGGGGAGTTTCTTGCCTTTTGGGAGGTCTGGGGTCTTCTGCCAGCGTTCAGTAGGTGTTCTGTAGGAGTTGTTCCACGTGTAGCTGTATTTCTGGTGTATCTGTGGGGAGGAAGGTAATCTCCGCGTCTTACTCTTCCGCCATCTTACCCGGAAGTCCTCCATGTCTTTTCAAGGCTTGACAGTTCATTCCTTTCTAACACTGAAAAATATTCCATTGTCTTGATGTATTACAGTTTATTTACCCATTCATTACTGAAGGACATCTTAGTCGCTTCCAAGGTTTTGCAGTTAAGAGTAAAGCTGCTATAAATATCTGTATGCAGTTTGTTTCATGAACATAAATTTTCAGCTCCTTTGGGTAAATACCAAGGAGCACAATTATTGGATTGTATGATAAGAGTATGTTTAGTTTTGTAAGAAACGGCCAGACTTCTTCCAAAGTGGCTGTATCATTTTGCATGCCCACCAGAGATAAAAAGGGAGCTCTTGCTGCTTCACATCCTCAAGAGTATTTAGTGCTGTCAGTGTTCCAGATTCTGGCCATTCTAATAGGTGTGTAGTGGTATCTCATTGTTTTAATTTGCATTTTCCTAATGACAGATGATGTGGAACATCTTTTCATATGCTTATTGGCCACCTGTATATTTTCTTTGATGAGGTGTCTGTTTGGATCTTTTGCTCATTTTTTAATTTTTATTTTTTTTTAATTTTTATTATTTTATTTATTTTATTTATTTATTTATTTTACATCTTTATTGGAGTATAATTGCTTTACACTGGTGTGTTAGTTTCTGCTTTATAGCAAAGTGAATCAGTTATACATATACATACATCCCCACATCTCTTCCCTCTTGCGTCTCCCTCCCTCCCACCCTCCCTATCCCACCCCTCTAGGTGGTCACAAAGCACCGAGCTGATCTCCCTGTGCTATGCGGCTGCTTCCCACTAGCTATATATTTTACGTTTGGTAGTATATATATGTCCATGCCACTCTCTCACTTTGTCACAGCTTACCCTTCCCCCTCCCCATATCCTCAAGTCCATTCTCTAGTAGGTCTGTGTCTTTATTCCTGTCTTACACCTAGGTTCTTCATGACATTTTTTTTTCTTAAATTCCATATATATGTGTTAGCGTATGGTATTTGTCTTTCTCTTTCTGACTTACTTCACTCTGTATGACAGACTCTAGGTCCATCCACCTCATTACAAATAGCTCAATTTCGTTTCTTTTTATGGCTGTGTAATATTCCATTGTATATATGTGCCACATCTTTATCCATTCATCTGATGATGGACACTTAGGTTGTTTGCATCTCCTGGCTATTGTAAATAGAGCTGCAGTGAACATTTTGGTACATGACTCTTTTTTTTTTTTTTTCAGTTTCTGCTTTATAACAAACTGAATCAGTCATACATATACATCTGTTCCCACATCCCTTCCCTCTTGCGTCTCCCTCCCTCCCACCCTCCCTATCCCACCCCTCCAGGTGGTCACCAAGCACCGAGCCGATCTCCCTGTGCTATGCGGCTGCTTCCCACTATCTATCTACCTTACGTTTTGTACTGTATATATGTCCATGCCTCTCTCTCACTTTGTCACAGCTTACCCTTCCCCCTCCCCATATCCTCAAGTCCATTCTCAAGTAGGTCTGTGTCTTTATTCCTGTTTTACCCCTAGGTTCTTCATGACATTTTTTTCCCCTTAAATTCCGTATATATGTGTTAGCATACAGTATTTGTCTTTCTCTTTCTGACTGACTTCACTCTGTATGACAGACTCTAGGTCTATCCACCTCACTATAAATAGCTCAGTTTCATTTCTTTTTATGGCTGAGTAATATTCCATTGTATATATGTGCCACATCTTCTTTATCCATTCATCCGATGATGGACACTTAGGTTGTTTCCATCTCCAGGCTATTGTGACTAGAGCTGCAATGAACATTTTGGTACATGTCTCTTTTTGAATTATGGTTTTCTCAGGGTATATGCCCAGTAGTGGGATTGCTGGGTCATATGGTAGTTCTATTTGCAGTTTTTTAAGGAACCTCCATACTGTTCTCCATAGTGGCTGTACCAATTCACATTCCCACCAGCAGTGCAAGAGTGTTCCCTTTTCTCCACACCCTCTCCAGCATTTATTGTTTCTAGATTTTTTTGATGATGGCTATTCTGAGTGGTGTGAGATGATATCTCATTGTAGTTTTGATTTGCATTTCTCTAATGAGTAATGATGTTGAACGTTCTTTCACGCGTTTGTTGGTAATCTGTATATCTTCTTTGGAGAAATGTCTATTTAGGTCTTCTGCCCATTTTTGGATTGGGTTGTTTGTTTTTTTGTTATTGAGCTGCATGAGCTGCTTGTAAATTTTGGAGATTAATCCTTTGACAGTTGCTTCATTTGCAAATATTTTCTCCCATTCTGAGGGTTGTCTTTTGGTCTTGTTTATGGTTTCCTTTGCTGTGCAAAAGCTTTGAAGTTTCATTAGGTCCCATTTGTTTATTTTTGTTTTTATTTCCATTTCTCTAGGAGGTGGGTCAAAAAAGATCTTGCTGTGATTTATGTCATAGAGTGTTCTGCCTATGTTTTCCTCTAAGAGTTTGATAGTTTCTGGCCTTACATTTAGTTCTTTAATCCATTTTGAGCTTATTTTTGTGTATGGTGTTAGGGAGTGATCTAATCTCATACTTTTACATGTCCCTGTCCAGTTTTCCCCGCACCACTTATTGAAGAGGCTGTCCTTTCTCCACTGTACACTCCTGCCTCCTTTATCAAAGATAAGGTGACCGTATGTGTGTGGGTTTATCTCTGGGCTTTCTATCCTGTTCCATTTATCTATATTTCTGTTTTTGTGCCAATACCATACTGTCTTGATTACTGTAGCTTTGTAGTATAGTCTGAAGTCAGGGAGCCTGATTCCTCCAGCTCCATTTTTCTTTTTTTTTTTGCGGTATGCGGGCCTCTCACCGTTGTGGCCTCCCCCGTTGCGGAGCACAGGCTCCGGACGCGCAGGCTCCGGACGCGCAGGCTCAGCGGCCATGGCTCACGGGCCCAGCCGCTCTGCGGCATATGGGATCCTCCCAGACCGGGGCACGAACCCGTATCCCCTGCATCGGCAGGCGGACTCTCAACCACTTGCGCCACCAGGGAGGCCCCTCCAGCTCCATTTTTCATTCTCAGGATTGCTTTGGCTATTTGGGGTCTTTTGTGTTTCCATACAAATTGTGAAATTTTTTGTTCTAGTTCTGTGAAAAATGCCAGTGGTAGTTTGATAGGGATTGCATTGAATCTGTAGATTGCTTTGGATAGTAGAGTCATTGTCACAATGTTGATTCTTCCAATCCAAGAACATGGTATATCTCTCCATGTATTTGTATCACCTTTAATTTCTTTCATCAGTGTCTTATAATTTTCTGCATACAGGTCTTTTGTCTCCTTAGGTAGGTTTATTCCTAGATATTTTATTCTTTTTGTTGCACTGGTAAATGGGAGTGTTTTCTTGATTTCACTTTCAGATTTTTCATTATTAGTGTATAGGAATGCCAGAGATTTCTGTGCCTTAATTTTGTATCCTGCTACTTTACCAAATTCATTGATTAGCTCTAGTAGTTTTCTGGTAGCGTCTTTAGGATTCTCTATGTATAGTATCATGTCATCTGCAAACAGTGACTGCTTTACTTCTTCTTTTCCGATTTGGATTCCTTTTATTTCCTTTTCTTCTCTGATTGCTGGGGCTCCATTGACTTCTTGATTTCAGTGTCACAATTTAGAAATCTGATGTCAAGTGAATTCATGGTTTTTTTTAATTTATAGTTTATATTGGAGCATAGTTGATTAACAATGTTGTGTTAGTTTCAAGTGTACAGCAAAGTGATTCAGTTATATATATACATGTATCTATTCTTTTTCAAATTCTTTTCCCATTTAGCTTATTACAGAATATTAAGCAATGTTCCCGGTGCTATACAGAAGGTCCTTGTTGGTTATCTGTTTTAAATGTAGCAGTGTGTACATGTCAATCCCAAACTTCCTCCCTCCCCTGCCCCTGCCCCCTGGTAACCATAAGTTTGTTCTCTAAGTCTGTGAGTCTATTTCTGTTTTGTAAATAAGTTCATTTGTATCATTTTTTTTAGATTCTGCATATAAGCAATATCATATGATATTTATCTTTCTCTGTCTGACTTACTTCACTTAGTATGATAATCTCCAGGTCCATCCATGTTGCTGCAGATGACATTATTTCATTCTTCTTAATGGCTGAGTAGTATTTCATTTTATATATGTACCACATCTTTATCCATTCATTTGTCGATGGACATTTAGGTTGCATCCATGTCTCGCTATTGTAAACAGCGCTGCAATGAACATTGGGGTGCATGTATTCTTTTGAACCATGTTTTTCTCTGGATACATGCCCAGTAGTGGGATTGCTGGGTCATATGGTAGTTCTATTTTAGTTTTTCAAGGAACCTCCACACTGTTCTCCATAGTGGCTGTAACAAATTATATTCCCACGAACAGTGCAAGAAGGTTCCCTTTTCTCCACACCCTCTCCAACAGTTATTGTTTGTAGATATTTTGATGATGCCCATTCTGACTGGTGTGAGGTGATATCTCATTGAAGTTTTGATTTGCATTTCTCTAATAATTAGTGATGTTGAGCATCTTTTCTTGTGCCTGTTGGACATCTGTATGTCTCCTTTGGAGAAATGTCTATTTATCTCTTCTGCCCAATTTTTGATTGAGTTGTTTGTTTTTTTGATATTGAGTCATGTGAGCTGTTTGTAAATTTTGGAGACTAATCCCTTGTTGGTTGCATCATTTACAAATATTTTCTCCCATTCTGTGGATTGTCTTTTCATTTTGTTTATGATTTCCTTTGCTGTTACATGCACTCATTTGTGTGTGTGTTACTATGCAATTTAACCGCATGTGTTAATTTGTGTAACTGCCACCACAATTAAGAAACAGAAATGTTCCATCAATACAGAGATTGCATTACCTACCCCTTTATATTCACATCCCATTTCTCCACCCTTTCTAACCTTTGGCAACCACGAATCTATTTTTCAGCTCTATAATTTTGTCAGTTTGAAAATGTTGTATAAGTGGAATCACACAGTATGCAACCCTTTGAGACTGGCTTTTTTCATGCAGCATAATGTCCTTGCGATCCATCTAAGGTGTTGCCTGTGTTGATAGTGGGTTCCATTTAATTGTTGAGTAGCGGTCTATGATATGGATATATTGCAGTTTGTTTAACCACTCCCCAGTTGAATGGTATCTGGCTGTTTCAGTTTCTGGCATCGTGAATAAAGCTGCTATGAACACTTATGCACAGGTTTTTGAAGGAACGTAAGTTTTCATTTCTCTGGGATAAATGCCAAAGAGTGCAGTTGCTAAGACATGTAGTAAGCACATGTTTAGTTTTTTAAGAAACTGCCATACTGTTTTTCCAGAGTGGCTGTACTATTTTACATTCCTACCAGTAACGTGTGAGTTGATCCAGTTCCTCTCATCCTCACCAGCGTTTGTTGTTATCATTTTTTTTTAAAAAAAGCCATTCTGATAGGGGTGTAGTGATGTCTCATTGTAGTTTTAGTTTGCATTTTCCTAATGACTAAAGGTATTGAACATATTTTCATGTACTTATTTGCCATCTATATATCTGTCCTCATTGATGAAATGTTTGTTCATATCTTTTGCCTATTCTCTAAATGACTTGTTTGTTTTAATAAATTTATTTATTTATTTATTTATGGCTGTGTTGGGTCTTCGTTGCTGTGTGCGGGCTTTCTCTAGTTGCAGAGAGCAGGGGCTACTCTTCGTTGTGGTGCGTGGGCTTCTCATTGCGGTGGCTTCTCTTGTTGCAGAGCACGGGCTCTAGGTGTGCGGGCTTCAGTAGTTGTGGCACGCGGGCTCAGTAGTTGTGGCTCGCGGGCTCTAGAGCGCAGGCTAAGTAGTTGTGGTGCACAGCTTTAGTTGCTCTGCAGCATGTGGGATCTTCCCGGACCAGGGCTCGAACCCATGTCCCCTGCATTAGCAGGTGGATTCTTAACCACTGCACCACCAGGGAAGTCTTGACTTGTTTATTTTTAGAGTTCTTAATATATATTTGAGAAATTAGTCCTTTGTCAGATATATGGTTTGCAAGTGTTTTCTCCCAATTTGTTCATTGTCTTCTTAACAGAGTCTTTTGCAGAGCAAAAGTTTTTAATTTTGATGAAGTCCAGTTTATCATTTTTTTTTCTTTTATGGGTCATGGCTTTGGTGTGAACTCTTCAAGTAGCCCTAGATACCAAAGATTTTCTCCTATGTTTTCTTCTAAACGTTTTATTGTGAATATTTGATGATATTTAAAAACTGAATTTTGTGGTTAGAATAATGACATTGTGTGTGTGTTTTTAAAGAGCCCTTTTAGAAATAACATTGAAGTATTTACAGATGATGTTTAAGATTTAGATAGAAATAATATAATGCAGGAGGGAGTGAAAAAAAATAAATGGGGTGAAGAAGCAAGATAGGCCACGTTTCTGTAAAACCTAGATTTGTTGACCATGAGATCAATACTTATAGCAATCTTTTAAGCTTTTCATTTTAGATTTAGATAGACTATACATACCCTTTCTAATTTTTTAAATGATTGTGTAATCAGAGTTATGGCTAAAACTGGTTCTGAGCCCGTTTCTGGACTACTTATTTCCTTAAGTTTCATGTTCTCACTGACTGTTTCCTTCTCAGCAGAATAAAAAATTTATAAATTTTTGTACACTAGGTTTTAAAGTCTTAATGTTAACTTATCCTCAAGAATATTGCACTTGAATTTTTAAAGAATAGATGGTAGAGGAGAGAGTGTGATAGTTAACAGAGTAACCACTGATGTAGCCAGGTTGGGCAGAGTATTATAGAGACTTAGAGAAGCTTGGGCAACTAGCCACTCTGCCTGCTGGCTGTAGCTGATTATACATGCATGTGACTTTTACAGGTTTCTTCGTTAGTATAAAGCCAAATATCACAAAGCCCAATAAACATTTGATTTTAATGATTACTAATTCATACTTTGTCAGTTGATGATGAAAATGTCAAGTTTGATAAAGTCTATTGTAAACATGCATTACTTTAAAGGTGGCTTTCTCTTAAAGCTCATTTGATGTAGTCATTATTGGTGGCGGAATTGTGGGGCTTGCCTCTGCCAGAGCACTCATTCTGCGACATCCAGCTCTTTCCATTGGTGTTCTGGAAAAGGAGAAAGATTTAGGTATGTATGTTCTCATTGTTGCTTAACCTGAGCACCTGCTCATTTTGTCAGTTCTACATCTTTCATGCTGAATGTCGATGTTAGTGTCCCAGTTTGGATTCATTAGAAAGCAGAGCCTAGGACTAGGATTTGGGTGTAGGTGATTTTTTTCAAGGTTATCCGAGGAGGCAGGAGTGAGGAGGTGGGGAGAGTAAACAGGGAAGGAGGAAAAACCTCGTGAGGGTGCGTTATCTAGGTTGCAGCTGTGAGCTTAATTCCACTGAGGCCTCCGAGGAGCTACCTAATGTTTCCAAGGATTGTGCTCATTTATCCATCAGCTTCTGTCCCTTTGGTTAAGGATCGTCCATAGGGTGTTGAGTCCCTCTGCCCCCAAATATTAGAAAAGGCCCTGGAGCAGAAGGCAGAGAGCTGTAGTGGACCCTTGAAGTGGTTTGCTGGTGGTGAGGGGGGCGGTTTGTGCACCAAAGTTGTAGCTGAAATCAGAGATGGGCTGGAGGGATGTGACACAGACACCATGGTTGGCTGCTATGGGAGGCTAGAAGTGCTCTGACTGTAAGAACAAACTCAGGCAGAATTTTAAATAGTGGTCTCTAATAGCTTCAAATGTAAGTGTATTCCCCCACTTCTTAAGTTTTGAATGAGTCATGTAGTTTCTCTTAACCTGTTTCTCTTGTTCTATAGCTATTCATCAGACTGGACATAACAGTGGTGTCATACATAGTGGAATTTATTATAAACCTGAATCTCTGAAAGCTAAGTTATGTGTACAAGGCGCAGCCCTCATCTATGAGTACTGTAACCAAAAGGGAATTTCCTACAAGCAATGTGGCAAGGTATGGCATTTTACTAGGGCCTTGACTCATTTATAAATAGCATTTACTTAGTAATCTTAAATGTTGATTTAAAAAATGCCTGGCTTTTCTTTCTCTGTATCCATGTAATTTGCAAAATCTAGATGTTTCATATAAATGGGATCATACAATATGTTGTCTTTTGTGATTGGCTTCTTTCACTTAGCATAGTGTTTTCAAGGTTCGTTCATCTTGTGGCATGAATCAGTACTTCATTCCTCCTTATACTCCATTGTATTGGTATACCACATTTTGTTTATCCACTTATCAGTTGATGGACATTTGGGTTGTTTCCACTTTTTGGCTACTATGAATAATGCTGCTATGGACATTTATGTACAAGTTTTTGTATGGACCTATGTTTTCATTTCTGTCAGGTATATACCTATGAGTGGAGTTTCTGGGTCATATGGTAACTACATGTTTAACATTTTGAGGAAGTGTGAAACTGTTTTCCAAAGTGGTGTACTATTTTACATCCCCATCAGCAGTTAACGAGGATTCCAATATCCTCACATCCTCATGAACACCTGTTATTGTCTGTTTCATTTTAGCTATCCTAGAGGATGTGAAGTGCTATATCATTGTGGTTTTTATATAATCAAACATAGTAATTAATGATGTTAAGCATCTTTTCATATACTTATTGGCCATTCATTTATCTTCTTTGGAGAAATATCTATTCAAATCTTTTGCTCATTTTAAAATTGAGTTATTTGTCTTTTTATTGTTGATTTGTGTGAGTTATTTATATATTCTGGATATATAAATATCCCTTATCAGCTATATGATATTTACTAAAATACTACTAAAATATTAAAAATATATATTTTTTAAATAAAATAATAGCAATAGTAATGATGGTATTTTAAATATTACTAAATATTTTCTCCCATTCTGTAGATTTTCTTTTTTATTTCTTGATGGTATCCTTTGAAGCACAGAAACTTTTAATTTTGATGAAGTCTAGTTTATCTTTTTTTTTCTTTTGTTGCTTATACTTTTAGTGTCATATCTAAGAAATCATTGCCTAACTTTAGATCATGAAAAATTGCTCCTACATTTTCTTCTAATGTCAAAGCCTTAGCTCTGATGTTTAGATCTGTGATAGTTTTTTTCCCCCAAATGAGTTGGTTTAATTCTGAGTATTATAGAATTGGAGCTAGAACAAAGACTGAAACACAGACTTTGGCAGGATTCTGGGCTGGGTTTACTCTGACCTCACAGCTAAGGTAGAAATGGCCAAATGAGAAGAACTAAAGAGAAGATGAACCACTGTATGATTTCATTTTTTTAAACTTTAACAAAAGTTTGTTCTTAAATGTATAGCAGGCTTCAAGACACTACTTCATTCTAACTACAGGTGGCAACAGATGTTATGGCAGGGAATCCAGTTACTTAAACAGGAATGGAACTAAGGATCACCATTGCCTCTGGCACAAGGAACAGCTTACTTTTTGACAGATTTCTTAATTCCAACCGTTGCCAGGAGGGCCTTCCCTGCAGCCTTTGCTTTTAGCTCCTCAAGTTTCTTTTGCTTCTCTTTTTGTTTCTGCTTGAATGCCTTATCATCCTCATCCAACTTCTTGGCCTGCTTCTTGGGCTGCTTCAGGTGTTTCTTACCACCTCTGCAGATGGCCTACTGCCCCTTCCCCAGACCCCACCACCAGAAGCAGAGCTTCTACCCCTACACGTATTCCTCCAGCGTAGGTTCACTTTTTTTTTTTTTTTTTTTTTTTTGCGGTACATGGGCCTCTCACTGTTGTGGCCTCTCCTGTTGCGGAGCACAGGCTCTGGACGCACAGGCTCATCGGCCATGGCTCACGGGCCCAGCCGCTCCGCGGCATGTGGGATCCTTCCGGACTGGGGCACGAACCCGTGTCCCCTGCATCAGCAGGCGGACTCTCAACCACTGCGCCATCAAGGAAGCCCTAGGTTCACTTTTTAATTAATTTTGGTATATGGTGTGAGGAAGAGTTCCAACTTCATTCTTTTGCATGTGGATATCCAGTTGTCTCAGCACCATTTGTTGAAAAACTATTCTTTCTACATTGTTTTGGCACCTGTATCAAAAATCAGTTGAGCTTCCCTGGTGGCGCAGTGGTTGCGAGTCCGCCTGCCGATGCAGGGGACATGGGTTCGTGCCCCGGTCCGGGAAGATCCCACATGCTGCGGAGCGGCTGGGCCTGTGAGCCATGGCCGCTGAGCCTGTGCGTCTGGAGCCTGTGCTCCACAACGGGAGAGGCCACAACAATGAGAGGCCACCGTACCGCAAAAAAAAAAAAAAAAAAAAAAATCAGTTGAGCGTAAGTGTAAGAAGGTTTGTTTAGGATTCTCAATTCCATTCCATTGATGTGTGTCTATCGTTATGCCAGTACCACACTGTCTTGTTTATTGTAGCTCTTTATTTTTTGAAATCAGTAAGTGTGAGTCCTCCAACTTTGTTCTTTATCAAGAGTGTTTTGGCTATTCTGGGTCCCTTGCATTTCCATATGAATTTTAGGGTCAGTTTGTCAGTTTCTCCAAAAAAGGCAGCTGGGATTTTTGTTAGCCATTATATTGAATCTATAGATCAGTTTGGGGAGTATTGCCATCTTAACAATATTAAATTTTGCAAACCATGTACTTGGGATATCTTCCCACTTATTTAGATCTTCTTTAATTTCTTTCAACAATTAAAAAAAATTTTCATTTTACAGGTCTTGCACTTCTTTTGTAATTTTATTCCTTGATATTTTATTCTTTCTGATGCTTTTGTGAGGGGAATTGTTTTCTTAATTTCAGTTTGGTTTATTCATTGCTAATGTATAGAATATGATTGATTTTTGTGTATTGATTTTTATGCTTCAACTTTGGTGAACTCATTTTTTAGTCTAATAGTTTTTCGTATGTGTGTGTGTGTGGATTCCTTAGGATTTTCTATGTGCAGGATCATGTCATCTGCAAATAAGATAGTTTTACTTTTTTTCTTGCCTAATTTACCTGGGTAGAATTTCTAATACAATGTTGAATAAAAGTAGTGAAAGTGGATATCTTTGTGTTGTTCTTGATTTTAGGGAGAAAGCATTCAGTCTTTCACTATTAAGTATAATGATAGCTGTGGGTTTTTTGTAGATGCCCTTTATCAGACTGAGGAAGTTCCTTTTTACCTGCAGTTTGTTGAGATTAATCATGAAAAGGTGTTGGATTTTCTCAAATGCCTTTTCTATGTCTCTTGAGGCAGTCATGTGGTTTTGTCCTTTATTCTATTAATATGAATTTATTACATTAATTGACTTTTGGATGTTAAATAGATCTTGCATTCATGCAATAAATCCCACTTGGTCATGGTATATAATCCTTTTTATATGTCGCTGCATTCAATATACTAGTATTTTGTTCAGAATTTTTATATCAGTAGTCATAATGGATATTGATATGCAGTTTTGTTTTCTTTTGATATCTGTGTCTCGTTTGAGTGTTAACTGGCCTTATAGAATTAGGAAGTGTTCCCTTCTCTTCTGTTTTTTGGAAGAGTTTGTGAAAAATTGGTATTAATTCTTCTTTAAACATTTGGTAGCATTCATGAGGCCTGAGCCTTTACAGTTACTAATTCCATTTCTTGTTATGGGTCTATTCAGATACTCTTTTTCTTCTTGAGTCAGTTTCAGAAGTTTGCGTCTTTCTAAGAATTTTCCCATTTCGTGTAGATTATCTAATTTGTTGCATACAGCTGTTCATAATATTTCCTTATAATTCTTCTTCATGTAATTTTTAAGAATAAAAGTTCATTGTCGCCATTAAAGATGCTATGAAGATTTTTTTTAATGATGTGGGAAAATGGCCCTGATATAGTGTTAAGTAAAAAAAGCAAGATATAAAACTGTATTTACAGTTTTTATGGTTGAGTTATGAGTTTTTTGTTTTTGTTTTTTTTTTAATCCTTTAAGCCAAAGGAACCAGACAACATCCATAACATCCACCTTTGAGAAACATACCATGCCCCATGCCTACCCATAGGATGATTTTGAGCTCTGTAACTCCTACTTCTTTCTGGAGCCTTGAACACTACTTCATATTCCCTCTTCACATCAAATCACATCATTGCTTCTAATCCATCTCAGCTCAGCTCCAGGTATTAATTTACAGATTGCTGCTTCCAGGCTACAACGGTGTCAATGTGACTTAATGACCTGATTTCAGAGTTTTCCTGTTTCAGTCACTGATTTGAGCCTCTGAGTGTCTGCCCCTCCCCAACTTCTTTTTTTTTTTTCCTCAAGTTTGTAGTCCCTTTATTTCTTTAAATTGAGGTATAATTAACATATAATATTATATTAGTTTCAGGTGTACAGCACAATGATTTGATATTTGTATGTATTGTGAAATGATCACCACAATAAGTCTAGTTAACATCTGTCACCATTCACAGTAAGAAAAAGTATTTTTTTTCTTGTGATGAGTACTTTTAAGATCTACTTTCTTAGCAACTTTCAAATATGCAATACACAATTATTAAGTATAGTCACCATGCTGTACATTACATCCCTGTGACTTGTTTATTTTATATTTGGAAGTTTGTACAGAGTTTCTAAAGAGTTCTTTATATATTCTGCATATTAGAGCCTTATCAGCGATAATGATTTGCAAGTATTTTCTCCCATTCATTGGGTTATCTTTTCACTTTCTTGATAGTGCCCTATGATTCCACATGTATTTTTAAGGTTAATTATTTGTTGATTTAAATAACCTTTACACCTTGATTAAAAGTATTACTTTATGGAGTTCGGTTGACTCCTGGCTATGAAATAGTGATTTTTGAATTCTGATGTACTTGTGAATATCATCTGTGCTTTCCTTTGCTGGTAGCTGTTAAGTAAGAAACCACCTCAGATACCTTGCCCAGAAATAAATAGAAAAAGAGTCTTGACGAATTTTCTGTTTTTCTCCTCTGCAACAGAATGCATTAGTAAATACTTTGAAATGTAGTTTATTCCAAAAAATAAAATAGTTTTCTGTTAGTGATATTCCATTATACTAAATATTGCCTGTCTTTCTGATGTACTGGTTTTTGTTTAGTTTTGTTTCACTTTTGTTTTTTGTTTGGTTTTTAATGTAAAGACTAAGCAACCTGTGCTTCTTTCCCCTCTGGGATTGAGGGAGTGATGGTGATACTTCTGGCCAAGGTGCATATAGCAACTGTGATAGCAGAAGTGACAATTGAGGCTACATCTCACCTTTGTTTTAATGCAGTCTTAAGACAAATTTTTTTGGTGGAGGAAGAAAGTGAAGTCATGAAGAAAGTGAGAAGTAGATACATGAAGCAAAAACAGTTTTAAAAAATCAACCCAATTTGAATCATACACTAATTTGTGATTTTCTATTAATTTTATCTATCATAGCTGATGATATATTTAACTCTATTCATGTTCTTTATCTTTTTTCTTTTTAAGCTTATAGTAGCTGTTGAACAAGAAGAAATTCCCAGACTTAAGGCCCTGTATGAGAGAGGCCTGCAGAATGGTGTCCAGGACCTGAGGCTGATCCAGCAAGAGGACATAAAAAAGAAGGAGCCATATTGTAGGGTAAGTGATTCACTAACCCCACACACAGGCTCACAGGGATAGGGCTCAGTCCTGTGACATGGAGGCTAAGGGTGAGTTTATAAGAAGCAGGAATCATAGAGACAGTTAAATAATCCTGTTACAGAAGCATTAAGGTGCCAGACACAAGAGGGCATTGCCACAAACTCTGGACACCTGATTTCTTCTTTTCCTACAAGAAACTACCAGGTCCTGAAGAACCTAGGCAAAAGCAAGAGGAGGTCTGAGACTCTATGGCATGTTTGGAAACCACTGAGTGGTGAGATGTGGTTGGACCATAGGGTGTGTAGCAAGAGATAATAGATGAGACTGGGAAGGCAGAATTAGCCCACATAAAGGGCTTGATATCCATGCTGATAACTTTGAAGTTTATCCAGTAGGCATAGGTAGCCACTAAAAATTTTTGAGGAGAGTGGCTACAATATTGGATCTGTTTCAGGAGGGTGGGTTATAGAGTTTCTGGCTTAAAACATGCTGTGGGGAAAACCAGATCTTCTTTCTTGTATTTGTGATAGAAACACGAATAATAATATAATAGTTACTCTGCATATCAACTTCCCTTGATAGCCTTTTAGAGGCTATCCATCCAACTCTCATTCCACTGACTGTTCCAATGAATCACTGTATCTCCTGTTCCCCATTCCCCAGTGTTTTAATGACATATTCCAATAGCTGGACTGTGGGTACCTGTCTTAGCAAGTGTGACCTTGAACTCACTGTCAGGTAGTGCTTATCAAAAGCTTGCTTTAGAGAAACATTATTTAAGGGATAGAGCCTGGATGATATGTAGACCATTCATTCTTATACATCTCTCCAGACCATCAGATTGTAGTACACCTACACTGTAGTGTTTTTCTCTCCCCATCCTACTTCTTGACCCCAGATTACTCTCCTTGAGTTGTGTTTTGGTTTTATGGCATCAGCCTATGGAGAAACTCATTGTGTCACTCACTGAGGCCTCTACTCTAAGGAGGTGGTTGAGGACATAGGTCCACTGTCAAACAACATCTCTCTGAGAACACTCAGGAGAAATTTCAGACTCCAGTTCTAAGAATAATTTTGTTTTTCCTGAGCACGATTGGCTTGTTTTTATCTATGGACACTGAATTCTTTAACTGATTGTATTGTCCTGTTTGCCTTGGCTCTAAGCAGAAACACATTTGTGCCCTACTCTTGCCAAATATCTAGAGCATTAAGCATACATTTTTATTTTCATATACTAACTTTGCTCTTTGTTTCATCTTATCTTTCCACCTTTGTTTTCTATATGCTCTGATTTTTTGGAACTTTTTATTGAATCACAGCATACATCCAAAATCATAAATGTATACAGCTGGATGAATTTTCGTTAAGTGTGATCAGCATCCAGATCAACAAACAGAACATTACCAGCTTCTCAGTATTCCTCTCATGCCCCCTTCTAGACACTACCTTTCCCTTAAGGATGACCACTGTTCTTTTACATCATAGATTTTTGAATTTTATGTAAGTAGAATCATATAGTATGTACTCATTTGTGTCTGGACTTCTTTTATTCAGTATTGTTTATAAAATTCATCCATATTATTGCATGTAGTTATAATTTGTTGTCATTGCTGTATAATAATCCTTTGTATGAATATAGCATGGTTCTTTATACTGTTGTTGGGCGTTTTGGGTAGTTTCCAATTTGGAGCTCTTGCAAATAGTGGTACTAAGAACATTCTAGCACATCTATTTTGGTGAACACATGTACACACTTTCGTTGGGGATATACCTTGGAGGGAAACTATGGTCATAATTTATATATATGTTTAGCTGTGGCAGGTACTTCCAAAGAGTTTTCCATAGCATTTGTCTCAAATAATACTCTTATCAGCAGTGTATGAGAGTTACAGTTGCTCCTTATTTTTACCAACACTTGATATTGTTTGTTGTTTTCATTTTAGCCATTCTGATGACTATGTAGTAGTATAATATTATAGTTCCCTGTTGACTCATAAAATTGTACACCTTTTCATATGTTTACTGGCCATTTGGATATTTTCTTTTGTGAAGTAACTAAGTCCTTTGCCCATTTTTCTATTGGGTTGACTGTCCTTCTTAATTAATTCTTATTAATTTTATAAGTTCATTATATAGTCTGAATATGTGTCTTTTGTTGTATATATGTGTTTGTATATATATATGTATATATATATATATATATATATATATACACAATAGATATCTTCTATGACTCTGTGGCTTGTGTTTTCACTCTTAATAGTGTCTTTAGATGAACAGAGATTCTTAGTCTTAATGTAATCATTCAATCAATTTATGCATATATTTCTCTTTTATGCTTAGTGCTTTTTTGTACTCTGAGAAATCTTTGCCTATTTCAGCATCAGGAAGATATTCTCCTATGCTTTTTTTCTAAAAGCTATGTTGTTTTACCTTTCGAATTTAGATCTACCATCAATTTGGAATTGATTTTTGTTTATGGTATAAGATGGGGTCAAGGTACACTTTTTTCCCCTCATATGTAGATATCCAGTTAGCCTAGCACCATTTATCAAAAAGACATTATTTCCCCACTGCACTGCAGTGTTACCTTTGTGATACCAGGTGACTATATATAGGTGGGCTCTATGTCTGGACTCTCTTCTCTTCTGTTGTCTCTTCTTGTACCACTACCATAATGTCTTAGTTACTATAGCTTTTCAATAGGTCTATACATCTGGTTGAGTAAGTCTTTCAATATTGTTCTTCTTCAACATTGTATTGCCTATTCTTGGATCTTTGCATTTCCATATACATTTTAGGTCCACAAGATAACCTGTTGTGATTTCGATTGAGATTGCACTGAATATGTAGGTTGACATATTTGCAGACAGTTGACATATTTACAATATTGAATCTTCCAATCCATGAACATGGATCACTCCATTTATCTGAATCTTTAATTTATTGAAAAAAATGTATTACAGTTTTCAGTGTAGAGGTCTTACATGTCTCTTAGATTTATTTCTAGGTATTTGATTTTTTATACTCTCATAAATAGTATTGTTATTTAAAGTTTATTTTCTACTTATACATTACAGATATATGGAAATCAAACTGGTTTTTGACCATGTATTCATCTTGCTTGTTGAATTCACTTATTGATTCTAATAGTTTGTCTATAAGTTCTTTTTTTTTTTTTTTTTTGGCCACACCATATGGCATGTGGGATCTTAGTTCCCCAACCAGGGATCGAACCCATGCCCCCTGCAGTGGAAGTGTGAAGTCTTAACCACTGGACCACCAGGGAAGTCCCAATTCTTTTGTATTTTCTATGTACAATCGTGTCATCTGCAAATAATAACTTATTTCTTCCTTTCCAACCCATATACTTGTCTGGCTCAATATTTAATGCTAGCATATATTGTTTTGTATGTGTTTCTTGTTTGTTTGTTTTTACAGGCTGCTTCAAATCCTTTCACAAAAAGACAAGATAGAAATAGATTTTTTTCCCTTGTTATCTGTAGTTGTGCAGTTAAAGTTAGATGAAAATATTTGATTTTCTTAATTAGTATAAAGTTCCCAAGAGACTAGGAATCCAAATAGTGTTAAATGAGTTCTTCCTGCAGAGAAAGTCATAGCATCTTCAACTCCAGAAAACCTCACCTTTCCCTCCCCTCAGACTCAGTCAGAATAATCAAAGTTTTTAGCTTGGGGGAGTAGGTCTTCTTCTCCCTTTTCCTCTCCCCATGTATTTCTTATCTCTCTGAGATAGTGAATGAATGACTAATTTTTTTTAAAAAAGAAGACACCTTCACTGAATATCTAATTTTGGCTATTTCTTTCAGGCCTTGGGCAACTGCTACATGGTCTTAAGCCAGGATTGGCAAACTATGGCCTGTGGGCCAAATCCAGCCCACCACATATTTTTAAAGACCTATAAGCTGTTTTAAATGGTTGAAAAAATTAAAAGAAGAATAATATTCTGTGACACATGAAAATTATATGAAACTCAAATATCAGTGTCCACAAATAAATTTTTATTGGAGTACAATCATACTTATTCATTTATGTGTTGTCTATGGCTGCTTTTGTGCCAAACAGCCAACTCGAGTAATTGAAACAGAGATCCTAAGCCTCACATGGGCAAAAATATTTACTATCTGGCCCTCTACAGAAAAGATTACCAACTCCTGATCAAACAGTAGGGAGCCACTGAAGGATTTAGGCAAGAAAGTGATATGCAAACTGTGCTAATTTAGGAAGGTTAATCAAGTTCTGGTACCTAGGATGGAATTGGACATGGCAGAGAGGGGAGCCTTGAGGTGGGAGGTCAAAGCCATTTATATTTATTTTTGGAAGGCAGCTATGCTCACTATGATACCATCAACACCACTTATTTATAGTTATTTTTAGAATACCTGATTTCTTTCTGCTACTCTTGAATATCATAGGTTAGTAATTTCTAGACTTCAGGGAATTTTGACATATTATTCTTTATTTTATCTCACTATATTCTGTCTTTTTTTTTTTCCATAAAGTAGGATCTGACATAAGGTGAGCAGCAGAATGTGGTGGCTGAGAAGCCAGACAGACATAGATTTAAATCTCATACCTGCCTATTTAACAGCTGTTTACCTTGAGTGGGTTAAAATTGTTCTAAACCTCAGATTCCTCATTTGTAAAATGCAGGTTGTTCTGAGAATTAAATACAGTGATATATGTAAGGCATCCAGCATATTTTAATCCTCAAGAAGTGGTAGATGTTATTTTGGGCTTATTTAAGCAGTAATTCTAGTGAATTCAAATTGGTTTTGTTTGAGATACTTGGCGACTTTTCATGAAATCTGTTAAGATAACTTAGTTATGTTTGTTCTTTTCCTCCTGCTTTACATTTTCCCCTTTTCCTGATGCTTTGCTTGTAACTCAATTTTTTATTCTGTTTATTTCATTTAAGCCATATGAATTCCTCTGCAGAGTAAAATAGGCTATTTAAAAACATTGTAGAGAGATCCTAGGATATCTTTAAACCAGGGTTGTGAATAACTCATATAAGAACTTGTATTAGTCAGTTGGGACTGCTGCAACAAAGTACCGTGAACCAGTTAGCTTATAAATGTCAGATATTTATTTCTCACAGTTCTAGAGGCTGGAAGTCTGAGATCAAGGCTCTGGAAGATTTGATGTCTGGTGAGGACCCACTTCCTGTTTCATAGACCATCTTCTTGCTGTGTTCTCACATGGCATAAGGGGTAAGGGAACTCTCTGGAGTCTCTTTTCTGAAGGCAGTAATCCCATTCATGAGGCCTCCATCCTCATGACCTAATCACTTCTGAAAGGCCCCACCTCCAAATACCATCACATGGGTCATTAGGTTTCAACATATGAATTTTGGAGGCACACAGACGTTCAGTCTATAGCAGAACTGGTTATTTAGACTGATGCCATACTTAAGGGGGAAAGATACTAGTATTAAAGAGATTAGGAGATTGGTTCAATATGGCAGAGTAGAAGGACGTGCTCTCACTCCCTCTTGTGAGAGCGCTGGAATCACAACTAACTGCTGAACAATCATCAACCGGAAGACACTGGAACTCACCAAAAAAGATACCCCACATCCAAAGACAAAGGAGAAGCCACAATGAGATGGTAGGAGGGGCACAATCACAATAAAATCAAATCCCATAACTGCTAGGTGGTGACTCACAAACTGGAGAACACTTATACCACAGAAGTCCACCCACTGGAGTGAAGGTTCTGAGCCCCACATCAGGCTTCCCTGGGGGTCTGGCAACTAGAGGAGGAAATCCTAGAGAATCAGACTTTGAAGGCTAGTGAGATTTGATTGCGGGACTTCGACAGGACTGGGGGAAACAGAGACTCCACTCTTGGAGGGCACGCACAAAGTAGTGTGCACATCGGGACCCAGGGGAAGGAGCAGTGACCCCATAGGAGACTGAACCAGACCTACCTGCTAGTGTTGGAGTGTCTCCTGCAGAGGTGGGGGGTGGCTCTGTCTCACTGTGAGGACAAGGACACTGGCAGCAGAAGTTTTGGGAAGTACTCCTTGGTGTGAGCCTTCCCAGAGTCCGCCATTAGCCCTACAAAAGAGCCCAGGTAGGCTCCAGTGTTGGGTCGCCTCAGGCCAAACAACCAGCAGGGAGGGAACCCAGCCCCACCCATCAGCAGAGAAGTGGATTAAAGTTTTATTGAGCTCTGCCCACCCGAGCAACAGCCAGCTCTACCCACCACCAGTCCCTCCCATCAGGAAACTTGCACAAGCCTCTTAGATAGCCTCATCCACCAGAGGGCAGACAGCAGAAGCAAGAACTACAGTCCTGCAGCCTGTTGAACAAAAACCACATTCACAGAAAGATAGACAAGATGAAAAGGCAGAGGGCTATGTACCAGATGAAGGAACAAGATAAAACCCCAGAAAAACTACTAAATGAAGTGGAGATAGGCAACCTTCCAGAGAAAGAATTCAGAATAATGATAGTGAAGATGATCTAGGACCTCGGAAAAAGAATGGAGGCAAAGATCAAGAAGATGCAAGAAATGTTTAAGGAAGACGTAGAAGAATTACAGTACAAACAAACAGAGATGAACAATACAATAACTGAAATGAAAAATACACTAGAAGGAATCAGTAGCAGAATAACTGAGGCAGAAGAACAGATAAGTGACCTGGAAGACAGAATGGTGGAATTCACTGCTGCGGAACAGAATAAAGAAAAAAGAATGAAAAGAAATGAAGACAGCCTAAGAGACCTCTGGGACAACATTAAACACACCAACATTCGCATTATAGGGGTCCCAAAAGGAGAAGAGAGAGAGAAAGGACCTGAGAAAACATTTGAAGAGATTATAGATGAAAACTTCCCTAACATGGGAAAGGAAATAGCCACCCAAGTCCAGGAAGCACAGAGAGTGCCATACAGGATAAACCTAAGGAGAAACATGCCAAGACACATAGTAATCAAATTGGCAAAAAAACTGGCAAAAATTAAAGACAAAGAAAAATTATTGAAAGCAGCAAGGGAAAAATGAAAAGTAACATACAAGGGAACTCCGATAAGGTTAACAGCTGATTTCTCAGCAGAAACTACAAGCCAGAAGGGAGTGGCATGACATATTTAAAGTGATGAAAGGGGAGAGCCTACAACCAAGATTGCTCTACCTGCCAAGTATCTCACCCAGATTTGATGCAGAAATCAAAGGCTTTACAGACAAACAAAAGCTAAGAGAATTCAGCACCACCAAACCAGCTCTACAACAAATACTAAAGAAACTTCTCTAAGTGGGAAACACAAGAGAAGAAAAAGACCTACAAAAACAAATCCCCCCAAATTAAGAAAATGGTAATAGGAACATACATATTGATAATTACCTTAAATGTGAATGGATTAAATGCTCCAAACAAAAGACACAGTCTTGCTGAATGGATACAAAAATAAGACTCATATATATATGTATAATATATATGGGTCTTATTTTATATATATATATATATATATATATATATATGCTGTGTACAAGAGACCCACTTCAGACCTAGCGACACATACAGACTGAAGTGAGGGACTGGAAAAAGATATTCCATGCAAATGGAAATCAAAAGAAAGCTGGAGTAGTAATACTCATATCAGACAAAATAGACCTTAAAATAAAGAATGTTACAAGAGACAAGGAAGGATACACATAATGATCAAGGGCTCAATCCAAGAAGAAGATATAACAATTATAAATATATATGCACCCAACTTAGGAGCAATATACGGCAACTGCTAACAGCTCTAAAAGAGGAAACAGACAGTAACACAATAATAGTGCGGGACTTTAACACCTCACTTACACCAATGGACAGATCATCCAAACAGAAAATTAATAAGGAAACACAACCTTTTAATGACACAATAGACCAGATAGATTTAATTGATATTTATAGGACATTCCATCCAAAAAACAGCAGATTACACTTTCTTCTCATCTGCACAGGGAACATTCCCCAGGATAGATCACATCCTGGGTCACAAATCAAACCTCAGTAAATTTAAGAAAATTGAAGTCATATCAAGCATCTTTTCTGACCACAACGCTATGAGATTAGAAATCAATTACAGGGAAAAAGACGTAAAAAACGCAAACACATGGAGGCTAACAGTACATTACTAAATAACCAAAAGATCACTAAAGAAATCAAAGAGGAACTCAAAAAATACCTAGAGACAAATGACAATGAAAACACGATAATCCAAAACCTATGGGATGCAGCAAAAGCAGTTCTAAGAGGGAAGTTTATAGCAATACAAGCCTACCTGAAGAAACAAGAAAAATCTCAAATAAACAATCTAATGTTATACCTAAAGGAACTAGAGGAAGAAGAACAAACAAAACCCAAAGTCAGCAGAAGGAAAGAAATCATAAAGATCAGAGCAGAAATACATGAAATACAAACAAAGACAGCAGTAGCAAAGATCAATAAAACTAAAAGCTGGTTCTTTGACAAGATTAACAAAATTGATAAACCATTAGCCAGACTTATCAAGAAAAAGAGGGAGAGGACTCAAATCAATAAGAAATGAAAAAAGAAGTTACAGCAGACACCACAGAAATACAAAGAATCCTAAGAGAGTACTACAAGCAACTCTATGCCAATAAAATGGACAGCGTGGAAGAAATGGACAAATTCTTAGAAAGGTATAACTTCCAAGACTGAACCAGGAAGAAATAGAAAGTATGAACAGACCAATCACAAGTAATGAAATTGAAACTGTGATTAAAAATCTTCCAACAAACAAAAGTCCAGGACCAGATGGCTTCACAGGTGAATTCTATCAAACATTTAGAGAAGAGCTAACACCTATCCTTCTCAAACTCTTCCAAAAAACTGTAGAAGGAAAACTCCCAAACTCATGCTATGTGGCCGTCCATCACCCTGATAACAAAACCAGACAAAGATACTACAAAAAAAGAAAATTACAGACCAATATCACTGATGAATATAGGTGCAAAAATCCTCAACAAAATACTAGCAAACAGAATCCAATAACACATTAAAAGGATCATACACCATAATCAAGTGGGATTTATCCTAGGGATTTGAGGATTCTTCAATATACGCAAATCAATCAATGTGATACACCATATTAACAGATTGAAGGATAAAAACCATATGATTACCTCAATAGATGCCGAAAAAGCTTTTGACAAAATTCAACACCCATTTATGATAACTCTCCAGAAAATGGGCATAGAGGGAACCTACCTCAACATAATAAAGGCCATATACAAAAACCCACAGCAAACATCGTTCTCAATGGTGAAAAACTGAAAGCATTTCCTCTAAGATCAGGAACAAGATCCTGATGTCCACTCTCACCACTGTTATTCAACATAGTTTTTGAAGTCCTAGCCACGGCAGTCAGAGAAGAAAAAGAAATAAAAGGAATTGAAATTGGAAAGAAGAAGTAAAACTGTCACTGTTGCAGATGCCATGATACTACATGTAGAGAATCCTAAAGATGCCACCAGAAAACTAGGAGAGCTAATCGATGAATTTGGTAAAGATGCAGGATACAAAATTAATGCACAGAAATCTCTTGCATTCCTATACCCTAATGATGAAAAATCTGAAAGAGAAATTAAGGAAACACGCCCATTTACCATTGCAACAAAAAGAATAAAATACCTAGGGAAACAAAAGACCTGTATGCAGAAAACTATAAGACAATGATGAAAGAAATTAAAGATGATACAAACAGATAGAGAGATATACCATGCTCTTGGATTGGAAGATTCAATATTGTGAAAATGACTATACTACTGAAAGCAATCTACAGATTCAGTGCGATCCCTATCAAATTACCAATGGCATTTTTTACAGAGCTAGAACAAAAAATCTTAAAATTTGTATGGAGACACAAAAGACCCCGAATAGCCAAAGCGGTCTTGAGGGGAAAAAACGGAGCTGGAGTAATTAGATTCCCTGACTTCAGACTATACTACAAAGCTACAGTAATGAAGACAATATGGAAGATGCGGAGATCACCTTCCTCCCCACGGATACACCAGAAATACAGCTACACGTGGAACAACTCCTACAGAACACCTACTGAACGCTGGCAGAAGACCCCAGACCTCCCAAAAGGCAAGAAACTCCCCACATACCTGGGTAGGGCAAAGCGGAGAGATTCCCGCACAGAGGATCGGTGCCGAGCGGCACTCACCAGCCCGAGGGGCTTGTCTGCTCGCCCGCTGGGGTGGGCGGCGCTGGAAGCTGAGGCTCAGGCTTCGGTCAGAGCGCAGGGAGAGGACTGGGGCTGGCGGCGAGAACTCAGCCTGAAGGGGGCTAATGTGCCACAGCTAGCCGGCAGGGAGTCCAGGAAAACTCTGGAGCTGCCGAAGAGGCAAGAGACTTTTTCTTCCCTCTTGGTTTCCTGGTGCGCGAGGAGAGGGGATTAAGAGCGCTGCTTAAAGGGGCTCCACAGACGGGCGCGAGTCACGACTGAAAGCGCGGAGCCCAGTGACGGGCGTGGGACGCTGGGGCTGCTGCTGCCGCCGCCAAGAAGCCTGTGTGCGAGCGCAGGTCACTGTCCACACTGCCCTTCCGGGAGCCTGTGCAGCCCGCCACTGCCGGGGTCCCAGGATCCAGGGGTGGCTTCCCTGGGAGAACGCACGGCGCGCCTCGGGCTGGTGCAACGTCACGCCAACCTCTGCTGCTGCAGGCTCGCCCCGCACTCCGTGCCCCTCCCTCCCGCCCGGCCTGAGTGAGCCAGAGTCCCCGAAGAGGCTGCTCCTTTAACCCTGTCCTGTCTGAGCGAAGAACAGACACCCTCCGGTGACCTACACGCAGAGGCTGGGCCAAATCTAAAGCTGAGACCCAGGAGCTGTGAGAACAAAGAAGAGAAAGGGAAACCTCTCCCAGCAGCCTCAGAAGCAGCGGATTAAAGCTCCACAATCAACTTGATGTACCCTGCATCTGTGGAATACATGAATAGACAACAAATCATCCGAAACTGAGGAGCCAGGAGTCAGTGCTGTGCCTCTGAGGTGGGAGAGCCAACTTCAGGACACTGGTCCACAAGAGACCTCCCAGCTCCACATAATATCAAACGGCGAAAATCTTCCAGAGATCTCCATCTCAACAGCAGCACCCAGCTTCCTCAACGACCAGCAAGCTACAGTGCTGGACACCCTATGCCAAACAACTAGCAAGACAGGAACACAACGCCACCCATTAGCAGAGAGGTGGCCTAAAATCATAAAAAGTCCGCAGACACCCCAAAACACACCACCAGACGTGGACCTGCCCACCAGAAAGACAAGATCCAGCCTCATCCACCAGAACACAGGCACTAGTCCCCTCCACCAGGAAGCCTACACAACCCACTAAACCAACCTTAGCCACTGGGGACAGACACCAAAAACAACGGGAACTACGAACCTGCAGCCTGCAAAAAGGAGACCCCAAACACAGTAACATAAGCAAAATGAGAAGACAGAAAAACACACAGCAGGATAAGGAGCAAGATAAAAACCCACCAGACCTAACAAATGAAGAGGTAATAGGCAGTCTACCTGAAAAAGAATTCAGAATAATGATGGTAAAGATGATCCAAGATTCTATTTCCCAGATCCAAAATCTTGGAAATAGAATAGACAAAATGCAAGAAACAGTTAACAAGGACCTAGAAGAACTAAAGATGAATCAAGCATCGATTAAAAACACAATACGTGAAATAAAAAATACTCTAGATGGGATCAAGAGCAGAATAACTGAGGCAGAAGAACGGATAAGTGAGGTGGAAGATAAAATAGTGGAAATAACTGCTGCAGAGCAAAATAAAGAAAAAAGAATGAAAAGAACAGAGGACAGTCTCAGAGACCTCTGGGACAACATTAAACGCACCAACATTCGAATTATAGGGGTTCCAGAAGAAGAAGAGAAAAAGAAAGGGACTGAGAAAATATTTGAAGAGATTATAGTTGAAAACTTCCCTAATATGGGAAAGGAAATAGTTAATCAAGTCCAAGAGGCACAGAGAGTCCCATACAGAATAAATCCAAGGAGAAATACGCCAAGACACATATTAATCAAACTGTCAAAAACTAAACACAAAGAAATCATATTAAAAGCAGCAAGGCAAAAACAACAAATAACACACAAGGGAATCCCCATCAGGATAACAGCTGATCTCTCAGCAGAAACTCTACAAGCCAGAAGGGAGTGGCAGGACATAATTAAAGTGATGAAGGAGAAAAACCTGCAACCAAGATTACTCTACCCAGCAAGGATCTCATTCAGATTTGATGGAGAAATTAAAACCTTTACAGACAAGCAAAAGCTGAGAGAGTTCAGCACCACCAAACCAGCTTTACAACAAATGCTAAAGGAACTTCTCTAGGCAAGAAACACAACAGAAGTAAAAGACCTACAATAACGAACCCAAAACAATTAAGAAAATGGGAATAGGAACATACATATCAATAATTACCTTAAATGTAAATGGACTAAATGCTCCCACCAAAAGACACAGATTGGCTGAATGGATACAAAAACAAGACCCATATATATGCTGTCTACAAGAGACCCACTTCAGACCTAGAGACACATACAGACTGAAAGTAAGGGGATGGCAAAAGATATTCCATGCAAATGGAAACCAAAAGAAAGCTGGAGTAGCAATTCTCATATCAGACAAAATAGACTTTAAAATAAAGACTACTAGAAGAGACAAAGAAGGACACTACATAATGATCAAGGGATCGATCCAAGAAGAAGATATAACAATTGTAAATATTTATGCACCCAACATTGGAGCACCTCAATACATAAGGCAAATACTAACAGCCATAAAAGGGGAAATCGACAGTAACATATTCATAGTAGGGGACTTTTAACATCCCACTTTCGCCAACGGACACATCATCCAAAATGAAAATACATAAGGAAACACAAGCTTTAAGTGATACATTAAACAAGATGGACTTAATTGATATTTATAGGACATTCCATCCAAAAACAACAGAATACACATTTTTCTCAAGTGCTCATGGAACATTCTCCAGGATAGATCATATCTTGGGTCACAAATCAAGCCTTGGTAAATTTAAGAAAGTTGAAATTGTATCAAGTATCTTTTCCGACCACAATGCTATGAGACTAGATATCAATTACAGGAAAAGATCTGTAAAAAATACAAGCACATGGAGGCTAAACAATACACTACTTAATAAGGAAGTGATCACCGAAGAAATCAAAGGGAAAATTTAAAAATACCTAGAAACAAATGACAATGGAGACACGACGACCCAAAACCTATGGGATGCAGCAAAAGCAGTTCTAAGAGGGAAGTTTATAGCAATACAATCCCACCTTAAGAAACAGGAAACATCTCGAGCAAACAACCTAACCTTGCACCTAAAGCAATTAGAGAAAGAAGAACAAAAACATCCCAAAGTTAGCAGAAGGAAAGGAATCATAAAAATCAGATCAGAAATAAATGAAAAAGAAATGAAGGAAACGATAGCAAAGATCAATAAAACTAAAAGGTGGTTCTTTGAGAAGATAAACAAAATTGATAAACCATTAGCCAGACTCATCAAGAGAAAAAGGGAGAAGACTCAAATCAATAGAATTAGAAATGAAAAAGGAGAAGTAACAACTGACACTGCAGAAATACAAAAGATCATGAGAGATTACTACAAGCAACTCTATGCCAATAAAATGGACAACCTGGAAGAAATGGACAAATTCTTAGAAATGCACAACCTGCCAAGACTGAATCAGGAAGAAATAGAAAATATGAACAGACCAATCACAAGCACTGAAATTGAAACTGTGATAAAAAATCTTCCAACAAACAAAAGCCCAGGACCAGATGGCTTCACAGGCGAATTCTATCAAGCATTTAGAGAAGAGCTAACACCTATCCTTCTGAAACTCTTCCAAAATATAGCAGAGGGAGGAACACTCCCAAACTCATTCTACGAGGCCACCATCACCTTGATACCAAAACCAGACAAGGATGTCACAAAGAAAGAAAACTACAGGCCAATATCACTGATGAACATAGATGCAAAAATCCTCAACAAAATACTAGCAAACAGAATCCAACAGCACATTAAAAGGATCATACACCATGATCAAGTGGGGTTTATTCCAGGAATGCAAGGATTCTTCAATATATGCAAATCAATCAACGTGATACACCATATTAACAAACTGAAGGAGAAAAACCATATGATCATCTCAATAGATGCAGAGAAAGCTTTCGACAAAATTCAACACCCATTTATGATAAAAACCCTGCAGAAAGTAGGCACAGAGGGAACTTTCCTCAACATAATAAAGGCCATATATGACAAACCCACAGCCAGCATCGTCCTCAATGGTGAAAAACTGAAACCATTTCCACTAAGATCAGGAACAAGACAAGGTTGCCCACTCTCACCACTCTTATTTAACATAGTTTTGGAAGTTTTAGCCACAACAATCAGAGAAGAAAAGGAAATAAAAGGAATCCAAATCGGAAAAGAAGAAGTAAAGCTGTCACTGTTTGCAGATGACATGATACTATACATAGAGAATCCTAAAGATGCTACCAGAAAACTACTAGAGCTAATCAATGAATTTGGTAAAGTTGCAGGATACAAAATTAATGCACAGAAATCTCTGGCATTCCTATATACTAATGATGAAAAATCTGAAAGTGAAATCAAGGAAACACTCCCATTTACCATTGCAACAAAAAGAATAAAATATCTAGGAATAAACCTACCTAAGGAGACAAAAGACCTGTATGCAGAAAATTATAAGACACTGATGAAAGAAATTAAAGATGATACAAATAGATGGAGAGATGTACCATGTTCTTGGACTGGAAGAATCAACATTGTGAAAATGACTCTACTACCCAAAGCAATCTACAGATTCAATGCAATCCCTATCAAACTACCCCTGGCATTTTTCACAGAACTGGAGCAAAAAATTTCGCAATTTGTATGGAAACACAAAAGACCCCGAATAGCCAAAGCAATCTCTTTTTTTTTTTTTCTTATTTACCATGATTTAATTTTCAAACAGTTTGAATAACCTAAGCAAAGCTAGGGATATATTCTTTAATTTTACAAGCAAAGAGAAAGAGAAGAAGGCAAACTAAGAATTAACCAGCTTTTACTTTTGTATCACCATTTTGAGATCCCAAATATTTTGTGGGATTCTTTCTCATTTCCATGAAAAATCCTATTCCAATGCCATGTTACCTTGTTCTGTAGCAAAAGGAAAATAGTGAAGGCTTTTCAGGGTTTTTTTACAAATAGCAAACTCTTAATCTTAAAACTGAACATCAATAAACATGACATCCATGACATTAATACACTTTGATTCTGAAGCAAAATAAACCTTCAATGCAGTAATAACATTTGAAAAGATACTAAACATCTCTATCATAAATCTATCTAGCATCTCTCTACCTACTTATCTACCTATCATCTGTCTATCTTTAACTAGGTATTCTTCATATGGAAAGAAGAAAAAAAGATATATATTTTATTAAAACTAACTGCACCTAAACTACCATACTACTTAAAACTGTAAGAACATATTGTTCCCTCAACCAATACTATTCTGCACTATTTAGGAGCTTGACTGCTCTCTTCCAAAACAAAGTGAGCAATCTGCCCGCTGCCTCCCTCCCTACATGTGGGAGGGGCTGCGGGCCTTGGCCCTGGAAGGTGCTCTGCGCTCAGCAACAGCTACAGCCCCGGCCGCGGCTCTCACTCCTGCTCTCTCTACCTCATCTTTCAGAGCCTCCTCATAGAGATCTGCGAAGGCCCTGGGGACGGTATCATTGATCTTGGCCAGAAACTCCAGCACTTTCATCTTGCTGGTTTCAGCGCAGGCTCTCGGGCCCCACAGGAACACATAGCGTGGAGGATCGCTGTTGGGCACCTGGAGGTACGTCAGGTACTTCTGCTGCACGAAATCTTTGATGAGCCCACTGGGCTCCCCAGAGATCGAGTGCCTCCTCCCAGCATACAAACCCAACGCATTGAGGAATTCCCAGAGCTCCTCCTCGGTGGCCCGGTTGCCCTTCGTGAAGATCTTGCTCAGGACAGTTATCAGGAAACAGGCCGTGCGCAGCCCCGACACACCACTCGGATTTCCCTCGCTGGGGAGGCCCAGCTTGCTGAGGGTGTAGGAGTGACTGCTGGGGTTGACTTCCTTCAGCTCGAGGTCAAAGACCAGCTCCATGTACTCAGAGGCTCTCCTGAGGATCTCAGGGAAGTGCTTCTTGTACTTCCTGTTGACAATCTTCAGCAGTGTAGCCTTCGGGATGGGCTCCTTCGTCTTGTACTTCTCCAGCAGGAACTGCTCCAACTCGCAGACATTCCTGGTCAGAGGATCACTGTAAGTGCTGTGAATGGAAGGTGCTGCCTGGGCGGTACTTGCACTTTTCTCATCTTGGCTCCGGGCACCCTCTTCAGATCCTGGGCATGAAACCCCTGCATCACGAGAGCTAGTGGCTGGGGCTCCCTGAGGCTCCTGGTGAGTGCCAGCAGCAGGGGAGCTTGGGGAAGTACCCCGAGAAACAGAAGCGGGGCAGGAGGGCGACTCTTCTATCTCTGCCACCGCCGCCACCTCAGTGGCCTGGGCACCCTTGAGACTCTGAGTCTCCCCCCGGGCCTGGGGTCGTTTCTCCTGGGCATGGCGCTTCCTCTTCTGGCCCCGAGGCATGATGACAGAGGTCAGGGCCAGCAGGCGGGAGTGTGGGCAGGAAGGCAGGCAACGAGGGCACCCTTGCCGAACAGCAGCTCTCAACAATGGCCGCCACAGCATGCGTTGGAGGACGTCACATCGCCAAAGCAATCTTGAGAACGAAAAATGGAGCTGGAGGAATCAGGCTCCCTGACTTCAGGCTATACTACAAAGCTACAGTAATCAAGACAGTATGGTACTGGGACAAAAACAGAAAGATAGATCAATGGAACAGGATAGAAAGCCCAGAGGTAACCCCACACACATATGGTCACCTTATCTTTGATAAAGGAGGCAGGAGTGTACAGTGGAGAAAGGACAGTCTCTTCAATAAGTGGTGCTGGGAAAACTGGATAGGGACATGTAAAAGTATGAGATTAGATCACTCCCTAACACCATACACAAAAATAAGCTCAAAATGGATTAAAGACCTAAATGTAAGGCCAGACACTATCAAACTCTTAGAGGAAAACATAGGAAGAACATTTTTTGACATAAATCACAGCAAGATCTTTTTTTGATCCACCTCCTAGAGTAATGGAAATAAAAACAAAAATAAACAAATGGGACCTAATGAAACTTAAAAGCTCTTGCCGGGCTTCCCTGCTGGCGCAGTGGTTGGGAGTCCGCCTGCCGATGCAGGGGATGTTGGTTCGTGCCCCGGTCCGGGAAGATCCCACATGCCACGGAGCCGCTGGGCCCGTGAGCCATAGACGCTGAGCCTGTGCGTCCGGAGCCTGTGCTCCGCAACGGGAGAGGCCACAACAGTGAGAGGCCCGTATACTGCAAAAAAAAAAAAAAAAAAAAAACCTAAAAATAGAGAGTAAGACGCGGAGATCACCTTCCTCCCCACAGATACACCAGAAATACAGCTACACGTGGAACAACTCCTACAGAACACCTACTGAACACTGGCAGAAGACCCCAGACCTCCCAAAAGGCAAGAAACTCCCCACATACCTGGGTAGGGCAAAGCGGAGAGATTCCCGCACAGAGGATCGGTGCTGAGCGGCACTCACCAGCCCGAGAGGCTTGTCTGCTCCCCCGCCGGGGCGGGCGGCGCTGGAGCTGAGGCTCGGGCTTCGGTCAGAGCGCAGCGAGAGGACTGGGGCTGGCGGCGAGAACTCAGCCTGAAGGGGGCTAATGTGCCACAGCTAGCCGGGAGGGAGTCCGGGAAAACTCTGGAGCTGCCGAAGAGGCAGGAGACTTTTTCTTCCCTCTTGGTTTCCTGGTGCGCGAGGAGAGGGGATTAAGAGCGCCGCGTAAAGGAGCTCCAGAGATGGGCGCGAGTCTCGGCTGAAAGCGCGGAGCCCAGAGACGGGCGTGGGACGCTGGGGCTGCTGCTGCCGCCGCCAAGAAGCCTGTGTGCGAGCGCAGGTCACTGTCCACACCGCCCTTCCGGGAGCCTGTGCAGCCTGCCACTGCCGGGGTCCCGGGATCCAGGGGCGGCTTCCCTGAGAGAACGCACGGCGCGCCTCGGGCTGGTGCAACGTCACGCCGACCTCTGCCGCTGCAGGCTCGCCCCGCACTCCGTGCCCCTCCCTCCCGCCGGGCCTGAGTGAGCCAGAGCCCCCGAAGAGGCTGCTCCTTTAACCCTGTCCTGTCTGAGCGAAGAACAGACGCCCTCCGGCGACCTACACGCAGAGGCGGGGCCAAATCCAAAGCTGAGACCCAGGAGCTGTGAGAACAAAGAAGAGAAAGGGAAACCTCTCCCAGCAGCCTCAGAAGCAGCGGATTAAAGCTCCACAATCAACTTGATGTACCCTGCATCTGTGGAATACATGAATAGACAACAAATCATCCCAAATTGAGGAGCCAGGAGTCAGTGCTGTGCCTCTGAGGTGGGAGAGCCAACCTCAGGACACTGGTCCACAAGAGACCTCCCAGCTCCACATAATATCAAACGGCGAAAATCTTCGTAACAACTGACACTGCAGAAATACAAAAGATCATGAGAGATTACTACAAGCAACTCTATGCCAATAAATTGGACAACCTGGAAGAAATGGACAAATTCTTAGAAATGCACAACCTGCCAAGACTGAATCAGGAAGAAATAGAAAATATGAACAGACCAATCACAAGCACTGAAATTGAAACTGTGATAAAAAAATCTTCCAACAAACAAAAGCCCAGGACCAGATGGCTTCACAGGCGAATTCTATCAAGCATTTAGAGAAGAGCTAACACCTATCCTTCTGAAACTCTTCCAAAATATAGCAGAGGGAGGAACACTCCCAAACTCATTCTACGAGGCCACCATCACCTTGATACCAAAACCAGACAAGGATGTCACAAAGAAAGAAAACTACAGGCCAATATCACTGATGAACATAGATGCAAAAATCCTCAACAAAATACTAGCAAACAGAATCCAACAGCACATTAAAAGGATCATACACCATGATCAAGTGGGGTTTATTCCAGGAATGCAAGGATTCTTCAATATATGCAAATCAATCAACGTGATACACCATATTAACAAACTGAAGGAGAAAAACCATATGATCACCTCAATAGATGCAGAGAAAGCTTTCGACAAAATTCAACACCCATTTATGATAAAAACCCTGCAGAAAGTAGGCACAGAGGGAACTTTCCTCAACATAATAAAGGCCATATATGACAAACCCACAGCCAGCATCGTCCTCAATGGTGAAAAACTGAAACCATTTCCACTAAGATCAGGAACAAGACAAGGTTGCCCACTCTCACCACTCTTATTTAACATAGTTTTGGAAGTTTTAGCCACAACAATCAGAGAAGAAAAGGAAATAAAAGGAATCCAAATCGGAAAAGAAGAAGTAAAGCTGTCACTGTTTGCAGATGACATGATACTATACATAGAGAATCCTAAAGATGCTACCAGAAAACTACTAGAGCTAATCAATGAATTTGGTAAAGTTGCAGGATACAAAATTAATGCACAGAAATCTCTGGCATTCCTATATACTAATGATGAAAAATCTGAAAGTGAAATCAAGGAAACACTCCCATTTACCATTGCAACAAAAAGAATAAAATATCTAGGAATAAACCTACCTAAGGAGACAAAAGACCTGTATGCAGAAAATTATAAGACACTGATGAAAGAAATTAAAGATGATACAAATAGATGGAGAGATGTACCATGTTCTTGGACTGGAAGAATCAACATTGTGAAAATGACTCTACTACCCAAAGCAATCTACAGATTCAATGCAATCCCTATCAAACTACCCCTGGCATTTTTCACAGAACTGGAGCAAAAAATTTCGCAATTTGTATGGAAACACAAAAGACCCCGAATAGCCAAAGCAATCTCTTTTTTTTTTTTTCTTATTTACCATGATTTAATTTTCAAACAGTTTGAATAACCTAAGCAAAGCTAGGGATATATTCTTTAATTTTACAAGCAAAGAGAAAGAGAAGAAGGCAAACTAAGAATTAACCAGCTTTTACTTTTGTATCACCATTTTGAGATCCCAAATATTTTGTGGGATTCTTTCTCATTTCCATGAAAAATCCTATTCCAATGCCATGTTACCTTGTTCTGTAGCAAAAGGAAAATAGTGAAGGCTTTTCAGGGTTTTTTTACAAATAGCAAACTCTTAATCTTAAAACTGAACATCAATAAACATGACATCCATGACATTAATACACTTTGATTCTGAAGCAAAATAAACCTTCAATGCAGTAATAACATTTGAAAAGATACTAAACATCTCTATCATAAATCTATCTAGCATCTCTCTACCTACTTATCTACCTATCATCTGTCTATCTTTAACTAGGTATTCTTCATATGGAAAGAAGAAAAAAAGATATATATTTTATTAAAACTAACTGCACCTAAACTACCATACTACTTAAAACTGTAAGAACATATTGTTCCCTCAACCAATACTATTCTGCACTATTTAGGAGCTTGACTGCTCTCTTCCAAAACAAAGTGAGCAATCTGCCCGCTGCCTCCCTCCCTACATGTGGGAGGGGCTGCGGGCCTTGGCCCTGGAAGGTGCTCTGCGCTCAGCAACAGCTACAGCCCCGGCCGCGGCTCTCACTCCTGCTCTCTCTACCTCATCTTTCAGAGCCTCCTCATAGAGATCTGCGAAGGCCCTGGGGACGGTATCATTGATCTTGGCCAGAAACTCCAGCACTTTCATCTTGCTGGTTTCAGCGCAGGCTCTCGGGCCCCACAGGAACACATAGCGTGGAGGATCGCTGTTGGGCACCTGGAGGTACGTCAGGTACTTCTGCTGCACGAAATCTTTGATGAGCCCACTGGGCTCCCCAGAGATCGAGTGCCTCCTCCCAGCATACAAACCCAACGCATTGAGGAATTCCCAGAGCTCCTCCTCGGTGGCCCGGTTGCCCTTCGTGAAGATCTTGCTCAGGACAGTTATCAGGAAACAGGCCGTGCGCAGCCCCGACACACCACTCGGATTTCCCTCGCTGGGGAGGCCCAGCTTGCTGAGGGTGTAGGAGTGACTGCTGGGGTTGACTTCCTTCAGCTCGAGGTCAAAGACCAGCTCCATGTACTCAGAGGCTCTCCTGAGGATCTCAGGGAAGTGCTTCTTGTACTTCCTGTTGACAATCTTCAGCAGTGTAGCCTTCGGGATGGGCTCCTTCGTCTTGTACTTCTCCAGCAGGAACTGCTCCAACTCGCAGACATTCCTGGTCAGAGGATCACTGTAAGTGCTGTGAATGGAAGGTGCTGCCTGGGCGGTACTTGCACTTTTCTCATCTTGGCTCCGGGCACCCTCTTCAGATCCTGGGCATGAAACCCCTGCATCACGAGAGCTAGTGGCTGGGGCTCCCTGAGGCTCCTGGTGAGTGCCAGCAGCAGGGGAGCTTGGGGAAGTACCCCGAGAAACAGAAGCGGGGCAGGAGGGCGACTCTTCTATCTCTGCCACCGCCGCCACCTCAGTGGCCTGGGCACCCTTGAGACTCTGAGTCTCCCCCCGGGCCTGGGGTCGTTTCTCCTGGGCATGGCGCTTCCTCTTCTGGCCCCGAGGCATGATGACAGAGGTCAGGGCCAGCAGGCGGGAGTGTGGGCAGGAAGGCAGGCAACGAGGGCACCCTTGCCGAACAGCAGCTCTCAACAATGGCCGCCACAGCATGCGTTGGAGGACGTCACATCGCCAAAGCAATCTTGAGAACGAAAAATGGAGCTGGAGGAATCAGGCTCCCTGACTTCAGGCTATACTACAAAGCTACAGTAATCAAGACAGTATGGTACTGGGACAAAAACAGAAAGATAGATCAATGGAACAGGATAGAAAGCCCAGAGGTAACCCCACACACATATGGTCACCTTATCTTTGATAAAGGAGGCAGGAGTGTACAGTGGAGAAAGGACAGTCTCTTCAATAAGTGGTGCTGGGAAAACTGGATAGGGACATGTAAAAGTATGAGATTAGATCACTCCCTAACACCATACACAAAAATAAGCTCAAAATGGATTAAAGACCTAAATGTAAGGCCAGACACTATCAAACTCTTAGAGGAAAACATAGGAAGAACATTTTTTGACATAAATCACAGCAAGATCTTTTTTTGATCCACCTCCTAGAGTAATGGAAATAAAAACAAAAATAAACAAATGGGACCTAATGAAACTTAAAAGCTCTTGCCGGGCTTCCCTGCTGGCGCAGTGGTTGGGAGTCCGCCTGCCGATGCAGGGGATGTTGGTTCGTGCCCCGGTCCGGGAAGATCCCACATGCCACGGAGCCGCTGGGCCCGTGAGCCATAGACGCTGAGCCTGTGCGTCCGGAGCCTGTGCTCCGCAACGGGAGAGGCCACAACAGTGAGAGGCCCGTATACTGCAAAAAAAAAAAAAAAAAAAAAACCTAAAAATAGAGAGTAAGACGCGGAGATCACCTTCCTCCCCACAGATACACCAGAAATACAGCTACACGTGGAACAACTCCTACAGAACACCTACTGAACACTGGCAGAAGACCCCAGACCTCCCAAAAGGCAAGAAACTCCCCACATACCTGGGTAGGGCAAAGCGGAGAGATTCCCGCACAGAGGATCGGTGCTGAGCGGCACTCACCAGCCCGAGAGGCTTGTCTGCTCCCCCGCCGGGGCGGGCGGCGCTGGAGCTGAGGCTCGGGCTTCGGTCAGAGCGCAGCGAGAGGACTGGGGCTGGCGGCGAGAACTCAGCCTGAAGGGGGCTAATGTGCCACAGCTAGCCGGGAGGGAGTCCGGGAAAACTCTGGAGCTGCCGAAGAGGCAGGAGACTTTTTCTTCCCTCTTGGTTTCCTGGTGCGCGAGGAGAGGGGATTAAGAGCGCCGCGTAAAGGAGCTCCAGAGATGGGCGCGAGTCTCGGCTGAAAGCGCGGAGCCCAGAGACGGGCGTGGGACGCTGGGGCTGCTGCTGCCGCCGCCAAGAAGCCTGTGTGCGAGCGCAGGTCACTGTCCACACCGCCCTTCCGGGAGCCTGTGCAGCCTGCCACTGCCGGGGTCCCGGGATCCAGGGGCGGCTTCCCTGAGAGAACGCACGGCGCGCCTCGGGCTGGTGCAACGTCACGCCGACCTCTGCCGCTGCAGGCTCGCCCCGCACTCCGTGCCCCTCCCTCCCGCCGGGCCTGAGTGAGCCAGAGCCCCCGAAGAGGCTGCTCCTTTAACCCTGTCCTGTCTGAGCGAAGAACAGACGCCCTCCGGCGACCTACACGCAGAGGCGGGGCCAAATCCAAAGCTGAGACCCAGGAGCTGTGAGAACAAAGAAGAGAAAGGGAAACCTCTCCCAGCAGCCTCAGAAGCAGCGGATTAAAGCTCCACAATCAACTTGATGTACCCTGCATCTGTGGAATACATGAATAGACAACAAATCATCCCAAATTGAGGAGCCAGGAGTCAGTGCTGTGCCTCTGAGGTGGGAGAGCCAACCTCAGGACACTGGTCCACAAGAGACCTCCCAGCTCCACATAATATCAAACGGCGAAAATCTTCGTAACAACTGACACTGCAGAAATACAAAAGATCATGAGAGATTACTACAAGCAACTCTATGCCAATAAATTGGACAACCTGGAAGAAATGGACAAATTCTTAGAAATGCACAACCTGCCAAGACTGAATCAGGAAGAAATAGAAAATATGAACAGACCAATCACAAGCACTGAAATTGAAACTGTGATAAAAAAATCTTCCAACAAACAAAAGCCCAGGACCAGATGGCTTCACAGGCGAATTCTATCAAGCATTTAGAGAAGAGCTAACACCTATCCTTCTGAAACTCTTCCAAAATATAGCAGAGGGAGGAACACTCCCAAACTCATTCTACGAGGCCACCATCACCTTGATACCAAAACCAGACAAGGATGTCACAAAGAAAGAAAACTACAGGCCAATATCACTGATGAACATAGATGCAAAAATCCTCAACAAAATACTAGCAAACAGAATCCAACAGCACATTAAAAGGATCATACACCATGATCAAGTGGGGTTTATTCCAGGAATGCAAGGATTCTTCAATATATGCAAATCAATCAACGTGATACACCATATTAACAAACTGAAGGAGAAAAACCATATGATCACCTCAATAGATGCAGAGAAAGCTTTCGACAAAATTCAACACCCATTTATGATAAAAACCCTGCAGAAAGTAGGCACAGAGGGAACTTTCCTCAACATAATAAAGGCCATATATGACAAACCCACAGCCAGCATCGTCCTCAATGGTGAAAAACTGAAACCATTTCCACTAAGATCAGGAACAAGACAAGGTTGCCCACTCTCACCACTCTTATTTAACATAGTTTTGGAAGTTTTAGCCACAACAATCAGAGAAGAAAAGGAAATAAAAGGAATCCAAATCGGAAAAGAAGAAGTAAAGCTGTCACTGTTTGCAGATGACATGATACTATACATAGAGAATCCTAAAGATGCTACCAGAAAACTACTAGAGCTAATCAATGAATTTGGTAAAGTTGCAGGATACAAAATTAATGCACAGAAATCTCTGGCATTCCTATATACTAATGATGAAAAATCTGAAAGTGAAATCAAGGAAACACTCCCATTTACCATTGCAACAAAAAGAATAAAATATCTAGGAATAAACCTACCTAAGGAGACAAAAGACCTGTATGCAGAAAATTATAAGACACTGATGAAAGAAATTAAAGATGATACAAATAGATGGAGAGATGTACCATGTTCTTGGACTGGAAGAATCAACATTGTGAAAATGACTCTACTACCCAAAGCAATCTACAGATTCAATGCAATCCCTATCAAACTACCCCTGGCATTTTTCACAGAACTGGAGCAAAAAATTTCGCAATTTGTATGGAAACACAAAAGACCCCGAATAGCCAAAGCAATCTCTTTTTTTTTTTTTCTTATTTACCATGATTTAATTTTCAAACAGTTTGAATAACCTAAGCAAAGCTAGGGATATATTCTTTAATTTTACAAGCAAAGAGAAAGAGAAGAAGGCAAACTAAGAATTAACCAGCTTTTACTTTTGTATCACCATTTTGAGATCCCAAATATTTTGTGGGATTCTTTCTCATTTCCATGAAAAATCCTATTCCAATGCCATGTTACCTTGTTCTGTAGCAAAAGGAAAATAGTGAAGGCTTTTCAGGGTTTTTTTACAAATAGCAAACTCTTAATCTTAAAACTGAACATCAATAAACATGACATCCATGACATTAATACACTTTGATTCTGAAGCAAAATAAACCTTCAATGCAGTAATAACATTTGAAAAGATACTAAACATCTCTATCATAAATCTATCTAGCATCTCTCTACCTACTTATCTACCTATCATCTGTCTATCTTTAACTAGGTATTCTTCATATGGAAAGAAGAAAAAAAGATATATATTTTATTAAAACTAACTGCACCTAAACTACCATACTACTTAAAACTGTAAGAACATATTGTTCCCTCAACCAATACTATTCTGCACTATTTAGGAGCTTGACTGCTCTCTTCCAAAACAAAGTGAGCAATCTGCCCGCTGCCTCCCTCCCTACATGTGGGAGGGGCTGCGGGCCTTGGCCCTGGAAGGTGCTCTGCGCTCAGCAACAGCTACAGCCCCGGCCGCGGCTCTCACTCCTGCTCTCTCTACCTCATCTTTCAGAGCCTCCTCATAGAGATCTGCGAAGGCCCTGGGGACGGTATCATTGATCTTGGCCAGAAACTCCAGCACTTTCATCTTGCTGGTTTCAGCGCAGGCTCTCGGGCCCCACAGGAACACATAGCGTGGAGGATCGCTGTTGGGCACCTGGAGGTACGTCAGGTACTTCTGCTGCACGAAATCTTTGATGAGCCCACTGGGCTCCCCAGAGATCGAGTGCCTCCTCCCAGCATACAAACCCAACGCATTGAGGAATTCCCAGAGCTCCTCCTCGGTGGCCCGGTTGCCCTTCGTGAAGATCTTGCTCAGGACAGTTATCAGGAAACAGGCCGTGCGCAGCCCCGACACACCACTCGGATTTCCCTCGCTGGGGAGGCCCAGCTTGCTGAGGGCGTAGGAGTGACTGCTGGGGTCGACTTCCTTCAGCTCGAGGTCAAAGACCAGCTCCATGTACTCAGAGGCTCTCCTGAGGATCTCAGGGAAGTGCTTCTTGTACTTCCTGTTGACAATCTTCAGCAGTGTAGCCTTCGGGATGGGCTCCTTCGTCTTGTACTTCTCCAGCAGGAACTGCTCCAACTCGCAGACATTCCTGGTCAGAGGATCACTGTAAGTGCTGTGAATGGAAGGTGCTGCCTGGGCGGTACTTGCACTTTTCTCATCTTGGCTCCGGGCACCCTCTTCAGATCCTGGGCATGAAACCCCTGCATCACGAGAGCTAGTGGCTGGGGCTCCCTGAGGCTCCTGGTGAGTGCCAGCAGCAGGGGAGCTCGGGGAAGTACCCCGAGAAACAGAAGCGGGGCAGGAGGGCGACTCTTCTATCTCTGCCACCGCCGCCACCTCAGTGGCCTGGGCACCCTTGAGACTCTGAGTCTCCCCCCGGGCCTGGGGGCGTTTCTCCTGGGCATGGCGCTTCCTCTTCTGGCCCCGAGGCATGATGACAGAGGTCAGGGCCAGCAGGCGGGAGTGTGGGCAGGAAGGCAGGCAACGAGGGCACCCTTGCCGAACAGCAGCTCTCAACAATGGCCGCCACAGCATGCGTTGGAGGACGTCACATCGCCAAAGCAATCTTGAGAACGAAAAATGGAGCTGGAGGAATCAGGCTCCCTGACTTCAGGCTATACTACAAAGCTACAGTAATCAAGACAGTATGGTACTGGGACAAAAACAGAAAGATAGATCAATGGAACAGGATAGAAAGCCCAGAGGTAACCCCACACACATATGGTCACCTTATCTTTGATAAAGGAGGCAGGAGTGTACAGTGGAGAAAGGACAGTCTCTTCAATAAGTGGTGCTGGGAAAACTGGATAGGGACATGTAAAAGTATGAGATTAGATCACTCCCTAACACCATACACAAAAATAAGCTCAAAATGGATTAAAGACCTAAATGTAAGGCCAGACACTATCAAACTCTTAGAGGAAAACATAGGAAGAACATTTTTTGACATAAATCACAGCAAGATCTTTTTTTGATCCACCTCCTAGAGTAATGGAAATAAAAACAAAAATAAACAAATGGGACCTAATGAAACTTAAAAGCTCTTGCCGGGCTTCCCTGCTGGCGCAGTGGTTGGGAGTCCGCCTGCCGATGCAGGGGATGTTGGTTCGTGCCCCGGTCCGGGAAGATCCCACATGCCACGGAGCCGCTGGGCCCGTGAGCCATAGACGCTGAGCCTGTGCGTCCGGAGCCTGTGCTCCGCAACGGGAGAGGCCACAACAGTGAGAGGCCCGTATACTGCAAAAAAAAAAAAAAAAAAAAAACCTAAAAATAGAGAGTAAGACGCGGAGATCACCTTCCTCCCCACAGATACACCAGAAATACAGCTACACGTGGAACAACTCCTACAGAACACCTACTGAACACTGGCAGAAGACCCCAGACCTCCCAAAAGGCAAGAAACTCCCCACATACCTGGGTAGGGCAAAGCGGAGAGATTCCCGCACAGAGGATCGGTGCTGAGCGGCACTCACCAGCCCGAGAGGCTTGTCTGCTCCCCCGCCGGGGCGGGCGGCGCTGGAGCTGAGGCTCGGGCTTCGGTCAGAGCGCAGCGAGAGGACTGGGGCTGGCGGCGAGAACTCAGCCTGAAGGGGGCTAATGTGCCACAGCTAGCCGGGAGGGAGTCCGGGAAAACTCTGGAGCTGCCGAAGAGGCAGGAGACTTTTTCTTCCCTCTTGGTTTCCTGGTGCGCGAGGAGAGGGGATTAAGAGCGCCGCGTAAAGGAGCTCCAGAGATGGGCGCGAGTCTCGGCTGAAAGCGCGGAGCCCAGAGACGGGCGTGGGACGCTGGGGCTGCTGCTGCCGCCGCCAAGAAGCCTGTGTGCGAGCGCAGGTCACTGTCCACACCGCCCTTCCGGGAGCCTGTGCAGCCTGCCACTGCCGGGGTCCCGGGATCCAGGGGCGGCTTCCCTGAGAGAACGCACGGCGCGCCTCGGGCTGGTGCAACGTCACGCCGACCTCTGCCGCTGCAGGCTCGCCCCGCACTCCGTGCCCCTCCCTCCCGCCGGGCCTGAGTGAGCCAGAGCCCCCGAAGAGGCTGCTCCTTTAACCCTGTCCTGTCTGAGCGAAGAACAGACGCCCTCCGGCGACCTACACGCAGAGGCGGGGCCAAATCCAAAGCTGAGACCCAGGAGCTGTGAGAACAAAGAAGAGAAAGGGAAACCTCTCCCAGCAGCCTCAGAAGCAGCGGATTAAAGCTCCACAATCAACTTGATGTACCCTGCATCTGTGGAATACATGAATAGACAACAAATCATCCCAAATTGAGGAGCCAGGAGTCAGTGCTGTGCCTCTGAGGTGGGAGAGCCAACCTCAGGACACTGGTCCACAAGAGACCTCCCAGCTCCACATAATATCAAACGGCGAAAATCTTCGTAACAACTGACACTGCAGAAATACAAAAGATCATGAGAGATTACTACAAGCAACTCTATGCCAATAAATTGGACAACCTGGAAGAAATGGACAAATTCTTAGAAATGCACAACCTGCCAAGACTGAATCAGGAAGAAATAGAAAATATGAACAGACCAATCACAAGCACTGAAATTGAAACTGTGATAAAAAAATCTTCCAACAAACAAAAGCCCAGGACCAGATGGCTTCACAGGCGAATTCTATCAAGCATTTAGAGAAGAGCTAACACCTATCCTTCTGAAACTCTTCCAAAATATAGCAGAGGGAGGAACACTCCCAAACTCATTCTACGAGGCCACCATCACCTTGATACCAAAACCAGACAAGGATGTCACAAAGAAAGAAAACTACAGGCCAATATCACTGATGAACATAGATGCAAAAATCCTCAACAAAATACTAGCAAACAGAATCCAACAGCACATTAAAAGGATCATACACCATGATCAAGTGGGGTTTATTCCAGGAATGCAAGGATTCTTCAATATATGCAAATCAATCAACGTGATACACCATATTAACAAACTGAAGGAGAAAAACCATATGATCACCTCAATAGATGCAGAGAAAGCTTTCGACAAAATTCAACACCCATTTATGATAAAAACCCTGCAGAAAGTAGGCACAGAGGGAACTTTCCTCAACATAATAAAGGCCATATATGACAAACCCACAGCCAGCATCGTCCTCAATGGTGAAAAACTGAAACCATTTCCACTAAGATCAGGAACAAGACAAGGTTGCCCACTCTCACCACTCTTATTTAACATAGTTTTGGAAGTTTTAGCCACAACAATCAGAGAAGAAAAGGAAATAAAAGGAATCCAAATCGGAAAAGAAGAAGTAAAGCTGTCACTGTTTGCAGATGACATGATACTATACATAGAGAATCCTAAAGATGCTACCAGAAAACTACTAGAGCTAATCAATGAATTTGGTAAAGTTGCAGGATACAAAATTAATGCACAGAAATCTCTGGCATTCCTATATACTAATGATGAAAAATCTGAAAGTGAAATCAAGGAAACACTCCCATTTACCATTGCAACAAAAAGAATAAAATATCTAGGAATAAACCTACCTAAGGAGACAAAAGACCTGTATGCAGAAAATTATAAGACACTGATGAAAGAAATTAAAGATGATACAAATAGATGGAGAGATGTACCATGTTCTTGGACTGGAAGAATCAACATTGTGAAAATGACTCTACTACCCAAAGCAATCTACAGATTCAATGCAATCCCTATCAAACTACCCCTGGCATTTTTCACAGAACTGGAGCAAAAAATTTCGCAATTTGTATGGAAACACAAAAGACCCCGAATAGCCAAAGCAATCTCTTTTTTTTTTTTTCTTATTTACCATGATTTAATTTTCAAACAGTTTGAATAACCTAAGCAAAGCTAGGGATATATTCTTTAATTTTACAAGCAAAGAGAAAGAGAAGAAGGCAAACTAAGAATTAACCAGCTTTTACTTTTGTATCACCATTTTGAGATCCCAAATATTTTGTGGGATTCTTTCTCATTTCCATGAAAAATCCTATTCCAATGCCATGTTACCTTGTTCTGTAGCAAAAGGAAAATAGTGAAGGCTTTTCAGGGTTTTTTTACAAATAGCAAACTCTTAATCTTAAAACTGAACATCAATAAACATGACATCCATGACATTAATACACTTTGATTCTGAAGCAAAATAAACCTTCAATGCAGTAATAACATTTGAAAAGATACTAAACATCTCTATCATAAATCTATCTAGCATCTCTCTACCTACTTATCTACCTATCATCTGTCTATCTTTAACTAGGTATTCTTCATATGGAAAGAAGAAAAAAAGATATATATTTTATTAAAACTAACTGCACCTAAACTACCATACTACTTAAAACTGTAAGAACATATTGTTCCCTCAACCAATACTATTCTGCACTATTTAGGAGCTTGACTGCTCTCTTCCAAAACAAAGTGAGCAATCTGCCCGCTGCCTCCCTCCCTACATGTGGGAGGGGCTGCGGGCCTTGGCCCTGGAAGGTGCTCTGCGCTCAGCAACAGCTACAGCCCCGGCCGCGGCTCTCACTCCTGCTCTCTCTACCTCATCTTTCAGAGCCTCCTCATAGAGATCTGCGAAGGCCCTGGGGACGGTATCATTGATCTTGGCCAGAAACTCCAGCACTTTCATCTTGCTGGTTTCAGCGCAGGCTCTCGGGCCCCACAGGAACACATAGCGTGGAGGATCGCTGTTGGGCACCTGGAGGTACGTCAGGTACTTCTGCTGCACGAAATCTTTGATGAGCCCACTGGGCTCCCCAGAGATCGAGTGCCTCCTCCCAGCATACAAACCCAACGCATTGAGGAATTCCCAGAGCTCCTCCTCAGTGGCCCGGTTGCCCTTCGTGAAGATCTTGCTCAGGACAGTTATCAGGAAACAGGCCGTGCGCAGCCCCGACACACCACTCGGATTTCCCTCGCTGGGGAGGCCCAGCTTGCTGAGGGCGTAGGAGTGACTGCTGGGGTCGACTTCCTTCAGCTCGAGGTCAAAGACCAGCTCCATGTACTCAGAGGCTCTCCTGAGGATCTCAGGGAAGTGCTTCTTGTACTTCCTGTTGACAGTCTTCAGCAGTGTAGCCTTCGGGATGGGCTCCTTCGTCTTGTACTTCTCCAGCAGGAACTGCTCCAACTCGCAGACATTCCTGGTCAGAGGATCACTGTAAGTGCTGTGAATGGAAGGTGCTGCCTGGGCGGTACTTGCACTTTTCTCATCTTGGCTCCGGGCACCCTCTTCAGATCCTGGGCATGAAACCCCTGCATCACGAGAGCTAGTGGCTGGGGCTCCCTGAGGCTCCTGGTGAGTGCCAGCAGCAGGGGAGCTCGGGGAAGTACCCCGAGAAACAGAAGCGGGGCAGGAGGGCGACTCTTCTATCTCTGCCACCGCCGCCACCTCAGTGGCCTGGGCACCCTTGAGACTCTGAGTCTCCCCCCGGGCCTGGGGGCGTTTCTCCTGGGCATGGCGCTTCCTCTTCTGGCCCCGAGGCATGATGACAGAGGTCAGGGCCAGCAGGCGGGAGTGTGGGCAGGAAGGCAGGCAACGAGGGCACCCTTGCCGAACAGCAGCTCTCAACAATGGCCGCCACAGCATGCGTTGGAGGACGTCACATCGCCAAAGCAATCTTGAGAACGAAAAATGGAGCTGGAGGAATCAGGCTCCCTGACTTCAGGCTATACTACAAAGCTACAGTAATCAAGACAGTATGGTACTGGGACAAAAACAGAAAGATAGATCAATGGAACAGGATAGAAAGCCCAGAGGTAACCCCACACACATATGGTCACCTTATCTTTGATAAAGGAGGCAGGAGTGTACAGTGGAGAAAGGACAGTCTCTTCAATAAGTGGTGCTGGGAAAACTGGATAGGGACATGTAAAAGTATGAGATTAGATCACTCCCTAACACCATACACAAAAATAAGCTCAAAATGGATTAAAGACCTAAATGTAAGGCCAGACACTATCAAACTCTTAGAGGAAAACATAGGAAGAACATTTTTTGACATAAATCACAGCAAGATCTTTTTTTGATCCACCTCCTAGAGTAATGGAAATAAAAACAAAAATAAACAAATGGGACCTAATGAAACTTAAAAGCTCTTGCCGGGCTTCCCTGCTGGCGCAGTGGTTGGGAGTCCGCCTGCCGATGCAGGGGATGTTGGTTCGTGCCCCGGTCCGGGAAGATCCCACATGCCACGGAGCCGCTGGGCCCGTGAGCCATAGACGCTGAGCCTGTGCGTCCGGAGCCTGTGCTCCGCAACGGGAGAGGCCACAACAGTGAGAGGCCCGTATACTGCAAAAAAAAAAAAAAAAAAAAAACCTAAAAATAGAGAGTAAGACGCGGAGATCACCTTCCTCCCCACAGATACACCAGAAATACAGCTACACGTGGAACAACTCCTACAGAACACCTACTGAACACTGGCAGAAGACCCCAGACCTCCCAAAAGGCAAGAAACTCCCCACATACCTGGGTAGGGCAAAGCGGAGAGATTCCCGCACAGAGGATCGGTGCTGAGCGGCACTCACCAGCCCGAGAGGCTTGTCTGCTCCCCCGCCGGGGCGGGCGGCGCTGGAGCTGAGGCTCGGGCTTCGGTCAGAGCGCAGCGAGAGGACTGGGGCTGGCGGTGAGAACTCAGCCTGAAGGGGGCTAATGTGCCACAGCTAGCCGGGAGGGAGTCCGGGAAAACTCTGGAGCTGCCGAAGAGGCAGGAGACTTTTTCTTCCCTCTTGGTTTCCTGGTGCGTGAGGAGAGGGGATTAAGAGCGCCGCGTAAAGGAGCTCCAGAGATGGGCGCGAGTCTCGGCTGAAAGCGCGGAGCCCAGAGACGGGCGTGGGACGCTGGGGCTGCTGCTGCCGCCGCCAAGAAGCCTGTGTGCGAGCGCAGGTCACTGTCCACACCGCCCTTCCGGGAGCCTGTGCAGCCTGCCACTGCCGGGGTCCCGGGATCCAGGGGCGGCTTCCCTGAGAGAACGCACGGCGCGCCTCGGGCTGGTGCAACGTCACGCCGACCTCTGCCGCTGCAGGCTCGCCCCGCACTCCGTGCCCCTCCCTCCCGCCGGGCCTGAGTGAGCCAGAGCCCCCGAAGAGGCTGCTCCTTTAACCCTGTCCTGTCTGAGCGAAGAACAGACGCCCTCCGGCGACCTACACGCAGAGGCGGGGCCAAATCCAAAGCTGAGACCCAGGAGCTGTGAGAACAAAGAAGAGAAAGGGAAACCTCTCCCAGCAGCCTCAGAAGCAGCGGATTAAAGCTCCACAATCAACTTGATGTACCCTGCATCTGTGGAATACATGAATAGACAACAAATCATCCCAAATTGAGGAGCCAGGAGTCAGTGCTGTGCCTCTGAGGTGGGAGAGCCAACCTCAGGACACTGGTCCACAAGAGACCTCCCAGCTCCACATAATATCAAACGGCGAAAATCTTCGTAACAACTGACACTGCAGAAATACAAAAGATCATGAGAGATTACTACAAGCAACTCTATGCCAATAAATTGGACAACCTGGAAGAAATGGACAAATTCTTAGAAATGCACAACCTGCCAAGACTGAATCAGGAAGAAATAGAAAATATGAACAGACCAATCACAAGCACTGAAATTGAAACTGTGATAAAAAAATCTTCCAACAAACAAAAGCCCAGGACCAGATGGCTTCACAGGCGAATTCTATCAAGCATTTAGAGAAGAGCTAACACCTATCCTTCTGAAACTCTTCCAAAATATAGCAGAGGGAGGAACACTCCCAAACTCATTCTACGAGGCCACCATCACCTTGATACCAAAACCAGACAAGGATGTCACAAAGAAAGAAAACTACAGGCCAATATCACTGATGAACATAGATGCAAAAATCCTCAACAAAATACTAGCAAACAGAATCCAACAGCACATTAAAAGGATCATACACCATGATCAAGTGGGGTTTATTCCAGGAATGCAAGGATTCTTCAATATATGCAAATCAATCAACGTGATACACCATATTAACAAACTGAAGGAGAAAAACCATATGATCACCTCAATAGATGCAGAGAAAGCTTTCGACAAAATTCAACACCCATTTATGATAAAAACCCTGCAGAAAGTAGGCACAGAGGGAACTTTCCTCAACATAATAAAGGCCATATATGACAAACCCACAGCCAGCATCGTCCTCAATGGTGAAAAACTGAAACCATTTCCACTAAGATCAGGAACAAGACAAGGTTGCCCACTCTCACCACTCTTATTTAACATAGTTTTGGAAGTTTTAGCCACAACAATCAGAGAAGAAAAGGAAATAAAAGGAATCCAAATCGGAAAAGAAGAAGTAAAGCTGTCACTGTTTGCAGATGACATGATACTATACATAGAGAATCCTAAAGATGCTACCAGAAAACTACTAGAGCTAATCAATGAATTTGGTAAAGTTGCAGGATACAAAATTAATGCACAGAAATCTCTGGCATTCCTATATACTAATGATGAAAAATCTGAAAGTGAAATCAAGGAAACACTCCCATTTACCATTGCAACAAAAAGAATAAAATATCTAGGAATAAACCTACCTAAGGAGACAAAAGACCTGTATGCAGAAAATTATAAGACACTGATGAAAGAAATTAAAGATGATACAAATAGATGGAGAGATGTACCATGTTCTTGGACTGGAAGAATCAACATTGTGAAAATGACTCTACTACCCAAAGCAATCTACAGATTCAATGCAATCCCTATCAAACTACCCCTGGCATTTTTCACAGAACTGGAGCAAAAAATTTCGCAATTTGTATGGAAACACAAAAGACCCCGAATAGCCAAAGCAATCTCTTTTTTTTTTTTTTCTTATTTACCATGATTTAATTTTCAAACAGTTTGAATAACCTAAGCAAAGCTAGGGATATATTCTTTAATTTTACAAGCAAAGAGAAAGAGAAGAAGGCAAACTAAGAATTAACCAGCTTTTACTTTTGTATCACCATTTTGAGATCCCAAATATTTTGTGGGATTCTTTCTCATTTCCATGAAAAATCCTATTCCAATGCCATGTTACCTTGTTCTGTAGCAAAAGGAAAATAGTGAAGGCTTTTCAGGGTTTTTTTACAAATAGCAAACTCTTAATCTTAAAACTGAACATCAATAAACATGACATCCATGACATTAATACACTTTGATTCTGAAGCAAAATAAACCTTCAATGCAGTAATAACATTTGAAAAGATACTAAACATCTCTATCATAAATCTATCTAGCATCTCTCTACCTACTTATCTACCTATCATCTGTCTATCTTTAACTAGGTATTCTTCATATGGAAAGAAGAAAAAAAGATATATATTTTATTAAAACTAACTGCACCTAAACTACCATACTACTTAAAACTGTAAGAACATATTGTTCCCTCAACCAATACTATTCTGCACTATTTAGGAGCTTGACTGCTCTCTTCCAAAACAAAGTGAGCAATCTGCCCGCTGCCTCCCTCCCTACATGTGGGAGGGGCTGCGGGCCTTGGCCCTGGAAGGTGCTCTGCGCTCAGCAACAGCTACAGCCCCGGCCGCGGCTCTCACTCCTGCTCTCTCTACCTCATCTTTCAGAGCCTCCTCATAGAGATCTGCGAAGGCCCTGGGGACGGTATCATTGATCTTGGCCAGAAACTCCAGCACTTTCATCTTGCTGGTTTCAGCGCAGGCTCTCGGGCCCCACAGGAACACATAGCGTGGAGGATCGCTGTTGGGCACCTGGAGGTACGTCAGGTACTTCTGCTGCACGAAATCTTTGATGAGCCCACTGGGCTCCCCAGAGATCGAGTGCCTCCTCCCAGCATACAAACCCAACGCATTGAGGAATTCCCAGAGCTCCTCCTCGGTGGCCCGGTTGCCCTTCGTGAAGATCTTGCTCAGGACAGTTATCAGGAAACAGGCCGTGCGCAGCCCCGACACACCACTCGGATTTCCCTCGCTGGGGAGGCCCAGCTTGCTGAGGGCGTAGGAGTGACTGCTGGGGTCGACTTCCTTCAGCTCGAGGTCAAAGACCAGCTCCATGTACTCAGAGGCTCTCCTGAGGATCTCAGGGAAGTGCTTCTTGTACTTCCTGTTGACAATCTTCAGCAGTGTAGCCTTCGGGATGGGCTCCTTCGTCTTGTACTTCTCCAGCAGGAACTGCTCCAACTCGCAGACATTCCTGGTCAGAGGATCACTGTAAGTGCTGTGAATGGAAGGTGCTGCCTGGGCGGTACTTGCACTTTTCTCATCTTGGCTCCGGGCACCCTCTTCAGATCCTGGGCATGAAACCCCTGCATCACGAGAGCTAGTGGCTGGGGCTCCCTGAGGCTCCTGGTGAGTGCCAGCAGCAGGGGAGCTCGGGGAAGTACCCCGAGAAACAGAAGCGGGGCAGGAGGGCGACTCTTCTATCTCTGCCACCGCCGCCACCTCAGTGGCCTGGGCACCCTTGAGACTCTGAGTCTCCCCCCGGGCCTGGGGTCGTTTCTCCTGGGCATGGCGCTTCCTCTTCTGGCCCCGAGGCATGATGACAGAGGTCAGGGCCAGCAGGCGGGAGTGTGGGCAGGAAGGCAGGCAACGAGGGCACCCTTGCCGAACAGCAGCTCTCAACAATGGCCGCCACAGCATGCGTTGGAGGACGTCACATCGCCAAAGCAATCTTGAGAACGAAAAATGGAGCTGGAGGAATCAGGCTCCCTGACTTCAGGCTATACTACAAAGCTACAGTAATCAAGACAGTATGGTACTGGGACAAAAACAGAAAGATAGATCAATGGAACAGGATAGAAAGCCCAGAGGTAACCCCACACACATATGGTCACCTTATCTTTGATAAAGGAGGCAGGAGTGTACAGTGGAGAAAGGACAGTCTCTTCAATAAGTGGTGCTGGGAAAACTGGATAGGGACATGTAAAAGTATGAGATTAGATCACTCCCTAACACCATACACAAAAATAAGCTCAAAATGGATTAAAGACCTAAATGTAAGGCCAGACACTATCAAACTCTTAGAGGAAAACATAGGAAGAACATTTTTTGACATAAATCACAGCAAGATCTTTTTTTGATCCACCTCCTAGAGTAATGGAAATAAAAACAAAAATAAACAAATGGGACCTAATGAAACTTAAAAGCTCTTGCCGGGCTTCCCTGCTGGCGCAGTGGTTGGGAGTCCGCCTGCCGATGCAGGGGATGTTGGTTCGTGCCCCGGTCCGGGAAGATCCCACATGCCACGGAGCCGCTGGGCCCGTGAGCCATAGACGCTGAGCCTGTGCGTCCGGAGCCTGTGCTCCGCAACGGGAGAGGCCACAACAGTGAGAGGCCCGTATACTGCAAAAAAAAAAAAAAAAAAAAACCTAAAAATAGAGAGTAAGACGCGGAGATCACCTTCCTCCCCACAGATACACCAGAAATACAGCTACACGTGGAACAACTCCTACAGAACACCTACTGAACACTGGCAGAAGACCCCAGACCTCCCAAAAGGCAAGAAACTCCCCACATACCTGGGTAGGGCAAAGCGGAGAGATTCCCGCACAGAGGATCGGTGCTGAGCGGCACTCACCAGCCCGAGAGGCTTGTCTGCTCCCCCGCCGGGGCGGGCGGCGCTGGAGCTGAGGCTCGGGCTTCGGTCAGAGCGCAGCGAGAGGACTGGGGCTGGCGGTGAGAACTCAGCCTGAAGGGGGCTAATGTGCCACAGCTAGCCGGGAGGGAGTCCGGGAAAACTCTGGAGCTGCCGAAGAGGCAGGAGACTTTTTCTTCCCTCTTGGTTTCCTGGTGCGTGAGGAGAGGGGATTAAGAGCGCCGCGTAAAGGAGCTCCAGAGATGGGCGCGAGTCTCGGCTGAAAGCGCGGAGCCCAGAGACGGGCGTGGGACGCTGGGGCTGCTGCTGCCGCCGCCAAGAAGCCTGTGTGCGAGCGCAGGTCACTGTCCACACCGCCCTTCCGGGAGCCTGTGCAGCCTGCCACTGCCGGGGTCCCGGGATCCAGGGGCGGCTTCCCTGAGAGAACGCACGGCGCGCCTCGGGCTGGTGCAACGTCACGCCGACCTCTGCCGCTGCAGGCTCGCCCCGCACTCCGTGCCCCTCCCTCCCGCCGGGCCTGAGTGAGCCAGAGCCCCCGAAGAGGCTGCTCCTTTAACCCTGTCCTGTCTGAGCGAAGAACAGACGCCCTCCGGCGACCTACACGCAGAGGCGGGGCCAAATCCAAAGCTGAGACCCAGGAGCTGTGAGAACAAAGAAGAGAAAGGGAAACCTCTCCCAGCAGCCTCAGAAGCAGCGGATTAAAGCTCCACAATCAACTTGATGTACCCTGCATCTGTGGAATACATGAATAGACAACAAATCATCCCAAATTGAGGAGCCAGGAGTCAGTGCTGTGCCTCTGAGGTGGGAGAGCCAACCTCAGGACACTGGTCCACAAGAGACCTCCCAGCTCCACATAATATCAAACGGCGAAAATCTTCGTAACAACTGACACTGCAGAAATACAAAAGATCATGAGAGATTACTACAAGCAACTCTATGCCAATAAATTGGACAACCTGGAAGAAATGGACAAATTCTTAGAAATGCACAACCTGCCAAGACTGAATCAGGAAGAAATAGAAAATATGAACAGACCAATCACAAGCACTGAAATTGAAACTGTGATAAAAAAATCTTCCAACAAACAAAAGCCCAGGACCAGATGGCTTCACAGGCGAATTCTATCAAGCATTTAGAGAAGAGCTAACACCTATCCTTCTGAAACTCTTCCAAAATATAGCAGAGGGAGGAACACTCCCAAACTCATTCTACGAGGCCACCATCACCTTGATACCAAAACCAGACAAGGATGTCACAAAGAAAGAAAACTACAGGCCAATATCACTGATGAACATAGATGCAAAAATCCTCAACAAAATACTAGCAAACAGAATCCAACAGCACATTAAAAGGATCATACACCATGATCAAGTGGGGTTTATTCCAGGAATGCAAGGATTCTTCAATATATGCAAATCAATCAACGTGATACACCATATTAACAAACTGAAGGAGAAAAACCATATGATCACCTCAATAGATGCAGAGAAAGCTTTCGACAAAATTCAACACCCATTTATGATAAAAACCCTGCAGAAAGTAGGCACAGAGGGAACTTTCCTCAACATAATAAAGGCCATATATGACAAACCCACAGCCAGCATCGTCCTCAATGGTGAAAAACTGAAACCATTTCCACTAAGATCAGGAACAAGACAAGGTTGCCCACTCTCACCACTCTTATTTAACATAGTTTTGGAAGTTTTAGCCACAACAATCAGAGAAGAAAAGGAAATAAAAGGAATCCAAATCGGAAAAGAAGAAGTAAAGCTGTCACTGTTTGCAGATGACATGATACTATACATAGAGAATCCTAAAGATGCTACCAGAAAACTACTAGAGCTAATCAATGAATTTGGTAAAGTTGCAGGATACAAAATTAATGCACAGAAATCTCTGGCATTCCTATATACTAATGATGAAAAATCTGAAAGTGAAATCAAGGAAACACTCCCATTTACCATTGCAACAAAAAGAATAAAATATCTAGGAATAAACCTACCTAAGGAGACAAAAGACCTGTATGCAGAAAATTATAAGACACTGATGAAAGAAATTAAAGATGATACAAATAGATGGAGAGATGTACCATGTTCTTGGACTGGAAGAATCAACATTGTGAAAATGACTCTACTACCCAAAGCAATCTACAGATTCAATGCAATCCCTATCAAACTACCCCTGGCATTTTTCACAGAACTGGAGCAAAAAATTTCGCAATTTGTATGGAAACACAAAAGACCCCGAATAGCCAAAGCAATCTCTTTTTTTTTTTTTTTCTTATTTACCATGATTTAATTTTCAAACAGTTTGAATAACCTAAGCAAAGCTAGGGATATATTCTTTAATTTTACAAGCAAAGAGAAAGAGAAGAAGGCAAACTAAGAATTAACCAGCTTTTACTTTTGTATCACCATTTTGAGATCCCAAATATTTTGTGGGATTCTTTCTCATTTCCATGAAAAATCCTATTCCAATGCCATGTTACCTTGTTCTGTAGCAAAAGGAAAATAGTGAAGGCTTTTCAGGGTTTTTTTACAAATAGCAAACTCTTAATCTTAAAACTGAACATCAATAAACATGACATCCATGACATTAATACACTTTGATTCTGAAGCAAAATAAACCTTCAATGCAGTAATAACATTTGAAAAGATACTAAACATCTCTATCATAAATCTATCTAGCATCTCTCTACCTACTTATCTACCTATCATCTGTCTATCTTTAACTAGGTATTCTTCATATGGAAAGAAGAAAAAAAGATATATATTTTATTAAAACTAACTGCACCTAAACTACCATACTACTTAAAACTGTAAGAACATATTGTTCCCTCAACCAATACTATTCTGCACTATTTAGGAGCTTGACTGCTCTCTTCCAAAACAAAGTGAGCAATCTGCCCGCTGCCTCCCTCCCTACATGTGGGAGGGGCTGCGGGCCTTGGCCCTGGAAGGTGCTCTGCGCTCAGCAACAGCTACAGCCCCGGCCGCGGCTCTCACTCCTGCTCTCTCTACCTCATCTTTCAGAGCCTCCTCATAGAGATCTGCGAAGGCCCTGGGGACGGTATCATTGATCTTGGCCAGAAACTCCAGCACTTTCATCTTGCTGGTTTCAGCGCAGGCTCTCGGGCCCCACAGGAACACATAGCGTGGAGGATCGCTGTTGGGCACCTGGAGGTACGTCAGGTACTTCTGCTGCACGAAATCTTTGATGAGCCCACTGGGCTCCCCAGAGATCGAGTGCCTCCTCCCAGCATACAAACCCAACGCATTGAGGAATTCCCAGAGCTCCTCCTCGGTGGCCCGGTTGCCCTTCGTGAAGATCTTGCTCAGGACAGTTATCAGGAAACAGGCCGTGCGCAGCCCCGACACACCACTCGGATTTCCCTCGCTGGGGAGGCCCAGCTTGCTGAGGGCGTAGGAGTGACTGCTGGGGTCGACTTCCTTCAGCTCGAGGTCAAAGACCAGCTCCATGTACTCAGAGGCTCTCCTGAGGATCTCAGGGAAGTGCTTCTTGTACTTCCTGTTGACAATCTTCAGCAGTGTAGCCTTCGGGATGGGCTCCTTCGTCTTGTACTTCTCCAGCAGGAACTGCTCCAACTCGCAGACATTCCTGGTCAGAGGATCACTGTAAGTGCTGTGAATGGAAGGTGCTGCCTGGGCGGTACTTGCACTTTTCTCATCTTGGCTCCGGGCACCCTCTTCAGATCCTGGGCATGAAACCCCTGCATCACGAGAGCTAGTGGCTGGGGCTCCCTGAGGCTCCTGGTGAGTGCCAGCAGCAGGGGAGCTCGGGGAAGTACCCCGAGAAACAGAAGCGGGGCAGGAGGGCGACTCTTCTATCTCTGCCACCGCCGCCACCTCAGTGGCCTGGGCACCCTTGAGACTCTGAGTCTCCCCCCGGGCCTGGGGGCGTTTCTCCTGGGCATGGCGCTTCCTCTTCTGGCCCCGAGGCATGATGACAGAGGTCAGGGCCAGCAGGCGGGAGTGTGGGCAGGAAGGCAGGCAACGAGGGCACCCTTGCCGAACAGCAGCTCTCAACAATGGCCGCCACAGCATGCGTTGGAGGACGTCACATCGCCAAAGCAATCATGAGAACGAAAAATGGAGCTGGAGGAATCAGGCTCCCTGACTTCAGGCTATACTACAAAGCTACAGTAATCAAGACAGTATGGTACTGGGACAAAAACAGAAAGATAGATCAATGGAACAGGATAGAAAGCCCAGAGGTAACCCCACACACATATGGTCACCTTATCTTTGATAAAGGAGGCAGGAGTGTACAGTGGAGAAAGGACAGTCTCTTCAATAAGTGGTGCTGGGAAAACTGGATAGGGACATGTAAAAGTATGAGATTAGATCACTCCCTAACACCATACACAAAAATAAGCTCAAAATGGATTAAAGACCTAAATGTAAGGCCAGACACTATCAAACTCTTAGAGGAAAACATAGGAGGAACATTTTTTGACATAAATCACAGCAAGATCTTTTTTTGATCCACCTCCTAGAGTAATGGAAATAAAAACAAAAATAAACAAATGGGACCTAATGAAACTTAAAAGCTCTTGCCGGGCTTCCCTGCTGGCGCAGTGGTTGGGAGTCCGCCTGCCGATGCAGGGGATGTTGGTTCGTGCCCCGGTCCGGGAAGATCCCACATGCCACGGAGCCGCTGGGCCCGTGAGCCATAGACGCTGAGCCTGTGCTCCGCAACGGGAGAGGCCACAACAGTGAGAGGCCCGTATACTGCAAAAAAAAAAAAAAAAAAAAAAACCTAAAAATAGAGAGTAAGACGCGGAGATCACCTTCCTCCCCACAGATACACCAGAAATACAGCTACACGTGGAACAACTCCTACAGAACACCTACTGAACACTGGCAGAAGACCCCAGACCTCCCAAAAGGCAAGAAACTCCCCACATACCTGGGTAGGGCAAAGCGGAGAGATTCCCGCACAGAGGATCGGTGCTGAGCGGCACTCACCAGCCCGAGAGGCTTGTCTGCTCCCCCGCCGGGGCGGGCGGCGCTGGAGCTGAGGCTCGGGCTTCGGTCAGAGCGCAGCGAGAGGACTGGGGCTGGCGGCGAGAACTCAGCCTGAAGGGGGCTAATGTGCCACAGCTAGCCGGGAGGGAGTCCGGGAAAACTCTGGAGCTGCCGAAGAGGCAGGAGACTTTTTCTTCCCTCTTGGTTTCCTGGTGCGCGAGGAGAGGGGATTAAGAGCGCCGCGTAAAGGAGCTCCAGAGATGGGCGCGAGTCTCGGCTGAAAGCGCGGAGCCCAGAGACGGGCGTGGGACGCTGGGGCTGCTGCTGCCGCCGCCAAGAAGCCTGTGTGCGAGCGCAGGTCACTGTCCACACCGCCCTTCCGGGAGCCTGTGCAGCCTGCCACTGCCGGGGTCCCGGGATCCAGGGGCGGCTTCCCTGAGAGAACGCACGGCGCGCCTCGGGCTGGTGCAACGTCACGCCGACCTCTGCCGCTGCAGGCTCGCCCCGCACTCCGTGCCCCTCCCTCCCGCCGGGCCTGAGTGAGCCAGAGCCCCCGAAGAGGCTGCTCCTTTAACCCTGTCCTGTCTGAGCGAAGAACAGACGCCCTCCGGCGACCTACACGCAGAGGCGGGGCCAAATCCAAAGCTGAGACCCAGGAGCTGTGAGAACAAAGAAGAGAAAGGGAAACCTCTCCCAGCAGCCTCAGAAGCAGCGGATTAAAGCTCCACAATCAACTTGATGTACCCTGCATCTGTGGAATACATGAATAGACAACAAATCATCCCAAATTGAGGAGCCAGGAGTCAGTGCTGTGCCTCTGAGGTGGGAGAGCCAACCTCAGGACACTGGTCCACAAGAGACCTCCCAGCTCCACATAATATCAAACGGCGAAAATCTTCGTAACAACTGACACTGCAGAAATACAAAAGATCATGAGAGATTACTACAAGCAACTCTATGCCAATAAATTGGACAACCTGGAAGAAATGGACAAATTCTTAGAAATGCACAACCTGCCAAGACTGAATCAGGAAGAAATAGAAAATATGAACAGACCAATCACAAGCACTGAAATTGAAACTGTGATAAAAAAATCTTCCAACAAACAAAAGCCCAGGACCAGATGGCTTCACAGGCGAATTCTATCAAGCATTTAGAGAAGAGCTAACACCTATCCTTCTGAAACTCTTCCAAAATATAGCAGAGGGAGGAACACTCCCAAACTCATTCTACGAGGCCACCATCACCTTGATACCAAAACCAGACAAGGATGTCACAAAGAAAGAAAACTACAGGCCAATATCACTGATGAACATAGATGCAAAAATCCTCAACAAAATACTAGCAAACAGAATCCAACAGCACATTAAAAGGATCATACACCATGATCAAGTGGGGTTTATTCCAGGAATGCAAGGATTCTTCAATATATGCAAATCAATCAACGTGATACACCATATTAACAAACTGAAGGAGAAAAACCATATGATCACCTCAATAGATGCAGAGAAAGCTTTCGACAAAATTCAACACCCATTTATGATAAAAACCCTGCAGAAAGTAGGCACAGAGGGAACTTTCCTCAACATAATAAAGGCCATATATGACAAACCCACAGCCAGCATCGTCCTCAATGGTGAAAAACTGAAACCATTTCCACTAAGATCAGGAACAAGACAAGGTTGCCCACTCTCACCACTCTTATTTAACATAGTTTTGGAAGTTTTAGCCACAACACTCAGAGAAGAAAAGGAAATAAAAGGAATCCAAATCGGAAAAGAAGAAGTAAAGCTGTCACTGTTTGCAGATGACATGATACTATACATAGAGAATCCTAAAGATGCTACCAGAAAACTACTAGAGCTAATCAATGAATTTGGTAAAGTTGCAGGATACAAAATTAATGCACAGAAATCTCTGGCATTCCTATATACTAATGATGAAAAATCTGAAAGTGAAATCAAGGAAACACTCCCATTTACCATTGCAACAAAAAGAATAAAATATCTAGGAATAAACCTACCTAAGGAGACAAAAGACCTGTATGCAGAAAATTATAAGACACTGATGAAAGAAATTAAAGATGATACAAATAGATGGAGAGATGTACCATGTTCTTGGACTGGAAGAATCAACATTGTGAAAATGACTCTACTACCCAAAGCAATCTACAGATTCAATGCAATCCCTATCAAACTACCCCTGGCATTTTTCACAGAACTGGAGCAAAAAATTTCGCAATTTGTATGGAAACACAAAAGACCCCGAATAGCCAAAGCAATCTCTTTTTTTTTTTTTTCTTATTTACCATGATTTAATTTTCAAACAGTTTGAATAACCTAAGCAAAGCTAGGGATATATTCTTTAATTTTACAAGCAAAGAGAAAGAGAAGAAGGCAAACTAAGAATTAACCAGCTTTTACTTTTGTATCACCATTTTGAGATCCCAAATATTTTGTGGGATTCTTTCTCATTTCCATGAAAAATCCTATTCCAATGCCATGTTACCTTGTTCTGTAGCAAAAGGAAAATAGTGAAGGCTTTTCAGGGTTTTTTTACAAATAGCAAACTCTTAATCTTAAAACTGAACATCAATAAACATGACATCCATGACATTAATACACTTTGATTCTGAAGCAAAATAAACCTTCAATGCAGTAATAACATTTGAAAAGATACTAAACATCTCTATCATAAATCTATCTAGCATCTCTCTACCTACTTATCTACCTATCATCTGTCTATCTTTAACTAGGTATTCTTCATATGGAAAGAAGAAAAAAAGATATATATTTTATTAAAACTAACTGCACCTAAACTACCATACTACTTAAAACTGTAAGAACATATTGTTCCCTCAACCAATACTATTCTGCACTATTTAGGAGCTTGACTGCTCTCTTCCAAAACAAAGTGAGCAATCTGCCCGCTGCCTCCCTCCCTACATGTGGGAGGGGCTGCGGGCCTTGGCCCTGGAAGGTGCTCTGCGCTCAGCAACAGCTACAGCCCCGGCCGCGGCTCTCACTCCTGCTCTCTCTACCTCATCTTTCAGAGCCTCCTCATAGAGATCTGCGAAGGCCCTGGGGACGGTATCATTGATCTTGGCCAGAAACTCCAGCACTTTCATCTTGCTGGTTTCAGCGCAGGCTCTCGGGCCCCACAGGAACACATAGCGTGGAGGATCGCTGTTGGGCACCTGGAGGTACGTCAGGTACTTCTGCTGCACGAAATCTTTGATGAGCCCACTGGGCTCCCCAGAGATCGAGTGCCTCCTCCCAGCATACAAACCCAACGCATTGAGGAATTCCCAGAGCTCCTCCTCGGTGGCCCGGTTGCCCTTCGTGAAGATCTTGCTCAGGACAGTTATCAGGAAACAGGCCGTGCGCAGCCCCGACACACCACTCGGATTTCCCTCGCTGGGGAGGCCCAGCTTGCTGAGGGCGTAGGAGTGACTGCTGGGGTCGACTTCCTTCAGCTCGAGGTCAAAGACCAGCTCCATGTACTCAGAGGCTCTCCTGAGGATCTCAGGGAAGTGCTTCTTGTACTTCCTGTTGACAATCTTCAGCAGTGTAGCCTTCGGGATGGGCTCCTTCGTCTTGTACTTCTCCAGCAGGAACTGCTCCAACTCGCAGACATTCCTGGTCAGAGGATCGCTGTAAGTGCTGTGAATGGAAGGTGCTGCCTGGGCGGTACTTGCACTTTTCTCATCTTGGCTCCGGGCACCCTCTTCAGATCCTGGGCATGAAACCCCTGCATCACGAGAGCTAGTGGCTGGGGCTCCCTGAGGCTCCTGGTGAGTGCCAGCAGCAGGGGAGCTCGGGGAAGTACCCCGAGAAACAGAAGCGGGGCAGGAGGGCGACTCTTCTATCTCTGCCACCGCCGCCACCTCAGTGGCCTGGGCACCCTTGAGACTCTGAGTCTCCCCCCGGGCCTGGGGGCGTTTCTCCTGGGCATGGCGCTTCCTCTTCTGGCCCCGAGGCATGATGACAGAGGTCAGGGCCAGCAGGCGGGAGTGTGGGCAGGAAGGCAGGCAACGAGGGCACCCTTGCCGAACAGCAGCTCTCAACAATGGCCGCCACAGCATGCGTTGGAGGACGTCACATCGCCAAAGCAATCATGAGAACGAAAAATGGAGCTGGAGGAATCAGGCTCCCTGACTTCAGGCTATACTACAAAGCTACAGTAATCAAGACAGTATGGTACTGGGACAAAAACAGAAAGATAGATCAATGGAACAGGATAGAAAGCCCAGAGGTAACCCCACACACATATGGTCACCTTATCTTTGATAAAGGAGGCAGGAGTGTACAGTGGAGAAAGGACAGTCTCTTCAATAAGTGGTGCTGGGAAAACTGGATAGGGACATGTAAAAGTATGAGATTAGATCACTCCCTAACACCATACACAAAAATAAGCTCAAAATGGATTAAAGACCTAAATGTAAGGCCAGACACTATCAAACTCTTAGAGGAAAACATAGGAGGAACATTTTTTGACATAAATCACAGCAAGATCTTTTTTTGATCCACCTCCTAGAGTAATGGAAATAAAAACAAAAATAAACAAATGGGACCTAATGAAACTTAAAAGCTCTTGCCGGGCTTCCCTGCTGGCGCAGTGGTTGGGAGTCCGCCTGCCGATGCAGGGGATGTTGGTTCGTGCCCCGGTCCGGGAAGATCCCACATGCCACGGAGCCGCTGGGCCCGTGAGCCATAGACGCTGAGCCTGTGCTCCGCAACGGGAGAGGCCACAACAGTGAGAGGCCCGTATACTGCAAAAAAAAAAAAAAAAAAAAAAACCTAAAAATAGAGAGTAAGACGCGGAGATCACCTTCCTCCCCACAGATACACCAGAAATACAGCTACACGTGGAACAACTCCTACAGAACACCTACTGAACACTGGCAGAAGACCCCAGACCTCCCAAAAGGCAAGAAACTCCCCACATACCTGGGTAGGGCAAAGCGGAGAGATTCCTGCACAGAGGATCGGTGCTGAGCGGCACTCACCAGCCCGAGAGGCTTGTCTGCTCCCCCGCCGGGGCGGGCGGCGCTGGAGCTGAGGCTCGGGCTTCGGTCAGAGCGCAGCGAGAGGACTGGGGCTGGCGGCGAGAACTCAGCCTGAAGGGGGCTAATGTGCCACAGCTAGCCGGGAGGGAGTCCGGGAAAACTCTGGAGCTGCCGAAGAGGCAGGAGACTTTTTCTTCCCTCTTGGTTTCCTGGTGCGCGAGGAGAGGGGATTAAGAGCGCCGCGTAAAGGAGCTCCAGAGATGGGCGCGAGTCTCGGCTGAAAGCGCGGAGCCCAGAGACGGGCGTGGGACGCTGAGGCTGCTGCTGCCGCCGCCAAGAAGCCTGTGTGCGAGCGCAGGTCACTGTCCACACCGCCCTTCCGGGAGCCTGTGCAGCCTGCCACTGCCGGGGTCCCGGGATCCAGGGGCGGCTTCCCTGAGAGAACGCACGGCGCGCCTCGGGCTGGTGCAACGTCACGCCGACCTCTGCCGCTGCAGGCTCGCCCCGCACTCCGTGCCCCTCCCTCCCGCCGGGCCTGAGTGAGCCAGAGCCCCCGAAGAGGCTGCTCCTTTAACCCTGTCCTGTCTGAGCGAAGAACAGACGCCCTCCGGCGACCTACACGCAGAGGCGGGGCCAAATCCAAAGCTGAGACCCAGGAGCTGTGAGAACAAAGAAGAGAAAGGGAAACCTCTCCCAGCAGCCTCAGAAGCAGCGGATTAAAGCTCCACAATCAACTTGATGTACCCTGCATCTGTGGAATACATGAATAGACAACAAATCATCCCAAATTGAGGAGCCAGGAGTCAGTGCTGTGCCTCTGAGGTGGGAGAGCCAACCTCAGGACACTGGTCCACAAGAGACCTCCCAGCTCCACATAATATCAAACGGCGAAAATCTTCGTAACAACTGACACTGCAGAAATACAAAAGATCATGAGAGATTACTACAAGCAACTCTATGCCAATAAATTGGACAACCTGGAAGAAATGGACAAATTCTTAGAAATGCACAACCTGCCAAGACTGAATCAGGAAGAAATAGAAAATATGAACAGACCAATCACAAGCACTGAAATTGAAACTGTGATAAAAAAATCTTCCAACAAACAAAAGCCCAGGACCAGATGGCTTCACAGGCGAATTCTATCAAGCATTTAGAGAAGAGCTAACACCTATCCTTCTGAAACTCTTCCAAAATATAGCAGAGGGAGGAACACTCCCAAACTCATTCTACGAGGCCACCATCACCTTGATACCAAAACCAGACAAGGATGTCACAAAGAAAGAAAACTACAGGCCAATATCACTGATGAACATAGATGCAAAAATCCTCAACAAAATACTAGCAAACAGAATCCAACAGCACATTAAAAGGATCATACACCATGATCAAGTGGGGTTTATTCCAGGAATGCAAGGATTCTTCAATATATGCAAATCAATCAACGTGATACACCATATTAACAAACTGAAGGAGAAAAACCATATGATCACCTCAATAGATGCAGAGAAAGCTTTCGACAAAATTCAACACCCATTTATGATAAAAACCCTGCAGAAAGTAGGCACAGAGGGAACTTTCCTCAACATAATAAAGGCCATATATGACAAACCCACAGCCAGCATCGTCCTCAATGGTGAAAAACTGAAACCATTTCCACTAAGATCAGGAACAAGACAAGGTTGCCCACTCTCACCACTCTTATTTATCATAGTTTTGGAAGTTTTAGCCACAACAATCAGAGAAGAAAAGGAAATAAAAGGAATCCAAATGGGAAAAGAAGAAGTAAAGCTGTCACTGTTTGCAGATGACATGATACTATACATAGAGAATCCTAAAGATGCTACCAGAAAACTACTAGAGCTAATCAATGAATTTGGTAAAGTTGCAGGATACAAAATTAATGCACAGAAATCTCTGGCATTCCTATATACTAATGATGAAAAATCTGAAAGTGAAATCAAGGAAACACTCCCATTTACCATTGCAACAAAAAGAATAAAATATCTAGGAATAAACCTACCTAAGGAGACAAAAGACCTGTATGCAGAAAATTATAAGACACTGATGAAAGAAATTAAAGATGATACAAATAGATGGAGAGATGTACCATGTTCTTGGACTGGAAGAATCAACATTGTGAAAATGACTCTACTACCCAAAGCAATCTACAGATTCAATGCAATCCCTATCAAACTACCCCTGGCATTTTTCACAGAACTGGAGCAAAAAATTTCGCAATTTGTATGGAAACACAAAAGACCCCGAATAGCCAAAGCAATCTCTTTTTTTTTTTTTTCTTATTTACCATGATTTAATTTTCAAACAGTTTGAATAACCTAAGCAAAGCTAGGGATATATTCTTTAATTTTACAAGCAAAGAGAAAGAGAAGAAGGCAAACTAAGAATTAACCAGCTTTTACTTTTGTATCACCATTTTGAGATCCCAAATATTTTGTGGGATTCTTTCTCATTTCCATGAAAAATCCTATTCCAATGCCATGTTACCTTGTTCTGTAGCAAAAGGAAAATAGTGAAGGCTTTTCAGGGTTTTTTTACAAATAGCAAACTCTTAATCTTAAAACTGAACATCAATAAACATGACATCCATGACATTAATACACTTTGATTCTGAAGCAAAATAAACCTTCAATGCAGTAATAACATTTGAAAAGATACTAAACATCTCTATCATAAATCTATCTAGCATCTCTCTACCTACTTATCTACCTATCATCTGTCTATCTTTAACTAGGTATTCTTCATATGGAAAGAAGAAAAGAAGATATATATTTTATTAAAACTAACTGCACCTAAACTACCATACTACTTAAAACTGTAAGAACATATTGTTCCCTCAACCAATACTATTCTGCACTATTTAGGAGCTTGACTGCTCTCTTCCAAAACAAAGTGAGCAATCTGCCCGCTGCCTCCCTCCCTACATGTGGGAGGGGCTGCGGGCCTTGGCCCTGGAAGGTGCTCTGCGCTCAGCAACAGCTACAGCCCCGGCCGCGGCTCTCACTCCTGCTCTCTCTACCTCATCTTTCAGAGCCTCCTCATAGAGATCTGCGAAGGCCCTGGGGACGGTATCATTGATCTTGGCCAGAAACTCCAGCACTTTCATCTTGCTGGTTTCAGCGCAGGCTCTCGGGCCCCACAGGAACACATAGCGTGGAGGATCGCTGTTGGGCACCTGGAGGTACGTCAGGTACTTCTGCTGCACGAAATCTTTGATGAGCCCACTGGGCTCCCCAGAGATCGAGTGCCTCCTCCCAGCATACAAACCCAACGCATTGAGGAATTCCCAGAGCTCCTCCTCGGTGGCCCGGTTGCCCTTCGTGAAGATCTTGCTCAGGACAGTTATCAGGAAACAGGCCGTGCGCAGCCCCGACACACCACTCGGATTTCCCTCGCTGGGGAGGCCCAGCTTGCTGAGGGCGTAGGAGTGACTGCTGGGGTCGACTTCCTTCAGCTCGAGGTCAAAGACCAGCTCCATGTACTCAGAGGCTCTCCTGAGGATCTCAGGGAAGTGCTTCTTGTACTTCCTGTTGACAATCTTCAGCAGTGTAGCCTTCGGGATGGGCTCCTTCGTCTTGTACTTCTCCAGCAGGAACTGCTCCAACTCGCAGACATTCCTGGTCAGAGGATCACTGTAAGTGCTGTGAATGGAAGGTGCTGCCTGGGCGGTACTTGCACTTTTCTCATCTTGGCTCCGGGCACCCTCTTCAGATCCTGGGCATGAAACCCCTGCATCACGAGAGCTAGTGGCTGGGGCTCCCTGAGGCTCCTGGTGAGTGCCAACAGCAGGGGAGCTCGGGGAAGTACCCCGAGAAACAGAAGCGGGGCAGGAGGGCGACTCTTCTATCTCTGCCACCGCCGCCACCTCAGTGGCCTGGGCACCCTTGAGACTCTGAGTCTCCCCCCGGGCCTGGGGGCGTTTCTCCTGGGCATGGCGCTTCCTCTTCTGGCCCTGAGGCATGATGACAGAGGTCAGGGCCAGCAGGCGGGAGTGTGGGCAGGAAGGCAGGCAACGAGGGCACCCTTGCCGAACAGCAGCTCTCAACAATGGCCGCCACAGCGTGCGTTGGAGGACGTCACATCGCCAAAGCAATCTTGAGAACGAAAAATGGAGCTGGAGGAATCAGGCTCCCTGACTTCAGACTATACTATAAAGCTACAGTAATCAAGACAGTATGGTACTGGCACAAAAACAGAAATATAGATCAATGGAACAGGATAGAAAGCCCAGAGATAAACCCACGGACATATGGTCACCTTATCTTTGATAAAGGAGGCAGGAATGTACAGTGGAGAAAGGACAGTCTCTTCAATAAGTGGTGCTGGGAAAACTGGACAGGGACATGTAAAAGTATGAGATTAGATCACTCCCTAACACCATACACAAAAATAAGCTCAAAATGGATTAAAGACCTAAATGTAAGGCCAGACACTATCAAACTCCTAGAGGAAAACATAGGCAGAACACTCTATGACATAAATCACAGCAAGATCTTTTTTGACCCACCTCCTAGAGAAATGGAAATAAAGACAAAAATAAACACATGGGACCTAATGAAACTTCAAAGCTTTTGCACAGCAAAGGAAACCATAAACAAGACGAAAAGACAACCCTCAGAATGGGAGAAAATATTTGCAAATGAAGCAACTGACAAAGGATTAATCTCCAAAATTTATAAGCAGCTCATGCAGCTCAGTAACAAAAAAACAAACAACCCAATCCCAAAATGGGCAGAAGACCTAAATAGACATTTCTCCACAGAAGATATACAGACTGCCAACAAACACATGAAAGGATGCTCAACATCTTTACTCATTAGAGAAATGCAAATCAAAACTACAATGAGATATCATCTCACACCAGTCAGAATGGCCATCATCAAAAAATCTAGAAACAATAAATGCTGGAGAGGGTGTGGAAAAAAGGGAACACTCTTGCACTGCTGGTGGGAATGTGAATTGGTACAGCCACTATGGAGAACGGTATGGAGGTTCCTTAAAAAACTACAAATAGAACTACCATATGACCCAGCAATCCCACTACTGGGCATATACCCTGAGAAAACCATAATTCAAAAAGAGACATGTACCAAAATGTTCATAGCAGCCCTATTTACAATAGCCCGGAGATGGAAACAACCTAAGTGTCCATCATCGGATGAATGGGTAAAGAAGATGTGGCACATATATACAATGGAATATTACTCAGCCATAAAAAGAAATGAAATTGAGCTATTTGTAATGAGGTGGATGGACCTAGAGTCTGTCATACAGAGTGAAGTAAGTCAGAAAGAGAAAGACAAATACTGTATGCTGACACATATATATGGAATTTAAGAAAAAAAATGTCATGAAGAACATAGGGGTAAGACAGGAATAAAGACACAGACCTACTAGAGCATGGACTTGAGGATATGGGGAGGGGGAAGGGTAAGCTGTGACAAAGTGAAAGAGCGGCGTGGACATATATACACTACCAAACGTAAGGTAGATAGCTAGTGGGAAGCAGCCGCATAGCACAGGGAGATCAGCTCGGTTCTTTGTGACCGCCTGGAGGGGTGGGATAGGGAGGGTGGGAGGGGGACGCAAAAGGGAGGGGATATGGGAACATATGTATATGTATAACTGATTAAATTTGTAAAATAAATAAATAAATAAATATAAATTTAAAAAAAAAAAAAAAAACCAAAAATAGAATTACCATATGATCCAGCAATCCAACTACTGGGCAAATACCCAGAAAAAACCATAATTCAAAAAGACACATGCACCCCAGTGTTCATTGTAGCACTATTTACAATAGCCAGGTCATGGAAGCAACCTAAATGCCTATCAGCAGACGAATGGATAAAGAAGATGTAGTACATATATACAATGGAATATTACTCAGCCATAAAAAGGAACGAAATTGGGTCATTTGTTGAGACATGGATGGGTCTAGAGACTTATACAGAGTGAAGTAAGTCAGAAAGAGAAAAACAAATATGGTATATTAACGCATGTATGTGGAACCTAGAAAAATGGTACAGATGAACCGGTTTGCAGGGCAGAAGTTGAGACTCAGATGTAGAGAACAAATGTATGGACACCAAGGGGGGAAAGTGGCGGTGGGGCTAGTGGTGTGATGAATTGGGAGATTGGGATTGACATGTATACACTAATATGTATCAAATGGATAACTAATAAGAACCTGCTGTATAAAAAACAATAAAAAAATAAAGAGATTAGGAGTCTGTACACATGGGGGGCAGGAAGTATATGGGAAACGTCTGTACCTTCTGCTCAATTTTTCTGTGAACCTAAAACTGCTCTAAAAAATCAAGTCTACTAAAAAAAATGAAGCATTTAAACACATCTAAACAGTGCTTTACAAAAATTATTGAGCGCTTCCTGAATATAAAACAGCTAAACCTGTTGCTGTTTTGTAGCTTTATGTGATTTTGATGGGATTTGGTTGTGAAATTAAGATGTGAGAATCTCACTGATCTGTATCAAATATTACCTTGCCATTTGAGAATAAAACAATTTATAACCTCCCCCAGGAAGGCATGCTAATTTTTAACATGTGTTTCTCTTTTTATGTACTAACAAAAAGCTCTTTCACACTTTAAGGTTGGTGTAAAAATAAATAAATAAATAAAAGGACATATCTGACCCCACTGTGGATTTAGTCAAGATGTAAAAACAATATTGATTGTGGAGTTTGGAAAACAGGATTATTGGTTTTGCGACAGTACTGAAATCTGGAGTATTTGGAAGATTCCAGCTAATCAACTGGAACAATAATCGTTGTCTGTCATGTACCCTTGTCAGCACTTTAAAGATAGAAAAAAAATAGAAACGTGGATCCATGGTTCTTTATATCATGCCTAACTGTTCAAAAAGAAGCAAAAAACAGAACAACTCTTCATAAATCATAAAGGTTAAGGATGAATCTGGATATTGTTCTGTGTACCTGACCATGTGATCCTCACGTGTCTTGGAATGAGGTAGATGAAGTATGTGTGTATAGATAATCAAATTATGTATGCATATTTTTGTGTCTTATAAGTAATGAAACTGGTTAAGGTAATTCTCCAAGGTCGTACAACTTAAGGAGTCCCCTCCTCCCAGATCTAACTCAGAACTGGTATGTTTCTGTTCAGTTTAACTGACATTTTCTTCTTTACTATGTGCCAAACACTATGTTGGGCACTGCCGATATGAAAGTGAGTAAGACATAGTTGTCATCCTGAAGGAAGTTGTAGTATAGCAGAAAATACAATTTTAATACAGTGATAAGTTTTCTGATAGAACTGATACTCTGTCTTGTGCCAAGGTAAGGGAGAGCTTTTAGCTTAGTCTGAAAGTCTAGGAAAATCTTCTCAGAAGTGAACCCCCCACTTGAAAGATGAATAAATAGTGTAACTTATAAAAGAGGCATATCCTGCTTTTCTCTGAGTCCTCTGCAGTAGTGATCTGCTTTATAGAATGCCACATTATAGTTATCAATGTCTAGGTGTATTGATATTTAGGGGTGGCAATACATAGTAGAAAATATACTCTGGTTATTTCGTAAAAGTGTCTTGAGTAAATTCCTTCCTTTTCCCCCAGCTTCACCACCAGTACCAAGAATGGGTGGGGAAATTTCCATGGTATAGGGTCACATTTGTTTCTTCCAGGCCCTCCAGAAAGAAACAGTTTGTCAGGGGAACTCTGAACAGGCTTCTTGGACCAGATCTCTTTAAGAAGAAAATTAAGTGCCCCTAGGGGAAGTATCTTGGAAAATTTTAAACTGCCTCTGTAAACTTTGACTTTGAAGGATAGCTCTTGACAGTGCTTGCTGTGGGTAAATCCTGACTGCTTCCTCTCACCTTAGCTGTGGTGATCCGTCTGCCTTTTCTTTAGCACTATTGGTCAGGCACACGTTCCTCTGTTCCTCTAGCCTCCTGACTGACTTCCAACTCCCAACTTTCCCTGACCTGCTTGCCTGGTTCTTTTCCAGCCACCTGACCTGCCATAACCTCAGATTCAAGCTCTGACCTGCTAACCTGGATAGTGCATGCCCAGCCTGCTGGCTGACAGATACAGTCAGCCTGTCCCCCAGCCCTGCCCTGGGCCAGAGTGTCCGACTGCTGGGCAGCAGTGACTCGCTCCACCTTCCCCCCACTACACATATAGGCGGGGCACACCAACATCTCATGAGGACGGTCACAGCCAAGGCTAGAAAGGGAAGGAAGAAGGAAAACCTATTAGGGAAGGTCTGAGGCAGGGGAGGAATCTAGTAAGTTTAAAGACAGCCCCCAAAAGTTCAGTCAGTCAGTAAATAGTTGAGTGCTTCTGTGCGTCAGGCATGTGCTGGGTTATAGGAGTATAAGATGAATAAGGAGGATATTTGGGATTATAAAAAACTATTGATATGAAGCACTTTTACAGCATGTTTTTATCACCCTGTTATCATACTTGTCACATAGTTTTTATGCTATGTAAGGAAGTTTTTTGTAACTAAACTCTTATTTTTTGTGGCTAAACTCTTAGTATTATCCTAAGTTAGCTTCCAAGGTTATTGTACCCCAAATACCATTTGTAGTTTGAAGTTGAATTATACTTATTTGACCTGCAAATTTAGGGATTTCAGGCAATATAAGTTCTAATGTAAAATCTTACGTGTGATTGTATTGAAACAGAAGGAATGATTTCCTGTTCTTGGCAAATGCTGTCATATTCTGGAAGCAAGACTGTCAGGAAAATGATGAAGTTTGCCAAATGTTATGTTCAGTTTGTGAAAAGAGACTGTGAGGCATTTTGTGAGCCTTCACCTTTAGTGTCATCTGGCCATTTGGAAGCGTTGGTCAGGGATGGGTGGCAAAGTCAAAAGCTTTTAAAGGTCAAGCAGGTAAATGCACTGGGGTAGGGGTGGAGCAGTGAATACAGATGAGATATTTAAAATAATATTATCAGATATCATTGTAAACCTGCAACAACAGTGCAGTCCTGGCCAAACAGGAGGATAGCAGCATTTACCTGTCGTGCTCAACTTCTGGGCGCCATTTATCCTGGGAACCAGGCTACCCTCTTAGGGGCAATTGATTGGGAGAACTGATACACTCTTATATACAATAAGGCAACAGAAAATGGTGCCATTTCCAAGGATCCACCAAAATGTAGTCAATACTTTGAGAAATGCTACTTGTTTCCTTTTCTTCAGAATTAGAAAAGCCAATGCATATTCAATACTTATTCCAAAAAATTAAATGGGTATGGTTGTAGATCATTCATTTATAGAGTTTAAACGTGTTTTGAGTGACAGCACACACACATGCCCCAACATAGCAACAAAAGACCCAGGCTATTATTTTCTCATATTACCCGAAGAGAAAGTTTGAATTAACCACATAAAATCTCCATTCAGTAGTTGTAGTCTTGAAGATAGATTCTGCAGCAAATCAAATCAACACTCGGCAAACACTGTGAACAACTCTGAGCTCTCACTGAGTGTGCATGACATATAATATACTACTGGGAAAAATCTCTACAGTTTGTTTAAAATATAATTGGTGATACACTATTTGATTCAGAATCAGATATGAATCAGAATCAGATATGGTAAGGTATAAATAAAACAGAAAAACTCATTGTAGCAGCTGGAAGAGCCTGGAAAAATTAACTCCTCTAAGGAGGGGAATTATTTCCTGACTATAGGGGTTTTCTTATTTAGCTAGTATTATATCTTTTATCTGTTAGACAAATTATATATGAATTCAATTTCAAATTTAGGCATTGAATTGAGCACTTTTATTTTTCTTTAAGACTATCAGATGTTTGCCAGGAAAGGCTAATTGTGTGTTATCCATCAATATAAACAATAAAAAAATTCAGCCAAAAATCAAACTTATTGCACAACCTATGCTCAGTGGTTTTTAATTGTATTGTCTTGATTTTTTCACAATTCTGTCCCAGGGTCTAATGGCTATTGATTGTCCTTATACTGGCATTGTGGACTATCAGCAGGTGGCTTTGTCATTTGCCCAGGATTTCCAAGAAGCAGGTGGTTCTGTTTTGACCAATTTTGAAGTAGAAGATATTGAAATGGCTAAAGAAAGTCCTTCAAGAAGTAAAGATGGTAAGCAATCCTTGTCTTTTCTTTTGAATACTGAATTGACTTCTAAACAAACTTGGGACTGTTTTTGGCTAGGGTAGCACTGGCAAGAGGGCCACCAGAAGCTAGGCTACAGTAGGGCCCAGAGCTGGAGGCAGGTACAGAAGGGGTGAGGGTGAGACCGGATATGGGAGAACTGGGACTTCTAGTGAGTCTTGTGCTGATAGAACTAGGCACTGATGGGACACTTCTGACTAGTGCTAAATCCCGAACTGCCAAGGCTGTTTATAGAAAATTAGCCCACAAACACTTCCCTATCCAGTAGGTTAGTCAGAATCCCCTGGGAATGCTTGTTAAAAATGCAGATTTTTAGCATCACCGAGTCTTACTGAATCAGACTATCTGGGGATAGGACATGACTCAGCCATTCTGAACTCCCCCTCTACCCCCGCAGTTCCTCCATTGTAACCTGTACTTAGAGCTTGTTTTGTTTTGCTTTGGGGACAATTTTTTTTTTTTAAACCATATGAATTAGTTTTTAAGCCTTAAATTCATTGTTGGGAAATTTGAAGGAGAAAAAAAGTAGTGTCCAGTTCATTCTTCCTTGACAGGTTTTTAAGGAGATCTGGGCTATCTGAGTCATTCTCCCAGTGTCCTTTTAAATCCTAAGATGATGAGCAAAATTGTTAAATAATTGAGATTGTTAGACAGGTAGCATAATCAATCAAATCTATGATATAAGTAAGTAGATCTTATTTTTTACCTGCTGTACATATGCTTTATAGGTCTTTGAGATCACATGTATCTGATTGGGAACTAATTTTATAAATAGTTTATCATTGGAAATTTTGTGTTGTGATAACTCTTGCTTCTCTATACAACTTACAATCCACAAGGATTCAGATAACCAAGACTTGAACAACAAGTGTCATAGCATTAGTTCTGTGGGAAAATGCATACTGATTTATGATGATGCATTTTATAGCCTGTTTTCTAGGATTGCAGTTCACAGAAAAGCTGGGACTGCCTATTTTGGAGCTGGGGTGGGGAATGGTTTATAAGTATAGATTAATTGAATTAAAATAAAATATGCTAAAAACATGCCAGAGTTTTGTATATTGTCAAATATGAACTAGTTTAATCTTGTTACTTGCTAAAAAACTTTAGAATGAAAAGTAGGGGGCAATAATGGTTATGACAGAGACAATCCTTTAAATTTATTACTAGAATAATGTTTCATTTAATGTAGGCTTTCTTTTGCTAAAAATAAATCTTTCACTAATTTTTTTTTCAGGGATGAAATACCCAATTGTTATAAGGAATACAAAGGTAAAGATTCTTAAGCAAAACTACTTTCATCTACTTTATCTACTGTCATCTCCTTTCTTAAAAAGTAGAATTAACCACAGTGCTGTATTTTATGCCATTGAATGAAATTTGTCTAATGTAAAAGTTATTCTGAGAGAAATCCTTTGAGAGCAGTGTAACAGCTTTCATTCTAAGAAGGGTTTCAACTTGGAAATGTCTTCATGAAGTGATTGTGCCAGCAAAGGATAGGATTATAAGCACTTAGAGTAATAAAAACTGATAGTTTTATTGCTCTGCCTACTTATCTACATTAACTTATTAACTGTCTGCTAATGAGAAGACTTTGGGGGCAGGGAGCAGGTTGTGCAGAGAGAGATGGACTGCTTTTCTTCATCTTCTCATAGTCTAAAACAAGAATTATTGAATGGCATAGAAGCATTTCGTTAGCTGTATGTTAATTGAATGATCAGAGTTCAGTCAGGAAAGTAGAGTCATCAATGAGTATATTATAGGAATTAGGCCTTTTAAAAATATTTATTTATTTATTTTGGCTGTGCCAGGTCTTAGTTGCGGCACGCGGGATCTTCACTGTGGCATGCGGACTCTTAGTTGTGGCATGCATGCGGGATCTAGTTCCCTGACCAGGGATCGAACCTGGGCCCCCTGAATCGGGAGCGTGGAGTCTTACCCACTGGACCACCAAGGAAGTCCCCTTACACAATTTTTAAAGGATCTGGGGAAGTGCAGGTTCAGAAGGGGAGTTGGTAGATCAGAGGCATCTCCAGCCAGTCTGAGAAGCCACGTGTGTCTAGCTGCTGAAGTGGGAATGCAAGCAGGAAGCTCATGAGGAGATATGGGGAGCTCTTGCCTCTGTCTATACCCAAGCAGTGGGCTGCAGCAGTGCTTGATCAGTAGGACCGGTAGTTGGGAAGCTGAATGTGGAGCTGTTATTTACTTTGCAGTGGGTGTTTGTCACTTCATTGGACTAGAATGACCTTCAGAGAATAGTGGCTGCTGCTGTACTTCTGCCTGCCAAACCATATGCAATTCCTGTTTGGTCAGCTTTAAGCTGGAACCGTATAGGGAAGCATTGTCGTTCCCAGCTTAACCAGATCGACACAGTATAACCCCCTTCAGTCCATCCCTTTTCAACTTGGCATCCATTCACACCCCTTATAACCATATTTAACTTCCAAATAAAGAGAGTAGAAAAATTATGCTTGCATCCACAAGGTGCAACTATCTTCCATACACCTGAAGACATGCTTACTCTCCAAAAAAGATACGAAGTCTACTTTATTGATCATGAATGTTCATTTCTTTTCTAGCTGAGTCACTCTCCCCCTTTGAGATCCTGCAACTTAAATACTGAGATAAAAGGTTAACCACAATTTAAGCATCTTATATTAAATCAGTAGTTCTCAACTGGAGGCAGTTTCTCCTCCTAGGAGACATTTGGCAATGTCTGGAGACATTTTTATCGTCACATCTAGTAGAAGGGGGGCAATGCTACTGGCATTTAGTGGGTAGAGGCCAGGGATTCTGCTAAACATCCTACAATGTGAGAGACAGGCCCCCAGAACAAAGAGGTATCTGGCCCCAAATGTTGATAGTACTGAAGTTGAGGTGTTAGACAATGGGGAAGTGACAGAAATGCGTGTGTTAGTCGTCTAGGGCGCCTTAACAGAACACCACGGACGGGGTGGCTTTAACAACAGAAATTTATTTTTTCACAGCTCTGGAGGCTAGAAATCTAGGGTCAAGATGCCTTCAGGGTTGGCTTCTGGTGAGATCTCTCTTCTCAGCTTGTGGATGACTGTCTTCACACTATGTCCTTACGTGGCCTTTTCTCTGTGCGTGCATATGTGCAGAGAAAGAGCAGGAGAGAGCAGCCTCTGGTATCTCTTTGTCTTATAAGAACACCATTCCTATTAGATTAGGGCTCCACTTTTGTGACCTTATTTAACCTTAATTACCTCCCTAAAGGTCCTGTCTCCAAATACAGTCTCGTTGGACGTTAGGATTTCAACGTATGAATTTGGGGAAGACACAGTTCAGTCCATAATAATGAGGATAAAGAAATAATTGGGTAATTTATAGACAAATATATTTATTTCAAAATAAGGAAGAAATACCCATAGCTACTACACTCCTCATTTCTGTCACCAGTCATGTGGTCATAGCTGATATTTATAATTTCCTTCCTCCACTACTCATTCCATAGTCCCTTTGCCCTTTGCAAGCATCTCAGCTGGTCATGGTTCCTAGTTTGGTGGGGTAACTCAAACTTTCATTCCTGAAGTGTCTGTGCCATTAGCAGCCCTGCCTGTTTTGGGTTGGTACTCTCCATTAACTTTTATAATAATACATGGGAAAATTAAAGCATGTCCCAGGAGAGCTACATTCCAGATGTACTCCTCTTTATCATCCCTGAGCCCTCTATGTGGTAGCAACTCAGTTTCTCCTTGAGACTCAGAATCAATTACCCCACTCAGTACAGTAATCCCCTCTGCCTATTGATTCACTGGCAGGGGGAACCCAAAGTGGCCAAGTATGGCAGTATCAATTTCTAACTTAATGCAACCATTGCTTATTCTCTAATGGAAACGTTTTTCCCTTGGGAACTAAGACCTCTAGACCATCAGAGCCAAAAGTTGTAGGGATAGGAAGCAAAAAGTTTTACTGTAATAGTAAGGAGCTACTCCCATTTTCTACCTCTTGATTTCCAGACCTGTGAATCCTGGCTATGGGAGAAGGAACACCATATGTTAGTCACTGGTTTAGAGCATGTAGAGAATCCTGGAAGACATTGCCCCAGGCCTGTAGGTGTTGCCAGCCAACTAGTGCTGTTATTGAATCTTCAAAAGCCCATTCTACTTTTTGTCACCCAGCAGGTTCAGGATTGTGGGGAAAATGATAAAATCAGTGCATTACACAAGCATGAGGCTATTGTTATGCTTCATTTCCTGTAAAATAAGCACACTGATCAGAAGTAATTCTTCTAAGTAAAATACCACAACAATGAATAAGGCATCCTGTAAGTTCACAGATGGTGGTTTCCATAGAAGCATTGTGGGCAGGGAAGACAAATTTATATCCAGAGCAAGTGTCTATTCCAGTGAGCACTGAGTGCTGCCTTTGGTTTTTGATTGAAGTGGTCCAGGGACCATATCAGTGGCTCTGTTGATTCCACTGTTGGCAGATTGAACATTCAGCAGTGGCTGTAAACAGATCAGCTTTGGTGAGTAAGTCCATGTTGCTGAACCCTTGCATTACCTCCTTGCTGCCATAACCATTTAGTTCATGAAACCATTGGGTGAGGACAGGGCTATCTGGGGAAAGAGGCTAGCTAACGTCTACAGAGCAGGTCATCTTGTCTACTGATTAGTAAAATCTTCCTCTTCCATGATCACTCTTTAGTGAACATTCATATAGTACTCAAATATCTTTTTTATCTGAGCATGTTTGGAGAGGTCCATTCACATACCTTTTCTCAAGAGCTCCCTTTTCTGACCATCCAGCAAACCATTAGTCATTGCATATGAAGCAGTGTAAATCCATACTTCTAGCCGTCTCTCCTTCTAGGTAAGATAAATAACCAAGTATGACATTCAGTGTTCTCCCCCCGGGAAGATTTCCCTTCACTACAGTCCTTCAGGGCCACTCCCGAGTGGGGCTCTGGTGCTGTAGCTGTTCATTTTCAAGTGACGCCAGAATGTTGTGCAGAACCATTTGTAAACCAGGCCTGTATTTTTTTCTTCCTTGGTCAGCTGATCACAGAGAACTTTCCATGGGGCCATGGGGGCAGGCTGAGAGGGAGGAGATGATTTAGCAGTAGAGGTCATGGGAATTTGAGCCACTTGCCTGCACAACTTATGTGTGCCTACAGGACCTATACAACCCTTATCTTGTACATTCCACTTCCTCTTGATGACAGAGTGCTGTGTACACACCCAATTTTGCAGCTTGGTGAGTCAGACGATACCTAGTTCATAATGGGTAGTTCACATGGTAACTTGGTGACCTGTGGTCGAGTGTTGAGTCAAAGGCAGAAGCACTTTCTCAAAAGGAGGCTAATTACCCGCAGAGGATGGTATAACTTTCCTCCAAAATCCTACAGTTCTGTACTGTGATTCCACCTCTAGGGGCCTACCACGGTCTCTGTAAAACATCACTATCGGCCACACACTTCAGTTACCATCAGAGCTGCTGGATCATGTGGCCCAAGTGGCAGAGCAACCAGGGTCTCCTTTCAAAAAAGGATTAAAAAGCAGAATGGTTGGCAGCAGTGGGAAGTGCTGGCCTGGTGTGGAGGAACAACAGTGTGAAAAAACATTTGAAGTGAAGGAGGAGTAAATCCTGTAAAGCTGATGTCTCCAGTGACTTTAGAAAAGAAGTAGAAAATCATCATAAGCTTTCTCTGCCTGAAGATTTCTTTTTTTAATATATAAATTTATTTATTTTATTTATTATTTTTGGCTGTGTTGGGTCTTTGTTGCTGCGCGCGGGCTCTCTCTAGTTGAGGTGAGCGGGGGCTACTCTTCATTGTGGTGTGTGGGCTGCTCATTGCGGTGGCGTCTCTTGTCATGGAGCACGGGCTCTAGGTGTGTGGGCTTCAGTAGTTGTGGCACGTGGGTTCAGTAGTTGTGGCTCGCGGGCTCTAGAGTGCAGGCTCAGTAGTTGTGGCGCATGGGCTTAGTTGCTCCGTGGCACGTGGGATCTTCCCAGACCAGGGATCGAACCCGTGTCCCCTGCAATGGCAGGTGGATTCTTAACCACGGCGCCACCAGGGAAGCCCTGCCTAAAGATTTCTATCACTTCTGGAATTTCTGTGAAGAACTTGATCCTGAGAAGTCAGCTGATGCACTTTTCTGCAAGCCTTGGCCTTTGATTAGTGGGTCTTTACGAAGTATAAAATGAACAAAAAAATCAGCAAGCCCAATATTAACCTTCACTGGAGATTTTACTATGACCCTCCTGAGTTCCAGACTGTTATTACTGGAGATAATAAAATTCAGTTCCACATGGGGTATTTCAGGGAGTCTCCTGATGAACCTCCTGTATATGTTGGTACAGATGGAGCAAAGAAAAATTGTGTAATTGATCAAAATGGAGATAATGTGTTTGCCGCAGTCAAATTTGTTTTGATGAAAAACTTAAGTAACATAAAAAGAAAACTAGTCTCTTGAAAAACATAGATGAAAACTGCACAGAAGCAGCCAGAGCACTGGGTTACTCATTGGAACAGAGAACCATGAAGATGAAACATAGAGATAAGAAAGTCAAGACAAAGACTTTTCATGTTGCAGGCTTAGTTGTCCCAGTAGATGAAAATGATGCTGAGTACGGAGATCTCCCTGAAACAGATGCCAACTTCAAGGGAATTTGCAAGACAATTGTTGAAGCACAAAGTGATGAGAGACTAAAAGCTTTTGCTCTCATTCAGCGATGACTTTTGTGCAGTTTGCTAGCGATAAATGTGATTATGGGATGGGGCTTAAGTGGGAATGGACTTCCTTGTTATGGTTCAGACTATTGTCATAAAGTTACCTACCAGCTTTTACCTCTAACCTATACTTTGTTGAAGAGAAGTCTCTTTGCAGAAATTATTGAAGGTAATCTGGTAAATGGGAGTAAAGAAAACACAGACCAACTTGCAGCATGAATGAGAATTGGCTTTCTTTGGTGTATAATACTTTAAAGCATTAATATTAAACCTGTGATTTTTTTGTTTTTAAGGAGTACATAAAATAAACTGATGGAAACGTTTACTAAAAACTTTTATAAAGCTAAAAAATAAAAAAGATTAAAAGTCTGCTTCTGCCCCGCCCTCATCTAAGGAACATTTTCACTAGAGTACGGCATCATGTGATGCAGGATATGCAGGGGCCTATGGGATATCAGTGGATATGTATTTCACCCACATTTGCTGTAGTTGTTGCTTTTATTTTGACATTTTCTTTTAGTATAGTTAAATATAATTTAAAATTTAAAATATAATTTTAATGTATATTTTAAATTATAAAATATAATTTAAAAATTTGAGGGACTTCCCTGGTGGCACAGTGGATAAGAATCCGCCTGCCAATGCAGGGGACATGGGTTTGATCCCTGGTCCAGGAAGAGCCCACACGCCAAGGAGCAACTAAGCCCATGTGCCACAACTACTAAGCCTGACCTCTAGGGCCCGCGAGCCACAACTACTGAGCCCGTGAGCCACAACTACTGAAGCCTGCGCACCTAGAGCCTGTGCTCCACAACAAGAGAAGCCGCCACAATGAGAAACCCATGCACCGCAACGAAGAGTAGTACCCGCTCGCTGCAACTAGAGAAAGCCTGCATGCAGCAACGAAGACCCAACACAGCCAAAAATCAGGTAAAATTAAATCTTTAAAAAAATAGAAAATAAAATTTAAAAATAAATAAATGGAATTGTTTTAAAAAATAAATGAAAAAATAAAAGTTTGAGTCAACTTATCAAGTTGAACATCTATGCTTTTATGACAGGTTAAAAGAAAATTAATTTTTAAAATAAACTTTTGGGGAGAGGATTTGCAAACTAAAGATTTATAGATTGCATATGGGGAAAAAGTCTTTCACTTATGAAATAGCAACAGTAATGCATAGTTTATTTTTTTAAAGAAATTTATGTTTGAACAAATAATTCAATGTAAATTCAAAATTTCAATTTTGGGTGTGAAATTAATGTGTTATTGAATTTAATAATTGTTTCGTGTATAGCATAAACTGATTTCAGAGACGTATGACAGTTTTTAATCATTTTTTTCTTCAGAATTGTTCCTTGAGCTCTTTTTTTGTTTGTTTTTTGGGTTTTTTTGGCTGTGTTGGGTCTTCATTTCTGTGCGAGGGCTTTCTCTAGTTGTGGCAAGCGAGGGCCACTCTTCATTGCGGTGCGCGGGCCTCTCACTATCGCGGCCTCTCTCGTTGCAGAGCACAGGCTCCAGACGCGCAGGCTCAGTAGTTGTGGTTCACGGGCCTAGTCGCTCCACGGCATGTGGGATCCTCCCAGACCAGGGCTCGAACCCATATCCCCTTTACTAGCAGGCATTCTCCCAACCACTGTGCCACCAGGGAAGCCCATTGCTTGAGCTTTTAAGAGAGAACTTCTAGGTTATTGCATTCTGGTACCATTCTATAAATTCTCTTATCTTTACATTTATAAAGCTCCTCTTCAACAAAGAGTTGCTGACCTTTAAAGTAGTAACTAGAAGATTTATATCACATAAAGAATTTTTTTTGTACTTCTGGTATATAACTCTAGATGAACAGGAAAGATACCAACCTACTTCTGTTTTTGTTGACATGGTCCTTTGACTTCAAGCATCTTAAAACTTTCATGGTTTAGTCTAGCTAATTTGAATTCACTACAAAGAAGTTTCATCTGATTTTTATCATCAGTGTGACTTGTATAACTCTTGAAAAGATGCTTATCTTGGTAGCTAAGCAAAAATAGGATGCACACAGAGATAAAATAAGGCTGAATCAGTAAGGGCTACAAAGAAAGAAAGAACATTGAGGCAGGTGAGAACTCCAAGGCTTCAGAAATAGGTCCTCGGAGAAGGAGATCTAGGAACAAGAAATTACCTGAAGGAAGAAGGTGTTAGTTGTCTCCTCTGTAAGAAATAAAGCGATAGAAATTAGAGTGTGGTGGTGAATTAGGGTTAAATGAAATCATTTAGGAAATAGAGTTGCAAATTGGCTAACCCTGGCAGAGTAAACCTAAAAATATGCAGATGATAATCACAAAATAAAATTCATGAGAAAACACAGCCTAAGATTAGCAGTCTCCTAGTCATTAAAGCAAACCTTGACTGTAGTGTGCGTTCTCAGTAAATGTGGGTTGAATGAATGAGTTTTTGAAAGTAGCCTCAGTTTGCAAAGTAGATACTGATCAGGAAGCAGAAATTGGTTGGTGGGTAGGTTACAGTGGGAATTGTGCAAGGTTATTGAGTAACAAGATCAATTACTCCTACCTAAGACAGGAGAAGCTATCTGAAATACAAAGGAAGCCAAATTGGTTGGGGCCACCTAAATGAAGTTTACTACTTCATGCAACAAGTAGTTAAGTTCCGTGCTAGGTGTTAGTAAAATACGGGTGTATGTGTGTGTGGCTTGTTAGGTATCCTCACTAGGTCAACCACTATATCTCTAGATTAAAGTACAAAATTTAAGGTACATCCTCTTGTGTGCCACTGCCCTAAGTTCCTACCTGCCACCTAAATGCTGAAGAATTTATTTTGCTGATACTTGTTTTAATTTCCTCTTTTAAAAGTAATAAAAAGAAAGAAGTCCATATCTGTGCCCTTATTGTCTTTTCTATCATCTATCCGCCCTCTCCCTCTCCCCCTCCCCCACCTAATCTTTCTACTTCCCACAAGTCACTGTTCTTTTCTCTTGCACTAGGGAGAGGAGGTTCGATGTCAGTATGTTGTGACATGTGCAGGACTTTACTCAGACCGTATTTCCGAGTTGAGTGGCTGCAATCCCAATCCGCGAATTGTACCATTCCGGGGAGATTACCTGCTCCTGAAGCCAGAAAAACGCTATCTTGTAAAAGGGAATATTTATCCAGTAGGTAGTGCTGTTTCTGCCTTCTCAAGGTGGTTGTGGGCAAAAAGGGGAATGAAACAAAAACTTTTCCTGGGGTGAGAAGTAAGATATTTTGAAGGGCTTTTGGTGCAATCATTCCACCTGTTTCTCTTGTGGTTGAATCCCCAAATCTTTATTCCGATATCATAGTCATTAAATTATAATGACTTGCCCACAAGTACAGGAAAGCTTGAGTGCACCATGGGAAGGGCTGTGAAGAAAGAACCCAATTCTTCCACTTCTCTGGTGGAAGCAGTACTCATAACAGAACTTCTCCTTATAGCATGCCCAGATGCCAACCCTCTTTCTCAGTTCACTGTCTATAAGTGCAGAAAAGGGGATTTGGCCACTGTGTAGTTTCATGGTGTAGAGAAGACAGAGCCGTTTAAATGAAAAGCTCATTCTTCTGTCTGGAACTACTAGGTTGAACAACCAGTATTCAGCTATTTAATGTTTTGGACCTTGCCAAAACTTCCATTTCATCTGTTCCAAGTATTGCATTCCCACTTTACAAAAGCCTGTGCTATGAAGGTGTGTTTTTTTCCAGCGGCTCTGATTTTATTTGCCACCCACATATATCCCTACTTGGGGAGGGTGGAGGTGGGGAATAACCTAAAGTAGGACAGTTGTTTTTTTTCTTTACCCAGAAAGAGGAATAGATGAGACAATGTACCTTATTGTCATAGCATCAGGTTTCCTGTGTGGCATTTCTAGGCAGAAGCATGTAAATAGAAAAGTATTATCTGAGTACAGATCAAAAGTAATGCAAATCAGATGCATGGGAAGAAGATGTTTTATATTACCAGTTGAATGTTTGCATGTGTAATAAAATGCAGTATGAAATGGGGCTAATAGTTCTTTGCTCTGTTAAATCCATAGGTCCCAGATAGCCGATTTCCTTTCCTAGGAGTTCACTTCACACCAAGGATGGACGGCAGTATTTGGCTAGGGCCGAATGCAGTTCTTGCCTTTAAACGAGAGGGTTACAGACCCTTTGACTTCAGTGCCAGAGATATTATGGATATAATTATCAAGAGGTAACTTTATTTCCTTAAAAAATGATTTTATGTGCTTATATTTTTAATATGGGAATTTTTTCTTTCTCGATATTCTGTTTATTGGATAAATCTTCATATTTGTGATTGGTATAGTGGTTTTTTAATTAATCCAAATTAAGAGCTTTGTGGAATAAGCATAACATTTTAACTACTTCAAGAACACTCTGATGAGCCAGGGTGATGTCTTGGTTAAAAAGAACAAGACCAAGAGCCAAGAGCGGTCACACATCTGAGAATCCAGATCTTGTTTTGCTAACCTCGTAGCTGAGCTTGAAAAAAAACAGAAGTTTCTCTCAAAATCAGTAGATGGTTTACTTTGATAAGATCATTTTGGGCCAGTCACCATGATTTTGAAAACCTCTGGAGAAACTGCTGATAAGCAAGATTGTTTCTTTTTGTGGAAGACTTAACAATACTGCTGTGTTGACCTGGAATGCAGATTGTTTACTATTGTAAGAAATAACTCAGTGAAGTAGTTTGTCCTTTTAGCACTGTTGCTCTCTAGAGGGTTTCACATCATCAGAATCACTAGAAAGCTTTTAAAGCTATACTTGAGTTTCACCCTGCACAGATTCTGAAACAGGTTTAGGATGGGGCTTCCTAGCACGTATGCTTGTAAAACTACAGATGTACATAGGCTCCCCAGAGTCTCCCGTGAGAATCACTACTAGAGCATCTCACCTCTGGCTGACTAAAGAAAAGTAGGGTAAATGTCCCACATGTTAATGCCATGATTTAAAGATCTGTAATGCCTTTTAGGTGTGTTTTGAAAGCATGTAACATTGCATTAGAAAGCCTTGATGTTGGCAGGCTTTATCCTAGTTTGAAACCAGCATTCCCTGGGAATTTGAGTTTGAATGGTGTTTACTTTTAGAGTTTGGAAGGTATTCCTTTGATGAAGTTTCCTTCTTAGGTAGGCCAAAAGCTGATTTTCTTTTAATATGTGGTTTTTCTGACTTTGCACAGATTTCTGTGATGCCACACCCCACCCCCAAATCTAATAGTTGTAAAGGTGTTGTATGATAATAAAGAACTTCTTTCTCTCATAAAGATTTTATTTTCTTTGCTTTCAGTGGCTTGATTAAACTGGTGTTCCAGAATTTTTCCTATGGAGTTAATGAAATGTACAAAGCCTGTTTTCTCAGTGCAACAGTAAAGCACCTTCAAAAGTTTATCCCTGAAATTACTGTCAGTGACATACTTAGGTAAGGAAAAGCCGTAAGGGTTGTAAATATAGTCATGTCCTAGGTGAACTTGGGAGGTGGGTCTGACTTGGTGATTTGTAAGCACACTTTCAATCAGTGTGTCCACTGAATTTTTGTGTCCTCTCTCTTTCCCAACAAGTTGTTCATTCCCCTTGCAGTTTGGGCATTGCTTCATCATGGCCCTTAGTGCTTGAACTAGGTCCATTTATGATTATCTGGACTACCTTACAGCATTAAGCTGAAATCTCCATTTCAGTTGTGTTATGATGCCACCTTCACCTTTGTGTCTAGCTACCACTCATGATAAACGTCTCACCTGAAGTTTTTTTAATCTCCCTGGCCACTTACTCTTGTGATTCCAAAGCCTTCTGACTTTTAATTCTGTATAAGATCATTGATCACCATGTTACCCAATTAGGTAATAAGCATATTAAAACATTATACTTTGATTGATTCTTAAAAACTTTTAGAAACATACTCATACCTGGCATCTTACCTTGCGTCCTCTCTACTTATTTTGTTCTTTCTTGTATCCTACTTCCCTCAAGGACTATTTGCAGAACAGAAGTGGGAAATAGTATGGTAGCAATCAGTCGAAGTCCTTGCTATGGGGGTGTGGGGCAAAGGAAGGATTACTAAGAAAAAAAAGTTTTTTTTCTTAAAGATAAAAGGCTTTCTGGGCTTGATCTATACCTTGTCCTAAATGCCACACAAGCCTATTTTCTTTTTGGTGATATTTTTAGGGTGCTCATCTTTTTCCCTGAACCAACCATTTGTTAGGCCTAATCAGCAGTGGTCTTTGAGATCCTCTCCTCCCTGCATCCATCCCGCAATGAATCTCTAGAGCACTAAGTGTCTGTCTCCTCAGTAACAGCTGCTGAACTTGCCTGGTGTAAAATATCAGCAGCTCGACTCTGTATCTGGGAAGAGAGCAATCATCACGTCAGCTGTCTCCCTCAGGGGAGCCTCCTGGTCTAAATCTGATTCTCATGTATCATTCTCAGACCAGCCTCTTTGAATCCTTAGAAGAACTATTAAAACCCAGCTAATGTTTTTAACTCTTATCTCTCTCACCCCTCTACTCACCTTCTGAAATAGAAGGGATAAAAATATCTAGGCTTTATGGTCTTTCACTCACCTATAAATGAAGGCTTTTATGTCTTCAGTGGTCTGCTTTAGCAGACTTGTTATGTTTTATATCTGAAAATAGATTGGTCAAATCTAGTATCTTTTATTGCTGTTAATATTCCTTGGAAAACACAATAGGTGGGCATAGTGAATTCTGTGTATAAACAGTTGCAGTGAATTCACTATGCAGATTTGATTACCACTCTTTTGTAGAAGCTTGAGGAAAACTCTTTAGACCAGTGGATTTCACATGGTAGAACTGAACCTTGGGGCTTGTGGGTTTTGGTGAATACCCTTGTCTCTGGGTGGAAAGGTGTGAATTTCAGTTACCAGTTTCATTACCAGGTAGTAGAAAAGGGCACACAACACTGTAGGCAGGTGCATTTGGGGACAAATTCAACCCAGTCACAGATGAGTTTCTCTCTGAAGATAGAGAAAATGAACATATTCAGCAATTCCATTTGATTCCTGTAGCTCTTAAATGCGGGAAATTATCAGTAACAAACAGAAAATTGTAGAAGATATGTTTGATACCATTTATATGTTTATACTGTGTATGTATATGGATTGCACATGTAATGTGAAAATAAAAACAAACATGCGAGTGATAAACACCTAACTGAGGAGAGTGTTTATCTCTGGGGAGACAAGAGAATGGGATGCAGAGAGTTTGACAGGGGGCTTCTGTCATATCTATAATGCTTATTTCTTAAGCTGTTTGGTAAAAAAAAACTGGTGTTCATTATGTTATTCTCTGTACCTTGTTATATGCCTAGAATCTTAAATAATAATAATAATAATAATAATACAAAAAATAAGGTCAATAGACTTCCCACATTTTGAAGCCTAAGTCCTGTTTGCAACCAGTATAACACCATAAATGCTCTATCATTAATATTGGGGAAGAAGCATATTAGGCAGTTCTGGATAGTAAAAAAGAACCAAAGCAACACTTTTAGTGGAATGTTTAGCTCAAGATGGTGTCCTTTAGTTGCAGTAGCTACCAAAGGGGATCCAGTTTGACTTCTCATTGCCCAGCCACAGTATCTTGGGCAATAACTTACCAGTGAACATTAGATTGGAATGTAAAGTTATAACCTGTCAAATGTATGCATTAGGTATACAGACTTCTCATTATTAAATGATGATTTCTAAGCTTCCTAATTTGAGCTCTAAAGTCCTTTAATTTGTTCTGTGATTAATTTTGACATGGTAATCTAACAGTAGTTTGTATCTGTTAGCATTGTAAGGATGTAAAATATGACGACATATTTGCCAAGATCCTCTCTTTTTCCCACACTTCATTTTGAAAATATCTTCTTGGGGGAATTCTGTAGTAAATTTTCAGGCAACATGTTTTCATTGTAAGTGATAGCTAAAGACTACACTATTGTGAAACGCAAGGGTAAAAGCCAAAAATCCTGCAATAAAGGTGATCTAGACCCTTTTGCAAAAAAGGGTTTCTCATTCTTGGTACTGTTGACATTTGGGGCCAAATAATTCTTTACTGTGGGGGACTGTCCAGTTCATTGTAGAATGTTTAGCAGCATCCCTGGACTCTACCCACTAGATGCCAGCAGTACTCCCCTAGTATGACAACGAAAAATGTCTCCAGACATTGCCAGATATCCTCTAGGGGGCAAAATCTCCCCTGTTTGAGAGCTCCTAGTCTAGAGAATTTGGTAACCCTCACACTACAAAATACTAATAAGAGAGTCTGGAGAAAATATAATAAAAATCCCTTGAAATACTTATAGCTGAGAGTGCAAGAAAATAAGGGCATCCCAGAAATGGAAACAGAGAGGAAATTGAATACCCAAGAACTAAGAGGAATTAGTGCTAATGCTGACCTGGAAAGTTAGGGAGGATTTTCTGATTTTGATGTAAATATAACTGAGGTTCTTTTGGTTTTGGGTTTTTTTTTTTTGCGGTACGCGGGCCTCTTAACTGTTGTGGCCTCTCCCATTGCGGAGCACAGGCTCCGGATGCGCAGGCTTAGCGGACATGGCTCATGGGCCTAGCCGCTCCACGGCATGTGGGATCTTCCCGGACCGGGGCACGAACCCGTGTCCCCTGCATTGGCAGGTGGACTCTCAACCACTGCACCACCAGGGAAGCCCCCTGAGTTTTGTTTTTAATTGATATGTGATTTACAGACAATAAAATATGCAGATCTTGAGTGCTCAATGAAGTTTGGAAATTGTATAAACTCATGTATCCATGACACAAATCAAGATATAAAACATTAGGGACTTACATTTTAATTGCTATTCAAGTGCTGGAAAGGAAGCCTTGGGTCTGTAAAAGGTAAAAAGTTGGAACTGAGATCCCTTTGTAAAACCAGGGACTCTGGAAGGGCTATACCCTCAGTGAAAAGGAAGTCTAGAAAAATAAATCTCCTAAAAATCTAGAACCCTGGGCCTTCCCTCACAAGTACTTGGAGTTTCAATTTGTACCACTAGTTTGACCTAGGAACTCTAAGCTGAGAAATGGATCTAGCTTAAAAAGTAGATCCATTCCTATTTGGATTCTGCTTCAGACTAACACTTCTCCCTCTCACTCTCTCACTTTAAACAGATTAGAGTGAGTGAAAATCAGGGTAATTTGACCACAGACTGAATATGGTTGATACTAAGCAGTTAGTAGTTTTGTATTATTATTAAGAATCCTTTTAAGAGAAATATACATTGAAGTGAAATGATATGCCATCTGGGGTTTGCTTTAAAACAATCCAGTGGAGAGAGGTAGACAGAGTGGGGATATAGATGAAACAAGATTGGCTGTGTGTTGATTATTACTGAAACTGGGTAATACATACATGGGAGTTCCTTATACTGTTCATTTTACTTTTGTACATGTTTAAGATTTTCCATTAAAAAAAAAATGTTCCTAGAATGGTTATACACCTGGAGTGTCTGATAGAAGCAAATATAAAACCTCTGTGGAGGGACATAATTTCAACCCAACAGCCCCTGCTGAATAGGAACTCACCAGCAAAAGTTCCAAAGCACTATAAGTGAGAGTAAGCAGATAGAATAAATACTAGAATTAGACTCTAACAACTTTGGATAATAGTAATATTAGAAACCATAAAGTAAGTATGCTCCAATGAATTTTTTTAAAAAGGGAATGAAAAAAACTGAAAAAGAATAATAATTTAAAAAATACCCTAGGCAAATTTAGAAACCAAGTAATCAGAATTTCTAGAAATGAAAAATATAGTTCTTAAATTTTAAAACTCAAATGATTAAGTTAGACAGCTGGTTGGACCTCCCTTAAGAGAAAATTAGTAAATTGGAAGGTAAATCTGAAGAATTTAGAGAACAATGTTGTAAGCTACAGATACATCATGTGCAAATTAAGACATGGAGAAGATGAGAAGATTCCAGCCTACATCTCATAGGAGTTCCAGAGAAGTTGAGAAGAGGCAATACTTTGAAGAGAAGTATTTGAGAATTTTCTGGAATGGACAAAAAGACATAAAATTCAAGATGCACAGTGAGTCCCATCTAAATTAAAAAACTAAATACAAGAATGTAAATAGATTATATAACTTCCAAATAGTAGAGGAAGAAGAAAGAATATAGAAAACTCAGTAAGTCAAGAAAGGAGGTGGGAAAACTTCAGAAAAAGATCACGTTAAATAGCATAAAATAATATAGTAGAAATCAAATATCAGAAATTATAATAAATGCAAATGTGCTTAACAGTTAAGACAGAGATTATCAGGTCGGATTTTAAAAATCCACCTATGTGTTAGGCAAATGCTTATTCGAAGAAAGATGAGTCCTAGGTTCATTTTAGGTAAAAGACACTTTAAGGTAAAAATTATTGTTATAAATAAGGAGGGTCACTGTAAACTTGTTGCATATGATAACAGAGCTAAGAAATACAGAGAACAAAAACTGACATAACTGGAAGCAGAAATCAAATCTACAATTGGGATGGGTGATTTTAAGACATGTCTGTTGATAGATGATAGCTCAAGCAGATAAAATATTAGATTTGAGGGGAATTCCCTGGTGGTCCAGTGGTTAGGACTCGGTTCACTGCTGGGGTCCAGGTTCAATCCATGGTCAGGAAGCTAAGATCCCCACAAGGCACTCAGCATGGCCAAAAAAAAAAAAAAAAAAAAAAAAAAAAATTAGATTTGAATAACACCATTAAAATACTTGATTTAGGGACTTCCCTGGCAGTCCAGTGGTTAAGACTCTGTGCTTCCAAGGAACTAACGTCCCACATACCGCGCAGCATGGCCAAAAACTTAAAAAACAAACAAACAAACAAAACCACTTGATTTAAGGGATGCATAGAACTCCCTCACCCCCGTTATAAAATACTCATGTTATTCAAGCCCTCACAGAACATTTACAAAGGCTGAAAATGATCTAAGCCCTAAACCAGTTTGTCAACAAAATTTAAAAACTGGGCATGGAAAAACCATGTTCTCTTGTTGCAATCCGGTTTGGTTGAATATTAATAACAAAAATACCCTTCCTTCACATTTGGAAATTAAGATGGAATGGTTGACTTGCCCTATATCACCACTCCCAATTTAAATATGCTCCTGTGAACTTCTGTTTTTAGATTAACAGTAGATCCCATGTGAGTTTTATAAAATACTAAATTGTCCTATTTGGAACTGGCCAAAGATGTCAGTTGTAGCCTGTCATAGCTGTTTTCTAGCCCACAGGATTATGCCTGCCACAGAATAATAAAGCAATAAATACAACACTTCTCAGAAGAATGAGTGCCATTAGTTACATATTTACCTGTTGTTTCTAGACATATTTAAGGGTCTAGGGCTTGCATTTCTATTAAATTTAGCTACAAATATGGCAAAATATGTGGCTACAAATAGCATTAAACAGTTAAATATAGCTAAATTCACAAATATTAAATTTGCTGAATCATTTGTTCTTTCAGCTATTAAAATAGAATTTTAAAGTATTGAGAGTTAAACAATTAAAATTTTCTATCCCTATTGAATACTTCATATGTACACAAATCTAGACATGGGGGCAACATAGGGCTGTTGTATAAGATTCAGTTCTGGCCGTGAAGATGTTTATGGTTTATTTTACCTGAAGTTTCAAAATTATAATATTCATCTCAAGCTGAGATATTCTGAGGGGGAATGCCTATATGTAATCATGCAAAGAAAAACCCTGAAATTTCATTAAGTGCTGAATAGGGAGCATGAAGAATTTGGTAATTTAAACATGCCATGTTAAATAGTTACTTTAGTTTGAACTAAAGTGAGTTTCTTAGAAAAAGTTAATCTTGTATTTTTTTTTACAGTTTGGATTATAGGTTTTGAATACTTGGGCAGGAGTGTAGGGGATGTCAAGAACATAGTTGGTGTTTGTAAGAGGAATAAATAAATATAGACACATTTTTAACTGTAGTTAATCAGTATTAACTTCTATTTGCTTAGAAAGAGTAAGGAGAATATACTAACTAAACCTTCATGGAGAGGAAAGTTTTTATTTTGAACACTCAACATCAGTAGCTAGTCATGCCACTGTGTGTCCCCTACATGTTGGCTTTCTGTGAGATAAAAGGAGAAGGACAAGAAAACTCACAGAGATGCTCACAACAGCAACAGGAGCATTATCCAAGAAAAGAGAGGAGAAATGCTGTTTTGATTGGTTGAGAGAAGCTACAAACACAAAATGTACAAAATAGACCATACACTGGCTAATAGGCTGTTATGTATCCTTACCCTAAGAAATTTCAGCTTCAGTCCCATTCTGCCTTTTTGTGCTGTGAGTGTTGTATCTGATTTTTTTTTTTTTTTTTTTTTTTTGCCGTACGCGGGCCTCTCACTGTTGTGGTCTCTCCCGTTGCGGAGCACAGGCTCCGGACGCGCAGGCTTAGCGGCCATGGCTCACGGGCCCAGCCGCTCCACAGCATGTGGGATCTTCCCGGACCGGGGCACGAACCCGTGACCCCTGCATCGGCAGGCAGACTCTCAACCACTGCGCCACCAGGGAAGCCCTTTGTATCTGATTCTTACTTGGAAATCCTTACAGCTCAAAAATATCCTGTCCAGATTCCCTGCAGCCTTCTATATTACGGATTACTTTTATTACAGAACCTTTCACCCCTGTTGTTGTAATTCTTATTTATCTCTCTACAGATGAACTGTTTAGCTATGTAACTTCAAGCAAGTTACTTAATCTCTCTATTTTCTTTGCTGTTAAATATAAACTATAAACGTATCAGCCTCTTAGAGTTGTTATGAGGATTAAATGAAAGAATTCCTAGCATGGAGTAAGCACTTGGTAAAAAAATAGCTATTATTATCATGACCTCTCCTCTGCCAGGCTGAGGTCTTAGAGGGCAGTGCTCTCATATTGTTCTTTGTATCTTCCTCAAGTGCTTATCTGCATCTGCCCAGAATCGATAAAAGTGTTTAATATTGTTGCCTGATTTCTTGAGTCTTGCTGGTGTGTACAAGGCAGCTGTTTGCAAACTGGGTTTTCTTAGCAGTTTCAGTGGAGGCGCTTTTGGACTCCAAAATTATTTATCCAGATTTTATCTGTAAACTTTATTTTTAAAACTAAAAAAAAAAAAAAAAAATTAATTTGTAAACTCAAATGTTGTAAAACAGAACTTTTAATGTTAAAGGCTCTTACTGTATTAACATACTGTTAATTCATTTTTGTGCTTTTCCTTTAATTAAGAGTGTGTCATTTCTCTTTAATTAATTGAAGGTTATCCTGATATTAAATGCTAAACCGTTAAAAATTGAAACAAACTACAAAGCCAGAATTTGCTGCCTGCAAACATTTTTTTTCCATAACTTTTAATAGTGTACAACCAAAACAAAACATAAAAATACTTAGAATTCTGTAGCGCATGTAGGAATGTAGCTGACACATAATTCTTGCTTTCTTTACTTTGTATTATCTTGCTTTCTATTCTAGTGATTGATTGTATAATAAATTCATTGGTAAATTTAAATAAAAGTACATCTATTCTAATTAAGTATGGATTTATCTGCTACTTTTGGAAAGAACCCATTTGTGTATTTTAGAGTAAGGATATATGCTTGACAGGCTACAACTGGCAGCCTTTGGCTAAACACAAACCTATTGAGTTTTCACATAATTGTGCATTTAGAAAAATAAAGACTTTATTCCTTTAAGAATACTTTGAAACCACTGACACGTATGTAAAGTGTCCTGTCACTTCTAGTCAGATGACTACCACTCTTGCTTTTTCAGAGGTCCAGCTGGCGTAAGAGCCCAAGCCCTGGATACAGATGGAAATCTCATAGAAGATTTTGTATTTGATGGAGGAGTTGGGGATATTGGAAATCGCATTCTTCATGTGAGAAATGCACCTTCCCCTGCTGCCACTTCTTCCCTTGCAATTTCTGGAATGATTGCAGATGAAGTACAACAAAGATTTAAATTGTAAATAATGAAAGGAGCTAGGTATGCATTTTAATCTCCACATTCAGCAACAAGAATGTACTAACTACATTCTTTAAGTTTCATTTAAGAAAAATGGTTTAAAATGTCATTTTAGATAAACACTGAATTTTTTAAATTATATAATGTGGAAATAATGATTTTTTAAAGTCCATGCTCTTTAAAAAGGTACAGTTGCATCTGTCCTGAATTCTTGACTTTGTTAATGACCTGTCCTCACCAACCATGATCTAGAGATTTGGCTTTTTTGGAATTTCTGGGAACTATAGCATGAAAAAGTGAGTATTCCCTTAACTTTTTGGCTTTATAATATCTAAGCTTTTTTGTCTTTCCTAGACAAGAAAATATATTGTAGGTTGTAAACCTTTTAATTTTGAAGAGTCATAGAAAAGCTCACATCATTTAGAGCAACAGTATTTGTATTGGGGAATTTTAAATTGTTGATTCAAATACGTGAAATTTCACATTTTGAAGTAGTTTGAATAAGATTCTGTCTTATCTACATTTGTAAGAAATAACTTTGCAAAAGAAACTCAAAGCATTTATTATTCCCCGTTTCTTTATAATTGACTTGGTCTGGTGTCATCCCTAAATCTAAACAGCAGTCCACTATGAGTATTTTGCTTACTCTTCAGTCTTCTGTGGTGGAGAAACTAAAAGAACTTAGAATCCTGACACTGACATACAGAACTTTATAATTTAAAATAGTATTTATCTCTTATATCTCTGTTCTTCATTCATACCAAGGTTCTCAAATGTTGGCCAAGATCACTAATGATTCATGCATACTCGACTTTTCCAGAATCCTATAAACCTTTATGAGGATATTTCTTCATTTGGGGGAAATACCTAATTTTGAGGCATTCACTTTTGTACACCGCAAAAGTGCCTTACAATCATGTGTATTTCATGAGTATTTTAAATCGTTGCCCAGTGCCATACTGTATACTATGTACTATATATATACGTGTGTGTGTGGTATCTGTTGAAATGATTCTTGCAATTCAGAATGTTGGAAAATAGAAATATAAGTGAATATATGGTATAATATGGGGAAACTTATTGCAGAACCACCATTTAGGTGACAAATTTTCATCCATTCCCTCACATATACTCTCTCTGGATTAATCTTCCAGTCTTCATTTTTTCTTTCCTCTTGTCTCTCCAAAACTGTGTGATGGATGAGTCAGAAAGATTTGGTTGATAGCAAAACTTACCAGTTTTCTTCCTTTTCACTTCAAGCCAATGATTACATTGATTGAGCTACCTCATCAATTAATTTGAAAGGCTACACATCATCAGCTCATGTTACAGAATAACACATCTCAAGTGAATAGATTAGACAGTTCTTCAGCACTTGGGATGAGAATACTGAAAGCAGTTGGAAAGGATTCACAGAGGAAACAAGCCCTAATGGTTCTTCATAACAACTGATTCCTCCAAGAAATGTGATACACAGGGTATTTTCTGTTTCATTGCAAGACTATTAAGAGATGGAAAATATTACAATTCTCTATTTCATTAACAGTAAGATTGCATATACACTAAGCCATGAAAGACTGAAGTTATAAAAATAACTACCCTAATTAAAGCAACCCCCATTCCATTTGGGTCTTTACTATACCCCCAAAAATACAAGTGAAAAAATTATTGAAAGCATTTTAAATGTGTAGATTATTCTATTTGTAAAACGTTTTTATTTATGTCAGTAGAGTTTTGTTGTGGAATATGCTATAATATTTAAAAGTTTTGTGTATTTCTAAGAGAGAAGAATTGTATATTAATATTAAAAATATTTTAATGAGCTTTGGTGTTGTGAACATAATTTTTAGTTTCATAAAAACTCTGATTCAGTACTTACCTGGGAGGGGATATACCATGATCATGAAGGTGGTTTTCCCAGGGTGCAGCTCATGCATTGTACTCCGGATGTGCTGACCCCTGCAATTTCCCCAAATGTGGGAAACTTGGCTGCATGATTTGTGGTATTGAGGAACTGTGTTTGAGCTTTCCCCTGTTTTTTTCTGTTTTCACAATAGAGATCCTTCAAGACCGTTTTATAGGGGTCCAGTGGTTTGTGTTTATCTAATACTGAAGAGAACCTTTAGTGTGTCATCCATTTAATGTGGGTACTGGATGGTGGTTAATATGACACAGGGATATGGAGAAATAAGGATTTTTTAAAAACTCTGATTCATATACATTTTGAACTATCAATAGGCTTTAAATAGCAGCCAATCAAAAAAAAGGCTTGTATTTATGTATAATGTAAAAATGAGGTAGGGGCCTCCCTGGTGGCACAGTGGTTGGGAGTCCTCCTGCCGATGCAGGGAACGCGGGTTCATGCCCCGGTCTGGGAGGATCCCGCATGCCGCGGAGCGGCTGGGCCCGTGGGCCATGGCCGCTGAGCCTGCGCCTCCGGAGCCTGTGCTCTGCAACGGGAGAGGCCCCAACGGTGAGAGGCCCACGTAACGCAAAAAAAAAAAAAAAAAAAAAATGAGGTAGAGTAGTTTATATTTTGGGTAAAAAGTGGAACACTAGGGTCTTCCCTGGTGGCGCAGTGGTTAAGAACCTGCCTGCCAATGCAGGGGACACAGGTTCGATCCCTGGTCCAGGAAGATCCCACATGCCGTGGAGCAACTAAGCCCATGAGCCGCAACCACTGAAGCCCACACGCCTAGAGCCCGTGCTCCGCAACAAGAGAAGCCACCGCAGTGAGAAGCACGAGCACCGCAACGAAGTGTGGCCCCCACTCGCTGCAGCTAGAGAAAGCCTGCGTGCAGCAATGAAGACCCAACACAACCAAAAAAAAAAAAAAAAAAGTGGAGCACTTTCCTACTTACAAAAAATGGCTTTCCATTTGGTAGTGGTAGCAATATCTGGCTGACTTCAGTGTCATCCTCATACCCAGAGTACCAGGGAACATTATTTCTGTTCCATAGTAGAGCATATATAATATACCAATACACAGTGCTGCTTTTTCCATGGGGAGGAGGGCAATAAGTAAATCTTTTGGAATTTCATACAAAATTATTGTTCCTCTTGGGAAGACCATACCATTTTTGGTATGCTACCTCTTACACGGGGTTGGGGTTCCGGGCATGAGCTTCCCATATGGGTTATAGGGCAAATGATCTGTCTGAGTGCCTGCTCCAATTTCTTTCCAGCAGGTGGACTGTTAGGAGGACCAGAGTTAGCTACAGCAACGGACCATGAAAGTGAGTGACAACATTTATTGTTTCCTGTGGCATTGCTTTGGTTTGTTACTGACTGGCAGCACTTGTAGCTTTAAATAAAGTAGGAGAGTAAATGTGAGAAATGTTAAGTCCTTCTTGAAAATGTTTTTCAGTGAGACAATATATATATATATGTATACTTTTTTTTTTTTTTTGCCATACGCGGGCCTCTCACTGTTGTGACCTTTCCTGTAGCGGAGCACAGGCTCCGGACGCGCAGGCTCAGCAGCCATGGCTCACGGGCCTAGCCAATCCACGGCATGTGGGATCTTCCCGGACCGGGGCACGAACCCATGTCCCCTGCCTCGGCAGGCGGACTCTCAACCACTGTGCCACCAGGGAAGCCCTGAGAGAATATTAGTGGTAAAAGTTTTACTGCCTTTTAAAATTTGAGATGTGCTTGGGTCATTCAACTTATCTCCTTAAAGCCATTCTAAATTCTAAAAAGATAAGTAAAATTACAATGAGGTATCACCTCACACCGGTCAGAATGGCCATCACCAAAAAGTCTACAAATAACAAATGCAGGAGAGGGTGTCGAGAAATAGGAACCCTCCTACACTGTTGGTGGGAATGTAAATTGGTGCAGCCACTATGGAGAACAGTATGGAGGATCCTTAAAAAACTAAAAATAGAGCTACCATATGATCCAGCAACCCTACTCCTGGGCATATATCCAGAGAAAACCATAGTTCGAAAAGATACATGCACCCCAGTGTTCAATGCAGCACTATTTACAATAGCCAAGAGATGGAAGCAACCTAAATGTCCACCAACAGAAAAATGGATAAAGAAGATGTCGTATATATATACAAGGGAATGTTAGCCATAAAAAAGAATGAAATAATGCCATTTGCAGCAACATGGATGGACCTAGAGATGATCACACTAAGTGAAGTAAGCCAGACAGAGAAAGACAAATATCGTATGATACCGCTTATATGTGGAATCTAAAAGAAAAACAAAAAAGACACAAATGAACTTACTTCAAAAACAGAAAGAGACAGAGACAGAAAACAAACTTATGGTTACTAAAGGGGAAAGGGGGTGGGGGGAGGGATAAATTGGGAGACTGGGATTAACATATACACATTACTATGTATAAAATAGAAAACCTACCAGGACCTACTGTATAGCACAGGGAACTGTACTCAATATTATGTAATAATGTATAAGGGAAAGTAATCTTAAAAAGAATATATATATGTGTGTGTGTGTGTGTGTGTGTGTGTGTGTGTGTGTGAGTAACTGAATCGCCGTGCTGTACAACTGAAACTTATACGACATTGTAAATGAACTATACTTCAATAAAAAATTTTAAAAATAAATTCTAAAGGCAAATAAAATTACTATCAAATTCTTAGATAGCATATTAATTTTTTTTTTTTTTTTTTTTTTTTTTTTTTTTTTGCGGTACGCGGGCCTTACACTGTTGTGGCCTCTCCCGCTGCGGAGCACAGGCTCCGGACGCGCAGGCTCAGCGGCCATGGTTCACGGGCCCAGCCGCTCCACGGCGTGTGGGATCCTCCCGGACCGGGGCACGAACCCATGTCACCTGCATCGGCAGGCGGACTCTCAACCACTGCGCCACCAGGGAAGCCCATAGCATATTAATTTTAACTCAAATTTATGATTGAGTTTTTGTTATATATCCATAGGCCCTCTCTCTCATGGTATCAGTGTGTTTAATACTTCTATTTTTCAACACTTGAAGCATGTGTTTCTAATGAGGTTGGAGTTTTTCATTTGAAAAAACAGCTTTTAATTAATGTTTTGAATGAGTACAACATTCATATAGTTGAAAATTCAAAAGTCATAGAAAAGTACACAGTGGAAAGTCTCCCTCTCTCCTCTAGCCCCCCAGTTCTCAGCCCTGAGGCAACAAAACTTGTCAATATCTTGTGCAGCCTTGCAGAAATATTTATATATAATAAAATACTGTCTCCATTTTTTTTTACACAAGTGGTAGCATACTCTGCATACTGTATTATACATCCTGCTCTTTTTGCTTTGCGGTGTATCTTGGAGAATGTTCAAGTGGCCTGAACACAGTGGCCTGGTTCTTTTTAAGTGACTTTATAGGTTCCATTCTCTGGATTTATTATTTGTTGAACCAGTCCCTTATTCCTACTGATGATTATTTAAATTGTATATTTCTAGGGTGTTTTTTGTTGTTGTTTTGCTGTAACAAACAATACCGTAATGAATAATACTGTGCAAAGTCATTTCACATATGAGCAAGTATACCTATAGGACATATTCTTAGAATTTATTGGGTCAAAGGGTATGTGCCGTTGCAACTTGGATGTTGTCAAGTTGCCCTTGATGGAGATTGAACCAATTTACCAATCTCACCAATAATCTATCAGAGTACCAGTTTCCCCATATTCTCACTAACATAGTATATAATCAAACTTTCTGATCTGTGCTATTCTAATAGGTGAAAAATGATAACAGTATTATTTAAATTTGCTATTTTTGTAATATGAGTGAAGTTGCGCATCTTCAATATGTTTGAGACATTTATATTTCCTTCTCATATCCTTTATCTTTTTTTTCTTATTAAGTTTTAGTCTTATTAATTTGCAGGAATTCCTTTAGACGTTAGGGAGATTAACTGTGTAGGAAATGAGTTGCGAATATTTTTTCCAGTTTGTTATTTGCCTTTTGGCTTAGCTTGTGGTGTTTTTCTTTGGTATACATTTTTAAAAATAGAATTTATCAATCTACATTTTATATCATAGTAGAAAGTTCTTTGTACTCCAAAGTTATAAACAGATTATTTTATTTTTTTATTTTTTACATTTAAATATTTGACACATCTTGGCTTTAGCCTAGTGTAGAGTATACAGTATGGATCCAACATGTTTTTCTAGGTGGCCCATTTGTCTGGTTGGGAAACTTTTTACTGGTGTCATTCTTGGATTATCTTCCACATGCACGTGGATCACATTTCTGTTTGCCTAGCCCACAGATCACAACTCAGATGCCTGTAGAGACTAGGCAGTTTACATAAAAGGGTGAAGAGTGCCAGCTGGGGAGTATAGCCAACTGGAAACGGGATGGCATATTTTTCTAAAGAGGCAGCCACTACCCCACTGCCTGCTGATTATTATTCCCTTGCAGGAAGAATCAGGGCCCGGTGTTGCCAGATCTTTGTCAAGAGAAGCTGAAAATCCAGATTTTTATATGAAATCTCTTAATTTTAAAATGTTAACAACAGTTTAACAAATTTAAATATAGCTTTGGTTAAACAAAATGTGTCTTCAGACCTGATTTGACCCAGAGAAGGCTTCTAACCTCCTTAGACAAGAATGAAACTTTCCATGAACAACTTTACTCTCCTACAAGAAAATACAATCACAGCCCACTAGTTTGACAGCCTAGCAGTTTATAGCTGGAGTTCAGGGAGAGAAAAGTAAAGACACTCTATATAAGCCAAGATCTTTGCCCTCACTGATGGAAAGATTGGAGAAATACAAGCATTTCCCTATCCTACCTTTATCCCAAGTATTGTACGTGGGAATGTGGATGTGGCCATTTATTAGAGATATTTTTTTAATTGAAGTATTTCTGATTTACAATATTATATTAGTTTCAGGTGTACAACACAATGATTCAATATTTTGTATATATTATGCTCCACTTAAACTTATTACAAAACACTGGCTATATTTCCCCGGGCTGTACAATATATCCTTGTTGCTTATCTATTAGAAAAGATTCTTGACTCAGTGGATACTTGGATTAGAAAAATGGTTGAGTGGATACTAAATTTTCCAACTCTGCCATTATGATTTTGCCAAAATGACAAAATGGTGCTTGTTTTAAGGTAGGATAATTACTCTGCTACTGATCTGGAACTGAAGCGTGGCACGGACTTTTTTTTTTTTTGGCAACCTGTTCTTTCTTTCCCTTCCTCACTGCTAGTGGCTGGGAACAATGTACTGTAATTCATGTATGTTCTCAGCGTCTTTAGTGGGATGAAATTTATGTTAATGATAAAGTTTCCAGAGCCTTCAACTCAGGAAAGCTTAAGGTCTGGGGATCTTTTTTGGGTTGCTAATGAGTATGGCTGGCCCCAAGGGCGGATCCAGGTTTTGTGGCGCCTGACACCTTCACACCGCCAGTTTGGAGGACACCATTAAGAAAACAATGCAAAACTATGGGAAGTTTTACCAAAACGGTATGAAATTTTTGTGAACACACGGGCTCATGCAAGTGAAAGACCTTTAAGTTCAAGCTTGATAAACGTTGCCATCTGCCTTTTTTGGCCCTACTGTGTGCTAAGGGCTTCCCACTCCTCACTTCCTTCAGTCCCCACAGCACCACGCTATGAAATAGTTACATATACAGAATAGCCATGTAAACACAAATACATTAAATATCTCGTCCAGCCGGAAAGCCCCTTTCTCTACAAATCCCTATACTGCTTCCCATGACGGAGTCCTGGGGCTCGAGGAGTGGCATCGAGTCAGGATTGTCTCGGGAATATCGAGAGGAGGGAGAGTGTGTGTAAAACGCAGTCAGTGAGTTGCAGAGTCTGTCTGGAACGTGCGCCCTGCAAGCGCCCAGGAGACGCGCACTCCCGCGAGGAGGCCTCCACTCCCGGCCAGCCCCTTTGCCCGCTCCGCGGCGCGCATGCTCCGTGCAGGGCTGCTCCAGCTACACGGGATAATGAGCGCGGGGCGGAGGGAGCTGGCCGAGCCGCGCTTGCTGGGACCCGGAGCTTGGCGGCGGCCCTGGGGCGCTGTGCGCGGCTGCTGAAGGGGCGGCGGCGGCGGCGGCGGCGGCGGCGGCCAACACTGTGCGCGCCAGTGTGGCTCTCTCGCCCGACGCGCGCGCCCGGTCTGTCCCCAGGGCCCTCTGGAGGTGACTCGGGTGGGCCGGGCAGGGCGGCGTTGCCGGTTGGGAGGGCGGGGATGAGGCGATGAGGAGACAAGCCGCCGCCGCCGCCGCTCTCGGCTTGCCGCGGCCGTAGCGGGAGTCCGAGCAGGGGAGAGGCCAGCTGTACCCCCGCCGGGTTGCGAACCCAGACAAAGGAGGAGGAGCCGCCCGAGAAGCGGGGCAGCGCCGCCGGGAAAGGAGGCCGCCGCTTCGGTCGCAGCCGGGGGCCGTCCGGGTTCACGGGCCGCCGCGCTTCCTCTGCGGGCGCTGCACTAGGCGAGGCCGCGGGGCCGAGGAAGCCGCCCCCGGAGCCCCCGCCCGCCCGCCGGCGCCGCCTCCGAGCCGCCTCGGCCGTAGCCGCGGCCCGGGCAGGAGGCGGCGGCGGCCGGCGAGGCGAGGCGGCCCGCGCCCTGCCTGTCAGGCCACCGGCCCGGCCCGTTTCGGCCCGTTTCGCCCCGCGAGCCGCCCCCGATGCGGAGGCGCTGCTGCCGGGGCCATGCAGCAGGCGCCGCAGCCGTACGAGTTCTTCAGCGAAGAGAACAGTCCGAAATGGCGGGGACTGTTGGTCTCGGCCCTGCGGAAGGTCAGTGCTGGTGCCCGTGCGGCCGCGGGGCCCCCAGGGAGGTGCCGGGGCAGAGGCGGGAGGCAGGCGGGCGGGGCGCGCGGGCCGCGGCCCCTCGGACGCTCTTACGGGGAGCTACACGCCCTCCCCGCGCTCGGGGCCTGCAGGCCCAGCGCTTTCACTCCGGTCGGCGATGGGGGCGCGTGATTGCCTGCTGCGTCCAAAAGGACGTTTTCTCAAGTTCTTGCTTGGCCCCGGAAGGAAGGTTTTGTTATGATCATAAAACTGGATTTCACGTTGCAGTCATTTCGTCAGGCCACTTCCGCCGTTGACCAATTTGTTGTCCTCAGGCTGGATTCGGGCAAGAGAAAGTCCCGCTGGTATTTAGACAGTTTCTAAAACAAAAGCACATTTCTAGCCTGAGTAATTACTTTTAATTAAGTTCCTTGGGGCTGTTCCCTTAGGCGATTTGCTCGCGAAGTGTGTCCACTCACCTAAGAGGTGGTAACTTTTTTTTTGTAAGATGGATGTGTTTCTCGAGAAATGTCAGTGAGCCATGATATTGCTGTTAACAATTCTTGAGGTCAATTTAAAGTGCCTCCTCCCTTCCTGCAAAAGGCGTCCCCCCTGTTTACGAGAGATTTCCCTTGTAGAATTCGGTCAGTTTCTTCACTGAGTGCAGTTTAGCACTTAGAATCATTTTAAGGGGACGAAAAAGGAGCAGGTCATAAAAATGAATCTTTTAAGTTTAGGTACATCACTCGGGTGCATCTCTCCTGTAGATGGTGTCAGTTTTCGTCTGCATTTAGTTAATAATCATACTATCATTTTTATAATAAAACCTTTTGTAAGGTCAAGACATTTAAAGAGTGTAAATGGGTGCAGGAGAAGATACCATACCTACTGAGCGTGGGTTTTCCTTGCCAGCAATGCAAACTTAGTCCCTTCTACCTTTTGTGGAAAATAACCAAGAATAAATTTTAAAATAATAAAGAAAGAATAAACATTAATTTAAAAGGCTGCCCTTGGAAAATAAATCTTCATACATTAAATTTCTACAAGTGAAAGGAAGTAGTATATTGAATTAAAAACATTTTCCTCATTCAGAGTTTCAGATTTGCCATTATTTTCATAATTCTTACGAAGAGATACTGCCTCCCTTGGGCCAAACACCAGCTAGTATCTTTTTAAAGAATTTGGTGGAGCTGGCTAGGAGCAGCTAGACAGTTATCATTTCACAGGTATATTAGGTGTTAAAAGTATTAAATTGACCTTCCTTCTGTGGGCAACCTGATTCTATAAGGAGAGGGAAAGAAATGGAAAGTGTGCTGAGTGGTGATAATGAAAAGCAAAGGGGGAAATGCTTAGATAGTAATTAAATCTTCCACCACATAGAAAGAAGTGTGAGTACAGTTATCAGGTAGGCCTGTATTGTTGGCAGTGTGAAGTAGGTCTCCACCTACTAGTATTTTCTGGTAGCAAATAGAATTTGAGTATGTGTTGCATAATTTATTCAGTAGGTAGCTTTGACCCTAATAATCCGTCATGCACAAATACAGATTTATATCTTCAGGTTAGCCTGGAAACAAAGCCAGAGTTAGCATCCAATCCTAGTCCATTGCTTTGAGTCTGGTATTTTGCATTTATGTGTTGTGCTTGTTTTCTTGGAACTCAGATGCCTTGTAGATCTCTATTTTCTTATTCCACGGTTCTTGTATATCCTTTGCTTATGGAATAAATGCAGCAAAGAAAATCTGGTCTTTTGAGGTGAATTCAAGAAGCAGTTTCTATTTAACTTATTAATTTACTGTTATTCTAGAATTGAGGTATATTCCCATGGAAGACATTTTTTATGTTTTTGGAAAGTTTTTGGTGTTCATAATTCGGATTATGTTCAGTTTTGTGGTGTTTGTGGTATTGCGACATGTAGGTTTGTAGTGCTTGCTAAGAGTTTTAGTTCTTAAAGAGCTCAAGGTTCACTCTTTGAAGGATGAGTTAAATTCTGGTCTATACTTGCCACCCTTGTCTTTGTACAATGAGAATTCCTACCACTTATGGGGAGGCTCTGTCTTCACATTCAAGGCATCTAGAATTTGGTTTCCTTCTTCCAGCTGACCAGATTGTTACAAAGACTGCTAGGATTAATAGTAGAAGCAGCAATAGTATTAGACTTCTAAGATTTTTCTCCTCCAGTTGGTGTTGCCATCAAACATGTGTATGCTAGTTTCATTTAACATTTATTGAACACATTTTAGGTACTTGGCACCAAGCTGGATACTAAGAATACAAACATGAATAAAAGTAAAGGCCTTGCTCTAAAGGTGTTTACCACCTAGACTGAAAATTATAAACTTTGAGGTTTTGGTTTATGTAAATGAGATAGCAGTTATGAGCTCAAAGTTTTGTAAGGAATATCTCTGTGTTTGAAAAGAACAAGGTTGTTTAATTAACTCTGTGAGGTTAGTTCACTTGGGCATCTTGATGGAACCTCCAAAACTGTTAAAATATAATTTTCAGAAAGGTAAAGTCACAACTCTCATATCCATGTGAATGAACATGTATCGATAATTTTGATTCAACTTACTACTTAATGAGGGAACTCATGAGATCTTAGAACCACTTCAAATGAAAATTGGAGGAGGTAGGTATTTATAGGCAACTTAATAAAAGAATATTAAAGTAAGATTTTTAGGTTGGACACAAAACTTGTTAATGTCCTTCAAGAACATAAGCAGTAAATTTGGGATTGTCTTTCCTGCTGATTAGATTTTGCATCTGTACCAGACAAAAATCTCTAAGTTAATCTGATCAATTTGTAAAATAGCCCAGTCAGTAGAAAGTAATCAAAGGTTCAAGAATAGCACTCTACTGAAGAACACCTAGTTATCTCTTTTGCTTATTTTCAAGTTTTGGCTGATTTTTCTGGAAACCAAAAAATACATATATTTGACAAAGTTACTATTACTGACTGAAAACACAAGGGATTTTTTTAAACCAGCATTAAATATTCATTTCACTATGTAGAAGAAACAAGAGCATTGAGAAATAGATTTAAGGAAAAATAATTTTGGAAATAGAAATGTGTTGTTCTTTAACTTTTTGTTTTGTTGTGCTGCTGTTCTTTAACTGTTAAAACAAAACTTCACCTAGGACATTTAAGTACATACAGACATACATACCCTACAAAGGGTAAAGTAGAGCTAAATGACACTACTAATGGATAATACATGCATTGTTAACATTACTGCTAAATTATGTATCTTTCCTAAAAGAGCCAGAGACATAAATGCCTTCACCACTATTCCCCGAGAAGATTGAAGCTATCATATTACTTGGAGGAAAAAAGAGTGTGGGATATATTTGTAAATGCAGCTTATTACCTGTGTCTTTGAAATGCCTGTGGTACTTTGTGCATGTGCTATTCGATTGTATGCTGAGAAAAATAAGTGTAGGCATTCTATATATGGGAAACATGCCTTAAAATCATTTTAGCAGGTTTTTCAGTCCCTGGTATTTCCGTGGTAGATGCCTTTTCTGTAAGGCCTTATTCACCAGGCTAGCCAAGGAAGAGAAAATGTCTGTCATCTTATTATCTGTAGTTACAAATGTCACAGAGAGCTAGAAAGAATTGGTAGAGTTACCTTGTTCCTGGGTCTAATTTCATTCAGGTTAAATATCGACCTCCCACCTCAACCATTATAGTTTGCTCTTAGATAGCTGTTAAAATTGGGGCTTCCCTGGTGGCGCAGTGGTTGAGAGTCCGCCTGCCGATGCAGGGGACGCGGGTTCGTGCCCCGATCCCGGAGGATCCCACGTGCCGCGGAGCGGCTGGGCCCGCGAGCCATGGCCGCGGAGCCTGTGTGTCCGGAGCCTGTGCTCCGCAACGGGAGAGGCCACAGCAGTGAGAGGCCCGCGTACAGCAAAAAAAAAAAAAAAAAAAAAAAAAAAAAAAAATTGAACAGGTGTGAATGTTTGAGTTAATTAATAGCAGTCTATGGCAAGGGGGTAAGAAGGTTGAGGGTTTTGATTCACAAATGCTTTTGTGAAATCTGAAAGAGTCTAGTGTTTATGCCTTTGTATTAATATCTCTTGGAACTATTTTAGAAGATTGTGCTGGATCTTTCCTGGGGCCCAGAAGAAAAGCATGGGGGTCCTTTGAGAAAATGAAATTGGTGTTACTGACATAAGAAGGTCAAGGAAGCCTTCTTTAAGGAAGTAACATTCATGCTGAGTTCTGGAGGATATATTCAAATTTTACTGAGTGCCTCCTGTGTGCCAGGTGCTATTCTTGATACTGAGGTTGTAGCAAGGCCTTGCTCTCATAAAGCTTCCGTTCTAAATGACTGTGACAGAGAGGCCTGGGAGAGACAGACAGTAAAGAAGTTAATTATCTGAAAGATCAATAGTAATTAAAAAAACAAAGAAAGGGGAGAAAGGATTTGAGCCCTAGGGGAAGGTAGGAACATGACTTGATTTAAAGAACCAAGACCAAGTGAAAAGGAGATGAAGACTTCCCTGGTGGCGCAGTGGTTAAGAATCCGTCTGCCAATGCAGGGGACATGGGTTCGAGCCCTGGTCCGGGAAGGTCCCACATGCCGCGGAGCACCTAAGCCTGTGTGCCACAACTACCGAGCCTTTGCTCTAGAGTCCGCAAGCCACAGCTACTGAGCCCATGTGCCACAACTACTGAAGCCCGTGCGCCTAGAGCCCATGCTCCACAACAGGAGAAGCCACCACAATGAGAAGCCTGCACACTGCAACAAGCCCGCGTGCAGCAATGAAGACCAAACACAGCCAGAAGTAAATAAATAAATTTATTTAAAAAATAAAAAGGAGGGCTTCCCTGGTGGCGCAGTGGTTGGGAGTCCGCCTGCCGATGCAGGGGACACGGGTTCGTGCCCTGGTCCGGGAAGATCCCACATGCTGCGGAGTGGCTGGGCCCGTGAGCCATGGCCGCTGAGCCTGTGCGTCTGGAGCCTGTGCTCCGCAACAGGAGAGGCCACAACAGGGAGAGGCCCGCGTACCACAAAAAAAAAAAAAAAAAAAAAAAAAAGGAGATGAGCTAGTTGAGAGACTCTAGTGTAGACCCAGGTTAAGGTCTCTACCTGTGAATAGGAAGGCCTATAGGGTTATTTATGTGACAAATTAATTAGATGAACTTGATCAAACTTGCTTCTTTGAAAAGATCACTCCAACTAAAAGGAATAGGAGAAACTATGACTTTTGTGACATGAGGCCTGTTCTGGATTTCCTAAAGCCACTGAATATAATAGTAGAACTCTAGGGAGTCATTTGGAATTATTCCAAACTAATAATGACCCAAACTGACCCAAGGGGTTCAGCCAGAACTGGATGAGCATTAGGGATGCGTTTTAGCTTGCTGCATTTAGCTTCCTCTCAGCCATGATTTAGTAGTCTTCTTCTATTTTCAGTTTAATTTTGGTATGGTATATTTGGAGCAATAATATTCCATTAAAGTATTTTATGCTGAGTATCCAAAGCATTACTTGTGTTACCACTTGACATAAATCAAGTGTATATCTTTTATATTAACCATGGCCTTTCTTTCAAGGGAGCAGTAGTTTGATTATATCCTCTGTTAGCCTGTATATTTGAATCAGGAAGGAATTTTTTTTTTTTTTTCTTTTTGCGGTATGCGGGCCTCTCACTGTTGTGGCCTCTCCCGTTGCGGAGCACAGGCTCCGGATGCGCAGGCCCAGCGGCCATGGCTCACGGGCCCAGCCGCTCCGCGGCATATGGAATCCTCCCAGACCGGGGCACGAACCCGTATCCCCTGCATCGGCAGGCGGACTCTCAACCACTGCGCCACCAGGGAGGCCCCAGGAAGGAATTTTAATGGAAGTAATGGATTTAGCATTGTCTCATGGAGTCATGTTAAAAATTAACAACCTAAAATTCTTTTCTTTTTTACATAAGAACATATAGTAAGTAGAAAGCTTTTGAAATGTGTAAAGTGTTATACACTTCACACTTTAATGTGTAAGCAACACAATGAAAATAACATCAAGATCTAGATATGAGCACTACTATGATCTCCTCCAAGTAGAGTTTTCATTACCCCAGTTTTCTTCATTAAAACACTTTGTAAACTCAAATACTACTTCTTACTTACATAGCACTTTGTAATTTTATCTTTTTTTTTTTTTTTTTTTGCGGTGCGCGGGCCTCTCACTGTTGTGGACTCTCCCGTTGCGGAGCACAGGCTCCGGACGCGCAGGCTCAGCGGCCATGGCTCACGGGCCCAGCCGCTCCGCGGCATGTGGGATCTTCCCAGACCGGGGCACGAACCCGTGTCCCCTGCATCGGCAGGCGGACTCTCAACCACTGCGCCACTAGGGGAGCCCCTGTAATTTTTTCTTAATTGACCCATTAGCAGCATTTAATAGTTTATCTCTTCCTCCTTTTTGAAATCTTTTCCTCATTTGGCTTCCAGGACACCAAACGCTGCTGGTTTTCTCCCTCTCTGACTACTCCTCCTAGTTCTTCTCCTTTGTTGATCTCCTCATCTTCCCATCTACATCATCCTGACCTCCCTGGAGCTTAGTCTTTGGACTCCTGTTTCTATTTACAGTAGATTTCTTGGAGATCCCACCCAGCCTCATTGCTTCACATTTCATCTCTATCTGATGGTTTCCAATTTATAATTCTGGCTCAGGTGTCTCTGCTGAGCTTGGATATCCAGTTTCTTTCTTAACACTTCCACAAAGATGTGTGATAGGCATCTCAACTAATACTGAGCTCTTTCTCTTCCCCTGAAAACTTGCTCCTTTTATAATATTTCCAACATTAGTAAATGGCTACTCCAGCATTCTAGTTGCTCAAAATATCGAGTTATTCTTGAATCCTGTCTTTCTTTTATAACCCATATCTAGTCTGTCAGCGAATCCTTTTAGCTCTACTTCACACTGTAGCAATATTCAGTCACCATTTCTCACTCTTCCACTTCTACCACCTGGGAACACTCTGGGAGTATCAAAGTAGCCTCTTAACTGGTCTCCTCTCTTCTACCCTTGCGCCATTCAGTCTTTTCTCAACACAATAGGGATAAGTGGGATCATGTCACTTCTTTGCTCAAACCTTGTTCAGTGCTTCTCAGAATAAAAGTCGAAGTCCTCCCAGTGGCCTGCTAGGCCCTCTGCAGTCTGGTATTTCTCCTGCTTCTCCTTTTACCTCACTGACCTCATTTACTACTGACCTTTTTTTGCTCTACCCCTGCACCACACTGGCTTCCTTGTACCTCCAACACATAGACATGTTCTAGTCTCAGGGCTTTTTTGGAGTTTCTTCTGCCTAGAACAACCTTCCTGCAGATAAAAACATGAGTGGCCCTTTTACCTCCTGTAAGTCTTCAGACAAACATCATCTTGAAGAGGCCTTCTCTTGCAGCCTATCTGCACCTCCTGCTTCCTGGACATTCATATGTAAATGTTCACAGCATGTCCCAATCCAAGCTTATTATCATCTTCCCTAAACTTAACGTCTCCAGTATAAATGATACAGTACTCAGTTCTCAAGCCAGAAACCTAGGAACCTAGGCATCATCTGTTCCTTCCCTCTCACACCAGGTTCATATCTAATCAACACCAAGTCTTGATTCATTCTCTTAAAAGGAGTTTTCTAACTTTTTTGCTATGTATCCCAAAAGAATTTTGAAAAATTTGTGCATTTTTATGTTGACATCTAAAAATTTTCATCTTTAAGTTTAGTTTCAGAAGATATAGTTTTATATGTTTTCTAAATACTGATGTTTTAAAATAAAATAGTCCCATTAGTCTTTTAAATGTACCCAATATATACTACCAAATGTAAAATAGATTGCCAGTGGGAAGCAGCTGCATAGCACAGGGAGATCAGCTCTGTGCTTTGTGACCACCTAGAGGGGTGGGATAGGGAGGATGGGAGGGAGACACAAGAGGGAGGAGATATGGGGATATATGTATATGTATAGCTGATTCACTTTGTTATAAAGCAGAAACTAACACACCATTGTAAAGCAATTATACTCCAATAAATGATGTTAAAAAAATAAAAGGGTAAGGTAATATAAAAAAATGTATGCAATGAAATACACACCATTCATCCTTTTAAAATACACATGACAAAGTGCTTTTTTAACGGTTGGAAATTTACATTGTTCTTTTTTCTCTGTGAACTTTTCATTCTAGTTTCTCCACGTAATTATATTATAATATAATATTTACTTTTATGTTTAAAAGTCTTTGATTGATCCCTCCTTTGTATTTATACTTCTTTGCAACAACAAAAATGTCTATATACTGAATTTTTAAAAATTTCCCCAATGACCATAAAGCTTTAAAACTTCCTTTTGGGTTGAGTTATTAGTAGTACATAGCTGATCAAAAGAACATAAATGTCATGAATTTTGAAAAATAATAATCATAAAGCACCTGACTTGAAAAATGACTTGTTACCTGATCTTTAGAGTTATTCACTTTTTCATTTTCTAGATTTTCTAGGACTTGTCAAATGACTATTATTACTGCTACTTTTTCACTTTTTTTATTTAGAAGTACCTTGTTTAGTCCAATATATCCAAGAAAGATTGGGAAAATAAAAATAGTATTAACTTCAATATACCTTAGCCATGACAGTATTTTCTCATAAGATGTATTTTACCTTATCACACTCTTTAAATACATTTTCATTGAATCCTTGGAGCTGTAGATCTAGCTTATTGTATTAATTTTCTGTTGCTGAATAACAGGTTATCAAAAACTTGGTGGCTGAACACAACACACATTTATTATCTCACAGTTACTGTAAGTTAGAAGTCCAGACATGGCTTAGCTGGATTCTCTGCTTTGGGTCCCATGGGCTGAAATCAAGGTTTTGGCTTGGACTGCAGACTCATCTGAGGCTCGGGGTCTTCTCCCAAGCTTATGTGGTTCTTAGCAGAATTCATTTCCTTTCAGTTGCCTGTCTGAGGCCCTCAGCTCCCAGAGGCTGCTGCCATTCCTTGCCATATGACCCTCCCTATAATATGTCGGTTTGCTTCTTCAAAGCCAGCAGAACTGCATCTGCTGCTGTCACTTGTCTCACACTTCTAGACCCTCTTTTGAAGGACTCACCTGATTTAGGTCCGGCCCACCCAGGATAATCTCCCTTTTGATTAACTCGAAATCAACTGATTACAGACCTTAGTCACCTTTGCCATATACGGTAATATTATCATAGGAGTGATATCCTATTCACAGGTCCTGCCCACATTCAAGGGGAGAGGACTGTACAGGGCATGTATACCAGGGGTGGGAATCTTGGAAGCCAGCCACCTTAGAATTCTGCCTACCACACTTACTCATTTTATGGAAAATATCCCCACATAACCTAATTGGTAAAGTCGATTTAGTTGTCAAGCCAACCAGCCTATTGTATTTATCTTGTTCAGACAAAGTCTAACTTAATTTTTCAATTCAAATGAATGTGTTAATACATGTCACATGCCAACCATCTCACTTCTGAATTCTAATTGTAAGATAGAAAGATAGATAAGGTGTGAAAACTTGCTTTGAATTTTTTCTCCTGAATGAAATAAGGTGATGTTGCCTGTATTTAGTTTTGTTTGTTTGTTTATGGCTGCTCTGTGCAGCATGCGGGATCTTAGTTCCCTGACCAGGGATCAAACCCATATCCGCTGCAGTGGAAGCACGGCTTCTTAACCACTGGACTGCCAGGGAAGTCCTATTTAGTACTTTTTACGTATGCTTTCTTTTCTTTGTTCTCATGAGCTTTTCCCCGCATTATAGTGTATTTTTTGACAGTAGGCTAGGGGATAGAAGAAGCAAGGTTAAATGAAAAATATTTATCATTGTCTCCTTGTTTTGGGTCATAGAATTGATTGATTGATTGATTGATTGATTGATTGCACTGCAGAGCAATGCACCATAATGAGATTCAGGATAAGTAGGAGATCTGCCTTTCTTCAGTTAAATGGGAGGAGGGCAGTTGTGGAGAGGTGGGAAAGGAGAACCTGCTTTATTTACTCCTTGAGTGCAAGTACCTTGCCGGCAGATCTTCTTTAAGAAAGAGTGCATATAGTAGTTTTGGTAGTATGCTGAAGGACATGGGCATTTGGCCCAGCGAGTCTTAAACTTTGACTGAATAAAACATACTTAGTAATAGTGATCTTTTCCCCAGGTCACAGGAAAAAAAGCCACTATTAATTTTTTTCAATTTTATTTTTTTCTCCTAAGTTTTTCTTAGGTCTGTGGTACGTGCTGCAGTTTATTTGCTAATGAGTAGTGCAAGATTGTAAAGTAAATGAACAAGAGATATAGAGGTTTTACAGGGAGAACTGCTTATGATACTTTTTGTTTTTACTTACAAACATGTGCCTATAGTTTTAAGTTTTATAGTCATTTTTATTAACATTCTTCTTGCTTACTATGATGAAGTGTAAGTATCTTAACATTTCATATTCTTCTAAGAGTACTGTGACTTCCAAATGCTCTGCCACTGGAACAAATTGGGAACCATTGATCTAGCCTGTACTTTCTTGGCCCGATTGTATGGGAAGGTACTTACAGTTCATTTGCCATTTCATTCCAATCAAGGAAAATTTTAATGACAAAACTTAGTTTCAGCTAATAGTCTTTCCTGTATGTTTTGATTGTTTTATGGTAAGCCCTTACCTACTATTAAGCTACATAGAATGAGATTCCTGGCCTGTACTTTTTGCGTTTTAAATAAACCCACCTTGGGGACTTCGCTGGTGGCACAGTGGTTAAGAATCGGCCTGCCAGTGCAGGGGACACAGGTTCGATCCCTGATCCGGGAAGATTCCACATGCCGCAGAGCAACTAAGCCCGTGTGCCACAACTACTGAGCCTGCGCTCTAGAGCCTGCAAGCCACAACTACTGAGCCCGTGTGCCAACTACTGAAGCCCGCACACCTAGAGCCTGTGCTCTGCAACAAGAGAAGCCACTGCACTGAGAAGCTGGCGCACCGTAACGAAGAGTAGTCCCTGCTCGCCGCAACTAGAGAAGGCCTCACCGCAGCAAGGAAGACCCAATGCAGCTATAAATCAATCAATCAATCAATCAATCAATCAATCCACCTTGAAAACCTGTCAAGAAAGCACCTAATTAAGAACACTAAATCTAAGTGGGAAGTGAATATTAATAGACAGTGGGAATAGAGGAACATACAGTGGGAATCCCCTCATTTATAATGTTACATGGGATAACTGAGTCTTCAGGTACATATCCAATGAAATAAAACCAAAGTTAATGGAGTTCTTCATTTTTCCCAGTCTCCGAATTTCAGCAAGTCCAGGGAATCTATTTGCTACCATGAATTTATTTAGCAGCTGTTTACTGAGTGCTTGCTTTATGCAAAGCATGGTGCTAAATTACCTTTGAGTTAGGAATAAAGGAGTGGGGAAATAGGAAGAGACCAAAAACATAAGAAATAGTTCCTGACCTTAATGAGTTTATAGTGTACAACTGTGGTTTCAATTCTTGATTATACACCCTGATCAGAAAAATGCTACCTCAGAATATTAATTTTTATATTATTTTAAATAACTTATTTGAGAATTAACATATAATAAACTGCACATCTTTAAAGTGTACAGTTTGATAAGTTTTTATGTATGTATACTTAAGTGAAACATTCATAATGAAGATAGTATATCCTTCAGCCCATAGATTTCCTCTTGACTCTCTAGAAGTCTCCCTCCCATCCCTCCTGATCTCTAATCCACAAGCAATCACTGATTTGCTTCCTATACTATAGATTGCTTTTTCTAGAGTTTTTTGGTAATAGAATCACACAGTATATATTGTTTTGTTTGCCTGGCTTCTTTCACTCAACATAATTATTTTGAGATCCATCCATGTTGTTGCATACAATAGTTCATTCCTTTTTATTGTTCAGTAGCATTCCATTGTGTGGATATACCACTTTTTTAAGGTTTATTTATTATTTATTTATTTGTTTAATTTATTTTTGGCCGCGTCCAGTCTTAGTTGCAGCATGCAGGATCTTTTGTTGCTGTGTGCAGGCTCTTCGTTGTGGTGCACAGGCTTCTCTCTAGTTGTGACGTGCGGGTTTTCTCTTCTCTAGTTGTGGCACACAGGCTCCAGGGCACGTGGGCTCTGTAGTTTGTGGCACGCGGGCTCCAGTTGAGGTGCTCGAGCTCAGTAGTTGTGGCATGTGGGCTTAGTTGCCCCGAGGCATGGGGGATCTTAGTTCCCTAACGAGGGATCGAACCCACATCCCCTGCATTAAGATGGATTCTTTACCACTGGACCACCAGGGAAGTCCCCACTTTTTTTTTTTTTTAATCCATTCACTTGTTGATGTACATTTGATTTTCATATCTTGGCTGTTAAAAATAAAGCTGCTGTAAACATTTGTATACAAGTCTTTGTATGGGCATATAGTTCCTTTTCTCTTGGGTAATTACCAACAAGTGACTGGATCAGGTAGTAGGTGTGTGTTTAACTTTTTAAGTAACTGTCACACTGTTTTCTATTTGAACTGTTGTACAGTTTTACATTCCCACCAGCAACATATGAGAATTCCAGTTCTTCCTGCCAGCACTTGGTATTTAAATTTATTTCTAGCCATCCTAATAGGGGTATTATACTGGTATCTTGTTTTAATTTGCATTTCCCTGATGATTAATGATGTCAAGCATCTCTCCTGTCCTTATTTGCCATCCATATATCTTCTTTGGTGCACTGTTTGTTCAGATCCCTTACCCTTTTTTGTTAAGTTGTTTGATTTCTTATTGTTGAGTTTTTAGGGTTCTTTATGTATCTAACTATAAATCCATTATATACAAAGATTTTCTTTCAGTCTGAAGTTTTTTATTCTCTTAATATTACCTCTTTAAAAATAGCAATAAATCTTTATTGGGATTTTTTAACAAAATTATTTTTAAAAACAAAAAACCCCACATGTAAACAAGAAAGAAAATAAAGTGAGTTGGCATTATTATATATATATACATCCAAGGATCAAAACAAATTCTGGGTTAACATTGCATAATCCAGTAAAATGTTTTGAACCACCAATGTTCAGGGTAACTGTATTTAATACTATCAATAATGATACCTTGGGCTTCCCTGGTGGCGCAGTGGTTAAGAATCTGCCTGCCAATGCAGGGGATGCGGGTTCAAGCCCTGGTCCGGGAAGATCCCACATGCCGTGGAGCAACTAAGCCCATGCACCACAACTACTGAAACCTGCGCGCCTAGAGCCCGTGCTCCACAACAAGAGAAAACACTGCAGTGAGAAGCCCACGCACTGCAACGAAGAGGAGCCCCCGCTCGCTGCAACTAGCGAAAGCCCGTATGCAGCAACGAAGACCCAATGCGGCCAAAAATAAATAAATTAATTAATTAAAAAAAATAATGATACCTTATCTTTGAAGACTATAAAATAGTTTATGGATTGTAAACTATATAGTTTAGGTTTTCATTCTTCCCATGAATCCATATGCCACATGTATACTAGTCGTAAAATGTATTTATATTGTCACTATTAGTCCAAAATATCCATCATCCCAAATTAACCAGGTTACAATTATCTGATCTCCAGAATTTTTTTTTTTTTTTTTTTTTCTTTTTGCGGTATGTGGGCCTCTCACTGTTGTGGCCTCTCCCGTTGCGGAGCACAGGCTCCGGATGCGCAGGCCCAGCAGCCATGGCTCACGGGCCCAGCCGCTCCGCGGCATATGGGATCCTCCCAGACCGGGGCACGAACCCGTATCCCCTGCATCGGCAGGCGGACTCTTAACCACTTGCGCCACCAGGGAGGCCCTGATCTCCAGAATTTTTATGGTGAGATGTGCTAGAACCCATACATGACAACTTCATTTTTCGAAACTAACCTAATTCTAAATTCTGTCTAATCTGCAACTTACTCATTTCTTCTCACTTTTTATATATACATTAAATACTATAGCAACTTCACCTTAAAAAGTATAGCTAATACATTAATACACATTTAGTCAATAATTTCTGACAGCGTTATAGCTTATTTACCAAGAAAAAGAGCTAATTTTTATTTTAAAATTTAGTTCAAGTATTGTCATAGTAGTGTTATTTAATTGAGAATGATGGCTTCAACTTAGAGCGTTCAGTGTACACATTAATATAGTTTAAAATTAAAGAATTAAATTATTCCTATGGAGAAAATCTCAGTTCTTAAAAGAAAGACCAAAATATATTGTTTTATTACTATAAAATGTTATTAGTTCATTGTCTGATTTGCTGATTATATTCAATTCACTCTTAATATTATCTTTTGAAGAACAAAAGTTTTAAATTTTTATAAAGTTCCATTTATCCATTTGCTTTTTTACAGACTGTGCCTTTAGTGTCTAAGAAATCTTTGGTCAACCTAGGGTGACAAATATTTTCGTCTATTTTTCTTCCGGAAGTTTTATAGTTCTAGGTTTTACATTTAGATCTATGATCTATTTGAGTTAATTTTTATATATGATGAGATAATTTTGTATCTGTTATGTTTGGTTTTTTTGTATATGGTTATCTGGTTATTCTACCATCATTTATTGCAAAAGCTATCCTTTCTCCTTTGCTAAATAAAGGCCTTTGCACCTTTATCAAAATCATTTGTCTAACAGACGTAGAGAATGGACTTGAGGACACGGGGAGGGGGAAGGGTAAGCTGGGACGAAGTGAGAGAGTGGCACGGACTTATATATACTACCAAATGGAAAATAGATAGCTAGTGGGAAGCAGCCGCATAGCACAGGGAGATCAGCTCGGTGCTTTGTGACCACCTAGAGGGGTGGGATAAGGAGGGTGGGAGGGAGATGCAAGAGGGAGGAGATATGGGGATATATGTATATGTATAGCTGATTCACTTTGTTATAAAGCAGAAACTAACACACCATTGTAAAGCAATTATACTCCAATAAAAATGTTAAAAAATAAATAAAATTTGCATGAATGAGCAAAAAAATCATTTGTCTGTATTTGTGTTTTTATTTCTGGATTCTGTATTCTGTTGCATTGGTCTTTTTTCCTATCTTTTAAAAATTTATTTATTTTATTATTTATTTATTTGGCTGTGCAGCATGCAGGATCTTAGTTCCCTGACTAAGAATCGAACCTATGCCCCCTGCAGTGGAAGGGCGAAGTCCTAACCACTGGACTGGCAGGGAAGTCCCTTTTTTCTTATCTTTACATCAATACCACACTATTTGGATTATTGTAGCTTTATAAAAAATCTTGGAATCAGGTAGTTTTAGCCTTCCGACTTTGTTCTTTTTCAGAGTTGTTTTGTTTATTCTAAGACCTTTGTATAGCCATAGGAATTTTAAAATTAGCCTGTCAATTTCTACCAAAAAAAAAAAAACCTGGAATTTTGATACAGATTGTGTTGAATTTATAGATTATTTGAGGGAAATTGACATTTTAACAATATTGAGTCTTTAAACCCATACAGTTTAAATTTTCATTTATTTAGGTTTTTAAAAATTTCTATGAGCAATATTTTATAGTAGTTAGTATATCTTTAGGATGAAATTTGCTGCTTTTTCTTTTTAAATTTAATTTTAACTCTTACAACAAACAAAACTTCCAGTATTGTTAACTGGTGTTTGAGGCACTTGCATCCTTGCAGAAATCTTAGCAGTGGAATAAAGAATTTGACATTATTAAATATACAGACTGTGTATCCAGAGGGATTTATTTCTACATTGTACCAGAAACTCAAATGATAGTTGATTGAACAAGTGCACTAGCAAGATATTTTTATTTGATTGTGAGTATGGGGAACTGAAAAAATATATGTATTAGGAAATAGCATTTCCGAAATTTGTCAAACCTAGTGTTTATCAATTTAAAAAATAAAGTTTAATGCTTTTATATGTGTCTATGCATGAATCTATAGTATTATGACTATTCTGTTTACAGTGTGTGTATAAGGAAGTACCTTCTGGCAATTTGAAAATACGGTGAAACTAAAATACAGGTCTGACTTGTTAATCTACTGTTAAAGATTGAAAATTATTTTAATTGCTCTTTTTCTGACCAGTCTTTCAGAAAAATCTGAAAAATGAGTTTGTTCTGATGTGGTAATTTTATGTTGACTGTCTCTCAGGGTGCTGAGATAGTAAATACTGTGAAAGTACAAAATATGGTTATCTTTCATTGTCATCTTGATGTCCTTATTAGGATTTATGGCTGGGATTTTAACACTGTATATTTGTTTTTATGACTTTTCATATTTGCGGTTTAACAAGTTTAGCATAAGAAACTCAGATGCTCAGTGTTAAGGTTGCTTTGTAGGTTATTTACTAAAATCATAATCATAGAAAAAAATCCATTACACATTATCTTAATTCTCATGCACAGTCATTTTTACTGATTAGGGCCCTTGGCTTTTATGGAAGGATGTTATAATAAACAGCCTTATGAACTCCAATATAAATGTTTATTTTATATTTTTTAAAATGTCTGTTGATCTAATAGAAATACATGGTAGGATGTAATTAAGTTTCCTCTTATTATATGAAAGAAGTGCAGGTTGTAAGAGGAAATATTTATTTCTCCCAAATCTATTTGGAATTTCTAAAGAAATATAAAGCCAGGTTTTTGGATGTTAGTCCTATATGAATTTCTAATTGCCTTATTTAAGCTCTTCTTATCCAGACTTCTTCAAAAAGTAGTTTTTAATTATTGTCTCCAGTTGCATGTGTCCTTCTTCTTTCTCACTTCCCCACTTATCATGTTCCCTTGTAAATTTTTTTGTATTTTATCAAAATTATTCATGGAAAAAAAAAAGGTAAATAGCTCTATAAGGCTTGTTACGAAAAAAAGCATTACCTCCTCACTATTCACAACATTTTTTGCTTCCTAGAGGCAGTCCCTTTAATTTTTCAAAGTGATTCATTTCAGTATTCTGTGTCTCTAAGGAAAAAAAGTGCTTCTGTTGCTCCTTATGACTTTTCTGTTTGGGGCATTATCTGTCGATTTCCTACTCTGGAAGGTAAGGATTTAATATTCTTCAATACACATATACATTCACCCTCCAACCACATATACTTTCTGTCTCTCCTCCCACTCCATGGTTATATCTTAATTTTGGTTGGATCAGTATTCAGAGTTTATAGTATTATGACCATAAATAACGACCATATACTATACTATATGTTATTTATAGTTAAACCACTTTTTCCTTACTACCTAACCTTTTACTGAAGTTAATAATTGTCTTCTTTTCTTGTTTGTATATTTTCTATGTATTTATTAATTTAAGCTCAAACTCTCTACCAGTTGTTTAAATATCCTCTCAACAGTTTTAGATCCATCAAGTACTCTGATAATTTCATCTTCTTGAGATAGCTTCTCTTAGAACCTTCTGATCTGCTCTAATCAGACTAGTGACCTTTATGCCTGTTGTACAGCTCTCATCTTATAATTTTCCCTTACTTCATCCTGGGCATTCCTTTGGCTTTTCTTCTGTATTGGTTCCTTTGTTTCCTTTTTTTTTTTTTTTTTTTCAGAACTGTCACCACTGTAGTTCTTTTTTTTTAATAGATCTTTATTGGAGTATAATTGCTTCACAATACCATGTTAGTTTCTGTTACACAGCAAAGCGAATCAGCCATATACATACACATGTCCCCATGTCCCCTCCCTCTTGAGCCTCCCTCCCATCCTCCCTATCCCACCCTTCTAGGTCATCGCAAAGCACTGAGCCGATCTCCCTGTGCTATGCTGCTGCTTCCCACCAGCCAACTACTGTACATTCGGTAGTGTATATATGTCGATGCTGCTCTCACTTTGCCCCAGCTTTGCGCTCCCTCCCCATGTCATCAAGTCCATACTTTATGTCTACCTCTTTATTCCTGCCCTGCAGCTAGGTTCATCAGTACCATTTTTTTTTTTAAGATTCCATATATATGTGTTAGCATACGGTATTTGTTTTTCTCTTTCTGACTTACTTCACTCTGTATGACAGACTCTAGGTCCATCCACCTCACTACAAATACCTCAGTTTCATTTCTTTTTATGGCTGAGTAATATTACATTTTATATATGTACCACATCTTCTTTATCGATTCATCTGTAGATGGACACTTAGGTTGCTTCCATGTCCTGGCTATTGTAAATAGAGCTGCAATGAACATTGTGGTACACGACTCTTTTTGAATTATGGTTTTCTCAGGGTGTATGCCCAGTAGTGGGATTGCTGGGTCATATGGTAGTTCTATTTTTAGTTTTTTAAGGAACCTCCATACTGTTTTCCATAGTGGTTGTATCAATTTACATTCCCACTAATAATGTAGGAGAGTTCCCTTTTCACCACACCCTTTCCAGCATTTATTGTTTCTAGCTTTTTTGATAATGCCCATTCTGACCGGTGTGAGGTGATACCTCATTGCAGTTTTGATTTGCATTTCTCTAATAATTAGTCATGTTGAGCATCTTTTCACATGCCTCTTGGCCATCTGTGTGTCTTCCTTGGTGAAATGTCTGTTTAGGTCTTCTGCCCATTTTTTAACTGGATTGTTTGGGTTTTTTTATCTTGAGCTCCATGAGCTGTTTGTATATTTTGGAGATTACTCCTTTGTCTGTTGTTTCACTTGCAAATATTTTCTCCCATTCTGAGGGTTGTCTTTTTGTCTTGTTTATGGTTTTCTTTGCTGTGCAAAAGCTTTTAAGTTTAATTAAGTCCCATTTGTTTTTATTTCTGTTACTCTAGGAGGTGGGTCAAAAAAGATCTTGCTGTGATTTATGTCAAAGAATGTTTTTCCTATGTTTTCCTCTAAAAGTTTTATAGTGTTTGGTCTTACATTTAAGTCTTTTATCCATTTTGAGTTTATTTTTGTGTATGGTGTTAGGTAGTGGTCTAATTTCATTCTTTCACATGTAGCTCTCCAGTTTTCCCAGCACCACTTATTGAAGAGGCTGTCTTTTCTCCATTGTATGTTCTTGCCTCCTTTGTCGTAAATTAAGTGCCCATATGTGCGTGGGTTTATCTCTGGGCATTCTGTCCTGTACCATTGATCTATATTTTTGTTTTTGTGCCAGTACCATACTGTCGTGATTACTGTAGCTTTGTGGTATAGTTTGAAGTTGGGGAGCCTGATTCCTCCAAGTCTGTTTTTCTTTCTCAAGATTGCTTTGGCTAGTCGGGGTCTTTTGTGTTTCCATACGAATTGTAAGATTTCTTTGTTCTAATTCTGTGAAGAATGCCATTGGTAGTTTGATAGGGATTGCATTGAATCTGTAGATTGCTTTGGGTAGTATAGTCATTTTCACAATATTGATTCTTCAATCTAAGAACATGGTATATTTCTCCATCTGTTTATGTCATCTTTGATTCCTTTCATCAGTGTTTTATAGTTTTCTGAGTACAAGTCTTTCGCCTCCTTAGGCAGGTTTGTTCCTAGGTATTTTATTCTTTTTTGTTGCAATGGTAAATGAGAGTGTTTCCTTAATTTCTCTTTCTGATTTTTTGTTGTTGGTGTATAGGGATGCCAGAGATTTCTGTGCATTAGTTTTGTATCCTGCAACGTTACCAAATTCACTTAATACTTCTAGTAGTTTTCTGGTGGCATCTTTAGGATTTTCTATGTATAGTATCATGTCATCAGCAAATAGTTATGATTTTATTTCTTCTTTACCAATTTTATTCCTTCTCAGTTCCTTCCAATTTGTAGGCTTTCTCTAGTTGGGGCGAGCGGGGGCTACTCTTCGTTGTGATGTGCGGGCTTCTCATTGTGGTGGCTTCTCGTTGTGGAGTATGGGCTCTAGAGCACAGGCTCTGTAGTTGCGGTGCATGGGCTTAATTGCTCTGCGGCATGTGAGGTTTTCCGGACCAGGACTCGAACCCATGTCCCCTGCATTAGCAGGCAGATTCTTTTTTTTTTTTTTTTTTTTTTTGTGGTACGTGGTCTCTCACTGTTGTGGCCTCTCCCATTGTGGAGCACAGGCTCCGGACGCGCAGGCTCAGCGGCCATGGCTTACGGGCCCAGCCACTCTGCGGCATGTGGGATCCTCCCGGACCGGGGCATGAACCTGCGTCCCCTGCATCGGCAGGTGGACTCTCAACCACTGCACCACCAGGGAAGCCCGGCAGGTGGATTCTTAACCACTGCACCACGAGCGAAGTCCACCAATAATGTTTTTTATGAGCTTTCTTGTACATGTCTTCTGGTAAACGTTTGTGCTTATTGCTCTAGAGCAGTGCTGTCCAATTGAAATATAATATTAACCACATATGTAATTTAAACTTTTCTCTTAGCCACATTAAAAATATAAGAAGACACAGATGAAATTGATTTAAATAATGTATTTAACCCAATAAATCTAATCATTTCAGCATATAGTCAACATAAAAATTATTGAGATATTTGACATTTTTTTTGTGTGCTAGATCTTTGACGTCTGGTATACATTTTACTCTTATAGCCCATCTCCGGTTCAGTAGAGCTACATTTCATGTGCTCAGTAGCCACATGAGGCTAGTGTCTACTGTATTGGACTGTAGAGCTTTAAAGGATATAAAATATTGAGTAGTAGAATTACTGGATCATAGGGTATGCCTATCTTGAACTTTAGTAGTTGATGGCAAAGTTTTCCAAAGTGATAGAGCCATTTTGCATGCCATTGGCAGTGTGTGAGAGTTCCCATTTTTCTACATACTCAACAACACTTGGTATTATCACACTTTGGGTAGTAATTTTTTTTGTTCTGTTTAGTAAATCCTTTTCTGTCCTGAGGTCATGAAGATAATTGTCTATTATCTTGTTTTATTTTATCGGAACTTTATTAGGTCTATTTATTTAATAGGTCTAAAATCAACTAAAATTGATTTTTATATCGAGTGTGAATAGGAGTTGATTTCATTCTTCTCCATATGGGTATCCAGTTGTTCACTATTCATCAGCTTTCCCCAGTGTCCCTCAACAATCCTCTCCCTGCCCATAGTGACACCTTTGTTGTATATCAAGGGTCTATATATCTGTGGGCTTGTTTCTGTACTCTCTGTTCTGTTCTGTTCATCTGTTTGTCTGTCATTATATCACTATCACATTATTGAATACTGTAGCTTTGTAATAAATTCCAATAATGATTGGAGCAAGTAGTTATATTTCTTTAAAAGTATATGACTGGGGCTTCCCTGGTGGCGCAGTGGTTGAGAGTCTGCCTGCCGATGCAGGGGACACGGGTTCGTGCCCCGGTGTGGGAGGATCCCACATGCCGCGGAGCGGCCGGGCCCGTGAGCCATGGCCGCTGGGCCTGCGCGTCCGGAGCCTGTGCTCCGCGGCGGGAGAGGCCGCGGCAGTGAGAGGCCCGCGTACCACAAAAAAAAAAAAAAAAAAAAAAAGTATATGACTGATTTCTTAGCTTTTTGTATTTCTATATAAGTTTTGAAATTATCTTTTCAATTTTAACCAAATATACTGTTTGGTTTTGACTGTGGTTTTATTAACTCCATGGATCAGTTTGAGGAGAATTGATATATTTACAATATTAAGTCTGATAATTCATGAACATGGTATTTTATTTTATTTATTTAGATCATTAATTTTTCTCAGAGTCTGATTTTTCTCCCTAGGAGTCTTGTACTTCTTATCTAAGATTTATTCCAAGATACATGGTGTAATGTTTATTCTATTGTAAGTGATATTATTTTAAAATTTTATTTTCTAACTTTGTTGCTGTTACACAGAAATAACATTTTATTTTTATGAATTGAAATAATTTATGTGTACAATATTTTTATTTTCCTTCGTGGGTGTATTAGTCTGGGATCTTTAGAGAAACATACACACACACTCTCTCTCTCTCTCTCTCTCTCTCTCTCTCTCTCTCTCTCTCTCTCTCTCTCTCTTATAGAGGCAGAGAAGTGCAGATCTGCAGTCAGTAAGCTGGAGACCCAGGAGAACTGATGGTGTAATTCTAGTCCAAGTTCTAGTCCAAAAGCAAAAGAAGACCATAAACCTGGGCTGTCAGGCAGAGAGAGAGAATTCTTTCTTACCCAGCCTTTTCTTCTATTCAGGCCTTCAGTGGATTGCATGAGGTCCACCCACTCTGGGGAGCGCAATCTGCTTTACTCAGTCTGCCAGTTCACATGTTAATCTCATCCACAAACACCCTCAGAGACACCCTCAGAAATAATATTTAACCAGATATCTGGGTACCTGGTGGCCCAGAAGTTGACACATCAATTTAACTATCACAGTGGGCAATCAAATCATCTGCAGATTTGTTTCTTTTCTGATTCTTATACTTTCATTTTTCTTGCTGTACTTCACTGGCCAGGACATCCAGTACAATGTGGAATAGAAATCATAATAGCTAGTATCTTTGCCTTTTTCCTAATCTCAAAAGGAAAGCTTTCAGTGTTTTACCATTAACTATGATGTTTCTTGTAGATTTTTGGTGATATCTTTTACCAAATTCAGGAAGTTCATTAAGAGATTTGATTATGAATGAATATTCAAAATTTTATGTGCTTTTTCTACATCTGTTTAAGATCATATTATTTTTCTTTCTTAATCTGTTATCATGGTGAATTACTTTGCTTGATTTTCCAACATTAAGCCAACTTAACATTCCTAGGATAAATCCAGCTTCGTCATGTTGTATAATTTTTTAATATATTACATAAGTTAGTTAGCTAATAGTGTATTTAGGCTTTTGTTTCTAGGTTCATGAGTGAAAACGAGCTGTACTTTCCATCTTTTTGAGTTTTTATATCAAGGCTAGCCTCAAAATAACTTGAGAAGTCTACTTATTCTTTTACTTTTTTTCGAGAAAGCTTGCTTAAGATTGTTGCATTTCTTCCTTGAATGTTTGATGAGTTTGTCAGTGAAGCCATCTAGGCCATGCAATGAGCTATAAAAGCAAGTCTTAACATATTTCAAAAAAATTGAAATCATAGAAAGTATGTTTTCTGACCACAATGTGATTATTCTAGAAATTGATAAAAAAGATAATGTGAAAAAAAATCCCTGTGTGTTTAGAAATTAAGAAGTATACTTAGAGTATTTAAGTATACTTAAATTATAAAAGTTAAAGAAGAAACCATAATGGAAATTAGAAGTTATTTTGAAATGGATGACTGCAAAAATATTCCATATAAAAATCTGTGGGTTTTTTACAAAAGTAGTTCTTAGACAAAATATACATATTGCAAAAGAAGAAAGGTTGAAAATAAGTATCCATCCCAAGAAGTTAGAAAAAAAGAATAAATAGAAGAAAAAATGAAGATGAACATAAATGAAATATAAAACAAACATAAAATGGAGAGCATCAACAAAGCCAAAAGTTGGTTCTTGAAAAGATTAATAAAATTGATAAACCCCTAAGAGACTGATCAAGAAAAGAACGGACACACAAATAACTGATATTAATGAAAGAAAAGACTTCACTGAAGTTTCTATGAACTTAAAAATGCAAGAGGCTATAATGAACAATTTTATGCTAAATTTTGAGAACTTAGATGAAGTGGTCAACTTAATGCTGTTTTCTTTGTGGGAAGATTTTTAACTACTGCATCAGTTTTCCAAAATAACTATGAGACTATTTAAATTTTTTTCTTACTTATTATGTCAGTGGCATTGATATCCTCCTAATACCATGCATTAGAACAATACTTTGCTCTTAATCATTCTTTCAGCAGATATTGACATGACACCTACTATAATGCTAGGCACTATTTTTTACCTTCTTTTTCCTCATATTCAGTTTGACTGGATTATTTTTTAGGACAGATTACTAGATTCTAATTTTAAGAAATTTAACAACAGGGACTTCCCTGGCAGTCCAGTGGTTAAGACTCCGTGCTTCCACTGCAGGGGGTGCAGGTTTGATCACTGGTGGGGTGCTAAGATCCCGCATGCTATGCGGTGAGGCCAAAAAAAAAAAAAAGAAATTTAACAACAAAAGAGTCTCAGCACAGCTGTGTGGCAACAGAAAGCAGCATATACCATTGTAAAAGAAATCTGACTAGCACTTACTTCATAGAGCACCTCTGTAGCATGTAAAGTAGTATGATTATTCAAGGATACCTCTGTTGCTAGGGTTCATGATCTAGTGTTCATAGACTTCTAGTAGGTTTATTTTATTTATTTATTAACTTTGCAGCAGGTTTTTATTTTTGCTTTATATCTATTACAGTGTTTGACACCTAAAGAAACACATTTTGTCTTCAAATTTGGATGTGTATATTAGTATCATTTGTCTGGACTCAGCACTCAATGCCTTGGTTTCTTGGCCTGTATCTGCTCTGAAATCATCAAGCTGTGTCTGTCTACCCAGGGGCCCCGAGAGCAAGAAAAACAATAGCCATAAGTTTATAGTTCTTAAAAGCAAATAAATTTGGAAAGAAAAATGTGAGGAAAAAGGTTTGATTCACTTTCGTAGAGTCTGTAGCTGGGAACCCAAGCTGTTTTTAAAAAAAATTTTTTTTATTAGTTTCTGCTTTATAACAAAGTGAATCAGTTATACATATACATCTGTTCCCATATCCCTTCCCTCCTACATCTCCCTCCCTCCCACCCTCCCCATCCCACCCCTCCAGGCAGTCACAAAGCACCGAGCTGATCTCCCTGTGCTATGTGGCTGCTTCCCACTAGCTATCTACCTTACGTTTGGTAGTGTATATATGTCTATGCCTCTCTCGCTTTGTCACAGCTTACCCTTCCCCCTCCCCATATCCTCAAGTCCATTCTCAAGTAGGTCTGTGTCTTTATTCCTGTTTACCCCTAGGTTCTTCATGACATTTTTTTCCTTAAATTCCATATATATGTGTTAGCATACGGTATTTGTCTTTATGACTTACTTCACTCTGTATGACAGACTCTAGGTCTATCCACCTCATTACAAATGGCTCAATTTCGTTTCTTTTTATGGCTGAGTAATATTCCATTGTATATATGTGCCACAACTTCTTTATCCATTCATCCGATGATGGACACTTAGGTTGTTTCCATCTCTGGGCTATTGTAAACAGAGCTGCAATGAACATTTTGGTGCATGACTCTTTTTGAATTACGGTTTTCTCAGGGTATATGCCCAGTAGTGGGATTGCCCAAGCTGTTTTTGAGGGACATCTGGTCTGTCTTGGGTAGCTGGAACCTCATACATACCCGCTTTGCTTCTTTAGTGGTTCAATCAAAGACAGTTCTCACAAAAGCTGGCTAAAAGAGCCAGTACCCAACTCCAGGGCCTGAGGGTTCTTGACATGGCAGTTTTCTCTTCCCAAACCCAGAGGCCAAACATCTGACCTACATAGGGGAGCAGGCCTAGAGTTCAACAGAGGGGTTCAAGTGTGTGCTAATGTGGAAATCGGCAGTCAGGCTGGCCCAGAGTAGTGAGGTGGGCCCAGACGCACTGAAGACCTTTATGACATACTACACAATCCTTTCTCCCAGTGTTCTGGGCCCCAAATTTAATGGTGCCTATTCTTTTTTTTTTTTTTAATTTATTTTTGGCTGCTTTTGTTGTTCATTGCTGTGTGCGGCTTTCTCTAGTTGTGGTGAGTGGGGGCTACTCTTTGTTGCAAGTGCACGGACTTCTCATTGCAGGGGCTTCTCTTGTTGTGGAACACGGACTCTAGGCACGTGGGTTTCAGTAGTTGTGGCATGTGGGCTCAGTAGTTGTGGCTCGTGGGCTCTAGAGTGCAGGCTCAGTAGTTGTGGTGCACAGGCTTAGTTGCTCCACAGCATGTGGGGTCTTCCCTGACCAGGGCTCGAACCCGTGTCCCCTGCATTGGCAGGCAGATTCCTAACCACTGCGCCACTAGGGAAGCCCAAATGGTGCCTATCCTAACTCACAGCCAGGTTTGATTCTGCACATAACCCAGGCCTGATGCAAAATGCCCTCCCAGAGGAAAACTAACAGCTTTAATTTACAGACTTACTTGGTTTGTACTGACCTCAAAATTCTTCCCTCCCGGGCTTCCCTGGTGGCGCAGTGGTTGAGAGTCCGCCTGTGGATGCAGGGGACACAGGTTCGTGCCCCGGTCCTGGAAAAACCCCATGCCGCGGAGCGGCTAGGCCTGTGAGCCATGGCCGCTGAGCCTGCGCGTCCGGAGCCTGTGCTCCACAACGGGAGAGGCCACAACAGTGAGAGGCCCACATACCGCAAAAAAAAAAAAAAAAAAAAAAATTCTTCCCTCCCCATGGTCTTCACCTAGGTGTGGGGCTAGGGAACAGACAATGGGATGACCGAATCCTTTATGAAGCCCTTGGCCAAAGAGCAGCTATTGCCTACCACATGGATCCCCATAGGGCCAAATTCTTGACTTGTTGGCTTAATAAAAAAAGGCAAAAGTTAAGACAGGAAAAATACTGGACAAGATTGGTCTAAAATGTGCAATCCTACAACAGCTGTGGAAAAAACCTACTCTGAGCAATTTCTCCGTCTCACACGCACTTATTTCCAGGATAGTCCTACCTGGAAGATACTGCTACTGGTTGTGAGCCTTTCCTGTGGTTCAGTACACTGAGCCTTGCACCCTTCACCAGCCTGCCAGGGAGGCAGACAGGCACATACATTCATAGGCCCCCAGCCAGCCTCCTCTCCCTAAGTGTCCCTGCAGTGCCTGCAGGGAGCCGGAGGATCTGGCTCCTTGCCTTCAACTGAGAGTCCAGAATCTGAGCCCACAAGATGAATCTGCTGAGGAATATTCAGGATGCTGGACACCAAGCTGAGCGAGAAGAGCTTGGGGAGGAGAGATGTGGCCTGAACAGCCGAGCTGAGGCCTTCAAAGAAGGGCATGGGGGAGGAGGGGGGAAGTATTGCTAGGCATGCATCTCCTTCCCTTCTATTTTGCTAGAAACAGGTAACTTTAGAGTATAGGGGGAAGACAGGTAGACATGAGAAAATGGAAATCCAGTTCCTTCTGCTAGAGTTTTCATTTTAAACTGGTTTGGCTTGAGAGAAGTTGAAAGTTCGTGCCTGAGAGCCTTCTTTCTCTCTTCCTTGAATAAGTATGATAGCAGCTATAATCTGTGCAGTTCAGCTCTAAAAAATAGGGCTCTTGGAAAGAGGCTTCCAGGGAGAAGAGAATAGAAGGAGTAGTCTAAGGGTTCTGGGTAAGGGGGAACACAAAGGGTCCCTGAATGCTGAAGTCATCAACACCTGTTCCTTGGAAGGGTCACTTGCACCCACTGGCCCAAGTAACCAGGCTGGCCAGGTGAGGGTGGAACCTGTGTGGTTCTAACAGAAGGTTGCAGTCAATACCAAGGCCAGTCAGTTACTTGGGATAGCTCGGAACTGAAGGCAGCCTTCTAAGACCAGAGATCCTGTTAATACTAGAGAAGATGGTGTGGCGGTGAGATGCCCAGAGGGCTGGCAATAAAGAGTAGCTGTCACTGTTCAAAACAGTATTTGAAAACTTTAGCTAAGAAAAAGACTCCTTGTCCCTTTAACCCACACCTAAATATCTCAGACCCACCAGAGATCTTTTTTTTTTTTTAATTTTTTTTTTTTTTTTTCCGGTACGCGGGCCTCCCACTGTTGTGGCCTCTCCCGTTGCGGAGCACAGGCTCCAGACGCGCAGGCTCAGCGGCCATGGCTCACGGGCCCAGCTGCTCCGCGGCATGTGGGATCTTCCCAGACCGGGGCACGAACCCGTGTCCCCTGCATCGGCAGGCGGACTCTCAACCACTGCACCACCAGGGAAGCCCAGACCCACCAGAGATCTTAAAATGGACATAGCCATGTGCCAAAATATTAAGATTCCAAACACATGTCTTCTCAGGCTATTCCCTACAGCAGGTTGGGGAGCCCTTCCATCCCTGTAATATCCATTCAGAAATCTGTCAGAAAGCCTCTGACTTCACCTAGTCCAGGGTCTGGAGTCCAGATGGGGGCTGCCCACGAAGAATGGCTGTGAAGCCTGGGCCTAAAAATAATATTTTGCTTCCCAAGATGGCCAGAGGAGAGGAGGAGATGCAAAAGATGACGTTACTGCCTCTGTGGGCTGGGAGAACTTCACCTGTTGACTGAAAAGGGGGTCAGAGGAATATAATGGGAAAACATGGTCTGAGGAAGACACTAACAAAGGAAAGCTCCTTGAGGCCACATTTATCTGATGAGAAATTTGTCCTCATGTTGTGCCCTGGGAGACTTCAGCCTTTGGAGTCTTTGTAGAAAACAGGCTTCAAGCAGTAGCTGATGATCAAAAAGTCTTCTGTTTGGTACCCGGCCCAGATCTGAAGCAAAAGTAGATTTGGGAGGAACAGTTGGGGAAGGCCCGATGGATATGTATGTCTCACAATAAGAATTTGGCCCCAGTGTCAGGGACTTAACTATTGCTAGAGATGTACAAAGTAGATCTCACTAAAATGCTCTGTCCTTTGGACAAGGACAAGGGATGGGAGTGGCTTGCTTTTGAACTGTAGGAAAACAGTTTTGTAATGGAGTCGGCAGGCCAAGTGAAGAGGGTCCTGCGCCTTGCCTACCTGGGAGAGTGGGGTTGGTTGATACCATGCCCAGCCTGCAGAGCAGCATCTGACTCATTTAGGCGGTACAGCACTGGCGTCACTTTTCAGTGATAGCCACCAGCCCCAACCACCTTTCTCAGAAAACGCCTCTGGAGTGGGATCTCACCACTGGAAAGAGAGGGCAGATTCAAGACCAGTGGCCAAAAGCACGTGAACTTTTTATCTGTAAACAGAGTGGCATGGCTTTCACCTGAGCCAGAGGGGGATGTGTAGGAATGGGAGCAAGAATGGCATTGTTTCTGGGGAAGGGAAAAGGCAGCTTGGAGCAGGGCACCTCTGCCCGACCTCCATGGGGAAGCAGGGGCAGGGCAGATTGTGACTGCAGCTCCACCACCGGCCTACACGCAGCCGACAGCTTCCTCCACCCCACCCCCAGCACCTGGGCTTCACTGTCACATGTAATCCACTGACGCATGTAGGCAAGCCACTGAGGCACTGCAGTAGCTCTCCTCAAAGGGGAGAGAAGCCATTAGGATTATAATTGTCACAGGAAGGGCAAAACCCAAACCATGTACAGGTTATCACGTAAGTTATCACAGATGGCTGCCTCTCCTCTTATCACAGAAATTTGGCAGCCTCAGGACTTTTGTGAGAGTGATCGATATCTTCCCTGATTGGGATCTTGGTACATAGTAGGTTTAGTAATTAACTTCAGGGTATCCATGCTTCCTTTGAAATTATGTAGAATATTTTATGTGCATATGCTTTTTTGGTGGTAAGGATGAGAGGGGCCAGTGGCTTTCAGCTGATTTTCAGAGTCTAGAAAAGATTAAGAACCACTACTCTGAGTAGAGAAAAGTTTACAGGGACCAACAAATACAGTTTTTCTTCATTTTTTGTGTTTTATATCTGTATTTGAGTAACCATTTTGGTAAAATACTGTAAATTATATATAAGATTCTCTGACTTTTGTTTAATAAATATCATTTTGCCTGTACTGAAATTGAGAACTTTTTTTTTTAAAGGTTCAGGAGCAAGTACATCCCAATCTCTCAGCTAATGAAGAGTCTCTCTATTATATTGAAGAGCTGATTTTTCAGCTGCTTAATAAATTATGCATGGCCCAACCAAGGACTGTTCAAGATGTGGAGGTAAAAATTATTTTGTTATTTCAAAAAGTCATTGAACCACTGTACAAATTAATTTTTATATCTAAATCTATATCATTCTAAATTATTATGGAAGCTGAAACCATTGAAATCATAATGGGGGATATATGGTCAGTTCATTCTGAAAGGGAAGTTTTTCAGCAAAAAAAGTGCTAAAACAACTGGATAAATTTATGGTGGGAAAAACCCTTGAAACCTATCTCACACAAAAATTAGTTCAAGATATATCATAGTCTTAAACATAAATGCTGAAGCTGTAAAGTTTCTAGAAGAAAATGTGGGAGAATATCTTTATAAGCTGGTGTTAAACAAATGTTTTTTTGCAGAGGACTCAAAACACTGTAAATACCAAAGAATAAAGTTGATGTGAAAATAAAAAAGGTATAAGTCACAGACTAGGAGAAAATGTTTCAATATGTATTCCTTACAAAGGGCTTGTATCCAGAATATGTTAAAACAAACAAAAAACCAAACAAAAACTCCTACAAGTCAGTAATAAAACGATACCCTGCTCACCCAAGTGGGCAAAAATCTTAACAGACACTTCATAAAAGAAGATATACTTATGGCCAATAAGCATATGAAAAGGTACTCAAACTCATAATTCATCAGGGAAAAAGAGGTTAAAACTACGATGAGATACTATTTCACACCCACTAAAAGGGATAAAATTAAAGACTGATAACATGGAATATTGATGAGATGTAGAGCAACTAGAACTCTTATACATTGCTAGTGGGAGTATAAAACGGCAAAAGTACTTTGGAAAATTGTTTTGCGGTTTCTTATAGTTAAATATATATGTAGCCTATGACCCAGCGATTTTACCCCTGGGTATTTAACCCTAGAGAAATGGAAATATATCTTCACAAAGAGACTTATACATGAATATCCAAGCAGTTTTATTCATAATAGGCAAAAATTAGCAACAACTAAAGTTTCCATCTACAAGAGAATGGGAAAACAAATTGTGATAGATTCATAAAATGGAATACTACTTAGTAGTATTGTAAAATGAAAGAATGAACTATTGATATACGCAATAACGTAGCTACAATCCATAGATATCATATAGGGCAAAATGAGACATACCCCAGAGAGTATGTATTATATGATTCCAGTTACATAAAAATCAGAAATAGCTAAAAGTAATGGTGATAGAAATCAGGATGGTGGCTGCCTATGAAGGGTGAGATTAAGATGATAGAAATTTTCTGTAATCTTGATTAGGGTGATGGTTACACAGGTGTAAGCATTTTTCAAAACTCATTCAACGGTACACTTAAGATCTGTGCATTTTACTGCATATAAATATTACCTCAATAAAGGACTAGTATAGAATAAACATTTTACTCGTTGATTAAAAATATATATATACATATATTATACCTCTAAAAGATCGTGTGTAATTCAGTGCTGAAATATTTGTTTTGGCTCAGTTACATGGGAGTATTTCTAGATTTTTAGAAATATCAGTCAGTATAGCTTTTAAAAGTTACTTTGGCATTATACTGTTTATATGACCTTTCTTTTGAAGATTGTTTCTATAACAAGGCAACAACTTCCAGTGTAAAGGATAATCTTAATTTGGAGTAATAGATCTACTAAGATTTTTAGGGACTCTGGGAATTAAAACATTTGTTTCCCTGTTCTCTGCTGTAAGAATTGGACATAAGTAAATATAATAAAAGTATACTTTTCAGAAGCTAAATATGTTAGAAGCTGAGAATATAATTTTAAAAATAGGAAATCCTGCTAAATTGGAGTTTCATTCAGTTATCATTACTTCTCATTATTCATGCCAATTACTGGTTACATTTAAGATTAGATGAACAAAATAGTAACGTAAAAGGCTTGGATTATTTTTGCCAAGAGATATATTTCTTTAAACCATTCTGAGCTCTGCCACACACTTGATCCTTTAAGAGGTACATGATATTTCTTCTTTTAAAATTCTTCTCTATAAAGCTCTGAGATTAGCAGGAGAGAGACTGCATAATAATTATTAATAATGAGTTAACTTCTGCTAGGTAAACAGTTTTAACCCTAGAAACCTTGACCTTAAAATCACTGGTAGAGTATTTTATGTTTGCTTTAATCTCCCCTAATATTATTACTTTTTCCTTTTTCCATTTTATCTTAATTATGCTTACACTTAAAGCTTTCTGTTTAAACTTCACCTTTTTTTCTCACCCATGGGAATTATGTGGAAGAATCTTGATAGCATGTTGATCTTTTTTTTTTAAACAAAAAAATTTCATTTATTGCAGGAACCAGAATATGCTATGTTACTATTAACTGCTGGTGTTATGGATGATGATGAAGTTTAATTTTGTATTAAGTTTTCTGTATATGAGCACTTCTATTAACAGTAGTTCTGCTGTGATCTGAACAGGAACGAGTTCAAAAGACCTTTCCTCATCCAATTGATAAATGGGCTATTGCTGATGCACAGTCTGCCATAGAGAAACGAAAACGAAGAAATCCTCTCTTACTGCCTGTGGACAAAATCCATCCTTCATTGAAGGTAGAACAAACAAGCAAACAAACAAAAAACAGGCACAGAAAAGCATTGGGGAGGTTATTTTTAACAAATAATACTTTATATAGTATTTGTGTATTTATATAGCATGGTCTTATTGTGTATGTGCACTTGAGTGTGTGTACACTTGTTTATACACATACATATATATGTTTCTTAATATGTGTAAAAAACAAAAAGAAGTATGCTTTGATGAAATCATATTGCTTTTCAAATAATATTAAAGGTTAATGATAAGAAATAATGCATCTTTGTGGCATCTTCTAATGATTGCTACCTCTGATTGACTTCCAGCTTTTTGTTGATTAATAAAATATATAATGCAAAAGCTCCTGTGAGTTCAGAACTGTTTTTAAATTAATCTGTATTTATCACAGATATTTTTCTATACGTTGGAAAAGTTGTCTAGGGAATATTATTTAGTCTATAGAAAATAATTGGTGTACATGGATTTCAATACCATTTGGTAGCAATTTCAAGACTCCCCCTCCCCCCACCCAACACACACACATACACACATCCTCCCCTTAGTAGAAACCATTGTAATTTGGGGATATTAATTAAAGCAAGATCCTTGAAGATAGCAGATACTTGTCAGATGGGTTTTGGATAATGTATCAAGAGGTTTTCAGGGAAGTCCAGTCCAAGATTTCTGTCTTAGAATCAATCATCTCTTCTTGTTTGATATTAAAGGCAGATTTGTTAGATTAGGTGTCTCTTAAAAAAAAGAGAGAGAGAGAAAGAAACCCTGATACTGAGCCAACAGCTCATTTTATATCCTGTGGTACCTTTGAGTTTAGACATTTGGTTTATAGAAAGTTCTTTATAAGCAAGAATGTTAAGTAAAATTTTTAAGTGCTTAACTGCTACTTGACAGTGCTGCCATTTTTTGGAATTAAATTGTTTATTTTTTCCACAGGAAGTTTTAGGGTACAAAGTGGACTACCATGTGTCCCTATATATTGTGGCTGTACTAGAGTATATCTCAGCTGATATTTTGAAATTGGCTGGTAATTATGTTTTTAATATCCGACATTATGAAATATCCCAACAGGACATTAAAGTGTCAATGTGTGCAGATAAGGTAAGTGTTAAAAGGTATTTAAACTTAACCTGAATGATAGAGACTATATGTCACTTATACCTCTGTTTTTTAATACATGATTATATTAGTGATTTTTATAGTTCCTGGTGTTGGAAGACAGAAAAATGGTGGCTTTGCAGACTAACAATGATATTTTCGGGTTTTTTAGCATGTGACAGGATGAGAATCTTTTTTTCCAGCAAGAATTTTTTATCTACAGGAAAAAATATCCAAAGCCTCAAACCAGTTTAAGAAAAGTAGTTTGAGTTTTGTATTTTAAGAAAGAGAATAAATACAGAATATTCAGATACGTTTAAGTTTAAGAAGTAATTTTGAAAAACATGCTTTGATTTCACAGCATGGGTCATTGGGGCACAGGTAGAGAGAAGAAGACTTTGCCATGCCAAAGTTGCTTCCTTTTGATAATTTTTTGTTACTTATCTTCTTTCTTCCTGGCTGTAAGCTACTGAGGAAAGAAATTGAGTCTTTTCTTTATTTTCCTCTCTCCTCCTTTTCTTCCCTTTCCACTTTCCCTCCTTTTTTTCTTACTTTCTAAATCAACATTTTTGAGTACCTCTTATGTGTCAGTCACTGTCCTGAGCATTGAAAATACAACAGTGAACAAATCAGCAATCCCTGTGTTAGAAGGAGTTTATTTTAGTGGGAAATAAAAGTATTGCAACCAAATAATTGCAGCACAATGTAATTAAAACTATTATACAAATAAATCAAAGGTGGTGGAGAAAGTGAGTAACTCTGGCATAGGGGGGACCAGGAACATTTCATAGAGAAGATACCTGAACTAGACCTCTAAGGGTGAATTACCCCAGGACCTGGCACATGCCAGTGGTTCTCCACTTTGCACATCAGAATTACCAGAAAGCTTGTAGAGAATACCGATGCCTGCATTCACCCCCAGAGCTGATTTACTTGGCCTGGGATGGGCCTCTAAGCCTCAGTTATTTTCAAAATTTTTGAAACTATCACAGGTGATTCTGATGTGCAGTTATGATTGAGAGTGATTGTACTATGCCGTAGTCTCAAAAATGATTTTTCACTTAAATTTCATAGTAGACATTCCTTGTTATTTCTATGTTGACTTCTGAAAAAAATGAAAAAAAAATGATTACATGTTTTTTTTAACTTTGTTTCTAGCTCAGACTTTTAGAAAAGTTATATGTACAATAAAAATACTCCTCTGTGCCCTAAACCCCTTGAGAGTAGGTTGCCAACATAGTTTAGTGTGTCCTACAAACAAAAACATTTTCCTGTATAACCACGGTACGACAATCAAAATCCAGGAAATGAATGTGGATACATTATATTATGTAATCCTTAGACCCCGTTCAATTTTTGCCACTTGCCCCAGTGATGTCCTTTAGAGCAAAATGATCCAGTTCAGAATCATGTGTTGTGTCTAGTAGTCATGTATCTTTTTTCTCCTTGTTCATTCTGGAACAGTTCTTCATTCTTCCCTTAACTTTTATGACCTTGACGTTTTTAAGGATTATACCTGTTAATGTTCAAAATGCCCCTTCCTTTAGTTTTTTCTGATGTTTTCTCTTAATAAGATTTAGGTTATGGATCTGTGGCAGGAATATCATAGGAGTTCTTCTCATTGCATTTTCTTACACGACATACAATTTCACTGTATCCCATTACTAGTGATGGTCACTTTGATCACTTGATTAAGGGTTCATCCTCTAGGCTTCTCTCCTTTAAAGGACTCCTTTCCCTTTTGTAATTAATAAATATTTTGTGGAATATTTTAAGGCTATGTAAATATCTTGTTCCTCATCACACGTTAAATTTATTTATTTTGTTTATTTTAATATGGACTCATTGATTCTTATTCAGTGGAACATAACCTGTTACTTCATTATTTAATATTCAGATTGTCTCAGATTTGGCCAGTGGGAACGCCTTCAATTTGGCTTCTCTGTCCCTATCATTCTTTGAACACTTTCTTTTGACACAAGATGCTCCAGGTTCAACTTGTTCTTTACCTGCTGCTCAAGCCTGGAATTAGTTGGTTTCTAAAAAATCCTGGTTCCTTTTAGTGGAGAATGGTATTTAGAAACCAAGATCTTGGTGCTAGATGAGCTCACTGATATTGGAGTGTCACTGCTCTGGTCTCTTAGAGGGCAGAATTAGGGAGTGTGTGTGTGTGTTTTTGTGTGTGTATACATACATACATACACATCTATATTTATTTCTCATCTATCTTTATATAAGTTCACAGATCTCTTCAGTCCACATTCAAAACCACAGGATTCATTTTAGCCTCCCCTTTTTACACTTGTAACTCCCTTATCTGATAGGGAGAAACCTGGCTCCTGTTTTTCTTAATATATTTATTTATTTGATCAATCCTTCTGTATGTGACCAGTCTCCCAGCAGGCCTCTCTCCCCCCGCTGGTGTAGGCACCCTATTTTGGCATAGAAACCCTTCTTCTTTGTATACATTCTCCTGACTCCCCTCAAGTCCTGACAGTCCCATGTTGCACCACTGCTGCTGCTGGACCACCTTCCCATGCAGATACCCTCCTTATCCACTAGGGCTCCAGCACCCTGAATCAAGCTGTCCTATCATATGGATAGTCTCTTTACTCCGAATGATCTCTAACATCTTGTGCCAGGTCTTGAGCCTCCTCCCCCCCCCCCCCCCCGCAGTAAACACCCTCCCTACTCCTCTCAGGAGCTAGCACGCTGAGGCAGGCCCCCTCAGCTTTTCCTCACACCCTCGTGTAGGGATTCCTACCTTATTTGCCCTGTTCCTCCCCTCCCCCTGCCCTCAAACAGTGGCCTTGGCCAGGATTATTGAGGGACTGTGGGAAGGAGAGACTTTATTCCATATCTGAGTCAGTTACCTTTTCCATGACTCTTTTTAAAGGCAAAAGTAGTTAAATTCTAAACAATTACACAGTCTCTGAATTACAAGAGACCAATCCACACAGGTTTATCACAGGATATTGAATATATCAGTAGTTCCCTGTGCTATACAGTATGACCTTGTTGTTTATCCATACTATGTACAATAGTTTGCATCTGAATTTCCTATTAACTGTCATTCACGAATTTTAATCTCTCTTCTGGACTACATTAGATAAGACCAAACTGTTTTTCAGAATAAGTCATTCTGTTATTTAAAGCTTTTTTCCATGTACTAAATTTTTACCATTTGAGACTTTGAAAACCAATCTTTTTGTGACATGATTTTCAGATCTCATTATTGCATTGCTCTTACACTGTGATTTCTAAAACTAAAGACAACAGTCTAGATTTGGTCTGCCCAACACAGAGTACAATGAAAGGCTCACCTCCTTTATTCTATATGCTGTTCTTTTATAATTTCAGCATTAACTTTTTTGGGCACACATATCACTCTGTTTACTTAATGAATTTGCAGATGTCTCAGCTCCCTGGGACTTTCCACATGAGATACTCTTATATCTTTGATTTCTTACAGCTTGTGCTGTTGATATTTTTTTCATCTAAGTTTGAACTCAAGTTTTTCTCTATAAAACTTCGTAATGTTATTGAGACTATGCTCTAGCATATCAAGATATTATAAAAATTGAATTTTGTCATTCATCATTGTAGATATCATACCAGCTTTTTGTAATATATGCCAGTCTGAGAAACTTAGTTTGTTTTAGTTGGAATTATTTGTTAAAAATATTGGAAAAGTTTAAGAGATGAGATTTCTCACATATGTTGTTAGAGGCATCCTTCCAGGTTAATAAATTACCACTTTTTTTCACTATGGCCTTTTCGTCAGCTACTGTTTTACCTCTTTGTCTAATTCAGGGGTCAGCAAACTTTACCTGCAAAGGACCAGATGGGTGGCTGAATATTTTAGGCTTTGTAGGCTATACGTCTTTCTTAGAACTACTCATCTTTGCCTTTGTAGCAGAAAGGAAGCCATAAACCAATGAGTGTGGGCTGTGTTCTAGTAAAACTTTATTTACATAAAGGGCAGGCTTACTGTGGCCTATGGGCTGTAGTTTGCCCATCCTTTTCTTTACTTTCTTTTTCTTTAACATTTATTTATTTATTTATTTGGCTGAGCCAGGTCTTACTTGCAGCATGCGGGATCTTTGTTGCCGCATGCGAGCTCTTAGTTGCGGCATGCTGGATCTAGTTCCCTGACCAGGGATCGAACCTGGGCCCCCTGCATTGGGAGTGCAGAGTCTTAACCACTGGACCACTAGGGAAGTCCCCTGCCCATCCTTTTCTACTGTGATTCCAAGTTTGTCATGAGAGACTGTCCTAGGTTTAGCTAAGATACAGATGGCTTTATTTGTGGGACTAGTCATGTGAATGGATTAATGAGATTAGTGTGACATGGTGTGGTCTTAGTAAATCTAAACTGATATCCTGTGATCACTATTTCAAGAGCTCACAAACCATCTGTTTAATAAACTATTCAAATAAATGCTTTCTAGGAATCTGTGTAACTTCCTAGTCAAGGTCGTATAATTTGATAGAGAACTTGAGAACCAACCTTTTTTCTACACTTAAAAATAAAAGTAACATTTGACTATATGATGTATTCTGGCACATCAAAGATTGCTGAGAATAGTTAGATGGTCATAGGAAGGAATTTTAGAGCTCAACCCCTAATGTACTTGTCACTATTAAGGAAAATAATATTCAGACTGGAAAAATAAAACATACATGCTTAGGAGGAAAATTGATGTTTAAGAAAGGCAAGAGAGAGTAAGAGAGCACAGAGCTGCTCTGAAGAAGTTTATTTCTGTGAGCCCAGATGTTATAGAAGTTGAGTTCTTCTGTATTTTTTCTTTTGTTGTAATATTACTCCATCTGTTCCAAGAACCAATTCTCCTTTATTATTCTTGTTGTGAACATGACCAAAAAAATGCCTTTATTGTCCTAACATTTATTCTGATCTTTAACTCACTTGGGCTTTAGCCTTTCAATACAAGTTTAACAGTTTACAAACATAAAATGAATATATGCTCTTTTTTTTAATATAAATTTATTTATTTATGGCTGCGTTGGGTCTTCATTGCTGTGCGTGGGCTTTCTCTAGTTGCGGCGAGCAGGGGCTACTCTTTGTTGTGGTGCGCGGGCTTCTCATTGCGGTGGCTTCTCTTGTTGCACAGCGTGGGCTCTAGGCACGCAGGCTTCAGTAGTTGTGGCGCGCAGGCTCAGTAGCTGTGGCGCACTGGCTTAGTTGCTCCGTGGCATGTGGGGTCTTCGCGGACCAGAGCTCAAACCCGTGTCTCCTGCATTGGTAGACAGATTCTTAACCACTGAGCCACCAGGGAATCCCTACATATATGCTCTTTAAGTATCTTTTGTGCATTTACTGTGTATCAAATGCTGTGGATTTTAAGATGAAATCATGGCTCTTATCCTTAGAAATGTCAATATAAGTTAGGTGCTTATATAGAAAAGAGAGAGGATTGCTAATGGAGGACTGAAGCCAATGGAAAAGATTTTGATAGAGTTCAGGGAGAGTTGGGAAAAGCTATACAAAGACAATTATATGTTAGCTAAGTGATGAAAATGGCTAGGGATTTATCAGATGAATAAGTGTGAGGGTTGGAAGGAAAGAGAAGTAGGAGCAGACATTCTAGACAGGAGAATAGAAGGAACTGATGAGATTTAAGAGCTGTTTCTGAGTTGGACTTAACAGGATTTGGGGACTGATTTGGTGTGGAAGTTGGAGAAGTGTTAAGTCTAGGGTAGTGACAAGTTTTCTAGCTATGAGAGCCAAGGAGATGATGCTGTGATTAGTGATTCTGAAGTAGAGTGTACATGTATAGGTTTGTCAGACAGAGATATCTAGCAAGCTTCTGGTAACACTTGCCTAGGGTCCAGAGAGATGCTGAGATAAATGTTTAGGGAGTTATTATCTAGTAACTGAAAATCGTTTAAGAAGATGAGCTCACTCAGGAGGAAGTACAGTAGATGTTTCAGACTGGTGGCCTGCTAGTGAATAGGGACTCCAGGTTTATTTCTTAAAATTTTGAATTATTTGCAGTCTGTTTATATTTACAAATATGAAAATTCTTCATAAAAATCTAGATTCCAGACTCTTCTTGAAAAAAGAAAATCAAAAGGCCTGGCAGAATAGCTGGCATTGAACATTGAACAATGCCTTTCTTCTTTAGGTGCATGCACCTTCTAGTTTGCCACACTCCCCATCACCTCTTCTTATGTATTAACATGATATTATCTACCTGACTCCTATAGCATTTACATTCGGGATTTTGGGTGTTGTGTGACCAAAGCAGTTCCAAAAATGGAACCCTGCAGTGGATGTTGGAGAAGGTGAGTAGTAGAGAAGGAGGCCTCACTGACAGAATGGTGTATGAGAAGCCAAGTGAAGAGAAAGTTTTAAGAAGTTCTGGTCAGCTGTGTTAATAACTAGAGAAAACAAAGAGATATTCAAAGGTCATTAGTGAGAGCAGTTTCAATAGAGTAGTGAGCTTGAGAAGTAAGAAATTAGAGCAAGTACAGACTACTTTAAAAGTATCTCTGGTGGGGAAGAGAAGACTGTTCCGTGTCATACCTTCTGTTCTTTTGCGTATCTGCTTAAAATCAGATTTCATTAGCTAATTCTCTGTGCAGCCCCAGTGGTTCCTTCAAAGGTCTAATGTGGCTGGGAATCACAGGTAATGATGGCAGGAAGGTAAGTTTCGTGGCGGGGGGGGGTGGGCAATGAGGAGAAGATGGATTTTTTTTTTTTTTTTTTCTTTTTGCGGTATGCGGGCCTCTCACTGTTGTGGCCTCTCCCGTTGCGGAGCACAGGCTCCGGATGCACAGGCTCAGCGGCCATGGCTCACGGGCCCAGCCGCTCCGCGGCATATGGGATCCTCCCGGACCGGGGCACGAACCCGTATCCCCTGCATCGGCAGGCGGACTCTCAAACCACTGCGCCACCAGGGAGGCCCGAGAAGATGGATTTTAAAGTATCACAGGAGATGAGGCTAGGGAAGTGGGCTGGGATTAGATTGTGAATGGCCTTTATCTTCATGAACTTAGAATTGTGTGCTGAAAGCAATGAAATCCAGTGTCGTTTTTAGGTAGGGTATGACACAAATTTGGTTTTAGGAACATAATTTTGAATATGGGGTTGGGAAGAAACCAGTGGCAGGGAGATCATATTGCAAGACCTTTTAATAGATGTTGTGATTGCTTAATAGTCTGATTTGAAGCATGGAGGGGAATGGAGAGAATTGACCAGATTTAAGAAATATTTTTGAGTTAGATTTAAAAGAAGATCGGGAGGGCAGGGTTCATGTTTATTTTGCTTATTGCTGTGTCTTACCAACATCTGGCACAATTTCTGGTGATCAATAGATGTTTTTGAGAATGAATGAACGAATATCTCATATTGTATTGTTAGAATTTCCTCTCATCCCCTTGAAATTGTTTTACTTTCTGGAGCTTCCTTTTTGGGATTGTGCCTTCTTTCCCCCCCTAAACTCTAAGAAAGTAGTTTTCAGTCAGTCTGAAGTATATAATTAAGTAGGTTCAATTTTTCTTTTCTTTTTAAACTATTTTTAATTCTAAAAAGTATGGTCACCTTTTTCCTATTGCTTTTTTTTTTTTTTTTTTTTTTTGCGGTATGCGGGCCTCTCACTGTTGTGGCCTCCCCCGTCGCGGAGCACAGGCTCCGGACGCGCAGGCTCCGGACGCGCAGGCTCCGGACGCGCAGGCTCAGCGGCCATGGCTCACGGGCCCAGCCGCTCCGCGGCATATGGGATCCTCCCAGACCGGGGCACGAACCCGTATCCCCTGCATCGGCAGGCGGACTCTCAACCACTTGCGCCACCAGGGAGGCCCTTCCTATTGCTTTTGATATACAGCTAGTTCTTGCCTGTTGGTTGACTTAAATCCATAGTAGCAATCTTTACTATTTTCTGAAAGGGGAAATTGTCACTATAGCAGTTTAAGCATCTGTGGGGTGCTTGATTTTTTTTTTTAAGATTTATTTATTATTTATTTCTTTTTGGCTGTGTTGGGTCTTAGTTGTGGCACACGGGATTTTCATTGAGGCATGTGGAATCTTTCGTTGTGGTGTGCAGGTTTTCTCTCTCTAGTTGTGACGTGCAGGCTCTGTAGCTATGGTGCGTGGGTTCCAGAGCACGTGGGCTCTGTAGTTTTGCGGCACGTGGGCTCTAGTTGAGGCGGGCAAGCTCAGCAGTTGTGGCACACGGGCTTAGTTGCCCCACGGCATGTGGGGTTTTAGTTCCCTGACCAGGGATGGAACCTGCATCCCCTGCATTGTAAGGCGAATTCTTTACCACTGGACCACCAGGGGAAGTTCCAGGGGATGCTTGATTTTAACAAATGAACTTAATAGCAGTTGTTGATATAGTAAATATGCATCAGAAAAGCATCAAGCTGTTAATATATTTTGCATATCATTTCACTTTTCTCCTTTAAACTCTACTCAAGTGCATTTAAGCATCCTTACAGTAGGGCAAAGAGCTACCATTTTGAATGCCTACTGTTTGCCAGACCTAATAGTATGCGTTTTATGTCCATTACTTCATTGAATTCTTTCATCAGTTACATTTTACAGATAAGGGATCTGACTTTCAAAAGAATAAATAACTTGTCTGTAATCACAGGTAAGTGGTAGAACTGGAATTTTGGTTCAGATTCTTGTTCTCCAAATGTGTGCTCTTTTTGCTATTATATATTTTATGTTTATGTGTGCATATGTACCTGTATTTATATACACACAGACATACATGTATATGTGTACATATATATATATATTTCACTGTTAGATTTATCTTATTTTCATAAATATTTATTTCTCCATATCCAGTTTTATTTGAACATTATCTCACTTCAACTTTTCATATTTCTCTTATTTTGGATTTTCTCTTACAATTTTAGCCTGTAATACATACAACTCTCATTGTTTAATAATGTTTTAATTACAAGTACTTTAAGATGGTCTTATAACAGTAAGGAAAATAAGTTTATCCATTACTGATTTATATTTCTTAGGTTTTGATGGACATGTTTGATCAGGATGACATAGGCTTGGTTTCTCTTTGTGAAGATGAACCTAGTTCTTCAGGTGAATTAAACTACTATGACCTTGTCAGAACTGAAATTGCAGAAGAAAGACAGTATCTACGGGAACTAAATATGATCATAAAAGTGTTTCGAGAAGCTTTTCTTTCTGACAGAGACCTGTTTAAACCTTCTGTAAGTACCTTTTTGGGTTTGAAACTGTCTACCCCAAAAAGTCATATAGTAGCTTAAAATCATAAATAGTAACTTCATATACTTTATGAGTATGTAAAAGAAATATTGTTTTATATAGTATTATGGGGTTGTTTAGCTTTGTCTATTTTTCATTTTTTCCAGATATTTTGTTGAAGTATAGTTGATATGCAATATTATATGAATTAAAGGTGTACAACATAGTGATTCACAAGTTTTAAACGTTATACTCCATTTATAGTTATTATAAAATATTGGCTATATTCCCCAGGTTGTACAATATGGTAAGTCCCCTACATACGTACCTTCAAGTTGTAAACTTTCAAAGATGCAAACATGCCCCTGTATGCCAGCTTTTGTACTGTACTACTGTACTTTCCAAGGTACCGTACTGTAAGATTAAAAATGTTTTCTTTATATTTTTTGTTTGTTTTTTATGTATTTGTGTGAAAAATATTATAAACCTATTACAGTCCGGTACTGTATAGCCGATTGTGTTAGTTGGGTACCTAGGCTGACTTTGTTGGACTTACGAACAAATTGGACTTACAAACCTGCTCTCGGAACGGAACTCGTTCGTATGTAGGGGACTTGCTGTACATCTTGTAGCCTATCTTACACCCAATAGTTTTTACCTCCCACTCCCTCACCCCTATATTGCCACCCACGCCCTCTGGTAACCACTAGCTTGTTCTCTTTTATCTGTGAGTCTGCTTCTTTTTTGTTATATTCACTAGTTTGTTGTATTTTTTAGATTCCACATACACTTGATATTTGTCTTTCTCTGTCTGACTTAATTCATTTAGCCCTCCAAGTCCATCCATGTTGCTGCAAATGGCAATATTTCATTCTTTTTCTTATGGCTGAGTAGTATTCCATTGTGTATATATACCACATCTTCTTTATCCATTCATCTGTTGAGGGACACTTAGGTTGCTTCCATATCTTGGCAGTTGTAAATAATGCTGCTATGAACATTGGGGATATTGTAGGTTTTTTAATATGTGAATTGTTATACTAATACAATAAGTGCAGTGACAATGAAAATTAGACACAAAATTAGGGGGATTACACTGGAATAAAATCTTTATTCGGGCTTCCCTGATGACTCGGTGGTTAAGAATCCACCTGCCAGTGCAAGGGACATGGGTTTGAGCCCTGGTCCAGGAAGATCCCACGTGCCGCGGAGCAACTAAGCCTGTGCGCCACAACTACTGAGCCTGCGCTCTAGAGCCCGCGAGCCACGACTAGTGAGCCTGCGTGCCACAACTACTGAGCCCACGCACCCTAGAGCCCATGCTCCGCAACAAGAAAAGCCACCTCAACGAGAGGCCTGTGCACCGCAACGAAGAATAGCCCCTGCTCGCCGCAACTAGAGAAAACCCGTGCGCAGCAACGAAGACCCAACACAGCCAAAAATAAAATATTTAAAAAAATAAAAAATCTTTTTCTACTGTGCAGTATTTGAGATTTATAGTCATTCATTTGAAGATGGTGAAAGAAATGTATGGTCTAGAAAAGAAAGACTTATGCTTTTTCCTGTCTCTTGGTAAGTACATTAGGGTGTAGTTTAAAGTTTTCCTAGTGGAACTTTTGAAGAATAAAAGTTTATACAGAATGTCAAATAAGCAAAGGCAGAGCTCCGCTGTTGGAAGACAGCTTAGGAATGGGGTGAGTAGGATGGGGATCCAGGGAGACTTGTCCATGTTTTTCCTACCTCTCTAGGTTCTGAAGTCCACTCTAAGGAATCTAGCTAGACAAATACTGTTTTGTGGGGTTTTTTTAAAATTTAGATTTATTTTTCTTTCCTTCATTTCTCACGTGATCTGTTTTTTCTTAGATGTCTGAGTGTCTTTCACTTTATTTTTTTAATGACTTTAAAATTTTTTATTTATTTATTTATATTTTTTATTTTTGGCTGCTTTGGGTCTTCGTTGCCGCGTGCAGGCTTTCTCTAGTTGCGGCGAGCGGGGGCTACTCTGTTGTGGTGCACAGGCTTCTCATTGCGGTGGCTTCTCTTGTTGCGGAGCACAGGCTCTAGGTGCATGGGCTTCAGTAGTTGTGGCCGTGTGCTCTAGAGCTCAGGCTCAGTAGTTGTGGCGCATGGGCTTAGTTGTTCCGCAGCATGTGGGATCTTCCCGGACTAGGGCTTAAACTCGTGTCCCCTGCATTGGCAGGCGGATTCTTAACCACTGTGCCACCAGGGAAGCCCTTGAGTGTCTTTCACTTTAAATATTTGGCTTTTCTCTTACTTCCTGACTTCCTCCCCCAAATAACTATTACATGAGTTAATAGGAGTGATGCTCAGACACAGCTGGCTGAGTGCTTAAGATTAGGAACTGATTTAGCTTTTTTTCCTTTTTAAAATATTTATTTATTTATTTGGCTGCACCGGGTCTTCGTTGTGGCATGTGGGGTCTTTTAGTTTCAGCATGTGGGATCTTTAGTTGTGGTATGTGAACTCTTAGTTTCGGCACATGGGATCTAGTTCCCTGACCAGGGATTGAACCCGGCCCCCTGCATTGGGAGCACGGAGTCTTAGCCACTGGACTGCCAGGGAAGTCCCTGATTTAGCTTTTTCATTCTTAAGGTGTTTTTTAATTGGCTTTTATCCTTTTTTAAAAAATGCATATTTAATTTAACATTTGATAATAACTCCTACTGGACACACTGCCTTAGGTAGTCAACATTTTATGTTTTTTAAAATACTCTCCTATTTTGTGTGACCCTTAACAATTCTCTGAGATAGGTAGGACAGGTATCATTTCTACCTTACTGGTAAGGAAATTGACATAAAATAGTTATGATAAGTTATGGAGGTTGAACTTGAATTTTGGTTTTATACCACAGTATAATTGGGTTTTGTCTATAGTGGTGTGAAGAATTAAAAGCTTAACAAATGCTGTTAGCTAATAACAATTGCTGGTAGCTAATATTATCCTCTGCCTTTTCTGTGTCCCATCAGTTTTCATTCCTCAGGAATTAATTTTTATGGGTCTCTTTTCACTGAATTTGTGCTGATTTGACAGAAAATTTTTATTATAATACTGAAGGGTCAAGAGAAAGAGAGAATCCCTTTTCTCTATCACTGTATCTACTATATTTTTTCAGCATAGATGAGACTGTAAACTTTTGAAATAAAGGCTATCTAAGGTCAGAACATAGAACTCAGTAAATATTTGATAAAAGAATGAATGACTCTTGATCTTAATTTACTCCTTTGGGCCCTACTCCTATGTTTTCAGAAAGCTCACATTTGTGGAAGGCCTAATATATGCCAGGAGCATTTTATAGAAATCATCTCATTTAATCCTCTTAAGAACTTTATGGGTAGGTATTAATATACCAGCTCTGTGACCCTGGGCAAATTACTTAACTGCTCTGTGCCTGTTTCCTCATTCATAAAATGAGGATGATGATAGTATCTATCTAATAAGGCTGTTATGAAATTACATGTCAAGTAATCGATACTTACAGTAGTGCCTGGAACATAATAACAAGAAATGTAAGCTGTTATAATTGTCATTATTGTCCTAATCCAGGATCACTCATCTAGCAAGTAGTGGGGCCAGGATCCAAGCTCAGGTCTGTCAGGTTCCTTAATCTGTGATGCTTCCATTACAAGATGCAGAGTGAATAATAGTTGGCCATAACCTGGATAATCAGTCATATGGTCTTTTTGTTTCCAGAGGACTTAACATGTTTTAACCCAGATAAAAGTCACACCTGAGAGCTTGAATGAAATCTTTAATTCCTCCTCAAATTCAAGAGACAGGCCACATATTGTGAAACCAGTTTGTGTCTGGATTAGGAGTCAGATCTTCATTTTGATCCCAGCTTTTGTCATTAACCAGCTCTGTGAGACCTTATCAAGACTTTTAGCACTTAGCCAATTTTAAAATACTCAAATGCCAGAATTCTTTATGTAAAAAGTTGCTTAGAATCATCCACCATATGAGATTTACAGTAAATTTACTGGAAAATATAGATTCTATATAGTTCTGTTCAATAATTCTAAATCTAATCCAAGAGGTTTTTAAATTTCTCTTCTTTATTCATGATTGACTTTTGCTGTAATTTGGAATATATTCAATATTTTATGCCTTGAAATATACTTGTATGTGATTGGGTGAAAATAATATCCTTAACACTTACATTACTTATATTTAGTAATTGTTAAATGAAATTCTCAAACTGACATGCCTTACTTAACCTTCCTTGTTTTTTAGGATATTGAAAAAATTTTCAGTAACATTTTAGATATACATGAATTGACCGTGAAACTTTTAGGTTTAATTGAAGACACAGTTGAAATGACTGATGAAAGTAGCCCTCATCCCTTAGCTGGAAGCTGTTTTGAAGATTTGGCAGAGGCAAGTTTACAAAACTGTTTTCTCATTAAAGCCCTAAGTGCTGTATTAAGATATTTAGTAAGATATTATTTGTGAAAATTAGAAGACACTGCTGGCTGCTATAAAAAATACTTATGATTTAACCAATAGCAAACTAAAATTACATTGTCTGACACTTTATAGTGTAATTATGATAATATAGCAAAAGTTGATAGACTAGTAATGTTTAAGATTTTTTTTTAATGGCAGGTGCATTTAAGGTGAAAGAAAAGAAATTTTATTGACCATAGCTGTTTAGCTTTTGTGGATTTTAGTCTTAATTTCCAAAAATGAAAAAGGAAGTTTATATTTTTTTCCAAAGTGCAAATCATATTTTTGTTCTTCAAATGATTATAAAAGTAACATAGCTCATTGTAAAAATATTCAGAAAAATATAGATGAATATAATAAGACAAAAATAACTTCGTTTTGCAATATCTAGAGATTAGTTATCTTTATAAGATTTATTTATCCTTATGAACATTTGTCTACATATTCATACAAACCTATGTATATTTACAAAAATAGGATCTTACTATTTTATAACCTTCTTTTTTTCACTCAATATCTTGAACATTTTTCATGCCAATAAATATACTTCAACACAGCTTTTAAAGTCTGAAAGTACCATGTTCTATGGAGACACTATATTTTAACTATTATTATTAAGCATGTAGGTTTTTTCAGTTCTTCTTGTTATTGTAAACAATACTGTAACAAACATATTTGTATAATGCCTTCATAGCCTAGTAATTATTTTAGGATGTAGTCCTAGAAATGGAATTGTGGTACTAAAGACTAGGTACATTTTTAGAACTTTGAAACATTTTGCCAAATTTACTTCCAGATAAGTTCAAGTATATGCAGGCCCTCTTTTTACCCATATCTTCACTATCCCATTAATTTTTGTTATTATCCCATTAATTTTTGCTAGTCTAGTAGGAAAAAACAATATTTCATTGCTCTTTGCTTTTGCTTTTTTTTTTTTTTTAAACTAATGATGTTATACATCTTTTCATACTCATTGGCCATTTTTATTTATTCTGGAAAACAGGTATTAAAAGTGCTTTCTTCAGATATCATGTAAATTTCCTAGTTTTATAATCTCTTCCTAATTTTTCTGAAAATGTAAGTCACTTTAATTACATCCATTTTGTAGACAATGGAACTGATAGCGTAGAAGTACTCAGTTACTGATGCCTAACCGAGATATTCAGGCTTGCTCTTATTAGAAAGTTTTTTAATATTGTGATATCTTAGCATATTAATTTGTAGTCTGGTTGCTTATTGTACTCTTAGAGATATCATGGTTCAAAAACATGTATTCAAAAATGTATTTTCTAATTTTTATGGTAAACATATAACAAAATTTGCCATTTTAACCATTTTAAGTGTACAGTTTAACAGCATTAATTAAATTCATAGTATTATACAACCATTACCACTATCTATTTCCAAAACTGTTTAATCACCCCAAACAGAAATTCTACTCATTGAGTAATAACTCCCTATTCTTCCCTCCCACATAACCCCTGGTAACCTCTAATCTATTTCTGTCTCTGTGAATTTGCTGATTCTAGATATTTATAAAGGTAGAATCATTACAATATTCTCTTGTGTCTGCTTATTTCACTTAGCATAATGTTTTCAAGGTTCATCCATGTCATAGCATGTATCAGAACTCTATCTCTTTCTGTGACTAAATAATGTTCCGTTGTATGTATGTACCACATTTTGTATATCCATTTATTTGTTGATGGACTCTTGTGCTTTTTCCACCTTTTTGGCTATTGTGAATAATGCTACAGTAAACATTGGCATATGAGTATCTGTTTGAGTCACTGTTTTCAGTTCCTTTGAGTATATACCTAGAAGTAGAATTGCTGGGTCATATGGTAATTCTTTGTTTAGCTTTTTGAGGAACTGCCAAACTGTTTTCCACAGGGGCTACACCATTTTGCAGTTCCCACTGGCAGTGGACAGGGTTCCAATTTCTCTGCATCCTTGCCAACACTTGTTATTTTCTGAAAAACATACTGCATTTTTAACATACAAAAATGAAACAAATCTTAGTTCTAGCTAAACATTGGGGATGTTGATTATTATAAAATAATAGGAATTTATTTCAATATAAACGGACAAAATATGGGCAGTTTCTGTTTTGTTAGTTTCCTGTATGTTAGTCTTTGCTTTCTTTTTCTAATTTTGAAAAAGTGGAGAGTGGATAAAACAGTGGGAATATCACTTTTTGCGTCCTTTGAAAATAATCCTCAGTGTAAACTCCTTTCAACCTAGGTAAACCTAACTGAAATTTCAAATCCCGGCCTTATTTTACTAATAAGTACACCTTTTGTTTATCTGGGGTAAATGTGCATATGCATTTTAATAGTTTGATACTTGTGACCACAAGTCAGTGACCTAACTTAAGACTGGTAGCTTCTTGTCATCCATTGCCCAAGGTCATTACTTATATTTATTAAACATTTCCAAGTTACAGCCATAGTTATTATTTGTTCCTGAAATTAAAACAATTCTGAAACCTAATGGAGGACTTAAGTAAAAATTTGCCATTAAGTAATCTGTGCCATATTAGTAGAAAAGATGTTCTTTTAAACCTAACACATTTTCCTTTTTAAAAAAAAATAGGAACAAGCATTTGATCCTTATGAAACATTATCACAGGATATTCTTTCACCAAAATTTAATGAACATTTCAGTAAGTTGATGGCCAGACCTGCAGTGGCTCTACACTTTCAGGTAAACTTAAATTGAATGTTATTTTTAATAAAGCAACTAAAGAAATATTTCACCAGTCCTTCAAAATCTGTTAATTGTAAGCCTATTCTAGGTTGTTTTCTGTTTTCTGCCTTGAGTTCTTTCAGTTTGTCCTTAATGTGGAAATCTTTTATAGAATACCATCACAAATACTGATTGACTAGAAAAATCTGGCACATTCTGGATCTGAGATGTAGAGATGAATATGGAGAGCTATTTCAGGATCTTATTCCCTACAGGAGATAAAACCAAAATCATGCAGAGTGGAGAATATCCTCACATATATTCATACAGATTTCTCTATCAGGCCTGTCATTTAAAGGAGATAGATATATTAATGGAGAGTATGCAAGTTAATTGGTTCAGTCATGCAGTTAGATAAAATGAGAGTAAGTGGAGAGAGACAAAATTATATTTTTACGCTCTCAACACTTAATGAAGGTAACATTGGCATTGATGATCCTTGACTACTACTTCCTGCATTTAGACTGGCTCTTCTCCCTTAGCATATGAATATGGTCAAATCTTTATTGTCCTAAAACAGGCGAATAAATAAACAAATCTTTGTCACTCTACCTCGTCCCCTTTTTGTTTTTTCCATTTGTAGCCAGTTGTCTTCATATTACTTTTTATCATTCTCCATCAAACTGCTACCATCTGTGTTCTAATCAGGATGTAACTCTAAAAACTGCCCTTGATAGTGAACTTAACCACCAAATGCTGTGGATATTTTGATTTCATATTTATGTCTGTAGTATTTATTAGTACCCCTGTTGTCCTTTTTGACTCCTATGATACTACTTACATCTAATTTTCATCTTCTCTGGTTTCTTCTCAGTCTCCTTAGTAGCAGGTGTTACCCAACTTCTGTTAGCAGCCCCTGCTGTTCTGTTCCTCTGTGCTATCCTTGGGTGACTTTATCCATGCCCTTTGCTTTCACCTATATGCTGGTGACTTCCTATTTGTATTCTCAAGTCATAACTTTCTTTTGAACAGTGGATGTATGTGTGTGTATGTATATACTTTCATATAACCAGCTGACCTTTGAACTAATTCATTTGAATATCCCACGAGGACTGCAAATATAAATGTTCAAAACTGAGCTAACCTGCCTCCCTCCTTTACTGTGAATTCCCATTATTATCATCTTCTACTTCTACTCTACTCAAAAACTTGTCAACTTGGAATAAAAGTTACACTTAATTCTCAAAATTTACTTAATTGAAGGAATAATTCTTTAAGTTGAATCTTATATATTCATATAAACCATGAAGTAGGCATTAAATGGGAAAATCTGCTTATAAAATCTTTGCATACTCATCAAAAGCACTCACAACATTTTTTGTTTTATTCTTACTTTATTAGTAATTCTTACTATGGGATTTGAATGGGATTTGAAATTTGAGTTTAAGACCCAATTATTTAAGCTGTTGTCCCAGATATTCAGTAAAATTCAGAGTTAGATATAAAACCCCTTTTCAGGCCAAACTCACTTGTACTGTATTAACTTAAAACAGATTCTTCATTTGTAAAATGAGAAAGTAATGTTTTTTCAAAAAACTTTAATAAAAGTTTTTATTTAAAAAACACAACAAAACTTCTTTAGAAGATGTAGGCACACTTTAAGAATATGAGCTTTGGAGTCAGAGCTTCTGGCTTTGAGCCAATTAATAGTTGTCTTACCCTGATAAGTCACTTAATCTCTGAGAATCAGTTTGCTCATTTGTAAAATGATGATGATAATGTATACCTCTTACAGTTATGTAAATTAAACAGGAATACACTAAGCACATTTGGCACATGTTAAACAGTCAGACATTAGCTTGTGTTGTTTTTAGAGGACTTCTTACACTATAAACACATTGCATTAATATTTTAGAATGCACTTTAGTAGCCATTTCAGTGCTAATTAACAATACAAATGATTTTTGTAGGCTAATTTTAAAGTTTCATCTTGGTTCCACTTAAAGTACTGTATATAAAATATATAAAATTATATCTAGCATAATCTGTATCAGTATCTTAAATGATAAAAGAAATTAATTTCTGCATATCCTGGTAAAAGTCTGTTGAACAAATTATAGTTTACTTGAGTTAACAATAGGTGAGAGTTATGGGAGGGTTTACCTATGAGTATATATTTTAAAAGCAGCATCTCAAACTCTTTCTTCACTTTGTATATTGCTTCTGTCTGTATTTACCTGATGAGGAGAAATACCACCTTTAAATAAGTCAGCCTTAATGACATTTAAAATCAACATGAGTAACTTTTAAATGCATTATAGATTTTAGAAAATCATTTATTCTGCAGACTATTAGTTTTCAAAACTGGGATATACCTAACCCTAGCTATACACTAAGATTTTCCAGGCAATATAAGGGTACAGATATCTTTAAGGGAATTAGTTCCTAGTCTAACCTTGTTTGTGTTGTTGCATTCTCTTCCAATTTTTCTTACACATTACTTCTTGTCATATTGAATTTTCCATTATGCATTGATCCGAGGTGTAAAAACCTCCAGGGTACCAGCCAGGGAAAGGAAAAAAAAAAAAGGGATTGCTCCTGAAGGAGAGTTTATTGAGTGCAAAGCAAAAAGGGTTCCAAAAGCAGCAGATGGGGTGATTGTGTTAAAAACTCTCGGTAGCTGAAATGTCATATCTACCTTTGTCTTGTCATGTCTATCTAAAAATTAAGAAATGAGAAGGTTGTAACAAGGGTGAATATTACCTTTTTTAAAAAGTTCTTCATCATTCATTGGACATTGTGATAAAGGAGAGGTGAGGCTTGTAAAGTTCTCATACCTGCATGTTTTATGTTAGAAACAGTTAGAGGTTCTTCCAGATGCTTGCTGTACGTAAGACTGTGACATTAACATGTGTATTTCAAGTTAAGAATGAAGTCAGACTTGTTGCAGAAATTTAGTCTGATCTGGCTATTTATTTTGACAGTGAAGATTGACTTTATCAATTAAGTTATATAACAGACATTTTTCATAAATTAAATGAGCTAAATCTGAAATTTATTTGATCATTGTTTGGTGAAATATATTTAAATCACATCTACAATGTACCACATCCCCCAAAACACATTCTTTTTAACTACTTAAAACATTTTTAATAAAATTGACATAAAAATGTGTGAGACAATACATAGCTTTTCAGCATTCCTTTAGGGTATGTGGAAGCCAAAACTTTTGAAGAAAAGCTGAGAAGAATAATATTGTTAAAGTTATTTTAGCCATGAAAGATGAAATGTATATATTTAATTATCTGATAAGTTAAAGGAGGAAAAAACTTGATTTATAGCACTTCAATTTCAATATAGAACATTCTTCCTATTATAGTTTTGTTAGTCTGTATCTTGTATTCTTTTTTGGGGGGGGGCACACCACGCAGCTCGTGGGTTCTTAGTTCCCCCACCAGGGATTGAACCCGGGGCTCCGGCAGTTAAAGTTACGAGTCCTAACCACTGGACCTCCAGGGAATTCCCTGTAACTTCTATTCTTAAAATCTGCTTCTGTTAGGCACTGCTGTTACATAACCTTGATATCACAGATATACTGTTTTTTGTCTTTTTGCTTTGCAGTCCATTGCTGATGGTTTTAAAGAGGCAGTTCGTTATGTCCTTCCACGCCTTATGCTGGTGCCAGTATATCATTGTTGGCACTATTTTGAATTATTAAAGGTAAGATGAAAGCTTCCTGAGGCAAAAAAATACTTGCACTTTTGAGGCTTAAAAGCTTTTTTTAAATCTAATGTTATTTTCCATACTTTTTATTCATAAAAGTAAAGTATCTTAAATGTCTTCCATACTTTTTATTCATAAAAGTAAAGTATCTTAAATGTCTTCCTTCCTTCCACAGACCATAGAGAAACGCCTATATTTTTTATCTTCATATCATTTCCAAGTGGTAGATAGAGGAAAATGTATCTTTATCATCTGATAATATAAATTCTCAAAGTAATAACATTATTAAAAAGTTGACTTTTTAAAAATTATATTTTGGAGACTCACAGCAACAATGGTTTATCTCTTATTTTATATAAGTAATTAATACCTTTTATGTATAGCATTGTTCTAAACTTCCATCTTGTTATAACTTGTCAAGAAAAACACTTTTAAAGTTGACACCTTTTCCGCATGCAGTATGCAGTGTAATAGCTAGAAACCAAGCAACAAATTAAAAAATAAAATTATGGTAAAACTTGAACTCTTTTTAAAGATCAGTACACATAAAAATATATTGAATTCCTAAAGTTCTAATATGTAGTATAAACTTTTTTTTTTTTTTTTGCGGTACGTGGGCCTCTCACTGCTGCGGCCTCTCCCGTTGCGGAGCACAGGCTCCGGACGCGCAGGCTCAGCGGCCATGGCCCACAGGCCCAGCCGCTCCGCGGCATGTGGGATCCTCCCGGACCGGGGCACGAACCCGTGTCCCCTGCATCGGCAGGCAGACTCAACCACTGCGCCACCAGGGAAGCCCTAAACTTTGTTATGATATACTATATACATAGAGAAAAGTATAAGAACATAAACGTGTTTTATAATAAATAAATGTAATGCGTAAACACACCAGAGGTAAACCACTACCCTCACTTTAATGGTAATTACTTTTTTGCTTTTCTTTACTTTAACCACCTATGTGTATATCACTAGAAATATATGTAGCCTGTTTCTGAACTTTTTAATCAGTTGGATCAAATTATATATATTATTTTGTGTCTTTTATCTTCTTTCAAAGTTATATTTGTATGATTCATTGATGTGGTCGTATGTTGTTCTAGTTTAATTTTCTTCCATTGTTTGAATAAACCATGATTTATTTATCCTTTCCTGGTTGAACAACAGTTTTTTGCTATTACTGATAACACTTGCTATGGACATTCTTTTTATATCTCTTGGTACACATGTGCATGCATTTTGTGTCTCTAGAGTATATACTCAGGGTTGGAATTGCTTGGTCATAGGGTGTGCATATTTTCAGATTTAATAGGTGATGTCAAACAGTTTTCCAATGTGGGTTTTACAGTTTATACTCCTACCAGAATGCAGGTGATGTCTCTCTTTAAGCATATTTTCATATTTTAAAATTTCTGTCATTTGGTGTATTTATAATGGTATATGGTGTTTTTAATTTGTGTTTTCTTGATTATTAATGTGGTTGGGTATATGTTTATTGGCCTTTTCGATAACCTTTTATAGGGTTATTCAAGTCTTTTGCCATTGTAAATATCTTCTGTGACTTGTCTTTGTATTTCATATTTCTATTTGTTTTTCCTGTTGTGTATTAATTAAAACTTAGTATATTCCATATTTTTTCTAAGAGTTTAGTTTCACTGATGAGATCTATGTGTGTAGGCTTTGTACGACTAATACATTAGCAGCCCCAGGTGTATATTTAGATTCCTAAAATTTTTTAGAGAATGTTCATGTCTAATTGGAAGTCCTATCGTTAGTCTTAGAGTTGCCTTCTAATATTTGCCAAAATTTAAAAATCCTGGCTTGACTATAATTGAAGCTTATTTTTTTCTCCTATCTGGATGATTGGTTTTTAAAATCTCTGAGATCTGAATCTAAAATCAGACATTGACTATGATGCCCTGACTCATCCTGAGGCCACAGCTACTTTTACTACCAGTTAATTACTGGACTCCAAGTACTCTTAGCCATTGTGACTGGGACTAGTAGTTGGTCAGTTAATTAAAAATAAGGCAAAGAATCATAAAAAAGAAATATGCACATTTTATTTCAATAAATACATACACACAAAACCCTTACAAATGAACATTTATATGTATTTATAGGCTAATCTGTTGACTTGGGGTAAAACTTTTTCTTTGAGTATGAATCTTGCTTAAGTACAAAAAGTATCTTCTATGATTTCTATGTTCCATTTCTTTTAGATGGTACATAAACTTGAAGATGCTTATAAAGCAATCTGAGTGTAGATATCTTTTAAGTATTTATAATTTTTCCAAATCTTTTATGATTATCTTCCCTATACCTTTTTCTTTCTTTCTTTCTTTCTTTATTTTCTTACTAGTCATCCATTTTATGCACATCAGTGTATACATGTCAATTCCAATCGCCCAATTCATCCCACCCTCACCTCACCCGCCACCACTTTCCCCCTTGGTGTCCATACATTTGTTCTCTACGTCTGTGTCTCAATTTCTGCCCTGAAAACCGGTTCATCTGTACCATTTTTCTAGGTTCCACATATATGTGTTAATATACGATATTTGTTTTTCTCTTTCTGACTTACTTCACTCTGTATGACAGTCTCTGGATGCATCCACGTCACTACAAATGACCCAATTTCATTCCTTTTCATGGCTTAGTAATATTCCATCTTCTTTATCCATTCGTCTGTCGATGGGCATTTAGGTTGCTTCCATGACCTGGCTATTGTAAATAGCGCTGCAATGAACATTGGGGTGCGTGTGTCTTTTTGAATTATGGTTTTCTCTGGATATATGCCCAGTAGTGGGATTGCTGGGTCATACGGTAATTCTATTCTTAGTTCTTTAAGGAACTGCCATACTGTTCTCCATAGTGGCTGTATCAATTTACATTCCCACCAACAGTGCAAGAGGGTTCCCTTTTCTCCACACCCTCTCCAGTATTTGTTGTTTGTAGATTTTCTGATGATGCCCATTCTAACTGGTGTGAGGTGATACCTCATTGTAGTTTTGATTTGCATTTCTCTAATAGTGATGTTGAGCAGCTTTTCACGTTCTTCTTGGCCATCTGTATGTCTTCTATGGAGAAATGTCTATTTAGGTCTTCTGCGCATTTTTGAATTGGGTTGTTTGTTTTTTTAATATTCAGCTGCATGAGCTGTTTATATATTTTGGAGATTAATCCTTTGTCTGATGATTCATTTGCAAATATTTTCTCCCATTCTGAGGGTTGTCTTTTCATCTTGTTTATGGTTTCCTTTGCCGTACAAAAGCTTTTAAGTTTCATTAGGTCCCATTTGTTTATTTTTGTTTTTATTTCCATTACTCTAGGAGGTGGATCAAAAAAGATCTTGCTGTGATTTATGTCAAAGAATGTTCTTCCTATGTTTTCCTCTAAGAGTTTTATAGTGCCCAGTCTTACATTTAGGTCTCTAATCCATTTTGAGTTTATTTTTGTATATGGTGTTAGGGAGTGTTCTAATTTCATTCTTTTACATGTAGCTGTCCAGTTTTCCCAGCACCACTTATTGAAGAGACTGTCTTTTCTCCATTGTATATCCTTGCCTCCTTTGTCATAGATTAGTTGACCATTTGCTTGTTTGTATTTTTTACATTTTTTTCCCTGTAATTGATTTCTAATCTCATAGCGCTGTGGTCAGAAAAGATGCTTGATATGATTTCAATTTTCTTAAATTTACTGAGGCTTGATTTGTGACCCAAGATGTGATCTATCCTGGAAAATGTTCTCTGCGCACTTGAGAAGAAAGTGTAATCTGCTGTTTTTGGATGGAATGTCCTATAAATATCAATTAAATCTATCTGGTCTATTGTGTCATTTAAAGCTTGTGTTTCCTTATTAATTTTCTGTTTGGATGATCTGTCCATTGGTGTAAGTGAGGTGTTAAAGTCCCCCACTATTATTGCATTACTGTCGATTTCCTCTTTTAGAGCTGTTAGCAGTTGCCTTATGTATTGAGGTGCTTCTATGTTGGGTGCATATATATTTATAATTGTTACATCTTCTTCTTGGATTGATCCCTTGATCATTACGTAGTGTCCTTCCTAGTCTCTTGTAACATTCTTTATTTTAAAGTCTATTTAAAAAAATTTTTTTTTGTGGTACGTGGGCCTCTCACTGTTGTGGCCTCTCCTGTTGCGGAGCACAGGCTCCGGAAGTGCGGGCTCAGCGGCCATGGCTCACGGTCCCAGCCGCTCCGTGGCATGTGGGATCTTCCCGGACTGGGGCACAAACCCGTGTCCCCTGCATTGGCAGGCAGACTCTCAACCACTGCACCACCAGAGAAGCCCTAAAGTCTATTTTATCTGATATGAGTATTGCTACTCTAGCTTTCTTTTGATTTCCATTTGCATGGAATATCTTTTTCCATCCCCTCACTTTCAGTCTGTATGTGTGCCTAGGTCTGAAGTGGGTCTCTTGTAGACAGCATATGTACGGGTCTTGTTTATGTATCCATTCAGCCAGTCTGTGTATTTTGGTTGGAGCATTTAATCCATTTACATTTAAGGTAATTATCAATATGTATGTTCCTATTACCATTTTCTTAATTGTTCTGGGTTTGTTATTGTAGGTCTTTTCCTTCTCTTCTGTTTCCTTCCTTGTGAAGTTCCTTTAGCATTTGTTGTAAAACTTGCTTGCTGGTTCTGAATTCCTTAGCTTTTACTTGTCTGTAAAGCTTTTGATTTCTCCATCGAATCTGAATGAGATCCTTGCTGGGTAGGGTAATCTTGGTTGTAGGTTCTTCCCTTTCATCGCTTTAAGTATATCATGCCACTGCCTTCTGGCTTGTAGAGTTTCTGCTGAGAAATCAGCTGTTAACCTTATGGTAGTTCCCCTGTGTGTTATTTGTCGTTTTTCCCTTGCTGCTTTCAATAACTTTTCTTTGTCTTCAGTTTTTGCCAGTTTGATTACTATGTATGTGTCTTGGCGTGTTTCTCCTTGGGTTTATCCTGTGTGGGACTCTGCACTTCCTGGACTTGGGTGGCTATTTCCTTTCCCATGTTAGGGAAGTTTTTGACTATAATCTCTTCAAACATCTTCTCGGGTCCTTTCTCTTTCTCTCCTTCTGGGACCCCTATAATGCGAATGTTGTTGTGTTTAATGTTGTCCCAGAGGTCCCTTAGGCTGTTTTCATTTCTTTTCATTCTTTTTTCTTTATTCTGTTCTGCAGCAGTGAATTCCACCATTCTGTCTTCCAGGTCACTTATCTGTTCTTCTGCCTCAGTTATTCTGCTATTGATTTCTTCTAGTGCATTTTTCATTTCAGTTATTGTACTGTTCATCTCTGTTTGTTTGTTCTTTAATTCTTCTAGGTCTTTGTTAAACATTTCTTGCATCTTCTTGATCTTTGCCTCCATTCTTTTTCTGAGGTCCTGGATCATCTTCACTATCATTATTCTGAATTCTTTTTCTGGATTTCATTTAGTTGTTTCTCTGGGGTTTTATCTTGTTCCTTCATCTGGTACATAGCCCCCCGCCTTTTCATTTTGTCTGTCTTTCTGTGAGTGTGGTTTTAGTTCCACAGGCTGCAGGATTGTAGTTCTTCTTGCTTCTGCTGTCTGCCCTCTGGTGGATGAGGCTATGTAAGAGACTTGTGCAAGTTTCCTGATGGGAGGGACTGGTGGATGGTAGAGCTGGCTGTTGCTCTGGTGGGCAGAGCTCAGTAAAGCTTTAATCCACTTGACTGCTGATGGGTGGGGCTGGGTTCCCTCCCTGTTGGTTGTTTGGCCTGAGGCGACCCAACACTGGAGCCTACCTGGGCTCTTTGGTGGGGCTAATGCCAGACTCTGGGAAGGCTCACGCTAAGGAGCACTTCCCAGAACTTCTGCTGGCAGTGTCCTTGTCCCTTGGTGAGCCACAGTTGCCCGCCGCCTCTGCAGGAGACCCTACAACACCAGCAGGTAAGTCTGGTTCAGTCTCCCGTGTGGTCACTGCTCCTTCCCCTGGGTCCCGATGCACACACTACTTTGTGTGTGCCCTTCAAGAGTGGAGTCTCTGTTTACCCCAGTCCTGCCGAAGTCCTGCAATCAAATTCCGCTAGCCTTCAAAGTCTGATTCTCTAGGAATTCCTCCTCCCGTTTCCAGGCCCCCAGGTTGGGAAGCCTGATGTGTGGCTCAGAACCTTCACTCCAGTGGGTGGACTTCTGTGGTATAAGTGTTCTCCAGTTTGTGAGTCGCCCACCCAGCAGTTACGGGATGTGATTTTATTGTGATAGCGACCCTCCTACCATCTCAGTGTGGCTTCTCCTTTGTCTTTGGATGTGGGGTATCTTTTTTGGTGAGTTCCAGTGTCTTCCTGTTGATGATTGTTCAGCAGTCAGTTGTGATTCCGGTGTTCTCGAAAGAGGGAGTGAGAGCACGTCCTTCTACTCCGCCATCTTGAACCCATCTCCCTATAGCTTTTAAAAAGACTTGCTTTAAAATTATTTAATTTGAGTTTTCATATAAATATTTTTATACTCATATTTCTTTAACTTATATAATAATTAAATTACATAATAACAGCATAAGCACAAGTGTCATACATGTTTGGAAACATGTACTACTGATTCTTGGTAAGTATATGACTCAATTAGTGGGATCAGAAGGACCTTATTCTAGAGGTATTCTAGAGCGTGACCCACTTTTTTATAGCATTATTGTCCTGTGGGAATCAGTCTGTATGTTATACAGTGGGAATGATCTATAGTCAGAAATATATTCATGTGAATTGTACATTTACTGCATTTCTCACACTGTCTGTCACATTTTACTTCCAATCAGTTCAAAGTAGTGTAAGTGAAGACATGTTCTTAACATTTTTCATTGCCTAGAGTGAAAAAAATAGAGATATATACATGGTTAAAGGCACTGAAAATATTGGCATTTCTTTCTCAATTTTTGAGGCTTGGGGTGAGGAGAGTGAGGGTGATGAGTGGAAAGAATACCTGCAAACATCCTCAGATGTTACCCACCTTAAAGGGCTGTGTTTAAACTTATGCTCCATATTTTATTAGGAGAGCTACACTGGAAATTTCACTTATCTTTCCTTAATTACAGTTTTCTGACATGGGCAATATTAAGGTTGCTAATTAGTCATGTTTTATGAGTTATATCAATTTCCATGTATGTACATATATTTATATATGTTAATTTATGTATGTATATTAAATTATTATATATGCATAAACAGTTATATTACACTTATAATGTTTAAACACAAAGTTTTTAGAATATAGTATGTCAGGCACTTTGGTTATATGTTAAAATATATCTCAATATGACTTAACTTACTGTTTTCCCAAGTAGAAAAGCCTTTGAAAAATGTAAGTGAATAATTGAATAGTTCCCAGAATTTAAAATTGCAGAGGAGTGTCTTGAGTGCTATATTGGGAGCATTGGTGAATAAAGGATGCAATGGTAATGATATATGCCAAAAAAAAAAAGACAGAAGAAATACATTTAGCATCACGATGACACTGTATACATGCGCGTACACACACACACGAGAAACAAAAAGTGTTTTGAAACACTACTTAGCATTTCATGCAATATATTCATGTACTATATTCTGTTCTATTCTGTTTCTTTTTAAAAAAAAAGATTCGTTCATGTCATAATTCAATAGATTATGACATGCATTTTGAAAAACACAAAATGAGGACTAATTCTAGACAGAAGCAAAGAGGATTATCACATGGTCAGATTAGAAACTACTTTTTACTTTTATATCTGTTCTGACTGTGATACTGTTCCTTTTAATAACATTTTGTTTTTAATTGTGGTAAAGCATAATGTGAAATTTACCATCTTAACAATTTTAAGTGTACGGTTCAGTAGAGTTAAGTATATTGCTATACAGCCAGTGTTGGACACTTGGGCTGCTTCTACTTTTTGGCTTATGTAAATAATACTGCTACAGATATCGGTGAACAAATATGTCCTCGAGACTCTGCTTTCAATTCTTTTGGATATATACCCAGAAGTGGAATTGCTGGAGCACAGGGTAATTCTATTTTTAATTTTTTTTTTTTTTTTGCACGGTACACGGGCCTCTCACTGTTGTGGCCTCTCCCGTTGCGGAGCACAGGCTCCGGACGCTCAGGCTCAGAGCGGCCATGGCCCACGGGCCTAGCCACTCCACGGCATGTGGGATCTTCCCGGACTGGGGCATGAACCCGTGTCCCCTGCATCGGCAGGCAGACTCTCAACCACTGTGCCACCAGGGAAGCCCCTATTTTTAATTTTTTGAGGAAGCACTGTACAATATTTCATAGCAGCTTTATACCATTTTATATTCCCACCAACAGCACACACGCATTCCAATTTCTCCATATCCTTGCCAGCACTTGTTATTTTCAGTATTTTTGATTTTTGATAGTAGCCATCCTAATGGATGTGAGGTGGTAGCTCATTGTGGTTTTGACTTGCATTTCCCTATTAGTGAAGGTGAGCATCTTTTCATTTGCTTGTTGGCCATTCGTATATCTTCTTTGGAGTAATGTCTATTCAAGTCCTTTGCCCATTTTTAATTTGGGTTGTTTGTATTTTTGTGGTTGTATTATAGGAGTTCTTTATATATTCTGAATATTAGTACCTTATCAGATCTGTCATTTGTAAATACTCTCTCATTCTGTTGATTGCCTTTTTGTGATACTGTTTGGGCTCAAGTACTCATCCAAAGGAAATTTCATTTCATGTTGAACTTACTTTGGGATGAGAACCTATAAAAGAAGGCTCGACCAGTGTGACTTAAGGCTATCATATTCTTTTGGGAATAGAAAACGCAGTCCTGGAGCAGTTTTAAGCCAGTTTTAATTTGAAATATCTGCCCCAGTCATATACCAAGGGAGATTTATTTGTGGACATAGTATTTAAATATTATTTGAGTTTTATTTCCCAGAATCAGAGTTTATGATAAGCAAGATAGAAAAACAACTACATAATGAGAAATTAGAGGATATCATATATAGCTTTCCTGAAATTATTTTATAGTATGTTGTCGGATTATTATTATTTTTTTAAATCCTTATTTATTTGTTTGCTTGTTTATTTATTTATTTTTGGCTGTGTTGGGTCTTCGTTGCTGTGCGCAGGCTTTCCTTAGATGCGGCGAGTGGGGGCTACTCTTCATTGCAGTGCGTGGCCTTCTCATTGCGGTCGCTTCTCTTGTTGTAGAGCACCAGCTCTAAGCGCGCAGGCTTCAGTAGTTGTGGCTCACGGGCTTAGTTGCTCCACAGCATGTGGGATCTTCCTGGACCAGGGCGCAAACCCAGCGGATTCTTAACCACTGCACCACCAGGGAAGTGCTAGATTATTATTATTTATAGCAATACTTTAAAGTTCATTTTATGGGTAATATGTTTCTTTTTTTGGCCTTTTCCAATTTGAGCCCCTTTCCAATGAAAGTCCCTCTACTTTCATTTTCTTTATTTTTCTCAGATAAGTTTTAGATTTTTTCCTTAATATATATTTCAATCCTTATGTAAGAGGAAAAAGAAATAACAAATTCATTTCCTGATTTATACGTATCTTTATAATATACTTCTTATATTCTAAGAAAAAAATCTGTGTTTATCCTTCTGTTACTAAGAACATACTGACTCTCACTTAGGAACTGATTTATTCAAAGCTAAGTAACATTCTTTTACTCTCTAACTCTGGTCATTCTCTGGCAATTTAGTAATGGAAAGAATAAAAATTCTCCTCTCAAGAGAACTTAATCCATCTTAATTTAGTTTAAAGCTTAACAGGAAGACCTATTATTAATGACTTCAGTGAGGTTCATTGGGAAAAGTAAGCCAATATTTCAGTGAGACAATTGAAATTGCTTCTTTAGTAATACTTTTTTTTAACCTGTTACTTTGAAAAACATAGAAAAAAAGTTACAAAAATGGTATAGTGAATTCCCTTCATCCAAATTTGCTAATTGTTAACATTATGTAACAATTACTCTGTCAGTTTCTTTGCATTCCTGTGTGTGTGTATGTGTGTAAATGTATTTATAACATCAAGAACTTGAGATAATGTCTATTGAAAGAAATGTTCTGACTCTTGAAAAAAACGATGAGGAATATTTTACTGCATAATATTTACTCCTTCAGTACTGAAACATCACTCAAGGACATCTAAAGGAAGATAATACACATTTTAAAAGATCACATAAAGAAAAGTGATAGGTTTTAATGAGCTGAATTTCCCACCAAATTACTAAAATTCTATTTTTATGAAAATCTAGAGAGAAGTTTATTACTATCAAAAGAGAATTGATCACATATTATTTCACATCTAAACTGAATTCCCAGCATAATGAATTCGAGACAAATTCATAATTTATTACAGTTTCCCTTGTTTTAGGCACACATGTCTATATAACAGATACAGCATTTTATAGAAATTCAAGAGAAGCATGGTAAGTATTTCAGTGAAGTCTCATAAGAGTTAAGAAAAAACTTACGTGAAGTGCAGGGTACACATATACACAACTAAGGAGAATAATGATTATCAGGTAAGCACGGAATATATTCTTCAGTCAAATTCATAAGGTACTACACATTAATGAAAGATCACTTCCACTTTATTACTTAGTTTAAGCATATATTGTAAGGACATTTATTCTCTTTGACCTCTTTTCCAAAGCACACTTCCTTCATTTTATTTCTTAAACTGTGTAATTACCCAGTTTGTTTTTAAGATAGAGGGGATCCCCTTTAACTCGCGTTCACCAGATTTTGTCATAGTTCAGTATTTTGCATAATTGTGTTTTGTGTCATTGGAGAGAGGCGGTGTAGTAGTATGGCAAAAAGCCTGGACCCTGGAGTCAAAGTTCCTGGGTTTGAATATAGACTGCTACTCATCTTGTGTGTCTCAGTTTCTTCATCTGTGACATGTGTATAATAATAGTACCTATCTTACAGAGTTGTAACAGACACTATATAAGCTAATGCATAAAAGAGCATGCACAGAATAAGAGCTTAATAAATGGTCATTGTCGTTATTTGTCTGAACACTTAACAAAATTATAAGTACTTATACAACAGTCACTCTTTCTGATTACCCTATTGGGTACCTACCATGTGTGGGTACTGTACTAAAAATGAATAAAATATATCCCCAAGCTTTAAGGAGTTCATGGTTTAGTAAAGAAGATGAACATCAGACAAATAATTACAATATAATAAGTGCCTAATAGAAGTAGTTCTGTGGGATTACTGAGTCAGGAGTAACTAACCTCTGTCTAGGAAAGTTAGAAAAAAATTTATATGAGTGTTGGGTATGCAGAGGTTTATCCTACTATTCTGGTGTGTTGGTGTTATTTAATTGGAGGAGCCATAAAAGGCAAATGCTGAGGAACTACTACAGATTAAAAGAGACAGTAGAAACATGATAGCTAAGTACACACTGACTGGATCCTGTATTGGGGGAAATTGCACTAAAGGACAGGATTGGGACATTAACTAAATTGGATATGCACTGTAAATTAGATTACAGAACATTACTAATGTTAAATTTCCTGAAGTTGATCACTATACTGTAAAAGAATTTCTGTTCTAAGACACATTGCTGAAATATCAAAGGAGTAAAGGGGAATAACACTATTAGAGAGTAGTTTGTGATATATTTGAATTTTCCTGATATTTCAAAAACAATCTCAGAGCCATTTAGCAATGGTTCACCTTCCTCAGCAAGGAACTGAGAGGACTGTATCACAAACTACTCTCAGATAGTTCGGGGGGAAAATGCACATACACTCACACACAGAATGATGAAGCCTATGTGGCAAAGTGTTTAAAAACTGGTGACCTAGGGCTTCTCTGGTGGTGCAGTGGTTAAGAATCTGCCTGCCAATGCAGGGGACATGAGTTTGAGCCCTGGTCCTGGAAGATCCCACATGCCGTGGAGCAACTAAGCCCATGCGCCACAACTACTGAGCCTGCGCTCTAGAGCCCGCGAGCCACAACTACTGAGCCCACGAGGTGCAACTACTGAAGCCTGCATGCCTAGAGCCTGTGCTCCTCAACAAGAGAAGCCACCACAATGAAAAGCCCGCACACTGCAAGGAAGAGTAGCCCCCGCTGGCCGCAACTAGAGAAAGCCCATGTGCAGCAAAGAAGACCCAACGCAGCCAAAAATAAATAAATAAAATAACTTTATTAAAAAACCAAAAACTGGTGACTTGAGTATACAGCAGTTGTATTACTTTTATAGCTTTTCTACAAATTTGATATTATTTCAAAAGAGAAAACTTAAGGGGGGAGAAAAAAGGAAAGAGCTTCATAGGGAGGAGGCACTTGAACTGTATCATAGGGGCTTAATTCACCAGGTAGATAAGGAGGAGCAGAGGCAGATAGGTAGAAAGCCATAGCAGTGTGAAAGAGCATGACTTAACTTGCAAGGCAGTTCAGTGTGGTAATTTCCATGTCACTGTAAGAATACATTCTCTCAAACATCTATAGAGAATTAGCTTGGATATTCATTAATCTGATGTTTGTTGAATCTCACTGCCAAAAATTCAAGAAACATTTAGCAAATTATTGGACTACATTTATGCCAAAGAAAGCCATTGTTTTGTATACTTGTATCACCAAGAAATCATCCTGAAGTTTTTTTCTCTTTGACAGCCTGTAATTCTTCATGAATATTTAGAAATGACAAGGCCATTTATGTGGAAGAGTTTGAGCAGCCTTAAGACCAAGTAGAGAGTAGAAATTTAGTATCCTCATACACCTAAATTGAAAAGCAGTTCTCATTTTGGTAGAATCTCATTATTAGTGATAATTTAGAAATTTGGATCAACAAAAGCAATAAGAATAAAACTATAATTAAGCATTTTATATCATCAGTGTCAGTATTTACTAGGGAAGTATTTTAGAGTGGAGCTGAAAAGAATCTTTTTGTAAGAAATCTTTGAAAGAGCAAAATAAGTGATTTGGTAGTAATTTTCACCTTTAGAAGTCAGAATGATCGAGTGCAGATAATTTTTCAAACTTCCTATGTTTTTTTGTGTCTTTTTCCTTTTAAATTTTCTGTTTCTTAAATCTAGAGGATGAAGGTTTTATTTCTGATGATAGTCACTTAAATTATTTATATTGCAAATCTTTGATAGCAAGACTTCTATATGTATCTTAAAAAATATCAGATGGCTCTGTGCTCTATATAGAGAATAATTTTTTTTTTAGAGAATAATTTCTAGACATATAAATGAAAGTTAATGGACGTGGTACTTAAACAGTATCCATTCAGTTCCTTGCTGAGGAAAGGGAACCATTGCTGAATGGTTTTCAGATTGTTCTTGGAATATAAGGAAAATTTGTCATAAAATTTCTAGTGAGGTAGTTTAAGATCATGAAATACACTTAAATTTTTAAAAATTTTCTGAAGCAATTGTAATTTTTCCATATTCTCACATAATTTTTCCATATTCTCATGTATTCTCACATAAATTTATATCTACATAATCTCTGTATAATGCTCCATTTTGAATTCTTCTGTCAAACAAATTAAAACACTGGCGCTGGGGCTTCCCTGGCACAGGGAAGAGAGGCGCAATTGTTGAGAGTCCGCCTGCCGAGGTAGGGGACACGGGTTCGTGCCCCGGTCCGAGAAGATCCCACATGCCGCGGAGCGGCTAGGCCCGTGAGCCATGGTCGCTGAGCCTGCGCGTCCGGAGCCTGTGCTCCGCAACGGGAGAGGCCACAACAGTGAGAGGCCCGCGTACCGCTAAAAAACAAAACAAAACAAAAAAAACACTGGCGCATCATCCAATCTGAATTATTTATTATAAGATGAATTTTCTTCCATTTTGAGGCTGAGCTATGGGAGAAGTTTTTGGTTAAATGAAATAAAGCCAGAGTTGTTAGGATTAATAACGCAATTTGTAATTATAAATCTTATTTCTAAGATTAGTAAGATAGGATATTAACTTTCATGGTTTCTTGATATTTACTAGAATAGTTGAATTTTACGATGTAAAAAATATCAGCTGAATCTTTGTGTGATGCTGTTTGTAGGAAAGTTTATGATAGATTGAACTGCTAAAGTTAGCATACTTGATTGTGTTGTATAACAAAGATATGCAAGCTTTTAGAAATCTCTAAAACTTAAGAATTTAGTCATTAGAGAATGTGAAGTAATCCGTGTTTATCTTTTCTCAGATCATAGTTACTCATAAAAGTAACTTGTAACTTTAATGCTTTGCATATTTTAAACTATTTTGATATATCTGCAAAATGTCCAAATAGTTATCACAGTTGCTTTTTTTTTTTTTCTGAGTGCAATGGTAGTAATATCTGTGTTGTATTTATATATGTAGAAAGAGGGCTGGTTTGAAGGATCAGGAGGTATACATAATTATTTAAAATTATAGTTGTTTTTATTAAGTGTATTTAAAATTCTTTTGAGAGTTCATAATATTTTGTTGCTGCTTCCTCTAATTATGAGAAAGGGAAAGAATTGACCAATGCAGGTTTAATTTTTCTTTTTGGTTTTTCTTAGCAATTGAAAGCATGTAGTGAAGAGCATGAAGACAGAGAATGTTTGAACCAAGCTATTACTGCTCTCATGAATCTCCAAGGTAGTATGGACCGAATTTACAAGCAGTATTCACCTAGACGCCGACCTGGGTAATTCCAAACTGTTGAAAATATGAATGCTTATGGAATACTTCTCTTACGTCTGATGTCTGGTTTTCTAAAGAAGTGTTACTTACAGTGATAGTTGCATTCTTGAAAGTTATAGTTTTGTTTTACATTTTTCTTTTGTCCTTTAGTCTTTTAAAATTGGCATTGTCATATTGTTAAGATATATTTAATAAAATTTTTAAAAGATATATTAAATAATTTTTGTATCATTTATGTAAGAAATTTAGTGTTACTTTCATTTTAATTCTTATAGCATTAAGAATGATATATAGAGCCTCTACTATTTCTCTTTCACAATAATGAAATTGAGGCATGTATTATTTAGTGGCAAAGTTAGAAGAGAGTAAATGCTGTGTGCAAAATCTAGTGTTTAGTTATTTAATATTTTTGTCACTTGATTTGAGGTAGTTCATACCTAAGGCAATTAAGGTTGCTTAACCATTGAATAAGCTAAATTTATCTGGGTTTTTTGTTGTTGTTGCTGTTTTTTTAGGGATCCTGTTTGCCCTTTTTATAATCGTCAATTAAGAAGCAAGCACCTGGCTATTAAAAAAATGAATGAAATTCAGAAAAACATAGATGGATGGGAAGGCAAAGATATTGGACAGTGTTGTAATGAATTTATTATGGAAGGCCCATTGACAAGAATTGGTGCTAAACACGAACGGCATATTTTTCTCTTTGATGGCTTAATGATTAGCTGCAAACCCAATCATAGCCAGTCACGCCTTCCAGGATACAGTAGTGCAGAATACAGGTTAAAAGAAAAATTTGTCATGAGGAAAATACAAATATGTGATAAAGAAGATACTTGTGAGTGCAAACATGCTTTTGAATTAGTATCCAAAGATGAAAACAGCATAATATTTGCTGCTAAGTCTGCTGAAGAGAAAAATAATTGGATGGCAGCACTTATTTCTCTTCATTATCGTAGTACTCTAGATCGAATGCTAGATTCAGTATTACTGAAGGAAGAAAATGAACAACCACTTAGGTTACCGAGTCCTGAAGTGTATCGTTTTGTGGTAAAAGACTCTGAGGAAAACATTGTTTTTGAAGACAACTTGCAAAGTAGAAGTGGAATCCCCATTATTAAAGGAGGAACTGTGGTGAAATTAATTGAAAGGTTAACATATCACATGTATGCAGGTATGTAAGGAAGGAACCCCTCCAAAATATGGTACTTTGAATTAATTAAACTGAATAAATTGAATATGCAACCTGTTTTATGCTCTACCTTTTCAGATCCCAATTTTGTTCGCACTTTTCTTACTACGTATCGTTCATTTTGTAAACCACAGGAATTGCTAAGCTTACTGATTGAACGGTAAGAAAAGTATTTCACTTATATTTAAATTTTTTTTAAAGTTAACTGTTTTGTACCTTGCAAAGTGCTAGGTATCTAGTATGTACTCAGGTAGTTTTTGAACATAATTTATTTGACATTAAATTTGCAGTATTACTATTCTCTTCAAGCAGCATACTTACTGAAATCCCTGTTTATAACAGATCTTTTCAGATCTTAGCAATATTTATAGTGGTAATCAGAAAGACCCATTTTTACAGGATAAAAAAACTATGAATTTTAATGAAATCTTTTCTATTCAATAAAACAATACTTCCTTGAGAGAGACTTTTTACTTCTGAAACAAACGTTTTATTGTGGAAATTTTTAAAACATAAACAAGAGTAAATAGAATATAATAAACCCCATTTATCAATCATCCAACTTCAATAATTATCAAATTATGTTTCATCTGTTTCCATACTGACTTGAACACCCTAATTCCAGGATTATTTTGAAGTAAATCCTTGGCAACATATTTCATCTGTAAATATTCCCATTTTGTATTTCTAAAAGATAAGTATCCTTATTAAAAGCATAATACAGTATCATTATTAGACCTAAAAAAATTAAAATTTCCTTTATTATGATTAATTTTTTTTTTTTTCTTTTTGCGGAGAATTTTTCACTGTTGTGGCCTCTCCCATTGCGGAGCACAGGCTCCGGATGCGCAGGCCCAGCGGCCATGGCTCACGGGCCCAGCCGCTCCGCGGCATATGGGATCCTCCCAGACTGGGGCACGAACCCGTATCCCCTGCATCGGCAGGCGGACTCTTAACCACTGCGCCACCAGGGAGGCCCTATGATTAATTTTTTTAAATTAAGTTTTGGATTGACTTTTTCTTTTTTTACTGAGTATGTTAGTAGTACTTTAAATGCTTTATAGGTTAAATTATAGTATCTGGACTTCAAAATAATTTTTGTTTTACATTTTCAAACTTAACTACCAGAATTTTATCTGGACCTCTATCATTATGTTGTTCCATGAAACTAAGTATAGCAGACTGAGTTAGTATAATGTGCTATGAAGATTTACTTAGCTGCCTTTCCATGTCCAAAATAAGGAAAGCACATGTTAGACTTACATTTTAGCTGTATTTCCTATGGTTGGGGAAGGTTTTTTTTTTTTTAACTTTGATTTTTTTACCTTATCCACTTAGTTATGTTTTTTAAATAATATTTAAAATTCAGTGTGGGACTTCTCTTTGGATTTATATTCATTTATTTTAGGAAATTTGCTTTCATTTTAATAAATTAAATATTAAGGACAGATTATTAGATAAGGTATCTCTGTTATGTTCTTTAAAGAGGTCATACTCTTTATAGATTCTTTTCTTGGATCTTTTCCACTGACCTTTCGTATGTTGGTCAATGCTAGTTATTAAACTTTTTTTGATAAAAGTAAGAATATAAGTACTTAGTACTATAGACAAAGGGCAGTTTTTTGTAGTATGTAATACTTCAAGAGAAGTTTATCAGTAATTGCACTTTTCACATAAATGGTAGTAAAGAAGGTTGCTTAGTTAAAATATTTTTTCTGCTGTATTTGAAATCTTTCTCATTTCTGTATGAACAACAAAAAATTTCTCTCATTTTGCTTTTCTTCTTAGATTTGAAATTCCAGAGCCAGAACCTACTGAAGCAGATAAATTGGCAGTAGAGAAAGGCGAGCAGCCAATCAGTGCGGACCTTAAAAGGTTTCGCAAGGAATACGTCCAACCAGTACAACTTAGGTTTGGCCTGAATATTATATTTTTTATGTACCATTCAATTTTCAATACTTAGTTAGCACAAAAGTTTTTACCTCTTAATTCAGATGTAGGTATTATTAATTTCATAGCAGTTTAAATTAAACTTCCAAAGTTCTTTTTATGTGAAGCTACTCTTAATTCCCTGAAGAAAATTAATTATTAAAATATACTGTGTTATATGCATCAGATACCTCTAGCATGTGATATGTTATGCTTGCAGGTCAGGGTACCTAATAAATAAAAATTATAAAATTTCATATGAATTTTGCCTACTGTCAATCCCCCCTCCCCTTTTTGTCTTCGTTATCTCATTGTGATCATTTAGTAATTCTGGGCTTTTTTTTTACCATTTATAATATTTATGAAAGTTCTAGTTCTTTCCTCACTCTTTTCCCACAAGATACATAGACATTTGTTACTTGTCTAAAAAGTGTCATTTCAATCATTTTTTTTCATGCTTTTTCTTTTTAAAAAAATTTTTACTGAACTATAGTTAATTTACAATCTTGTGTTAGTTTCAGGTGTACAACAAAGTGATTCAGTTTTATATATATATATATATTTTTTTTTCTTTTTTAGATTCTTTTCCATTATAGGTTATTACAAAATAGTGAGTGTAGTTCCCTGTGCTATACAGTAGGTCCTTATTGGTTATCTGTTTAATAATTTCTAAAAATGTATCTGATAATAACATCTGCTGGTTGTTGGGTTACTCTGTGTGCCTAAGTGATTTATCTTTTTTATCTCATCCTCACAACACAATTACTATTTCCACTTTGTTTAAGAGAAAATTGAAACTTTAACAGGATAAAGTAATTTGAGATAGGTCATATGAAGGGAGTGACAGGAGAGGATCCATATCTGACTTCCTAAACCAGTGCTTGTTTGTTTGTTTCAGTGTTCACTGAGCATTGAAAATTGGAAGCTCCTTTGATTAGGCCTATTTATAGTCCAAGTGAAAACCAAAGTATTATCTACCTTTTTCCATGGGAAAACTGAGATATCTTATTAATTGTATATGATCTAAATATTTTTTCCCTGTAAATGTTGTTTCCTTGATTAGTATTAATGAATAAATTGACATTTTGAAACTGAGTATATTAACTGCTTATTTTTCAGGATGATTGCCACAAAAAAATGCAATTTTAGAGGAATGATAGTGCTCCCAACTATATGTCTCTCAGCCAAAACTTTTAATGTGTCATTCTTTGCATAAGAAGATGAGATTATTTACCCCTGAACAATAAAGAAGTAATTAATTTTTTTCTCCTAGCTGTGATGCATTTGTACTAATACACACTCAAATTAAGCCCCTTGACATGAGGCACACATTTATGAGGTTGCTATATTAGAGCAGAATATAATATTAGACTCTCAGTCATCTATGTTCTTTAAGTATTTATTTATAAGCATTTTCTGTGTTCTCAGTCCTGTACTTGTAACTATAGTGAATACAGAAATAGCATAGAGGGACTTCCCTGGTGGTGCAGCGGTTAAGACTCCATGCTACCATCGCAGGGGGCACAGGTTTGGGAACTAAGATACTGCATGCTGCGCAGCGCTGCCAAACGAAAAAACAAAGAGCATAGAATATCCTCTTTGCCACTGTGATATTACAGTTTTATTGGGGAAAAGGGATACATGAAACAGTTGTATATTATTCTACTTTAAATGTTCAAGTGTTTAAGTGGCTTAGAAAGATACATCCTCATAAAATTTCAGGAAAATTAGGGAAAGCATTTTGGAAGAGGTAAAATCTGAAATTGCTCCCAAAGGATATATAGGATTTAGATAGATAGGCAGAAAGGTGATTGTTGGTACTCAGAGTCGTGAGAAACAGTATGAACAAATGCAGGAAGGCAGAAATGAGGGTAGTGTGCAGAGGAAATAGGTAAGGAAAATGACTCAAAAGGAATGAATTGTATTGCAGGTAGTAGTAGATTAGATTAACTACATGGAATGGGCGGAATTGTCAGTGGCCTTGAAATCCATGCCAAGTTATTAAACTTGGCCTATAAGCGTTGAAGGATTTTTAGCAATATAGTAATTTTTATAATGATAGTAACTTTTTCCAACATTGTATTACAAAATTTTTACATAACGCAAAGGTGAAAGAATTTTACAGTGAACTGTACCACCTAGGAATCTACCACCTAGATCTACTGTTAACAGTTTACTATCCTTATTTTATCACAGGTCTATGGATTTATCATTCTTCTTTTGGTCCATTAATCATCTAATTTGGGGGACATGTTTCAAAACACATTTCTCTTTAAATACTTCAGTTTGTATATAATTAACAGTTCAGTTTTTGTTTATTCTGTTGTTGTAAAATGTGTATATAATGAAACACACACATGTTAAGTGTACTCTGAATTTTTAACAAATACATCTCTATAATCCACACTCCTGTCAAGGTGTATAAGGTGTTACTATCACTCGGCAAAGTTCCCTAATGCCCATTCTAATCAGTTTTTATTCTCATTGCCCAAAGCAGCTTTCAGTTTCCTATATAGATTACTTTTACCTGTTTTATACTTTCATATAAATGGATTTGTGTATTATATACTCTTTTGTGTCTGACTTCTTTCACTCAACATGCTTTTGAGCATGTTGTTGCTTATATCAGTGTTTGTTCTATTTTATTGCTGAGGTGGTATTCTATTATATGAATATACCACAACTTGTTTATTCACTTTCCCACTGAAGGACACCTGGGTTCTTTTCAGTTTTTGATTATTATGATTAAAGCTGCTATGAAGTTTGTAAGTCTTTCGTGAACATATTTTTTCATATATCTCTTGTAAATAATTCAAAGTGGGAGGCTGGGTCATAGGGTAGGTGTGTGCTTAATTTTAAAAGAAACAGCCAAATCTTTTCCCAAAGTAATTGTACAATATTATACTCTCACCAACAATTTATGAAGTTCCACTTGTTCCTTATCCTTACCAGTATTTAGTGATGTCAGTGTTCATACCTTAGCCAAACAGGTGGGGTATAGTGATATCTCTTTATGATTTTAATTAGTATTTTTTCAATGATGCAATGTTGAGAACTTTTTATTGTCTGTTATTGGCTATTCGTATTTATTTGGTCAAGACTTTATTAAAATCTTCTGCCTATTTTTTATTGAGTTGTCTTTTCATTATGGAGTTGTAGTAGTGTATTGAGTAGGATTGGATGCCGGTCTTTTGTCAGATAAATGTTTTACACATATTTTCTCCCCATCTTTGGATTATCTTACTTTTCTTAATTTTGGTGAAATCTAGTGATGAGATTTTTTTTCTTTTACATGATAATAATTTTTAAATTACATTAGATTCTGTAGAAACTAGGAATTAGAAAGGATGGAAGCAGAGTTATTTGAAAACTAGTGTTAGCCTAGAAGCTATCAATTTTGTGATCACTTGAAATACTCTCTAAGCCACTGAGCTAACCAGGCACTTAAGGTTGTTTTATTACAGATACCATTAGTAATTTAAAAGTTTCTTAGTCTGGGAAAAAAACTATTGTCTGACTGTTGCTGGGGTCACGGGCAGTGGGTGGGAAGATTAACTAGAAATATTCATTGAAATAATGAAGGAAAAATGCTAATGTAATTAATATACACTATATGTGTCTTCGTGGTGGAGAATGGAATGTTTTATTTGTATAGGTTGCTTAAATCTCTATTGCTTAAATCTCTGTAAGTAATTATTTTTGAAGTACTGTAAAACAAAATAGCTCTGTCAGAAATATTTTTGTCTTTTGAAATAAAAGAATGTGAACCTACCTGTAAATTACATAGGAATTTGATGATAGCACTTGAATTTAGAACCAAATACACTACATCTTAGTTGGTTTTCCATTTTATGTGGAAAATACATCAAATTTTAGGGCTTTTAAAAAATCCTTTTATAATTGAAGAACTTAAAAGTTGCTTTTGTATTATACAGAGTATGAATTTTCTACATATAAATAAAGAAAAAGTACTTTTCCAGAACATAAATGGATAATTAAGTATAGAAGCCATGATTTTTATGCTTATAAATTTTTTAAAGTATAATTTTTGAATAATAAACAGTTCATATTACTGAAGTACTTAAGGTATTAGTTAAATAGAAATTAGAGACTCTCTTGAGTGTTATGTTGGCCCTAGTATATAAAAGTATCACCACGGCATTAGAGAAGTGCAAGAAGTATAATTGAATGCTTGGGTTTCACTAAAATGTGTTTCTTTTCATTTTGTCAGGATCTTAAATGTGTTTCGGCACTGGGTTGAACACCATTTTTATGACTTTGAAAGAGACTTGGAGTTGCTTGAAAGACTAGAATCCTTCATTTCAAGTGTAAGAGGTATATTATTTGAAGATTTGATTGGATCTTCTGTCTCATGAGGTTTTTTTTAAATTTATGACTTTCAATTTAAGAAGCTAAACTATTTTTCATTTTTAAAAGGCAGAAGTAACATTTGGAATAATTTTTATAGATTCTAAGGAGCTCACGTGTTTAGAACCACCTGAAGTGTTAAAATCTTGCCTTTTGAAGTTTTTTAGGAGAATCTTTTTTTTTAAGAAGTCAAAAGTCCTCTTTAGTAAATTTAAGCCCTTTAATGTTATCTCATCTCATGGTTGCCATTCCTTTAAATAATTGAATATTTGTATAATTTAATCTGTTTTCTTCTCCTCCTTAATCTTATCCTTCAGTTTTGAATGGTTAATAGCTTCTTAAATAATATTTACTTCCCCTGGAAAAGTTTTTGGTGTATTTTTGACAACTGAAAGATAGGAGTTTCCTACCTGAAGTTTCAGAACACAGCCCATGAAATGAAACTCTAGGTGGTGAATATTAAACAAATGTACATATCAAATGTATGCTGTTGAATCAAGAAAATTCATGTTTTCTCTGATAGTATAAGGCATTAATTAAGAATACCATAATTAAGTCTAGCTTCTTTCATCTCCTACTTGTTCTTTAAGGCAAATTTTACTTTAAATAGAGAATGTGATTCCTTTGTTTCAGTTTTGAGATGTTTAAAACACATTTTTATCATGTGTGCTTTAAAATTGTTTATAGTACTAAGTTAATTTTTAACTTCATGTTCTTAATGCAGACACTAGAGTATATGTGATCTAAGAAGCTTCTAAAATACACACACATATTAGAATAAAGCCAGTAAATGATTTTGTTTAAAGGCCTTTCCTATACAAGTTATACCTCAAGATAACTAAATAGTTGATGAGGGAAAGTTTTTAAAGAAACATTGCAACTAATAAGTGAAGAAGGAATGATAGAATTAGAATATTACCATTTCTCAACTCCTCCTAGTAACATCATAAAAAGAGAGACATTATATGCCTCTTATCAGAAATAGTCTTGCAAGTATTCATGTCGAAAGTTTATCCTGGACCAGATCAAATCTGTATGTGTTGATTTACAGAAGATACAGGGACAGAGAAACATGGCAAATGATACCACAGCGATGGAATTGGCAAAATTCAGACTTGGGAAACTCCACAAGTGAATTTCAACAAATAAATTGCAAGCAAAAATGAGAGATGATAGGGGAACCTGTAGATGAGAGGAGACTTGACACATACTGACTCAATGCAAAATGTAGATCTTGTTCAGATCCTATTTCATACAAACTAACTGTAATAAAACATGAGACGATCAGGGAAATGTGAATACTAACTAGGTATTTGATGATATTAAGAAGATATTGTCATTTTTATATGTGATAATGGTATTATGGTTATTTTAAAGTTTTTAACTTTTAGATAATACTTCAATATGAATGAAATTTTATGATATCTTAGATTTGCTTTGAAATAACATAAGGAGTAGAGGGCGGACATGAGTGGGGTTAGATGAAACAAAAAGTGCCATGAGTTGATAGTTGTTGAAGGTGCATGAAAGTTACAGATTATACGAAGATTTGCAGTTATATCTGTCAAGTAAAGGGCATTTTTGTTTGTGTTCTTTTTCTAGGGAAAACTATGAAGAAATGGGTAGAGTCAATTGCTAAGATCATCAAGAGGAAGAAACAAGCTCAGGCAAATGGAATAAGCCATAATATTACCTTTGAAAGTCCACCTCCACCAATTGAATGGCATATCAGCAGACCAGGGCAGTTTGAAACGTTTGATCTCATGACACTTCATCCAATAGAAATTGCACGTCAGCTGACACTTTTGGAATCTGATCTCTACAGGTAGACAATTAACATTAATTCGCTGCTCTGTTTTCAAGAACTTTGAACAGTTCCATCTATTTTCAGAACATTTTGAAAATTATTCATGTGTGCTTAAAAATACTTCATCTGTTCTTGTGTGTTGGGAAGAAAGTTCATAGCACAGTTTTTAACTATAGTCTGTTCTGCAGGTGAAAGTCATAAATTATTGCTCTTCAGGCCTAGATTAGGTCCTAGCAATCCTTCACAAGAGGAGTGGCAGAGAGAAGACTAATGCAGTACAATAGCAACCACTTTATAGACAGTCACCCAGCTCCTATTCCTAATACTTTCTCATATTGCTTTAGTTTGAGTTGGTTCCGTTAAGACAGTCAGTATGGATGCTAGGCTCTGGGCAGCTAAGTAAATAGAATATTGAGTGACTTAAGTTTTATTCTTTTTTTTTTCAAATATGTAATCAAAAAATTTTTTCAATATGTAATCAAATTTTTATTTTATTTCATTTTATTATTATTATTTTTTGAGGTACGCGGGCCTCTCACTCTTGTGGCCTCTCCCGTTGCGGAGCACAGGCTCCGGACGCGCAGACTCAGCGGCCATGGCTCACAGGCCCAGCCGCTCCATGGCATGTGGGATCTTCCTGGACCGGGGCACAAACCCGTGTCCCCTGTATCAGCAGGCGGACTCCCAACCACTGCGCCACCGGGGAAGCCCTGTAATCAAAATTTTAATGTGGGGCTTGACTGGGTTAGGTTTGCAAGGCAAATGAGTAACAAAATTCTTAGAGGAGTAAAGATTTCTTCACTTCTTTTAAGGAGTCTCAAATACTTTAGCTATTTGAAGTCAATATTCACTTTAAAGAAAAGTATATTTTTGAAGTAGTGTGATGATGAACCATACTTAAAACTTCTGAACCATTTTCTTTTGTTTATAAGGATCACTAGAAATATACTTGACTATTTATTTTTATCTGTATCGCATCATTTGTCTTTATATATAAAGCAGTTCCTGCCCCTGTATCCACACAGATCACCCATTTACAACCTAATCTTTTAGCTTCATAGCTTTATCACTTCCAATGTCATTCTTTACTCCAACTCAGACATTTCCTATGGTCATATTCTGAATCTTGTCATCACTCCAAATTTTATTCCAGAATTACTAACTCATACATCTCATACCTTCCGAACCACAGTTTTTTCTCTTTTCCACTTGCATTATCAAATTATTCCTCTGTCATTTTTTTAAAACCACTGTCCTTCCCAGTACATTAGCCTCTTTCTGTCCTATCTACCTCATAATTTAAGATTTCTTCTTTCATTTACGACCCAGGCTCCTGTGAAGAGTAGAGGTCTTGCAAAAAAAAAAAACAAAAACAGAATACAGGCCTTATAGGTAATCGCCACCTGCCAGCCCCAGCCAGAAAATAAACCCCTACCACTATCATTCCATCAAAAACTTTTCTGCATTCAGGAGCCGCTTTTAAAATGCAAACACCCCTAAGAAGTTATCCTGAGTAGCAGCCATTGTTTTTTTTAAAAAACTGGGATTACACAGGGAAAAGCAAGAACATATAAAGTTTAGTGTAAATGGAGAATGTGGGAAAGCACCAGATATAAAACTTTACCTTCTTTAGAATTGGGTTTCTGATTTTCCCTGACTGTGCTGTTCAGAATTTAGCACACCCATCTGAGTTTGTTACCATCTCATTCAGAGTGTCATGTTATATTTTAAGTAATTTGGAGTTCAGGTGGTTTTTGTTGATATTGTGGGAATTTTTGTAGGAAAACACAGTTTTTTAAATTGAAGTATAGTTGATACACAATATTATATTAGTTTCAGGTGTACACTATAGTGATTCAATATTTTTGTGGCTATTTTATTTAAAGTTACTATAAAATACTGGCTGTATTACCTGTGCTATATATCTTTGTAGTTTATTTATTTTATACATAGTACTTTGTTACCTCTTAATTCCCTCCCCCTAATTTGCCCCTCCCCCTCTCTCTTCCTACTGGTAACCACTAGTTTGTTCTCTATATCTGAGTCTGTTTGTTTGTTATATTCATTTGTTTGTTATATTTTTAGATTCCATATATAAATGATAACATACAGTATTTGTCTTTCTTTGTCTGACTTCTTTCACTTAGCATAATATCCTCTAGGTTCATCCATGTTGTTGTAAATGGCAGAATTTCTTTCTTTTTTATGGCTGAGTAGTATTTGTGTGTGTGTGTGTGTGTGTGTGTATCTCACAAATTCTTTATCCATTCATCTATTGATGGGCACTTAAGTTGCTTCTTTACTGTGGGATTTGTGATAGGTGGGAATGAAGGGACTTATTCCTTAGATAAAGCAAGTAGTACAGAATTAGGTTTTTCCTTATAGTGTTACATGAATGGACATCAGGAATAAGGGAGCACTTACCTCTATGTGGACCTACTTTCAGAACATAGAAATACCTTTGTTAAGTGATATGTGTATTATGGAAGAATGGTACCATATGTAAAATACTGACACTCTTTGTAAACTAATTTCTGGTGAGATAATAGAACCACTTAAGAAAACTTACTTCCAAGACTGTTCAAAGTACCCATTTACACTCAAATCTACTGAACTTTTTTATTATTATAATAGCCAAGTCTGTAGGACAGTGATGGCAATGCCAATGGTGAATTTTTTAAAAATTATGTAATCCTGAATCACTGTATACAGTGATTTAATCTGCTCTTCCATCTGATTTTTTATTCAGTATTTCAGGTATTAAAAAAATATAGAAGATAATACAATGAGGGTTCATCAGCAACAAAAGCATTACAAATAAAATTGAAATCCTTTGTGTAATTCTCTCTAATCCCATTTCTCTTCTTTCTTCCAAAGGATAACCACTATCTTATATTTGGTATTTACTATTCCTATGTATGTCTTTATAATTTATACACATACACACATTCATAAACAATATGTAGCATTATTTTGCACATTTTAAGGCTGTTTATACTGATATATCATTCTGTGACTTGTTTTTTACTTAAATTGATTCTAGCATTTGTTCAAGTTGCTGAGTATAGCTCTGGTTTGCTTATTTTAATTGCTATATTGTATTCCATTGTATGAATACTCACTCCACAGTTTATCCAGTCTCTTGATAAGGAGCCTTTAGATTGTTTGGGATTTTTCACTCTTGGAAACAATGCTTGACTGAACATTCTTAGAAATGTTTTCTTATAAACTGGTGTATCTAGAATATATACCTAGGTGTACAATTGCTGTGTAATCTAGTATGTAGATTTTCAGTATTATGAGATATTGCCAAATTATTTTACAAAATGGTTGTATCAATTTTTACTTGCACATCAGTGATGGGGAGTTCCCTTTTTATCCACATTTTTACCCATTTGGTATTACACTTCTGTTAGTGTGATAGGAATAAATTGGGATTTCCTTGTGGTTTAATGTTCTTTTCCCTGAGTAAGAGTTAAAGTATTTTTTCATGTTCGTGGCTATTCAGTTCTGTTTCTCTGTGAATTACCTGCTTCTATGTTTGTTCCTTTATCTTTTAGACTCATCTTTTTCTTATTAAGTTTTAGGAGACCTTTAAATAATTTTGATACTAATCCTTTGTAGGTTAAGTGCATTGATTTTTGCTTCCACAGGAAAGTTCAACCTTCTGAACTTGTAGGGAGTGTATGGACCAAAGAAGATAAAGAAATAAATTCTCCAAATTTATTAAAAATGATTCGCCACACAACAAATCTCACTCTCTGGTTTGAAAAGTAAGTTTTTATTTACTTTGTCTTATTACTTCTTAATGTTATACTTCTATAATATTAAGTCACATATAAGCAAAAATTGTGGTTGAAAATATATTTCTTCTTTTCTATGTGAAACAAGGAACTTGCTTTCTAAGCCATGATTTTCTGTTTTCTTCTTTTTTTTGGTTAGGTGTATTGTGGAAGCAGAAAATTTTGAGGAACGGGTGGCAGTACTAAGTAGAATTATAGAAATTCTGCAAGTTTTTCAAGATTTGAATAATTTCAATGGTGTATTAGAGATCGTCAGTGCAGTAAATTCAGTATCAGTCTATAGACTAGATCATACCTTTGAGGTAAGTTTTAGGCTTAAATAGTTTATCCTTTTGGGGGGAGATAAAATAATGTGAAAGAGATTCCTTCTACCACTGATCTTTTTGAGTAAATCCTTTATAAATCCATCTTACTCCTTAAACACAGTGATATCACAATATTAGAAAATATATCAATATAAGTGAGCCTAGAATTCATCAAAGAATATGAATTTTGTGACTGTTTAATATGCTTACCTAAATGTAATGAAGTTCCAAATGGATATTTTCAGTGGTACATTGATTGTTTCAAATAAATGACAAAGAATTTTAAATATAAATGTACAAATTACTTTAATCACCGGTAGTATATAGTCAAAGAAAGAGTAACATGGAGAGAATGCTTTCTAGAACTTAGTTTTTTTTTAAATTATAAAATTGTGTATGCTTAGTGTTTATCATTGAAAATTCAGAAGATATAGAAAGTATAGAAAAGTTAGAGACTCAGCCATGCAAATATATTTGCCTTTGGGAATGTGAACTTTTACAATGTTACTAGAAAGTAATCTGGCAGTATATGTTAAAATACAGATACTTTTGGACCCAGAAATAAAAACAATGGATTATAAAGTTAAGGTACAAAGATCTAGTTTCTGCAGCAGTAATTGTAGTCGCAGAAAACTAGAAACAACCTGTGTCCATCAGTAGGAGAATGATTGAGTATGTTATCCTATACTTATGGCATAGAATATTGGTTAGCTACAGAAAAAAAGTGAATAGAATCTGTGTATATTGTCTTGGAAGAATAGTTGTGACATTTAGGGGAAAAGCCATTTAAAAAATCTTTAGAAAAATTAATATGATTTCATTTTGATGGAACAAAACAGAACAAACTGTAAACGTGTAAGTGAGCTGCACAAGCATTGAGAAGAGTGTGGAAGGATACATACTCTTCTCTTCACATTGGTTCTTACCATGGGTTGTGATGAGAAGGGAGTGGAGGGTTAGACTGATTTCATGTGTGTGTTTTTCTGTTTGGGTGTTTGCATGTTATTGATTTGTATGGACTTATTTATATTAAAGATATTAATAGTCAAATATTGCCAAATAATCTATCTAATAGACTAATAATTTCAATTCTCATTTTGAAAACTCTGAAGGAGTGTATTCATTTTGAGACGTTAAGCTTTAGCTTCTTAAAATGTTGAATATTTATATTCAACAGTATTTATAAAAATAGGTACATGGTATAAAGAATAAAAATACAAAGAATACCTGTTTACCTGGCATCCAGTTTAAGACCCCCTCCCAATCCCTCCCCTTCCTTGCCCCTTCAGAGCCAGCTACTATGCTGAATCTTGTGCTTATCATTCTCTTGCTTTTTTCTATAGTTTTACTGTTTGTATCTCTAAACAGTGTTGTTTCATTTTGCATGTTTCTTAATTATATATGAATATAATTCTTCTAAGACTTTTTTTACCCAACATTATATTCCTAAAATTCATCCATGTTGTTTCTTTTAACTGTAGTTCATTTTTTTTATAGCTGTATCATATTATAGAAATAACTTTACCAAAATTTATTTCTTTATTTGCTTATTTATTTATTAGTTAGTTAGCTAATGGTCATTTGGATTGTTTCTAGTGTGGCACTATTATCAGTAATATTGCCATAAACATTTTCTGCATCTATCCTGGTGCTTACATGCACAAATTTCTCTTAAGTTGTATACCTAGGAGTAGAATTATTGGATGATAGAATAGATAATGCCCAATTGTTTTCTCAAGTATTAATCATACCAGTTTATACTCCCACCAGAAGCTTGAATTCTGGTTGTTCCACATTCTTGCGAACACTTGATATTGTCAGTTCTCTTTATTTTTCTAGTCTTGTGGTGTGGGTTTATAATTCCCTAATTTCTAATGAGTTTGAACCTCTTTTAAGATGTTTTGTTGGTTCTTTGTATTGTGGAAATTTTTTACTTTTTTGGTTGAGTTTTTCTAATGAATTTGTATGAGTTCTCTCATATACTGGATTTTAATCCTTTGTCAGTTATGTGTGTTGTAAATATCTTTTTCCAGATTGAAGCTGCTATTTTCACCATTTTTTATGATGTCTTTTGATGAACAAAAATTCTTAATGTCACATTTACTTATTTTTTTCCTTTGTAATTTGTGCTTTTTGGTGTCTTGTATAATAGATCCTCCTCTGTTACCTTAATGTTTTATCTTTCTCATTAAGTCCTTAATCCAGCTGGAAATGAGTTTTGAGTATGGAATCTAATTTCCATTTGGCTAGCCAGTTGATCTCACACATTTATTCAAAGTCCATTCTTTCTCCATTGATCTGTAGTGTCAGCTGTATCATAAGTTGAGTATCCATAAATGTGTGGGTCTGTTTTTGGTCCCTCTATCCTGTTCCTTTGGTATTTGATTATTACTTTGCTAGTGCCACATGTTTAAATTACCATAATTTTATACTAGTTCTTCATACAGTATAGTAGGGCAAGTCCCCACCAATCATTCTTTTTCAAAAGTGACTTACTCTTTTTTTTTTTTTTTTTAGTTCTCTGACCAGGGATTGAACCTGGGCCCTGGCAGTGAAAGTGCCAAGTCCTAACCACTAGCCTGCCAGGAAATTCCCAAGAGTGACTTACTCTTGACCCCTTGCTATTATATAAATTTTAGAATCATTTTAAGTTTAATTATTTTAAAGTTTGGGGTTTTGGTAAGAATTATACTGGCTCTATAAATCAATTATGAAGAACTGACATTTTTACAATAATGAGTTTTCCCAACTATGAACATTGTGTATCTCTCCATTTATTTATTTATTTAATAAAGTTTATGGTTTTCTTGATGAAGATCTCACATCTTTTGTTAGATTTATATTAGAATATTTTAATAATCTTGTTTTCTTTGTTGATGATATCTAGAAATGCGGTTGATTTTTGCCTATTGATTTTATATCCAGCAACATTGCTACATTCTCTCATTAACATTCTATTTGTAGATTTATTTCATGTCTTCACAGACAGTCATTTCCTCTGTGAATACTGACAGTTTTTCTTGTCAATCCCTAGTCTTTTATTTATTTTTCTTGTCCATTCTAGTTAGGACTTCCGTATAGTACTGAATAAAAGTTACAATGCAGTCACCTTTGCCCTTTCCTTAAGTTAAAAGGAATGAGTTGAGGGACTTCCCTGGCAGTCCAGTAGTTGGGACTTCGCCTTCCAGTGTGTGGGGGGTGAGTGAGTGGTCCCTGGTTGGGGAGCTGGGGTGTCCCGCATGCCTCACAGCCAAAGGGCCGGCACGTGGAACAGAAGCAGTGTTGTAGCAAATTCAGTAAAGACTTTGAAAGTGGTCCACATCAAAAAAAATCTTTAAAAAAAAAAAAAAAGGAAATGAGTTGAATGGTTTTCCATCAAGTATAACGTTTGCTGTCAATTTGTGTGTGTGTGTGTATCTATCAGGTTTAAAATAAAATAATTCATTTTTAATTAAAAATGTAATAATGAAATATAAAATAAATGACTGCTTACTTGGTTTACTACATTTTTTGTTCAGTTCTTGTCTCCCTCCCACAACCTTCTCCTCTTTACCAAAACCTTATTACCCTTAGCCCCAAAAGATCTTACAGTGGAAAAATATTTGAATGCCATGGGATTATATTTTTCTCCAACAGCTATAACTTGAAACTCTGGCTAATCAGGATTATAACTAATAATATCCTGTGGAAGATTTTTTTATTGTTTAATCCTCTAATTTATATTAGAAAAAAATAAGTTTTAAAGTTTTATATTTATAGATAAGAAATCATTTCCAGCAAGTGCAGATAAAAATACTACTCATCTCTTAATTTAAAAAATTGTTTTTGAAATATTTGCAAAATTTTAAAATTGAAAGCTCTGCATCTATAAAATATGATTGAATTGTAAAAAAGCAAATTATGCTCAGTTTATATATTTTAAAGGCATTGCAGGAAAGAAAAAGGAAGATTTTGGATGAAGCTGTGGAATTAAGTCAAGATCATTTTAAAAAATATCTAGTGAAACTTAAGTCAATCAATCCACCTTGTGTGCCTTTTTTTGGTAAGTTACTAAAAATGGATTTATATTTTGAGGGCAAGTTTTTTATATAGTGAAAAGAGACCAGCCTCTAGAAGCAGATTGTCCTGATTTTATATCTGAGCACATCTGCTTTTATTAGCTTTCTATATTGATAAATAAAACCTAAACTCTGTATGTAAACTCTATCTATAAAGTGAAGATTCTAGTAATTACCTCGTAGAGTTGTAAGGAGCTCTGTGAGACCTCTAAGACCGGTAGTCTCATTCATGAGGGCACCTCTCAAAGGCCTAACCTCCTCATTCTGTCACAGTGGGCATTAGGATTTCAACGTATGAATGTTGAACATTCAAACATTCAAACCATAGCATGCACCAAAAATGTCTCCAGGCATTCCCAGTTATCTATCCTCTGGGGGACAAAATTGCCCCCAGCTGAGAGTCACTGATTTAAATGAATCAGTAATTATGCATGAAAGAGGAACTGAAGATTTTCTTCCGGTCCAAAACTGAAGAATAATTCTTTTCTATCTAATTTATGGGCTTTGGGAGGGCAGAATTAGTTTATAAATTTGTAGTCTTATTAACCAGAATTGGCTTAAAATTAATTTATTGATCAGTAATCATTTAAGATCATTGGCATTAAAGATTTATAAGTAAATATTAAAATGGCTAGAATAGATTTAACACTTAAAATTTAGACTTTGTGAATGAATCCTCCCTTTTATTTTAGGCTGTTAGACTAAGAAATGGCAAATTAAGCTCTTTATAAACCCTAGTTTTCTTTCAATTTTAAATTGTTTCCATCCATGTAAAAAAATTCTTAATGTAAAATTGATGATTAAATATATCAGAGATTTTAGTAGTAAGAACTGCTGTATTATAGGATGTCTTTTGACTTTACTAGATCAATTGTTTTCCCAAATGGTTAAGTAACCAATTTTAAAACTTTTCTTCAAATACTTTTTTTTACTAGGAATATATTTAACAAATATTCTGAAGACTGAAGAAGGGAATAATGATTTTTTAAAAAAGAAAGGGAAAGATTTAATCAATTTCAGTAAGAGGAGGAAAGTAGCTGAAATTACTGGAGAAATTCAGCAATATCAGAATCAACCTTACTGTTTACGGATAGAACCAGAAATGAGGGTAAATATTTTCTTTGCTTTTCTTTAAAAAGAGAACATGTTAAATCCTCTGCCCTCTCTAAGATATGGCATAACCATACATTATGATCTTTATTTTGCTATGAAAATAGTATGAGTTAATTTATCAATAGATAGAAGTGAATATTAGATATTCTGCACTAACAGTCTGCAGTTATTAATATTATTAGGCACTTTGTCTTGACATTGTTGTTTCTTTGTGCAGCTGGTTTAAGTAGCGCTTTCAAAAAATGAATGACAAAGTGGAATGAAAGAAGCTTTCTGATGTCCACACAGTAAAAAGAAAATCCACTACCAGTACTATCATTGATAGACATTTTAGATATTTTATATGTGCCAATGTAACATTAAGTAATTAATCCCTTTATAAGAACATTGCATTTAAATAGGGGAAGGGGTTGGGAGAGTGGTGTGTATATATGCGTAGTAAAAAATGATTTTTTTAAAACATTTTCTCACTTGGTATTCTGTTTTGAGCAATAGTTTCATAATATTGATTCTGTGGTACTATAAGATGTGAAATATCTTCTAAATTAGAGTAAATTATGGTATTATGTTTATAGTGAGTTTTATTGTATTATACTTATTTGAAATTCAGAACATATGATAACTATCAGAATAAGTTCACCTTTCACATTAAAAATTGTGCTACACTTTCAGATGTAGTCTGCAGGTTGGGCATATTGAGTGAAAATGGTCACTATCATTCCCACCCTCCTAAACTGTAAGATGGTAACTATTCTTTGTTCCAAGTTCAAAACAAAGAACCCTAAAGTCCTAAGAAAAAATGAACTGAAGTATACACCATTATGAAAATACAGACAGATACTTGCTCTAAAGAAAATTGTCACCTATTTCATCCCCTTCTCTCACTATTTAGCCAACCCTCTGTGATGTGGTGCTTCATAGGGCTAAAGAAATGTTCTTGAGGGAATTCCCTGGCGGTCCAGTGGTTAAGACTCTGTGCTCTCACAGATAAGGGCCTGGGTTCAATCCCAGGTTGGGGAACTAAGATCTCACAAGCTGCATGGTGCAGCCAAAAAAAAAAAGAAATGTTCTTGAAGCCCAGATTAGAGTTCACACTGTATTTCCTCCCCAAGATAATGTTACATTGTAGCTGGGTATAATTAAAATAGTAATTTTAGCATTCATATCTCAGTAATTCCTAATAGGTTTCTGTGATCCAATCTAGACATCCTACTGTTGTTTAAAGCATTCTTTTGGGGGTTAGGGGCAGAGAATGCTTTCTTTATAGATTGACTCAAAGTAAGTTTAAAAAGTAGATAAAGTAGCTAATCACTTTCAAAGCATAGTTAGCCAAACTAAATAGTATTTAAGAAATAGAGTAAAGGATAAGAAAATCACAATTATAACTTCATAAAAGTCTTTAAATTACTGTTGGTCCATTTGATTTAATTTAGCTAACCTGAAAATAAGAATAAATTGTTTCGGGCTTCCGTGGTGGCGCAGTGGTTGAGAGTCCACCTGCCGATGCAGGGGACACGGGTTCGTGCCCCGGTCCGGGAGGATCCCACATGCCGTGGAGTGGCTGGGCCCGTGAGCCATGGCCGCTGAGCCTGCGCGTCTGGAGCCTGTGCTCCACAACGGGAGAGGCCACAACAGTGAGAGGCCCGCGTACCGCAAAAAAAAAAAAAAAAAAGAATAAATTGTTTCAATATTGTTAAAGGAGTAATATCATTTTCTTGAAATTGGCAGAATGCCTGAAAAATAGAAGAATTTTATACTAGAAATTCTAAAGCTCATTTTGCCTACTGCTAAAGCTAAAACCCAGAACTTATTTGTGTATATGCTTCTAAGCTACTTCAAAATTAAATAAAGCTAAATCCAGTAATTTGCTTGTCAGAAAATTTTCTAAGGAAGTCATCAGAAATGCACAGAAAAATTTATGCACAAGGAGTTCATAATAACAATAATTATTACTATAATAGCAAAGAATTAGAAAACACCTATGTGGGTTACTACCTATATGGAAATTGGTGAAATAAATTCTGGAACATCCATCTGATGAAGTATTATATAGTTAAAATTTGTATAATTTAAAGTAAATAAACCATACAGAAAAAAATTAATTGAATACTTCCAAAAGGCTAAAAATAGCTATGTTGGATCCCAATTTTGCAGGAAAAAAATTTCAATATATGTATATGTGCATATATTCACACACAGAGTTAAAACATTGGAAGGATATTCCAATAGTAAAATGTTAACAGTGAGATCTCTGGTTGGTGAGATTACTGTTTATTTTTTTTGTACTTTGTTAAATCATCTAAATTTTTTACTTAAAAACTTGTATTTTATAAGCAGCTCATGCAGCTCAATATAAAAAAAACAAACAACCCAATCCAAAAATGTGCAGTAGACCTAAATAGACATTTCTCCACAGAAGACATACAGATTGCCAACAAACACATGAAAAGATGCTCAACATCACTAATCATTAGAAAAACGCAAATCAAAACCACAATGAGGTATCACTTCACACCAGTCAGAATGGCCATCACCAAAAAATCTACAAGCAATAAATGCTGGAGAGGGTGTGGAGAAAAGGGAACCCTCCTGCACTGTTGGTGGGAACAGTGCTTTGTGACCACCTAGAGGAGTGGGATAGGGAGGGTGGGAGGGAGGCTCAAGAGGGAGGGGATATGGGGATATATGTATACATATAGCTGATTCACTTTGTTGTACAGCAGAAACTAACACAACACTGTAAAGCTATTGTACTCCAATAAAGATGAAAAACAAAATTTTAATATATGTCTATTTTATAAACTAGTATATAAATAAATATTTATAAATAAACTAATTTATAAAACAACATGTAACTTGGAAAATATTTTTTTAGTAAAGACAAAAAAGTTTGCTAGAGGCTAACATAGATATGTTTATATAACTGTTCTTGAAATTACTTTTTTTTAAATTTCATAGTGCAATTTTGTAATACCATCCAAAGGTAGACACTTACTACACATTTTGAAATTACTTTTGAATAGATTTTAGTCCAATTTATCTCTTTTTTTTCTGATCATCAAAGTTTCTTTGTGGATTATAACTATAATTCTGTTTTAATCACTTTTGACAGCTTATTACTGATGATCATTTTGTTGTTATAATGAGTAGGAATGTTAACTGAGGGATACTGAGACATTAAGATGGTAATAAGTGAAAAATCTGTTCATCTTCTTAAAAGAACTTTAAGACTGGAATATACAACTTACATAAAAACTTTATACTTTTATCCGAAAACAGATTTGAATCAGCAATTCTTGAGGACTTTTCAGACATTAGGATCTGTTAATTTGTTGATGATATTTTTATATTAAACTGATGAAGTAAACGTTTTAATAAAATCTAAAATAGGTACTCATGGATATTTGTTTAATTCCAGAGGTTCTTTGAAAACCTTAACCCCATGGGAAATGCTTCTGAAAAAGAGTTTACAGATTATTTGTTCAACAAGTCACTAGAAATTGAACCCCGAAACTGCAAACAGCCACCTCGATTTGTAAGTCCATTACAGTTTTGGAAAAAATTGTTTTTTAAAGCAATGCTGTCTTCAGTGTTCAACAGACATTAAAATTGTACTTTGCTTGAATAGCTGTTTTTAAGTGTTTTGTTTTGCAGTGTTTATACTATTTCTAAAATTATATATGCTGTGGGGGAAAAGTTAGCATTTTGATAAAATCTGGTTTATCCTTTATCTTAGTACCACTTGTTTATCTGTCTTTTTTTTTTTTTTTTTTTGCGGTACGCGGGCCTCTCACTGCTGCGGCCTCTCCCGTTGCGGAGCACAGGCTCCGGACGTGCAGGCTCAGCAGCCATGCACGCGGGATCCTCCCGGACCGGAGCACGAACCCGCATCCCCTGCATCGGCAGGCGGAGGCCACCAGGGAAGTCCCTATCTGTCCTTTTTTTTTTTTTTTTTTTTGCGGTACGCGGGCCTCTCACTGTTGTGGCCTCTCCCGTTGTGGAGCACAGGCTCCGGATGCGCAGACTCAGCGACCATGGCTCATGGGCCCAGCCACTCCACGGCATGTGGGATCCTCCCGGACCGGGGCACGAACCCGTGTCCCCTGCATCGGCAGGCAGATTCCCAACCACTGCGCCACCAGGGAAGCCCTATCTGTCCATTTTTGATCCTTCCTAGTATAAGGGGAAAAGCTGTGAGAAAGTGAGAACCTAAATGGCAGGTAGCTAATGGAACAGGAAATGAAAAGACCTGGGAAGGAGTAAGGAGAGATATCATAGTTCTTCTGACTTGACCCTCGCTCCTGCCATAAGAGCACCATTGTCCGTAGTTAGCACTGGAACCCACCTCTCTCGCTAAAATTTGCTGCTATACAGTAGTTCCTTTTATTCCTGGGTTTCGCAGTGACAACAGAAGTAGTAGAAGACCAATTCTAAGTAGCTGAAGGTGAAGCAAGGTGTGGAAGGAAGTAAAAACATTTGTGATACACCAGCTTCGAGCCAGGTAGTTTCATGTTACCTCATCTCCACAACGATTGTATGATATTGATCTTACTCTCATTTTACAGACATAAAAACTGAGGCTCGAAGGAGATAAATAACTTTTTCAAGGCTGCATAGCTAGATATGGGCACACTTGAGGTTTTAACTCAAGTTACCTGAATCTGAGTTCATGTTTCTTCATCAGGTTACCCCTGGGAGAGGTTTTAAAAGGGAGTAGAGGTTGAAGGTGGGAGATAATGATAGCAATTTTTTCCAAAGACTAAAGTATCATTGTGGAGGTTGGTCATTTATTATTAGGGAGGGGGAAAAAAAAAGGTCTTTTTTTTCTAAAGCACCCAGCATAATATGTTGCATATATTATGTCTACAGTGAATATTTGTAAAATTGATATCAGTAGTTTGAAGAAGTTTAGGCTCAAGTGTTTGGGGAGCAAACAGTTGTTTTCACACAGATTTCGCAGTATTTTATTTCTGTAGTATGAAAAGAGGTTTACTTATACAGTATTCGAGTCAATGTTAAAATTAAGCCAATCAAATCCCAAAGCGTTCCACTGGAATGTTACAGACTGTCCTTGCAGCCTGGGATTTATTGTACTCTCTTAACTGTATGCTAAGAATTAATAAGGTAATACTAAGTCATAATAAATAAAGTACGTGCAAGTTTGTAATCATAATTATATTTGCTTTTCCTAGCCTAGGAAATCAACTTTCCCTTTAAAATCTCCTGGAATAAGGCCTAATACAGGCCGACATGGCTCTACCTCAGGTACTTTACGAGGTCATCCAACACCATTAGAAAGAGAACCATGTAAAATAAGCTTTAGTCGGATTGCTGAAACAGAGCTCGAAGCAACAGTGTCAGCACCAGCCTCTCCAAATACACCATCTACTCCACCAGTATCTGCTTCTTCAGACCTTAGTGTGTTTTTAGATGTGGATCTCAACAGTTCCTGTGGTATGTATTTGGTGTAAACTATTTGGCAAAAAAAGGAATCTTGTGTTTCAGTTAATTCTTTTCATCATTTTAATTAGGAAACTGTAGAATCCTTTGCAAACTATATTAGTGTGAAAAGTGACATCTCTATGTGAAAATAGTGATTAACATGGGAGTAAAGCATTATTTGTGCATTGTTTATGCATATTATTTTCTAATATATTCATTCAACAAAGATTTATTTAGAACCTTTTGAGCCCCAATGCTACTCTAAAGGGGAGCAGTAGACAATGAAAAAGAAAAAACAAAGCAGATAAGTTTTGTGAAGGAAATTTAAAAAGAGACTGAGAGGGAACTACTTATGCTAAGAAAGGAAAAACATTCCAGGTACAAAGAATACCAGGTTCATTCTTGAAAAATTAACATGGCCAAAGATGATGATAAAATTCTGAACTCTGTGTGTGTTATTACGTATGTTACTTTATGCAAACATATTTTAAAAATATAACCGTACATATTACCTTCCTTTTCAAATTGATTTTTCTCATTCCGATAGGAAGCAATAGCATCTTTGCTCCAGTCCTCTTGCCTCATTCAAGTAAGTAAGAATTTGAGTCGATTCTAATGAAATGACTATAAAGATAATAATTGAATTGATAAAATTTGTATATGAATATTTTGGGTTTTAGCAACATTTCAAAATTTTAAGAAATGAATGAAATTCTTATAAATAAATCAAATTATTTTCTTTCAACTGGGTACTATTTAAACTTTATTACAGTTTATTTTCATCATTTTTTAACCTATCTATGTTCTAGGGGCTATATGACATTGAACAAATTACTTAGCATATCCGATTTGTTAAGGGTCAGATGAGATAACTATTTAGAAGCAGCTAGCACATTACTTGGCACAGGATGAGCAGTGATTTCATATCAGTTGCCTCTCCTCTTCCCCACTCCTTCCAATTCATTTCCTATAGGAATAATACTAAATGTTTATCAGGTTCCCAGGCTAGTCTTGATCACTTATTTCTTCTCATGAGCTTTTTTTAGTTAAAGCAGCATTTTAAGTAAAATACTGTCACCTTTCTTTCTATGGTCATTTGTTTAAAATAAAATAACCCAAACAGCAGCTTCAGGAATAATCCTCCCAATCTAGAGGACTTCTGCTTCTATCATAGTAAAATGTGAATCATTTAGATAGTAGCAAGAGAGTTTCTGTCTCGTGAGAAGAATAAAGTTTTTCTTTTAAATGTTTAATTCTGTACTTTATTTTAATTTTTAAATTTTTATCAAGGTGATATATGCATAGAGTTTTAAAAGGCAAATAGTGCTTAAAACACTTAAGATGAAATTAACAACAGTTCTACCCGATGACTCCCCACCCCTTGTTTTCCAGTGATTTTTCCACATTTTTAAATGATGTTTTTATATTTTTCTCTCTCTTGAATCATTAATTTTAGACAGTGTTTACTGATTTCCTATTATGGTAGATGAAGATTTCACCCTTTACCTAATATACTTAGAGCATTTGGGGAAAATATTATTCACTGCCAAGTCAAGGAGTGTATACTCTGATCATGCTTCCTTTCTTGTACAGCTCTGTTTCCTGAAGTTAATAATAGCTTCATTAATGTTTAGGATTTTTGTTTGTTTGTTAGTTTTTAAACTTCTATTGCTACATCTTCCCACACCCTTTTACAGCACAGTTTTCCTTAAAGTCAGACCATTTAGGGAATTTATCTAGGATTTTTTGTTTGGGTTTTTTTTTGTTTTTTTTTTGTTTTTTTTCGCGGTACGCGGGCCTCTCACTGCTGTGGCCTCTCCCGTTGTGGAGCACAGGCTCCGGACGCGCAGGCTCATCGGCCATGGCTCACGGACCCAGCCGCTCCGCGACATGTGGGATCTTCCCGGACCGGGGCACGAACCCGTGTCCCCTGCATCGGCAGGCGGACTCTCAACCACTGCTCCACCAGGGAAGCCCTTTGGGGGGTTTTTGTGTGTGTGCTTTTTAACTTGGAAACTTCCTTCCTGATGCTCTTTTGTCCTGCTCCAGTTGGGACTGGTTGCTGTCTTGGCCTCTGACCCAGCTGAAATCCTAGAACTTTCTTTTGTTGTCATACTAGAAATTCCCTTCATCTCTCTTGTGTTGGATTCTTGTTTTTTGGATTCCTTGTCTTCTTTCTTGGTATGCTTCCTTATTTTGGTAGGGGTACATCTTCAGTAGCTACCTGAGAAAGGATACATAGGATATAAATTTTTAAGTTCTTGCATTTCTGAAAATGTACTTATACATTTAGTTGTTAATAGTTTGGCTGGGGGAATTCCCCAGCAGTCCACTCCACGCTTTCACTGCCAAGGCCCTGAGTTCAATCCCTGGTCGGGGAACTAAGATCCCACAAACTTCATGGTGCAGCCAAAAAAAAGTTTGCCTGGGTATGGAATTTTAAATCATTTTCAGTCAGAATCTTGAAGACAGTTTCCCACTGTCTTCTAGCTTTCATAGTTGCTGTTTAGAAGTCTAATATCATTCACTCATAAATTATTCATGCATAATTTTTAAATGTCTACTGTATGCAGGTACTGTTGTAGGTGTGAGAGAAGTGGCACTGAACAAAATAGACAAAAATCCTTCTGACAGTGATGCTACATTCTTAATCCTTTTTTTGAAAACTGGAGTTTACTTGCTGTAGCAAAGAGACCCAAAAATACAGTGTCTTACATGAAATAGAAGTTTACTTCTCAAAATAGCCAGAGCAAGTAAACAACTCTGCTCTATAAGGTTTTCAGGCTAGCAGGGCAATCCAGGATTCTCAAAATTTGGCTTCCATCTCTGAGTCTTGAGCAACTGATTTGAGTTGTTACCATTTTTCTGCCAGCAGGAACATGGAGAGCAAGGAGCTTTGTTACAAAAAGTGATCTGGGAGTTGCAGGTATCACTCCTGCTCTCATCCCATTGGCCAAAACTTAGTCACATGGACACAGATGCAAGGGAGGCTAAGAAATGTTGTCTGTAACTAGGCAGCCTTTTGTCTTGCTAAAATTCATGGGATCCTATTACTAAAAGGAAGAAAGGGACAGGCACATTGGGGAACAATTAGCAGTCTCTGCCACATTAAATTCAAGAAACTTTTAGGATCTTCTGTTTATTCCTAATGATCTATACATTCACAATGATCTGCTTTGATGTGGGTCTTTTTTTCTTCTTTCATTTTGCTGTCTATAATGAGCCCTTTAAATTTAGAGATTCATGTCTTTGATTTTTTAGCAAGTGTTCCTTGTATCATTTTTTAAATAATTTCTTCCCTGCCATGTTCTCTGAGTCCCTTTTTGGAGCTTCTTTTCCATATTGTACATCCTAGATTCATCCTCTGATTTTCTTTTATCTCCTGTTGTCCATCTCTTTATGTGTTCTGTTTTCTGGGAGATTTCCTTACTTTATTGCCCAGTTTTTCTATTTTTTTTCATCTATCATGATTTTGAATTTCTAAGAATTCTTTCTAAATTCCCTCTGATCATGCAATTTTTATATCATCCTAGTCTGGTTTCATTATTCAATTTTTGAAAGAAATTGATTTTGTTTCTGGTATAGTTTCTTTTCTGAGTCTCTTTCTTCTATTAGTTGTGGTCTGTGTTCTTTCATATTGGAGGTTTTTCTTTCTTGTCTGGGATCCTTAGCTTTCTGTTCATATTTTAGAGTGAGGCAATATAAACTGATAGGAAGTGTGATATCCGTGGGCAAAGCTTGTTGCCTTGTAGGTTTCGCTGTTAGAGTGATAGAGTGATGAGATTTTTTTTTTTTTACTTAGGAAGTCCCCAAATTTCAGGATCTATGAGGCGTTTTCTCTAAGAGTGTTTAGTTTCTCCAAAGAAAGAGCTTTGAGTCTTCTGCCTGGGAGATCTCTGCATTTAGTATGAAAATCTGTGTTTTCAGCACAGACTAGTGTTCCCAAGTCTGAAGTTTATATTCTGCAGAGAATAAAAACCCTCAGTCTCCTACAGTGGTGGGAATGTGGTAATTGCCTGGCCTCACTAAGTGGAGAATAGGATTTGGGGGTTCTCACTGGCCCTTGTATAGATGTAATCATATCTTCTGTTTTCACGTCCATACCTTCCATTATACCAAGTGCCTTTAATTCCTGATCCCTCCTTTGGTTCTCTGGGGGCAAATCTGCTGCTGTTTGTCAGTCCCACTCACTATAGACATTTGGGTTTCATCTTCCTCCATTTGTCTCCTTCATGTACATTGTAGTCCACCTTCATGCATTGAAGCTTCAGGATCCAGATGTTTCCTGGCTTCATTGAAGTTTGCATGTTTCTTATTTTCCTGGTTGTTCAGCAGTGGAAATGTTTTTACTACATATATTAGTTTCTAGTGCTTCTGCAACAAAGTACCACAAACTGAGTGGCTTAAGGTCCAGTTCTGGAGGCTAGAAGTCTGAAAATCAAGGTGGCAGGGCTGTGCTCCCTCTGAAACCTGTACGGGAGAATATTTCCTTACCTCTTCTGGCATTTGCTGTCAATCCTTGGCATCCTTTGGTTGGTAGATACGTCACTTTAATCTCTGCCTCTGTTGTCGCATGGCCATCTTCTCCTTGTATCTCATTTTCTCATCTCCTGTTTTTATAAAGACACCAGTGATACAGGGCTCACTTTCATCCTAACTTGATTACATATCTGTAAAGACTATACTTACAAATACGGTCACATTCATAGGTGCTGGGGTTAGGGCTTCAACATAACTTATGTGGGGGGGACACAGTTCAACCCATAACACTATGCCATTTGAGAACCAGGAGTTCTAGACATTATTCTGGGTGGTAGTAAAATACATTTTCCATATGATAAAGAAAATCATGTTTTGAATTTTAATAGAAAATATTGAGAATAACTGCATAAAATTCTGAACATCTTAAAATCCTGAAAGAAAGAAAAGTATGAAAAGTGCTCACATACAATGGGAAAAACAGCAAGACTGCATTAACAATGGGCATGAATAGACAGTTTACATCAAAGTATGAGCAAGCCTATGTTAAAAGATACTCATATATTACTTATCCCTTGTAAACTGATATATTAGTATGATCCTTTTGGAAAGAAATCTGAAAACAACATATCAAACCAAAAAAATGTTCACACCCTTTGGTTATTCATTCGATAGAGAACTGAGTACTTGGTACCAGCTACCCTGCCAAGTACTAAGGATTCAACAGCAAACTAGAAAGACAAAGTCTCTGCCTTCATTAATACAGAATACCAAAAACTTTTTGTGAAGAAGTCACGTACATGAAGATCACATTGTTCATCCTGCTTCTGTGGTTTTTCTACTTTACTTTTAGCTCCTTAGTCTCTCTTGCTGGTTTCTCTTCATTTTCCCAACCTATTAACATTGGAAGGCCCTAAGTCTCTGAATCTCTTTTCTTCTCACTCACTTGGTGTCTCGTTCACTGTTATATCATCTATATGATGATAATTCCCCAACTTTTTTTCTCTGCCCAGAACCTGTCTCTTGACCTTTAGGCTCATGTATTCAGTGACCTGTTCGACGTCTCTATTTGGATATCATCTCCTCTAAAGTTGTTCTTCCCATCGCCGCCTCTTCTCAGGTATAACCACATTTGTCTAATTTCTGAGGCTAAAACATTAGAGTTCTCATTACTTCTTTCTTTTTCTCATACCCCAAATGTGACCCATCAACAGGTCTTATTTACTTTCAAAATATATCCAGGATCTAACCATTTCTTTACTGCTGCCACCTTGGTCCAAGCGACCACCATCACTTACCTGGTTTATTATAGTAGCATCCTAACTTCCCACCTTCGACACTTTAGTCTGTTTTCAATACAGCAACTAGGTCCTTTTAGCATGTAGGTTAGACTCTTCTCCCCTGTACTTCAAGCCAGTGGCTTTCCATCTTAGAGGAACAGCCAAAGCTCCTTCAAAAGGACCCATAAGGTCCTATGCAGTTTGGCCTTCTTTGATCTATCAGACTTCATCAGCTACTCTTCTCTCCTGTTGTTTGCTCTGCTCCAGCTACTCTGCCTCCTGAACAAAATAGACAGATTCCCACATCAGGACTTCTGCTCTTGCTATTCCCTCCGCTTAGACTGCTCTTCACCCTTCTGGCCTCAGGGCATGCTCCCTTGCCTCCTTCAGGCTTTTGCTTGGTGTTACCTGAGTGAGGCCTTCCCTGATCACCCTCTTTGAAATTGCTCCCCCTTCCCTGCCTAATATTTCTTCTTTTAACTTATAGCCATTATACTTTTACTTAATTGTCATGTTTATTCTCTCTTATCAACCTAGAACATAAGCTCCAGAAGGACATGAATTTTTTTTTTTTTCTTTTTGCGGTATGCGGGCCTCTCACCGTTGTGGCCCCTCCCGTTGCGGAGCACAGGCTCCGAATGCACAGGCCCAGCGGCCATGGCTCACGGGCCCAGCCGCTCCGCGGCATATGGGATCCTCCCAGACCGGGGCACGAACCCGTATCCCCTGCATCGGCAGGCGGACTCTCAATCACTGCGCCACCAGGGAGGCCTGGACATGAATTTTTGCTTCCTGTTCACTGCTGTATTGCTAGTGCCTAGAAGAGTGCTGGCACTATAGCAGATGCACAATAAATACTTGTTGAGTGGATGGACGAGTGAATGATAAAAAATTGGAAGTAACTTACATAGCTAGCTAACATTACAGAAATTGTTAAGTAAATTATCCTACATTCACTGGTTTGGAATACTAAGGTTATTTAAAATGCTCACAAAACCTGTATAATCTTGTGGAGAAGTGCTCTTAGTAGAAAATAAAATTGAAGTTGAACTTCACACTTCAACAAGGGTTACTGAGTGCCTCCAATGGAGAAACATTCTGCATTTAAGTGGTTAAGTAGGCTGACTGTAGAGTCAGACTCAGAAACTTTCACAGCTATCCCATTATCACTAAGGTATTTTCTGCTTCCATGAGCGTGTGTGTTTCTGTAAGGAAGAGAAGACTCAACTAAGTTTGCCTTAAACAGTAAGAAAAAGCATTCTGACTCAGATAGCTGGAAGGCTGCTTTAAGACTGGTTGATTCAGTTATTAATGATAACTGATAATGATAACTTTAGTGATGTTATTAAGGACCAGATTTCTTTTAGACTCTTCATTGTTTTGTCCAGATTATCAGCTTTATCTGAGGCTGTTTTTCCTCAAGGTCATGAGAGTGGTGGCAGGAGTACTGGTTATGTGCTTCCTTGTTCAGTCAAGTGAGAAAGAGAGGTACAGAGAAAGACTGACAGACTGCTTTTCCAGAAGAGCAAGGAACTTCCTTTTCAGTAGCCTCTTGCAAACCTCCTTTCAAATTTCAGTAGTCTGAATTAGTTCATGTGTCGACAACCAGTTACTCTGGCTGAGGGAATGGTCTAATCAGGCCCCAACTCTGGAGCTAAGGGGTAAGATCAGCTTTCACTGAAGCACACAGCTGTATGCATAAAAGAGAGGCAGATAAAAATCTGATCAAGTTAAGAAAGTGAGTCCTTTGTCTACTTCTTGACTGGAATTGGGGTGCCCTGGGCAGAATTGGCTGACTAAACCATATGGGATGGATTCACCATCACCAAGAGACAAAGACAGGGCAAAGTTTGCTGGGCAAGCAAAAGGAACATATTCACAGCAAGTACTGCCCTACCTAACCTCCTCACACCATCTGCCAACACCCCATAGGCATACTTTTTGTTTCTGCTACTGGCACGGTGAGCCATCAAGACACTCTGAGGTGACTGCAGAGTCACATGATCAGGACAGCAATTTTTGACATGGAGTAATGAGTGACATCTTTACTTGGATGTCCCATAAGCAGTTCACACAAATTCAGTGTTTAAAATTAAACTCACCAACTTCTTTCCCAACTAGCTCCTATAAACCCAATCTCAGTATAATGATAAACAAGCTATGATCACTATCTTTATACCAACTGTGTGTGGAGATATAAAATTGGGAGTTGGTCCATAATTACAGGTATTTTTTTAACCATATGAAAAAGACAAAAGAAGTGAACATGAAAATCGTTCTTATTCTATGTCTGGTTGGCATGTTTGGGGTAATTTTTCCTCTAATACTTTATTGTTTTGTAAATTTCCTTTAATGCAGTTGTGTAATGTTTCCATTATCAGTGAAAGACTTGCAAATAGAAGAGTCCTATGATACAACCCTACCCTATGGTCTCCTATATGGAGGTTTTATTACTTGTGTAGAAATGTATCCAATAATAGCTGCTTCAAAAAATGCATGGTAGTTTACACTGAGAATACTGTTGATTAGCTAAGGATTTAATTTTTGACTGTTGTCTAAAACCAGTCATCTACACTGCATGTTTATGTAAGTTAACATGATGTTAAAATAACAAGTAAAAATAATGTTCACTTCGGGAAAAAAAAAAGCATGGTCTCTGTTTATGGATGATCTTTCTCTGGAAGTTAGTACATTTTTTACAGACAAAAGGCTTTTCAGGGAGCAGAATCTCCTTATTAATCTTAATTGAATAGTACATTTTCATTTAGCAGTAGTACCTAGTATGTGCCAGGCACTACCACTGTGTTACATGCTATGGATATGAAAATAAATACACACTGCCCTTAAAAAGCTTACACCTTAATGGAGAGGATAGCTAAACCAACAGTCAGCTACAGTACAGTCAGACAGATACCATAGCAGAGATGATCACAGATTGAAGTAAACTTGTGGTTAAACTCATCTTTTTTACCCCCAGAGTCTTTCTTTAGTTCATGTGGTAGTTTACATAAACTAAGTGAAGAGCCACTGATTCCTCCTCCACTTCCTCCTCGAAAAAAATTTGATCATGATGCTTCAAATTCCAAGGTAAGGAATTCCCTGGTGGTCCAGTGGTTAGCTGCGGGCTTCCACTGCAGGGGCACAGGTTCCATCCTTGGTTAGGGAACTATAGATCCTGCATGCTGCACCTTGTGGCCAAAAAGCAAAAACAAAAAATCAAATTCCAAGGTAGTCAACAGGACTTAGGTTTGCCTCAACTTATTCAAAGTTGTGAATCTTCAAAATAGTGCTTGTTCTTATAAAGAGTCTCTCAGTTACAATTTGGTCACCCATTATGTTTTTTAAATATTTCGGTTGTTATATTTAGAAAATACCTTAAATAATTGTTTAGTCCTCATAATAATTTTTCTAAAAAAAGAGGCTGGGCAGATTCACAGATGCTCAGAAGACGTACTTTTATTTCTGGTGGAGATTGAAAGAACTGTAGTATTGAAACCATTCTCCAAACTTTCAACTGGTGCTTCTCAAACTTTAGGTTGCATCAGAAGCACCTGGAAGGCTTGTTAAAACCAGATGGCGGGAGTTTCTGATTCAGTAGGTCTGGGGTGAGGCCCACGAATTTGCATTTCTAACAAGTTCCCTACTAGTGTTGATGTTGCTGATCCCTGGATCACACCTTGAGAACGGCCACTGAGCGTCACTGGGGATAGTAGAAGTAAATGGCCAAAAAGCAGAAGCTGGATATTAAGTCCTCTTGTGCTTTCGTGTCCTTTCATGTTTACAAAGCTATATATTCTTTTTACTCACTTGCCCATTATTATAAATAAAACCATACATTTATAAACTGTATATATAAAGCAAGATAATCTGAGGCTTTATAAGATCTCAATTAAAACGTCTCATATATCAAAATATTAAACTGAGCCCTGAGTGAAACTGGGAGTAATTTACTCATAAATCTGATCATTAAACCAGATTAACCTGTTTTGAGGCTCTGGATTTAACTTAACACATAAGAATTCTTTAGTCTTTTTAGAACTTTTTCTTACAGATTTTTCAGGAGAACAGAGGTATAATTTAATCTTTTTGTTTTTGAGGGAACTATGAAATCTGATGATGACCCCCCTGCTATTCCGCCAAGACAGCCTCCTCCTCCAAAGGTAAAACCCAGAGTTCCTGCTCCTACTGGTGCATTTGACGGGCCTCTGCATAGTCCACCACCGCCGCCGCCGAGAGATCCTCTTCCCGATACCCCTCCACCAGTTCCCCTTCGGCCTCCAGAACACTTTATAAACTGTCCGTTTACTCTTCAGCCACCTCCACTGGGACATCTTCACAGAGATCCAGACTGGTTCAGAGACATTAGTACGTGTCCAAATTCTCCAAACACTCCTCCTAGCACACCCTCTCCAAGGGTACCACGTCGATGCTACGTGCTCAGTTCTAGTCAGAATAATCTTGCTCATCCTCAAGCTCCCCCTGTTCCACCAAGGCAGAATTCAAGCCCTCACCTACCAAAACTGCCACCAAAGACTTACAAAAGGGAGCTTTCGCACCCCCCATTGTATAGACTGCCTTTGCTAGAAAATGCAGAAACTCCTCAATGACCCTAGCCATATGTAGTCATTGACACTGGAATGGTATTTGTAAAGTTTTTTTTTAATTTATTCAAAAAAGGCATAGTATTTTAGTACTTTTTAAAAATAATGCTCTTACAAAAATGCTACTGATCAAATAAGCTTTTAAAAATTGGAAAAATAAAAATACAGAAGTCCTTTACCATTATCCTCAGGTGATCAGTAGCATTGCCTTGTCTTGGATCCTCAGTGCTGCCCAAAGGCCAGTATAAAGAATTTATATTTGCACTGTAGACTCTGCTAAAATATGGTTTAAAGTGACATTGATTGCACTGAAGGGGGATAGTGCATTTGTGGAATTTTTCAAATTTGAGTAACAGATGACTTTTTAAGGCAGTGAATTTATACACATATGGGGGTGTGTGGTGATACTGATTTTTAAGCCTCTTTGACCATCTTCTAGTTTTTACATTTAGGAAGATCGTGAATAACACCCACTGTTCTTAAACTCTTTAATGCCATGTCTTAAAAGCCAGAATTTGCTGCTGAAGACAAAAGTGAAAAATAGAACGAAAATAATAGAATGCACTGTTTTTTGTTTTGTCGAAATGTAAACAGACTACCTAACCCGATCATAGAGGAAAAAAGGGCATATATCTTATACAGATGTGCCTTTTTGTTTTTGCAGACTATGGTGTCTTTAGCTAACGAGTTGCCTATTGTTTTGGAAAACAAAGTTAATATGCCATACATGTACAGTTTTGTTTATATTGTACATTTAAAGATAATGCTAATAACCTATATAAATTTATGTGACTCAAGGCCTATAATACAGTCTGCTACTTTACTAATTCATAAAGCCGGAGGATAAGTTTCTTATGGCATAGGAACCAACTGCATTGCCTTCAAAACCAAGTAACTTTCTCTATAAATCTCGTGTTAACTTAAAATTTTTAAAGTATTTTTTTAGATTGGTAATATTTAAACCAGCAGACACTTAAAGCTTTATTAAACTTTTTAATCAGAGATGTGATTAAAACTTTTATTTGCCATTTGTATTCCTTCGTTCTAAGTGATGAAAAAGCGTGTTTTCCTCTTAGTGCCGTAGCAGCAGTTGTAAAGTAGCCCAAAGCCACATTGTTTATTTACTGGTCTGTGGCCTTTTACTGTGCTTTGTATCAGAGTTCCTAACAAGATTAATAAATCACCCCGGTCTTAATTTTTAAAAGACGTTTAAAATATGTGTTTTCATTATAAGGAACAAGGGGGTAAGATTGTTGAGTTCTGTAGAAGTAATATATACACACATTTTCAATAATTTGTGCAATTTAAGTTCTATAATCCCAAAGAATTTAAGTGATGTAAACTTCAGAGGGATAACTTTGCCTTCACCGTTAAACGCAGTCACAAGCTTCTTGCAACCATTTTTACGCATTCAGATGAAAAATTAGGAGCATGTTAGGAATTCTCTGTAAGCAGGATTATAGCCATCCTTGATAGGATCTTGGAAGCTGCCTTAAGGCCAGTAATAAAAAACAAAAAAAAACCCAGTGTGAATCAACCTCCAACTAGATAAAAACACTCAGGTTGGCTTTGTCCGGAAAAGTAATTTAAACTGCCCGTTCGTTGAGGCAGACTTGTAATTTAGGGGAGAATGAGGGGAATCCTTGGCCTGCGGCCGGGCTACGCCGGTGGAACGCCCCCTTCCGGTCTTTGTGCCTTCGCGCACGCGCTATGGCGCCAACTCCGCCTCCTGGAGGCGCTGGGCCCCTTGCAAGGCGGGGCCCGGGGCGGTCGTGTGGGTGTGACGTCACTGCGCTCGACACTCGGTGTTGCCGGGCGGCGATGGCGGCTCTTCTGGAGTCCTCCGGGGAGGACCAACTGCGGAACTTTGTGCGAGTTTTGGAGAAGCGAGATGGCACGGTGTTACGACTACAGCAGTACGGCTCCGGCGGCGTGGGTTGCGTTGTTTGGGACGCTGCCATCGTCCTTTCTAAATACCTGGAAACGCCTGGGTTTTCCGGCAATGGGGCCCACGCGCTGAGCCGGCGGTCGGTGCTGGAGCTGGGCTCTGGCACCGGAGCCGTGGGGCTCATGGCTGCTACCCTCGGGTAAGAGCTTGGCGGGAGGGGACGCCGCTTTTCAGGAAACGCCGGTTACTGGCATCCTATCCTTGTGCCTACACCTCAGTCAACGTTATTTTATAGGGCAGATGTCATAGTCACCGACCTAGAGGAATTGCAAGACTTGCTGAAGATGAATATTAATATGAACAAGCATCTTGTCACTGGTTCTGTTCAAGCCAAGGTACTGAAATGGTTTGTATGGCCTTTCAGCTTGTTTTAAGATAACTTTGTAGTTTGCTTTAAATTGTGTTACACTAAAAGCATGGTTAATACGAAGGGGACTTTCTGGGTCTTGTTTGTAAAACAGGTAAAACAGGAATATTTTAAATTAGTGAAACAACAGTTTAAAATATTGGTTGACATTTTTAAGGGGGGAAGAAATAGAAGACTTTCCTTCTCCTCCAGACTACATCCTGATGGCCGACTGCATATACTATGAAGAGGTGAGTATTTAATACTGAAGGCTATTCCTTTCAAAGATTTAAACCGTATTTGGTGGATTCTAAAGCACGCACTTCTTCTCATTTTAACATCTCTGAATGCAGGATATTTGTTCCATAGTTGATGACACAGTAAAGAGAAAATAAAGGTCACCAGGAACTACATATATATACACTCATGATTAACATAGAGGCTCATGAAGCATATTGAGAAAAGTGTTATGTGCATTTTGCGAGAGGTGTCTGTAAAATTTTTAAAGGATTTTGCCATTTGGATCTCCTGTAAAAGACTAAGGTTTCTTCTTTTTTTTTTTTTTAGTTATTCCTAGTGAATGTGTTAATCATGACATTAATAATTAAGTTGCATCGTAAAGAATTCATTGTTCTGTGGCAAGATTTATTATATTTATATAATGATTTTTTTAGAATATCAGTTTGTGTAATGAACACTGAACCAACTTATGTTCTAGTTAGGGTTGGACTTGCTTTTGTAGGTAAATTGTTGATTGTTTAAATCCCAAGTTAAATTAGATTACATTAAACTTTAAGAGTGCAGTCAATTCCATTTGTTTACCCATGGGGACTCCAAAATGCAGTCACTTGAATCCTTTCTCTGGAAACCGAAATTAATATGATGGTTGATTAGTTAAGAAGACTTTACTAAACATCAGTTACAGAGCTGTAACTACGTTTACTTGTTTGGATTGATTCAAAGATGGATGAATTGTAGGGAAGTTATAATTACCCCCTCCACCTCCCCTACTCCCTTTTATAGTAAACGTATAAATTTTTAAAAGTCATAAAAATCATATTCCTTTTTGAACAGTCTTTGGAGCCACTGTTGAAAACCCTAAAAGATCTCAGTGGATCTGAGACTTGTATTATATGTTGTTATGAACAACGAACAATGGGAAAAAATCCAGAAATCGAGAAAAAATATTTTGAGGTGAGTACTCTACTAGATCTGTATTTGTAGTGATTACCCTTCAGAGAGGCTATATGTGACTTTGTGTTAAAGTGTATTGTAATTTTGAGTAGGGAAAACATTCTGCTTGTATGAACCCAAGGAGAGGATCCTTCATAGCACACCATTCTAATAACCGCCAGCCTCCCTCCCTACCGCCTTTTTCATCTTTTCTGATTATTTATTTTTCTTTTCTAATTTGTCGATCTGTAAAACAATGTAAAGTAATAATGTGACACTCTTCTCTTTCCTGAGGTTTTCAGCGTTTCTTTATTAAACATGTTGCTGGCTTTTAGGAACATGTTAATGATGTGTGTATTATTTTTGGAGATTACATCATAGAAACATGACATGTGGTATCTTTTTATTTTAGTGTTTTCCACTGTATTTTTATGATAGCTTTGACCAGTGGATCCTACCTATTTCGAGGTTTTTCTTTTCTTTTGAAAGAAGTAAAGACCCACAGGAATTTGCGGAAGTAGTACATAGAATCCCATTTATCTTTCACCCATCTTCCTCCAGTGGTCACCCAAGCCCTCTTTATGGGCAAAAATCCACCACATTACAAGTGACTCCTCATAAGGGTACATCTGTATAGCCCTGCAGTTTTATCCTCTGAAAGGGTTACTTTGGGTAAAGTGACTCTTCATGACTCTGCCTCAGATATATGATGAAATGGTTTTTTAATTTTATGTTTTTCTTAAATATGAAGAACGTTAATGAACTTTTGAAATAATGTATAATTGAAAATTTTATTTTATTAATCAATTTCAGTTGAGTTAAAACATGTAAAATGCACACGTATCAAGTGCCTAGCTGAGTTTTTCATGTGCCCCTCCCCAGTCAGTACTCCAAAGGTAACCACCATTCTGATTTCTGTCACCACAGCATAGTTCATATTATTAACTGTAAAGTATATCTTTTTTAAATTTATAGCTTCTTCAACTAGACTTTGACTTTGAGAAAATTCCTTTGGAAAAACATGATGAAGAATATCGAAGTGAAGATATTCACATTTTATACATCAGAAAGAAAAAATCGGTAAATACGTATTTGGCTTTTCATCCTCTGAAGCGATTTCATTAGCTGGACACTGTCTCTGAGCTCGTGTGTGATGTAGATGTTAATTTTCATGTGGGGAAACAGCTTTGATGATTCACTGGACTCGGGCACTAACTCTCAGTGTTAAGATTGCCTAACCTACCTGGCCTCAGGTTTTTCCTCTAAAATAAGGCAGGCCTCTTTTGTAAAGGTCTTTTCTAGCTGTAAATTATATAGCTTTATAACTGGGCATTACCTCAGACAAGGAACTTAACTATTTATAAATTTCTGTTATCTGTTAGAGGTTTTAAAATGCCAGTTCTGTCCTTCGTGAACTCTCTCCAACCATTCATATGTTTTTTAATGGTCCAAGTAAACTACAAAAAGGCAGATCTGTCCAATAAAGAAAAATGCATTCAGTTAAGTAGAATTTATATATGTTCCCCTTTTTGGTTGCTTCCTTTACCTGTTACACTAATTACATTTTATGCACATTGCCTCTCCGATGCCTAGAATTTGAACCTGTAGAAAGGAAGAATTGTATCTCATCCATTTTTGTACTCCAGCACCTTCTATATATGTGACTGGTATAAGGCAGGGGCAAGATCAGTTTTATGAATTGAGAGTGCTAAATTTACTTAGTTCCATTTGTTTCTATTATCTTTCGTTTGAATTTCGATGAAGTTTTCTGATTATGTGAATTCTAGCCAAAAGCAAATAATGTGTAATTTTTGGAGTCAGGACTAGGTGTTGAGACTATAAGGAAAGAAGAGCAGTAAGATTAGTCATTCAGATCAGTTATTATGTGGCATGGCGCTAGAGACAAAAAGATAAATTTAAAATGTTTTATACCTTAAGGGATCCAGTTTTAGCTGAAGCTGTTGTATAATTTTAAAAGTAGATTTTTTTTTAAGGCATAAAGATTTTGTGTTTCCTAAATATGAAGGCTTTTTGTTTCTTCAGAGAATCATTTGTTTCTTTAACTTGATATAACTTACATACTATAAAGTTTACCCTTTCAGAGTTTACACTTCAGCGATTTTTAGTATATTCACAGAATTGGACAACCATCACCACTTTTTAAACATTTTCATCACCCCAAAAAGAAACCTCATACCTGTTAGCAGTTACTTCTTTTTCCTGCCTCCCCCAGCCCCTGACAACCACCAATCTGTATCTCTGTGGATTTGCCTATTCTGAACATTTCATACAGATGGAATCACACATTATGTGGCTTCCTGTGTCTGGCTTCTTTCATTCTGCAGTGTTTTCAAGGTGCATCCGTGTTTTATAGTTGAATAATATTTCTTTGCATAGATATTACCACATCTTATCCATCCATTCATCAGTTGATGGGCATTTCTGTTGTTGCCACTTTTTGGCTCTAAGGAATAATGCTTCTGTGAATATTCATGTAAGAATTTTTGTGTAGCACATGTTTCAAATCTCTCCAGTGTATGTATACCCAGAGTAGAATTGCTAGGTCATACAGAAACTCTACATTTAACTTTTTGAGGACTTCCCAAACTGTTCCAAAGCTACTGTACCATTTTCCTTTCTCACCAGCAATGTCTGCAGGTCGCAGTTTCTCCACATCCTCACTAATAGTTATTGTTGTCTATCTTTTTTATTGTAGTTATCTTAGTAGGTATGAAGTGGGTTTTATTTCCCTAATGACTAATGATGTTGAGTGTCTTTTTTTTACTGACCTTTTGTACATCTTTATAGAAATCCTTTGCCTATTTTAAAATTGAGTTGACTTTTCACTGTTGGGTTGTAAACATTCTTTATATATCCTGGATACTAGACCCTTACCAGATATATGACTTCCAAATACTTTCTCCCATTCTGTGGGTTGTCCTTTCATTTTCTTGATAGTATGTCCTTTGAAGCACAGAGGTTTTCAATTTTGATGATGTCCAATGTATCTGTTTTTTCTTTGGTTGCTTGTACTTTGGGCATCAGCAAAGACCATCTCTAAATATTATGCATGGCTGTTCATTTGAATTACATTAGCCATTACTAGGAATATCATCTAGTATTAAGTACCCGGTAAATACTTAATTTATGATAAGAAATCAGTGTTTCAAGGTTTCCATTTTTTTCTTATAGAAATTTCCGTCATGAAATCTAGTCATCTTACCCAAGCCTCTAACAACGTGGGTAAGCTGACATTGTGAATGGAGCATGTGAATACAGCATGGGAAGATTGTGTTCACAGATTTTTCCAGCATGTCCTTAGGGATCCGATATATAGACAACCACCACGGGCTGCCTGCAGTACGAAAAATGATTGACTGACTGCCTACCTGCCAATGGGCCTGAAATCCAACTTAGTTTACTTTTAGCTCGGCATCAAGTTCTGCTTAAAAGAAACATGTTTCAGTCACTCCTCAAATAAAAATAGGTACTGAGGTTAGCCTAAAGTCTGCCAAAAATAGTGAAGTAGCATGGTTGACTTGGCGTATTTTCAGGAAACTAGAGATAAGTTGATCTGGTTTCTAAAGAGAGATATCAGTTACTATTTAATAATGTTTAAATTCAAATCAATAAATTTTAGTTTGTCTTCAAGATAAATTTAAAAGAAGGTTTTTATTTTAACGTATTTATGCAGTGGTTTTTATCGTTAAGTATCTTCCACTTCATTGCTTTTAAGATAACTTTAATACTTGTGTTCTTTTACTTTAAGAAAAAAAATGAAAATACTGTTTTGTGGCCAAGTTCTATGCTTTTCCTTCACCATACTGACTACAGTATAATTTACTATGTGAGTTAGATAGTAGATTATACCATAGTCAGTTGATAACGATGAAAGTAAGATATAGGGAGATTGGGAGGGAGGAAAAGGTATCTTTACAAAATTGTTTATTTGAGAATGGAGTGAAAATAAAAAGTCCAGCTTCAGGCTCTTGCATTTATGTGGCTCTTGCACTTTTCCTCATGTATAGCTTCCAGGAAAATGCGGCTGAAGTCACTGGTGTTAACTTGTTTATATGAAACAGAGAAAAGTATTTAAATGACTACAAATGTAGTTCTGTATACATTTGTCAAATGATTTTGATTCTATGTGGTCTCTGTTTTATGTTCTCATGAGAATCATCTGTTCACAGACTGATCTATCAGGACTTCAGTCGCATGGTTCCAAAGTGTAATGGTAACCAGATGGAATTCTGGTACTTACAAGCATTGGTGCTAGGTGGCACAATTTTTATGTTAAAATAAACATTGTTTATGAGATCCTGTGACTTTGAGAATGTTTCAGCAATAGCTTTTGAGAAAATGAACATTTAAAGACGGTGACTGGTTTCCAGAAAGAGCAAAAGCAGCCCTAGAGAAATTAAAGACTGACATCAAGAGAACAGTTTTTTCCTTCAGGCTTGCTTCAATCTTTAATGTTTGTTCTGCTAGTTTTTTTTTTTTTTTTCAAACTGCTCTTAGCATTTCATTAAGCAGCTTACTAAGCAGTTAGTGTAACCTAAGTATATGATACTTTTTTAGTTACAAATAATACCAGGTACTACTAGTGAAGTCTTAGAACAAACGACACTTTCTGGCTTATTTCATAACATTATAGAACCTGGTAGAAATTAGTTTAACATTGACCAGCAATAGTAGTCCATCCAGATTCCTCAGATACCTTTCACCTTCCTCCCGTTTTCACTGTACTTCTAAAAAGAGTCACTGTGGGTCTTGCCTGAAGTGCCCTTGACAGTCCTGTAATGAAAGCCCAGCTCCTTTACCTCAGACAGGTGACCATACACCAAAACTTCCTGGAGGGGTTGGGCTGAAGTCAGCCTCTTTGCAACTTAGCCAGAATCACACCCTTGCTTGTGTGTGCTTCCTCTTCTTTCATGTCCTAGTCCCACTCCCTTACTTATCACCTCCTTAATAAGTCACTTGCATACATTCATTGTCATCTGTTTCTGGGGAACTGACCTAATGGTACTGACTACAGAATTAAGTAATTTGTAACAGAAAGTCAAGTGAGTTTTATTATCTTATTCTGGAATAAGGCCAAAGCAGAGGTTAAAAGGTGCTAATCCCCACATTCTAGTATCAGAGAACCACGGTGATTAGGACCAGTAAGCACTGCAGGGCTTACTGAGGGGTGCCAGATCAGATAACACGTGCTATCACTAACCACCATCCCACAGACACCTGGGGAGGCCTGGGAGAGGTCTTCTTTTGGAGAAGTGCAGTGTTGGGGAAAGGGATTTAGTCCTTTGAGCTCTCATGAGGGAGGGAACAGAGTGCATCTGTACTCAGAGACCACAGGAGGGAGACCTGAGGGAATAATTCAAGACCCAGGATGCCTCCAAGAAGGGGAGACCAACACCTTTTCCACCTGGTTTGGTTTGTCTTTACACAGCAGATGAACACATCTGTTTAATCCCAGAGCATGGGAATGGAATTGGAGAGGCACTGTGGGGCCTGTCAGGCAGAGAGGCATTAGAGATGGATCGTGCTGGCCTGAGGACTACTGCAGCAACATGGGGAGGTTAAAAGGCAGGCGGTGCAGCAGATGAGTGAGGTGTGATGCCACTGTCTGGGGGTCAGCCAGAATATAGGCAACTTTGAAATCTCAGTGGACTGCCAGGGCCAGGAGGAACTGCTCAGGAGTGGGCCTCTGGTCTTCCAGGCGAGTGGGGGTTGCCGCTGTGAACAATGAAACCCATAAGCCACTTACCACAGTGCAGTGATGGCCTATTAGAAAGCCACCCCCCAGTAAGACAGTGCTTCTCAAACTAGCTGTACATGGAAAACTAAAAGCAAGCAAACCATGTCCAGGTCCCTTCCCAGTCCAGTTAAACCAGAGGCATGGTGTTTTTGGTGAAGGGCTCTGGATGGTTTTAATGTTTAGCCTAAATTGAGAACTACTGCAATAAAGAAACCTCTTCTAGCATCTACCTCCCAAGAAGAGAGCAAAGAAAAGGAAAGAGAAGTATAAAAACCATCTGTGATTAAAGTGGGTCTATACTTTAAAGGGAGGGAAAGAGCTTTGAATCCGATGTGGCATTTTCTATGAAATAGGTTTTAAAATAAACAGGGCTGAGTTTTAGAAACTAAATATCTGAAAATTTAGAGAATCTGGCCGAGAGGGTAAAAGTGATGCTACTCAAGAGTAAGGGGGAATTCAAGAGCTGGGAAAAGAAAATTGTTACAGGTGTAGCCTCCAGTGACTATTATCAATTATAACTTTGAAGTCTTTTAAGTTTACATAGATTTAAATCGTTTTTTCCTTTTTTTTTTAATTAGTCTCTGCTTTACAACAAAGTGAATCAGTCATACATATACATCTGTTCCCACATCCCCTCCCTCCTGCGTCTCCCTCCCTCCCACCCTCCCCATCCCACCCCTCCAGGCGGCCACAAAGCACCAAGCCGATCCCCTCGCGCCACGCGGCCACCCCCCACCATCCATCCACCCCGTGCCAGGTAGTGTATACACGTCCATGCCTCTCCCCCGCCCAGTCACAGCCCCCCCTCCCCATATCCCCAAGCCCACCCCCAGTAGGTCTGTGTCTCTATTCCTGTTTTACCCCTAAGTTCTTCATGACATTTTTTTTTCTTAAATTCCATATATATGTGTTAGCATACGGTATTTGTCTTTCTCTTTCTGACTGACTTCACTCTGTATGACAGACTCTGGGTCTATCCACCTCATTACAAATAGCTCAGTTCCGTTTCTTTTTATGGCTGAGTAATATTCCATTGTATATATGTGCCATATCTTCTTTATCCATTCATCCAATGATGGACACTTGGGTTGTTTCCATCTCCGGGCTATTGTGAATAGAGCTGCAATGAACATTTTGGTACATGTCTCTTTTTGAATTATGGTTTTCTCAGGGTATATGCCTAGTAGTGGGATTGCTGGGTCATATGGTAGTTCTATTTTTAGTTTTTTAAGGAACCTCCATACTGTTCTCCATAGAGGCTGTACCAATTCACATTCCCACCAGCAGTGCAAGAATGTTCCCTTTTCTCCACACCCTCTCCAGCATTTATTGTTTCTAGATTTCTTGATGCTGGCCATTCTGACTGTTGTGAGATGATATCTCATTGTAGTTTTGATTTGCATTTCTCTAATGATTAATGATGTTGAGCATTCTTTCATGTGTTTATTGGCAGTCTGTATATCTTCTTTGGAGAAATGCCTATTTAAGTCTTCTGCCCATTTTTGGATTGGGTTGTTTGTTTTTTTGCTATTGAGCTGCATGAGCTGCTTATAAAGTTTGGAGATTAATCCTTTGTCAGTTGCTTCATTTGCAAATATTATCTCCCATTCTGAGGGTTGTCTTTTGGTCTTGTTTATGGTTTCCTTTGCTGTGCCAAAGCTTTGAAGTTTCATTAGGTCCCATTTGTTAATCTTTGTTTTTATTTCCATTTCTCTAGGAGGTGGGTCCAAAAGGATCTTGCTGTGATTTATGTCATAGAGTGTTCTGTCTATGTTTTCCTCTAAGAGTTTGATAGTTTCTGGCCTTACATTTAGGTCTTTAATCCATTTTGAGCTTATTTTTGTGTATGGTGTTAGGGAATGATCTAATCTCATACTTTTACATGTCCCTGTCCAGTTTTCCCCGCACCACTTATTGAAGAGGCTGTCCTTTCTCCATTGTACATTCCTGCCTCCTTTATCAAAGATAAGTTGACCATATGTGCGTGGGTTTATCTCTGGGCTTTCTATCCTGTTCCATTGATGTATCTTTCTGTTTTTGTGCCAGTACCACACTGTCTTGATTACTGTAGCTTTGTAGTATAGTCTGAAGTCAGGGAGCCTGATTCCTCCAGCTCCGTTTCTTGTTCTCAAGATTGCTTTGGCTATCCGGGGTCTTTTGTTTTTCCAAACAAATTTTGAAATTTTTTGTTCTAGTTCTGTGAAAAATGCCAGTGGTAGTTTGATAGGGATTGCATTGAATCTGTAGATTGCTTTGGGTAGTAGAGTCATTTTCACAATATTGATTCTTCCAATCCAGGAGCATGGTATATCTCGCCATCTACTTGTATCACCTTTAATTTCTTTCATCAGTGTCTTATAATTTTCTCATAGCTTTAAATCTTAACCTTCTACAGTTCATTACCAAGGTTCCACGGATCATATGTTTGGTGAATTTGGGAGTGAAGTTAGGTTATTTAAAATTATTTTAAGAAGTATTAATAATCCAGAATGACTGTTAGTAGGGCTTTTTACACAGCATACCTAGTTTCCTTGTTAAATGATGTCACATACAGTATTAACTCAGACTACAGACATTGTATTCATTTAAAGAAAAGTATGGGTCATAGAAGTATGACTGTTGTTCCTAAGGTTCCCTGTAGATGGCATTGCTTGACTTTGTCTTTAAACAGTTTATAGACAGGAAGTTGTTAAAATAGAATATTTTGAAATGGAATCACACTTGCATTTTAAAGGTGAAGTAAATTAGATTTTAAAGAATAAATGTACCTATCATGAGTTGCTTTCAGATATTATGTGGTTGTCTTAGTTTGTTTGGGCTGCTATAACAAAATACCATAGACTGGGTGGCTTATAAACAACAAATTTATTTAACAAATTTATTTCTCACAGTTCTGGGAGGCTGGGCAGTGCAAGATCAAGTTGCCAACTTCCTCATGGGCAGCTGTATTATTGTAACCTCACAGGACAGAAGGGAGAAGGGACTCCCTGGGGTCTCTTTTATAGGGCACAAATCCCACTTATGAGAGCTTCACCCTCTTGACCTACTCGCCTCCCAAATGCCCCACCTCCAAATACCATCACACTGAGGGACTAGGTTTCAATATATGAATGGGAGAGTGGGGGGAGTGCAAACATTCAGGCCGTAACAATGGTGTAAGTGAAAAGGGATTTTTTTCTTATAAAATTGTATTTGATTTATCTTTTTATTGCATTTTGATATGCCTTTTGAAGTTTTGACTGTCATTCATATAGCTGCATACATTGCAATTCATAAACCATTTCTCTGCTATTGGTATCTTCCATGAGACAGACATTGCAAAGTTCTAAAAATTAAATTCACCTTGAAAGTACCTTTTATATAATGCATGATCTTACATCTGAGGTACTTGAAACTTCTAATTAATTTCAATTAGTTTTTCAAACCAGTATACTTTCTTCACTAGAGTAGTAAGTAGCTTTTACATCAAAAGACTGAAGCTCTGTCTTTGGCTATATCACAGTTCTATAACTGATATTTGACTTTCAGTTTTAATTTTTCCTCAAGGAACATCAGGATTTGAAAGAGTTTTTGATTCACTGACAGTAAACATTTTAAAAGTAGAATATTCAGTTTTCATACCATAGAGACCTTCAGGCTGTATTTGAATTAGAAAAAGTTTGTGGCAACAGAATTTTACTGAAAATTAATCAGGTACTGGAAAGACAAAGTTTTCAGTTTAAATGATTTTGGGTAGGAAAACAAATTCTGAAATCATTTTCACCAATTTGGTTAAAACTGTTAGGTATTTGGGGTCATTTAAGACATTGTCTTAGGTCCTTTTGTGTTGGAGTTCTGGTAAAGATCTAGTGAGTCCATCAACTGTGAGATACATTTTATGTAATTCATTATTAATAACATAGTTTTCAAATAGTAGGTTTTAAAATATGTTAGAGCAAATTATCTCTATGATAATGTTTTTCTCACAAGCTTTCTGAAAACTATCCGAGCACAAGCCTTGAGACCAGATTATCTGGATTTAGATCCCAATTCCGCCATTTACTTAGCTCTGTGACTCTGTGCCTCAGTTTCCTCCTATGTGAGGTGAGGATCATAATAAATTGCCTCATAGTTTGCCATGGGGATTAAATCAGTTTAATACATGGACTATCTGGCACACAGTAAGCCTTCAATAAGTGTTGTGATTATACTAGAGATGGAATTACTTTACATCAGGGGATTGGAAAATGTGATAATGCAAGTCTGTGTCACAGTGTGAAATCTGGGCATCTTTTTTAGAGTATAGAGCCCTTATGAATATCACTGCCTCATCATGGTGGGAATGGCACCTGGGGTGGGAGGAGCCTGAGGACACTGTTGAACAGTACTGTTACTTGAACAAGTAAGCAATTTAGAAAGAAAAAAAAGATATAGTGGAAGGAAAACCTTTGTTCACTGTTCATTTTTATGGTTTTAAAGCAAGTGCCATGAGCATTCAGAGGCCAACAAAAACAGAGGAAATCCTCATTTCCAAATAACGGAGCCTGGGCTTGCTGACTGGAGCTCCAAGATTCCACCATCCTGGACCCTTAGCGAATTTTTCCTTCTGTGGTTCTTATCTGTATTAAACTGAGACCAAATAAGCAGTAGATAAGTGGCACCAGGTCATTTTTCTGAAGTCTGGGACTTGATGTATCTGCATAATTACTTTCAGAGTTTAGATGTGTTCATTCTAAAAGAGCAAGGTGACTATAAAGTACTTGTGTAATAGTTGCCTCCTGGACAAACTGTCTTTTACCGTGTAATCAGCATATATGATGGGTTGCAGGAGCTTAGTTTAACTAATCCCTCAGGCTGACTATGTCTGTACCAACAGATAAGAATTAGAGTCAGAACCGTGAATTGCATCTGCTTCTCCGTCAGAGTAGAATAGCACAAGTGCTTAACTGCATTATATTAAACTTACAAGATCTTTTTGTTTGCAATTGATGGAAAAGATTGTCATGAACACTAGATAGCTGGTCTTAATTTTTAGAAACATCTATTGCTTACCTGTAATACACTAACTTACTTTGGTGAAGGATAAGTTCACACCTTTTAATATTCACAAGGTTAGAAACAATGATATTTCTTCTTTGCAAAACAAAACTAAGGCTTTTGAAAAAGAGCTGTTCTAGATGCAGTCCTTACAGGGTTACATGTTGAGTACTTAGCAGATTTCCTTCATGTCATTAGCTCTAATGAAGTACCGCTGGCAGTCTGTTAAACCCTTGACGGGTCAGTGCTTTTAAAAACTCTTGAGTAATTTTTTTAAAGTTAACTTTTATTCCAAGTTGTTAATCTTCTGAAGTCCAGGCATTTAACAGTCTGAGTTCCAGGTTCATGTGTTGGCTCATTGGTGCTTTGATAAATCATTGCCAGAGTTATGTGTATATAATACACACAATCCCATGTATCTACATTCAGTACCTGACCTTGTTCTTTTAGGAATGTGTCCTGAAAACCTGCTTGTACTGCATGCACAGTACAGTTGCATATTGGGGCGCACCAAAATAAATAGCATGTTTTATCCAAAACTTAAATGGAGAAGCTTGATATTTACATTCCAAGTGAGTGTAAAGAATAATCTCATGGCATGTAATGGACATTGAACATAGGCCTGGTTTCTTGAAACTTAGAAACAGGAAAAGCAAGTTTCACACTCCCATAAATAATAAATGTTTAACCAGAGAATGCCTTTAGGTTTTAGTGACATTTACGAACATAGGTACAATGTACTTTTAAAATAGCTATCATCTTTCTAAATCTTGCCACAAGGATTTAAAAAAAAATTTTGTCGTTCAAAACTCCTTTCACTCTCCAGCATATCTCTGACACCCACATTCAGTCTGTTACTCTCTGTCTGAAATAAGTGCCTGGTTGTTAACCTTAGATTCCAAGGAAGAGAGAACAGTGGAGGCTTAGTGTGGCTGGTAGGAACAAAATTCCAAATTAGCTCTGGAAGACAGCCCCAGATCTGTTCTAAATCCACTCACCTTCCCTTTATGCACCCAAGCTTGAACATTCTGTTTTTCTCCTAAGGAGAAAATGGCTCACTTGGCTACCACCGAATCTAGCTGTATGTCCTTGAGCAAGTTAGTTTCTCTGAATGTTACTGTCCCTCTCTGTAAAGTGAGAATGACATCTACTGGACAGCACTGTGGTGATATTTAAACTAGATAATATATGTGGACCAGGGTAGGGAAGAAGGCATCTCCCCAGCATAAGCCTCAATTATTTGCTCTGAGAGTTCAGACTGATAAGCTCTTGCAAACTAGAGGTGCGATAGAAGTCATCCTAAGTAAACAACACATAGCCTGGGCCAGAAAAAACAAAAGCCTCTATTGTCAGAAAGGTGGGATTCCCAGTATAGCAGCATGCCTGTCATTTACTTTTACTCCCACCTGACTTCTTCACCTTCTCTTTAGACTCTGCCTTCATCACAGGAAGGGAGTAAGAAGTCACAGGGGAGATCTTGGCAATTCTCTTGATTCTAACCGCAAGCAAGCCGATTGTAGCTTCCCACTCTCTGGCCCTCTGACTCTGACCCCTGTCCTAAGCTCTGGCCTCGCCTCTTCAGCTGCCTGCCTGATAGCTTCCTCTGCTCGCCCAACCAGCAGTATTTTTGTCCTGTCTTCCTCCCCTTCCTCTTTTTACTGCCGTTGCCTAAGGCCAGGCCTCATTACCTCTAATTTATGCTGCTGTAATGTCTCCCACTTGCAATACCTCCCCACACACCTGTGCAAACAGTGGTGCTGGAGCACTCTCCTGACTTGGAGTTCCAAACTGTTCAACGTCCTGCTCAAAAACCTCCCCAGAGGCTGCCAGGTGAAGTAGAAACTCCCATGCTGGGTATTTGATACCCTCTTCAGTGTATCTCCTTTTGCTTCCTTCTTGCTCTCTCACCAAAACTGACTTTTCTGGATGTACACAGTGTGATTCATTGCTTCTGTTAAGAAGCATCATCTTTTTGTGTAGTGGATATTTGTAGCAATGACTTCTGTCCTCCATCAGACCTTCTCCCAACTGACTGATGAAGACTAAATCTCTGTCTGAGAGCCCACTGCACTGACCCCTTTGCCTGCCCCATGACCAAGCCCAGCCAAACAGCCTCATGTCCCCCACCACAGTTTAAGGATGGGTGTCACATGACCGACGCTAAGCCCACGGAGCCCTCCTGGGTAAGAGGCACTTCCTCTTTTCCAGGGTAGCTAATGCTAAGGATAAAAGTAAGACTTGATCTGCCCCAAAATAAAAATCAACACAGACGAAAGCAGAACCTAGGTGCAAAGAGAGAAATCAGAACACTGTCCTGATGATTCAGTTTGAGCCTCTGAAACCAACTATGCCTGAAGCCAGCTGCACCCCCTGGACTCCCAGTTGTATAACCTAGTTAACTTTGTTCTGCTGGTTTGAGGTTGGGTTTCTCTTCCCTGCCGTGGAGCAGGTCCTAACTGGTAGGTCCTTCAAACTTTTCTGCCTTTCAAACCCTACCCCTATCTTATGATCCTTCTCAACCACTACTTTTCCCAAGAAGTAATCTGCTTTTTAAGTCTTTATTTTATCCATAATACCAGCTAAATCATCCTAGCAGTTGATTTACAAGCTTCCTAGAATAGTGTTGGTTGCTGATCATACTGTGGAAATCTTAACCTATGAAACTACAGAAGTAAACATCGTAAAACTACTCAGAAAGCAAAAGTGAAGAAATAAAAACCCATTGTGAGAGCAGTTTAACTGTGTTACAAAAGAGCAAACCCACTGCCTTTGCACCCGGAAAAATGTTCAAGCCTCCCCCGCTCCATCCCCGTCATGGGGTTGTTACTTAGCATTGAGAAAACGAATTGTTGAGAAAACAGTTGCTTCAAGAGAGAGTGGATTCTGGGGTAGGAGTAACCCCTGTGGTTAGGGGGGCTGCCTGAAAAGTGGAGGGAGAATTACAGCACGTATTAGGTGAGGTCTGAGATCTGGAAAGCAAGAGTAGGAGCAGCAGTGTCATCTAAGAAAGGTTGAAAAACTTCCTTGCTGCTTCTCATGGGTTACAGGGAAAGCCTACATTTAGTGTGAAGTTTTCATTTCTTACCTCTTTTAATTCCCCTTAGTTACACAGCTTTCAGGAGAGTCTCATACCTGGGTCGAGCCTATATGTGGTGGCAGAAAGTGAAGAGGCCAGTGTAAGAAACATACTTGCCCCACTTTCACCCTGCAGGGGTACCCACAGGAAGGGAGCAGCATCCTCTGCATGGAGATGGGTCTGGAAGGCCCAGCAGAGCTCACCAGCTGGACAGGGCAGAGCTGGAAGGGCCAGGGAGGGTCCCAGGGCTGCATGGGCCACAGAGAGTGATGCAAAATAAAACCTTCCCTTCCCAGTGTATGCTAGAGCAGGGCTCTGGAATGGAGGCAGAGCTGACCCTTGGGGTGCAGATGTTACATGTGCAATAAACGTTTTACTGAACTTTAGGTGTAATCGTCACGAGCAGTCAAGGTATTTGGAAAGATTGAAGTGAACCGAATTTTTTTTTTAAATATCACCAGATTTGAAACTGTCAGTACAGTTTATACTCACATCATGTTATTCCAAATAAATTGGTAGGGTAGTCTGTTTTTTTTTTTTTTGCGGTATGTGGGCCTCTCACTGTTGTGAGAGCCTGTGAGAGCACAGGCTCCGGACGCGCAGACTCAGCGGCCATGGCTCACGGGCCCAGCCGCTCCGTGGCATGTGGGATCTTCCCAGACCGGGGCACGAACCTGTTTCCCCTGCATCGGCAGGCGGACTCTCAACCACTGCGCCACCAGGGAAGCCCGGTAGGGTAGTTTTTAAAATTAGTTGTGACTTCTTGTATGGGATACCTGAGGTCCTTATGTTGTGACTATACAGCATCCTAAAACCAAGTCAAGAAAAAAAAAATCTAAAGACATGAATTTAAGTTTCCAGAATGATCCCTGACTCTCAGAAGGGCTAATTTATGAAAGACATAAGACAACCATTCACTTATTATTCCCACAACAGAGACCTGGGTTAATTTTAAAGGCAGCTTTGATGATTGACAGATGATTGGCTGCAGTTGTAGCAGAATTAAATTACCAACCAATAAGAAACCAGATTAAATGTTGGCGTTGCATATGGGTGGGCTTGGGACGGTCAGATTTGATGTAAGTTCTACCTTATGTGATCATGCTTAATGTGATCAGGGCTAACATAAGACCCAGGCTAATAGCTAATATTGCCACTTAGCAATTCAGAGCTTTGCTTTAGATAAAGATCTCTGCCAAGTCTGTGAAATGTGAGCAGAGAGTATGATGGTGTGTGTGTGTGTGTGTCGAAGGGTGGAGGCTGTAAGTAGGTTTGTAATTAATTGATAAAAGCCTGAAAGAGAAAAACAAATACAGTATGCTAACACATCTATATGGAATCTAAAAAGAAAAATGGTCCCGAAGAACCTAGGGGCAGGACAGGAATAAAGACGCAGACATAGAGAATGGACTTGAGGATATGGGGAGGCGGAAGGGTAAGCTGGGACGAAGTGAGAGAGTGGCATGGACATATATACACTACCAAATGCAAAATAGATAGCTAGTGGGAAGCAGCTGCATAGCACAAGGAGATGAGCTCTGTGCTTTGTGACCACCTAGAGGGGTGGGATAGGGAGGGTGGGAGGGAGACGCAAGAGAGAGGGGATATAGGGATATATGTATACATATAGCTGATTCACTTTGTTATACAGCAGAAACTAACACACCATCGTAAAGCAATTATACTCCAATAAAGATGTTAAAAAAAAGAAAAAGCCTGGAGGAATTCTATGGCTTTATATTTCTTACCAGTTTCTCTGGAGCACAGGTGTAACTTACCAGGTAGCCTTGAAAAATGTGACCGTTATTCTTCAGCGAAAAGAATGGCATTGTTTATGCTGTCCTGCCACGAGGACCCTAGCAAGGAGAGTGGGCTTCTATAAAGAGCCCAGGACTCTGGCCTGCTCAGCCTCCCCTGGTAGGGATGGGGACAGAGTGGCTCCAGTTGGCAAATCTCCCCAGAAACACTTCTCCGAGCACAGGAGAGTTCCCACGACTCTCTGGACTCAGCTGTGAGTTCCCAGGGCGTTTTGCTACCACCTTTCCAAACAATCAATGCCAGGTATTAACTGTGGTGGCCAAGTATTAGGACAGTGGCCACACAGACCCCCTTACCCTGTCCCTCTCCTGATTAAAGATGTGCCTCTGCAGTGTTTGGTGGAGATGTCCTGGGCTCAATAGAAGTCTGAGGGTGAAGGCTGAACTCCAGCCTCTGCTGTTGACTAGCTGTGAGTCCTGGGGCAGGTCCCTGGGTCTGAGTTTGTTTCTTCATCTGTCAGATGGGGATGGGGATGGTGGTGGTGACCTTTGTTTTGCCCACTCACAAGAGTCCTTAGGATGCTCAAACAGGAAAATGGATGTGAGAGCCCAGTGTCGACCTGAAAGCTGGATGGAGATACGAGTTACTGTGTTTGGTGCTTACGTCTGACAAAAGGCTTGAGCTTGATCTGTTTTCCCTCTTCTCAGCCAAGTGTGTGCCATTCTAAAATAAACAGAGGGGAGCTACTTCATCTCTAATGAGCAGGGGTCTTAGCCAAAGGTCCACAGAAGGGAGGGGAGACAGACTGTGGATCAATTCCCCTTGGTCTCTCAGTCTTTCTTCTTTTCACACCCTAGTTGATCTTGGGCCAGATCTTATCAATTGTCCCCCTCACTGTCTCATCACAGCAGACATACAGAGACAAAGTCACCATCTCTCCTCATTTGTGTTCAATGGGCCAGGCTTGTGGCAGGTGCTGGGGACACCCGTGGCTTGTGAGTTGCTTGCTGTCATGGAAAGGAGGAGGTTCCTAAAAGGAGTGAGTACTCTAGGACAGGGCCCAGAGCCTGCTGAGCATTTTATAAATACTTCTTGTTGTTATTGTTACTCTCACTATGGGAGCATAGATGAGTGGCCTGGTTTTGCAAATGTGTTTCCCTCGACTCCTCCAGCCTATCAAGTGGAAGGACTCCTCAACTCAACACGGCCTTATTTCATTGTTCTTGAAAGAATCTAGAGTAGCAGGTCTGCCCAGGCAGGCTGTAGACACTGCTTGGCTTGTGGGGCTCTGGGGCCTGATTTAAAGCTGCCCAGCCTTGGGAAGCCTGCCATTTGGGTCCTCAGAGCCCCGAAGCCTGATGCTGGCCTATGCCTGCATCCCATGCATTCTCTACTGCCTTCCTCCCGCCAGGGACACTGTCCTCCACAAGAGTGTCCCCAGTCCTTACAATGTGCCTTCATTCTCTGTGACCCCCAGCTGTGGCAGGGTGGTTGGGGGTCCCTTTGGTCCTTGCTGCTCACTGTGGCTTCACTGATTCGTGCTCACGGAAGCCCTCAGTGAACACACAAGGGTGCTCTTCTCCCGGTGCCTCCATTTTAAAGATTCTCTTCTGTTTGTTTCCAGTGTGGCTCTGGTGACATTTTTTTTCATGTTTCTACCTTGTCTCACTAACTCCTTGGCCCCCCTCCTTGAAGACAAGAACAGAGTCTTCTTTACACCCTTCATGGTCCCTGCACATTTCACTCAAAGAATATTCCATTAACCCAACTATCTTGTCTTGAGTGCCTATGATGCTTGTGGTAGATCCTGGAGGGAATACAAAAATGAGATATGAATAAAAGTGACAGAGTGGAGAAAGTGAAAGCAGTAGCTTACTTCATAGAGTTTGGTGGGAATGAGGGGAGAGTCAGGGTTGAAAGAAGGCTTGTACAAAAGAATGAGAGAGGAGAGATTGTGGCTGAAGATAAAGGGGGGCTTGAGGGGGCGGGGGGCAAGTGGAGGAGCCCACAGGGGAGGAGTGAGATGCAGAGCACAGGCAGGTAAACTGATTCTGGAAAGAAGAGGGTCAACTCTTCAAAAAGACTAATGGAAAGAAGGAAGGAAGAGAAGGGAAGGAGGGAGGAGGGAAGATGTAGCTAAATTTAGACATGGATGTGGGGGGAAAGAGGTTCACCACTAATGTCCTGGGTTTTTACTGTTAACTGAATGAAAGAGGGGACTTGGGCCTCCACATTAAGGAGCTTAAGCTGCTAAAGGATCCATTACTGGGGTGACTTAGAAGTGGCATCTGTGGCACAGAACTGCCCTTGTGGCCTGATTGGGGGAGATCTGGGGAAAGGGGAGAAAGAAATGCAAAGTTGAGAAACAGGAGTTAACTCTAGGGTCACCCTTCTCTTGCCCCCCCCAGCCCATCCCATGTACCAGGATCTGGAGGCTCCCAGGGGAGCACTCTGCTGAACTGACCTTCCCTGGGTTTGGAGGTCCCCCCACTCCTTCCTCCTGCAGAACACCCCTTCCTGGCCTCCTGTCAACCACCTGCTGCCCTTGTTTCAGGAGGTGATCATCGCTTTGGGTGCTTTTCTCTTTCAGGTAACAGTGTGATACTCTCGGGGGTGGGGAGGTCCCAGTAGATTGTGGTTCATACAGGCTTTATATCAGCTCTGGATCAATATGCCCAAATTGTTAATTCTCAGAGAGACTACTGAATAAAATATCATTTCACCATATGGCCAACTTGTCAAATGTACCAAAATAAACCAGTGTACTGAAAGCTTGTTTCAAAGAGTCTCTCTGTATGAATATTTTCATGCATATATTTTTCTCAAATATAGTCAGTGAATATAAATATATTCTTTATGCATAGTCAGTGATTCTGAAGATGTCCAATAAATAGGAATTTGTTTTTAATGTGAATATAGTTAATAAATATATATTTGTTTTGGGCTGAATTGTGTACCTCCAAAATTCATATGTTGAGGTCCTAACACCTAGAACCTCAGAATGTGACTGTATTTGGAGATAGAGCCTTTAAAGAGGTAATTATGTTGAAGTGAGGCCATTAGGGTGGACCCTAACCAAATATGACTAGTGTCCTTATAAGAAGAGGAGATTAGGACACAGACAAATAAAGAGGGAAGATGATGTGAAGACACAGGGAGAAAGTGGCTGTCTGCAAGCCAAGGAGAGAAGCCTCAGAAGAAACCAACCCTGCTGGCACCTTGATCTTGGACTTCTAGCCTCCATTACTGTGAGAAAATAAATTTCTATTGTTTTAGCCACCCCGTCTCTGCTACTTTGTTATGGCAGCCCTAGCAAACTAACATAGTAATCTTATATTTTTAAATATGAGATGTATTTCATTAGTATTTTAAGGAATGTTTGATTTGCCAAAAAAGTTTGTTATAGCGTGAATTAGATTTCTCATAAATATATTCAAGAAGAAGATATTCATGTAACATATTAAAAGTCTTAACATAAAAAGCAAAGAATTTGTTCAAATTCATTGATTCTTTTCAGGAAGAACATTTTTAAAACTAGAATTTGATAAATGTGGCAGATTGGTCATTGATTTCCAGCAGATCTGGCTGCTTCCCTGCCTGTATGATCCAACTGTCCTCTGTGCACAGGGGCTGGCAGTGCGGGACCTGGGGGTCTAGAGTGGAAATTCTTGTTGCACTGTGAGCGCACGCCAGACACTATGCTGGATGCCTCCCCAAATGTGATTCCCTGAGTTCTCACACCAGGATGAGGAGATGGACAGGTATCCCATGGTACATACAAGAATGTCAGAACTTAAAGCAGTTAAATAACTCCCCCTGGTCACAGAGCTAATCATTAGGGAGAGCATTCCCTAAATTCTGATAGATCTAGGTACAAGTCCCAGCTCTGCTGCATCCCACTTGTGTGACCTAAGGCAAGTGGCTTAACTTCTCCATGCCTCAGTTTCTTCATTTGTAAAATGGGATCAATACTGCTATCCACCACATGGGTTGTTGGATGGAGTAAATGAAATAATATATGTGCTTGACACAGAGCCTGGCACATATGATGTTCTCAATTGTTAGCTACTACTATGAGTTTAGGAAATATGATAAATATAACACCAGACATTATATAGTATTATATAGTTTACAAAGTGTTTTCAGTTTTTCAGATGAGGAAATCAAGGCTGAGAGAAGTTGAGGGACTCAGTTGGGAGCCCCCCCAAATCTTTTGTTCTCTTTAGGCCTTCAACTGATTGGTGAAGCCCACCCATGTTAGGGAGGGGAATCTTTTTTTCTGAAAGTCCACCAATTTAAATGTTAATCTTATCCAAAAACACCCTCAGAGAAACATCCAGAATAATGTTTGAACAAATATCTGGGCACCGTGGCCCAGCCAAGTTGACACATAAAATTAACCCTCACAATGTCTTTGCCCAGAAAAAGCAAGGATTTTTCTGAGAGAGCTCATGCATGGTGCTTACCCTATGTAAGTACTCCCCAAATACCCTGAATAAGGTTGAGTCTTTGAGCCTGACTCTCCCATCCTTTCTCCTTCAGAAGAAAAATGCTGTAGTGAAACAGTTTACTTAGTTTCATTTTCAGACTGTTCACTTGTATCAGACTAGTAGGGTTGTAGGTGAACATTTTTTTTCTTTTGTCATTTCTTTTGATATGGCTGTAAATGTTTTAATTATATATTAACTATAAGCTTGCATTGCAACTTAATGAACCAGGGGGAAAATTTGTTTATAATCCCTTATTTAATTATGGTACTTGATTAACGTTTGCTTAAGCATTGCTCATTTAAAAAATAATAATTTTATTGCAGTAGAACTGATGACTTCAAAAATAGATTTTTAGGGTTTCCCTGGTGGCGCAGTGGTTGGGAGTCCGCCTGCCGATGCAGGGGACGCGGGTTCGTGCCCCGGTCTGGGAAGATCCCACATGCCGCGGAGCGGCTGGGCCCGTGAGCCATGGCCGCTGAGCCTGTGCGTCCGGAGCCTGTGCTCCGCAACGGGAGAGGCCACAGCAGTGAGAGGCCCGCATATCGCAAAAAAAAAAAAAAAAAAAAGATTTTTAAAATAGTCTATATGTAGAGATGGTATAAAATGAAAAGCTAAATACTTCATGAACTGAAGTATGACCATCTTGAATATCAAGGAAAGGACACACCTTGGAGACTGGTCTGAAGTGCAGGGCAAAAATCAGGCTCTTGGGACTTCCCTAGTTGTGCAGTGGTTAAGAATCCACCTGCCATTGCAGGGGCACAGGTTCGATCCCACATGCCATGGAGCAACTAAGCCCATATGCCATAACTACTGAGCCCCGCACGCTACAACTACTGAAGCCTGCACACCGTAGAGCCCATGCACCACAACTACTGAGCCCACACACTGCAACTACCGAAGCCTGCGCGCCTGGAGTCCATGCTCCGCAGCAAGAGAAACCACCGCAATGAGAAACCCGCATGTCGTAACGAAGAGTAGCCCCCGCTCACCTCAACTAGAGAAAGCCTGCGTGCAGCAATGAAGACCCAACATGGCCAAAAAAAAAAAAAAAAAAAAAACAGCCTCTTAAGCGTTAAATCTATAAAACAGAAACCGTAAGGCAACAGCTTTGTGGCAGTGTTAAAATTATTATAATTGTTAGGTAAGCTTGCTAAGGTCAGTAAGTAGAAATTCTCATCTATTATTGCAAATTATAATACTGTAGGAATACTCAGCTGGCCAGATACCTGAAGCATGTCGAAGGAAGGACTCTAATAAAAACTAAACACCTTATGTTTATATGGCACTCTTAAGATTTTCAAACATCTTTCATTTACATTCATCTGATTTGATCCTTGCAAACTACCCCATGCTGCAGGAAGGCCAGATACCATTCTTCCCCTTGAGACTCACAGAGGTTCTAGGTTATATGGCTGCAAAGTGGCAGGAAAGAGACCAGACCAGATGGGCTTTCTTCTGCATCATAATCAGTCCAGCTTCTTTGTTGGGTGCCTGGGACACACAGCCAGGGTACAGGGGTGGGTGGAGGAGAACAGTGGACAAAACACAAATCATGGCCATTCTTTCTAACTGGCCCACCTCAAAGAAAACTAGAGTCAGTTCAAAATGGCATTGCCTGTTTTGATTTTGAGACTTGGCATCATATAAATGTACAGGCCTGCCCGGAACTGGTAAAGGCAGAAGAAAAAGAAGGAATGAACACTTCAACACAATTTACAGGCTACTGCCTTTCTCACCAGCAAAAAAAGTCTCCCAAGTCTGGAGGAATGGAAGTGGAGGAGGGTGAGGGAAGGAGCGCCACTGGTGACAGGTTTTCTCCCAGGAGAAGGGAATCACACCCTTGGAGCTGTGAAAAAGGAATCATGTCTTTTCTATCAAGACTTCACACAGATTTTCTGGGAAACTTGTCATTGGGGATACAATAGAGACAACTGTCCTTTTTGGTAGTGTAGCATTTTCTGGAGGGAACTGTGTAAATAATTTTCGGGATTAAACAGCAAATTAAAATGAAGATTAAAGTTGTGTCCTGTGGCTTTTGTGGGCTGTGTTCACCTTTTCTGGAGGTCAGTACCTCCACCTAATTGAAAGAGAAAGTGTCACATTTAGTTGCAAGAGTGTAAAGGGGTGACGTTTTTTGTCCCACCTTTCAAGCTAGGATCAAGGTCTTCTCTTCAAAAGAGCAGTAAAGAGCATCTATGCAGCACCTTTCGGTTTACAGGGCACTTCCATGGGCATCGTTATACTTAAGCTTCACTAAAGCAGATTTATGGGGCCTGTCTTCTAGGTGAGATAGCTTAAGGTCACAGCTGAGGGCACACATTAGTGGGCTTCTAGCTCAAAGCCTACACTCTCCACTTCATCACAAGGTGGATCCACTCAGTCTATAGACAGGGGCAGAGTGATTGATGTGCTTTCTTGTTGGCACCACGTTAAGAAGATGAACAACCATCTCAATTTGCCTGAGACTGAAGCGTTTTCCGGGACATGGGACAGTCCTGGGCAAATTGGGACAACTGGTCACCTTACGTATTATGTCTCCAGAAGTCCTCATAGGAGATTCTTCAAGAATCACATTGAGTGCTAAGATGTTTTAGGAGGACACAGCTATATATGCATGGGATTGGCATATAATTTCCTCCTACTCAATATTTGCAAGAATTTTAAAATTTAACATTTTGCTGTTCTCCTAAGATCGTCATTTTGACCACTTTTTCTTCCTCATTTTTTCTTCCTCGTCTCAAATCCCAAGGGGTGTATGGGGAGGAGGGATGGAAACAGGAAAAGAGTAAGTAAAGAAAGACATTGGCTCCCATTTTTAAAATGTGGTTTTGGTTACAGTTTGTTGAGGACTTATTTGTAATAGTAATTCTCAAACTTGAATATGTTGGTAGACAGCCTCTAAGACGGTCCCCAGTGATTCCTGCCTCTTGGTGTGGATGATCTTGTGTAATTCTCTTCCCTTGAGTTTACTCTGGATTTGGATTTGTCTTGAGGAGTCTCTCTGTGTGTGTGTGTGTCTCTTTCTCTCTCTGTCTCTCTCTCTCTCACCCCTAGCTCTGGGAAAAGCCAGCAGCCCATGTGGTGAAGAACCGATGTTTCCAGCTAATAGCCAGAAAGGACCTGAGCTTGGCAGCAGATTCTCCAGCACCAGTGCAGTCTAGAGATATTTGCAGCCTGAACCAACACCTTGACTTCAGCATCATGAGAGACGCTTAGCCAGAATCACAAAGCTAAATCAATCCCAAATTCCTGACCCATATGAACTGTGAGATCAGTGTTGATTGTTTTCAGCCTCTGTGTTTTAGGGAGATTTGTGTGGAAGCGATAAACAACTAGTACAAATGTGCATCAGAATCACCTAGATAACAACTTGATAAAATGTGTATTTCTGGGTCCTACCCCTGGAAATTTTATTCAGTAGATTTGTCTGAATTTCTGCTTTTTCATCAGGAATCCTAGGAGAATCAGAACTGAACAAATACCTGCTTGAGAGCACATAGCAAGAAAAAACACTCCCTGTGAAGGCTGTAAAGGGGTATGGTTGCCAGATAAAATACAGGGCACCCAGTTATATTTGAATTTCAGATAAATAACAAAAAAAATGTTTTAGTATAAGCATGCCCTTTGCAGTACTGGGGACATATTTATGCAAAAACATATTTGTTATCTGAAATTCAAATTTAGCTGGGTGTTCTGTATTTCTCTTTGCTAAAAAACTATCCAAAAGGAAAGCCCCACCCAAGGAATGGCCCAACTGGAAATAAAGTAGTGCCTTCCTTTCTCAGATGGCAGGATTTTAGTCCCTGAGGGGCTGACGAGGGGACTGCAGGTGCCTGGCTGGGCCCTGCCCCTCTCCAACCCCCAGGGCAGGCCACAGACTTCGGGCCCTTAACTCTTTTCTTTGGAGGATTTGGTGGGGGGAGGGGGAAACGGGCAGGGTGGGGAGCTGCTCAGGAAGTCCTCCCACACGGCCCCGCCCACCTCTGACAGGTTCTGTCTGGCCCCTTGCTGCCCCAGCTGTGGGGTGAGGAGGCCCAGTACCCCCAGCTCCCTGGAGAGGCTGGACCTGCTGTTGTGGATGCTCCTGTCTGGTGGGTACCACACTCGGCGCTGGGAACTTGCACCTTTGGGTGCTGATGACATCAAGCTTTTCCAGAGCAGTGAATGAATGCAGTCTTCGCCCACATCCCTCCAAGAACTCAGACGAATGCAGCTGCTCATAATAATATGTGCATTTCTCATTCTGAGTATGTCTGAGTCTCTGATGAGTTCTATTTATTGTAGCTCTCAGCCCTGTAAAGAGGAGGATGGTTCCAAAGACATTTCTTAACGACTGAGGTTTTAAGAACTCTGGTTTCACTTCTGTGTATGCTTTCTTGTCACAGGGAACCGTCTTAATTTTGATGTGTTTATTTTCCACTATGAAATATTTTCAAAGAGATCAAGAATGAATGAGAATATGTGTGTGAGGGAGAGAAAGGGAGCTTGGCTGGGTAGACCGAAATGCTTAAGGCAGGGATGGAAGATAAAAGCTCAGAAAATGTACAGCTGCAGTAGAATCAGAGACTTAAATATGTGCTTTGAAACCAGACACCGAAAGTGAGGTCACATCACTCTGAGCTCTGGTTCAGCCTTGCTTAGCGGCCTGACACAAGCTGAAAACCCACAGGAGGAGAAGTCAGTGGAATCTCTCTCCTGAGTGAAACTGGAGGGGGCTGAGTTTTTGAGAGGAAGGGAGGCAGTTTGGAATCAAATGTACAGCATCTCTGTCTGCCGTAGAGGCTCTCAAGGGCCCTAAGAGAACTCCTTTTGTGCTGCTTCGTAAAACCAGCATGGCCAACACAAAACAGATTCGAAAAGTAGAAATCCAAGGATGATGGTGCCATTTCACACTTTATACCTCAGGAAGAGCCCCACAGGAATTGCCCAGTCCTAGGACTGCCACCTCAAGTGTGGCTGACTTGGAAGGCTTGAGAATGCAATGAATCTAGACATATAGAATGGTCTGGAGCTGGAAGGGGCCTCAGTCATCCAGCTCAGGTTCCTCTTTTACAGAGAAGAATCTAGGCTCCCACTTCGGCCTTCACCATGGCCTCTCTGGGTTTCTGAAAAATTAATAGCTACCTCAGAAGTTTATTGTGAGCTTTTGTGTAATGATGTATATAAAGCACTTGGCACTTAGCACTCAATAAATGGGAGCTTTCATTATTATTTCACCGTGTTTGTGTATTTAGGTGTGTGGTGGCAATTTTGGGGTCAGAGGGGAGTATTTTAGTATAGTTTAAAAAAGAAAAGAGGGGCGGGCCTCCCTGGTGGCGCAGTGGTTGAGAGTCCGCCTGCCGATGCAGGGGATGCGGGTTCGTGCCCCGGTCTGGGGGGATCCCATATGCCGCGGAGCGGCTGGGCCCGTGAGCCGTGGCCGCTGGGCCTGCGCATCCGGAGCCTGTGCTCTGCAACGGGGGAGGCCACAACAGTGAGAGGCCCGCATACCACAAAAAAAAAAAAAAAAAAAGAAAAGAGGGGCTTCCCTGGTGGCGCAGTGGTTAGGAGTCCATCTGCCAATGCGGGGGACACAGGTTCGAGCCCTGGTCCGGGAGGATCCCACATGCCACGGAGCGGCTAGGCCCGTGAGCCGTGGCCGCTGAGCCTGCGCGTCCGGAGCCTGTGCTCCGCAACGGGAGAGGCCACAGCGGTGAGAGGCCTGTGTACCGCAAAAATAAATAAATAAATAAATAAATTTTAAAAAAATAAAAAAGAAAAGAGCCCACATTCCTAAGACAGAGTTCATATCTACGTAGGGTCTTTGGACTGGAAAGAACCACTACACTACACTACATTCAATCTCTTTGTTTTAGAGATGATGAAACTCAGGTCCAGACAGGTGAGGGCTTGCTCAGGATCCCACAGCTACCTCCTTTTCTGGACCCCCCAGTCCTGCCACCAAGGTAGGGAAACTTCCATACACTCAGCCTAGAAACTCCATTGAGATGGTATCTCTTTTCTGCAGCAGCAAATGGGAATTTCTAACACATCAACTCAAGTGCTCTGTTGGACTCTTCAGACACCACCACTGCTATCACCACCACCAAGGCGGGCACCTAAACTTTTTGTAAATGAATGAAAGTGCTTCAGTCCCGACTCCTGAGAGAAGAGCTAATAATTATGTACAAAGGCAAGTCTGGGTTTGAAATTAATGACTGTGGGATTCTACAATGATTTTGAGATAAAGTGAATAGTTTACATTAATTTGCATTGCAGTAGACAACACTGCTTAGAAATAACTGCTCTGTTGAATTTAGGAGACAAAGATCAAGTCTGTTATTTTAGTTCATGGCCTCGGGGAGGTTGGATAAGGGACGGACAGTGAGGAGTTTGAAGGTTTTAATACTTAGCTTTTAAGGATGTAGTAACATTGGTTAAGTACTTGGTATGTATTTTGCCTGTGTTTACTTTTTTTTTTTTGCGGTATGCGGGCCTCTCACTGCTGTGGCCTCCCCCGTTGCGGAGCACAGGCTCCGGACGCGCAGGCTCCGGACGCGCAGGCTCAGCGGCCATGGCTCACGGGCCCAGCCGCACCGGGGCACGAACCCGTATCCCCTGCATCGGCAGGCGGACTCTCAACCACTTGCGCCACCAGGGAGGCCCTGTGTTTACTTTTTTAATCATCATGAAAACCTTAGGCAATAGGTGCTAGAATTATGCCCATTTTATAGATTAGAAAACTAAGACCAGAAAGTAACTTATTCAAGGTCAAATAGCTAATAAATGGCATCACCAGTTCCAAACCTTGGAATCTGGCTGCAGAGCCTTGCTCTTACCCACTATATTCTACTGCCTTGAGAGAGTTAAAGTACCAAACCCAAGACACCAGGAACTGTTTTGACATTCCTCATGAGCATATACTTTTCATCACATTACTGTTCCAAGGTTAAATGTATGGAGCTGAATCCTGTGGTCCCTAATGCTCTAGTCCAGCTGCCTCCACCATACTGTTGGTCTGGAAATTCCCTGGAAACATAGGTGGGATTTTTCTTATATATAATCTCCAGTATTCACCCCTTACTTTACACTCCTGGATGAAAATCAGAACCCAGCTCTGCTTTTCATTTCCACAAATGGCTTAAGAGACCAGCACCAGACTCAGTAGTATAGATTTTTCAAAAGGACACTTACATGAACCCACCCCCAAGAACCCACCAATACCAGCTTAAAAGGAGCAGGATATTTCAGTGAGGAGGCTAATGAAGAGATGCGATGAGAACCAATCTATTCCATTTTTTCCCTGGGGGTATAAGGAGGCACCTAGGTCTTAATCTCCTTTCTCGTCATTTTGATTCAGAGATGATGGCACCAGGGCTTCTTAGAACAAGGTAAGTTACATGATAAGTCTTCAAAAATCTATAATCTCAATAGAAGTAAATACATGGAGAAAGAGGCACTTACCAGTGATTTAATTTGAATAAGTGAATGCTTTGATATCCTTTTGACGTACAAAGAGGCGTACTACATGCTACACGTGCTATACACGCTACACCCACTCCTCTGCACCTTCTACACTTAACGTGTCTTGTAGCACATTCCTTATTCAATATTATCACGTAAAAATTTACCTCATTCTTTCTCATGACTTCATAAAATTTCATTTTTGGATGTATCAGAATTTATTTAACCAGCATCTATTAAAGAACATTTTAATTGTGTCTAATCCTATGCTCTTACAAATAATGCTGAAAGAAATGTTTATACACACGGGTGTATTTTTGTTTTGGCTTGGTTTTGTTGTCATTATTATCCATGGGGCCAGGATTGGGGGGGAATCCTAGGAGTGGAACTGTTAGGTCAAAGGATATTTGTATTTAAATTTTAATCACTATTTCCAAATTATCTTACAAAATGTTTGTACCAACTTGCTCTCAGTGAGAAGGAATTTGAAAGGCTGGGTCTAGCACCCTTGTTATTTGACTAGATTTTCATATAAAATACAGCTTTGCTGTGTGGTATGACAGGTAAGTCAGATGATGGTGAATAGTAATAGGAAATGGAATGGGCTTATTTATCAAAATATTTTTAATTGCTTAGTGGTCGGCAGGGTGGACCCCGGCAGTGACACTCTCATGCAAAGAAGAAGGGTCAGGTGTGGTTTCTGTGTCTGGTAACTGGCAAGTGGTCACTAGTGTAGGATATTTACCATATTTCACTGGGACCTCCTAACACTGTACTCTTCTGTCTACACCCAGGTTGGTAAAGGGAATATATATGATGCAAGCTTGTACACGTGCCTGATTACATCAGATAAGCACATAGAACTCATCTCTATAAAATCCATTCCCCTCTGAAATGTACATCTTTTTTTTAACCATTTTTTAAATTGAAGTATAGTTAATTTACAATGTTGTGTTAGTTTCAGGTGTACAGCAAAGTGATTCAGTATATATATATATATATATATATATATATATATACACACACACACACACACACACACACACACATATTCTTTTTCAGATCCTTTTCCATTATAGGTTATTACAAGATATTGAATACAGTTTCCTGTGCTATACAGTAGATCCTTATTGTTTATCTGTTTTATATATAATATTGTTTATATGTTAATCACAAGCTTCTAATTTATCTCCCCCCTTCCCCTTTGATAACCATGTTTGTGTTCTATGTCTGTGAGTCTATTTCTATTTCATAAATAAGTTCATTTGTATCATTTTTTTTAGATTCCACATATAAGTGATATCATATGATGTTTGTCTTTCTCTGTCTGACTGCACTTAGTATGATAATCTCTAGGTCCATCCATGTTGCTGCACATGGCATTATTTCATTCCTTTTTACGGCTGAGTAATATTCCATTGTATATTTATATATCACATCTTCTTTATCCGTTCATCTGTTGATGGACATTTAGGTTGCTTCCATGTCTTGGCTAGTGTAAATATTGCTGCTGTGAACATTGGGGTACATGTATCTTTTCAAATTAGAGTTTTTCTCTGGATATATGCCCAGGAGTGGGATCGCTGGATCATACGGCAACTCTATTTTTAGTTTTTTAAGGAATCTCCATACTGTTCCATGTAAGTTCCGTCCTCATCCTTCATTACTAAGAATGGTAACAAGTCAACTGCATTACTAACCTAGTCTGCACCTCTCAAGGTACCAGCAGATGGTGCCTAGCCTAATCAAAACTCATATTTAGATGCTAGAAAATAAGTTTCCTGTTGCGCCAGGCCCAGAGCATTCTATTATAAGATATGCTGAGTGTCTACCCCACATCCAGTCCTGGGCCAGGCACTGTGGGAGACATGAAAGAAATAGAAAGCGTTGGACACAGGCAGATTGCTGCAGAAAAGAGTAGTTGCAGAGAATAGCTGGGAAGCTGTTTCTGCTCTTCAGGAAGGAGATGGTAAAGGCCTGGACTAGGCAGCGCTGGCAAAAGCAGGAGAGAAGCGGCAGTTAGGACGTCACCAAAGAAAGCATAAATCAGGCTGAGCATCACTGCAGAGTGCAAAGAGCACGGGCTGGGCCTGATCTCTACCTCACAGCTACGTGGCCCCAAGGCCCCGAATCGTTCTGAGCCTTGGTTTTTCACCTGTGAAATTAGGACAGTAACACTGTCCCCACCTCACTGGATTATTGAGAAGATCCATGAGTTAGCATCCAGCCCCTGGTCTATCTCATCGTGGTGAGTGCTCAAAAATGTTTGTTCCCTTCCTTGTCTACCCACCTCTGTACCCCACCTCTTGTCTTGTGGTAGGAGATTGACTATAGCGGAGAGAGGGGAGGAGAGGGCCGAGCAGTGACGTCTGCTTTCCAGGTGGTGCCATTAAGCAGATGGAAAAAGTTAGAAAGGGGAACTATTCAGAAGGGGAAGATAGGTTGATTTTTTAATTGCAGAGTTTAACGTGGTGGTGGGATAGTCATGCTGATGGCTGGAAACCCAAGGGCTGAGAGCTGGCAACGGAGGACAGGAAGGCAGGAGTCCTGAGCTGGGAGAGGCCGGGGTCGTTCAGGCCACACGTGACTCTGACTTCCTAGAAGAGGCTGCAGCAGCCGTGGCTAAGGTGAGCAAGCAAACCTGAGACTGCTGGGCTCAGTAATGAAGGCCCTAAAGATGAAGCTGACACATCCCTGACCAGACCACACGGAACCCATGGAAAATTAGACCTGAAGGTAACAGCACCCACGCCAGTCTCCTGGCTGCTTGGTTAGAGATTTTCATCCATTTTTGAGTTGACAGGAGCAGGGAGGCTGGTGTCAGAACCCACTGCTTCTGCTTCACTGTACATCAGAGTGTGTCTGTGGGTCCCCTGGATGGTTAAGTTCATGGAAATAGGTGTATTTTATTCGACTATGTATATCAAACAGGTTTCCTGCTGAGCTAGAGCCAAAAACAAACAAAAAAATCATTCTATTCACATTTACTGAGTTCCTCCCAGAGGCCAAGGGCCTGACAGGCACAAGGCTCTCTGTGTTTGTAGAACTGGCATTGAAGGAGGTCATGGGAAACTGAGAAAGAAGTGACCAGACCGTCCGCCAGGAGCTTCTGGTGATAAGCTGGCTGGCACGAGGCTGAATCTTTTTTTTTTTTTTCTTAACTTTTTGGCCATACCGCAGGGCACGTGGGATCTTAGTTCCCGGACAGGGACCGAACCTGCGCCCCCTACAGTGGAAGGGCAGAGTCTTACCTGCTGGACCGCCAGGGAAGTCCCAAGGCTGGATCTTGATTACACCACTGGTCTCAGGTAAGAAATCCCCAGCCCCCCACTTTGCTGAAGACAATGGGGCTAAGTCACGACTCCTGACAGCAGCTGATGCCAACAGAAGGGGCAGCGTAGTTAGAGTTGGGGGACCACCCCTTCCTAGCTCTGGGAGCTCGGCAAGTCCCTGAGCCTCAGTTCCTCCTTTATACAATAGCACAGAGAGATCTGGGCTCTGCGACAAGGCCTTGGTGAGCTCGCAGGAAAGCAACTGTCTGATGGAGAACTCCGTGCAGTCAGTAGTGCTGAACTCCAGGCCCACCACGCTTGCCCTGAGGGGAACAGAGGTTCCTCAGGTAATCTCTCTGCTCAGAATCAGCCTTAGTGAAGGCTGCTGTGAGAAAGCGGAATTTGTTTCCCATTTGTAGTGGGTTGAATTGCAGCCCCCCAAAGACACATTCAAATCCTGACCTATCCACCCCCCCACACACACCTGTGAGTGTGACCTTATTTGGAAACTATCTTTGCAGATGTGACTAAGTGAAGGATTTTGAGATAAGATCATCCTGGACTTAGGGTGGCCCCTAAAGCCAGTGATGGTCCTTACAAGAGAAAGGAGAGGGAAAGTTTGAGACCCAGAGGGGAAGGTCATGTGAAGACAGAGGCAGAGATTGGAGCAATTTGTCTACAAAACAAGGAACCCCAAGGGTTGCCCGCAGTGACGAGAAGCCAGGAGAGAAGCATGGAACAGATTCTCTCTTAAACCTTCCAGGAGGAACCAACCCTGCCGATACCTTGATTTCAGATTCCTGTCCTCCAGAACAGTGAAAGAATAGATGTCTGTTGTTTTTAAGTCATGAAGTTTATTAATTTGTTACAGAAGCCCTAGGAAATTAATACACCATTCAAGTGGAGAAGCCTTGGCAGGTGAGGTTGCCATGTGCTGGGTGACCTCGGCCGTCCAGCCTGGTCTGTCCCTGAGGGCCATGTTCTCCCTCGGCTGCTGACACTGCCTTTGGCAGCTTTTGGTTCACAGTAGCTGAGTAGCATCATCATATTTTGATAATGCTGCTCCCCTTCTCAGAAGCTACACTGAGTTCCAGGTGATTCCAAATCTCATTTAAAAGCATTCTGGGGCCTCCCTGGTGGCGCAAGTGGTTGAGAGTCCGCCTGCCGATGCAGGGGATACGGGTTCGTGCCCCGGTCTGGGAGGATCCCATATGCCGCGGAGCGGCTGGGCCCTTGAGCCACGGCCGCTGAGCCTACGCGTCCGGAGCCTGTGCGTCCGGAGCCTGTGCTCCACAACGGGGGAGGCCACAACAGTGAGAGGCCCGCATACCGCAAAAAAAAAAAAAAAAAAAGCATTCTGACATGCCTTGAAGTTTTGTTCTTGGGGGAAAAAACTGGACAGTCTCACTGCCTGGGACCATCAAATTTATCTTACTTGGTAATAACATAGCGATTGTGTGACAGTTGAAAAGCAAACCATGGTGCCTGAGGATCTGCCTCTAGCTTGCTGCTTAGAGCGGTGATTCTCAAGCTTTAGGGCACAGAGAATTGAGTGGAAGGCTTGTGAAAATACAGATCACTGGTCCCCTTCCCTTCACTCCCCCCTCCCCTTCACTCCCCCATCCCCACAAGTTTCTGGTTCAGTAGGTCCGGTGTGGGACCAGAGAACTCTCAGTTCTAACACACGCCCAGGTGATGCTAATGATTCTGGACCTTACTACACATGAAAATAGCAAGAGCTCAGAGCCCTGGTTCTCAAACTTTGCTGCACATTAGGATTACCTGGGGAGCTTCTAAAAACCCCATGCCTAGGCTGCAACCCACACGTATTAAATCAGAATCTCTGAGAGTAGGACCCGAGCATCAGTAATTTCGAAAGCACCTCAGGTGATTTTCATATGCAATCAAATTGAAAGCCAGTGGCTTAGAGGCACTCCCTCCCTCCCCAGGACCCTCCCTTGCAGCCAGGCCTGGTGCCTCTCTCTGGGAGGGCGTGAAGGAAGGAGACAGAAACCGGGGTCCTAGGGAAGCATTACCTCCCTGTGGCCACAGCCTAAGAACTCCATCCAGGACCCAGCAAGAGATCTTAGCTGGGATCTATAGCTGGGTTCCCGAAGGCCTGGGTGTTAAGCACTGGCACTTTACTTGCTTCATGAATTTGGTCAAGTTGCTTAACTTCTCTTGGCTCTCCTTTCCTTATCTGTAAAATGGGGGTAATAAAAATACCAACCTCAAAGTGAAACTGTAAACGATTAAAGGAGAAAATATATTTGAAGCGCCTGGCCCAGGTGCTATAAATGACAGACACTCAGCCAATGCTCATTTCCCTCCCGCAGGCTTCCTTCTCACCTCTCACCTGAACTGGGTGGGAGAAACAGGCCAGGGCGCTCGTCCCTTTGTTTCTACTTTCACTACCAGAGGTCAGGACCTGACATCTTAGTCACACTATTTTTAGCATTAAAGGTCTTTAGGACTCCTTTTTTGTTTTTTTATTCTTCCAAGATTTCTTTTAAATATACATAGCTACCCACCCCATCCCACTTTCTAAACAGTATACTTTTTTGTCCACTTTGCTTTTTTCATTCAACTATACGTCCTGAAGATGACTCCATAGCAGTGTTTGGAAATATTTTTTCTTCCTTTACAGAGCTGCAGACGTTCCATCATGTGTGTGGATATAGTAGTTTGTTCAACCAGTTTCCTATTCATGGCCACTAGGGTTGTAACTAGTCCTTTGCTGTTACAAGAGTGCAGCAGTGAACACACTTGTGCACGTTTTTCATATTTTGCCAGCATGTCTTCGGGAGAGACTCCTAGGGTACTCCCCTGCTGCGGCCCCATCCCCATGACTGTTCTGGTGCCCTCAGCCTGGGCATGGGATGCTGGAATGCTAACTCCAGCCTCCACACCTCCTTTCAGGCCGGTAGAAACAGCAACAGGAAGGCGGTCTCCCTTCATTTTTGTCCCCCAGTCTCATACCACAGCATCTTATTGGGGGGAACCTGATTCATAACCAGAACTCTAGTGGGAAAGGAATCTGAGAAGTACAGTTTTCCGCTTTCTTGTCTCTACCGCACAGGACAGCTCAAAGAAGTGGGTTGGGTGCCAGTCACCACATCCAGCTCCCCACTTAACTCCTTTGTTTCACAAAAGAGGAAACTGAGGTTTGGGAGGGGTGTGTTATTAGCTGAAGATCACTAAACTGGTTCGTGGCTAACAGCCCGGCCATTTCCTCCTCACGTCCCTACCGATGGGAGTCCTTGTGAGTTGGAGCTTCACTGAATCAAATAACTTAAAAAGGCAGAAGCCACTCCATACGCTATGAACTTGTACTTTTCTCTGTAAAACAAAACCGTTCCCCAAGCCTCCTTTTGGAGGTATTATAATCATTTAGCAACTGTTATGGTTTGACTTGTGTCCCCCTAAATTTATATGTTGAAGTCCTAACCCCCAGTTCCTTAGAATGTGACCGACCAATTTGGAAACCGGGTCTTTAAAGATGTAATTAAGTTAAAATGAGGTCTTTAGGATGGGCCCTAATCCAACACAACTAGTGTCCTTATAAAAAGAGATCTGGACACAGACAGGAAGAGGGAAGATGATGTGAAGGCACAGGGAGAAGGCTGTTGTCTGCAAGGCAAGGAGAGAGGCCTCAGAGGAAACCAACCCTGCCCGCACCTTGACTTTGGACTTCTAGCCTCCATTATAGTGAGAAAATAAATTTCTGTTGTTTAAGCCACCAGTCTCTGGTACTTTGTTACAGTAGCCCTAGCAAACTAATACAGAAACTAAGTTCTGGTAAGAAAAAAGAAACATGCTTTGGAAGGAGACTAATTTGGTGTCTCTGGTAAGTTGCTCCAGTTGCTAAGTATGTCTTGCCATATACATTTCTCCAGCTGCCTTACCTCCTGATGCTTTTGCCGAGCCAGACCCTTTCTGGCATCTTTCCCTGTGAGCTGATGTCTCTCGGGAAAGTGCTGCCTGCATCTTGCACAGTTCAGGAGTCTCTGGAGTGGTGAATTGGCTGCAGCTTTGATGGTGACAGAGCCACCAGCCTCCTCAGAAAGACCACCCGAGCTCCTGAGAGCTTTCACCTCATTGGGCACTCAATGAGAACTGTCACTCACTTTTCCAGCCCACCCTCTCGGGGAGCTGTGGCAATCTCACCCTAAATGTATTGCCCCCCCATTTTCATGGGAGGTAAATGTGGCATGCAAAATGTATTTTTAATGACTGAGATCTGCATTTAAGCGTATTTCCCATCTTTGCTGGGTCATTAAGCCTTTAAATCTGTCAATATTTTAATGATTTTTATAGTCCAGTGATGTATAGGTTTGTTCAAATTTTCATTCTCTCCACACTCCCTCACCCATAAGATGCTCCAGCGAGAGCTCACCAAGGGGTAATTGAACACATGTGCTGTTCTGAATGGGTTCTTTCCTGGCAGCCCACACCCTGTGCTGGCAATGATCACAGCAGAGCACATCACACCCAGGCTCAGGTTCTAAAGACTGGGAGGATGATCCAAATGACCCTTGGAAATCCAGTCAGAAGTTGCCGTGGTAGAGACCATGACACTATTTCTCACTAAGTGCAACAAGACCAGCTTCCCCTCCAGTGTTGGGACAGAATATTGTCTCTTCAGTGGAGCCCCAGGTAAACGATTGGCCTGCGTCGAAGGGCTGTGCTAGAGCTACACAAAGCCTGACTAGTTCTTACACAATGAGAAGGAGGCAGGAACCAAGACCCACCGGGAACAGCAGATTCATAGCCCTTCACTGAGTGGAATAGCAGGCAGAATTGCCTGCATTATACAAACAACTCTCTCCCTCCCTCTCCCCCCCCCCCTGTTAATTTTACATTTTCTGAACACGTGGCAATTTACAGCATGGCTGGATAAAATATGGCAGACAGAGAACACCAGACTGGGGTTGCGAAGTCAGTTCAGCCACAGGCATTTTGAAGAATGCTAAAGTGAAGGGACTTAGGTCGTAGACCTTATTTTTTTAATTGTTTCCATTTGGTCCAGGGCTTAGGTTAAAAAGCTGCCCAGTGGCTGCAGAGAGAGGCTCAGGCAGAAGCCCTGAACCAGGTGATGCAGAGGGGCTCCTCAAAGGCTGCTGGGCTCCGGGAGGCTCCAAGTTAGTTGTGCCTAAGGGCGAGCCTTTTGAAGAGCTCCTCGCCCAGCCCCCACCTGGGGCCCGCCAGCCTGGGAGGTCAGTCAGGACACCGCCCATCTTCTTAATGAGTTTCACCGGCTCATCTAGGTTGCAGCTCTTCAGGAAGTCAGAGCTGGGAGTCTGCGTGGCAGAACCCAGGGCACGCAGATCCAAAAGAACTGGGTTCAGGTTCTTCTCCACGACCATGGTGGCTTCCGTGACGTCTGGTTTTACCCCACTCATCTTTGGAACAGCTTCTGCATATCCTGGAAGAGGGCACAGCCTCTGAGCTGGTTTGTCATCTTCAACAGATGCTCAGTGCCCTTGCGCTTTTCCTCTGTCAACTCGAGGAAGAAAGCGGCCCAGGCCCTCCAGAGCCACATCGTCGCAGTCGAAACAGACGCCCGGGGAGAGGTAGGTGTGGGAAGCCCACAGATATGTGTTGACCAGGTGGTTGACGGCGGCCTCCACCTTGGCGGAATAATTCTGATGAATCCAGGGGCTCATGGTTGATCGGCAATAAGGAGCTAAGCTCAAAAAATGGTGTTGGCTGGTCCGGGGAGGTGGGCAGAGGATGTCTAATTGGTTGGTTCCAAAGGTTGCCACTGGAAAAGAAGTTGGAGGGTGGCCAGGAGCTGGGAGAAGGGGCACCTACGGGTGTGTTGCACCCAAACACTGTTGAAGCAAGAGACAGATCTGTGGGACCGCCGGGCGCACTGCAGGTCATAGACGCTTACAGCAAATAGAAATCATTACTTTCTCGGAGGTTCCGTTTCCCACCTATAAGATGCGGGCTTTTGGGTGGGGTGATCCCGAGGTTGAAGGGATCTCGGGATTGACATTGGTGCGTTCAAGCTCAGGGCTCTTGGCCGAGAAAGACTGGCCACCTAGGATCACCTCAATAACCCAGTGGCCTAGAAAAGCAGCAGCCCCTCCCTGCTCCGCCTGGGAATGTCCTAAGACAGAATTTGTTAAAAGTAAGAACAGGGCTTCCCTGGTGGCGCAGTGGTTGAGAGTCTGCCTGCCGATGCAGGGGACATTGGTTCGTGCTCCGGTCCGGGAAGATCCCACATGCTGTGGAGCGGCTGGGCCCGTGAGCCATGGCCGCTGAGCCTGCGCGTCCGGAGCCTGTGCTCCTCAATGGGAGAGCCCACAACAGTGAGAGGCTCGCGTACCGCAAAAAAAAAAAAAAAAAAAAGTAAGAACAAAGGTGAGAAATAGGTTCCGTAAGGGAATCCCTGGTTGTTCACACTGCTTGTCTCCAGTGTCTCTTCAGTTCAGCAAATCTGAATTTAGCGCCTGGTAAAGACAAAACAGGTGCTCTGTGTTGGAGAGGTAAAGACAGATATGACATTGTGGAACTCCCAGTTTTGGTATAATTTTGAGTGGTTTATCACAAGTGAGAAGGCCGAGCATTTGGGCGGCGAGGGTTGGCAGAGCGGTGTTGAAATCCATTGGTAAAAACTATGGTGTATCAGAGTGCCTTTTGGCCTTTAATTCCTAGATTCACGTCTTCAGAGCTGTGGTGATCGTTAGTGCTGTTCACCAAGTATTTCCAGGTCTCCTTCTACTGAGCATATAGGTGGGCCATATTTTCCTAAACCACTGAAGTTAAGTGTGGCCGTGTGACTTGCCTTATCAATGAAATGTCGATAGCGTGTTATGTTTCACTTCCCGGGCAAAAGCCTTAAGCACCATCAGATGACTCCCCCATGGTTCTTTTCCTCCCACGGTTCTTTTCCTCTGCCATGTAACCAGCAGTACCCCGGACGGCAGAAGCTCACTAGTCTGTGCCTCTCAGCGAGGACAGTGGGGGTAGAGAGCTGACTGATCCATGATGGGTGTGTAGTAGGAGCAAGAAACAAATTTTTGTTGTTTTAAGCCATGGAGATTAAATAAAAAAATGTTTATTACGGAAAATTTCAAACATATGTAAGCAGAGACAATAGGATGTTGAACCTGCTATACCCATTACTTTAACTTCAACAGTTATCAAGATATAAGCCTCTGTGATTTGGGGCTTGTTTGCTACCACGGTACAACCTAGGTTAATCCTGCCTAAAACAGAGGGAAAGGATGTTATTTCCTAGAAATACTAAATGAGTGACAGGTAAAAAGAATGGAAACACAAGATATGAGATTTTCTTTTGATGCGATATTTTTCTTAGAGTCGTTGGTGCTTTTAGGGATACAGGAGAGCTGAATGGATTAGCTGGAGTAAAAGTTGCTGGACCCTCAGAATGGGGCTGCTTTGTGGAATCTGTCTTTTGGCTCAGACTCAATCCATCTCCTTTTCGGCCTGGCCTCCAGCTCCTCTGGCAGGTGGAGCTCACCTTCTCATTAGCTGAGCAATGCTTTTCACGTGGGGAGAGCCAACACCCGTGGCTTTGTGTGCTGCCCGGCCTCAGCTCTGCGTGCCTCCGCGGCTTCTCACGTCTAGTATCTTGCTGCTGCTGACTTTGGGGGGCAGCTCTAGAAAGTTAAGCCTGTAGGACATTAAGGGCTGTCCTGTAGTTCATTTTGAGTCATGCAGGGACCTCAGGGTACTGTTATCAAGGCTGTGCCTCGGGTCTACTTGTTACAGTGGTAGCAGGGCAGCAGAAGATCCCAACAAAACCTTAACTTGGGGCTAAATCCATTGAGAAGGTGTGCTTTTCTGTGACGTCTCGATATGTATGTGTACACATGCAGTCCACGGATGTGTTGCCGTGTTCTCCACTCTGCCCCCACTGGTCTGTGTGTCACTGAGCCAGTACCATGCTGTACTGCTATGCGTCTGCAGCGTGTTTGATTGAGCAAGTCTCCCTTCTCTACTCTTCTTTTAGAAAGATGATTATTTATTTGTTTATTTATTTATTAGTCCTCAAAAAGAAATCCAACTGGAGTTTTGAGTGGGAGTGCACTGAATTTGTAGGTTAACCATGAATTCAATTAGGTCTTTATAGAATCATCCAAGACAAGTCATCCTGTATTCGGGCATCCAGTCCAAAAGCATGGAATGTGCTCTATTTACTCAGGTCATTTTCTGTTTCCTTTATTAGAATTAAAAACTTTTGTATAGCAGTTTTGTATGCTCTTGGTTAACCCCTAGGTATTTTGTAATTCCTGTTGCCGTTGTTGTTGTTCTTTGGCCGGGCAGCTTGTGGGAGCTTAATTCCCCGACCAGGGATGGAAGCACAGAGTCCTAACCACTGGACCGCTGGGGAATTCCTTCCTGTCGCTGTTGTAAACGGTATCTTTTTAGTAATATTTCCTAGTGGCTCTTGTAGTAGGGGGAGAGATGCTGTTGATTTGTGCAGGGAGATCTTGTGTCTGGCAAACATACTGAGCCTTATTAGTTCTAATTTGTTTGAGCCTTTGTTTTTTTCTAAGTTGACATTTTGTTTCTCCACTGCTGCAGTAAGAAGCGCCCCCCCCCATTTAATATCTGTGGTAAGGGGGTGGCGGGGGTTGAGGGGATGACTCAGTAGAAGGGAAAATGTTTCCTCTTACCCCTCCTACAGGGAGGGGCCAGACCTCTGGGATGTGAACATGTAGGGTCTCCACAGCTTCAGAGACTTGTAGTCAGGCCATTGGCCACCATGATGGGAGAAAGGGTGGCCTAAAGTTCTCTGGTAACAGGAAAGGGGAGGGGAGGGGATGCTACCAGAAAGAGAGAAAGAGAGAGGGAGGGGTTTGGAGAGGAGGAGGAAGACAGAGAAAAGGGAAAGACTCTCTTGAGGGGGACTTTGATGGGGCGGGGGTCGGTCTGGGGAAATATCAGGGACAGTAGACAGTGAAAGAGTCTTCAGTTCCAGAAGAGTAGGTGGACCACACACCCACCATCCAATGGTGTCACCCAAAGAAGCCCTGGGGTCCTTTGGTCACCTGACATGGGGCTGGGGGAGGAGCTGGAGCACCTGCAGCCCCTCCCAGCACCAGCCCATGCTGACCAACTGCTGGAGGCCCCACCCCATGTGTCCCTTGACACCTGCGCTGCTGTGACCCTAACACCCAAGGCTGTGGGGCCTGGGAACTCCCAGGGTCTGGACCTCCTACATCCCCAGAACTCCCACGAGTCAGAGCTAGATCCACAAGGCACACTGAGTTGGGGTCCCTACACTTGGTCCTGAACAGAAGTTCACTGAAGGAGGGTCAGGAGTTGAATGTTTTAACCAGGCAGCTGGTTTGCCTTGTTTGATGAGTAACTGGCTGAGTAGTAAGGTTGCTTTGGTTTGAAAACTTCTCTGCACACCGGCAAGGTGGGGAAATGGGGCTGCCTTCTGCCCTGCACAGCATTTGATGGGGCTGCTGGGGGCAGGATGGGGAGGCCTTGGTTCGCAGCTGTGGTTGGTGACCCCAATTTCAGTTGCTGGTGGAATAACTGTAAAATCAGGAAGTGAGGCGGCCCCCTCCCCACCCCTCCTGCCAGGGCTTCCCCAGGGTGGGCTGATGAACGGGCAGGTGCAGCTGGTCTTGGCTGACCTCTGCTCCCCTTTGTGCCCCTCCACTGCCTTTCAGGGCCCACACCTCTGACCTTAAGGAATCACTCCTAGAACTTGCTTTTTTCACACAGAGACAGTGATAAGCAGAGGCATCCAGACTGGTGTGTTCATGCAGAGAAGCAGACAGATGCCCTCAGATCTGATCCGATGCCTGATCCTTTGGGTCTTGGAGGGAGATGGCCTGGCACTGCTTGTAAGCAAGCCGTGAAGGAGCCAGACTTCCCTTGGAAGTTTATAACGCCGAAACAAAGCAGGCTATTTTGGAGCAGAGAAGCCAGAAAAAGGGTCAGTGAGATGAGAGAGGGAAAGCCTGGTCCGGAAACGCAAATGCCCTGAGCCTATCAAGGTGTTTCCAAGAGTGGAACAGCTGGGCTGGACCTAGGGCATCCCCCAGACCTGTGCGAGGGTGAGGCCCCTGTTTCTGGGTGGGTGAGGCCCCTGTTTCTGGGTGTGCTCCTCATTTCCTGTTATGGCCTGTCTCCACATGCTGAGTGGCTGTGAAGCAACGGCTGCAGTCACTCAGCTTTATAAATAGGACATCTACAGTGAAGATGGTAGGAAATTCCCAGAGTCTTCTGCCTGGGCTTATTTTGAGTGTGCAGCTTACACAAGTGAAGTCCCAGCGCCCCCTCCTCCAGCGCCCCTCCCTATAGCGTCCTGGGGCGTCTGATTGCTCTGTGACTCTCTCCTGCTCTGTGACTGGAAATCTCCCAAGGGTGGTCCGAGAGGCACAGGGACTGGAGATGTCCACCTCTGACCTTGTTCAGACACTCCTGGGGGAGAACAGCTGACCCTGGTCTCCCTCTCCCCACATGCCACGCGCTGTGCATTATCTCGCCGACATTCACTTACTCCCAGGAGGAAGGTGCGTTATTATTCTCATTTGGTAGATGGAGAATCTGGAATCCAAACCCATGTCTGACTCATTCTGGATCTCAAGGCTTAACCATGGACTCAGATTCCCCTGAACAGAGAACAAGAATGAGAAAGGATCAGAGTAAGGAAAGGGGAGCCCTCTGTTTTCTGGAGAGAAAGAGAGGAGAGGCTTCCTGTACCCTGGGCCTTTGGTTATATTTTCCTTTCCTTCTTTCCCCTAGTGACACATTTCTAGGCTGGTGGCTATTTCTGGAAAGCCAGACTTGAGCTTTGAGTGGCTCGATGGGCCCCTGCTGTGGCTGGGTTTGAAGGAGACGCTGACATGACTGCCGGCACCAGGCAGAAGGCCCTGCAACTGGGAGGCTCAGGCCATTACAGGTTTCGGACTGAAATGCTGTTCAAATATTTGCCCAGCAACTTCCAGTGTGCTTTGCAACAGGTAGCATAAGCAGCCTTCGTGAAGTCATTGATGGCCTCACAACTAGTCAGGATCTCTCTCACCCATCTGTTGAGCCCCCTGTGGTTGAAGAGCTCCCCTGTCCTTTTCTGTATTTCATGATGTTGATATTTTTATGGCCTGTCCCTCGGTTTGGATTAGTTTTTCCTCATGATTAGAATCAAGCTATATATTTTTTAACAAGAAAGCAACAGAGGTAATGTTGGGTCTTCTCAGGGCATTACATTAGGGGCTCATGATGTCAATTTGTCCCATTATTGGTTGTGTTGTTTGATCCCCTCGTAAAGGTGGTATCAGCCAGATTTCTTTAGTATAAGCTATCATTTTCCTTCCATACCTGGGAATGGCTAAATAAGTACATGTTTTTATGGGGATTTCCTGAGCTCCAGTTCCCACAGGTCAATGCAAAGAGAGCCAGGTGACACCTGAGACTGCAGTGGGTTACATTACAGGGGAGGAAGCCTGAGCTTAGGGAACCCGAGTATTTTATAATGGTCCATAAGTCCTGACCTCTTCTGCAAAAGGAAACATTATCTTTATTATACTGGACACTCAGTGTGCCTGCACTTTGTTCTATGGGGAGACACTGTCTTCCAAGACTATTCCCTATACAAACATCCTTGAAAAGATAGTCCAGGACAAAGGCAACTGGTGCCTTTGTTTATAGGACACCCACAAATGTGAGAGACCCATGGAGAACTGTCTCCCAACAGATCTGTGAAAATTGTCTTTCTACATACAATCTGGTCATGTTATTCCGGTCATGTAACCAACCATGCTGTGGCTGGTGGTTCCCCAATATCCATTCTCTGCATGTTCAGTAATGGAACCCCACTTCCCCACAATAGCTGAGCACATGGCTTTTCAGAATGACGTCTGCATTTCCCATCTTCTCTTGCATCAAGGTGTGGCTGTGTGACTAAGTTTTGAGCAATAGGCTTTAAGTGTAGTGTGTAACTTCTGGAAAGTGCCCTTAAAGGATGGGAATGTGCCATTTTCCTTCTCTTTACTCCATCCTACAACATAAAATAGAAATCTCCCTCTTCCATGGTATTCCCTAATCCTCTCCTCTGCCTTTTTTTTAATCTTCATAACACATAACACCATGGACATACTATTTATTTTGCTTATTTTTTATATTGACTACCTCTTCTGTAATGTAAACTCCACGAACAGTGCTGGTCCATTACAGTATACTTGTACCAACTGTTAAGATATACTGAAATATTTCTGTACCAATTGGTGACTAGCCACTGCCCCAAGTCCCCAGGTACCCCCTCTATGGCAACTCCCAGCTACCCAACAGTCTTAGCTCAGGCTGCCATAAGAAAATTCCATAGACTGGGTGGCTTTAACAACAGAAATTATTTTTCTTACTGTTCTGGAGTACTGAGAAGTCCAATATCATAGTGCTGGTCAAGTCAGTTCTTGAGAGAGATTCTGGAAAGGGTACTCTTCCTGGCTTGCAGAATGCTGCCTTCTTGTACACCACACACACACACACACACACACACACACACAGAGGAAGTGAGGGAGAGAAAGAGAAAGAGGAAGACAGAGAGAGAACTCTCCTGTGTCTTTTTCCCCCCTGAGTGGCTTGCGGGATCTTAGTTCCCCAAACAGGGATTGAACGCAAGTCATGGCAGTGAAAGCACTGAGTCCTAACCACTGGGCTGCCAGGGAATTCCCTCCAGTGTCTTTTCTTATAAGGGCACTAATTTAATTGAACCAGAGCCCCACCCTCATGTCCTCATCTAACCCTAATTACCTCGCAAAGGTCCCATCTCCAAATACCATCACATTAGAAGTTAGGGCCTCAACATATGAATTTTGGGGAAATACAAACATTCAGTCCGTAACAGCAACTAAACAGGCGTTGACTTATGTAGTAGGGGGCTTGCACATCCTGCTTGTGCATTAGGGCCAGTGACTTCCTGGTTAATCAGTGCCTAGGCTATGCCCCTGAGGTGCTCCAAAAAGACCTCCTGATTGAATGCATGCTAGATTCTATTATAGGATGGCTCCAAGCCTTTCCATTGTCCATCTCGAACTCAAGAGGAACAGGAGTCAGATTTTTCAATAAATAAAATTGGAGAAAATACCAAGCAGCAATTTTCTGCTATTTTAAAACAAAGGACTTCTTATACCTTTTCTCAAGTCCTCCTGTTCCCATCCTGCTCTCTTCCCAGATGAAGAGAGAGCGACTGAACAGAAACAGAGAAAGGGAATCATTCTTTTTTTTTTTTTCTTGAGATAAGTAATTGCCAGGACCTTCCCTATGTCCACCGTGAGGAATCAGAGAAGGCGGGAGAGGCAACAGCAAGTGTAGGGCTGGGAAGGGAACTCAAGTCCATCAGTCAACTCGGAGCCATACACATCTTCTCACTTACTTTGCCTCCCTGGAGGTCCCCTCTGTGCAAATGAGTGGTTTAAAGGCATGTATCAATTACCCTAAGACATGTGCAAGCCCTGTGAACCAGGCAATTCCTTCAAAGTGTGATATGAAGAAAGCAAAGAGAGGATAACAGGTTTGACCTACTTTGGATAGGAGGAGCAGGGCAGGATGATCTGAGGAGGTGATCTGTGAGCTGAGACCTGAAGGATGAGAAAGAATCATCCATGGGGACTTCCCTGGTGGCACAGTGGTTAAGAATCTGCCTGCCAATGCAAGGGACACGAGTTCGATCCCTGGTCTGGGAAGATCCCACATGCCGCGGAGCAACTAAGCCTGTGCGCCACAACTACTGAGCTTGTGCTCTAGAGCCCGTGAGCCACAACTACTGAAGCCCACATGCCACAACTTCTGAGCCTGCGCCCTAGAGCCCGCAAGCCTCAACTACTGAAGCCTGCATGCCTAGAGCCCGTGCTCCGCAACAAGAGAAGCCACTGCAATGAGAAGCCCACGCACTGCAACGAAGAGTAGCCCCCGCTCGCCACAACTAGAGAAAGCCTGTGCGCAGCAACAAAGACCCAATGCAGCCAAAAATAAATAAATAAATAAAAAACAAGAAAGAATCATCCATGGAAAGGGCGGTCTGGGCAGCAGCCCAGAGAATCTCAGAGGCAGAGCTGGCTATGGAATTTGCTAAGCCCAGTGCAGGGGAAACTGCAGGCCCCCAGCCAGGGGTGGGTCAGTCAATCTCCCCTCCCCGGGGGCGCCCCTCCCCAACCCACAGCAGATGGGAGATCCCAAAGAGGCACAACCTCTGTCCCAGGACATGCTTGATACCTGGATCCAGACAGGGAGAGAGACCCCTGTTATCACCCGTTAAATGTACTGTGGGACTGCCAGCCTGGGTGGAGATGACGTCACATCAGCTGCCTGTCTCCAACCCTCCCTGCCACACTGCCCCGCAGTGAAGGGGGACAGCAGAATGTGGGCCTCGCCTGCCAGTGCACCTGATTACTGCTCCTGGCAGAGGGAGGCAGTGGCCACAGGGAGGAAGGGGAGGCCAGGTGGGACCGGGGATCCAGGGAGCAGGGGGGCGGCAAGAAGTAGGACCAGAGGAGAGCTGAGGCTCTAAGCCCCGTGCAAAGGGTACGCTCCATTGTCCCATCCGACTTCACTTGTAAAACACAAATTCAAAGATTATTACTGGGAGTTCCCTGGTGGCCTAGTGGTTAGGATTCCAGGCTTTCGCTGCTGTGCCTGGGTTCAGTCCCTGGTCAGGGAACCGAGATCCTGCAAGCCATGTGACGCAACCAACAAAACAAAAGAAACCCAAGATAATTACTAAGAATTTCAAGATGGCGACCACAGGGCTGCACTGGTCTCAGACCCTTGAAGCCAGCCCTGCTCAAAACTGCCCGGCAGCCAGCATGACCCATCCCAGCAAGCAGTGGGAAGCAGATGAGGGGCAGGGGCCACGTAATGCCAGGATCTGTGGGTCATTGTAAAGATTTTGGAATTTGGTCTTTGACCAGTGACAAACCACCAGAGGGTCCCAAGCAGATGAGTGACATTTTAAGGTCACACTGGCTGTGGTGTGAAGAGTGGGTTGTGAAGAGTGGAAGTGTGGCTGACCAGTCCAGGCAAGATATGATGGGGACTAAACTCTGGCAGAGGCCGTGGAAATGGAGAGAAGTGGATGGATGGGAGACATTTTTCGGACATAGGGTCAAAGAAATGGGAGACAAAGACATCAAGGAAACGAGAGTCCAGGGAGTGGAAAGGTTCAACCAAGCAGCCATCAAAGCCACAGAGAAGGAAGACACATACTGTAGCGAGGAGGAAGACCGCAAAAGCCAGTGCCGGGTCCATCGGAGACCTGCCTCTAACCCTGGGTCTCAGGAACCTCAGTTTTGCAAATGGTACTTGGTTGCGTTGTTCTTGTATCTGGCTGACCCAGGTAGAATGAAGCGAGGTCTTCTCTGTCCTCCTAGCAAGATGGACCTCTCCGACCCAATCTTTTCCAGCAGACACTAGCCCAGAGGCCTCGGCTTGTCAGCTTGCAGGACGTCTTGCCTGAGGAAGCCAGCAAAGGCTGAGGGTGCCTGGCCTTCCCTCCCATGCCCAGCACGATGGCCTTACCTCTTAAAACCCACGTACAAGAATGGGAACAAAGGTGAGCCCACAGGAGGGCCAGGGATGAAAGGAGAAACGCTAGTTCTATCTGTGAAATCAACCTGAGCCTTGGTTATCTCGAATGTAAAGAGTGGCCTTCCCACCTGACCAACCCCTGCCCTGTCTCTGTGGCTCTGAGGACCTGCAGGAAGGCAGCACCAAGCTGTTCTCCTAAGCAGAGGCGACGGCTGGGTTGCTACTTTCATTCAAATATCAGTGACAAAGAAACCTCAAGGTCTCCTTTTTGTAAACTGCTTAGAGATGTCGGAAAACAAGGGAAGAGGCACAGAGGAGAAGTGGGGGTGGGAAGACAGGAAGATTAGGGAGGAGGAGAGAAAGGAGAGGCTTGCAAAGCTGAGCACCTGGTGAGCTTGACGCCCGCCCGCCCGCCCGGTTCCGGGCAGGCTGTCGGCTTCAGAGAAGCGGCCTTGGGAAGCACTGAGGAGAGCATTCTCACAGGCTTTGCTGGTGCTGATGCAGTTCTGGCTTGGCCTAACCATCCGTCCTTCTTTAATCATTATTAAAAGCCGTCATTTTCTCCTTCCCTGGTGGCCAGTTTAGTGGTAAGAAATTCAACTAAAAGTAATGCCTTAAACCTATTAATTTGGAATGGCCAAAAAGAAAAGGAGCCTGCCAAAACCAGAAAACGCCTGCCTTTATTTCCTGTTAATTGGGCCAAAGGAAACTCTCTCCTTCAAATTACTGAGTGGTTCTTCTTGTCCCCCAGCATTTGTATGGAGCGCTGTCTGGGTCCAAGGCTGTGCTCAGAGAGCTCAGGACAGTCCTTTAACTGAGAATAAACAGCAAGGTGAGATTCAGCTTTTCTCAGCATACCTGCAGGAAGTGAATAAGAACTCCCAGGAAAAATAAGTTTGGGAAGCACTGGGTTCAAAGAAGTAAAGTGGGGTTTTGTATTATATTTCTTAATATAAGAAAGAAATATACTTAAGAGCCTTATATATACGCATGTGCAATGTAGCTCTCCAAGAAGTGTTTGAAAGAACCTGTTGATTTCCTATTCAATACACTTCCCCACCCAGTCCCAGGGAGGAATGCTGGTTGGTCTGAGCCATTCCCCTGGATGGTGTTTGCTTTATTAAACATGAGCATGTGATGCAGCCCTGAGCACAGGTGGTAAGGCTTGGGAGCTTCCAGGAAGGTATTCCTTGCTCTCAAAACAGAACACAAGACAGTACTTGACTGTTCCAGTCTTTGGGCATTATCACAGGAAGAGGTGAGCTTAGAGCTGCTGCAGTCGTATTGGGGTCATGAGGAGAAAGCCAAGACCATCCAGAGATGCTGATCTCTATCCCTGGTGTGAGATTAAGCTGTTGCTTTGACTCTTTGGGTTTGTTTCTTCCTTGTTCAGGCCTTGGGTGTTCCGTGTTTTTCAACTCACAGCATCCTGAAACCAATGGGGACACAGCATGCAGACATTCTCAAATTCCTTTGACTACAGATGGTCCCTCTGACTGGTGCTTACTGAGAATGCTGTGGGAAAGTACACCAGGGTGAGGGACGTGGAGTTGGGGGTCAAAGGCTTTGGTTCTGCTTTAGGTTCTGACAGTCACATGAGGTCCTGGGCCTCAGTTTCAACTCTGTGAGAAGACTACCTAACTCAAGTGCCTAATACTCTGCCAGGCACATAGTAGGTATGTCACATACGTTGTTGTTAATAAAACGGGGCAGGGGAGGAGGAGGAGTCCAGTTTCAAATCTCATTTCTGCCTAAGAGTACTAACCATTTCAAAAGTAAAACCTGTGTTTTCTGGCCCCCTACCAGCTTATAGCACCCTCTAGCCCTGCACTCAGCAGGCAAAAGATAAAACAGGTACCATAGATGTCCCAGGTGGGCACCCTAGGTCTGGGGCCTGGGTTCTGCTGGGCAATGCTCCCTGAAGGCAGTGTCCCTCTGTGCATGCTAATGGCTGTGGGACCCTCCTTAGTGAGAACTTCCACGTGTACTGGTGGCCCTACCTGCCCCAGAAGGACAATCTCCAGTCTAGACACTCATATGGATGCCAAGGGATTGAGTTCCCCCTTGTCCAGGTCTCTGGCTGAGACTCAGAGCGGCAGCTTGTAGACAGCTGACCCAGGCTTTGCTCTCTCTCTCTCTCCATCTCTCGTGTCCGTTGGGACATTTTATTTGTATGTAAGTGTTACATCCCTAGAAGAAGAATCCCAGGATTTTCCCTCCTGTGTGTTTTCATCCATGATGCCAACTGAGGTCATCACTACAGTGAAACCAAAGGGATAGGGACAGATGGTCCTGCTGTTACCAAATGCACATTCATGTGCCTGATGCATAGTGAGGCCAAACAATTGGCGTTTGGAGCAGAGAAAGGTTTATTGCAGGGCCAAGCAAGGAGAACAGGTGGCTCGTGCTTAAAAATGCTGAACTCCCTGATGGTTTTCAGGGAGATGTTTTTATAGGTAAAATTTGGGGTGAGGGCTGCAGGATGTGTGACCGTCCTCTGATTGGTTTGTGGTGAGGTAACAGGGTGGTGCTCCAGGAATCTTGTGCTCAGCCTGAAGTTACCATCCTCCTCTTGGGTGGGAGCCTTAGTTCCTGCAGAAAATGTCAGAGATATGTTGTTGTGTACATTCCTTGAGGAGGAACTAGAACTCTATTTTACTGCACTATTGTTTTTTGACTGCTCTTTGCTTCCGCATTCTCTCCCTTCCTTGATTAGCAACTGTTTGAATCTGACCCTTGGAACCCAGGGAAGGTATAGGAGGCAGAAGCCTTTTCCTACAAACAAGACATGGGAGACACGAAGGCTTTTGTATCCAGAAGGGCCCCACAGGGTCTTGCTTCGTTTCACTGCCATTGTTCTCAATCTTTGAGTTGCACATCAGATCTGGGGCTCCACCCATACTTGTTTAATGTGCCCGTGAGGTTCATAAAAATGTTCCCAGCTCTGTGACCAACAACGATTTCAAAATTGCCAGTGTAACCATGCTTCATCATCACAGTTAGAAACCAGGCCATGACTGTAGAGCATGACCTTAAAAGAACCTGGTTTTGCCTTTCTTGTTGGCATTGTTGACGCTCTTGAGAGTATCGGCCTGGACATTCATGGGCACCATTATGGCAGCATGGAAGGATGATGGAAAGACTGGGGCTTTGCTCTGTTGGGTTTGGGCCGATGAACAGCAGGGAGAGGGAGTGACAGTGTGTGAGTGTGTGTGTGCGCACGTGCGCACGTGTGCGTGCACACCCAGACACAGTCATGGCCCAGTAGAAACACCTCATGGAAGGAGGTGTTGCAGGAAGGGGGACCCCTTCCAGAGCCCGAGAGGGGGCTCTTGTCTAACACTCAGAAATGAATTGTCCGAGGAGACACACGTGCTGACAAAGCAAGAGGCTTTATTGGGAAGAGGCCCCCAGGCAGAGAGCAGGAGGGCAAGGGAGCCCAGGAGGACTGCTTTGCCACATGGTTCGCAGTTTTATGGTGATGGGGTTAGTTTCTGGGTTGTCTCTGGCCAATCATTCTGACTCAGGGTCCTTCCTGGTGGCACGTGTATCACTCAGCCAAGACAGATTCCTGCAATGAGGATTATGGGAGGTTGGTAGGTCATATGGACTGGCATCTCCTCTCCCCTTTTGACCTTTCCTGAATTCTTCCCGTTGGTAGTGGCTTGTTAGTTCTGTGTTCTTACCAGGACCTCCTGTCATATAATAACTCATGCACATGGTTACTGCGGTGCCTGGCCAGGGTGGGCAGTTTCAGTCAGTGTTTCCCCTAACAGAGTGAGGTAGACCAGGCAAGTATTATTATTTATCTTTTACAGACCAAGAACTAGAGGTTCAGAGAGGTACAGGGGCTGCCCAAGGTGACATACCAGTCAGTGGCAGAGCCGCTTGTGAGAACAGGCCTCTGGCTCCCAGGCCATCTCTCTTCCCATGTTCTGTGAAGAACACATCAGGGGTTTGGCAATGAACAGGACACTCACTGTTCAAAGATGGAGGAGGGGTGGGCAGATACATAGAGAAGTATTTCTACTGCACCCTGGGGCTCTGAACCCACCAAGAGAACTGGGCACCGCCTCTTTCACTCCTTCTGCCTGCCCCGCTCTCTGAGGGGAGAGGAGACCATGCCACATGGCCAGGTTCTCAGGAGAAAAGCAGAAGAACTGCATCACCCAAGAGGCCGGGTGAGGCAGGGGACCTGGTCATTTCGGGACCACCACCAGCAGAGAAGAAAGGGGAGAGAGGTACCAAGACAGGGGTGTTCCCCTGACTTTGGGGATACTTGAGGATTGAAATCCCTCTTTGGGCAACACTTTAAATATGACAGTTCTCTGCCACTGGACTGTGGGAGTCCTAACTTATGAACTGTTATGAGTACATGGTAGTCATGCCCACTGTTAGTTTGGAGGAATGCTTGATGGGAGTGTGTCAATCTAGGAAGGCTTCCTGGAAGATGTGCTTCTTGAGCCAAGTTATAGAGTTGTGCTTCTTCTCTGAAGTGCATAGGAATCACCTGGGGTCTGATCCAGTAGGGCTGGGGTGGAGCCTGCAATTCTGCTTTTCTTACCAGCTCCCAGGCGGTGCTGAAGCCTTGAGTAGGAAAGTTACAAAGGTAAGGGTTACTGTTACCGAACTGATCTTGGGTCTGCTCGCCTGCTGCAAAGCAAAGCCAATTTACTGACCCTGGGTTGTGGTCAAAGTACAGCATTTACTGCAGGTGCCAAGCAAAGAGAACATGCAGCTCACGCTCAAAAGACCAGAGCTCACTATGGCTTTCAGGGAAGGGTTTTTAAAGGCAACATCTGCAGGAAGGGTTGCAGGGTGCATGAGTTTCTTCTGATTGGTTGGTGGGGAGGTAATGGGGTGATGTTTTGGAAATCTCAATCATCAGCCTTCAGTGTCCAGCCAGTCTGGGGCCTACAAGCTCGTGGTCAGCATGCAGACACCATCCTCCACCTAGGTGGGGGTGGGGATGTCTTAGTTTCTGTAGAACTACTCAAAGATATGAGTCAGACTATTATGTATATCCCTTGAAGAGGAGCTGGGACTCTGTTTTATCGCTGAACTATTGTTTAAAGTATCATTGCTTTTCTTGCTTGACTGCTTTCCTTTGTTTCTGCATTCCCTTACTTCCCTAATTAGTAACTGCTTATGTCTGCTCTTTGGAATGCCAGGAAAGCCTAGGAGATTATAAAGTCTTTTTCTGTAAACAAGAAGTGGCGAACACGGAGGGGCTTTCATATCTGGGAGGGCCCCGCAGGATCCTGCTTGGTTTCAATGCCCCCTTTTCTTTGATACTCCTCAATCCTGAGGGGACAGGGGTGGAACAAGAAAGGGAATAAAGTTTTGGATAGAGAGGTTAATCATAAACTTGGCAGGAGAACTCAGTTTTAGGGGGACTCCATTTCATTAACTCATTGAAAAGAGAGTCATTCAGAGAGGACATTCCTGGAAACAGGCAAGATATAACAAAGGTCAAAGATGAGAAGTACCTTGGAGAGGAGGGTGCGTGGAGAAGGGGGTGTGTGAGGCAACGAGGTGGCTACAACCTCACTTAAGAAGGCTGGGAATGCTGGAAGGGCCAGGTAAAGTAAATGAGGAGCTTGGATTCCTCCCATGAACCACACTCTTCTTGGGGTGGACCCACCCACCCTCTACCTGAATCCCTGGGCACTAAGACTGTTAAGAATGTTCATCCTTTGGCTTCACACAGCAGACCCTGGTTTCTTCAGGTCTGGTTAGGGGCTCAAATCTGCATGTTAAAGAAGCCCTCAAAATGATTCAGATGCAAACTAAAGTTTGCTAACCTGTGTTGGGCAGTTAAAGGGTTTCAGATGGGGGAGGGACAAGATCGAATTTGCATTTCAGGTGGATCCCCTGCAAACCAGAGGAGGATGGGCCGGGAGCAGGGAGGCTAGTGAAGGCTGGTGGTTGTACAGGCCAGAGAAGCTGAGGCCTTGGACCAGAATGCTGGCAATTAGAAGGAAGAAGAGGATGAATGCAGATATTCATCGGTGACTCATCCGAGAGTTGCTGCTAGATTCCCAGTCTTGGGTATCCAGGAGTAAGAGAGGTGATGAGTTACATTTTAGACCTGCCAAATTTGGGGGCCATACAGGAAGAGAAGTCCATCGGGCACTCAGATTTCAGAGTCTGAAGTTCAGTGCAAGGACCAGGTCTGGGTATAGATTTGGAAGTCAGCAACTGTAGGGTATTTACCATTAAACATCACAATGAACTTCGTGTTGGCAGCAGTAGGCTTTTCAGACTTTCCCAGGGGAAAGGCAGTCTGAGTACTAATTTTGCCAGACATCAATACTATTGTCAACAGTGATGTTGATACATTGTGTGTACAGAGAGCAGACTCTTCCCCGAGAATCCTGAGCACAGAGGAACGTAAGTTCTCCCCTCTTTCAAGTGGTGAGTCTAACCTCCCAGAATTGGTCTGAGAGAAGGAGGAACTCAGGAAAAAGGATCTATCACATCTATCTTTCTGCTGTGATTTGACCTTATAATGCACATTTTCTGACTCCAAGGGCAAATCATGCCAAATAGGATAGCGTCAGCTCTCCTAAATTTCTCACTCCCTTCACGTAGGGAGCACTGTGCTAGGTTCCAGTCCTTCGGGACCCACACTCATTTGGAAGAGATAGACAAGGAGGTTGCTATCCATGGTGCCTTGTGTTGAGGGCACAGAAATCTAAGTTAACCTGCGTTTTTAGGGAAGGCTTATTGGAAGAGGCGACATCTGTTAGATTTTGAAGGTGGAATAGACGTTAGGTAGATGATGAATAGAGGTGGGGGAGAAGATGCGTTCTAGGAAGAAGAAAGCACGTGCCAGGCACCAGATCAGGAACTAGGATGTGATCAGGGAACAGTGAATGATCAGATAGGGCTGGAGCAAAGAGCAGGTGTGGGACAGGGACTGGAAACGAGCCTAAGTGGGGAGTAGAACCTATGATGAAGGGCTGGCTCGTATGCAAAGATACGGAATTTAAGATATCTTAAAGACACTAAGATGCGGTTTAAGGAGGGGCACTTAACTGTGACAGCCGGCTGTGCGGTGCGTTGGTGAGGAACTGGCAGGAGGTTTTGCAGTGATCACCCAGGCATGAAGGGGACCTGAACCAAGACAAGTCTTGGCTCTTCCTGACAGCCCAACCCCCAAACAAGTCTCCATTCTTCTCCTCCCTACATCTGGCAGCCAAATGAGCCACCATCTCCTGGTCCTGGGCTCCACGGTAGCCCCTGACCAGTCCTGCTACTTCCACGCTTGTACTTCACAACCTGTTCCCCACAGGGCAGCCAGAGTGACCTTTTAACGAGGTATCTGTCCCTTCTCTGCTTAAAACCCTTCCGTGGCTTTCCATTGGCTGCTCCTGAAAGAAAATCCAACCTCCTTACCCCGGTGCATTTGATCTGGCCCTTCCTACCCGTCCAACCTCGTCTCCAGTCACACAGCCTGTCATTGTCCACACTCCTAACACCTGGCCCTTTTTCCTGTTCCTAAAACATGCCCAGCTCATTCCCATTTAGAGCTTTTCTGCCAACTCCTTCTCCTGTCAGGATCCTCACATGGCTGGCAATCCTCGCCTTTCCAATTGCAATTTAAATAGCACTTCCTCAGAGAGGCTCTCCTTGAAAATCCCCTCAAATCTACAGGAGCACAAATTGCTCTGTTTCAACTCTCTGAGAAGCTCTCATTACTCTCAGGCATTTCTCTGTTTACTTGTTCGCATATCTATTGTCTCCCTCCTCTGTAGTCAGTAATCTCCCAAAATGGCCACCATCAATTCTTCCTCTCATTGTATGTACACTGATCACGAGGTGGGGTCTGATTCTCCTTTCATTGAATCTGGACTGGGCTTTTGACTTCTTATTACTTGCTTTGACTGACAGAATGCAGCAGAAAGGATGCTGTCCAAGTTCTGGGCCTAACTTTTAAGAGACGTGTGAGCTTCCACTTTTACTCTCGGAAGCTGGCTGCCAGGTAACGAGGCTGACTACTCTGGACCACCATGCTGTGAGGAACTCAGGCTTCCATAGGGAGGAGCATGGAAGTGTCAGACATGTAGTGTTGCCTGAGTGTAGATGAGTGAGTGATACCAGCTGACACCCAGGGAGGTGGAAGAGCCCCTTAACCTAGCCCTGACCAGTTCCTGACCAGAGAATTCTGAGACACCGTAAGTCCTCCTTGTCTGAAGTCACTAATTTTGCAGGTTTGTTGTGCAGCAGGAGGTAACTGAAACATCTTCCCACTAGAATGAAGCTTCACCAGCTTTGCCTGGCGGTACCTGGCACATGCATAGACTCACTAGATATTTGGTGAATGCATGAGTTTGGGGAAAATGGAGTGGACCATTGACCAGAAGTCTCAGTGAAGCAAACATGTTGATGTTTGACATTGTGAATGCTGGTAACCAAGTTAAGGGATATTGGAGTTTAACATTTCAGTCCTGAGTTTTGAGAACGTACAGGATAGGGTCATGGTTGAAGTGGTGAGAGGGCAAAGGTCCCTGAAGTTGAGGAGGTGGATAACCTAAGGCTAGGACACCCAGAAGAAAATTAAACTCTCCCAGGATGATGGCAGGACTAGCAGTGGGGAGAAGCCCTGGAAGTTTCCAATTGGGAATTGTAGGAGGCCTATGGGGGGAAGGTGGTTTCCTTGGAAAGACATATTACAGTGTCAACCAAGGCAAAAAAGAGTCTGCCCACGGGAGTAGGATGGAGAGGGCGTTCACAATGGAACAGAGGAGGAAAACCCAAAGGAAGGGGTTGTCAGGGAAGGCTGCAGTGGGAGACGGGGTGGGGGTGGGGGAATGGGGGAGCACGGAGCGGGTGTCAGAAAGCTCTGCTGGCCTGAGAGTCTGAGCAGAGCACAGATGAGGCTTTCACTCTGGGCAGAAGTGGAGGATGACCGGGATGAGATCATGAGGGAAGGTAACTGGTCTCAAGATTCTGGCCAGCTTGGAGGTATAAAAATTTGGTTTTCCTGCCAACACAGCCAGAGGATAGATAACGTTTGCTGTTGGCAGTAGAGTCGGCAATCTGAGGATTTGCTCAGGATTCCAAAAGAAATGTGAAAGGATGCCGGTGGGGCGTGGTTAGGCCCAAGTTGGGAAACACCCCGCGGAGCTGCTGGCTTAGGCACAGCCCCTCTGAGCAGAGAGGGGAGGTGTGGGCAGGCTGAGTCCTGGGGTCAGAGGGCAGGGCTCGCCTGGACTTGTGTGCTCTGCAGAGCTTGGCTTTACAGGAAGGGTTGGCATGGCTGGTCGGAGTTACCTACCTGGACCGGCACCCTAGCGGTCTGTGGAAAGGGGAACTGGCTTGAGTGGCATCTTTTCAAATCCTTTGAAACAATAAACTTTACTATTATTCTTTCATAGTATAAAAGTGAGACATGATTAACATAAAAACTTTGTTTTCAAGAAATCTCCAAAGCAAAAAGGCCTTCCACCCCACATTCCTCATTTTTGTCTCCTTCTACATACAAAACAATGAACATGAATGAGTAAGAGATACATTCTTAACATACTATTAAATTCTCGTTTTAATAATGCAGTCACAGTCTCCCTGGGCTATTCTGTTTCTTGCCCTGGTTCTCAAGTCAAATGGAACCAAGCAAAGAATGGGTGATAGAACTAAACAATGGATTCCTTCAAGCCCTGCAGGTCTATTACTCAAACTGAAAGGTATTTATTAAGCATGACCCATTAGTCAGGACCGTTTTGATTACAAGTGACTGAAACCCAAGGTAAGCTGATTTAGGCCAAGAAGGAAATTTAGTGGTTTATACAAATGAAAAAAGGAGAAGTCCAGAGGGTCAGCTCAATCAGCTGCTTAAATGATGCTGGCAAGAATCTCTTCCCTCAGTGCCCCATCTTCTCAGCTGTGATTTTTCAAGGTCAGGTCTGTCTCAGGCAGGATTTCCCCAATTAGCAACCCCCAGGGACTCCAGGCTTACTTCCTACGGACTTAGTAGCACCAGCAAAAAGATTCCTTTTCTCCTACAGCAAAATTCTGAGGTATGGTTGTCATTGGTTGTGCTTGGGTCACGTGCCCTTCCCTGAACCAATCACGACCAGGAGGATGCAGTGCTCTCATTGGCCAGACCTGTACCTCTTGCCTGCCTCTGAGGTAGCAGTGGTGGCATCAGTCCCATACAAGCCACATAGAGACGAAAGCTGCCATTACCACAGGGCGGGGCGGGGCGGGGCGTGGACAGCTGATGCAAACAACAGCTGCTAACACAGGCCAGCTTCATGGATGTGTGACTGTGCAGTCAGACAGGGTGCAGCGCGTAGAAGGACCCTGTGCTTGGTTTAATGTTCTGCTGTCACCAGTGTGAAATTCTTAACAACTTTTGAAGTACGGGCCCCGCAGAGACTGTGACTGCACCCTTTTTCATTTTTCACTGGACCATACAAATTATGCAGCCAGGCTTGCTGCTACACTACTGTGTGCACTGGGAAGGCTTCCAGAAACATAAGACATAGTCCCCTCGGAGACAAGGAAACACAGGGCACATTTGGGAAGAAGCAGGTAGCCTGTGCTGGTTGAAACCCATAAGGAAATAGTAGAAACTTATTTCTTTCATTTATTCACTCATTCACTTACTTATTCATTTAAGACCTTATTAAGGAGATCCTGCTACTGCTAACAGGGAGAGGAAAACAAATGACTGTCAAGACCCCCCAGAAGCTCATAGTCTGTTGGGAGGGGAGGTGTGTACACAGACACAGCACAGCAGAGTAAGGGTTGGGATAAAAATAAGCATGGAAAGCTGCCGGAGCACAGAGAGGACACCGCCACCCAACCTGGAGGTGGGTACAGTCAGTGTAGTCCCAGGGGGGAGGCCTGTGATAGACCACAGGCCACAGTCACAGAGCACGTTAAGCTTCTTGGTTGGCAGTTGATAGGGAAACTCATGCAGATGGTTCCACAGAGCAGGAGACATCATGTACCGTGCTTCCGCATTGAGTTTATAGATGGGCCATCGTGCAGGGCGTATAACAGCCCCCAGGGCCACCATCGTCCCCCCAGTCCCCAACCCAGCCACTGACTAGCCTTCAGGCCTAACACTTCCTGCAATCTAGTACCAGACCTAAATGGCAAGACTTTTGAAGCTATCAACTCAGCAGGTAAAATATTTCTTGCATCTCAGACAGACCACAGCAAATGACCTGAATGACCCAATAAGGAGGCAGCCCTGAAACAATTGAAATCCTCCGACCTGTGGACTTTTCATGTATACGAGCCACCTTCACCCTGTTGTAACAAATGAATGACTTATCCCCATATACCAGTTTCATTTACTGACACTTTGGGCACCGATAGACTCACGCTGGGCAGTGTGACGTTTCTCCAGCACACTTGACGCCTTGTCCCTTTTGAGAATCGTCACGGACTTAGGCTTTTCACAGACTCATCTCGTTCCAGTTAGCTATGATCACCGTCTTCTCAAAAAATGACAATTCCCTCAAAAGTTAAAATTGCTCCAAAAATAAAATTAAAACACAGTCCCTGCCCTCAAGAAACTTACATTCCTTTTGATAAAACAATAGCTAACACACATGGAAAATATAGTGAAGAGAACAAGAGAACACGTGAATGTCTGAGGCTGTTCTGTCTCGGAGTTGGGCAGTATCCTTCCTACCAGACAATTCTTCGAATGTACTGAATTAGTTGGGAGCTGAGAAGTCTCCTCTGGAAAGAAAAGTTGAATTTGGTCCGCAGCTGGGTTCAGAGACCTACAAACATGTCGGGGGGAAGGGCACACCTGACGGTACAAAGCTGGGGAGGAAGAAGCAGCATGACTGAGGGTCCAGCTGCCGAGGGAAGGAAGGTGAGTGAGGGTCAGGATCACTCCTGAACCAGCGTGAGACCTCCTGCAAGCAACAAGTAAAGGCTTCAAAGCAACAAATAGCTGGAGCATTGAGTGACTTAGAATTTATTTTTACTCTTATCACTTGTGGTTCTGGGGGCTGACTGGGATCAGCAAGGCCGTCCTTGCTCAGGGCCTCTGATCTCCGATTTCCAAGGTTATGGTCAGATGATGGCTGCACCTGGAGTCAGCTTTATGCTGACTGTTGGCTGGGCTTTCCACCAGAACACACCCCTCTGGGTGGCCAGGCTTGCTCACAGCTCTGCTCTGGGTTCCAAGAGCAAGGCGGGGCTCAAGCCTTGCCTACGCTTCTGAAGGCGTGCAGCAGCTCTCACCTATGTCCTGTTGGTCAGGCAGTTTCAGAGACCAGATTCCAGGAGAGGGGACCTAGAGCACCATCTCTAGTTGGGGGGGGCGGGTGTCAAAGAACTTGGGGGCCACTTTTAAAAATGGAAGCACTAAGTTTTTTGTGTGAAGTGTCTTACATGAGTTCCCTCATTTAATTCTCACAACTATTAAGACCATTTTATACATGAGGAACCAGGCACAGAGGATAGTGAGACCCAGAGAAAGTTAGCCTCTTGCCCAAGATCACACAGCACTTCAGCTCCAATGCCTGTGTGCTTAACTACCATTCTGCTGGGTTCCCAATACCTGGGGAAAGGGGAGTCTTCCAGGGGCTGAGACCTGAGTGGGTGGGAACCCCGAGCAGTGGTAAGCTGGGCACTGACGTGAGTGTGACTGCCTTGGCCCAGAAGGTGTTCACCCAGAGCTCTCAGCATTTGGGTTGTATATTGCACCACAGAGCCTTTTCACTAGAAAGGGATTTGGAGCAGAAAAGACATTGGTCTGGGCTGACCTACCCACGGAGGCCTTTGTGGGTACTTTCTTTGGTTAGGCCTTGAAAGGCAGGGAGGATTTGAGTTGTGGGAAGGAATGGGAAAGAATTATGAAAGTGTTCTTGTCGGCTCTCTCAGATCCCAGGCTTTGGTCTTCATTTGCTCCAGGGCGGGAGCCCATTTTCCCGGCACAACCCATCAGGATCTCATGTCAAAAATAAGTCATTCCTTCCTTATATGTCTTCACTTGGGGGACATGTGAGTTGCCAAAAAGACATTAAGTTCAACTAAAATAGCTTTGTCCTACTACACACAAAGCTTCTACAGGGGTTGTGTTAATATATGGTCCCACCACAGAACACAAAGAAGTTTCCACAACAGGAAACCTCAGTGGCTTATCCTCTCTGTGCGAGGGTCTGTTGAAAAGGGCAGGGAGTCATTTGGGAGGAAAAAAAAATTGGAGTTCCAACTTAATTCTGGCATGATCATGTGGTTGGAGGGCCAGAACAAAAACCTGCAGCCTTACTTTGTGTTCAAAGTTCACTAGGAGAGATTGCATGAGACTCTTTGATCTTGTAGGTCAGGGCACCAAGGCTTCAGGGCTCTTGAGTTTATCTTGTGGCAAAGCTGCTGAATTTCGGAATAAAGACCTATGGTTAGAGTGTAATTTCTTGCCCTGCTCTCTGCAGCGTGGGCGGGGTCTGCATCACCCAGCTCATCTCGAGGGAGAGAGGATCTGTGGCCGCAGTTTTCCAAAATCATCCAAATTGGGACCCAAAAGAAGAGAGTTTTGAGGCCCATCAACTCTCTGAGGAAATCCTGGAAAACATTGTGATCAAAAGACACTTCCTTCACTCTGTATGACAGGCTCTAGGTCCGTCCACCTCACTACAAATAACTAAATTTCATTCCTTTTTACGGCTGAGTAATATTCCATTGTATATATGTACCACATCTTCTTTATCCATTCATCTGTCACATATATATGGAATCTGAAAAAAAAAAAATGTCCTGAAGCACCTAAGGACAGGACAGGAATAAAGATGCAGACATAGAGAACGGACTTGAGGACACAGGGAGGGGGAAGGGTAAGCTGGGACGAAGTGAGAGAGTGGCATGGACAAATATACGCTACCAAATGTAAAATAGATAGCTAGTGGGAAGCAGCCGCATAGCACAGGGAGATCAGCTCTGTGCTTTGTGACCACCTAGAGGGGTGGGATAGGGAGGGTGGGAGGGAGACACAAGAGGGAGGGGATATGAGGATATATGTATACATATAGCTGATTCACTTTGTTATACAGCAGAAACTAGCACAACATTGTAAAGCAATTATACTCCAATAAAGATTTTAAAAAAGAGAGAGAGTAAAAAGGACACTTTCTTCCTTAAAGCCAGGGCAGTCTGTCAGCGTAACTGAGTCTGGAAGCCACGGGAACTGCTTGGGCATAGCTCCCCGTGGTGAAGATCAAACAGATGTTTAACCTTAAGGATGACGGGGTGTTAGCCCCTGACCAGCAGAGGATCCAAAGGAATTAGGTGGGTTTTTTTGCACATAACACACTTATACACAGAGAGAGCAAGGGCAGCCTTCAAGTTCAAAGGAGACACATCCATTTCTGGCAGGCTACTTTAAAAAAATTTTTTTTTTTTAGCTCAAGAAATATATGCTAATTGCAGGAAAAGCATAAAACTGCAGGAAAAAAAAAGCCACCTGTAATCCTAATACCAGAAATAATCACTGCTATATAGGTATATTTCCAGACTTTTTTCTATGCATATATATTCATATATAAATGGTTATATTGCTATGTTACTTGTTCTTTTTAACAGAACACTATATCATGAAGGTTTTTCATATCAAGAAATGCACTTCAATGATATTGTGTCTATCTTTGCAGAGCTGTATTACTTATTTAATGAATCTTCTATTAGGTCTCAGGCTTTGGTCTTCATTATGAATGTTGTCTACAATTTTTTTTTTTTTTTTTTTTTTTTGCTATTATAATCAACACTGTAGTGACTACTCTTAATTATTTCCTTAGGACATGTTCCAAAGAATGTAATTGCTAGGTCAATGCTTATGAATATATTTAAAGCTTTTGATACTACATCAGTCAGAATAGGCTAAATGTTGTAACAAATACCCCCCAATCTCAGTGGCTTAACACAATAAAGATTTATTTCTCTCTTAAGTTGCAGTTCAATGTAAGTTATGTGGTTGGAGGTGGAGGGAATTCTGCCCAGTCACCCGGAAACAGGATTTGTTCATATGATGGCTTCCCATTTGCCAGGACCTTGGAGTTCTTCCCTGGATGTTCTGATTTCAGCCAATAGGCAGAGGGAGAGGGAGAAAGGGAGGGAGAAAGAGAGCGAGCACAAGTAATTGCGTGGAGAATTGCACAGGTGGTTTTAGGGCCAGACTTGTAAGTGACTCATATCACTTCCTCTGCCACCTTCCCTTTGTCCAGAACTCAGTCAAGTGACCATTCCTAACTGCAAGGGGGGCTGGGAAATGTAGTCTTAGTGTGTGTCCAGGAGGAAAACACAGAGTTTGATGAACACAGAGTATGGTCTCTGCCTCAAACTTGCCAACCAACCAAGTTTTTCCAGTTTATATTTCTACCAGAGGATATGAGAATTCCTATTTCCTTACACCCTCCATTATTAAGAGGATGACATTTTTTGTGTGTTTGGTTTTCTGTAGATCAATATGTGGCTTTGTTGCTTCTCTGCACCTGTTTCTCTCTTTGGAGATAATCTCACTGCTATCAGGCCCATACCCTCGGGAGAGACAGGACTCTACATTCCCGACTGCTTTCGGGAGAGCAGCCTGCACCCCTATCTCCTAGGCTTCTTACTGAACCAAACTCAGGTCTGCTCGCCCAAGCACGCAATAAAGCCAACCTACTGATGCCGGGTTGTGGTGAAGAAAAGTGCAGCTTTCATCACAGGGAACCAAGCAAGGGGTCCAGGGCAGCTAGTGCTCAGAACACCTGAACTCCCAGGTGGTTTTCAGGAAAGCATTTTAAAGGCCAGGTGAGGGGGTGGAGTCACAGGGTACGTGAGCAGCTCGTGCACAATTCTCTGATTGGTTGATGGTGTGATACCAGGGTGGTGTCACATTATCAGTGCTTAGGCGTTAGTAGGTCTGGGGGCTATGTGCTCATGGTCATCAAGTAGTAAATTTCTTCCATTTGGTGGGGATTTTAGCATCTATAAAACAGCGCAAGAAATGTATATCAGATACTGTTATCTAGGTATTTCAGAGAGGAGCTGCAGCAAAGGGTATGGGGGAAGGGTCTGTCCCAGGAAGGCCCCATAGGGTCCTGCTCAGTTACAGGCTGGCCTGAGCTTCTGGGTCTTCCTGCCTGTTCTTCCCTCTCCCCTTCCCTTCCCTGCTGTAGAAGAAGGTGTGGTGTGCAGTTGTTTGCAATGTAGGTGACCCTGGCAGGGACCCTGCCCCAAGCCCCAGTACAATCCCTGAATGCCTGGCTCACTCAGGGGCACGGGGAAAAGATTGAAGCTCTGCATTTTCTGTGCCATCTGGTGTTTCCAGCTTATGATACATTTTCACAGAATAAAGAGGTTAGAGAATGGAACTGGGAGGTGAAAATAGCAGCCGGATGCTGACTTGACACACTGACCTTGACCAAATCATCCAGTGGCTTGTCCTTAGCACTCAGTGTTCCTCCAGAATAATCTCCCAAGTGAGTGGTGGATGTCATGAGTAAACTGCTTAGAAATCATACAGGGAAGGCAATAGGATTGTGCAAAGCCTGTGCTTGTCTCTCTTCAAGTGAACCCACACTGCTGAACACCAGTGCACGTCTGAGCTGTGGTTTCCTCCTTGTTTTGAAATATGGTTTCTAAAAGAGAATGCTTGTGAATAGCTTCTTGTTCACATCTTCCTCAGGGACCGCTAGCTGTTGCCTGACGACTGTTTGGAAAAGCAAGGTTTCCAACAAGGTCTTTGCAAAGAGTCTTCACAAAGTGTACTCACCCAGTCCCTCCAGGGAACTGAGCACATGGGCATCAGCACAGCAGAGAAACGCAAACCAAACACGTCAGAGATTTTCCAGGCAGGCCAAGCTTCTGGGCCTCGGCATTCTGAAAAGCCCAGGACAATTCATGTGTTTTCCAAGTGGCACCCTCTGAACCCTCCCCGAGAGGTAGTCATGGTCTCTGAGGGGAGATAATAGCTGGGCCTCCTGGGTGAGTGAGTCTCACCAACTGTAAGGCTGGCTTACCACCTAGAAATGGAAACAGGAAGTGGCTTAGAAATATAAAGAGTACAGCTGATGCAGGGCTGCAGCAGAATCACCTCAGAGGAGATGGTGTGCTGTGGGCAGAGGTGAAGCCTGGCATCTTTTCTTTCTCTCCATTACCATGATGCCTTCTGGCATCATGGCAGGGATGAATTGTCTGGATGGGGGATGAGATGTCTTCCTGGGGGTGGTGTACAGGGGTGGCGGAGGGGGACCACTGTGGATTAGTAGCCTCTCTCCGGAGTGAGACCATCTGTGGGATGCCACAGCCCCTTTCCACCTCATCTTTGCAAGTGGGATAAGTTTTGCTGGGCCTTATAATCTAAACTCTTAAGGTGCTTTCAGTAGTTCCTGGAGGGTACTCTGAGTCCATGGGGGAAGGATTTCTTTGCGTTTGTGCTGAGAATCTAGTTCACTGTCACCCTTTGATTCCCAGAGGAGGAGCCTGGCTAGGGAGGCTGCCCCTACGCTGAGCGTGGCCCTGGGTGATTCTAGCTGCAGGTGGTTGATCCAGGTAGAGAGGACAGTCCTGCTCAGGGGTCGCTCCATCTACAAAACACCTCCTGAAGACCCTCTTGGGACCAGTTTCTCAAAGTGTGGTCCTCAGGCCACCAGCAGCAGAATCATGGGGTAGAAGTTGGGGGGGGGTGTTAAAAAGGCTGGTGCTTCGCCCCCTCTGCAGACCTCCAGATTCTAAATTTCTCGGAGAAAGTCCTAGAAATCTGTTCTCCCGGAAGCGCCCCTTCCCCAGGTTGACCCACATGGTGAAATTTAAGAACATTTCTTTATACCAATCCTGGTCTCCTTTATTAGCCTTTTCATGAAAATAATGTTTCCCTTTCAAACTTTTGTGACCTCTGAAAATGAAATCTGAAGCAGAGGGATCTACTTACATAAGAAACATCACCTGGGGCCTTAATTGCCAGGCTTGGATCGCTGATTCTATCAGGGGATTTGAAGGAAGCCAACCTTTGATCATCGGTCTGCCCGTATCTGCTTTTCCACTGACAGTGTTACTATGAAAGGTGCCACCCCAGCTCTTCCTTCTCTCCTCTTTCTGCCAGAAAATGGGCCTCCCATCCTTGGAAGTTGTGCTCTCGGAGTCCTTTAGCATAGGGGCGACTGAAAATAAACTTCTTCACGTCTCCTGATGGAACAGGAGTGGCATTCATAGGTGTTTCCACAGAAAAAAACACTGACCCCAAGAAAATGTCCAAGGATGACATCACGAAGACGTCAGGAAAACACCAATCGCCCTTAGCGCTGCTCAACCCTTGGTCCTCCCCTGCCATCTCCAGCCCTCTCAGAGCTCTTCCCATATGAGTGTGTGGCAGGTAAAGCAGCTCTCTGGTGGCGGGGGGGGGGGGACCCAAAAACCCTAATTTGTAGTATTTGCCAATTTCCACAGTGTCAATAGTCCCACCATGGCAGGTTTCAAGTCACTAATGGTTTCACAACTGGCACACAAAATTCTTGAATATTTATTCATCAGCCCTCCCAAACGAGGAGGAGACAGCCCCGAATCCTCTCAACCCTGCCCCAGAAAATCCCCACGTCATACCCAGGGCGAGCATCACTTTTCGCTTCTTGGTCAGAAGGAGTGGTTGAAGGAGGCCTGGACTGTGATGACTAAGTTTCTTCATGGTGGATGTGGAAGGACAGGAGGCAGCGGGGGTTTGGGGTCTGTCAAGTTGGAGACGAGTCTTCATTTCTCCATCCTGGTCTCACCTCTCCCGGGACTGGGGGGCTCAGAGGGAACTGTGTGCTCAGGGCTCCTGGTCAGCGTAAGTCAGTGTAAGCCCTCTCAGGGTTCCCACCTCTCTCTCTCTTTCTCGCTCTCTCCTTTAAAAGCCTGTGCTCCCACGCCAGAGCACAGACTGCTCCTTCCTTAATGGGACAAGTTTAAAATGGAGGGTTTGGGAGCCATTCTGGATGCTGGGTCCTGCCTTTTGGCTTGGGTGGTGGGAAAATGGACTCCTTCTCAAAAAGCTGGCTTCAGGAAGACTCTCTATCCGAGACCTCAAGGCTGAACAGCCTGGGCTGACGGTTTCTTGATTTTTTTTTTTTTTTTTTTTTTTTTTTTTTTGCTATACGCGGGCCTCTCACTGTTGTGGCCTCTCCCGTTGCAGAGCACAGGCTCCGTATGCGCAGGCTCAGCGGCCATGGCTCACGGGCCCAGCTGCTCCGCGGCATGTGGGATCCTCCCGGACCGGGGCACGAACCCGTGTCCCCTGCATCGGCAGGTGGACTCTCAACCACTGCGCCACCAGGGAAGCCCGGTTTCTTGATTTTTAAGGGAGTCTTAAGAACGGCCAGGGTGGGGCAGATAGTTCTCACAAAGCTGAGTGTGACCAAATTTGCCCACAGCCTGAGACACCACAGATCACACAACCCTTTCTTCCCCTTTAGAGCCGGGGATGGCGTCAGGCCAGACCAAGGGGAAGATGGTGACCTACTTTTCCTCCTCAAACACTGGGCAGCCGGTTACATTTTCAGATCTAAATCTCACCCACACTGCAGCAGTTTCTGTTCCCCTGCCCTCCTGGGTGTGCCCCTGGCTGGCGCGGGCTTCATAAAGCGGAGTTTGGCCTGGGAGTCCTCCTCAGAGAGGCTGGTCTGACTGCCCTGACCCCACCCCTCCCAGACCTCGGCAGGGGCGCTCTGGTTGCCCAAACCCTGGCAGGTGGAGTGCACAGGAGGAGCTGGTCTTCCCTGGTCTCAGCCAGGGGCGTCGGTTAAAGAAAAGTCCCATTGGAAATGGCCTTGAGTCTAGGGCCTCCCTAGTTTTCTAATCACTCAGTCAGTCAGTTAACAAATAGTTACTGAGGGTCTGTGAAGGGGTTCAGAACATGCCACCCCAAAATACGCCGCTTGTATTGATTAATCTGAGCTGAAGTCACCTGAGAAAGAGCAGATGCAGGAAGGGCTCTCTGACGTCCCTCTTTCTACCTAAAAGCAGGTCACAAAATTTTCCCCCGAGAAAGGTGCCGTCCCTGCACCAGGAAGAGTAGAACGTTCTTCTCACCAGAGACGGAGAAGATGCGCAAATGGACCTGTACAAAAGAACCCACTAAAATGACGCTTATCTTCCATATATTTCCTAGTCACTGGACCACATTTACTGCCCCAGCCAAGCCCCTTTGTCTTGTCACATCCCCACACCGTGTTGTTCTTTGTTTAAAAAGGTGCATGATGGGGCTTCCCTGGTGGCACAGTGGTTGAGAGTCCGCCTGCCAATGCAGGGGACACGGGTTCGTGCCCCGATCCAGGAAGATTCCACATGCCGCGGAGCGGCTGGGCCCGTGAGCACTGAGCCTGCGCGTCCGGAGCCTGTGCTCCACAATGGGAGAGGCCACAACAGTGAGAGGCCCGCGTACCGCAAAAAAAAAAAAAAAAAAAAAAAAAAGGTGCACGAGCTTCAGGGCCCAATGGCTCCTTCAGGTCTTCATTTTCCTTTTGAAGATTCCTGTGTACGTGTAAAAATAGTACATAAAATTATATGCTTTTCTCCTGTTAATCTGTCTTATGTCAGCTTAAGTCTTAGGTCCAGCTCCAGAGCCTAAAAGGGTAGAAGGAAGCACTTCCTCCCCTACACCAGCTATGGAGATGATGGTGGGCAAGGCAGAGCTCCTGTCCTCCTGGAGCTGACAGTCTAATTTACAGGCAAGGTGGTCCTTACACAAGTAACTTCAGCTAATTCAATAATGACTAGGGTGCAAAGGGCTTTGAGGGAGAAGCACAAGGTGCAACAGGAACATAAGACAAGAGGCTAATGCAGGCTGAGGAGTCAGGGGAGGGTTTCTTGTGGGACTGAGGTTGAAGCTGAGACCTGAGGGATGATTCAAGTGCAGTGGAATGTGGGGCTGGAAGGGGAGATCTTATGGGACACAAAGAATTTATGCTTCAGAAATATTTTTTTCTCAAGGGTGAGTTTGGGAATTTAGATGATAACTGTCTTCCCTTAATATACAGTGTGATGGTGGAGACCACTCTTTGCCCTCCAACATTCCTTCTTCTTTTCTTAATAACACATTCCCAGTTGTTGCTAGGTACAAAGCTACCCAGAGAAAATATTATATGGCCACCTTACTAAGTTCCGGCCAATGAGGTGTAAGCAAAAGTAACGTGTGGGGTCTCTGAGAGGCCTTTTTTCTGTTACCTGGAATCTGGATGTGATGACTGGAGGCTGAAGAGCTATCGGGGACCAAGAGGAGACATGCTAAGGTTGGGGATGCAAAGTGTTAAGTGCAGCCTGGTTTCCTGATGACCACGGGATTGCCGTAACAGCCCTGTATTGCCTACCTCTAGACTCCTCTTACGGACAGGAGAAATGAAGGTCAACCTTCACGAAGTCTCTATTACTTTGGGATTTTCTGCTATACAAAGCCAAACATAATCCCAGCTATTACACACAACTGCCTTCCAGCCTAATGAAGAGATCATTTGTATACACAACCCACAAATTATCTATTTTATGGAGACGTCTGTGATAATAGTATCTCGTTTCCCAGCCCTCCTCACCCCCTTCCTTGACCCGCTGTCTGCTCTTTGCTCCGTGCACCTCCTCTCTTTCCTGACTCTCACACCAAAGCTAGGCCTGACCTTGGTGTTTCCGCTTCCGTGAATGACAAGCCCACAGCCCAGAGGTTCTCGGAGCTCCTGCTACCTTCCCTTCGTGGCTGCCTGACAAGAGTCCCAGTGCAGAGAGTCACAGGCAGGCCAGGGAGGCAGCCAGACTTCCGTGCTCCTGCACCCCCTCCCAAGGAAGTGTGAAGAGTTAGAATAATCAGGCAAAGCTGAGAACTTGCACCAACTTGGAGAAATCACGAGAATGATTAACAGGACCTCCCTGCATTGAGTTTTTCAGGCTATGCCAGCTTTAATTGGTCTGTTTCCCCAGCCTCTGGCTAACTGCGTCCAAGAGGTTGAGATTCAAAGGGAGAAGGTCTATGTGTCTGGTTATAAACTGGAGGTGCTGGCCAGGGTGAGTGCAGACCTCGGCCCTCGGCCTGCGGGGGCAGATGATGAGGCCTGGTGTGCGTTGAATTAGGTCCTTTCCACCAAAAACTATGTTGACGTCCTAAACTCCTGGTATCTCAGAATGTGACCTTATTTGGAGGTAGGATCTTTGCAGGAGCAATCAAGTTAAAATGAAGTCGTTGGGGTGGGCCCTAACCCAATATGACTTGTTCCCTCATAAAAAGGGGAAATTTGGAGGCAGACAAGCACATAGGGAGAACACCAGGTGGAGAAGAAGTCAGAGATGGGGATGATTTCTACAAGCCAAGGAACTCCAAAGGCTCCCACTCACCCACCCTAAGCCAGAAGACAGGCATGGGACCAATTCTCCCTCACAGCCTTCAGTTTTCAGTAAGCAATAATCACGCCTTGGATGAACCTCATCAGCCACCGTGCAGAGCTTCTCACAGCCTTCAGAAGAAACCAACCCCGTGACACCTTTATCTCAGCCTTCTAGCTTCCAGAACTTTGAGATAATAAATTTCGGTTGTTTAAGCCACACAGTTTGCAGTACTCAGGCAACCCTAGCAACTCATACGAAGTCCCCTAAGTGCCTGTAACAAATGCGTTTGGTGGCAGCCACTGGCCTCAAACGATCGCCCTGCTGCCGCACATCAGGGCAGGAAGACAGTAAGAGCAGCTGGAGCCTCCCTTGCTCATTCCTCTCGACAGAGAACCCCGGGGAGTCCTCTTTCCCGCTTCAGGCAGGCAGCCACTGGCACACGGAGTGAGATCAGAAGAGACTTTTCTGCTCTCCCCTGGGAGTCATGTTAAACAGGGCTACTTCCCAAGGGTGAAGGGCTGACACTAACTGGCAAGGTCTGTTTGTGAATACCTATCTATCTATCTATCTATCTATCTATCTATCTATCTATCATCTCTGTATTTTTTCATTTTCCTGGCAGAAAATCAATATCTAGATGAGTAAGAATCTTGCAAGTTCTGCAGTCTTTTCAGACCCCACTTAAGTCTTTCTCTGTTGAATGATTCTTGTGTGTGTACAAACACACACATGAAAGAACTGTATGTGGTCTCTCCTGCCCCTGTCTCCCCGGTCACACGCACACTTTGCTTTCCACCTGGGGGATTGGAAGGCAGAAGGGATGGGGGAAGAGGACCAAAGGACGTCAAAAGGCTCCGCAGAAGTAGGCCGGCCAGCCAAGTAACCATGGCTGGCTCCCCCTGTCCACCCACTGATACCATCTCCTGTCACCACGGTCTAGACTGAGGCTGCTTTGGGCACATGGGGCATTTTGTGAAGCAGAGTGAGGACTTGTAGCTACTAAGCATCTGTGTTGCTTCTTGTTCTGCTGATAGTCCTTCATTTTTACTATTTACCCCTCACTGTAAGCAGATGTTAACCCCATTTTTAAGAGGCTGAATCGGACCCAGCAATTCACCCCGAGGCACCTGAATAAGAGGCTGGGCTATGCGATTCTGAAAAGTTCACTCTGTGGCCCATGGTCCACAGCACACTGATTATGAAGGTCCCAGAAATCTGTGCTAAGTGGGCATAGAGATTGTTTCCTGGGTAAGGAAATTTGTATTTCCTTTCTCATTTATTCAACAATAATGCTTTGGGTTGCTTTTATAGCGTTGGCTACAAAGAAGATGATCATGATAATGAGTCAAAGGTATGTGGAAATTGAGGGAAAGCCATGTGTAGAATACATATGGTGGCCTGCACTGTGCCAGGCTTGTGGAGAACACAAATGTGTGCCTTGCTTTTTAGGGACCTAAAGTCTAAATGGGAAGATCAAACTAAACTCGTGTGAAACAAGTTGACAACTGCTGTTTCTCTAAACTCAAAGTGGCTTTATTCAGGATTTGCTGGTAATAAACACAGAGACCCCTCAAATTGTCTCAAGGAAATAGGGATGGATTGTAAAAAATCCACGTGGTTGGCGCTAAGGCCTGGCGAGCCTTCTCCGCCCCTCCCATGGAAGGGCCCAGCCCCCTCTCATGGTGTCTCTGCGCTTTCCCTGCCTCTGGCCCCTGCTCCTCTCTCTAATGAGTTCAGTTTCAGTTCTGTCCTAACCCAGCTTACCCATAGCTTCCACCTGTTCTGATTCCACCTCAAGGCATCCTTTTAGCCTTAACTACCATCCCAAGCAGTATAGTCTTCCTGCATTTGGTAGTTGCTTGGTGGTTCTTTCTACATTTGATTGGCCCAGCCTCTACACCTCTGTGAGCCTAGATTTGGTTATCCTTTTTTTAAATTAATTTTTATTGGAGTATAGTTGCTTTACAATGCTGTGTTAGTTTCTACTGCACAGCAAAATGAATCAGCTATACATATACATATATCCCCTCTTTTTCAGATTTCCTACCCTTTTAGGTCACCACAGTGCATTACAGATTTGGTTATCCTCGGATCACTTGCCATCCCTGAAAGTCCTGTCAGCTGTGGCCAGGAGTAGTGGATCACAAGACCACCTAAAGTCTTATGTGCAGATAGACACCTAAAATAAATCCAGTATGGGGGCTAGTGGTTATAAAGTCAACCAAAGGCCATAGAAAAGAGAAATCACTCTGAGCTAGAGAAAGTAGGCTTCCCAGGGCAGTGAGATGGCTGGAGTTTCAACACATGGTATTTGAGTCATGAGAGGGAAAGAGAAAGCTGAAGTGAGCGCTGTGGCAAATTGTAGCAGTATTCACAGTTATGTTTCCCCTCCGTATGGAAGGATTATCCATCCCTCCCCAGATGACAGCAGACTTGGACATGTGATGCTTTTGCCAATGAAATGTGAGTAAAATGAATGTATGTCATTTCTAGGCAAAAGCTTTGATAACTGAACCATGGTTCTCCATGTTCTCTTTTGCCTTTGCATTGAAAGCATCACTGTCCCAAATAGGGAATGCTCCATCAGCTTGGATCGCAGCATGAAAACAACTTGGAGCAGAGCCAGAGCAAGTCCATGATGGATATATGAATAAAGTAAATAAGATATAACCCTCTCTTGTGTGAAGCCACTGAGATTTTGGAGTCATTTGTTACTGCAGCATAGCATAGCATAGCCTGACTTATACAAAGATCAAGTTGTGTGCAGATAAATGGGAGAGAGAGAGCTGGAGGTGAAGACGTGATAAGAAATAGACACAGGAATCCAGATATCAGAGAAGGAAGACTTAAGCAGGATAACAGGAGAAGACCTGGAAAGAATGAGGGGACTTTAAGAGCCATTTTGAAGGAAGATGTACAAGGTTTTGGTAACAGATTGGAATAGGGAATAAAGAAGAGTAAAGAGTAAATAAATAAATATGTAAACCCTTTATTTAATAGCTTATCACAGCTGAGAATTGGAACCATTTTGAGAGAAAAATATCCTTTTTTAAAAATTTAAGGGCCTTCCCTGGTGGTCCAGTGGGTAAGACTCCACGTTCCCAATGCAGGGAGCCTGGGTTCGATCCCTGGTTGGGGAACTGGATCCCGCATGCATGCTGCAACTAAGAGTTCGCATGCCACAAATAAGACCCGGTGCAGCCAAATAAATAAATAATAAAATAAATAAATATTAAAAAATTTTTTTTTCATTTAATTTAAAGTAGGGTGGACATCTAGCTAGTAATTTCCAGTAGGCACTTTGGATTGGGGTCAACACTAGTTGGGCCAGTGAGTTTTTGGAAACTGGTCTTTTGATCTGTAAACATCACAGGTTGTGAGAAATGGAACACAGATACCACATTTGTAGAGAGAAAGCAATACTAGATGGATGGAAGGAAGAGGAGGGACTAAAACCAAGATCTTCCAGAAGCATCACTCCACCGCCTTATGGAGGTCCCAGGATGACTAAGTTGGCCCACCAGAGATTTCTCATCATCTGATCAAGCAGGGCTCTCAGGCAGGCCTGGCATGAAGTCTCACGTGGGGTGGGGTGCGTGGCAAGGCCTCCCCTACTGACCCTGGGATGACTGGACTATTAACGTGGTAGATCGCACACAGTTAAATGGAATCCAGAGATTATTTTTCACTTTTCAAGCCTCATTCACATATACTGTCTCATTAATGTCTCACTAAAAAAACCTCGTAAAGTATGTATTATCTCCATAAAGCAGATGAAACAGGCTGGGGAGAAGCTACAGAACTCTCTGAGGCAGGGCTCAGATGACATGCTCTTGTTAGCATGCCACGTCGTCTCTGTGATTCCACCTCAGCTTTCCTCTGAGAAGTCCCAGAATCACAGCACATACCCAGGAGCGCCCATTTGGAGACATTGCAGAGTTTGGTTTGAGTACAGTTCAAGGCAAGGGGCAAGAAACCACGTAAAGTGATAATTTCCCAGCTCTGAGGAGCTCTTCCTTTTCTGTGAGTTTAGTTTAGTAACAGTTTAGCCTCTGTCCTCGTAAGCTTTCCAGAAGAAAGACCAGAACTTTCTTTAATACTGAGGGGAGACAGCATGGCTTTTGCATTAAGAAAGATTTGCATTGGTTTTGGGGGGAACCACTAAAGCACATATTTGCATTTTCTCTTGCTTGGAGAGGTCACCCAAGAACTAGCCACTCCCCAACTTTTCTATAGAATCTCTTTTCCTGGAATGGTTTTCTCAGATCCCTCAGACTCCAAAAGACTGCATCTGGAAGCTCCCTTGGGGAGGTTCTCATGATGGTAGCAGTGTGTGTGTAATTCTATTATATGCTCTTTGCAAGCAGTTGCTGTCATGTGAGGAGCACAACGGCACCCATTGTTCTGTTGTCGGAAACAGATTTCTGGCTCCAACTTCTTCATTTTCTTCTACTTTCTGGTCTCCTTTAGAAGACCAGGGAACAACTGGAGAGATGAGGTTTTTGGCTCACGTATAATAGGTCCTGAGAGCGCCTCCAGCCCTGCCCCAGCCGTACCAAATGAACTTGACACTGTTTTGTACAGTAAGACACCATGCCATTGCAGAGTGAGCACTGCCTGCACCACTGTCTCTAACTGATCCAGGAGAGCCAATCAAGCCCACCCCTCTGGCTTGTCTGCTTCCAGGGTGCTGAATTGAAACCCCTCCCTAAAGGAAGGTGACAACTGTATTCTTGTTGGATCTTTAAAACAAGGAGCTAGGAAGCTTCCCAGAGGCTCTGAATCTGCACTTCAAGGGCAAAAAAAAAAAAAAAGCATTAACCTAGTTTAGCTATATTTTAGGAAATGAATGCTGGGCACTGGAAAGCCCATTTTGCTTCTAGCTATAGGTTTTCTGGAGAGAAAACAAGACAAAGTTCACCTCTGAGCACATAGGATAGAGCGCATAGGATACAGCCTGTTGCTTAAGAACCCTGCAGTTTTGGACCCTCCAATGAGTGAGTCTGTCAGAAAGAGCACTTGTGACCATATTCTGTTGAATATATGCATTTGTAGGATGCTTTTGGCTCAGGCCCCTCCCAAAGAGCCTCCTCTCCGGACTTCCCTGGTGGTCCAGTGGTTAGGAATCCACCATCCAATGCAGGGGACGCAGGTTCGATCCCTGGTCGGGGAACTAAGATCCCACGTACCGCGAGGCAACTAAGCCTGCGTGCCACAGCTACTGAGCCCGTGCACTCTAGAGCCTGAGCACCACAACTAGAGCACAAAAGCCCACGTGCTGCAATGAAGATCTCGCGTGCCGCAGCTAAGACCTGATGCAGCCAAATAAATAGAAAGAAAGAAAGAAAAGAAAAGAAAAACCTATGAAGGTGACCAGACATAAAATAATTTTTTTTTTTTTTTAAAAAGAGCCTCTTCTCTCGGGGGTGTATATGTGGCAGACAGGGTTGTGCTGGTCTACCACGGGAGTGGATGGGGGTGGGAAGGACATATGGAGTGCAGGCTCTGTCTTTGCCGCAGCCTCTGAAGACATCACATGGAACCTCCATCCCAGCTGGGAAGCTAGAATCCCGGGAAATCACCTTTAACTTGAGGGAGCACCCCTGGGCTACAGAGCAGTCGCCAACAAGGAACTCCATTTCTACAGCTTTGTCAGGTTTATACATAATGCATTGTACGTGGTTAGCATTTGCCATGGCCACATGCTCAAAACTTCTATAAAGGGAGCTAGTGCTTTCTAGCAACCCACCAACAGAAATTCTTTCACTTAGGCCTGGAAAGACACTTAGCTCTGTGCCCGTGAGGCTCTTGCCCCAGGCCTCCAGGGAAGCTTCCTCTTTTTTTTTTTTTTTTTTCCTGATTTGCCAGTCTCATCTCTCAATATACTTTATTTTTAGAGCAGTTTTATTTTATTTTGTTATTATTATTTTGTGGGGGCTGTACCACGCAGCACGGGATGGCACCCGTGCCCCTGCCGTGGAAGTGCAGAGTCTTAACCACTGGACCACCTGGGAAGTCTCCACAGTTTCCTGTCTTAAAGTGGTGTAGGACAAGGCCCTGTTGACTGGTAAGCTGGGGTTTGCTTTCATCTCTTTCTCTGGAAGGGGAAAAGAAAACAGCCAAGAAAAAAAAGCCCAGCATTTTTTTCTAATCCTGCGTAACAAATTACTCTTAAACTTAGCAGCTGAAAGAACGAACATTTATTATCTCATAGCTTCTGTGAGTTAGGATTTCGGGAGTGGCTCCGATGGTGGATCGATCTGACTCATGGCATCTCTCATGAGGCTGCAGTCATCTGAAGGCTCAACTGGGGAAGGGCCTGCTTGTAAGCTCAGCCATGTGCTTGTCAGCTGGCCTTTGTTCCTCACTGGTTGTTGGCCAGAGACTTCAGTTCCTCACAATGTGAGCATCTTATAGCGTGTCTGAGTGTCCTCACGATGTTTCCCCCAGAGTGAGCGATTGAAGAGAGTGAGAGCCCAAGGCAGAAGCCACCGTCGTTTATAACCTAATCCCAGGAGTGAGTCCCATCTTATCTACTATATCCTTTTTTTTTTCTTCCAGTTCTATTAAAATATAATTGACATCCAGCACTGTGTAAGTTTGAGGTGTACAGCATAATGATTTGATTTACATCCATCATGAAATGAATATCATAGGAAGTTTACTGAACATCTATCATCTCATATAGTACAAAATTAGAGAAATAGAAAAAAAATTTTTCTTGTAATAAGAACCCTTAGGATTTACTTTCCTAACATGTCTGCTATACGCTCTTGGTCATATAGACCAACCTCGACCCAGTGCGAGAAGGGGCTCTGCCAGCATGTGAATACCAGGCTGCAGGGATCCCAGGTGCCCTCTTGGAAAAGAGAGAAGCGGGGAAGAGGGTCATGCACTGAAAAAGTTCATGGTGTGAACTGGCTGATGAGGAACTCTTATGTCAACTAGTCAAGTATCTTTCACAAGTCAGCATCTCTTCTCCTCCTCTCTGGGCCCTTCCTGTAAAGTCAGTTGTTTGAACTAGCATGGTCTTTAAGTTCTGTAAGGTCTGCAATTCTAGTCATTTGAGGTTGGTGAGGAGAAGAGTGAAGAAGGCAAAGAGTAGGAAGAGAAAGGAAGTCTCATGAAGCAGCCCCAGGCCTAAGCCCTGGGCTGGCTCTAAGCCCAGCATGGATGCAAGTCCTACCATTTGCTGAGCAAGGAAATGGGAATGGGAAGCTCTAATTTAATGGCTACTGCCCTGTTTCCCTGAGGTTTTTAGACCTATTTCTGTGCAAGAGCCAAACAGAGATAACTGAGGGTACTCTGAGCCTGGGGAGAGGGCTCCCCTAGTTTCCAGCTGGTGCTGGTTTGTGTGTAAATAGATGACGGTTCCTTATTGTCTAAATGTATTTCAGAGTGGAGTGCAGCCGCCCCGGTACCTGTCTCCAGGGGAGCAGCTATTGGGACCATCACTGCTTCATATTTCACATCTTGCCCAGCCATTACAGACCCTTCTACCCATGCGTCATGGCTCCACTGGACTTCGGGGAGCATGTCACCCAGTAGGCACCCCAGAACTTTGACTTGGGAAGGCTTTTTTAGCTTTTCATCACTGAGTATCATGTTGGCTGTGGGTTTGTCATAAATAGCTTTTATTATGTTGAGAAATGTTCCCTCTATACCCATTTTGGTAAGGGTTTTAATCATAAATTGTTGTTGACTTTTATCAAATGCTTTTTCTGCATCTATTGAGATGATCATGTGGTTTTTGTCTTTTCTTTTGTTGATGTGGTGTATCACATTGATTGATTTGTATATAATGAACCATCCTTGTGACCCTGGGATGAATCCAACTTGATCATGTGACCCTGGGATGAATCCAACTTGAGTTGTTGGATTCAGTTTGCTAATATTTTGTTGAGACTGGGAACCTGGATATGAAAGTGTCCTTGAAAGTCTTTGATGGGGCTGCTCCCAGTTTGGGGAGCTACCTGCTGAAAGAGCAGGGCCAGGCTTCACTCAATCAACTTGTCTTCCTTTCTTTGGGTTCAACACCGGGAAATAACAGTTCCTCAGAACCAGATGCATGGACTTTTGCAGTTTTTGAGCTGAAAGACATGTTCTCAGAGATGAGTTATTCTACTTCAGTAACTGTCTTGGGCATTCTCTGGAAGCTCCCAGGCTGTATGATTACCCGTGTAATTTCTTGGCATTGTTGGTGACACTTGAATCATTCCGGGAGGCATCCCAGGTGTTTATTCCCAAATGCTGAGATTTATTCCTCAAGTTTTGAGCTGTTTCTTCGGGAAAGCTTCCAGTTTTGTGGTTCTCATTATAAAACCAGAAACTTTAATTGCTTCTGGAAGCCCCAGGGCTGAGGGGGAATTGTCTAAGACTGTCAGACCCGCAAGCAGATCATCTATACTCCTGCAGAGTTGGGGCAACGCAGCCAGGTGGAGGAGCAGTTGGGTTCTGGTTAAGCCAAAGCGACAAAATGCTAAGTCCTCAGCAAGCTCTGCTTCTGACAAAAATTAGTTAAGCCTGTTTGGAAAGAAAGAGCATTATTGAAACAGCCTGGCAATATCAGGCTGTTCTCAGTGCATTCTACTACACTGAGAACATCTGTCCTGACATTTCAGACAAAAGGTCTGGAGCTCTCTGCTGCCATTTGAATTGACTTGGGATAAAGTAAATATTGTGTTTCTGTATCATGAGTCATATGGCTCTGTCCCTTGGACCAGAGCCACCCTAATGAAGATCCATTTCCCAACTCTGGATATAGCTCTCCAGGACTGGGACTCCTCATCTGGCCAAGCTCCTCCCAGATTTAACACTCACCTTCTTTCTTTCTTCCCTTCTCTTCTCTTCCCTTCCCTTGCCTTCTTTGGTCTCAAAAGGACATTAAGTGGTTCCAGATTTGGGAGTTTGGACAGAATCTAAGACATAAATGGGGTCTTACAGGACATCTAGTTCAGCCTCTCCCCTAGTTCAGAAATCTTCAAAGATCTGGCCTCTGGAAGACACTTTATGATAGGGACAACCCTATAGCACAAAGCAATTCATTCTCTTTGGATGGCTCTAGTATGGTGGAATCCATTTTCATATTGACTTTCTTATACTGAAGTCGGCCTCTCTGAAACTTACTCAAGTTGACTCTTATTTTGCCTTCTGGGGCAATCTAGGCTACAGCTACTTCTTCTCCATAGCAGCCTTCAGATGTCTGAAGAAAGTTGCTATGAGGCAGGGTGATGTTGTAGCCAAAGCGTACAGTCTGGATCTGGGTTGAGTCCCAGGTCTGCCACTATTGGTTATGTGTGATTTTGAGAAAGTCCCCTAACCTCATCTGCAAGTAGGGGTGGTACCCACTGTATACAGTGCTATGCTGGAACCAGATATTGAGTGTGTCTCCTCTTACGGCTGTGCCCAGTGATCTCATGTTGGTCGCTTAAAATGAGCCACGGGGGGAGTATTTACACCACGGAAATTGGCAAATGGTATATGTAACTCAGGGTTTTTTGTTGGTTTATTTTTTGTTTTACCAGCACACCACTGACCATCTCTCAACTTAGTGATAAGGATCAATTAAGATAGTGCAAGTAAATATCCTGTGTGAACTATAAAGTCTATAGAAATAATAGATATTATTTATTTTGATAGACTTATAAAATAGTCCCCAGTGAATCACAATCCTGAATTCACACTGTTGCGTGGTCCCTTTCCACATTATATCTGGGCTGGTCTCGTGATGTGCTTGGTTCATTACAATGTGACAAAAATGCCAGTCCTGGGCATTAAAAGCCTTGCAGCATCCACTTTCACTGTCTTGCTGTCCTGAGAAGCCATGATGCCCAGGCTAACCTCCTTGAGGATGAGAGGCCTTGTGGAGAAGGAGGATGAAAGAGCTTGAGGGGTGCGGCCAGTCCACAGCCATTCCAACCATTTCAATTAAGGCGACAGACACGTGAGTGAAGCAATCACGGCCCCTCCAACCCCCGTCAACCTGCCAGCAGGCTGCGAATGCATCAGTGAGCCCAGGCCACACCACTGCACCACATGGGGCAGAGAAAAATCTCTCCAACCCAGATTGCAAAATTGTGAGCAAATGAATGGCTATTGTTGGTGTAAGACACTCAGTTTTACGTGTGGTTTATAGACAGTGATAGATGACTTATTATAGTTATTGTCCTATCAGGCCCCTCCATGTCTTCTCTTGTCCGAATTAAGCTTTCCCAGATCTCTGGCTGGGCTCCATTCACCGCTCCTGGGATGGACACGCTGCTGGCTCCCAGGGCTCTGACCGAGCAGAAGCTGGGCCTCCTGCTCTCTGCTCTGGATCTTAGATAACCATCACAGCGGAGGGTGAGCCAGAGCTCCTGGCACTTGCAGTTCACTCTGTGAGCTCATTCTCAGCCTTCGCGGTCAACTCAAACCCCCAGGCTGTGAAACTACGCTCTCCTATCTTGACATCTTTTTAAGTACAAGGTTTATAGTCATCACCATTAAACTGACTGTTTCACTTTCGACATTGTTATTTCAGCCTTTCAAAATCTGGACTCCAGTTTGATTTTAAATTTTGCCATGACTATAGCATTTCCTTCCATGCACACATTCACCGCCACACCCAAACACACATATATCCAGACGCACGCAGAGCGAATACACACGAACACACATGCACGTAACAAAAGACAGAAACTCATTTCAGTGTCCACAGCAGCTGCCAGGTCTTCCTTACAGTCATGACCCTTCACGGACAGCCTTCTGCCCTCTTCCCAGTCTCATCTCCTCGTCACTACCTGTTTCAGTAGCAGAATCCACAGCTCTAACTGTGACGTAACCAAGTAGGGATTATTTTTCTCAGATGACAAGAAGGTCAGAGGTAGGGCCTCCAGGACTAGAACAGAGGCCCCTTGGTGTCATCGGAGATCAGGCTTCTTCTGTGCTCCTATTTTGCCATCTTCACGACATTCTCGTGGTCTCCAGATGGCTGTTCCATGCCTGAGTGTTGCATACGGGATCCAGGCAGGAATGAGACAGGAAGGGGGAAAGGCAAAAGGCAAGGGACACAGAGCCTGTTCCCTTTTACCAAGAAAACAACAGGTCTCCTGGAGGCCCTACCCGGGGGACTTCTAGTTACATTCATGGGCCAGAACTGGGTCACGTGGTCACCCCAGCTATGAGGGAATCTGGGAAGGCAAATATTTGTACCTGGGCACATGGTCACCCTGAAAAAAAGACCTGGGGTTCTGTCAATAAGAGAGAAATGGAGAATGAATAATGCATGGGGAAATAGCAGACTTTGCACATTCTCCCACACATACTATGAGTTGTCATCTTTGAGCGCCAGGCACATGCCAAGTTTATTGAAAAAAGGTTATGGAAAATGAGGAGATGTGGTAGATTGCAAAAAATAGCCCTAAAATCCTCCCTTCCTGTGTAGATAACTCTTTTCAATGAGTCTAGCTGGTCTTGTGACTTGCTTTGACCAGTAGGACATGGCAAAGTGATGTTATGCGACTCCCTGGCTCACACCTCGAGGTCTTTTAGCTTTTATTCCTGCCCCCTTAGAACTCAGTGCTACAGATGAAGTCTCAGAGCTCCTAGGAGGAGAAGCCATGTACAGAGAGAGGCCCAGCCAGCAGCCAGCACTGACCACCAGCCGTGGGTATGAGGCCATCTTAGACCGGACTGTCCGGCACCTCCCACCCCACCCCCCCCGCCAAGTATCTCGACAGCAGCTGCAAAAGAAACCCCAGGAGAAGCCCCTTGCTGAGCTCAGCCCCACTGTCTTACCCACAGAATCATGAGCAAATAAGCTGGTTGTTACTTAAGACACTAAGTTTTGGTGGGTAATGAAATAGATCTTGCGTTTGTGGCATGCAGATAGAACGGATATCGGTGGTGGTGTTGGATTCCTGGATGGATTCGGATCTGGTTTTCAAACTTTGTTCTTAGGAGCCCTGCATCGAGGGCAACAGAGCAGCCGATCTAACCACTCCCCATCCCCACCCTCACTTCATCCAGGGCGCCTTACCTTTGTCTGTTTTGCAGATTTGGATTCTGTGTAATTTTTTTTTTTTTTTTTTTGCGGGGGGTGGGTGGTGGCCGCGCAGCGTGGCACGTGGGATCTTAGTTCCCCAACCAGGGATCGAACCTCTGTCCCCTAAAGTGGAAGCGCAGAGTCTTAACCACTGGACTGCCAAGGAAGTCCCAAGATTTTATTTGTTTGAGGAAGTTTGAATAAGCCCTCAATTGGATCATCTCTATGTTTCCTTTAACTCAAAAATGTTAAAGAGTTTTTAACAGGCATAGAGTTTTACTTATTTTGAAGTTGTGCTCCCACCCCCTTTCTGTTCCTTCTTCTTTCATAGCATCTCATTTACCACCCATCACATTTCATCATGAGGACCCTTGGTATTCCTTCGATCACTTGCACCAAGTTCCCCCAGCCCCAGCACACAACCCTCTCTCTGCCCTTTGCAAGCATCCTTAACAGGGACAGGGTCTCATGTCTTATCCTGAGAAACCAAGGCTAAACTAGGGGAGGTGGCAGGGTCTGTGTAAGTCTCAGACACACTAGATACGGTCAAAAGTGAGAGCAGAGGGCTCTGAATGACACTTGCCCATGAGAGCCAGGGTGGGAATTAGCTCTTTGATGGCCAACATTTTCTAGAGCCTTCCACGTGCCATGAGCCATGTTAGATGGTTGCTTATCTCATCAAAGCCTGACAACCTTGGAAGACAGGCCTTACCTCCCCAATTTACAGATGAAGAAACTGAGATTAAGAAACGTTAGGTAGGGCCTTCCCTGGTGGCGCAGTGGTTGAGAGTCCGCCTGCCGATGCAGGGGACGCAGGTTCGTGCCCCGGTCCGGGAAGATCCCATATGCCGCGGAGCAGCTGGGCCCGTGAGCCATGGCCGCTGAGCCTGCGCGTCCGGAGCCTGCGCTCCGCAGCGGGAGAGGCTGCAACGGTGAGAGGCCCGCGTACCGCAAAAAAAAAAAAAAAACCTAAAAATTAAAAAAACACTACACTTTAAAAAAAAAGAAACGTTAGGTAACTTGTATGGGGTCTGTCAACTGAAAAGTGGAGTTATAAGAGCTCAGAGCATGTAAAGAGTGATTATGAAAGTTTTAAGCCTTTTTTCTGTTATTGACTTTGAGCTATTTCTGTTTATCCTTTATTGTTTAGTTAATTGAATCTATAATTCTTTTTTTTTTTTTTTCAAAAGAGACCCTGAGTCAGAATATCCCTCTCAGGGTCCATTTCACAACTCAGACAATAGTAGAGAGCAGGAAGACAGGCAGGTGCTGAACCAGGACTGGTCTAGATGCCCCTGAGATGGTCATACGTTACCACTGTCTACCTGAACCACTACCCACCCCGGTAGATGTGGTACAGGGGGGCTGTCAGTCACCGTACCCACCTCCCATACCCACCAAATATGAGCCACCAGCAGACTCCCAGCCACCTGACAGCAGCAATTGTCTCAGGGGACACGCTGGCCTTTCTTGCTGCCTATGTGGATCATGCTCTGTGTAACTCCAGGATTTGTTCCCCTTGAGTTGTGCAGTGAAAATGTGCGCAGTCATAGCATGGGGTACAGCCATAGCGTGGGTGTACATTCATAGCCTGTGGGTACTGCCATAGCATGGGGTATAACCATAGCTTGAGGGTATAACCATAGCATGGGGGTACAAGCATGGACTCTGGAGCCAGACTGCCTTGTTTCAAATTCTGGTTCTGCCAGTTAATAGCTGTGTGGCCTTGGGAAAGCGGCTTAACTTATCTGTACCTCAGTTTCTTCATTTGCATCGGAGGTATTAATGGAACCTAAATCATAGGCTTTTTTTTTTTTTAAACGGGGATAAGTTACTGTTTGTGACCTGCTTAGAACAATGACCAGTTACTTAAGTGCTGGATTCAAAAGAAAACATCTTGCATCTCTAAAACACACAACCCACGTGAGGCCAGCATTCTTTCCTGGGATTGATTTTCAGAAGTAGAGAAAAGAAGCTCTTTTTTCTACTGGGATTTCTAAATTGGGGCTTCTGGTGGCCATGATCCTCACCACGTGGCAAAGGATGTCTGCTGAAAGAGAATGAGGGCAACAGGCAAGGATACGGGGAGACAAGCAGAAAGGGGAGCGGAGGAGAGTCCTGCAGGCTGGAACGGCCGTTCCTGTGGCCCCTACAGTCCTTAGGCGCCTTAGGTCAGGGGCTCCAAATTCAAATGCCAGCAGGAGCCTGGCGGTCCAGTGTGGAAAAATCACTTTTAATGGCAAAGGGGACATTGAGAAATCTTCCTCGACTGTGAGAAAAACAGCAGTGCAAGTTCAGGGTCAGTAGCACCTGGCTGCACGTGAGGGACGTCTCGGACATGGAGGGGAGAGTGAAGAACTGTCAGGCCTGCGCTCTGTGTAACCAGCATAGACCATTTTGCCACGAGAGCCCAGTATAGAATATCCTTGATTTTTTTCTTTTCTCTAAAAGAATACGTAAATCTGTGACTTTCCGAGTCCAAAAACGTTGGATCCGTTTTTGTTTTGTTTTGTTTTTACAATATTGTGCAACACATCTGCAAGCGAATGTGTCCCCAAGGTTGCGAGTTATCACCATAGCAGTCCAGTTCCAGGGTCTCCCCATGGAATCTAAATAGAACCAATGTCCTGGGACTCCAGGTCTGGGGTTCAACCTCTGGCAAAGCGTTCCCTGCTCCAGCCACACGTCAAAGCTGGCTCTGTGTAAAGGGATTCCCCATAGTCCTATGGATCAATCCATTCCTCACCACTGTCCTAACCTCCTCCCTTTGGTTTCTTGCCCCCAGGCTGTATTTTTTTCTGTATGGGGGCAGGGGGTGTAGTACTGATGGAGGAGGTCTGCCAGCCAAAGGTAAACCCACAGCAGTTGGATGCTCCAGTGTTACTTGGGTTTTCATAGCTCCTATAGCTGGAACCTGGGTGCCCAGGACCTACAGCAAGAACATTCGGGGCCAACCTGGCAAGTGACAGAGGGAAGCTTTTCTAGAAGTCTCTGAGGGCAGGTCCATGGTGGCAGCCATCCAAGACCTCTGCTTCTGTCTAGCTGAATCATCAGCCCTGCTCCACTGAAACACTTAGAACAGGACAGAGTACGGGGAAACGGCTACTTTAATGTGGGAAAAGCTAGTAGGGATTTGGGGCTCTCCTTGGAAGACTCTTTTTCTGCACTCTTCTTCTGGAAAGTGAGCCGTAGGAAGAGAAGCCTCTTGTACGCTCTAGCTTTTGTTGGTGCAGACAAAAAGAGCCAAGAGGTAATTCTCAAGAAATACTCCAAGGGTTTTTAGAGACAGGGATTGTTTCTATGTGAAAATGAGAAGAGATCCTTAGACGCCTTTCAGAATAAAATTAGATGAGAGGGGAAGCAAAGGAGAGGAGCAGTTAATGCTTCGCCACGCCATTTGGAGAATCTAGAGGGGCTTTCTTGGATGCAGCCTCCAGAGGCTTCCCTTGACGACCCAGCAGCTGCTCTGTCCAGGGCGCACACATTTAACTTCATTCACCTGGTGACTCTGGAGGGGATGGCCCGGTACCTGAGAGGCCAGATATTCTTGACTGGTCTCACCAAGGCAGACTTCCTGTCATTTATTGCTAAACGATTTCTGAGATTTGCAAATGCTGAGCCCAGAAGAGAGAGATTAAGGCAGCATTTGGAACCCTCTAAGGTTTTACCCTAAATTAGAACCAGCAAGGATATCAGCACCTGGGCAGCAGGCTGTTGCTCGGCTCCCTTCTCTCGTCTTGATCTGTCTAAATCCCTCACACAGGGCCTGGCTTCCGTGCATGCTCCAAGAAGGCTGCTGAACTGAATTGGAGTAAGAGGCACAGGAAATGAGTTCATTCATTCATCTGTTTGTTCATTAAGTGCTTCTGCACGCTGAGCACTGTGCCGTTGGAGTAGTTTCAGGCCCCCAGTGGGAATTCCGTGGGAAGGGCACACCTGGAGTTGTGCCCCTCAGCACAGCACTGGATTTATGCCCCTCCTTTACTGGAGCAGGAACACTGAGCTCATGGCAGACTGGAAAACTGCAGATGCGCCCCAGGGATACAAACATTGTTGCTGCTGAGGACACAGCTTCACAGGGGATGCATCCACGAGTCAGGGAAGTTCAGCCCACCTCCTGCCAGGATTTGGGGGCATGTCAGAGTCTAGGTGGAGCCAGCCAACAATCTAGATTCTTAATTCCTTGACATTCCACAAAGTTCCTGTAATTCCAGCAATATTCACCTGCTCTGTATCATGGTCACCTTTTCCCAGGGTCTCCTTGAACTTCACTATCTCACTCCCTAAGCGTTGCCTCCTGCCCTGCCAGCTTTCCCTGCTTTTTGAGACTACCAGTCCCTCTTCCTGGTCCCTTTGCTTCTGCTCTATAACTTCCCCACCCCCTCTAACTTCACCCGATAGTGGTGTGAGGACAGTTGGACCACTGGAACTATGCTTTCCAGCGTGTTCAATTCTTTGCACCCCATGTCTTACCCCTACCCCTACCCAGGAAATCTCACACACAGTTTCCTGGTTTCCAACTTCAGCTGAGTCCTCAGATCCTTTAAAATAACTAGTGACACTTGGAAGGAGGGACCTAGGATGAGGGGTGAAGTGGTGGGAATGGATGAGCTCAGCCAGACACAGAAGAAGGGAGAAAGGGGTGCATGCTCGGTAATGTCAAAGGCTGCAGAAGGGCTGGCTAGCATGAGAACTGAGGGACTGAGGAAAGGTTATTGGGATTGACTGTTACATCTCAGATGATCTTTGTAGGGGCTGTTTCTGCAGAGGGTGAATGCAGAAAGCAAACTGCAGCAGGCTGAGGAGTGAATGGGAGAGGAGGAAGTAGACACAGGAAAAGGAACTTCTTTAAAGGAATTTGGCTGGGAAGGGGAGGAGAGTTTTCAACAGCCTGAGTACAAGTGAGGTTCAGAGCATTGGAGGCAGATGAACCTGGAGTGAGCCCTTGTTTCATCACTTGGCAATTGCTTGAGCTTGGCAATGAATGTCACTGAATTCCTTGAAGCCTCAGTTTCCTCATCTATAAATGGAAAGGATATCTCCTACTTCACTGGGTTGGTGTGAGGATTAACCAAGATAAGGCAGGTAAATCACCATGCACCTGGCACATAGTAGGTACCCAGATCACCGTCTTTCTCACATGTGCAGGCTCATGGGAAGCAGCCAGTGGAAAAGGAAAAATTAAAGATTCTGGCAGGGGTGGTAATTGGCAGGGTATGTCCTAACGGAGATGGGAGAGGATGAGGTCAACCTCCAAAATGGAGGAGGAACAGTTCTTCTGAGTCGGGAGAGAATGAAAGGATGGAGGAAGATGCAGATCAAACATTGATGTGAAGGGACTGGAAGCTGTGATCTGAAGAAGCTGTAGCCTTTCTTCAGTTCTCCAGGCTCCCTTTCCACCTGACCAATCAACTGTTTGACAGTTTTCGAGTCCATAAATCAAGTCCATAAATAGACTGAACATCAATGGTTTCTCACATGGTGTGGTTTCTCACATGGTGTGGTTTTGCACAAATACCATCCTCCTGAGAGATCCTTCCAATATGTTTAAGTGTCTCTTAAAGTGTGGACCCAGAACTGAGCCTAAGCATTTCAGATATGGCCCCGCCCTGTGACAGGGCTCCCGCCTCCCTCTCTAGACACTGTGACTCTGCCAACCCTGTCAACGGTTGTTCGGGCTTCCAGCTGCTAGATCAGACCTTGGTTTACACTGAGCTTGCAGTCAAACGAAATCTCTAGGCAGTTTCACATACAACACCATCGAGACGGAATTCCTTCTTCTTTCGTCATTTTTTTCCTTTTAACCACTAAGTACAACACTTTACTTTGATTCCCTTAAAATCTTATCTTCATTTTGACCCATCCTTCTAGTCTTTCAGATTCAGTTCCCCTGGCCCCAGAGGAGGAAGTTATATTTCAGACCTGTCAGGTGACTCAGCCGCGTCTACACAAAGAGTCCTTGTTAGTTGCAGCCAAGCAGCTCTGATTTCCCTGGGGACAACCCGGGACTGTGCAAAGATAACTCTGGGTCTCCTGAATGCCCAGGAGGCTGTGCAGGGAGACAGGGGTTCACCTGAGCCAGGATGCGTAAGACTTCTTTGGAGAAGTGGGCCCCTCCCTGAGAACTTGAGACATAGCTTTCAGAAAAGGTTGTGAGTAACATCTACTTTCAAGTTCAAAACCACTCTTGGGAAATGAAACTAATTGTACAGAAAGGTCAGTACGAATACATGCTCTTCCTGGTAGCAAATGGAGGCAAGATTTCCAGACAGCACCTACTGGTGCTCAGTAAATGCCGAATAAACAGAGAATGGATAAATGAGCCAATGAATGAATCAAATATAAATGTGGATGATTTTGAAGCCCCTGTTGATGTAGGCTACGGTTTGCTGGGCACACACACTTGCTGTGCAGTGGAGACGAACGTGGCCCCAGGGTAGGGATAGTACTGCCCAACGTAAAGACCGGGAGGACATGGTGCCCAGAGATCAAAGAGCTGTCTGGTGGCAGAGGAATGGGCTCTGGGAATCGCTGGTCTTTCCCCAGGTCTTCTGGCGTCTTGTTTTCCTCTCCCATGGGCATTTTAGGCTGCCCTGTGTCCCCTCCCTTATCATGTCACCTGGGAAGAGCTCGTGTAAAGATTAATGCAAAATGAAACAGCCATTTTGAAAAGCCAGCTGTTTCACTCCTACATTCCCAAGAAAGGTTTGATGTCAAACCAGCTCTTGGGAAGCTCCACATGCTTCACAGCTATCACTGCTTTCATCAGCACAGAGTGCAAGGGATGGAGGGAGCTGGGAAGAAACAAATGTAGTTGTTCTCAACTTGGAAAGGGGTAAACTGAGGCAGAGGCTCAGCTAGGGAGTGGGAGGTGACGGGGCAAACAGAAGACACCATTGCTGCTGTTTCCAAGTGTCTAGCTGCAACTCCCCAAGCCCTGACCCACGTGAAGTACATTGAGTCCTCACCATCTCTTCCAGGAGACAGACGTGGGGATTTAGAAACCAGCTTCTTCAAAGACACTTACAATTACAAATGCAGGAAGCAGGACCCCAGCTTCTTTTGATTATTTTTTATTTTGTTTTGGTTATTGACATGAAATAAACAGTCATGAAATAAAACACAATTCTTTTTTTTTAACATCTTTATTGGGGTAAATTTGCTTTACAATGGTGTGTTAGTTTCTGCTTTATAACAAAGTGAATCAGCTATACGTATACATATATCCCCATATCCCCTCCCTCTTGCGTCTCCCTCCCACCCTCCCTATCCCACCCCTCTAGGTGGTCACAAAGCACCAAGCTGATCTCCCTGAAAACACAATTCTTATCTTCCCTATTAGACAGTAAACTCCTTGAGGGCAAGGATGCCATCTTTTTCATCTCTGTGATTCTCCATGGCTCTTAGAGCAGTCCCTTATACATAAGAGATGTGTAATAAATATTTTTAAAAATAGTAATGATGACGATAATAAGTGCTTTTCTCACCCAGAGGTACTCAGGCCCATATTCTATTAATATTTACTGAGCCTCTACCAAGTGCCAACCAGCATTTTAAGCACTTTGCAAATGTTAAGCAGTGAATGAGGAGGTTGGGTTTCTTCCCTGAGATAGTTAGTTGCCTGGCTGTGAATGACCTGCCAGTGTGGCTATAGCTCTCCTAAGGTGCAGAAGGAGCTCTGGGATCCAACAGCCTTGCGTAGAATTCCACAGTTCACTTATTCATATCAAATGGTAGTGAAATACATCAAGGAATTCTTCCCGCTTAATTTTTTTCACTAAGAAAGCTGCTATTGTGTAATCTCAGCTGAGATGGGGTCAAGTAGGGACACAGCTCCTTTGCCTGTTCTCTGGCTCCCTGGAAGTTTCCTGAGATGTTTCTGTGGATCTAATACCATCATAAGTCCAGCTGTGCTTGAGAAACTGAGATGGGATTTGAGTCCTTATTCCCTAAGGACAGTGACTTCTGAATGGTCAAGACACATAATGATGGGGAAGGTTTCCCCAGGTGGTCCCAGGCCATTCCTTAGCATTTGTAACAGGAGGCTATTACACACACAACTGATGCAAATGGAATGAATTATTCTTTTTCCCAGCGGCCTTTGTTACCAAACTGAACTTGAGTCTGCTTGCCCAGCAGAAAAGCCAATTTACTGACACCAGGTTGTGGTGAAGGAAAGTACATCATTTATTGCAGGCACCAAGCAAGGAGAAAGGGCAGCTCATGCTCAAAAGAGCCTAACTCCCCAGTGGCTTTCAGGGAAGGGTTTTTTAGGCAACATCTGTGGGGAGGGCTTCAATGTACATGACTTTCTTCTGATTGGTTGGTGGTGAGGTAACAGGATGGTGTTCCAGGAATCTCAATCAGCAACCTTCTGGTTCCAACCAGTCTGGGATTTCGGCGGTAGTTACCATCTTCCACCTGGGTGGGTGGGGTCTTAGTTTCTGTAAAACAACTCAAAGGTATGTGTCAGATTGTTATGTATGTCCCCTGAGGAGGAACCAGGACTCTGTTTTACTTTTCTTGCTTGACTACTTTTCCTTTGTTTCTGCATTCCCTCACTCCTTAGGCCTGCTTTTTGGAGCCCAGGGAAGGCCTAGGAGACTATAAATCCTTTTTCTGAAAATAAGACATGGGGAACATGGAGGGGCTTTTGTACCTGGTAAGGCCCCGCAGGGTCCTGCTCGGTTCCAATCCCCCCTTTTCTTTGATACTCCTCAACCCTGAGGGGAACAGGGGAGGTGTTGCAGGAAGGGGGACCCCTTCCCGAGCCCGAGAGTGGGCTCTTGTCTAACACTTGGAAATGAATTGTCCGAGGAGACACACGTGCTGACAAAGCAAGAGACTTTACTGGAAACCGTTGCCTAGGTGGAGAGCAGCAGGGTGAGGGAGCCCAGGAGGACTGCCCTGCCACATGGCTCCCAGTCTCAGATTTTATGGTAACGGGGTTAGTTTCCAGGTTGTCTCTGGCCAGTCATCTTGTTTGGCCCATAGTGTGACTCAGGGTCCTTCTTGGTGGTGTGCGCATCTCTCAGCCAGGATGGATTCCAGCGAGAAGGACTCTGGGAGGTTGGTGGTCTCCTCCCTCTTTTGGCCCCTCCCGAATTGTCCTGGTTAGTTTTTGGCAGCTGCGCCGTGCTCCTTACTGGGACCTGCTGTTGTGAGACAACTCAGGCAAGAGGGCCTGGTGAAGGCAGGTGGTTTCAGTCAACAGTTCCCTGACAGAGGGACAGGAAAGAAAATAAAGTTTTGGATAGAGAGGTTAATTAAAAACTCGGCAGGGGAACTTGGTTTTAGGGACACTCGGTTTCACCCCCATTGGCATCCCCAGAAGTGGAGCAGCTCCTGTAAGGGGGTTTGCTCTGTCCCATCATAGGGTAACCTGTACGGCAGAGACTCCTAGTACCCCCAGTATCCATTTTGCAGAGACTCCTAGTACCCCCCAGTATCCATTTTACCTTTCTTCCTCAGGAGTGGACCCCCCAATATTTAGCAGGCACACAGAGTAAAGGGTGTCTTTCAGCCTCCCCTGTTGGTTGCGTCTCTGGGCAGTGATGTAAGTGAACGTGATGTGTTGGGGTGGGAGGGAAAGGGGGAGCAGGGGAGGGATAATGGAAGGAATAGGTCGAATGCTGAGGGTGGTGAGAAGGCGCCATAAATAGATACTGGGTTCTTGACAACTCCCTGAAGCCTAAGTCCAGACTTCCTTTACACAAGAGAGAAATAGATTTGTCTTGTTTTAACCGTTCGGAGGGGTGGTGGTGGAGGGTGGGGTCATTACAAACTGAATCTAAGTCTCACTGGCACCCTGTTAGGGCATGAGGCGGCTTGTCCCACTGAAGGTTTGAAGACTTCTGGAAGTCGAACACTTACTCCAAGAATTATTTTCGAAGTCATAGGGGGGATCCAGATCTCCATTCCCCCGCTGGCCGCTGCCATCAGCTCAAAACAATCTCAGGAAGGATTCATACAAGGGATCCTTGGGGAGAAAACCTCACTAGGCTCCAAAAATTCTGCATGACCAGAGCAAGTCTCTCAGAGTCTCCTTGGCAAGAGTGTGCTGCGAAAAGCACAGTAGAGGCAGATTACATGGTTATGAGGGAGGGAGGGGAAGGGTTTTAATAAGCAGTGAGAAAAAGGCAGCATTTTACAGACTCCCGCCTCTCCACCCGGGTTTCTCTTATTCCTTCCCCCTGCTTCTTTTTTCTCTCCTTTACCTAAAGAAACACATCATCTCCAATTGCTAGAAATCAGTTTACACATCAGCCAGCCAGCCAGCAGTCAGGTCTCTTTAAACTGAGAGTGAAATAAATTCCAATTCAAACGGACCTAAACACAAATTAATAATTTATCAGCTCATCTAACCAGAAAGTCCAGGGGCTCCACACACAGCTGGATTCGGGGGTTTATACTGCGTCCTCAGGACTCTCTCAGCTTTGCTCTCCTCTACAAGGATTCCCCCTCCCCAGGCGGTGGCAAGAAGGCCACCAGGAGCCACAGGGTCACCTAGTTCCAGCCTAGTCGGCCCTGTAGAAGGCCACATCTTCCTTTCCAATGGTTTCAGTAAAAATCCTGGGACTAACTCTATGACTGACTTGGGCCTGGGCCTATCGTCGAACGCACTGCTGATTGACGGGCCGGACCGCCTATGCTGTGCGGCCCCGCCTGTGTCACGTGTCAGTCCTGAGCCTGGCTGGGGTCCACCTTCCAGTGAGCGGCGGAGGGGCAATGCTACAAGAAAAGAATCCCTACGCGGCCGAGGAGCCAAAACACAGTTTTTAAATCTGTTACATGCAGGGGCACCTCCTACCCAGGAGGCCGACCTGGCTTACTCATTTCGGTGCTCTTCATTAGGGAGAGACCCAGGACGGGAAACTGAGGAGGAGCGGGGTGGGGCGTGGGGCTTGTATGGGTAGGAATTTGGTTTTTTCCAAGCCAAAAGCTAGGAGGGTGGGGCAGCGGCCTTGGAACGAGGTATAAGCCTGTCTTCTGAATCCTAATTGCTTATTTTAAATGACGGCCAATCTCCGTGGACCCAAGAGCGGGATGTAAAGAGCAGTTCGGTGGGGTCGAGGATCCTGTGCTGATGTGTCCAGGGGGTACCCCAGCTCCCCGCAGAGCCGGCCCAGCAAGATGGGCAAGTAGGTGTCACCGCACTAGCTACGCAGGGAGCGCAGCTGTCAGCATCACAACCACCACCTCCCCCAACCCTGCCCGGGGACTGGAGGCTTCAGGAAAATACCTAGATGCCCCACCTCAAGGAAAGCGCCGTGGCCTCCACCGCCAGAAGTGTACTGTCTACTTCAGAAAGTCGCCCCAGCCCACATTTACGGATGTAAGGATCAGAAAGGCAACCGCTGCCCCCCTCCCTCAAGGAGATCATCCCTAACGTCATTCTCTGTCACTGTCGCCTTCTGAAACAGGCATTCTCTTGGCTGGCGTAGCCGAGGAGCAAGCTGAGACTTAGACCTGCCCTTTAGGGGATGTGCACAGGGTTGCAGGGACTTTTCATCATTGTGACCCCCCCCCCAATAAAAATGACCAAATCTGCCCTTAGGTCACCGGCACAGAAGCTGGTCCTTGTGGGAGAGTAGCAAATGGCCAGGGCAGCAGCACCACTGCCTCTGCAGACCTCTGTGGTCCAGAACACGGGCAGGTTCACTTACCCACATGCTCCTGCCCCAAGGCTGCCCCTCTCACCTGCCAGCTTGGGCCTGGCTGAGTGTGACCCCCAGGGAGAGCCGGGGCTGAGCCAAGCCTGAGAGGCCCATCCCTAGAAAAAGTCACCTCCTTTTCCCTTCTCCCTGCCATCTTAGGTGCTTGGACACCCACACTTAGAAACTAGATTGGGAATTTAAGTTTTTCTGCAGTTTGGGGCTAAGAATTGAGGATCAGGTCTATGAGCTCACAGCACAACCTTTTCTTACAACATTTCCTAAAGTCAGTTAAAATGATGGTCATCTCTCAGGAAAATTAAGACTGTGGACCCTCCCAGGTCCAACCTAGAGGAGAGAAGATATGTTCTCATGGAATAAATGAGAAATAATCCTGATTTTTACAAATCAAGACCAGAAGTCTCTCAACATTTAAACTTTACAGACTAACAGAATCTAAGCTGCAGGGTTAAACATAACAAACAGCGCACGGTCACAAATATTAATGATATAACACAAAAGCATCAGAAGCAGCACTAGAAATTTGCTGAGGCCACCATTTTGTTAATCCAAGTTGAACGGATGGCTTTGCGTACATGTGGTTCCAGGCCAGAGGCATGAAAGCCAGCATTTGTGGGAGAGCCAGGAGGAAAAGCGGCCAGAACAGACCACGGAGCAAAGGAGTAGCCTTCCTCACCCCAACCTTGATGCCCCAGCTTCCAGTGCCCCCACCTTGGGATGCATGCAGCACCCATCCTTCTCTTCACCACTGCACTGACCCCACTTATAACGCTGTACTTGCAAGATTGTGAGCTCCTTCAAAGCATGGATGTTGCCCTGTTCGTTTTAGAATCCATGTGTGCTTGTGGAGAGAATGAATGACTGAATGAATAACCCAGCAGAAATAAACGGAGAGGCAGAGGGGAAGGGTAGCTCTAAGCAGGGAACCTTGCTCTTTCTGAGAAAATCCTTGATGAATCTGGAGAGAGTTGGCTGAACAAAAGAAAATAAAGAGTCTGCGTTATTATTTAACTTATTAAGTTATTCAAAAAGGTGAGAAAGTGGGTCAGGTCTTAGATTGGAAGGAGCAGCGATCCACTAAGTTCCCTTAAGCATTATAGGCTTTATTTTAAGGCCACACATAGGGCTTCCCTGGTGGCGCAGTGGTTAAGATTCCTCCTGCCAATGCAGTGGACACAGGTTCAAACCCTGGCACGTGGGAAGATCCCACGTGCCGTGGAGCAACTAAGCCAGCAAGCCACAACTACTGAGCCCGAGTGCCACAACTACTGAAGCCCGTGTGCCTAGAGCCCGTGTACCGCAATGAAGAGTAGGCCCCGCTCGCCACAACTCGAGAAAGCCCACGTGCAGCAACGAAGACCCAATGCAGCCAAAAGTAAATAAAATAAATTTAAGGCCACACATAGATAAGGAAGTAAGGGCCGTAGACCAAACGACAGGTCTAATGGCGACCCAGGACAAACCACACAGAACCTGAATGGAGTCCAACAGAGCCCCAGATGTAGTTCAGGAACCAAGAGGTCTTTCAAGATCAAACACAGCCCTACAAAACTGACACTCTGTCATCTTGGCAGCTGAGCAGCAGGCTCCATCCATCCTTGCCTTCATGCTTTGTCAGTGGGGCAACTCCGGGACTCCTTCTCTGCCTCTGTTCTACCTGTTGCTTGTTTACATGATTACTGCTTCAGGACCTCAAATGCCTGCTTTGTCTCTGTCTCCTTTACTAGCAACTGTTCCCTCTAAGTCTCCTTGTAAAGTTTGCCAAGACAGAGGATCTCCTTGGTCACTGGGCTGAGCCTTCACTGGCTGGCCAACCAGAAGCGGGCAGCTGCTTGGACTAGGTGCAGGGCCCAGGGTGGCGGGTTCATGGGTATGACTCTGTGTGTGGGCAGAAGTCCTTTGCAGGGACTGTAGGTGTAGCAGCTGTCCTGAGGGCCAGAGCCTCCAGCCCCTGATCATAGACACGGTATGATTAAAGTGTGAGAGGAGGGCCTCCCTGGTGGCGCAGTGGTTGAGAGTCCGCCTGCCGATGCAGGGGATACGGGTTCGTGCCCCGGTCCGGGAGGATCCCATATGCCGCGGAGCGGCTGGGCCCGTGAGCCATGGCCGCTGAGCCTGCGCGTCCGGAGCCTGCGCTCCGCAACGGGAGAGGCCACAACAGTGAGAGGCCCGCGTACCACAAAAAAAAAAAAAAAAAAAAAAAAAGAATGCAAAGTTAGATACAAAACTAATATCCTACAGGGGCAATGAAACTACAACCTTTGGAGTTATTTTTCCTACCAGATAGAAATCATTTGCATCTCTACTAAAAGTCATTTACATTTTAACAGTTGCTACATAGCCTCATCTAATTTTACAGTAGTGTGCATGTCTGGACTCTAATTAATAGTAAATAGTCCAAGTTACCTTCCCCTGGAGAGCCAGATGACCCTCAGATGGGCTCATTAAAACATTGCTTTCATTTAACATGAAAGGTTCTTTTGCCTCTCCCCTCCCCCTCTGCAAGTTTTAATCATTATTTTTAACAGGGAGAAACAGCAACCACATTTTGCTTCAGTGGGTATTAAAGAGGGGAAAGTGATAGAGAATTGGGAGGCCTAATGCTCAAGGTGCGGGGCACCAGGGTTCTCTGCCTGGCTGGGCAGCTCACCAACAGGGTGACCTTAAATTTGATTGCACTGGTTTTCGGTGTCCTCGTCTATAAAATGGGGCTTTTGGACTGTACACTTGGCAGGACTTTACGCTAAAGGTCGTTTTTTAAATTAAAAAAAAAGAAAGACACAAAAAACCCCGATCCCGGTCCCCTCCCTTATCACCCACACTAATTGTGAGAGAGAAAGAGGAAGGGGAGAACAGGCCCAGAAGCAATTTACTGGGAGAGGATCGTTGTGACTGCTCCAGAAAACACCACCCAATCGTGCATATTTACAGACGGATGAGGGGAGCAGAAATGAGGCTGGTCCTCAAGGAGCAAATTTACAGGCGTTGCTTCTTTCGTTGTGTGTAGGACAGGAGGAGGACGGCGATCGCACTTCTCTATCACAAGTCAGATTGCTTGCGGGTCTCCTCTCCTGCTCGCTCCAGCGGCGGCAAAGCCTGCGCGGCTCCCGGGCGCCGCCGCCGCCGCCGCCCTGCGACTCCACCCCGCAGGGGCAGCGGTGCCGGAACCCCCCCAGCTCGGCAGAGGTCCGCCGGCCGACCCCAGGGACGACCTGCCGCCTCGTGGGCACGGGGCCAGAATCTCCCTGGGGGACTATCAATGAGCCACCCTTGTTTTGTGAAACACACACTCTGCGGTTTCAGGCAACACTAGCCGGTTGCCACGGGCGTTTTCTGTTTTGACAGGAGCAGGGACAGACCGAATCCCCCGACTCTGAGTTGCAGATTGTGGACGTTGGTGTCCCCGTTACTCCGGAAGGATGGAGGGCTGCACCCGCCCTTCTCACATTCCTTTTCAAGTCACCTGACCTTGGCTAAGCGCCAGGTGTTTCCGCTCTGGCTTGAGCCACGGGGGCGCCCTTTTCCCTGGCAGGTGAGGTGAGGCAAAAGGATTTTCAGGAAGGCGAGCCCCTTCCTCTTTATCCCCCAGGGATAAACCCCCTTGAACACCCTTTTTACCTCTCCAGAGTAGATGGAACTGTGGAGCCCTGCCCTCTGCTTGCTTCTGCCAGACCCACGAAAGGCCAAGAGTGAACTCTCTCCAGTAACGACATGCAGGCATCCCAACAAGACGAAGCAAGGAACCAGGGGCCCAAGCAGATAGCTCGGAGGGCTTTGAACCTGCAGAGGGGGTTTGGAAACTCAGGGCTGAGCACTTGTCCAACAGGGCTGTTCTTGGCTTAGTGAGGCTGGCGCTATCACACACACACACACACAAATGCATTAATGCCGTAGCACCTCCCTCTCTTTGTAACAACTCAAAATGCCACCACCTGTGTCCAAATACTCCTTAGAGATTATGCATCGTTAGGTTGAAAACCAGTTAAATCATTTCCTAAACTATATTCCAAAAGACATTAATTAGTTCCTTGAGATGTCAGTAGGAACGATATGAAAAGAGTCCATAGTCAATATCAGGCTGAGTTTGGGAAATGATGGGTTAAAAAATAGGCAACAGGGCTTCCCTGGTGGGGCACTGGTTGAGAGTCTGCCTGCCGATGCAGGGGACACGGGTTCGTGCCCCGGTCCGGGAAGATCCCACATGCCGCGGAGCGGCTGGGCCCGTGAGCCATGGCCGCTGAGCCTGCGCGTCCGGAGCCTGTGCTCCGCAACGGGAGAGGCCACAACAGTGAGAGGCCCGCGCACCGCAAAAAAAAAAAAAAAAAAAAAAAAAAAAGGCAACAGAGTTTCTGAGAAAAGGACTTCTCAGAAACCTTAATATAAAAATAGGTGTTTTGGGCCTCCCTGGTGGCGCAGTGGTTGAGAGTCCGCCTGCCGATGCAGGGGATACAGGTTCGTGCCCCGGTCTGGGAGGATCCCATATGCCGCGGAGCGGCTGGGCCCGTGAGCCATGGCCGCTGAGCCTGCGCGTCCGGAGCCTGTGCTCCGCAACGGGAGAGGCCACAACAGTGAGAGGCCCGCATACCGCAAAAAGAAAAAAAATAAAAAATAAAAAAAAAAATAAAAATAGGTGTTTTGAATGATCAAGATTCCCCAATCTAATTGACAGTGGAATTCTTTCTCTTTGGGTCTCCCTTTGGGTGGACACACCTTGGACAACTCTTAGCCACCCCCAGGGACTTTTGTATCCTCCGCAGTGTGACGCACAGAAGGCCCTTACGTTTTGACTGAATTGAACACCCTCAGAACTCTGGCTAACCAGAACATGTGAAGCTACCAGGAAGGAGGCCAGGGTGTCTGGAAACCACTGCAGAGATGAACTCACAAAGAAACCAGTGTGGTGGGGCCCCCAGAGTGCTCAAGGGGATGCATCCTGCCTGAGAGAGAGAAGGTCGCCAGCGCCTTTGGCTGGCGTGGTTCAAGGAAGCTGAAATAGCCCGGGTGATTGGAAGAGAAGTACGTGTGCATGAAATTATTCAAATGCTGACAGGTGGGCTGGAGGTCTCCTCTCCTGCTGGCCTGGCAGCCTCTGCGTGGAAAGCCTTGCCTGGGAGATAGGTCCCAGCCACTCTGGTGAGATGCTGGAAATACAAGACCAGCAGATACAATGGCTGTGAGTCACAGTAAAGCACCAGCTGTCAAGTACTCAGGAGGGAAGCTGAAGCCAGGAGACTCACTGAGCTGAGCAAGAAGCAGGACCATCCTGTTGTGCAAAAGACAAAGAGCAGAGTGTTCAGATCCCAGGATCAGGTTTCTCATAATGGAAGCCAGAGCTGTGCGCTGAGCTTCAGGCTGTGCTCCAAGGTCGGGGGACAAAACCCTGCCTCTTCCTTTCCAGGAGGATGCCACCCAAACACACCCATTCCTCCCAGGCCAGGGCCAGCGGGAATCTGCCTCTGCCTGTGAAAAATTGTGTGAGCAGCCCAGCACCTGTCAGGGTCCCAGCACTTCAGCTACAGCCTCCCAGGCTTGGAAATCTGGGTTCTGTTTTCCGAGGGTGCTCTGTGCTAGCAAACCTCTCCGAACAGCTACAAGCTCTTGGCTCCTAAATGTTTCCAGTTTAACTGGCCAGGCCCATGCCTGAGGCCTTGTGTTCAAGATCCCAGCTCTAAAGAAAGAAAAGAAATGAAAAGGTAGGTGGCCTCCACTTCTCCAGGGCTGGTGGGCTCAGAGCCTCCTGACTCTCAGTGTGCTGGACCGCACAGAGTAGCTAGGGTTTTTTTTTGGCCTGGGCGACGTTTTTGCTCACAGGTCACAGTCAAGCTTCTTAAAGTTGGATGACAGTAAACCAATGACTAACTGGGTATTTAAAGCCACAAGTCAGGAGGCCTGAGCAGGCCCCTCCTCTGGAACCTCCTCCAGTGGCCTGTCCCACAGGCGTTGCCCCTCGCTGTTCCCCACAGCAGAAATGTTTTTGTGAATGTAAAGCCCTCTGCGGTGACCTCCACCTCCCCTCAAGGTCACTTCTCCACTTGGCCATTGCTCCATCCCCCCTCCCCACCCCACCATCCCTGTCCACTGCAAGGAAGGAGGAAATCTAACCACACTCCCCGCCCGCTGCCCCAACGGGAACATGACAGGTTTCCAACTAAAACCAAAGTCACTCCACAGCGCTTCCGCCAGGCTGACATGCTGGAGGGCATGGCGTGCTTCCCTCGGCTCTTTCTGTTCTACAGAACTTCTCTGCTTCAGGCACTCGAGAGCCTCCCCACTTCCTGGGGAGAGTGGATGAGAACTTCAAAGCTGACAAGGCCGCAGCTGAGAAGAGCTGGCTTGCTTCAAAGACCGTATCTCCTCCGGGTCTGGAGCTCTTGGTGAATGTCTCTCCCTGCTTCTGAAACAAAATGAAGAGCTGCTGAAGTTTACGAGGTCCCCAGAGACATTTCTGTGTGCCTCCCTCTAACAGAGGGCCCCTGGGCCTGCACAGCAAGGCCCCTAAGCTCCCCTTGGCAGGGATGCTCTCTGTGGTTTACGCCTCTTTGATGCCTCTGCCCCCTTTCCGGCTGGCCCTCTGGCTGCCCCTGCGTCCTCCGTCTTCTCCACCTGCCCTCTATCCCTCCTGCATCCCTGTTTTAAGCAGCAGCCCCTTTTCCACTGAGGAGACATGAGTGGAAGAGGAGTTACAGTTGGGGGTGGGAGGGCTATATGATTTTTTTACTTTTTTTTTTTTTTTTTTTTTGCAGTACGCGGGCCTCTCACTGTTGTGGCCTCTCCCGTTGTGGAGCACAGGCTCCGGACGCGCAGGCTCAGCGGCCATGGCTCATGGGCCCAGCCGCTCCGTGGCATGTGGGATCTTCCCGGACCCGGGGCACAAACCCGTGTCCCCTGCATCGGCAGGCGGACTCTCAACCACTGCACCACCAGGGAAGCCCCTATATGATTTTTGTATGCTATTCCAGAATAGGTTTGTGGTTATTTTAATTTAAAAAAAATAATTAATGTTGCCTCCAAATCTTTGAGGATCTTTGATTGCAGGAAGCTGTGGACCATGCTAAGCCCATGGCTTTGTGATGGTTACCCGCCTTGGCAGGCTGCTGCTTACACTGGGATATAACAACCAGGACATGAGAAGCAAGGGTAATTTGGATTTTTACTTTTTAGCAAGGATCTCTTTCCACTGAAACTGTAAAACTCTAGAAGGCAGGGAACCTCATGGTCTTGTGATAATGCCTGGAAAACAGTAACTGTTCTCAGAAGATGTGTTTGTTAGGTTACTGTCTTTCCTTAAAAAAAAAAAAAAAGATTAAAGAAGTCACTCTCTGTTCTCAAGATGCTGCATGTGTAAGTGTTTAGGCCACATACATGTTGAGAAATTGCACATATATCGTCTTCATCTTGTATCGCCAAGACCTGATGTCACCAAACCTCTTGTCTCATCCACTGTCTTATCATCTGTGCTTAACAGACTAAGACATAGCAAACCAGACGAACTTTCAGGAAACCTGCAGACATTTGAGAGCATTTGAGACAAAGAAATCCAATGGAGTTCTAAACAGAAATGAGAAGCAGAAAGATGGTTCTGTTGTAAAGTGGCCCCAAGCCTCAGACCTGCCTCGGATGTCACCAAGTGCCTCTGGCCTTCGGGGCCGTTGAAGATGCTCAGCTCGTCTGTGCTTTGGCTGGACTTCCTAACCAGCCAGGCCCGAGGGCGGCAGAGGAGGAAGTGCTGTGGGTGAGCTGGGTGAGGTGGGGGGAGCACAGTGCACACCCAGGGGTGACTGCAGGGAGGAGGCTTAGGACAGAGGAAACCACAGGACGGACGACCCCCTCTGCAGAAGCGACTTTCTGGCTCCCTCATCCCCCAAACACGCTCTCCAACTAAAAAATATTAATTGTGCCTAATTCTGAAGGCCCACACGTGTGTGTATGTCTATACCTGTGTGTATGTCCTACCATACTTCTTTGTTCCTGGGGAGAAACATAAGCTACAAGCCTCACATGCCTCTTCCTTGTTGAGTTACTACTGCTTAAAATGTCAGAGAAAAAAAGCTCAGTCCAACCGTCTATGAACAGATAAATTTAAGCAAGAATGGCTCGAGTTCCCGCCAGTTGCTGATGAGGCAGTTGTTAAGTGTGATGACAACCACCAATTTAGTGAAGGGTCAGTAGTTTGTTTGTTTATTTGTTTTTAAATATTGAAACCCTCTCAGTTATACTTGGATCCCTTACTTGAAATCATAGCAAGTAGTAGCATTATGGTGACAGACAGAATTCAACCACTTCCTGGCAAGTAATGAGTATTTCATTTTTTCTACTTTTCTAGAGTTAGTTTAGAAGTCACATCAAAGTAAACTTTTCGCTGATCATCCTTGAGTTTGCTGATCCCAAGAAGGGACTCAAGGGCAGGATCCCCTGGGATCCACTCTGAGCAATGAGGAGTCCCTGTCCCCCAGGCCATCTGCTGCCAACAAGCCAGGGGACTGGACCTGGAGGGCTGTGTTTTGGTCATAATGAGCCATCTGGCTGCCTGGCAGAAGGAGCCCATGGGAGTAGGTGTCTGATATGTTACTGGCATTACCACTGACCTTTGCCAAGGAGTGGCTTTGGTTTTATCCAGAATGGCTCAGCCTGGTGGTAAGAATACATCATCTTGGTCCAGGACACTTTCAGGGATTAGGCTCAAAATCCTCAGCCTCCAAATTGAATATTTGCTTATAATTATTTTTTTAATTGAAGTATAGTTGACTTATGGTATCACGTTAGTTTCAGGTATACAACAAAGTGATTTGAGTTTGGTTTTTTTGCAGATTATATTCCATTATAGGTTATTACAGGATATTGAGTATAATTCCCTGTGCTATATGGTAAACCCTTGTTGCTTTTCTATTTTATGTATAGTAGTTTGTATCTGTTAATCCCATACTGCTAATTTGTCCCTCCCTCCCTCCTTCACTCTCCCCTTTGGTAAACCATAAGTTTGTTTTCTGTGCTTTAGTCTGTTTCTGTTTGGTACATAAATTCATTTGTTTTATTTTTTATATTCCACATATAAATGATATCATATAGTATTTTTCTTTGTCTAACTTACTTCACTAAGAATGATATTCTCTAGGTCCATCCATGTTGCTGCAAACAGCAATATTTCTTTCTTTTTTATGGCTACTTGAGTAATATTCCACTGTGTATATATACCACATCTTAAACCAATCTTCTGTTGATGGGCACTTGAGTTGCTTCCATGTATTGGCTATTGTAAATAACGCTGCTTTGCATGTCGGAGTGCATGTGTCTTTTTGAATTAGAGTTTTGGTTTTTTCCAGGTATATACCCAGGAGTGAAATTGTTGGATCATGTGGTAGTTTTTTAAGGAACCATAACTGTTTTCCACAGTGGCTGCACGAATTTACATTCCCACCAACAGGGTACGAGGGTTCCCTTTTTGCCACATCCTCTCCAGCATTTATTATTTGTAGACTTTTTGGTGATGGCCACAAGTTGAATATTTTGTTGAGCACTAGGGGCGTATGCTGCACCTGGGTTGTTCTGGGACTTCATCCTGCCCATCCCTCTACCTATCAAGGAGGGGGGTCTCTACCTATATTGTTGCTCTTGCATGTGTCCTGACCCACCATGATGGCAGAGCCAAAGCCTGGCTTCTGGAGGTTTCCTTTGTTTTTTAGATAAATGTGCAATTTAAGGATAAAGAGAGTTTGATATATAATGTAGCTTTAGAAGAAATCCTTTAGCTATTGCTTGCTCCCAACAAAATGCCACCCCACATAGAAATTCTGGAGCCACTACTCATCTACTGGGACGTGTGTCATGAATAAATTGTTTCTGCTAGAGTACCAAAGTGCATAAGTGATTAACCTTTAAAAACTAAATGAGGGGCTTCCCTGGTGGCGCAGTGGTTGAGAGTCCGCCTGCTGATGCAGGGGACACGGGTTCGTGCCCCGGTCCAGGAAGATCCCACATGCCACGGAGCAGCTGGGGCCATGAGCCATGGCCGCTGAGCCTGCGCGTCCAGAGCCTGTGCTCCGCAACGGGAGAGAGGCCTGCGTACCCACCCAAAAAAAAAAAAAAAAAAAAAAAACAACTAAATGAAAGATCAAGGTTGTCCATGTTATAAGTTACTCCCATGTTACTTGGGTTTGGATGTTTTTCTAGGTGGGAGAGGAGATGGTGTTACAGTCTGTATACTGGGGTCACACCCAAGGAAGTCCAGGGAGTGGGCTATGTTATGAGGGGTGGTTGGGAGCAGGGCAGACAGAGGCAGAGGGCAGGTGAGCACTGCCGATCCCTGGCCCTGCAGCGGGGGGTTACACAGCAGTAAAGAAAGGGGATTTCGAGGGTCTTAGAAAGCCGGAGAACTTCCTTCCCCTCCAACCAAGGAAGTCACCAAGGAGATGGATTTAGCTCTTAAGACTTAATAGCCTCCTTTGGGGCTTCTGCTTTTTGGGAATAGAATACTGGAGCACAGCCAGACCAGTCCTCTGAGCCAGGTTTTCTACTCAGAGTCTCAGACTGTGGCTAGAAGTTGTGATTTGCTTGGTCTGAGGAATTTTGTAAATTCAAGGTGTCATCATGTTAAAATTGGGAGAATTCAGGTAACACGGAGACTTCTGACTTCTCTAAAGAAGCGGAAGTGTTGGCAACATTAGGCTGTCACTGGTGCACGGCGACAGCAGGCGAGAGCAGGTGCTGGCCGACCCCGTTAGCTGAGGCGCACCGGCTCCCCCCTCCACACGTACCCGTGCATCCGCCCTCCTGCTTGGGTGCCCTGCAGGCAGGGAGGGTCCTGCCATGGACCACCGCACCCCTGTTCTCCCTGCCACTCAGAAGCAGTCTAGACACACTTGTGGATCAAATTCAGCCCCGAGAGCCAGGATTTATTCCTGCCTCTGCCCTCACACAAACACAAAAGGCTCCTCCCCGTTTACTAAAGCCAAAGAATGTCAGCATTAACCCATGATTGAAACTTGTGAAAGAAGAGCTCAAGGCAGCTTTAGCTTTAGCATTCCACAGCTCCTCATTAGAACGGGGACTTTTTGTGACTCTGGGACAGCTGGAGACACATGACTGCATTCAAAATCTCAGGCGAAGGGTGCCGGCCTCAAGGACGCAAGGCAGGCTTGTGGGATTCCTGACGTGCTCCGCGGACTTGGGGCAGGCGTGCTGGGTGCTCCACACCACAGCACGATGGCAAGAAGGACCGGGCCGTCGGGAACAAGGCGGTGGACAGTCACCGCCTGGGCCAAGGTCCCACTGGCCCCAGGCGAGGCCGATTCACTGGCTCCAAAGCAGAACCAGCTAAGAAACAGGCACGGCCCCGGCACCCTCTCCCCCACGCCACGCAAGTCACACGCTCTGCCGCGCTGGCTGCTCCCCGGGGTACACGCCGACTCTCACGGGGCTTCACGGTGAGGGCCGCCGTCTCCTCTGGGCTGAACTGCGTGGAACTGCTTAGAATATGCTTAAGGGGGCTTTGGAGTCAGAAAACACTGGAGCCCCGCGAGGCATCCTAGATAGCATCTGCTCCAGGGTTCCCAACGGTGACTGCTTTTCAGAATCACCTAGAACACAAAACCCAGATTCTGAGGCTCCAGATCCCACCTCCGCAGCCTACCCCCCAAAACACACACAGTGATTCTGCTGACCAGTCAGGTTTCGGGAACCACTGATATCATCCAAACCCTTCACTTCTGTTTCTGAAGTACAATCCTGGGTTAAGTAACTTCTCCGAGGTCACTCAGCTGGTTTGGCAGGACTGAGCTTAAAGTACGGGTCTCTTGAATATAACCCAGGGCTTTTTCTACAACACACCACCTCCTGGATGTACCCATGAAGGGAACGCCAGACGACCCCAGAAGGTTTGGGTAAGGAAAAGGCTAAGAAGCATAGTCTTTGTGCATGTGAAGTAACCCCAGATTGTTTCCCAAATATTGGCTCCCACTGTGGTTTATGACTCAGATGCCATAGTCTCATGTCATCTGGGCAGGAGATCCTGCTTCTGGCTCTATAATTACCCCAGTTTCACTTGTCCTTTGAGAGGTCAGGGAAAGAACTGTGCATGTGTGTATAGACTTCTCTGTGCCTCAGTTTACCTCTATAGAAAATGGAGAGAATGGCGGCACCCTTACATCTGCCTCTTTGGAGCTCTGCAGACCTATTGCATGACCACACAAAGGCACCCTGTGATCCCCTAGGCAGAGAAGGAAGCCTTCGGCACCCACACAGAGCTAGTCTTAAAGTCAAGGCCACTCTTGCCACATTTTAAATAGTTCTATGTCAGAACACCAGTGTGACTCCTCTAGCTACCCTGCACGTCCTCCAGGAAGGGCTGCTCACCTCCTCCTGGTCTCTGGAGGGCTGGTGAAATATTTCCTGTGGGTGATCTTGGGAGGAGCCCCAGTTTTGAAGGACTAAACAAGATTAAAAAAATTAGATACTTCTAGTAGTAAATAGCTGGCATTGAGTTGTTATTAAGTGCCAGGCACTCTGCCAAACACTTCACATGCATTTAATCCTCACTACAGCCCTACAAGTGTTATGAGTATTCCCATTTTACAGACGTGAAAAATGAGGCTCAGAAAAGTTAACTTGCCCAAGATCACGTAGCTGTTAAGTGACGGAGCCATGATCCAAACGCACATACTCCAGTCTCCAGGGGCAAAGCTCTAATAAAGGGTGTGGATGACAGGTCACTGTCGTCATGAGGTTAACTCTCCACGTGACACTGCCTTGTACTTGCCAGTGGGATGTCACGCCCTGATGCAGCTCAAGCCAAGGGCAGCTTGGGCGCTGCAGCTGTGACTGTCTGCTGGGATGTTCACAGCTCCGTCAGTTCAGGGACTGCCTGACCCAGCCTGACCAAATTAGAGCAGCTAACGGGCGTGACATAATTTGACATGTACATTGTTAGCTGAACCCCTTGGGAGATGATTTTAAATAGAGACAATACCATGCTGTGAACTATTTTGGGTTACGGAGCCCTTATTCTCTAACTCTTGCAGGAAAAAAGAATTGTGTCATGATAAATTGAAAACCCCCAAGAAGCTGTTCCAGGGTCAGGAGAGCAGCAGGCTAGCTGGATTGGCAGACATTCTTCCTGGGAGTTTCAGGGTTTTCACCCCCATTTCCTAGCACTTTATCCCCCAAACATTCCCCAAACCCTAGTTAAGAACCGCTAACTCTATCCATCCTCCTCCCAGAGACTCCCTAACCAGGAGGATTCAGAACCCCAGTCAAAATCCAGCACTGGTAAGACTGCAAAACAGGCACAGCTTGAAGCCCCCATATGCACCCCCCATCCTGCTTTTCCCTTTCTCAGGTGCACAGAACCAGCAATCTACCCAGGGCCGTGCTGAGGGACCACGCAGGTCCACTCTCTCTGGGCATCACCCGATGCCCAACTCCTAGTCATAGCGAGTCTTCCCCATCCTGTTCCCCATGCCCTCACACTTGCTTCCTGACCTTCCTGAAGAGTATGTGCATCCCTGTGTGCTACTGCCACTGAGCCTCGTGGCTTAATATGTGCTCATCCTCTCAGGCAAGACCCACTGACGCTATGACACGAAACCAGCACCCAAGAAATGTTTGGTGTTGAATTAATGAATGAAAGTAAGAGTAACAGTTTCTCTGGAAATCCCATGCCTTACTCCCGACCAGTAAGTCCAATACTGGCTTTCAGGCTAATAAAAATGAATTTGGGGGCAAAAGACCTTTGCCTTTTAAAAAACTGAAGCCCTTGAAATAACACTACTTGAGAAGGATGACCAGGAGAGATATAGAGCACATGGTGGCCTTCCCATATGCATTTCTTTTTTCCCCTTCCTAACAGGGCCCCATACTTCCCAGCCATGCACTTGGGAGGGATTAACCTAATTGCAGTTCTCTGGGCAGACCTCGGTCAGTTCAAGCCATCCAGTCGGTTCCATTGTCCTAGCTACCCTAGCCACAATGATTGGCTTGGGGATGGCCACCTGGTCCAGATATAAGGAGATTTTGCTTTCGTGATCATTAGGTGGGACAGTCTAAGAATAAAACCATGGGAGGCTAAGAAGAAATGGAAAGACACTGGGTCTTCATTGGCTTGTCCAGCTACTACATCTGGCCTTACCTAAGCCCACCCAACCTCTGGTCTTCTCAATTACATAAGCAAACAAAGCCTTTTTTGTTTAAGCATAATGAATACATAATACAATAATACATAATCCCTTGATTCCTTTTATGATTGAGCTCAGAGACTATTTTATCAAGTTATATCACCCTTATTTTACAGCTTATTTAACTTAAAAAAATAAACATACCAAAAGACAAACACATAAAATCCCTGATTTTTCACTCTCTGGTCAAAGCCTTCCAAAGATTCCCTAGGCTTGTGATGTCCCAGGTGAAGGAGGAAATAACAGTGGTTTCAATAAGATAGAAGCTTATTTCTCTCTCATACAAAATACGGCTGGATTCTGGCTGGTATGGGAGCTACAGTGTCAAAGTTCCAGGTTTCCTCTGTGTTTTTGTTCTGCCATACTTAGCATATGGCTTCCATCTTGAATTCACTTCATGGTCCAATGTGGCATCTAGAGCTCCAGCCATCACACTGATCTTCCTGTTCCAGGAAGGCACAGGAGGGAGAAGGGGAAAAAAAAAAAAGATTACGTCAGTAGTCTAGCCCCTCTTAAGGCATCTTCACAGAAGATCAACCCAACAACTTCTGCTTGTATCTCAATGGCCAACCCAGCTGCAAATGTGGCTGACAAATGTAATCTTCCAGCTGGGCACATTGTCATCCAGTTTAAAATCTTGGTTGTGTTATGAAGGAAAAAGGGGAGAGTAGATACTGGGTAGACAACTAGCAGTTTCTGCCCCACCCCACTTAACAACCAAGCCTGGCTACGGTGTTCAGTTCTTTTTTTTTGAATTTTATTTTATTTTTAATACAGCGGGTTCTTATTAGTTATCTATTTTATACATGTTAGTGTATATATGTCAATCCCAATCTCCCAATTCATCCCACCACCACCACCTCTGGTGTTCAGTTCTGTTGCTCGGTACCTGCTCCTCCAAAGAGACCCCCTGGTTCAAGCTGCAATTACTCTCTCTACAGACCCTTAACATCTCAAGCTGGTCCCCCCTCCACCCTGCCCTCCACCTGCCAAGGGTCTTCTGACCAGCATCTTCTGATTTATCCAGTCAAGAGGCACTTATTGAGCCAATAAATAAATAAATTAGAACACTTTAGTCTTTCATTAGAATCTTGGCTTCAGTTTAACTCATAGCACACTTGACCTTCTCTGTCTTGCTCTAGCCAGACCCCATTCGTACTTACCTTCTTCACTCACCAATCTCCCTTGAACTATGTTCTTTCCAACACAGGTCTGCTCTTCAATATCAGTTTCTGACTTCTTTCTGACATTAACGTTCTCGGTCCCATGGGTAAGAGCCTAGGGCAGCAAGGACTATGGTCCAAAACAGCAGCTGAGTGGGGGCTGGTCTGCAAATCTTCATGGATGACAGGGTGTGATTTTGTCTGGGGACAGGTGACTGAGGCCAGGGCAATGACTTCTTTTTCGGTTCTCCCAAGGCCTTCTGACCCGTTCTTGTACATTTCAGATGCCATGGACAGCATTGCAGGCCTCAGTTAGCAATGAACAGCACACACAGGGCAAATCAAACGGTAATAATGAAGTGAATTATTGCCTTGCTAGAGGCAACACATCTGCTCCTCCGTACCTCACCTGCACAAAAGCAGAAAAAAATAAGAAAAAAAAAATCAATGTCTGATAATGCTAAAAAAAAGTGTTACCTTGAGTCCTCCTATAAAATTAAATTTTCCCATTTTGATTATAAACTGAAAGCTATTGTATAACTCAAAAATGGACATTCTCTTATGTCTTTTCAAATAGCAACATCATTAGGGAGATGTGAACAATTATCCCCAATTGGATTTTTTTTAAGTTAAATTCTTCAGAGGAACAGATAGGTTATTCTTTAAATCCTTGGTTTAAAACTAAACCTATGAGACACAATATTATAGGTTTAACCAAGAGGGCTTGACTTTGGATTTAGAAAGTTTAATTGATCCAGTCATCCCTTTTATTAAAGCTATCCATATATTTTTAAACCAAAGAATTGTAATAATGCATATTTTAGGGCCAGAAGCATTCATCATCTTGACGACCAAGTGATAAATGGTGAAAAGATTTGAGATCTAAGACACTCTGTTACTATATTGAAAGGTCAGGTAAAGAAATTCCAAGGGAAGGTGTTGGCATATGTCCCCTCTGCTTTTTAATTTCCAATGACAGACAGTGACATCACCATTCCAAACATTTCCCATTTGGATTAAACAGAACTTTATTCTCCAGGGAAAACTGGCAGCATAAACTAAAAAGGAATGCATCTTGCTGAAAAGCCAGTCTGTATTCAGGTGTCACACCACCATCAGCGTGACAGGATCCCCACGGAAGAGCAATGCTGGGAGTGACTTCACTCCCCTAGAAGCAGGGTCACCAGTACCCAAGGATGTCAGGGGAACTGGTTGGATTTCAGAGGACATGTCTTTTTGGTGCTGGAGAGGACATACTGAGGAAGGCAGATGCTGAAATGGACAGGGCTTATCTCAGAAAGGTCATCTGAAGGAAAGTTTACCCAGGAATGACGTTCTCCTCTATCTTGGAGTAGAAGACCGGCCAGATACCGGCAGCCCTACAGCCTGGGCTTCTTTCCAGGGCTGCAGCCCCCCTACAGGCAGTTGAGCAATGTCACCCTGGCAGCACAGAAACCCTGGACAGGCCTCTGAGACTGGGGAGTCTGACCAATAGCTCACTGATGAGAAATTGCACCGTCCTTGGAGACATTGCCTTGCCTAGACTTTAAGAGCCTCCCTTGTTTTTTCCCCTCCATTATACCACAGCCAGATTTCCTCTCCCCTTCCTGCTGTAGCATTTTGCTCCGAGGACCTTGAACCACAAAGCTAGGGGTGTTTGTGCATATCATTTTACACAAGAGGCATAGGTCCTGTACAACTAGCTGTGTGATGTTGGGCAAGTCACTTAACTTCTCTGTGCTTCAGTTACCACAACAGTAAAGTGGGGATTATGATTGCGTTCACCTGAAATGGCTGTTAACCAGCATTCAGCGAAATCCTACTGGAAAGTACTGAGGAACAGTGCCTGGCTCATAGAGCTCCACAAAGGCTGGCTGTCACTGCAACTGACAGGGGAGCAGTTTGTCCCTGGGTTTCCACTCCAACACACATTTGCTTCTCCCAACACGGGACAAAGATGATAAGAAAGTGAAATGTCTCACTTGGTCTAGGAATCCTTTCATTCTATCAGTGGTTCCTGAGTTATCAAAAGATATCTATGTGCGTGTATGTAGATTCCTTTAATTTCCTAAAGACTATGCTGATTTGGTTACTTTTTTATCTAATGGTGAAAGGCTATGTATTCAACCGTTAGTGCTGGCTTCAGGAACATGTGGATAAAATGTAACCAGTGTTATCTTGGTTCAAATTCCTTTTTTGTGACCAACTGTTGTCTCAATGAACCTTTGCAGGGTTTTTGTTGGTTTTTTTCTTAGTTACAGCAGAGAATAAAATAAACACATCCAGACCTTCTCACACAGATGTAGGCTGACGCCCAGTTAGGTCTGTGGAGGCCTCATTTTGGCTCCCCTGGTCACCATGCCGAACAGATTTCATGCACGTTGAAGACAATCCATTAGTTCTTGGCAAGGAGAATGAAGTTTTCAAAGCTGCTTTCTCTAACAAGCTCCACTCCCCACCCCCGCTTCTCATACAGAAAACCTTGTTGAAGGGGAGAGACTCTCCCCCGTTTGTGGAGAAGAGAGGTCAACCCCATCCAGATCACCCCGAGAGAGATCACCCCGCTAGAGCCTTAACAGTCGTCGTCCCCAGGACGGCCCTGGACTATGCTCCATCATTAGATTCCCAGGCCACCACCCAGAGTAAAATCTCTCCTTCCCGCTCAGGAAAGAAGCATTTTTATTTCAAAATCATACAATGAGAGATTTGAAAAGTAGTTTGCAAACTTCTCTGCCTCTAGGGAAGGCATGTCCATTCACGACCGAAATTTTCCCTCAGTGCATTAGGTGTTGCATTGACTGAGCTTCTGAACTCTCACAGTGCAGCCAAAAAGGAAACAAAGACGTTTTGCCTCTATCTGTTACAATGGAAATGTAAGCCATGATGATATGGGTCGAGCCAGGGTTCTCAATGGAATCTTTAGACTGGTTCCTGGGAGGAAAAGCCACTAGGTTTCTGTTATAGTACCAACTGCCACTGGGCGTGGGTTCCTTGACCTAAATATGCTGTGAGCAAGGCTTCCCTTCCCGTAAGGGAGTGAGCTCTGTAGTGAAAGGTGCTGAGGTGCTGAGGACCAATATTCACCAGCAACCAGCATTGCGGAGCATGGTTACCATGGTAACACTGTCAGCCCCAAATGACTGTCATGAGGTGAAAAAATTATCTTAAAATAAATGAAACCAGAAAAGGTATATTTATCAACCTTTTACCAAACACCTATCTGTGGGCAAAGTAGAACCTGTTCTTTAAGCTACAGATACTAGAAGATTGGGAGAAATTTCATGACATAAACATTTTCTTAAAAGAATTGTTATTCTCACCCCCTAAAAATGGTCGGTAAAAATAACGAATACAGATTTTTTTTTAAACAGGGAGAGTTCTAAGGAGTGATTGGCCTATACACTTAGATATTATGCAGTTATGACATTAAAATTCTGCACTAAACTACCAATAGTTTGTTTGAAATTTGCAGAATGGTACTTGACTGGGAGTTTTCTTCTAAGTTGTACAGATTATTTCTGGCAGGACCAATAAATGAAGTGTCATAAAATGTGCTATACAATGGGAAAAAGATATTGGTCACACAGCTAAAAACACGTGGGCCCAGTTTTTGCCCTGCTCTTGTGAAGCTCCATCTGCGCTTGCCTTTCCTTATGAACAGAACCACCATTTTATTTAGAGCAGCAGTGTGTCCAGCCACAATACCCAGTTTCACAGCCTCCCTAGCAGTCAGAGGTGGCCAGGTGATACAGTTCTGGGCAGTAACGATAGGCAGAAGTCCCAGGGTGAATATTGTTGGGAGACAGTTCTCTGTGGTCTCTCTCACTTCTATATACCTTGCAAGCAGAGGCACTTACTGATAGCAACAGAGTATCTTCCCAAGGATGCTTGCATAGCGTACAGCCTTGGAAGATAGAGATGCTGTCTCTCCAGAGCAAAGGGCAGGCCTGCCTACTGCCAATTGTGTAAGATTTGGGGCCCCTGAGTTCAAGGTTCCTCTCCCGTGAGGCAACCCACTGAGTGCACCGGCATTCCTGTGGGCCTATCTGTGCCACCCCTATTGGACTTGAGGGTGAGGAGAACTACCGCAAATCGTGCTGCTTGCTGTGTACTGAGTAATAATGCTGGCTGCCTCTGATCTAGGAGTCTCGTGACTTCTGCCAGCAACCATGAAACCATGGCAGGCTAACTTCTTAGCTTGCAAACAGGATGAAACCTCAGGCCCTTCATTTTTCTTGGTTGGATAAAAAAGAAAAGTAGGAGAAAGCTTTTGCCCCATGGCCCTTCTCCTTTCTTCCTGCCCTAAGGTACAAAAACCATTTGGGGACCACATGGTGACAGCATGAGGACACAGGTCTGCATGCTAAGGATGGCAGAGCAGAAAGATGATGAACCTGGGTCCTGATAGAGAATTACTGTGCCAGCCCTGGATTGCATAACTTCAGGCTTGTTATATGAGATGAATGAGCCGCTACTTATTGAAGTCAATGTTGTTTTTCTCCAAGCAAATGCATTCCTAGAGTTTGTATCAAATATAGTAATTACATAATAGTAATTGTGTCAAACATATGCAACTTAGGGGCTTCCCTGGTGGCGCAGTGGTTGAGAGTCCGCCTGCCGATGCAGGGGACACGGGTTCGTGCCCCGGTCCGGGAAGATCCCACATGCCGTGGAGCGGCTGGGCCCGTGAGCCATGGCCGCTGAGTCTGCGCATCCGGAGCCTGTGCTCCGCAACGGGAGAGGCCACAACAGTGAGAGGCCTGCGTACTGCAAAAAAAACCAAACCAAAACAAACAAACATATGCAACTTAGGGCACGTATGTTGCTACCTTCCTTACTTCTTGATCTGGATTCTACCTTTCTGTATATTAAAATTATTACATGTATCTTTTATAAGCTAACTCAAATCCTTTTGGGAAAATCAGATAAAAGTCAATTCAGTAAGTACAACTTAGTCCTGGGCCACATTTATCCCTGAACTATGAGTTATCCCTTAAGTTATTTGTCAAGAAGGCAGTAAAAACAATAGGACTATCTCTTTCTGGAAATATCTACCACATGCCATGAGGTCTGTTTAGTCACCAGTATGTATCCAGCACCCAGCAAAATGGCTGGCTCATAGCAGGCCCTCAAATTCATATTAACCAAGTATTCATGAAAGGTCTTTCTTTATCAGATGTGTTGGTTATGCCCCCCCAAAATTAAGATTTAACACAGAGTATTTCAATATATTACGTCTGTTGTTTGACTATAATAAGCGTTTTAAGAAAAGACCACAGGTCAACTTCAAAGAAACAGCTTCTTATCTTTGTTCCTTATGACTATAAAATGCTGCATAACTTAACAGTGGAATCCAGAGAATCTGTTCAACCTTGAAAACGGGTGCAATAGGATACCAGAAGTAATAACAATCATCATCAGAGATGAACACATCTTTGAATGTCATGTACACAAATTATTTTTAGAACATTAGATAAAATTTGAAATTCGTGTCAGGGGGACTTCCCTGGTGGTGCAGTGGTTAAGAATCCGCCTGCCAATTCAGGGGACACGGTTTCGAACCCTGGTCCGGGAAGATCCCACATGCGGCGGAGCAACTAAGCCCCTGTGCCACAACTACTGAGCCTGTGCTCTAGAGCCTGCATGCCACAACTACTGAAGCCCACACACCTAGAGCCTGTGCTCCGCAACAAGAGAAGCCACCGCTATGAGAAGCCCGCACACCGCAATGAAGAGCAGCCCCCACTCGCTGCAACTAGAGAAAGCCCGTGCACAGCAACAAAGACCCAATGCAGCCAAAAATAAATAAATTTTTTTAAAAAAAGAAAACTTACCAGAAAAAAAGAAAGAAAGTTGTGTCAGGTAGAAAAATCAACCAGTACATAAGATGATACTATAGGAGGGCAATTTAGAACTTTACACCAAAAATAGAATAAACCAAAAGATACTGTGCACCATAAGATGAGTTACAAATATCCTAAGTATTATTTTCAGTATATGTTATGATTCCTAGTTTCGGTTCCAAACCTAAATTATATGAAATTATATATGTGTCCTCGGTATGATTTCTGTTTAAATATCTCTCCAAACCAAATGAAATACCATTTCACACCCATTAGGATGGCTATTATTTTTGAAAAAATTGGAAAACAGCAAGTGTTGGCAGGATGTGGAAAAAATGGAACCCTTGTGTGTGCTGGTAGGACTGTAAAATGGGGAAGCTGCTATGGAAAACAGTTTGTGGTTCCTCAGAAATTAAACATAGAATTACCATATGATTCAGCAATTCCATTCCTAAAGAATTGAAAATAGGGACTGAACCAGATATTGCACACAAGTGCTCATAGCAGCATTATTTACAATGGCCAAAGGTGGAACAACCCAACTGTCCACCAGCCTATGAAGGGATAAACAAAATGTAGTAAATGTACACAATGAAATATTATTCAGCCATAAAGATGAAGAAAATTCTGATACATGCTACAACATGGGAGAATCTTGAATATATTGTGCTAAGTGAAAAAGGACAAGTACTGTATTATTTTTGTCCCAAACAACAAATAGTATTCCCTTTATATGAGGTCCCTGGAATAGGCAAATTTATAGAGACAGAGAGTAAAATGATGGTTAACAAGGACTGGGGAAGTGGGGATGGGAAGTTGTTGCTTATTGGGTACAGAGTTTCTGTTTGGGTTGATGAAAAAGTTCTGGAAATAGTGGTGACGGCGGCACAACGTTGTGAAGGTGCTTAATGCCACTGAATCGTACACTTAAACATAGTTAAAATGGTAATTTTTATGTTGTGTATATTTTACCACAAGCAAAAAAAAATCTGTGAAACAAATTAAACCAAAAAGGTGGGTTTTGGGGGCTTCCCTGGTGGCGCAGTGGTTGGGAGTCCGCCTGCCTATGCAGGGGATACGGGTTCGTGCCCCGGTCTGGGAGGATCCCTCATGCCACGGAGCGGCTGGGCCCGTGAGCCATGGCCGCTGAGCCTGCGCGTCCGGAGCCTGTGCTCCGCAACGGGAGAGGCCACAACAGTGAGAGGCCCGCGTACTGCAAAAAAAAAAAAAAGATGGGTTTTGTTTGTTTGTTTTAGGAAGAGCAAATAGAACAGATTTTAAAATTCCGCGTGAGTTTCGTTTTCTCTGTCTTTGCTTTCTTTACGCCCTGCCTGCCCGTGCTAGGAAGCAGAGTGACGAAGATGCCCCCAAGACATTGCCATGGCCTCTCAGGCTGTGGGTTTGAGTGGTCATGTGCCTCAGAAGGTCTTATGTCGTTTGGAACGCTATCTCGTTTGGCAGTTTTACTTCAGTGCTTCAGCGCTCAGGAGAGCGTATCATTGCAGCTCCCCTCCACTGACCCCTCAGGTGTATGTTGGGCCAGAATTTGTTTGTGAAAATATTATTTTAGGATTCCTTGCATTCCTATCATCTGCTTATTTTCCTTCCTGCATATTTCATAATGTAGCATAGAGATTTCTGATTCAGCAGTTAAAACAGTCTGTGCATTAGTTATCACTTCCTTGTGACCCACTTTATACACCATTACTCATTCTGGCATTGAAAGTCCAGATATAAAAAAAAAAAAAAATTCCTGGGACTAAAGTATGTATCTGTTGGAATAAAAAGGAGGGGGAAAGATATTGACTGAATACCTACCGGTAGCATTCAAAGCACCCCAAAGCGGGCTTCCCAACTCAGCCCGGAGATTTCCTGTCCCATTTACTCTCCTGCAAAAGCTCTCAAATTACACCCTCTTCAGTTATTCCACACCCACAGTCCCACTTGTTCCACCTCCCCTACTTTCACTTCCTTCCGAAAAAATACATCTCTATGCCGAATCCACCAAACCTTGGTACACAATTAAAATTCAATACATAAGAGCTAATGTTATTCTTATCATTCTAGTTTTTTCTTTAGGATAAATTCCTAGAAGTGGGATTACTGGAACAGGAGTGTACGTGTTACTAAATGGGACATATAGAAACGATGTGTACAACTTTCCAGTTTTATAAAAGTGTCTAAATTTGACTGCTAGAGATAAGGATGTTTATTCATATCTGTAACACTAGGTGCTTGGGAGGATATATACCAAGATATTAGCAGTGGTCATCTCTGGGTATTCTCTGTGTTCTTGCTGCATTGGTAAATGGCAGCCACTCTCTTCCTTCTCCTCGTTGTGGTCTTCTTCTTCTCTCTCCTTCCCAACACACACAGACACACACACACACACACACACACACAAACACACACACACAGAGCAGCAGCAGCAGCAGCAGAAGAAGAAGAAGCTTGTTTTAATGCCTGGAAGTTTACACTTTTTCTCCCAGGAGACTCCTATTAAAATGCAAATATATTACCTGGGAAAAGCACCACTTTCAACTTGAGAACAGCAGCACACCCTTCCCCCGGGGGGCTTGATCCTGGCCCTGAACGAGGACAGATGGAAGGACTGGGGCAGGGCTACCATCCCCCAAGGACAAGCCCACATAAGAGTGATGCCAGTGGGGGTCCCAAGAGCTAGAAGGCACAGCAAGAAAGATCAGATGCTCAAGGAAAGGAAACCAAAAACCAAAGCCTTGAGCAGGTGTCTAGAGGAGTGCTTGAGAGGGAATGGCTGCCTGCGCTCTGAGATGGTGGATGTTCAGTCTGGGGGCAGAGGAATGAACCAATGGACCTTTTGATACCTCCTGCACAGTTCTATGAAAAGCCAATTACTGGGTGAAAAGAAAGATCATGAGACTAGAGATTGCTTACTTGCACACACCTGTGCTTCTTGGCATATATTTTAGAGCAGAAGGTTATCGTTTATACAAGTGAGCTCCAAAGGGCTGGTAAGTAAATCACTCTGAAAGCAATTCTGAGATCTCCGAGTAGATAGATGCTACGAGAGTTGGCATTAAACTGACTCATTAAAATGTTTTCTGTATGAAAACTTTCCTTTTTTGATTATCTTATTTCATAGCTGTATTACTTTTGACCACAGGGCTGCTTTTAGAAAAGCAAAACCCTCTACATTCCCTCCAATATACTTTCATACCACAATTGAAATCTATGTTTTTGGAGAAATGCTGTGCGAAACTGATATTTCTGAAATGCAACTTTGTTCTTTTGACTTTTCCAAAATTCTCTTAATTCCAATTTAAGACAGAAACACTTTTTTTCCTACAGCTCAGAGCCACCACTGCCCAAATCAGAGTCTAAACTTCAAATCGAAATTCAAATTGTAAGAAACAGAGATTTCCGGTTCAAAAAGACAGGGGCTGGGTAGAAAAGAAGATGCTTAGGTTGTCAGTGGGGACAAACAAAGGCTGACACTGTCTTGCATTTATCATAACAGAAACTAAAGGGAGATGGGAGACTGAAGGGAAGGGGCCGACTAGTCTGTAACCCGTCTTGTACACTCTTCCTCCACCAGGCCCCTACTTCCGAGGAGGCTCCGGCATCAGCTCTTCCTGGGCTCTGTCCTTGAAGGAGACAGGTCCAGGGGGTGGCTGGGCCTTCTGCTCCCTGGGTGAGGATCTCAATGCAGATCTGGTTGTGATAGGAGCCTTTCTCTCTGGCCCTTTTTTTTTTTTTTTTTTTTAATTTATTTATTTTTGGCTGTGTTGGGTCTTCGTTTCTGTGCAAGGGCTTTCTCTAGTTGCGGCGAGCGGGGGCCACTCCTCATCGCGGCGCGCGGGCCTCTCACTGCGGTGGCCTCTTCTGCTGCGGAGCACAGGCTCCAGACGCGCAGGCTCTGTAGTTGTGGCTCACGGGCCCAGTTGCTCCACGGCATGTGGGTGGCATGTAGGATGTTCTCAGACCAGGGCTCGAACCCGTGTCCCCTGCGTTGGCAGGCAGATTCTCAACCACTGCGCCACCAGGGAAGCCCCTCTCTGGCCCCTTTAATAATTCTGGAGGTAAAGGAAAGCGATCCCCCAGGCAGGCAAACCTGAACAGCAAATAGAGAACGGGATGCGCAGGGGAAGGAAGGGTGGTGGGAACCGCTGGAGCTTCCCTTTCTCTGGCTGCGTGGCTGCGGCGCTCATCTGTCCTGGATCCTCTTTGCTACTCTCCTACTAGCTCCCCATCAGGGTATCTCACCTACCTCTCCAGCTCCAATCTGCCTTAGTGCTGGCGTTTCCCAGATCTCTCCCCTGGGGTCCAGACTCCTGCATCCACCCTCCACCGGGACATCCCACAGGCATCTCAAACCCAACCTGTCCTGAGCGAACTCTTCACCTTTCCATCTAACTATGCCCTCCACCTGGATCCTCTTATCTCAGCCAGTGGGCATGGGGTCTCTGCTCACTCACAGCAGAAACCTTGCCCACCCAGCCACCCTCCCCTATCTTGTCAATTACCTCATGGCCAGCTTGACTCCTAAGGCACCCTGACCACCACCTGAGACTACAGGCCACCGTCACCTTTCAGGGGATTGGAGCGGCAGCCTCCTCCTCCTCCTTGGCCTCCCTGTCTCAACTCTTGTCCTCCTTAAATCCGGCCCGGATGGTTTTCCGAACCAGCAAATCTGATTCCATTTCAAGCCTCTTTCTCTGTTCCCCACTCCCATGCAATATGTTCACAACCTAAACTTGGCGTTGGCAGCTCACCATTCTATTCAGAACGGCAGCTTTTTAAAAAGTTACATTATGAACTATTTAAAACCCACAAAGACGCATAAAGAATATAACAACACCCATATCCATCCCCTAACTTTAGAGATAAAGCCTTATCTCTAAAAGAGCCGAAGCTCCCCATGGACCCCTCCTCTCCCTCCTTTCCCGCAGAGGTAACTGCCATTATTCCTATGATGTCATTGTAATTTTCCTTAACTTGTCCTTCTTCCTTATGAGCCTCTCTTGCTGGTTAGATTTCACTGAAGTCCAGAAAATGCTATGAAGAGACCGTTGAAAAAGTTGTCCCTTCAGGCACATTCTCAGGCTCTCAGGTCATCTCTCCTTCTCCTTGTTGCTCTCCAATGCGATGCCTGAGTAATTCACTGGGTGGGAGGGGTGTTGTCTTTTGTGACCCTATGGGTGGGGATTGAGAGGGTAGGAGGCAATGTGCTCAAATCCATACCACCTTCTCCAGATCCTCACTGATTCCCGCTGTGGGGTGGCTGGACTCAGCCTGTTCAGCTTCCCCTGCCACTCTGACTCCAGAGGTGCTATGCCATCCTCCCCTCCAGCCCATGGCCTGAGAGGTCCAGGCTTTGCTGTGGGCTCACCCTGCCCTTCACCACTGCAGACCCCAGAGTAGGCTCTCGGCTTCTCAACTCGACCATCTCTCATAAGATATGGGAACTGAAGGGGGTTCAAAGAAGCCAAGCTCCATCCCTTCCTCTGCCTAATCACACTACTCTGTCTGTTTCACTCTGATAAGTTGGGGCAGTTTGAGAGGTGTTTTCCTTTCTGATCTCAAATATGAAGCAGGGCAAATCCCCCAGATCTGGTGTTCACATCAACCTCCCTGACAAGCAGACGAGGTTGTTCCTCATCTGTACCCTTCTTACCTCTGTGGTAGGTAGTCTCCGAAGAGGACCACTATTAATTCATCTCTCCCTGTATGTGCAAACTGCTCCTCCCATCAAGAAGTATAAGCTATTTCCTCTCCCTGACTCAGGGCTGGTCTTGTGACTTGCTTTGATCAACAGAGTGCAGTGGAAGTAATGTTCTGGTACTTCTGAACCCAGACCCTAAATGCACTGGAAGCTTCCTCTTCCTCTCAATTGGAAACCATCTGCCATGTACCCTGAGATCATCATGCTGTGAGGAAGACCTGGCTAGCCACATGAAGAGGCCAGGGAGGGGGAGAGAGAGAGAGAGAGGCCCAGCCAGCCCTAGCTCTTCCATTTATTCCAGCCAGGCACCAAATTTGGGAGTTAAGAAGTTTTCTTGGATATTCCAACCCCAACAGATACTCCATGAACAGAAGAACCACTCAGCTGAACTCAGCTCAGACTGCAGAATTATGAGAAATGATGAAATGTAGTTTTAAGCCACTAAGTTTTGGGGGTGGCTTATTATGCAGCAATAGCAAAATGAAACACCCCTCCAGCTGCATTTCTCACCACTGCCTGCCTCATACTTTGTGCTCCAACAACTCAAAGCAGCTTGTGGCTCCCTGCGTATGCTATGCTGTGTCTCACTTCCATACCTTTTATTTAAGCTATAATCTCTTTTCCCACCTCTCTCCTTTGCCTGGCTAACTCCTGTTCCACATCTGACTCTCTCTTTTTTTTTTTTTTTTTTTTTTGGTAGGTGTCCATGATACCCTAGGCAAATCACATCATTACACTAATGGCATTACACTATAATTATTTATGTATCTGCCTCCCAAACTTGGCTTGAATTCTTTAAGGCTGGTAGTATGTCTCATTCAGCTTTTTTTTTTTTTTTTTAATAAAGGTGTCACATTTTATTTATTTATTTATTATCTTTGGCTGTGTTGGGTCTTCATTTCTGTGTGAGGGCTTTCTCTAGTTGTGGCGAGTGGGGTCCACTCTTCATCGCAGTGCGCAGGCCTCTCACTGTTGTGGCCTCTCCCGTTGCGGAGCACAGGCTCCAGACGCGCAGGCTCAGTAGTTGTGGCTCACGGGTCCAGTCGCTCCGGAGCATGTGGGATCTTCCCAGACCAGGGCTCGAACCCGCGTCCCCTGCATTAGCAGGCAGACTCCCAACCACTGCGCCACCAGGGAAGCCCCTCTCATTCAGCTTTGAGACACCACTTTATATGGAAATGTGAGCAAGTCCCTTAAACTTCTTTAGCTCAGTTTCCCTGTGTCAATTGGGGATAGAATTCAGTTGTCTGTAGCAGAAACCCAACCTCACTGGGTTAACCAAAGAATGGTTTATTTTTTCACACAACAAGTCTGAAAGTAGGTCTTCTGGGGCAGAAAGAGTAGCTTTACAATGTCAGAATATCCCAGTTTCCTTCTGTAGTCCTCCTTCACCACCCTTAGGATATGGCTGTCTTCCTTATGGTTGCCTCAAGGTCACAACATGGCTGCTCCACCACCAGCCTCATACCCACGTTCCAAGCAGGGAGAAGGAAGGAACAAGGAGAAAGGGGCAATATCCATATAAGGACAGCAACACTTTCCCAGAGATCCCCGGAAGACTTCTACTCAAGTCTCACTAGCCAGAACCAATCACATGGCCATCCACAACTGCAGGAGTGACATGGTAAAATGTTTGCAAAATGATAAATGTCTGCAGTAATTGCCCATGGATCATAAACTTTGAAGTAGAAGCAGTAACTGCTTGGGGTTACCTTTCTGTAAGGAACAAGGAGAAGATGGATGTTGGGTAGCAACTGGTAGTTTCTGTCTCATTCCCCACCTATAGAACAGGATCAGGACCTACCTCATAGAGTTGATGAAACTGAGAGAGAATGTAGGCAAAATACTGTTCTTCGTACCAAGGACATAGTAAGCACTCAATAGAAGCAATTATCTTTCTGCATTTCCAGATGTGGCACTTAATTCAAACATCCAAGCGTTTTCCCTGAAGGGGCAGAGATTTAGTTGGCTCAAGGCAATTGTCCCACTCTGTCTGCAATGCTTCTGTGGTGAATTTGCTTCTGATGATTAACAAATCTTTTCTCAATAGTCTATTCAACTGTTAATAAATCCAAGCAGGATTATCATTATGACTCTTCACTTACAACGTGTGACCCAGAAAAAACAAAGCTTTTTGTTTGGAGAGACAAGAAAGGCAAATGAGCTGTTTTCATTGCTCTGTGGCTACAGTGCTGCATATTTCATTTCTGATTCATGGAAAAATATCTAGCACACAGGAGTCAGTTAGATTGGTGAGCAGTCTCAGACCAGGGGGGTTAAGAGTAAAGTCTCCAAATTCTTAGTCACTGGGACCTGGAAATGTTAGCAACAGGAAGATTTCTTTTTGCTAGGAAACTGCTCTGGGAATCTGCAACTCCCCTTGCTCCACTGGGGTTTTTTGTTTGTTTGTTTAAGCAGTATATCTAAAAATTTCTGTATTGGTTAGGACATTTTTGTTTGCAAGGGAAAAGCACAAAATGGCCTATTAAAAAGTGAATTTATTGCCTTGAGTGACTAAAAAGTCCAAAGTAGAGTTTCAGGCACAGCTGTCTCCAGGTGCTCAGGAATCTCTCCATTTCTCAGGTTCTCCCTCTGTGGTAACAAAACAGGCCCCTTGCAGCTCCTAAATATCAACCACCAGCTCAGCAACCCCAGCAGAAAGAGGATGGCTTTTCCCCAGTGGTTCCTGAAAAAGCTCCAGGATTGGACCAACTTGGGTCACATGCTCACCCCTGAACCAATGACTGTGCTAAGGAAATGTGGTTCTCTTATTGGCTAGTCTGGGTCACATGCCTGAGCCTGGAGCCAATGACTGTGCTAAGGGAATGTGGTTCTCTTATTGGCTAGTCTGGGTCACGTACCAAGAGCCAGGAGGTGGGATCAGCCCCATTCAAACCACTTAGGTCAAGAATGGGAGAGAGGGGCTTCCCTGGTGGCGCAGTGGTTGAGAGTCCGCCTGCCGATGCAGGGGACACGGGTTCGTGCCCCGATCCCGGAAGATCCCACATGCCGCGGAGCGGCTGGGCCCGCGAGCCATGGCCGCGGAGCCTGTGTGTCCGGAGCCTGTGCTCCGCAACGGGAGAGGCCACAGCAGTGAGAGGCCCGCGTACAGCAAAAAAAAAAAAAAAAAAAAAAAAGAATGGGAGAGAGATGGTCCTCCAGAGGATAGTTGGGGTGCTACTGCCAGCAGAGCAGTGTGCCCAGACCGGACCTCACAAAATCTTCTGGAGTTCTGAACAGATTCAGCTTCATTTAGATATTATTGAACGTTAATACCATAATAATACCAGTGACACTCTTTGCCATCTGTCAAAATCCTCATTTTTCAGGCTCATTTCAAATGTCACCACAAACAAATCTCCTTAATGAGATTAATTTTCCATCAGCACTTTATTTTCCTCTCACGGCATGTATCATTTCTTGCCATGGATTATGGTGAGTTACACACCCATTTGTCTCCACTCTAGAGCTGAGCAAGGCATATCTCTCATTCATCACCGACAGCCTGAGGATAAGGGCTTCTGTCTGGCTGTGACCAGGCCTTGGAATGAAGAGAATGCAGCATGGTGAGGAGGGGAGAGATCACATGGCCCCCTCCAGGAAGAAAACACATCCAGGGGGCAAAATTGGATTTTAGAAGTCAGGCTGGCTTTTCTTTCTTAGGTTATATTGGAACCGTCTTTTTTTTTTTTTTAAATATACATGTGTGGTGAAACCTGGAGTGAAACTGAAAACAGATTCAAACCCTGAGATGGCAGTAGTCTTGGAAATATATCATGTCCTGAATGAATTAGGGCGGCAGAGAGTTGTGAGACGCTTTCCTCCCTTCAGTAAACAAAAATGCAAATATCCCAGATGCCTTTTACACCCTCCCCAGGGCTAGCAGCTTATTAATCAGTTCAGAACCTTTCCATGCTGCTCCAATTTTTTACAAGCTATCTGTTTCCTCTCCTGTCGTTGGTGGCTTAATTCCAGGGACACTCACCTTGGGAGAGAAGGCACCGACATACCAAGATCCTTCCAGAGTCACCCTTGCTTGCAGGCACCTGCAGATTTCCCTTGGACGTTTCCTGTTCAACTCAACAGGTTTTAATTATGTGAACAAATATTTGCTCACTATTAAACCATGTTTACCCTCGTAAAAGGCAAACTCCAAAGGACAGGGATTAGGCAAGCCCAGAAGGAGCTGAACATTTATGTAAACGCGCTCATGTTTCCTACCACCTCGCCTTTCCTTCCTGCTCCATCCTTCTGGGGGTTCTGCACGTTGGTCTTCTCATTTGAAGCAAATGATCACAAGTTCTCTTTTTGCAATTTCCACCTACTCCTCGTGGAAGCAGGACTACGTTCTCCTCCTACAGACACCCCATCTTTCTGTGCAGAAATATCCTCTGTTGGTTCCTTAACAAAGACTAACTCTTTGTGACCCTAATGGTGCTACAAAGGTGCTTCCCTTTCTGTGGCTTCTGGGTCATATTTCTGAACGAAAGGAAGACTGCCTCAGAAAATCTGAGATGTATTGTTTCTCAGTTCTTGTCAAGCATGTCACATAGTTTGTTCCACTGCCAATTTCTTCCTCATAATTCTGACATGTTGGTCCTGAAACACATTCATTTCCCATAACCGAAAGAGCCCGAGTGGCAGGGGTGAGGGAAGGGACTTTACAATTCAAGAGAGATAAAAATGGAAGCTAGTTATATGAGACTTCATTTATTACAATAGTGAACACAAGAGTTTCTAATGTATTGTTTTGGGTGGTTGTTAAAGTCCAATGTTCTTATTTAGAGCTGAGAGATTATGTTAAGGTCCTTTCTCCCCTCCCTCCCCCATACATGCACACCAGGCTGCTCACATGCAGGGTTGGGGGGGGGGACCATCTTAGGAAAGGAAGCAAGAATCAAGTCACACATCTATCAACCAATGGAAAGTGAGCCATTTTATCCACGAAGTAGCTAAAGCAAGAGCGTGTAAGCATCCTTTCATCTACAACAGAGCCTGTGCTTGGATCATGAGAAGTCTGACCCACACCAGAAACTCTCAGTACAGTAGATATTTAACAAGGCAAAACGCATGCCCTTCCTCTTCTCTAAATTAGTTCTGTGATGCTGGTGGAATGAAAGTCTTTGGCTTTCAATACACATCACTCTGATATAAATAACCACCTCTGAGGGCCTCACACTTGACTTTCTCAGAGCTCAGGTCTTCACTTCCCCCAATGTGTGGTCAAATACACCTGTTCCTCCAAAAAATAGCACACTGACTTCTTCTAAGTAAATTATCCTCAGATATTTCCAAGGCAAGGTCCTCTACCTAGGGGATCAGTTGCATGCACATGCAAGATGCTCTATCTCATTTCTCCAAAGACACTAACCTACAAATCCAGATAGGTGATTCTGGAAATCAAAGAAAACCTGCCATACACTGTGATCTTTAATCACTGCCTGTCTGTAGGTATAAATAGTTCAGCTGAAAACATGCCTGTTCAGACAAGCCTGTGTACACTGCACATGTGCACACGCATGCACACATAATGCCATGTGTCACAAACAGTAGAAAATTCCATGCTTTCAGGACAGGCACCAGCCAAATCCTTACATTGTGAAGCTAAGAATGCAAGTGGCAAAATGAGTGATTTCAGGCCACTTTTGATTATATGTTTGAAGCTTGGCCAGCAAAGCAGATTCCAAGCAAACCAGCTCAGGTGGTTCACCGTGGAATGTGCAGTTCAGCAGCCTGAAACCAAGCTCTTTGTCAAGCTAGGGGGTTGTTTCTTCTCCTCATCCCAGCTCAAGCTCCAGTTCTCTAACATGTTAACTAAATCCCAAGTAATCAGCCTTCCCAAAAATGTGTAAGGAAAAAGGTTTCAAAGAGGAGGGGCAGACAGAACAAAACCAGCTCACATCACAAGCAGCTGGAAAGTCTGCGAACAACCAGACAAGCCCATGCTGAGCACCACTAGTTAACAGACACAGCAAGGAGCCGATGCGCCACGTCAGGCCAAGGGGGAGAACAGACTGAGTTCAAACACACTTCTCCCCTATGTGACCCTACACCCATCATCCAGCTGGTCAAGAAAATAGTTTCCCTTAAGTGGGCAGCCTTACTTGAGGAAGTCCTGTCTAAAAACAAAAGCTGACCCTGGGGATTTGTGATAAAGTTCAAACTGGACCCCTTTCTATACTGAGGATGGACTCAGAGCACATGACCTATTTTGGGGCGTCTACTCAGATTGCTCGGAGCTGGGGCTTTAGGAGGGAAGAGGCAGCTGTGGTTTTCCTAGCCCGAGAACCCAGATTCAGTGTGCATCAGGCTAGCTTGAAGATTCCAGAATGGAGTCTTCCTCCTTATTAGACACAAAAGTCCATGAGAACCACACTTTTAAGTTACATAAATACACAGTAAATGAATAACTAGTTATTGACCATTTATATGCATGGCATTTGGGGTGGCAACCACTGATATAGAATGTTTGCCTCATTTAAGATCTAACTGAGGCGTAAATTAGGGGAAACTATACCAAAGTAAAAAAACATTTTTTTAAAATTTTTGACAGTTTCTTAGCTCTTTGATGTTATCACCTGTCTTGAAATTCAAAAAAAATAAATATTTAAAAATTTAGGGGGGCTTCCCTGGTGGCGCAGTGGTTGAGAGTGCGCCTGCCGATGCAGGGGACACGGGTTCGAGCCCCGGTCCGGGAGGATCCCACATGCCGCGGAGCAGCTGGGCCCGTAAGCCATAGGCCGCTGAGCCTGCATGTCCAGAGCCTGTGCTCCGCAACGGGAGAGGCCACAGCAGTGAGAGGCCCGCGTACCGCAAAAAAAAAAAAAAAAAAAAAAAAAAAAATTAAAGGCAGCAAATGGTATAATTTTATTCATGCCCTAAGTGTTGGATAATAAATTAGCCTCTGTCTCTCACCCTCATAAATTCCAGACTGATTAAAAAGCCTAATGTGAAAATCAAAATGAGTATTAAAAGGAAACATGAGAGAATATTTTACAATCTTGAGATAGGGAAGAACTTTCTAAGCAAGATATAAAACTCAGAAACCATAAAGAAAAAGATTTATAGCATTGACTGAATAAAAATTTTAAATTTTGTGAACTGAAAGTCAATATAAATAAAGACCAGGAAAAAATATTTACAATAGCTATACAAAGAATTAACATCCAGAATAAATAGAACACATACAAACCACCTAATAATTAACATACAAGCAATAGTCATAGGAAATTCACAATTAGCCAGTTTGATAATACTACTCATGACCCCAAAATTTCATTCCTAGATATATACACAACAGAAATGTATGCACGTGTATTCTAAAAAACATGCACAAGAATGCTCATAGCATCAATATTTGCTAATAGCTGAAAGGTAGAAAGAACCCAAATGTCCATCAATCAATAAATTGTGGTATATTCACATAATGGAATATAATAAGCAATGTAAATTAATATATTACAGCTATGAGCAAGTACATGAATGACTCATAATGTTGAATGAAGGAAGCTAGACATAAGAGTGCATGTTGTACGATTCCATTTTATGAAGTTCAAAAACAAGCACAACTAATCTGTAGGAGGTATATTACAGAATAGTGATTTCTTTGGGGGAGGTGGGAAAAGGTCTGATAATATTCAATTTCTCAACCTGGGTGGTGGTTACAAGAAGAGCTCAGGCTGTGTTAATTCTTTCAGTAGTACACTTACGACTTATGTACTTTTCTGTATGTTTATACTACAAGAATATGCTCCCCCAAATCCAAATGGTCAACAGGCATATGAAAAGATGCACAATAAAACTGGCAAATCAGATAAATGCAAATTTTTCTACATCTTTTTTTGGAGTATAATTGCTTTACAATGGTGTGCTAGTTTCTGCTTTATAACAAAGTGAATCAGCTATACATATACATATGTTCCCATATCTCTTCCCTCTTGCATCTCCCTCCCTCCCACCCCTCTAGGTGGTCACAAAGCACCGAGCTGATCTCCCTGTGCTATGCGGCTGCTTCCCACTAGCTATCTATTTTACATTTGGTAGTGTGTATATGTCCATGAGATAAATCCAATTTTAAATGACACGGATTTTTCTGCATGTAATGTTAGCAATTTTTTTTAATTGATAATGTTCAGTGTTGATGAGTATTTCGGTGTCTTTGTAAATTAGAACAGAATTTTTGGGGAGAAGCTTTAGTATTATTTACCCCAAATTCAAATGTGCATGCCTTTTGGTCCAGAAATTCTACCTCTAGGAATATATCCTTCTGAATATTTATGCATAAGCACACAAATTTGGGCCAAAGTATGTTTGCTGTAATACTGTTTGTGATGCTGAAAAATGGCAAACACCTATGTGCCCACAATCAGGAAAGAACGCAACTGTTAAAGAAAATGAGGGAAGCCTCTATGTACTAACACAGAAAGAACTCCAGGGTACATTGTCAAGTTAAAAAAAAAAAGTAAGTCACAGGACAGAATATATTATATATATGATCTTGTTTATGTATAAATGACCTGAATATAAACTTTTAAAACAAACAAAATTTAAAACAAGAAAACAAAACTGAAGTCTGATGTGGCTCATTTATCTAAATATCTTACAAATCCTATCACAAAAGAAACTTAACTTCTCTCTGGAGATAGAATGCACCGTATAAGAATTCCCTGGAACCGTCTGTCTGTTTCCTGGGACAGATCCTGAAAAGCCTGCACCACGACAGCGAAGAACTGTTTCTTGTTCCACAGACTCCTGGAGGAGCCTCGGTGTCTCAGAAATGCCAGCTCCCACACAGGCCTGAGCAACAGCACATGGAGTCTCTCCAGCCCTTTGTGCTTCCCAAGCACTTTTCAATAATTAACTAATCTGCCTAAAGGGCGGGGTGGGTGTGGCTCCCACAGACTCTGCATTCCCGTCAGACGCAGTCCTCTGGAACGCAAGGGCATCCCTTAGCAACGGCTGTTCCTCAGCCCCTGCCCTTCCTCAGCCCCCAAACTCAGGGAGGAGGGGGGGCCTTCAAGGGTAACTGGGGGGCGCCAGAAGGCATCTTCTCCGGGAAGAGTTGTACTATACCCTCCCGACCCCATCTCCACCTATGGAGGAAGAACATTGCAACACGCAGCAGGAGAAATACCATCTTAGTACTGTCAGTTTCAACTCTCCCATTTTTTGCTCAAGGATCCTGCGAACAACAGAAAAATTATTAGATCCTTTCAATTTCTTATTGTACAAATAAATAGCAGGAGCAGTCTCTGTTACCATATTTTCAAATGGCTGGCATCTGGAGCTGGCATCTGAATTCCAGCCTCTGGAATTCAACAAACCATTAAAATTTCACAATTTTGGGGGGAACCCAACAAAGAATTGCTCATTTTTATTTTACCCAAGTACAGACATTTTAAAAAAACAACCTGACTCTTGCCACCATAAATGAGTGGGCACCTCAATACCAAAACAATGTGATCATGACAATCTCAGATTTTAAAAGCAGCATTTTAATTTTAATACACTTAGATCCATGAAAAACACATATTCCTCATAGACTGGTGAGCATTTCCTCACAGAATGGCATCAGTCCCCTTGGAAAGAGTTGACAGAGGTTAAATCCTAAATTCCCAAACCTGTCTATGCCTGAGAAAGACAAGAAGGCATTTAAAAGAAAATACAGGGCTTCCCTGGTAGCGCAGTGGTTGAGAGTCTGCTTGCCGATGCAGGGGACACGGGTTCGTGCCCAGGTCCGCGAAGATCCCACATGCCGCGGAGCAGCTGGGCCCGTGAGCCATGGCCGCTGAGCCTGCGCGTCCGGAGCCTGTGCTCCGCAACGGGAGAGGCCACAACAGTGAGAGGCCCACGTACCGCAAAAAAAAAAAAAAAAGAAAATACAGATTCCAGGTTCCCACCCCATATTTACCACATCAGCCTCTCAGTTCTTCAAGAATGGGGCCCTGGTATGTGTATTTTTTTTAAGAAAGGGTTTTTTAAACTATGATAAAATATTCATAATATAAAATTTACCACTTAAAACTTTTTTCTTTTCTTTTTTTTTTTTTTTTTGCGGTATGCGGGCCTCTCACTGTTGTGGCCTCTCCCGTTGCGGATCACAGGCTCCGGACGCGCAGGCTCAGTGGCCATGGCTCACGGGCCCAGCCACTCCGCGGCATGTGGGATCTTCCCGGACCGGGGCACGAACCCGTGTCCCCTGCATCAGCAGGCAGACTCTCAACCACTGCGCCACCAGGGAAGCCCTTAAACCATTTTTATGTGTACAATTTAGTGGCACTAATACACTCACAGCATTGTGCCATCATCACTACTATCCATTCTGAAACATTTTTATAATCCCAAACAGAAACTCTGCAAGGGTTTAAAAGTAACTCGCCATTTCTCCCTCCCCCTGCCCCTCCCAGCTCCTGGTAATCTCTATTCTACTTTCCAGGTACTACATATAAATTGAATCATATGATATTTGTCCTTTTGTTATTTTACTTAGCATAATGTTTTCAAGGTTCATTTACGTTATAACATGTATTAGAATTTCATTCCTCTTTATGGCTAAACAATATCCATTGTATGTATAAAGCAAATTTTCTTTATCCATTCATCTCTTGGTAAAACAGTTGGGTTGTTTCTACTTTTTGGCTACTGTGAATAATGTTGCTACAAACACTGGTATACAAGTTTCTGGTTCAGTGCTCGCTTTCAGTTATTTTGGGTATATACCAAGGAGTGGAATTGCTGGGTCACATGTAATGCTATGTTTAACTTTTTGAAGAACAATTAAACTGGTTTCCACAACAGCACACCTTTTTACATTCCCATCAGCTATGCACGAGAGTTCCAATTTCTCTACAATTATGTCAACACTTGTTATTTTGTTTGTTTTTTCATTTTGAGTTTTTGTTTGTTTTTTGTTGTGTTTTATTTTCTTTTGTTTTGGGTAATAGCCATCCTAAGGGGTGTGGAGTGATATCTCTTTATGGTTTTGATTTGCAGTTCCCTCATGACTAGTGATCTTCATGCATCTTTTCATGTGCTTATTGGCCATATGTATATCTTCTTTGGAGAAATGTCTGTTCAAGTCCTTTGCCCATTTAATTTTTTAATTTTTAATTTTTTAAAATACAGACATCATTTAATGTGCCCATGTTAAAATTAGGTTTTGTTTTGGTTTTTTGCTGTTGAGTTATAGGAGTTTTTAATATACTCTGAATATTAACTCCTTATCAGGCTTGCAAATATTTTTCCCATGCTGTAGGTTGTCCTTTTACTCTCTTAAGAGTGTCCTTCAATGGGCTTCCCTGGTGGCGCAGTGGTTGAGAGTCCGCCTGTTGATGCAGGGGACGCGGGTTTGTGCCCCGGTCCGGGAAGATCCCACATGCCGCGGAGCAGCTGGGCCCGTAAGCCATGGCCGCTGAGCCTGTGCTCCGCAACGGGAGAGGCCACAACAGTGAGAGGCCTGCGTACTGCAAAAAAAAAAAAAAAAAAAAAAAAAAAAAAGAGTGTCCTTCGATGCAGTAAAGTTTTAAATTTTCTTGAAGTCCAGTCTGTCTATTTTTTCTTTTCTTGCCTGTGCTTTTGGTGTCATATCCAAGAAATCATAACCAAGTCCAATGTTATGAGGATTTTCTCCTGTGTTTTATTCTAAGAGTTTTATAGTTTAGCTCTTAAGTTTAGGTCTTTGTTCCTAAACAAAATGGATTTTTATATATAGTATAAGGAAAGTGTCCAATTTCTTTCTTTTGCATGTGGATATCTAGTTTTCCCAGTACCATTTGTTGAAAAGATTGTCCTTTCCCTATTGCATGGTCTTGGCACCCTTGTCAAAGATCATTTGATCACATATACAAGGGTTTGTTTCTAGGATCTCTATTCTATCCCACTGGTCTATATGTCCATCCTTATGCCAATACCACACTGCTTTGATTACTGTAGCTTTGTAGTAAGTTTTGAAATCAGAAAGTGTGAGACCTCCAACTCTGTTCTTCTTTTGAAACATTGGTTTGACTATTCCAGGTCCTTTGAGATTCCATATGAATTTTAAAATAGATTTTTCTATTCTGAAAAAAAAACTGCTGTTGGGATTTTGAAAGAGATTGCATTGAATGTGTAGAGCAATTTGGGTAATATTTTCCTTTTAACAATATAAAGTCTTCCAGTACATGAACTCAGGATGTCTTTCCATTTATTTAAGTGTTCTTTAATTTCTTTCAGCAATGTTTTGTAATTTTCAATGTTCAAGTATTTAGCCTCCTTGATTAAAAATTTATTCCTGAGTACTATATTCTTTTTGACACCCTAATAAATGGACTGATTTTCTTAATTTCCATTTCAGATTTTTCATTGCTAGTGTATAGAAATGTAACTGATTTTTTGTACGTTATTTTGTATCGTGCAACTGCTACATTTTTAAAATTAACTCTAGCTGTTGTGTGTGTGTGTGTGTGTGTGTGTAAAATCCTTAGGATTTTTTATATAAAAGATTCTGTTGTCTGTGAACAGAGATAGTTTTACTCTTTTCTTTCCAATTTGGATGCCTTTTTTCCTATTGCCCAATTTCTCTGGCTAGCACTTCCAATATTATGTTGAAGGAAGCAGACACCCTTCTTTTTTTCCTAATCCTAAGTGAAAACCTCTCAGTCTTTCACCATTGAGTATGATATTAGCTGAGGATTTTTCATATATGGCCTTTATAATGTTGAGGAAGTTTCCTTCTGTTTCTAGTTTTGTCATTGAGTGTTGAATTTGTCAAATGGTTTTCTGCATCAATTGAAATGATTCTGTGGGGTTTTTTCTTTATTGTATTAATGTGGTATATTATAGTGATTTTTTAAAATTAATTAATTTATTTTGAATTTTTGAACTTTATTTATTTATATAGCAGGTTCTTATTAGTTATCTGTTTTATACATATTAGTGTATATATGTGAATCCCAATCTCCTAGTTCATCCCACCACCACCAACATCCCCCCCCACCCCCCAACCCGGCCACTTCCCCTCTTGGTGTCTATACGTTTGTTCTTTTTTTTTTTTTTTTTTTTTTTTTTAGTTTCTGCTTTATAACAAAGTGAATCAGTTATACATATACATCTGTTCCCATATCCCTTCCCTCTTGCGTCTCCCTCCCTCCCGCTCTCCCTATCCCACCCCTCCATACGTTTGTTCTTATAGTGATTGATTTTTAAATGCTTAACTATCCTTGCATTCCATGAATAAATTCTATTTGGTCATGGTATATAATCCTTTTAATATGTCACTGAATTTGATTTGCTAGTATTTTTTTAAAATCTATATTCTTAATGGGTCCTGGTCTATAGTTTTCTTTCCTTGTTGTGTCTTTTACTGGCTTTGGTATCAGGGTAATGCTGGCCTCATAGAATGAGTTAAGAAGTGTTCCCTTCTGTTCAATGTTTGGGAAGATTTTGAGAAAGAGTAATGTTAATGCTTCTTTAAATTTTTGGTAGAATTCTCCAATAAAACTATCTAGTCCTGGAATGTGTGTTTCTTTTTTAAAAATTTATTTTATTGAAGTATAGTTGATTTACAATGTTGTGTTAATTTCTGCTGTACAGCAAAGTGATTCAGTTATACACATATACATTCTTTTTCATATTCTTTTCCATTATGGTTTATCACAGGACATAGAATATAGTTCCGTGTGCTATACAGTAGGACTTTTTTGTTTTGGAATGTGTATTTCTAAACCAACTTCTCCCTCTTCCCTGCTTCCATGTTTCTGATATACAGTTGGGTTGGGGACTAACTACCCCAAATACCCAATTTGAACACTCTTGGATATAACTCTTGATAAATTAGTCACATTATATTTTTTAAAAGAGAGAAAAAGCTTTGGGTAAGAAATGTACTCAAGCTACCCAGCCCCAGAAGTGCCCACAGGAGGGAAAGAGAAGGACACAGGGGTGAGTGAGCCTCTGAGAACAAGGAGAGCACTGACAACCTCAGGAGGAACCGGGTGCCTGGTGTGCAGCTTCCACCCTTCACCTGAGTGCAGCTGTTTCCATCCAGATAGCTTCTCCCCACAGCTGTACCTGGCCTGTAACCACTAGAGTTCTGGGCAACTGCTTAGTCTGAGAGGTGGTGAAGGGAGGAGGCGTTATGTACAAAATGCAACTCACAGGAGTCAGACCGCCAGGGGTCAGGTCCCTCTCTGAGCTCTAATGGGCCAAGCGCATGGTGCTGCAGCAGGAAGAGGAAGCTTCTTGGCACAAATTGATTAACCTGAGGTTATTCTCACTAAATGTTTTCTTAATCTTGTGCACAAAGATTATGGACAATGGAAAAGTGTCATAAAACTTGTAATCAGACAGAAAAGCTATTTTCTGCCGGTCCCTTTGCCTTTTAACCTCAATCGCTCTTCTCCCCACCCCATCTTTCCTCAGGCACCAGACTACATTTCCAGTAAAAACTTGCTTGGCCACATGTGTAGAAAGAGGAGTTAATATTTGAATACTCAACGGGCTGGTTTTCCTTGGGAGCAAGTAGCCAAGTAAATACCCAAGCGAGAACAAGGGAAGGAACAAAATGGCACCAAGCCCAAATGAGAAGTGCCTCAGTCATCCTGCAACACCCTGGATGTGCCCAGAGAACAACATCCTCTCTCCAGGTGAGTCATGGCCTCCACACCCAGCAGGGTGTAGACACACTGCACTGAAATAAAATAGTAAGACTAAGTCAAGCAGGTAAAACACTCCCTTGCTATCAGTTTGATAAAATGTTCAACGCTGCTTCAAGAATGGAAGACAGAAGGAGGGTTTTCAACAATACCAGGTTTTATATAATCCCACTAAAACTAGGGATCTGCAATAAGGCTTGAAAATGTGTAGTCCCACAGATATTTCCATCTATAAACACAAAAGTGCATGGAAGCTCTGAAAGAAGTTTTTGTTCGTTTTAAGGGGAGGGGAACTTCTATCTATAGTGCTCTAGACCTTGAATAGATGATAAAAGACAATTTGGAAGATCTGAGTTTCCTCTTCAAAATCCAAGATGTAAATGCACACTTAAACTATTCCTATTTCTACTTTTTTTCCCCCTTACACCTCATACCCTTGAAATAGAGAAGAGAAAGTGATAATAGCCTCCCACCTATGCAGAACTGGCTCAAGAGATCAAAGGCCTAAAAGAGATTGTAACATTAGCAAGAAAGCCTGTGATTAAAAGTCACTTAAGGCCTAATGCTCAAATATTCTAAGCTACTATTACATCAGAAACATCATTTCTCAAGATGGAAGGACTAGTGAAAAACCTTATGGGCCTGCAAAGGTGTAAACTTACCCACAAGGCTGAAGTAGCCTAAGCTCTGATCTTGATGAGCATAGAAGTTCCTCTGCCCTCTTTTTATAGGTAGAAAATGTCCCAAATAAACTTGCACCAGGTCATTTTATCACTATCATGATGATTATTGTCAATAAACACTTATTAGGCATCCAGTTGCCAGCACTAACCTGACCAGACCAATTTCAACTTCCTTGAATCATTACTTGGTGAACATATCCATGGGCATTGCTTCATCATTGTTCTGGACTTACACTCTTCGCAATTTCTATATAGATATGTGCTGCTTTTGACACACGCTTTCGTTGTAAGTAGACACTAAAATACGGGCTTATAATTAGCTCTCTAGGGAGGCAAAAGTGTGTGGTAGAGCAGAGCTCAGCAGGAGAGAAGTCGAGGCAGGTATTGAAGAAACACGGCGCGGAAGATGCGTAATACAGAGGTTATTTGAAGTGTGGGCAATACCACTAAAGTAGGGGAAGAAAACAGAGTCCTATCACTGCAGACTTTTCTAGTTATTATTTCCACACATATTAGCACGTGGTTCTGAAAGTGTACTTGTGCTTTATCCAACCCCATCCAATCTTGGAAACCTACAGTGGGCTGGAATGTAAGACACATAATCCTGGACAGACCACAGCTCCATGTGGGCAGCGTTGTGTCTAATCAAGCCCATGTCTCCAGTCCTGGGGCCAACACCTTGCCCCATGATGGGCTCTCAGTTCCTGTTTCTTTTTTCTTTTTTCTTTTTCTTTTCTTCCCTTATCTTCTTTCCTCCCTCCCTCTCCCTCTCCTTCCCTTCCTCCCTCCCTCTTCCTTCCTTCCTTCCGGAAGTGTGTATTTTATTCATCCCTTGGCATCTTGATATTGCCATCTCCCCCCACTACCCCACCACTGATTTCAAGGTGATAAAGGAACTGGTGATAAGTCTGAACTGTTTTACCTCTTAAATACATCACAAACCATAGCTGCCAAATCATCTATTGAAGAAAACGTAGGTCACATCATTCACTGTCTGGTGATCACTCTTCTCCAGGTAGATGGTTCGCTGCCATCATCATGACAGGAAGCAGTCCTGTGCAGGTGCTAAGTCGTCCCCCCTCAGATTCTCCCCTGGGAACGCTCTTTCAGCCCATGAGGCATTTTGATGGGTGTCTCTCCTCCATGCTCAGTGCCATTACCAGGCGTCAGATACTTGAACATCAACCCCCAATTCTTTTGAACCATGGCAGTACCAACCCAGGGCCCATGATGATGGGATCCCCTCTGGTTACGGCTCATGAGATCATTTCTTTAAGAACTGCTCGTTGGAGACGTCTGCCTTAAACGATGGGGTTCCCAAATGTGCAGTTCTCCTCAATGGCAAGGTTGTAATCGGCACCCTTCCCATGTTTGTAGGTGCTGGTCACTATCCTCATCCAGCCTCGCTCGCCCCATGAATTCCGGACAAGTCAATACTCCATCCCATCGCTGACACCCCACCCGGCCACGGAAATGATGTGGTTTATGTAGGCCTTGTCATGGTATTCAGCATAGATGCCTCCAGTGTAGTTAGACCTCTTTTCTGTTGCCATCGTACCGCCCCTGATGGGACCGTTTGTGTAGATTTCCGCCATCACCTTTTCCCTCCCGGAGACCGAGCCATAGTCGCCAACTTTCCAAAGGGTGTAGTTCTGGATGACACGGCGCTCTTTGAATTCGGTGCAGGTTCCACGCTGGTTAAACTTGTCACACTCTTGGTCCTTGGCCTGGTCGTTGTTGCGGGTCTCGTCGGGGATGCGGTGCGGGCGGGCGTGCTCCCACCCCTGCAGGTGGTCACCCGCCTCCCAGGAGCCGGCGTTGCCGCCGTCGATGACGTGCTGCATTGAAGGCCACGCCCCCTTGCGCTTGTTGGGGCTCCGGTCGGCCGTGGCGGTGGTGCCGCCGTCCTGGGGGATGTGCTGGCTCCTGGTGACCCTGGCGTAGTTGACCCCATCTGCGTTGCGCCAGTCCCAGCTCTTGGGCAGATCTGATGGGGACAGGTACTCATGAGGCCGGGGGGTATGTCTTGCGCCCCAATTGGGTGAGCTGTTTCCCGCGCAGCGGCCGACAGCCCGGGTGGAAGTGGAAGCCGGCCTGCGCCGCTCCACCAGCAGCAAGAGCAGCCAGAGCAGTGGTGGCAGCCTGAACGACGCCATGGCTCCCGCGCCGGTGCGATCGGACCCCCAGTTCTTGTTTCTTGAATCACATCCTTCCAGAACTCCCCATTTGTTACTTTCGTAGCTATTTGACATCTAAATCTAAGACTAGAAGTGAACTCTGAATCCTCATGTCTCTAAATTTCAAGCGCCCTGCCGTGGTACATAGAACCAGCCTCGATGCAGGAGTAGAAAGGATGCTCGTTGACTTCTGCTGTGTCTGGTCTAAGCTTGGCTTACCTCAGATAGAGTTCTGGCTGCCTTAATTTCAAAAGGTTCCTGCCTTTCCTGAGAACTCAGAGGGGTAACATCCACACCAGGACTTAGACACTGGGCCCTACCACTGTCCACCCTTTGTAACTGTTTTTCTCATTTTGTACCAACTCTTCTTGCTACTCTGCTTCATGTCTTTGGAAACTGTCTCTCGCCAGTTTCACTCAGATGACCTACTAAACTGTTTTCTCTGCTCAGGCTATTAAAATAGAAGTTACAATGGACTTGAGTCTTGGTTAAGCTTTACGTTTGTTGCCATCCGTTAACAGTCTACGCTGGTCTAAGTGATGAACACAGATGTGCCTCTGGAGTAGCTAAAGGCTATGCCGAGAAAATAATATGCTCTCCAGGACCATGGCTTCTTCCCCTAAAATGCATGAGGTTGTGTCTGCACCAAAGATAGAGCAGGGGTTTCAGGGCACAGATCTGACGGGGAGGATGACATTCAGTAAAATTGCCTTTAGCACACAAACTCACAGTTCTATCCAGTTCTCCTCACACCTTGTTTCCTCATAAAATTAGGCAAATATTAATAGCTGCAGAATTTTGGTAATTACACAGTGTTTCATACTGCATCGTATAACAGTATGATTTCCGAGTTAACCTGAGTACACTATTGTATTCCCTGCAGAACCCCAGAGCATAAGGGAGCATCCATATGATTCCCAAATGTCAAGCAAGTGACAATTTGCCTGACTCTGCTCTGGAAAGGCTCTTTTGTAAAATCAGTAAATAAACTAGAAAGTATAGAATTCTATACTTACTATAGTAAAGTATAGAACATACTATACTATACTATAATATAGTATACTATAGAATTTCGGTAACTATAGAATATGCAAAGATAAAATTCAAAAGCTGCTAAAACCTGCTCAGAGGATGTTAAAGTATAGAAAAACAAGTCAACGGCTTTTATATAATGAAATTGCTGCGTTCATTATTGATTCCCTCTTCCAAAAAAAAAGCCACGTTTCTAAGTTCAGTGGCAGGAGAGAAAATACTCATCTCTTCCTGTCATTCCCAGAAGTAGTGCTGGAGAAAATATAACCACCCAGGCGTGTCATTACTACACTGAGAAGGGTACACCCACAGGTGAAGCGGATCCCCAGCCGGGTGTAAGAGGTAATGAGCAGAGCTCTAGTTTGTAGGGAAGCATAAATCACAGAACAGTTGTACTTCAGAAACTGGTTACATTTTAACCAAAGAGCTGATAATTATGTCAATGAGCATTCTACCTTCTCTTTACTATACTCATCTGTTGGCTTACAAAACTAAAACTTATAGATGTTCTTTCCAAAGGCCATATATTTCTGAAAAATGCAGAAAGTTTCACTAAAAAGAGAATACTAGTTTGAAGAAAGCATTTTATGTTCATAATGTTTTTGTTAACATGTGTTCATTCATTATCTTTATATGAAATGGGTTATTCAATTAATTTTTTTTATAAAATTAAAATACAATATATAAGAGGGAAATTGCAGTAAAGAAAGCAAAACTACAAATTGTGGTAAAAGTAGCTGGTGGTGATGGTAAATTTTAGCCCACTAGAAAAGGGGGTCTTTTGACCCCCTTTCAACCAACCTTTATCAGGCACCCTATGTGCCAAACAAACACCATGCCAGATGCTTTAGGAATACAGGAAGGCAGTATGACAAATGGTCTATGCCCTCAAGGCATTTTTCGTTTAATTGGAATGAACAGTGGTATGTAGATATAGATACAAAAATCAATAATTCTAGGGCATGAGCTGTGCAGTGGTTAAAAGTACAGACCTGGAACCAGGTCGCCTCAGTTTGAATCCCAGCTCTATCACTCAAGGCCAGGATTAGAGTGAGACACTCACCTTGGGCACAAAATTTACAAGGGTGCCAAAAACTTGGTGATCAAGATAAATAATATTTTAATGCAATATTTAAAAAAATCAAAATTAATACAGAAAAACTCATGATGCACAAAATAGCAAAAGTTTAAATACAGACAGGCTCCAACAATCCTGTGTCAAGTCATACTGGAGCCCAAAGCAAAAGAAAAAAATGTGTGTCCCTACATAGATGTTTCATTGTATTTTTTAACTGTTTTTTTTTTTTCTGGGACATTGATGTGGTTGAGGAAATATTGAAAATGAAAAAGTAGGTATATTAAAAATCACATTCAGTTTCAATATTTTATTTTTACTCAAAATAGAATTTATTCTAATTTTACTTTCCTGGATTTCAAGGAAGCAAACTCATCACTTACTAGCTTTGTAAACCTGAGTGAGTTTCTTAACCTCTCTGTTCTTAGTTTCGTCCTCTGTAAAAATGGCAGGGCAAACAGCGCTACCTCACAGGGTTGTTGTGAAGGTTAAAAGAGTTATTACGTTTTAAGCACTTAGAAGAGCACCCTATCCAAATTCTCTCCAAGGTACACCTTTGTTATCACTGTATCTTTATTATATAGACAATGAAAGTTTTAGAAGATCAGAGATAAAAGATCAGCTCTAGCTGAGATGATTGGTCACTCATTATCTGATAAATCACTGCACAGGAACATATGCTCCAGGGGGGCTTGCTCACCACCTTATACTTGGGTCTACAATAGGTCAAGCCCACGATAGGCACTTGATTACATATTGCTTCATTGGACAGATGACAATCAGAAAGTTCTTCACAAAGAAGATGGAATTTGAGTTGGTTGGCCTTCATTAAATGATAGGAATAAAATTGCAGATGATGAGGGAAGGTATGATGATATTAAGTGTGCTGAGTTTGAGTTACTAGCAATATATGCAATTGGAAATATCCACTAGTCATATGGAAATGTGAGGTTAGCACCTGGAAGAAAGAACCAAAGTGTAAATTTGGGCATGATTCACATGGTTGTGACAGGAGCATCACATAAGTAGATGCCCTCTCTAGAGGAACAGGTGTGTACAGAGCATAGCAAAGAGCAAAGGACCAAGATGTGGAGACAATGACTAGATGAGTCTGACGAGGAGCTGGGGAAGACATCTTAGAATTCAGGATGACTCGCAAGAAGTAGGAGCCTCCAGGGCTTCCCTGGTGGCGCAGTGGTTGAGAGTCCGCCTGCCGATGCAGGGGACACGGGTTCGTGCCCCGGTCCGGGAAGATCCCACATGCCGCGGAGCAGCTGGGCCCGTGAGCCATGGCCGCTGAGCCTGCGGGTCCGGAGCCTGTGCTCTGCAATGGGAGGGGCCGCGGCAGTGAGAGGCCCGCGTACCGCAGCCTCCAAGTCATATAACATCTCCCTGACTCCAGAGACATCTCTGAAATAAGTGAAAATGATCTGGATTAGATCCTTAAAGGTGCTTGCTAAAAATTATTTTGTGTCTTCCAAAAGCTGATGAAAGTTCAAATGAAACATTTAGCAGTTAATAGCATAGCATGGCAGTCCACTGGTTAGGACTCCGTGCTCTCACTGCTGGGGGCCCGGGTTCAATCCCTGGTTGGGGAATTAAAATTGAGGCCAAAAAAAAAAAAAGCAGTTAATAGAGTATTATTAATATCATATATTTACTTCTAACTACATTCCAGAAAACATATTTACAAGACATTTATTGGCTCATGGGGGATAAGCTGGCATGATATACACTGCTGGTCACCCGACTAAACCTATCCCTTCCTCTCTTGAGAAAACCCAAATTTGGTCCCCATGGCCAGGTGCCACGGAAAGGTCACCAAGCGTCAAGCCCTGAGGCGGTGTTTTCGATTCAATTCTAGCCAATGAGACATGAGAAAAAATGTGCTGGGTGGGGGCATAGTTCTGGGAGAAATTCTCTTGCTAATAAGGAGTGACAGGCAAGAAGTAACCATTCCTTCCCTCTAACTCTGGAAATCCTGCTGGGATTTGGTGCTTAGAAGTGCTTCAGCTGTCTTGGGACCATAAAGGAGGACCCGATGCCTAGAGGGTGGCAGAGAGGAAAGCTGGATAGAACCTAGGTCTTCCATGATGTCACCGAGCCACTGGATTAACCAATTCTAGAACCAACCCATCTCTGGCCTTTTAAATGGAACAATAAATCCCCCTATTGTTTAAGCCCATTTGCATCAGAGTTTCTGTGACTCAAAGTCAATCATGGTTATGGGTTTAAGAAGACCTGACCTTCCCTCATCTAGTGATTCATCAATTTTACCAGAATCCAGCTTTCATATGTGTGGGATGAATTAGACCTGTAAATTCCCCAAATGTGGATCCTTTGCTTCTTGGAATCGGCATCTATAATAAAGAAAAAATTTTAGCATATGCTTGTTTTAAATGTATCAGTAAATTACTAGGCTCACACACCAGCAGAGATACCTCACCTAAGCTGCCTTGCCACCCAGGATTGGAGACTATAATAATAAGTGGACTCTATTCAGAGAAGCAGCTGGAATAAGGGGCTCAGTAAGAAGCTTGATTGTGGATTACATGCTCTTTCATTTGTTACACAAATATTTGTTTCCAGCTGGAGTAGAAGTCCCATATTAATTAGAGCTAGAATTGCTGACTTGACTTACAGAATGTAGACAAGAAACACTCCTCATTCCTTACTCTAAAAAGTTAGAGGGGTAAAGGAGGGAGTGAATTATTCATACCAGAATAGCTTAGAGATGAGGTTGCATCGCTTATGAAACTTTAAGGAATCACAGAGGATAGTGACACCAAATACAAAGCCAATTAACCCTTCTATTTGGCAGCTGATAGCATTTCAGCACTTCCATTTTCTTTTTCCCCCTCATTAATTTTAAATGCTATTGACAAGACTTTTCTTTAACCTATTAATTTGTTTTTATTCCCCTCCCACCCCATGCAATGACTCCTCTCTCCTTTCTACCATTTGAGCAAAGAACAGGTTTCTGTGCTTCCTTGTCTCAAAGGATGCTTGCAGCAGAGCATAAAGCACAAGTTGCCTGCAATATATTTTCCTTCTTGACTTTTGTTTTCAAAAGCTTAAGCCATTGATTAATTTGTGGGGTGCGTGTATGGTAGGGGGGTTGGGGGGACCTGTAAGGGAAACATGAAGAAAGTGGAATGTTCGTCAGACTAAAAGATTCCAGGAGATAGGAGGCAAGGACAGAGGTCTATGGGCCCCTCACGCCTCAGGGCCCAGAGCCATCTCCATAACAGTGCCCTAAGGAGGTGACCAAATGTTCAAAGGCTCAGCTTTATAATACACCTAAAGAGATAGAACTCTAGGCAGTAGCCTTGCCAAAGGTCCCCAGGCTTCAAGTGCCACAGGGGAAAAAAACAGCCAGTAGGTTTGAAGGGACTGTACTTGCCAGGGCAGTGGGTGTCTCAGAGGACACCAATACAGTCCAGGGACTGAAGACCAGAGGGCCTTCCCCTGTATCTTGACACTATGAGACCCAGGGCTTCCCAGGGGTGAGGAGGCTCTGGGGGGCAGTCAGGTATGCCTGTGGGTACATTTCCTTTTTGCTGTGTAGGAAAAGGTGAGGTTGAAATTAAGTTGATTTAAATACATGAAAAAACTCAGTATCCCTTGCCACCTAGGTCTGTGGCCTGGGAGTCACACCTGCAAACATTGACTGTTTAGGTCCCTTACTCAGCGAAATTCCTCTCTCTGTTAAGTTACTTGTGTCCACTTTGGTAACATGCCAGAAACCCTTGACTCTAGACTTGTCTTAAAATCTCTAAGTACAGCGGCTCTCATGTGGAGGGGCACAGCACACGTGGTGCCAGACCATTCTAGATAGAGACCAACTAGCAGCACCAGAAACACCTCTTTGCATTTGAGGACCAGAACATCAGATGGCCCAGTCTAATGCTTGATTGCAAGCAACACAAGACAGCCGTGCTCACTTTTTCTCAGCTGGAGTGTATTGGGAGGATATTGAGGAGTTCATAGGATGAATGGGAGGGCTGGAGGCCAAGGCTCAGGAAACGGGCTGGACACCAAGAGAGGATGGGCAGTAGGGACCACAGCCAAGGTCACACCACAGGACTGTCTGCCCCTGCTAGTACTCCACTGCTGCCCACAGCACGACATCATCGCCACAGGTGGTTTCTGAACGATCTTTGAATCTTTGCTTCACTCCCTTGATATTCAAAGTCCCAGAGAGGAGGGTCTGACTGGCTGAGACTGGTTCCTACCCTGAATGTCTGGGGTAGGGAGGGGGGATCACACTTGATACAGGGTGGAGCACTGCACCTTGACACACAATGTGGCATTGCCTCCAGATGGAAAGGGGGATGCTGAGCAGAAAACAAACTAACCCATAGTCCACTACATTTCCAGCCATTTAGGGAGAACAAAAGGGTGTTAAAGTTTTGAAAGCTCCAGCTTTAAATGAACTACCTTGGAAATATATTTGCCTTATTTCCTGGAATCAAGCCCTGTAAAAGCTTTACGCAGGCTCGTAATTTCACTCCCAGATCAACTTGCAACCCATGACCCTGATTGCTGCCCGGTACTTGGCCCTGGATCGCTTCTCCTGTTGATTTTAGATTACTATAGCAATTCCCCGGCTCAAGAACAGAGAGACCTGCCAAGCACCCCCATTCAGAACAACACTTTCACTTTATCTCTCCCCTTTTACCTCTACCCTTATGCACATGAGTCCTGTTGGCTACCTGGTAAAGTTAAGAGGGAAGATAAGCTTAAGGACTATAGAATTAGAAAGTATTTTCATCTCCCTACTTAGAAGCAGAACTAAATTCTCAGAAAAATAGGAATATGGCCTGTTTTTTAAGCTCTTCAGAGGCAGGAAAACAGTATCCTCGATACATCCAACAGTAAATAAGACACAAACTGTGTTTGAAGATTCAGGAGAAAACAGAAAACACTTGATAAAAACTGGAAGGGAGGGAGGGGAGGGATAAATTAGGAGGTTGGGGTTAACATATACACACTACTATATATCAAATAGATAACCAACAAGGGCCCACTGTATAGTACAAGGAACTATACTCAATATTTTGTAATAATCTGTAAGGGAAGAGAGTCTGAAGAAGAATATATATTTATAACTGAATTGCTGTGCTGTACACCTGAAACTAACACAATATTGTAAATCAACTCTACTTCAATTTAAAAAACAAAACAAAACAAAAAAATGGGAAGGAAGATGCACACACACAGGAGGAAGAGTTTGTCCAAGGGGTCACGACAGTGGCTGGGGACATAGCGTCTCCACATCTATGATTGCTCCTGGCTGCTTCGCCAGCTTTGGGCCACCGGACATAGTGAGCAGACAAAGCCTCTGTTAGAGGTCGAGACCTCTCTCACATCTGTCAGCGCTGGAGGGCAAAAGCCTCAGGATCTGTGTCTGACCAAAGAATCTCCTTTTTTCAATCTTTTTTCAAGAGGTTCATTATGATGTGAGAGGGGAACACACCCTCTGGAAAGGGAAAAACTAAGTGAGGTCTAAGGGCACTGTTCAAAACTACAGCTATGCTACACACCTACAGTGAACACTACAAAGTCTTAGAAAGTATTTATAAGCCATGAATACCAATGCTTAACGGATGCTAATTCATTAATTTTCTTTTAAAAAGAAAAGCTGGGAAATTTTAAGTGAAGGCAAAATCTTTCCAATGCTTCCTGTTCTAATTTTCCTTAACTTTTTCACTCGGTTCACTCTGTATGTGAGGGTCTTGTGTTGTCAGCTGGGCTGAAAGGAGGGCTAAGTCACCCCAGACTGTGATTCCCTCTACCTTCCCCAACCTGTGTGTAACTGAGTGTGCCTATTAGCAGGGCCTTGACAGCCACAGCACCAGTGGCCCCAAAGTTGCCCACTGGCCAACAGTGAACAGGTTCTAGCCAGCCCTCCCTCAGGTTTGGACAGCTGCTTTGTACCTAGCCCTGAGGTGGGGTGGGAAGTCCAGACAAGACGAGGCAAGCTTTTGCCGAGTTCTGTGGATGCATGGGGGCAGGGAGCCTACTCTGGGCTTACTCCACGTTAGGCTACCAAGTGGGAAACCCAGGGCAAAGGTAGAGTCCTGAAGGAAAACAGAGCAAATCTGAAAATTCTAAGGGCTCCACTGAGACACAGAAGCCTGGATGTCCTCCCCACTCCCTTTCCTCATGGCTGATCACTCTGCTAAAGGAGATTCTGCCTCATGCAACAGCAAGTAAGTTAAAACGGAGGAGGAAAGTGAAACGACGTGCGACTGATTTTTCATCCCAGGTGAAGCCACAGTATATAGCAATTATAAATATTATATAAAATATAAAGAAAATATCTAATATTGAAGTTCCTCACAGGATTTTCTTAAATATGATTGACAAGGGCTGAAGGTCATGGAATGAGGTTTTTGTGTGACTCACATTTATTTCTTTCCATTTCTTAGCTGTCACATTCATCCCACAATAAAAGGCTTTCTAGCCTAGTATTACTTCAGGAGCACTAACATTTCTCAGGGGACCTCCCTACCCCAAGGAGTTTTTACTCCATCTCCAAAGAAGATAGAACAATCTCAAAGAATGGGCTTAGTTAAGACATAAATTACTCGGCCATCAATCAGATCTGCATAGATTTGCTATATTAGACCAAGGTGCACAACTGAGGGCAAGCCTTCAGCTAGCCAGAAATTCCCAGGGTGAGTTTTACAAGCAGTGCTGGGACCCTCATGCCTCCATGGCTTTTGTTATAAGTTGTTGTCTCTCTTTTTTTTTTTTTTTTTTTTTTTGCGGTATGTGGGCCTCTCACTGTTGTGGCCTCCTCCGTCGCGGAGCACAGGCTCCGGACGCGCAGGCTCAGTGGCCATGGTTCACGGGCCCAGCCACTCCGCGGCATGTGGGATCTTCCCATACCGGGGCACGAACCCGTGTCCCCTGCATCAGCAGGCGGGCTTTCAACCACTGCGCCACCAGGGAAGCCCTGTTGTTGTCTCTTGATCATGATGTTATGAGGTTCAGAAGGAAGTGAAAAATGACTTCGATTCCAAAATGGAAATGTAATATATGAGTTCAACAAGATCTAGGTACACTACATATTTTAATTTATAAAGATGCTCCCAAACTTTACCAGCCTTCCCTTCCTGCTCAGCAGATCACCCAGCCTCCTGCTTCATAAAGAAGGGAAAGGGCATCAGGACTGATATCTCCCTCCATTTCTCTCCTTTCTACTTCCTAACTTGCATTTTCACTCACCTCCTTCTTTCTAGCTGAAGGAATGTGTACCCCCTCCAAGACCCACATGGTGCTTCTGATAGTATCCCCACCACCTGGAAACCTCAAACCATCGACAGCCCCCATCCTCTTCCTTCTTCATTTTCTCCCTTGTCAGTAATTCCCCCTCTCCCTCTTCTCCCTGAGAAACATGGTCAACGCTCTCCATCCTAAAAAACCTCTCAGTACTACTTCTCACCTTCTCTCTGCCAATCTCCTTGAATCCACTGTCTTCCTGTCTCTTCACCTGCCACTCATGCCACACTGATTGCCCTTAATACTAGCTTTTTTCCCACTTACACTTTCTCCTTTGGATGTTTACATCTATTCTCATGGAGTCACATATTACTTAAAAACTGATAATTCCAAAGATCTACCTTTAGCCTTGAACTCTTGTCTGAGTTCCAAACCATTTCTAAGTGCATACCGGTCATATCCACCTGGGTGTACCAGAGGCATCTAAATAAATAAGTCTAAATCCAAACTCATCCACTGTCTCATCTCTTCTCAAATCCACACCCCCAGAAAATGCCTGAATTTTATCTACCTGAGTAATTTCCAAATATTGGAAATTCTAGTACTTCCCTGATGGTCCAGTGGCTAAGATGCTGCGCTCCCAATGCAGGGGGCCCAGGTTCAATCCCTGGTCAGGGAACTAGATCCCACATGCCGCAACAAAGATCCCGCATGAGGCAACAAAGATCCCACGTGCCACAATTAAGACCCGGTGCTGCCAAATAAATAAATAAATTTTTTTTTAAAAAAGGAAAGAAATTCTATAAACAAGAAAAGACTACATATGTTAAATAATCCCAAAGATATAGAGGCATACGGGGGATATCTGTGACACCCATAAAAACAAACAAGCAAAACACTAAAGAATAACCTAAAGGATTATTGAATAAAGAAACCCCCAGATTGACATATATACAATAATTTGTATAAAATAGATAACTAATAATAACCTACTGTATAAAAAAATAAAAATATATACTACCATAGTAAAAAAAAATTTAATAGCAATTCATATGCACATTATTGTGGTATTACTTGCATTTCCGTATCTCATTCTTTCTGGAGGAACTTAAAGGTTAACTTGATAGTTTAAATTTTATTGATAGATTTCCTTTATGCTATAAAGGCAATACTTTGTGTGTTTATGCTTGGATGCAATCTGCAATAAAATGAAGTAATTTTAAGCCCCCCCCCCCCAAAATACATGAATTACAACAACAACAAAAAAAGAAATCACCAAAGGAGTATGGACAAATATATTAGAATAGTGAATTAATATGGTATCTTAGAGACAACTGGTGAAGATGAGACATCTAATAATTAAGAAGTCATTAACTGATGGTACTTGCTTGGATTTAATTTGCTTAGGCCTACCATTTCCATTTGAAAAGATCAAAGGACATCATTACCTGGAATATGGTATTACTGTTGGCAAAGTGGATTTGCCTGCTGAATCTGCCCAACACAGCAGGAACATGTGCTTCTAGAAGAAAATTAAATGTGATTTGTAGCTTTCCATGCTCACTTATGGTAAGAGCAGACACCATAGTAAGCAAGCCCTAGAAGTACCAGGGGAAAAAGCCAGCAGGAGAAGATGGGTGTCAAAAATCTTCACTTACTCCATGTGCAAACAAAGTTACACACATCACAAATGACAGTCACTTTCTACAAGTGACTCCGAGATATAAGAGAACTGGATTCTAATCAATATTCACCAGTCCCCAGCTCTAACGTGTATATTATTCAGTGACCTTTGGCAAATGATTTAAATTTTCTGAGATGATTTCCAGACCTAAAAAAGGACTGTCACACAGTTGCAAATCACTCGACAAAATCAAGTTCAAGCTCAAGCAAGATAGTTAAATGTTTGAGATTCACAGTCCTGCCAACTGACTTGTAGAATGTTCAAATATAACTTTCCAGTTGCCAAAAAATGGAATCATGTTAGCTTACACTTCTAGGAAATGTCAAATGAGGCAATTTGGAAAATCCACCTGCTGTGCCTAAGCCTGAATCTAAAACAATAAATGGTCCATTTTTCTCTGGAACTTGAATTCTACTGAATTAATCTTGTTACAAGATGAAAGCCTGAAAGTAAATATGATGAATCACTCCTCCTACCACCTCTGTGTGTGGTGCTAGCACGGCTCCCCGCGTTCCCCCCAACACGGCTCTAGTCAGGAGCCAAGCATCTGAAGCAAAGTGTGATCAACAGATGCTCGTTTCCATAATTGGCACTTTTCCAGTAGCCAACCCCAAATTTAATTAGCCACTTATCTGAAGCAGAAAAGGATTTCTAAAGCATTCTAGTAACCTGTGCTCATTCTTTCCTCTGGTCCATACCCCAGCCCCATGTGCCTCCTCACCCAGAAGCTTTTGTAGTATGCATATCAAGAACAGGATGTGTGCTAATTCTTAATGTAAATAAACAGCTCTCAAAAATGTCCTTGAGATTGTCCTACTAGAGAGAATAATATTCCATTGAACTGAAGACCACATATGGTACCTAGGAAGGACAGGAGAAATGAGGCTGCACGTGTAACTCAGTGCTAGCACATCAGCACTTTACCTGGGTTAACTCACAACTTGTTTACTATAACCTACCCAGCTCTGGACTCCCTCCAACCTGCGGTTGTATCCCACATGGTCCCAGTGGCTGCGCTTATTTAATATTGCCTGAGCAATAACCTCACCCCACTCTTTACTCTGTTGATCTCATATTCAGCGAGTTCTGTCATAGCTCCAAATCTCTTGGAACAAAGAAACTGTCTACACTTAGTCCTCTTGACAACTATCTGCTATATGATGGGTTTTCCAGGACCCCATGTGACTTCACAGTCACCTCAGGGGGTCTCGTTGGCTCAGGGGGCTGGTGTCAAGCTGAAGCAGAAGGTATAGATGCCCATGGGGTACTGGCAGATGGTGAGGGGAGGTTAGGCCGAGCACTACCAGCTGGGGCCATGTTCCTCTTGCCTGCCCGGCACCTTTGCCCTGTTTCCTGGGAGCAAATCTCCTCTTGGTGGTGGTGAACCCATCCATGTGGTTCAGTCAGCTGACCTCCCCCCCACCTCCACCCAGAGCACCCAATTTCTCCAAGGCCACAGTGACTACGATAAAGTTGGACCTGTGACCCAGGTCAAGCCAAACCTCTTGAAATCTGGGTTCTCAGATAAGGCTTTCTCCCTGCACTGAGCTAAAAGAATGTGAGTCTTGCTTACCACTGGAGAGAATCTATCTACCAGGTGGAGGCGGGGGCCTTCCCATACCACACCATTTGAGCCTTGCATCCAGCCCTGCCTGGAGCCTGGATTTCACTTCCATGAGCTAATCAAGTCCCATGTTTGCTTAAGCTACATAGGATGTGGTTCTTTCCCTGAAAGCCTCCTTACTAATAAACACCTAATCTCATCCCCTCCCCAGTTTCTGCCTAACTTATTTAGATGACTATCCTCCTTCCTTCTGTGGTCTTTGCCTAAAATTCTCCATATCTTCCCCTCCAGCCCTTTAAACTCAGGTCAGAACCTAACTATTAAAGGGACACTTCCTATAGTAACACATACCCGCCAAAGCCTTCCAGCCTTTGATGTATGCCTACATGAAAACATTCCATCCCATAATCATATCCTAAGTGCTATTCCATAAGACCCATTCTTGCTCTATCATTTTTCTTTAACCAAGAGGTTTTAATTGGTGGAAAAAAGAGAAGATTCTCATTTTAAAGTGTCCTAGCTTTTGAAAATGAAACCCCATGGTGAAATACAGTGAGGATCCAAGCTGTGTGCATGTGTTTTTTTAATAAGCGCTAGCATTTGAACGCTTATTGTATGCCGAGCAGTGTGCTGAGCACCTTACATGAATTTTTCATTAATCCTTACAAAAACCTTATGTGCTGGGTACTTTTTCTCTCCTTTTTTTTTTTTTTTTTTTTTTTTTTGCGGTACGCGGGCCTCTCACTGCTGTGGCCTCTCCCGTTGTGGAGCACAGGCTCTGGACACGCAGGCTCAGCAGCCATGGCTCACAGGCCCAGCCACTCCGTGGCATGTGGGATCTTCCCGGACCGGGGCACGAACCCGTGTCCCCTGCATCGGCAGGCGGACTCTCAACCACTGCACCACCAGGGAAGCCCTTCTCTCCTATTTTAAAGAAGGGGTATTAAGGCTTCAAGAGGTTAAATAATCTGCTCAAGGTCACCCAGCTGGTAGGCTGAAGTCTTTGCACTGAGTGAATCCACAGATCCTTCTTACCATCCCTAACCCCCTAACTCACACACCAGGGATCAGTCATTTGCCTTCTTGGAACACCCCAATGAGGCTTCCACTGAAGTTGCTCTGCACAAGTACCTCAGTACTAGCAGGTCAGCGTTTTAACTGAGTTAACGTAAAGCTCTTCTACTGTGACCTACCCACCACTGGACCTCCTCCAACCTGCAGCCAGATCCCAGGGGATCCCAGTGGCTAGGATCATTTAATATTGCCTGAGCAGCATTAAATTATTCATTTTATCAATCGTATTAATATCTATTTTTAGACTTAAATGAAATATGCTTGGTTATTTTCCTTCCTGGTCCACAGCAATTCTAAAGGAATGAAAACCTCGAAGTAACTGTGAGGTGAAGGCCGAGCCCAGAAAACAGTGAGAGCTGGCTGGGAGAGTTAGAAGGAGCCTGAAAAGCTATTAAAGGAGCCACGGGAACTCTAGATGTGCCCAGTGCCCCCCTTCCCACGGCTCTTCATTGCCTGATTCACAGCCAGCCCTCAGAGCAAGGAGCCCACCTTCTATGGACCCTGAAGGGCACCATCATCACATGAAGTGGGTCCTCCAGTGCACTGGGGGCAACATACAGCCCTGCAGCATTGGCAAACATGTGAATCTACTAAAAAGCTTATGTGGGGATTAAGTAGATATTCTTTTTTATGAATATGCAATCATCAAACTGTCCTTAAAAATATCTCAGTTCATCTTGGCTCTTCCCTAGTTGGTGGTTTTGAAGCCAGGAATCACATCTAATATATCTAACTTCATAATGTGTCATATAGTGCTTAATGCCCAAATGTCTTTATTACATAGATAATGAGTTCTGTTTCTTTCTGTGATGAGCCAATTGTACATCCTTATTTTAAACACTGTCCAACTTATAAATGTTTTATTTTAGATATCATTCCAGAGAAGTCATTCCCTGAAACTTAAATGTTTAACTTAGAGAAGGGCACCTCAAAAAAAAGGGCACCTCAAAAAAAGAAAGAAGGGGGCTTCCCTGGTGGCGCAGTGGTTGAGAGTCCGCCTGCTGATGCAGGGGACACGGGTTCGTGCCCTGGTCCGGGAGGAACCCACATGCCGCGGAGCGGCTGGGCCCGTGAGCCATGGCCACTGGACCTGCGCGTCCGGAGCCTGTGTTCCTTAATGGGAGAGGTCACAACAGTGAGAGGACCGCGTACAGCAAAAAAAAAAAAAGAAAGAAAGAAAGAAGGGCACCCCAGTCCCTTTATCAGCACCCATATATTTTTATTTGCCCACAGATCCAAGAAGGCTAGAACAAGAATAAGAAGAGTAGGGAAAGTATTTTAGAAACTGGGACAGGTAGTGAGAAAAAGTAGAGGAGAGAGAAAATCTGTATCAAATGTAAGCATAAATGGTTATCTCAGGAAAGAAGGAAATCTCTCCCCACACACCCCTTACTTCCATCTCTACTCTACAGATATTAAAAAAAAACATGATATTTTTGTATCAAACTTTGTAGAATTCTTGTAGCCAGCCTCCAAGGTAACATCAGTGACTCTTGCCTGGTGGTATTCACTCTCTTGTGTAGTGTGTAGTGTGTGTGTGTGCGTGTGTGTGTATTGAGGAGGTGGGTGGGCAATGCATATGTGCTTGTATGTCCATGATTGGAGGGGAAAGATTAGGGTTTAAAAGTTTAAAAGCATATTCATGAAAGAAAATTAAAACATAGGTAGAAGAAAATTACTTGAAGTCCAGGCCCTCATAGAACAGGAATTCACATTGTTGTTTACTTCCCTCACCTCTTTTTGCCTACCCAGGCTTGCTTGTTTGTACAGCATCAGGAGTTCTTGACAATGACAAAGGATGAATCAATGGTCAAGCCTAGCCTTGACAATCCTAGCAAAGGATTTGCTTGACTACATTTTTTTCTCTTAAGATTCATTCTCAAAGGTACAGAAATGAGTTATAAAAATGTGTGTATAAATATGTATAAAGGGCACTTTAGTAAAATACTTTACAAGCACTTTCAGCACTTCCTGTGTACACCACACCAGAGCAGCTGTTTCCGGGAACGCTAAAGAAGATAGTTTCCACCCTTAGCGTCTAAATCTGACTTTATACTGCTACTCAGCTAACATCAAAACTCATTTGTTTCATTGGGAGCACGTGGCCATATTGTTTTGATCTTTTGATAAAGTAGATGATTTTCTAAAAATTTAGATCCTCCATTATTCTATAATGCATAGAGACCTTGAATAGAATCTCTATGTGTATAAAATTTTGTCTTATTTCTAGTTTTCACCTCACTGCTGGAGACAGGAAATATCAAGCTGGCTTAAACAGAATCAGGTCAGATGCTTCTGTCTTCAGTTAATAGTGAGAAAAACCCTAATAGTTTAGGGCCTGCTTTGTACCTAGCATTTTACATAGATTATCTTTAATCCTTACAACAGACTTAGAAGGTAATATTAACCCCATTTTACAGATAGGAAAAATATGGTTCAGAGGGGTTAAGTAACTTGCCTAAAATCACCCAGCTTGTAAGTCCTGGAGCCTGGATCGGAAGATCACTCTTTACCTCCAAAGCCTTTGTTCTTTTCATAGCACCACCTGGCCTATTAAACAGGGCTTTTATTTTCCATCTGATCTCAAGGCCTCCTGTTACCTGCAGCAAAATAGCTTTACAGGTCTTTGTCCTCCCACAAGAAAACTGAAACATCTCACGAGCAGTAGTGAGTTGAGGTCTGTGGGCAGGGTGTGGGCCTTAGAGGGGACGCACAGACACAGCCAGCACACCTCACTCAGCCTTTTCCACACAAACAGAAGTGGAAGCCAAACACCTTGCCTAGAATGTTTAATTATTAAAAACTCATAAGTTCTTCCTCAAAAAGAAGGGAGAAGGTTTACTCACAAGAGTTAAAATAGTCATAGAACAGATCAGATACAGTAGCTTAATCTTATTACTTAATCTCTTTCATTTTTTCCGGGTGCTTATTTCCTGGGCCAACATGTTTTTTTTTGCTTACAGAGTCACCAGTTGATTTGTTCCTTTTAGAAACTCTCCATTCCTTGGTTTTCAGTAACTTACCCTTCCTTCTCTATAGTTGGAATGAGGAGTTTAAACATTCCCACTCTGAAATGGTGTCGTTAACTATTCAGATTCCTGATAGCTATAGAGCACCCATGTGCCAGACACTGTTCTTGGAAATTTGAGGTGCTTTCTCTCTTGAATGCAACTTCCTGTCTGGCAGATATTGAGGTAAGGGTTCAAGTTTGGTGTCCCTCCTTCAAATACAACTTCTCTAGTCATTGACTTGTTTCAACAGTGGTTTCTGAGCACCTACTAAGTACCAGGCTAGTAATTCTCAGTGTAATTAGTTAGTCAGTAACTGCTACTCTGCTAGTTTGGCTGCAGGTCCAGGAGTACATGAATAAAAAATACATGAATAAAATAATGCTCATCATGATAGCTAACACTCATACAGGGCTTAAGAAGGACCAGGCACAGTTCCAAGGGCTTTATGTATGTTAAACCATTTGATTCAACACCAACCCTCATTTTACAGTTAAAGAAACTGAGGCACAGAGAGGTTAAGATACTTGCCTGAGCTCACACAGCTTGTAGAACCAAGATCTGAAGCCAGGCAGCTGGGTTCCAAGTCCACATTCCTAAACATTGTGCTACATTGATTCTCATATGATTAGTTTAATGGTAGCCCAGGAATGTTGTTATTTAAAAAGCAGACAAATGTTTTCCCCAAATGCCAACCCCAGCAAAAATCATTTATGTAACTATATTTTACCTCTCATAGTCATGAGCAAAGAAATGGTTAAAATGAGCTGCTTCATGTGTTCTGTAATTCTGAGCAGTTCTGTATGTTGAGTGCACCCATTACTTAGCAGAATGTGACTGCTGACTCTGCAGAAGAATCACACTGAAGCTGAAGCTGAAGTGGTGATAATTCAAACTTGACAAGCTTGGAGAGACTTGAAAAGCCAGGCATGTTATTAGCATTTAATGGCATCAAGTATTTAATAGACCATAGTTGAAATTATTACAAGAATGAATCTCAATAAATCAGCAGATTCCAGGAATATTTGGGGGCTAAGAATTTTTAAAGTATTTTACATATAAGAAGTGGTGGTTATTCCTGGAAATGAATCCCTTAAGTTGACAAAAATAGGTGTTCATTTTTTTTTTGACAGAATAGTTTTAGGTTTCTTAAAATGTTTATTTTTAGAACGGTTCAACTAAAGCAAAAATAATTTTTTTTTTGTTTTGTTTTTTGTTTTTTGTTTTTTGCTGTACGCGGGACTCTCACTGCTGTGGCCTCTCCCGTTGCGGAGCACAGGCTCCGGACACACAGGCTCCGCAGCCATGGCTCGCGGGCCCAGCCGCTCCGCGGCATGTGGGATCTTCCGGGATCGGGGCACGAACCCGTGTCCCCTGCATCGGCAGGCGGACTCTCAACCACTGCGCCACCAGGGAAGCCCAGCAAAAATAATTTAAACCTTAAAAAATTGTTCAACACTACATTGTTCTAAAGATACAACACAGACTTGTTAAATAATGAGAAAAATAAAAATTAACTTTCTAATTATCATATAAAGACGTGTGACACTGATTGTTATATAAAGTAAAAAATAATGACAATTGCATATCAGCTCAATATAATCCTTATGAAAGATTTTTAAGTCTCGATGTAAGTAAATTCTATTAGTTCCTACCTATGAGTCAGTGTTGGTAGAACTGGCATGCTAGGCTGAGACTAGGATACTAGAAGACTATTTTACTGAAAGAAGTACTAAAAATAATGTACATTCCTTTCTTGTTCAATTCAGTATGTCAGTGACCCCTAAAAAATGAGGGAGACCCAAGTCATTTCCAGTTGGAAGATGTCACATAAAATTGGCATTTCCGGGCTTCCCTGGTGGCGCAGTGGTTGAGAATCCGCCTGCTAATGCAGGGGACACGGGTTCGAGTCCTGGTCTGGGAAGATCCCACATGCTGCGGAGCAACTAGGCCCGTGAGCCACAACTACTGAGCCTGCGCGTCTGGAGCCTGTGCTCCGCAGCAAGAGAGGCCACGACAGTGAGAGGCCCGCGCACCGCGATGAAGAGTGGTCCCCGCTTGCCACAACTAGAGAAAGCCCTCACACAGAAATGAAGACCCAACACAGCCAAAAATAAAAAAAATTTAAAAAAAATTTGCATTTCCATCATCTCTCAAAAACCACCCAAAAAAAACCAAAGGAAAGGAGAAACTGAAATAAAAATCTCATCTTAAAAAAAAAACCTGTTTTCAATTTAACCACAAAATAGGTGGAAGGGGTACAAAAGCAGTAGAGTTTGAGCAAAGACATGAAAGGAAGCTGAAAGAGGGCACCCAAGGCTACATATCTCAGAAAGAGCTTAATAGTGCAACCAATGAGATGCACATACTGAGGTGAAAAATCAATAGCTCCGTTTGTACAACAGTGGAAGTAAGGTGGTGTTCTGGGTTGAATTGTGTCTCTCCAAAAGATGCGTTGAATTCCTAACCTCGGGTATCTATGAATGTGACCTTATTTGGAAATAGAGTTTGCAGACATAATCAAGGTAAAATGAGGTCATCCTAGATTAGGGTGCGCCCTAATGCAATGACTGGTGTCTTTATAAGACAGAAGTTCGGACACAGAGACACAGAGAGGAGAAAGCCATGTGAAGATGAAGACAGAGATTGGAGTGATGCATTTACCAGCCAAGAAACACCAAGGTTGCTGGCAGCCACCAGGAGCTAGTATGGAGGCATGGGATGGATTCTCCCTCAGAGCCTCTAGAAGGAGCCAACCCTGCCAACACCTTGATTTCGAACTTCTAGCCTCCAGAACTGTGACACAATACATTTATGTTGTTTTAAGCCACCTGATCTGTGGCACTTTGTTAGGGGAACTCTAGCTGTCTAATACAGATGGGTAGGCTGGTAGCATGAGTTTCCCTGGACCTAGTTGTTGTTTTTTTTAACTATTATATTTATTTATTTATTGGCTGCACCCTGCGACATGTGGGATCTTAGTTCCCTGACCAGGGATTGAACCCGTGTCCCCTGCAGTGGAAGCACAGAGTCCCAACCACCGGACCATCAGGGAAGTCCCAGCCTAGTTTGGTTTTGAGTAGCAGAGAAGGTAGAACTAAACTAGAATCCCACAAACAAGCTGTATTCACAGGAAGTCATATGTTCATAAGGAGAGAAAAGAGACTACACTGTGAACAGCTCTGCACTGACTATCTTCACTGGCTGGGGAGGAGAAAAGGCTAAAATATCTCACATGCAAAACCCTGGGTCAAAAGAAAAATTCTCCATGATATAGAAGGTGTCCTTGACCTCTTCACAAATAAATAAATATTTATATATTTATTTATTTGTGAATAAATAAATTTATTTATTTCCTATAAATAAATATTTAACATAGGAAAAATTCTCCTCACTCAAAGATGAGGAATGAAAAAGGAACCAACAAAGATATAGGGAAAAAATGAAAAATGAACAGAAAAACAAATGCTGATGAATAGTCACCATGAAAATGGTACCTCAGAGCAGATGAAAATTCTGAACACATATTTTGCCTTAAATTTTTAAAAAATGTAATGGAGCAGTTGTTTTCAGAAAGCAAGCATGAAATAAAGAAAACACTCAGAGAAGTTGGGGGTGAGATGACTGAAGGAGCTGAAACGTAAGCTGACAGAGCTCAGGAAAGAAGTGAATGAAAAAGAAAAAATAAAACCATGGTAGAAATGTATGCAAAACCAGAAACAGGGTAAGGGTAAAAAGATACAGTATGGAACATAGCGGTCAGAAATGTGAAAAAGGTACAAATTGAAATGTAAACAAAGATCAAAATGTTCAGAGAGAACTTTATAAATATCAGAGCAGGAGTAGGCATTCAATATTCACAAAATAAAAGGACCTGAGGACAACAACATGAATAATGGAAGAGAACAGACAGTTAAAGATATATTTCAAGAAAACTTTCCTTAAGAAAAGAAGACGAATTTACAAATTGAAATTGCATAGCATATCCTACAAAAATCTTGACTCAGAATGTTTACCAAACTTTGAAATTTAAAGATTTTAAAATAAATATTATTTGATCAGCCAAGGGGGTTGGGGGTTAAAGGGAGGAATCAAGACATTTATAAGGGAGAAAAATCAAATTAGCCCCAGATTTCTCTGTGACGTTTAATATTAGAGAGTGTAGTGATACCTGGAAACTTCTCCCAGAAAGAAAGTATATATTCCAAACTGTCATTCACTTCTAAAGGCAGTAAGCAGTTTTGAATATGCAGACACTCAGGAAATACTGTTTCCAAGAGCTCTTTCAGAAGAAACTATCAGAGGACAAATTTCAGTCAACTAAGACATAAACGGAAAAACTGCAGCAAAGAACCGCCTGTGAGCCCTAAATCTATTTAGTTGTGGGACTAGAACTAAAACAAATGTGGGAATTATGGTTATAGAACCAAATGTAAATGCTAAAAGCTCTGCCAAGGGGAAACAATGTGAATAAAAAAGTTGAGAGGGAAATGGAAAAAGGTAGGAGGTAAAGAATATTAATTTCTCCATTTTTTCTAGCTGTGGGCCACAAGATTTCTTTAAACTGAGAAATCAATTAATGAGAATATAGGAATAATTGTTACCCCCCAAAATGATATAATCTTTTTATAATAATATAATATAGATAATAGATAATTTAACTAAAATTAGTTGTAAAAAGAAAGGGAAGGGAGATAAAGAGGATGTACAGTATAATAATCTTATCAGTGTTCACAGTAGAGAATTAACAGATATTGACTGAAGAAATAGAAGATTAAGGATAGTATTAATCATCCTTAATAGAAAACTCTTGAATCAAAGAGGAAATAAAAATTGACATTTCAGAATACCTGAAATACAGCAATAATAAAAACACTACTAATCAGATCTTAGAGGTACAACTAAAACAGTGGTCCCAGGGAATCTCATAGTCTTTGATAACAGTTATGCCTAAATAAAAAGGAAAGAAAAAACAAAAACTTTAAACTCTGACAACTCAATATGTTAAGTTTATTTATTTTTGTTTGTTTCTTTTCTAAGGAAAACAGAATTAAGCAATAAAGATAAAAGTAGAGATTAGTGAATTAAAAACCAGAGAAAATGTAGAAATAAATCTCAAGAACTGTTCCTTTAAAAACAAACAAAAAAAGGCAAATAAAATCTTGTCTAACAGATCAAGGGGAAAAGAGAAATCGAATACACAAAATAATTGAAACATAAGGGAAAATAGTCACAGATACAGAAGAAATTAAAACACTCATGAAAGTTGACTTTGCTCAATCTTTCAAATAAGTTGGAAAATCTTGATGATGTGAATACTTACCTAAGAAAGTGTAATTTAACTAACTTCCCAAGAAGAGACAGAAAACCTAAACAGACCAACTGTAGAGAAGAAAGAAAGTGGTCAAACAGCTCTCCCACTCAAAAAGCACATGTTACAATCAACTGGGAAACTTTTGAAAAATTTAGACGCCCAGGCTGTGCCCCAGACCAATTAAATCTATATCTCTGGGCGACAGCAGTAGTTTTTAAGCTCCCCAAGTGATTCCAATATTTAGCCAAAGCTGAGAACCACAATATTAAATTAGTAAAGATATTGAAATACTATTTAAACTGCTCCCTTGCATAGAAAAATAAAGAAAATTATTATTAATCATTTACAAAGTAAATTCTTACTTTGTAATATTACTATTACTATTATTACTTTGTGTATTAATTTATAATAATTAATAATTATATTAACTGCAATTAATAATTTATAATATTATTAATAGTGTTACTTTGTAATAATATCAATTAAGATAACACCGATGCCAAAATATGACAAAGATAGCACAAAAAAAACCCAACTACAGACCAATGTTATTGATGATTATCAATGCCAAAAAGCCTAAACTGAGTGTCAGCAAACAGAATCCAGTACCGCATTAAAATGATAATACACCAAGTGGGTTTCTTTCTAGGAATACAGGTTTGGTTTAATATTAGAAAACCTATTAATATAACTCACCATATTAATAGATATAGGGAGAAAAATCATATGTATGATCATCTCTATAGATGCTATAAAAGGATTTGATAAAAATGCAGTATCACCTCTTGATTAAAAACTCTCCCTAGAATAGGAATAGATGAATACTTCCTTAGTGTGACAAAACTGATTTCTCTCCTGGGACTTCCCTGGTGGCGCAGTGGTTGAGAGTCCGCCTGTCAATGCAGGGGACACGGGTTCAATCCCTGGTCTGGGAGGATCCCACATGCCACGGAGCAGCTACACCCGTGCGCCACAACTACTGAGCCTGCGCTCTGAAGCCCACGAGCCACAGCTACTGAAGCCCGAGCACCTAGAGCCCATGCTCTGCAACCCGGAGAGGCCACTGCAATGAGAAACCCCAGCACCGAAACAAAGAGTAGCCCCACTTGCCACAACTAGAGGAAGCCCACACACAGCAGCAGAGACCCAACACAGCCAAAAATAGATAAATAAAATAAATAAATTTAAAAAATTGATCTCTCTCCCCATCTCAAAGCTGCATAGTGAGAACATGCTGGCTCTTCTCCCCACTCTGGGTCTTTACACTAGCTGAGTCCTTCTTAAACACTTTGCTCCCAGATCTCCCCAAGGCTGATTCCTCCTCCATGTTTGGGTGGTAGTTCAAATGGTACCTCCTCTGAAGGTCTCCCATGACAATTCAGTGGAAGCATTTCACTCTTCCAAAATATCCATTTGTTCATTTCTTTATTCACTGTCCTCCCTCATTAGATTAATCTCCAGAAGAGCAGGATTTGGCCTGTTATGGCACCACCACGTTGCCTGCGCCTGGATCAGTGCCTGGCTTGTAGTGGGCACTCAATGAAGTGGGTAGGGGGAGGAGAAATCCTTCTGGAATACTGAACCCAAAGCACAGGCTAGTGGTGGCCAACACAAAAGCCTTTTTATGAAAAATAAAATACTGTGGTTTGTGAGGGTTTTTTAAACATTTAAAATCGGACAATGCGATATCTGCAACTTAAAGCACTTCTTTATTATGCATTACATCTCCATCACTCAAGAGTTTCTTTATTTGGCAAAGTCCACCTGCTTTGAAGCACATGATTTTCATCAGCTACATTTCTTCTCCTTGGAAGTAGCCATAAGAGGAATTTAAATCTGATTTAGAAAAGAGCCTGCCACCTTCATCAGCTGGTTTCTCTTCGCCATCCTCCATTTCCTCCCAGTCAGTGGGCACCTCAGCCATCCCAACTGACTGATCTTTCTGTTTGCCCACCTTGGCTGTCATTATGTGCTAAATCAACACAAAACCTCGGATTCAGAATGAACTAGAATGGTCCTAGCTTAATTTGGCCTTTTCTGGGATAAAGATGTCCCGCAACCCACACTCCTGGTCTATTAGGTCTATTGAATTCCAAACTAGTTAAGTGAAAAGAGGACAAGCTTGATGGTGAAATGTGTGTTGGCACAAGTATTATTGATGTACCGGTCTTCTGCTAACATAACAGGAATTTTTCTCAATCTTTTAAAAAAGTCAATAAGGCTGAGTTTATTTCAAGATCATAAGAGAGGTGGAAAATCCTGAATCCTGGGTAGGGCACACATCTGGCTCCATACCCGACATCCCTGGGAATATCCATCGTGAACAAGGCAAAATGTGTCAAAATATACCACCATTTACCTAATTTTTTAAGTGAGTTATATCTAGGTTGAGGGCCACTCATTGATTTCCTGAGAAATCGATTAAATGAGACATTAAATGAATTTTGAAAAGTATGACACATTCCCCCTGAGAGGAAATGATTGAACATTTATGTGAGATATTAATAGGAAAGGATACATCCAGCCAGAGCAAATTAAAGAAAGTCTAAGGACATTCTACCCCCACCCCCAAAAATATCTTATCATGAAAATTTTAAACAAACAGCAAAGTTGAAAGAATTTTGTGATGAACACCTATGTACCTTCTGCCTTGATTCAACCATTTCTATTTTATTATACTTGCTTTATCATCTTATCCATCCCTCTAGCATCATTAATCCATTTTATTTTTTGATGCTTTTTTTTTTTTTTTTTCTGGCCGCTACGCACTGCTTGTGGGATCTCAGTTCCCCAACCAGGGGTTGAATCCAGGCCACTGCAGTGCCGAATCCTGACCACTAGACCACCAGGGAACTCCCGTTAATGCATTTTTAAAAATTATAGACAACAGTACACTTCCCCCTAAATACTTCCTCCCTATTATTAACTAGAATTCAGTATTTGGTTATAGTTTTTATGTAAAATTTATATACAACGAATACACACTTTAATGTTTGCTGAGTTTCAACAAATGCATATATTTACTGAGTTTTAACAAGTGCATACACCTGTGTAACCCAACCTCTATCAAAATATAGAACATTAATATTACCCCCAAAATTTCCCTCATGCCCCTTCCCAGTTAATCCACACTTCCATGCCCTTAGAAGCTATAAATATTCTGACTTTTTCCACCATAGATTAGTTTTGCTTGTTCTAGAATTTCACATAAATGGAATCATAAAGTATGTACTCTTTTGTGTATGGTTTCTTTTGCTCAGCATAATGTTTTTGAGATTCATCCATGTTGTTTTATATATCAGTGATTTATTTTATATTGCTGAGTTGCATTCTGCTAATACCACAGTATATTATTCCATTCTCATATTAATGGATATATAGGCTATTTCCATTATAGATAAAGCTGCTCTGAGCATTTTATTAATGTTTTCATTTTTCTGGGACCCAAGTAGCTATGTTTAGTTTTATAAGAAACTGCCAGACCTTTTCCAAAAAGGATGTACATTTTACATTCCCACCCACAATATTTGAGCATTCCAGTTGCTCCACATCACCACCACCATTTGGTATTGTCAATCATTTTAGTTTTAGCCTTTTGGTGGGTGTGTAAGCAACTTTATTTTTTAATTAAAATATTCTTCCTATTCCAAAAAATATTTGCCGGTGACTAAAATCCATTTAAGATGAAAAAGCAAACACAAAAATCAGAGTGAAGTAAGAACAAGCATCCATAGGTTTGATGAGTCCAGGAAATATTAGTACAAAAAAATAAATGCATGAAGTAAGTGCTTTGTAATTATTGAAGGTGGTTCACTTCATCAGACTCTGAGCATCTTAGTGGCCAAAACAAAGAGGAAAACATGACCAGTTACAGGATTTATGCTGTCCTTATGGTGAAAACTTATTAGCTGTTCAGGACAAGGAGTTTATCCTGATACTGGGCATAAGGAATCTCTCCTGCAGGTTCTCACATAGAAGACCTTGAGTGATTCTGTAGTACATACTCTCAACTGTGTGTTCTATGATAAATATACATTGTGTATCAAATTACCCTTTTAAGTATAACATCCCTCAATGCAATCCAAAGGCATATAAGAGGTTATGACTCGAGAACAACCCCAAGAAATGAAGTGCAGCAGAGACTGTGAGCATTACCTCTCATACCAGAACTGAGATCATGCAAATCACCTTTTCTATTTTTTTTCCTCTGCCTAATAGTCTCTGTCTTATCTGAATTGATCCCTTTAATTCAAAGAATTGATGCACATTAAATTAATTTCAAAGTATTCATATTTATTTATTGAAACATTATACTCTTATCTTTTCCCAAAAAATTATGTGTAATATTTCCTTTGCTTGTACGTTTTCAGAGATGATCCTACGACCTCCCCAACTAGATTATAAATTCCCAAGGGCAATGGCCATTTTTATATTGCAGTCAACAGTAAATGTTGACTAAGATATTACTGGTAGAGAAGAAAATATGACATAAATATAAGCATTATGCCGTTATTCATGTGCAGCGTAACATTTACATTAAAATAGAAAATGTTTTTTATGATGCTAGGATAATACTGAAACACATGTAGAATACCATAAATCTGGTATAGTAGAAACCTAAACATAAAACCGTTTAGAAGTCAGCATTATTTTGTATATCCAATTATCTTTTTAGTTATTTCCAAGTTAGGTCTTTAATCACTTTGCTCTCAAAAATTCTGAGAGGGAAGTCTTTTTATTTGAAAAATTCTTTCTTAATTGATTATAAGTATGCATAATACTTAAGGTACTCCTTCAGTATTAAATATTATCACCACCTTACTATGATGACAAAAGCTACTGGTGGCAAACACTGCATGCTGGCTGACCAGCCAACATTTCCAACACCCTTCTCCCTTGCCTGCCTCTACTGAAGAAGGTATAAAAGTTAAAAACTCAATTTCCTCGTTGTCTTGGCAGCTTCGTGTGCTCACATGACACAGTTTGACCAATAGGACACAGGTGAAAGTGTGCTGCATATTTTTTTAAATTGAAGTATAGTTGATTTACAATATTGTGTTAGTTTCAGGTGTACAAAATAGTGATTCAGTAATTTTTGCAGATTATATTCCATTATAGGTTATTACAAGATACAATTGTAATTGTATACAATTATGCAATTGTAATAGATACAATTATACAAGGTATAATTCCCTGTGCTATGCAGTATATCCTTTTTGCTTTTCTATTTTATATATAATAGTTTGTATCTATTAATCCCATACTCCTAATTTGTCCCTCCCCAATTTCCTCTCCCCTTTGGTAATCACAAGTTTGTTTTCCATGTCTGTGACTCTGTGTCTGTTTTGTATATACATTCATTTACATCATTTTTTAGATTCCACATATAAGTGAATAGTATTTGTCTTTCTCTGACTTATTTCACTAAGCATGGTATTCAGGTCCATCCACATTGCTGCAAATGGCATTATTTCCTCCTTTTTCATGGCTGAGTAATATTCCATTATAGATATATATATATATATATATATATATATATATATATATCTCACATTTTCTTAATCCAGTCGTCTGTTTGTGAGCACTTGGGTTGCTTCTATGTCTTGGCTATTGTAAATTGTTCTGCTTTGATCATTGGGATTCATGTATCTTTTCAAATTAGTGTTTTTGTTTTTTCTGGATATATGCCCAGGAGTAGAATTGCTAGACCATATGGTAGTTCTATTTTTAGTTTTTTTTGTTTTTGTTTTTGTTTTTGCGGTATGCGGGCCTCTCACTGTTGGGGCCCCTCCTGCTGTGGAGCACAGGCCCCGGATGCGCAGACTCAGCAGCCACGGCTCATGGGCCCAGCCACTCCACGGCATGCGGGATCCTCCCAGACCGGGGCATGAACCCGTGTCCCCTGCATCGGCAGGCAGACTCTCAACCACCGCGCCACCAGGGAAGCCCTATTTTTAGTTTTTTAAGGAAGCTCTATACTGTTTTCCATAATGGCTGTACCAGTTTACATTCCCATCAAAAATGTGCCCTTTTCTCCTTACCCTCTTTGACATTTATTTGTAGACTTTTTGATGGTAGACATCCTGACAGCTGTGAGGTGATATCTCATTGCGGTTTCTTTCTTTCTTCCTTCCTTTCTTCTTCCCTCCCTGCCTCCCTCCCTCCCTTCCTTCCTTCCTTCCTCTCTCTCTCTCTCTCCCTCTCTGTCTCTCTCTTTTGGCTGTGTTGGGTCTTCATTGCTGCATGCAGGCTTTCTCCAGTTGCGGCTAAAGAGAGCTACTCTTTGTTGTGTTGAGCGGGCTTCTTGTTGCAGTGGCTTCTCTTGTTGTGGAGCACGGGCTCCAGGCACGTGGGCTTCAGTAGTTGTGGCACGTGGGCTCAGTAGCTGTGGCTCGTGGGCTCTAGAGCACAGGCTCAGTAGCTGTGGCGCACGGGATTAGTTACTCCACGGCATGTGGGATCTTCCTGGACCAGGGCTCGAACCCATGTACCCTGCATTGGCAGGTGGATGCTTAACTACTGCGCCACCAGGGAAGTCCCTCATTGTGGTTTCGATTTGCATTTCTCTAATAATTAGTGATGTTGAACATCTTTTCATGTGCCTGTTTGCCATCTGTATGTCATCTTTGGAAAAATGTCTATTCAAGTCTTATGCCCCTTTTTTGATTGCATTATTTGTTTTTTTGTTATTGAGTTGTATGTGCTCTTTGTATATTTTGAATGTTAACCCCTTGTTGGTCACATCATTTGCAAATATACGAACCCATTCCTTGGGTTGTCTTCTCATTTTGTTGACGGTTTCCTTTTCTGTGCAAAAGTTTTAAGTTTAATTAGGTCCCATCTGTTTATTTTTGCTCTTATTTCTTTTGCCTTAGGAGACTGACCCAAGAAAATATTGCTATGATTTATGTCAGAGTGTTGCACATATGTTCTTTTCTAGGAGTTTTATGGTTTCAGGTCTTACATTTAGGTCTATAAACCATTTTGAGTTTATTTTCATATATGGTGTGAGGGAATGTAGTGTGCTGAACTTTCTATTTCTCCTCCCCCACTTTCCATTCTAGTACCTAAAAGTAACACTTGGCAGTACCAGAGCCACATTTTAACCATAGGACAAAGGTTCATAACTAGGGATGGGAGACTGGCAAGATGAAAAAGAGCTTGGATCCATGATAACATACCTGAATCTCCATATTACCTATGGATTTCCTACTGTGGTGGCCAGGTTGATCCCCAGTGACCCTCAACTCCTGGTATTCATACCTTTGAGTAGTACTTCGCGCAATGAATCAGGGCTGGCCTGTGTGATCAATAGAATAGAGCAGAAGTGATACTGTTTGACTTCTGATGCTGGATCATAAAAGGCCTCGCAGCTTCTGCTTTGCTCTCTTGGATTGCTCACTCTGTGAAAAGCTAGCAGCCATCCTTTGAAAACATTTAAGGAGCTTTGTGGAGAGGCCCATGTGGAGAGAAAACGAGGATTCCTGCCAACAGCCAGCACCAATTTACCAATCACGAAAGTGAGCCACCTTGGAAGTATATCCTCCAGCACCAGTCAAGCCATCAGATGACTACAGCCATGAGAACTGACAGTTATCTCATCAAAGACCTTAAGACAGAATTACCTAGCCAAGCTAGTCCTAAATTCTTGAACTATAGAAGTCATGAGCAAGAATAAATTATTATTGTTGAATTGTGGTTTTCTCAGGTTATATGCCCAGTAGTGGGATTGTTGGGTCATATGGTAGTTCTATTTTTAGTTTTTTTAAGGAACCTCCATACTGTTCTCCATAGTGGCTGTATCAATTTACACTCCTACCAACAGTGCAAGAGTGTTCCCTTTTCTCCACACCCTCTCCAGCATTTATTGTTTGTAGATTTTTTGATGATGTGAGATGATACCTCATTGTAGTTTTCATTTGGCTTTCTCTAATGATTAGTGATGTTGAGCCTCCTTTCATGTGTTTGTTGGCAATCTGTATATCTTCTTTGGAGAAATGTCTATTTAGGTTTTCTGCCCATTTTTTTCTTTAAATTTTATTTATTTATTTATTTATTTATTTTGGCTGCACTGGGTCTTTGTTGCTGCACCCGGGCTTTTCTCTAGTTGAGGTGAGCAGGGGCTACTCTTTGCTGTGGTGCACTGGCTTCTCATTGCAGTGGCTTCTCTTGTAGAGAAGCACGGGCTCTAGGTGCACGGGCTCTAGAACGCAGGCTCCGTAGCTGTGGCACACGGACTTAGTTGTTCTGCGGCATGTGGGATCTTCCCAGGCTAGGGTTCAAACCCGTGTCCCCTGCATTGGTAGGCGGATTCTTTTTTTTTCTTTCATATTTTCTATTTATTTATTTATTTTTGCTTGCGTTGGGTCTTTGTTGCTGTGCACAGACTTTCTCTAGCTGTGGAGAGCAGGGCTATTCTTTGTTGAGGTCCATGGGCTTCTCATTGTGGTGGCTTCTCTTGTTGTGGAGCGTGGGCTCTAGCTACGCAGGCTTCAGTAATTGTAGTATGCGGGCTCTAGAACGCAGGCTCAGTAGTTGTGGCACATGGACTTAGTTGTTCTGTGGCATGTGGGATCTTCCCAGACCAGGGATAGAACCCGTGTCCCCTGCATTGGCAGGTGGATTCTTAACCACTGCGCCACCAGGGAAGCCCTTCTGCCTATTTTTGGACTGGGTTGTTTGGTTTTTTTTGATATTGAGCTGCATGAACTGCTTGTATATTTTGGAGATTAATCCTTTGTCCATTACATTGTTTGCAAATACTTTCTCCCATTCTGAGGGTTGTCCTTTCATCTTGTTTATGGTTTCCTTTGCTGTGTAAAATCTTTTAAATTTCATTAGGTCCCATTTGTTTATTTTTGTTTTTATTTCCATTTCTCTAGGAGGTGGGTCAAAAAAGACCTTGCAATAGCCAGGACATGGAAGCAACCAAAGTGTCCATTGAAAGATGAATGGATAAAGGAGATGTAGCACATATATACAATGGAATATTACTCAGCCATAAACAAATGAAATTGAGTTATTTGTAGTGAGGAGGATGGACCTAGAGTCTGTCATACAGAGTGAAGTCAGAAAAAGACAAACAAATACCATATGCTAACACATATATATGGACTCTTAAAAAAAATGGTTCTGAAGAACCTAGGGGCAGGACAGGAATAAAGATGCAGACATAGAGAACGGACTTGAGGACACAGGGAGGGGGAAGGGTAAGCTGAGATGAAGTGAGAAAGTGTCATTGACATATATACATTACCAAATGTAAAATAGATAGCTAGTGAAATGCAGCCGCATAGCATAGCACAGGGAGATCAGCTGGGTGCTTTGTGACCACCTAGAGGGGTGGGATAGGGAGGGTGGGAGGGAGACGCAAGTGGGAGGGGATATGGAGATATACGTATACGTATAGCTTATTCACTTTGTTATACAGCAGCAACTAACACAACAATGTAAAGCAATGATAATCCAGTAAAGATGTTAAACATATATATATATGTATATTATTGTTTAATCCATGAGGTTTTAGGGATGATTTGTTATGCAGCATTAAGTAACAAATATATCACAATTCTTGTTATGTAAGATGAGTTTAAGCCAATGTTACTTGGGTAACTTTTTATTTATAGCGGAACAATTCTAAGTGATAAACTACTCCTGGAAATTTAGGGCATGGGGAAACAACTATAAAAGTTTCTTGTATGCTAATCCATCCTATAAACTGTAGTCAAAGCAATATCAAACATCCTATAAACTGTATTCAAAGCAGTACCACTTTAAGGACCAGAATGGGAAAAAATGATCCTCATCTCAAGAAACCTAAACTCTAGCCCCAACTCTATCATTTGCCTATGACATTGGGCAAATCAATTGGAGATTCTTTTCTTCATTTGAATGAGGAAACTGGACTAGATGATTTCCATAGCTCCCTTTAACTCCTAAATTCTGACTCTGAGCTATAAGAGTTCATTGGTGCTGTTTTTCAGGGTTCTTGATAACCTTTAAAGAGAAAATTTTGCCTATCCAGTTAGTGTAATAATAATCAATTCTGGGGAAAATGCAAGGTTATTGACACTAACATACTATTTTTGGGAAAATAAATTGGTTTAATCCTCTTAGAAAGCAATTTGGTATTATGTCAGCGGTCTTTTTCTTTTTAAGTCAGTATTCTAACAGAAAAAAATGACATTGTAATCTTAAAAGTAGAACACATAGTATCCTTACAAATTATGTTTAAGAGTTTATAACATGGGGAAATATATTTTCATACTAAGAAAAAATTGAAAACCACTAGAAATATCTATTTTAGTAGTTTTCTTTGGTTGGTGAAACTAGAGATTATTTTCCTCTCCACCTCCCATTGTTTTTGTATTTTCCAAATTTTTCATCCATGGCTCACTTTCATAATTTTAAATCCTTAATGAGAGACTAGAGAAGGTAAAATTCAAAGAGGAAAATTAGAAAGAATGAAAAAAAATTAAGAAAATAATTCAAGAGGGTGACTTTGGGTACATTAAATAAGCCAGGATCTACTGTGAGTAGTTTGGCAGTTGATCAAGAGCAGATGTTGGCAGTAAGACAGGCTAGTGAAAGAAGAAGCAGTTTGATGAGGCTATGACTTGGAAAATTGGATTAGGAAATAATCGAACACATATGGCACAAACCCAAGAGGAATAGAGGATTAGGAATATGGCAAATCTCAGGAGTCAAGGCCATAGGAAGTGAAAAATGAAACACAGAACAGAATATATGGACATAGTGATCACCTAAATAACAGGTGGAATAGGACGACTAAGTAAGCATTCAATGTAGGTGTTGCTGTAGTATGCATATTTAAGTGAACCAAGAGACCACAAAATCACACACAAAAAAGCAAGGATTTTTTTTTTTTACATATAGCGGAGTGTAAGCTCTAGGTTACAAACAATTGGGCATTAATATTTGGAGCATAGTTGTTGTTAGTTTTGCCTCTAGATTGCTATATAATAATGTCACTTCTGTGGTTGGTGAGCATAAGAAGAGATTGAACACCATGTCTGGTACTCACTTTAATTTTCTGGGAGCTGAGATTAGCCAGGAGACCAACAGTGAGCATGGACAATAACATCCCCAGAAAGTGTGTATGATTTCAAAACATGAGGGAGGGGCTGTGTCAACTTGGTGAAGGCCTAGGAAGGAACTTATCTTTGGGATTTTTAGATTCAGACGTTTTCCCTCTGTATGTCTCCTCACCAGATTAAAATTAATTCATACTTCAGTACAGAAACCTATAGGTTGAGTATCTGTAAGAAAAGAGGACAGTACTTATAAGAGTTGTTTTGAAACTACAAATCAAAGCAACAGAGAAAAGTTCCGCTTTAGCTTTAGCTTTAGCTATCTGGACTGGATGTAACCTGGAGACAAAGCTAAGCCAAAACAAACATATCGTTAGCTTAACACGCCAGCATACTTCCTTATATCAGTGCAGTGTTCTATAACATGGTAAATGCATGGTTCTTGCCTAATCTCACTGACAGATCCTCCGTTTGTTGTTTTCTTCCCCATCCTCTAAGTATGGGCATTCTCTTTGGATTGGTCCTTGGTGCTCCTGGGGACAACTTGTCCACATCCATGGCAATGCACCGAACACGTATTGAGCACCAACTATACTATACACCGGGACACACCAAGAACACATTGTCCATGAACCAGAGAAAAACACTTGAGTAACAACAGTATAATGTTGTAAGTGCTCCACTAAAGGTTAATGCGAATCATGGGAGCAGAAAGAAGGGCATGACTGACATCTGAGACGTTTTCACAGAAGGAGATATTGTTAAAGAATGACCAAAATGTTCAAAGGTGGATATGAGAATTTCAAGCTAAGGAGACAGTGAGTGCAAAGACACAGCATAGCATGTTTGGAAAAGGACAAGAAGTTTGGTGTGAAGAACTTAGGGGAGCTCAAGGAGGTAGAAGGAAGTGAGGCTGGAGATAAAGTGAGTGCTATGGAGAGTTCTTCTAAGCCCTGGTAATAAGTTTCAATTTTATTCATTTATGTATTGAAAGCCATTAAAAGGGGTTAAGCAAGAAAGAGACAAGGTCATATTTGTATGTTAAAACAATCCCTTTGGTAGCAATCTGGATGTTCCTTTGCTAAGACCCAAGCAGGTAAAAAGTATTTCAATAATCCAGGTGAGGAATGATAGAAGCCTAAACTAACAGAATGGCAGTGGGAGATGGAGAGGAGCAGTGGATTCAAGAGCATTGACCAGCTGTATAAGAATGTAGGGGGTAAAGAGAGGAATCAATCAAAGGCAAGTTTTTAGCATAATCAGCTGGTTGGATGTGATATCACTAAATGAGAAAAAGAATACGAGGTAACGGGCTTCCCTGGTGGCGCAGTGGTTGAGAGTCCGCCTGCTGATGCAGGGAACACGGGTTCGTGCCCCGGTCTGGGAAGGTCCCACATACCGCGGAGCGGCTGGGCCCGCGAGCCATGGTCGCTGAGCCTGCGCGTCCGGAGCCTGTGCTCCGCAACGGGAGAGGCCACAACAGTGAGAGGCCCGTGTACCGCAAAAAAAAAAAAAAAAAAGAATATGAGGCAAGTATGAGAGATGAGGCAAAGGAAACAAAGAAAAAACGTATCTATTTTGACATGGTGAGTTGGAAGAGTCCACTGGGATATCTGAGGGCAGATACCCTGTGAACAGTTGAATATAAGAATGTGGAGCTTAGAAATAAATATGGGGGTTAAAGTCATCAGCAAGTGACAGCTTCAGCAATGGAAAGAAATGAAATCATCCAGGAAATATAGGATGGAAAGTATCTACTTTTATCTAGATATTCACATTTTTTCTCCGACACTCTACTCTTAGAAAATCTATGTTCTCTATCGTCATTTATTACCAGACTTTTCCATTTGGACATCACAACCATGGCCACAAACATGCATGAATCTAATGGTATTGTCTGTCAAAAATGGTTAAATATTGGAATTAGATATGTTTCAACCTTAGTAATTGGCATTTCACAGCTGTGTTATCACAGCAGTTTCCTGGCTTCCTTACCTCCCAGCTCACTTGGTTATAATTCGTATTGCCAAATATTTCTCATCCCTTTCTTCATATATTATTCCTCTGCTCAAAACCCTTTAGAGGTGCCCCATTCATCACTACAGCCAAGCCAAGCCCCACACTCAATTTCCATCACTTCTCAACATTATTCTCCATTTTACAGAGCCCCTCAGTGTCCTGGGAACCAACCCCCAGGGTTCATTCCATCCTTGGTTCATGCTGTATCCCTAATCTGTAATTTCCTCTTCTCAGCTTATCCAAATCCCGTTGAACATTTCAAGCAGTATTTCTCAACTTTCTGACCATTTCCCTTTGATAAAGCTAACTCAAAACCCATTCTCAACCTGTTTCCTCCTTGTCTTCTTCCACTAGAGAGGCTGGAAAAGTTCAGTGCTTGTTTTCTGAGTCTCCTTTGGAACTAGGAGAGACCACGTGACACGGTCTGGCCAACAGTACTGCTCCCTTCTCCTTCTTGCCTTAAAAATGGGCACAGGGGGCCTCCCTGGTGGCGCAGTGGTTGAGAGTCCGCCTGCCGATGCAGGGGATACGGGTTCGTGCCCCGGTCTGGGAGGATCCCATATGCCGCGGAGCGGCTGGGCCCGTGAGCCATGGCTGCTGGGCCTGCGCATCCGGAGCCTGTGCTCCGCAACGGGAGAGGCCACAACAGTGAGAGGCCCACATACCGCAAAAACAAAAAAAACAAAACAAAACAAAAATGGGCACAGGTACCCAGAACTGCAGCAACCATCACGGGATCATAAACAAACAAGTCAGTCCGTTTAGTATCACAGCCTGGTAAAACACAGATTATGAGGTCCTTGATTCCATCCCTAGGCCACACCAGGCCAGGATTGCCTACCTCTAGACTTAAACTATGTGAGAAAATAAGCCCTTAATTGTTTAGGCTACAGTTGCCTGTCTTTGTTTGTTTGTTGTTTTTTTGCTGCAGAAAAAAATTCCAAATTGATATACATGGCATGCTCCCATTATTTATTTTCAAACAGTAAGATACCCTTAATAGCTAATAAATTCATGTGAGTCTTTTTATGCACAAAAATTAACATTTACTTGATAGTTCCAACATGAATCTAATAAACAGTCAGCTAAGATATGTAGACACACATATCTTCCACCAATTACAGCTTTTTGCAGAAGCTATTCTCTCTGAAGTTCACGGAGTCTAGGAGAACCAACAATTAAGACACATTAGTTAAAGGGAGAGTTTCAGTTCTTCAACAGCAATGTGTTTAAGTTATTCTGTAAGTATTTAGTTCTCCTTTACTGCAACTAAAAAGAGAGTTCTAAGTTATCGAATTTTTATATATTAACATTTTGCTTTCCCTCTAAAAAGAGATGGGCGACCCCTCACAGTAGAGTACTGAAGTATTCTCTGTCCTGATTTGGACAGATGAGCATTCCATGCTGTGGTAGGCATCCTCTAAGGAGGCCCTCAATGTTCCCCACCTCCTGGTATTTACACCCATGTTTAATCTGCTCCCCTACAGTGTGGGCTGGATTTAGTAGCCAGGTCATATGGTAACTCTATGTTTACCATTTTGAGGAACTGCCAAACTGTCCTACCAAAGTGGCTGCAGCATTTTTCATTCCAGATAAACTACTTGTTATCTATAGAGGAAAAAGGCAAATAATTTAACCTGAGTTTCCCATCATTTATAAAATGGGATAATTCCAAAAGTAAAGACTAACATTTATTAAGTACTTACATGCACCTGTACGGTTCTAGGTAATTTCTAAGATTTTACTAATTTAATCCCCTGTGGTATGAGTGTCAGATAAAATAAAGGACACTCCAAGAAATTTAAATTTCAGATAAAAAAACAAATTTTTTTAGTATGATTATGTCCTATGCAATTCTGCCCGAAGGTCGCATAGGAGTATGTGCTATTACTTGCCAGGGTGGGAATCCAGGCAGTCTGACTCTGGAACGACTGCTGTTAATTTCCAGTAACTTCAAGCAGTTCTTGCAAGGCAAATTAAGTACATTTAAAAACGTGGTACCCACAATAGTAAATTTCCAATAAATGTTAGTTCCCTTCCAGTTTTCCTCCTTCCCTGGCCTTCTCCTTCCCTCACTACCCCCAACACTTTGGGTGCCCATAGCACTTGGCTTATACCTCTTTCATAGTAATATTCTACAGAGAGGTTGTCATTGTTGAATGGTCATAATTCCTGAATTGAGACTTTACGGAAAGTTATTTAAATATCAATTTACTATATCAGGTTATGGTAAGAATACCAACATCCTCAGGGAAACCTTTAAGAAATAAATAATTACTTTATAAATGCATAACAGAAAAGTGAAAGTCCCTGTTCTCTCTAAATTGGCACTTGACTTCTAATTTTGTTCTTTAAAAGTAAGTCTTTAATTAATAATCAAGAACATCAAACTTGATTGGAATACTAAGAACATTAATCTAATTATATTCCTATATTATGAATGCCAACTGTTTAAGTATATTAACAGCAATTCTGTATTTCTCAAATACATTAGTCTTTAGGATTCACCCCAAAAGATTTGAAGAGATTTTAAAAAAGTAGATCTTTAGCTTTCTGGAGTAATGAATGTGCCTTGAATCAATCATTAAACACAAAAGAGTTATACTTTTTTTTTTTCTTCTACATCTCAATGCTGTACGGAACAGCCACATCCATATAACTAAGTGGTCCACACTTGTTCACTCTCTGGAATTTTTTCTATTATGTTTGTAACTTGGTATACATTCATTCTTAGAATATTTAATATGGTGCAGAAGAGGAAACACTGTTACATATCCATTATTATCCTGAGATAACAGAGAAAATGTCTGCATATAAAGCTGGTTTTAATGTCATAGCAGTCATTTTTGTCACTGTGTTTCCTGGCCCAACTACTCTTTTTTTCCAGCTGAAAATTATGTTGGCTGAGAGCCATGGCACAGAACCTCCACCCTGAAGAGTGACTCAGATAATTAGACAAAAGCATTTAAACCTCTTCAGGATATTTTCAGACTTCCCTCTTGACATTGCTTCCTCTTAGGCAAAGAATTGGGGGCTACACATTTTGCGTAGTTGAAGGGAAAAAACTACCACCATTCATGAATCAATAATGCCTATTCTCAATCATCATCTTTAAAAAGGTACAACAGGGGCTTCCCTGGTGGCGCAGTGGTTGAGAGTACGCCTGCCGATGCAGGGGACACAGGTTCGTGCCCCGGTCTGGGAAGATCCCACGTGCCGCGGAGCGGCTGGGCCCGTGAGCCACGGCCGCTGAGCCTGCACGTCCGGAGCCTGTGCTCCTCAACGGGAGAGGCCACAACAGTGAGAGGCCCGCGTACCGCAAAAAAAAAAAAAAAAAAAAAAAAAAGGTACAACAAACAGTTGGTTCCTCAGCACCTTCAGAAAATCTTTGCTCACTGACTATTTTTTTTCGTACAGCATAATTTTTAAAACATTTTATTATGGATAATTTCAAACATACCAGTGATGAACACCCATGTACCCATTCACTCAGCTTCAACAATTACCAACTGATGGTCAATATGGTTTCACCTATAAACCCACTCCCCACTCCCAGGTTATTTTATTGTTAAATTTTACTTATTTATTTATTTTTGGCTGCGTTGGGTCTTCGTTGCTGCACGTGGGCTTTCTCTAGTTGTGGCGAGCAGGGACTACTCTTTGTTGTGGTGCCACGGGCTTCTCATTCTGGTGGCTTCTCTTGTTGTGGAGCATAGGCTCTAGGTATGTGGGCTTAAGTAGTTGTGGCTCCGCGGCATGTGGGATCTTCCCGGACCAGGGCTCAAACCCGTATCCCCTGCATTGGCAGGCGGATTCTTAACCACTGCACCACCAGGGAAGTCCCCCAAGTTATTTTAATACAAATACGAGTCACATAATTTCGTCTTTAAGTATTTTGATGATGCTAGCATAAATTTTGAATTTTATTTCTGTTTTAATTTTTTAATTATTAAATTAGAGGGAAAAGGGAAAATAGAGCTAACATCTATTGAGTGCTTACCATGCCAGATGTTACGCTAGAGACTTTCTCCTAAATTACCACTTTTAATGACAAAATCCTGCTGTGGGAACATTGCCAGTCCCATGTTTAGAAAAGGAAACAGACGAAGAGATAAATTTTCCAGTGTCACTTAGCTACTGAGTAGCAGGGCTGGGATGCAAACCTGGGTCTGTCTGACTCAAAACCCTATGCTCTTTCCCCAAATCTACCCTGTCCTAAAAATGCCTGTGAAAAGGTAGGAATTGTCTTATATAACCTATTTGAGGAGAGGAGCCTCTCTTCCACCTTCAGTCCTCCCTCCATGCTATGAATGGCATTCACAACATATACACAGGATGTTTCCAGAGCCTAATTCCAGTAGTATTTCTAACACTGTGATCCAGAATCCAAAAGTCACACAGTTTCCTAAGTCATTATTTTGATGATCTGGAAAGCAACATGCACTCTGAGGTGTACCAGTAGGCAACATACTTTAGGTTTTATTAGGATGGGATGTGCATCAAGAAACAAACAAACAAAAACAAACAAACAAAAAGAATAGCACCACAGCCTAGAAATTGCCATAGGTGTGGAAAAAGAAATATTAACATGTCTAAGCATATGGAAACAATAGTTATACTAATAACCATACATACCATACAGGAAGATTAGTTACCCAGGATGTAACTTAGAAAATTTGCCGTGCTAGTCTAAAATCTATATTCCAAAAAGAAGTAAATAAAATTTTTTAATTTAAAAAAATAAAATAGGGCCTCCCTGGTGGCGCAGTGGTTGAGAGTCCGCCTGCCGATGCAGGGGATACGGGTTCGTGCCCCGGTCTGGGAGGATCCCATATGCCGCGGAGCGGCTGGGCCCGTGAGCCATGGCCGCTGGGCCTGCGCATCCGGAGCCTGTGCTCCGCAACGGGAGAGGCCACAACAGTGAGAGGCCCGCATACCGCAAAAAGAAAAAAAAATAATAATAATAAAATAAAATAAAATAAAATAAAATAAAATAAAAACTATACTCCATTCAATGAAATTTCTAACAAATAATAAAAGAGTACCTGTTAGCATTTATTTAAAATATTTTCTCCAAGATGTCTCTATTTAAGTAAAAAAAAAGAATAAAAATTTAATTTTTGTTCTATAACTCAAGTTTGTCTCAATGACAAAAAATAAGACAAGATTCCTCAAGTAGGTTTCTAAATACTAAGTTCCTGTATGAAATGCCTTCATTCATTACCTTAAATCAATATTATCTGTGAATTGGAGAGAATAAAAAAATGCAATTCAATCTTATAAAAAGAATTCAAATCATAAAGATAAGCAATCAAACACAAAAGGGTGAGAAATTTTCATATACCAGTACTAGTGTTTACTTTGCGATACCTACCTATCTTTACCCCCAAACTTGATAATTACAGCTCAGATTTTTTAAATTTCAAAAATAAGCCGCAATGCAATGTGTTCATTTCAGCTGTAGGCTCAAGGTTCCTAGGAAATAATTCATGGCTTATGAAGAAACTCAAGTGTATCAAATAGAAATACTATGTGTCAATAGCTACCAGCTTCCCAGGTTTGTCCTGTTAAGTCTATAAATGAGTCATCAGTTATTAACCTCAAAAATCTTGTTTTAAAAGTTGATTAAGAATCACTATTGGTTACCTAGAGCTAAATATAAATACCAAGATACTGACATAATGCCCTACTACCAGATCACTACATATTTTCTTAGTTTGAAGTATATAACTACTACTTTTAATATACCTAAATGTGTTGAAAAAAATGAATGAATCCCAAATACTAATATTAAAAGAGTTCTTGTCTTTAAAAAAGCTTGTATTTTAAATTTACTTATAGCAAGGAAGAAGATTTTTTAAAATAATTCAACATTAAGTTCTCAAAATCAAAGCCTCAGAAAAAGGAAAGTTATGGTTCATAGCCACTGACTCATTTCCTTAGATGATTCAACCTCCTGGCTTTAACACTGCCTTGCCTTCCCCTCCCCTTTTCAATTTTAATGCAGTACAGGGTGGAAATAAACCTCTGACACTATAGAGCTAGCTTTCCTGTGCTACCACATCATAATCTTCGAAATAAACTAAGTCTTTCTACAAGCTTTTATACACGTTTGATATTGAACTCCTATTATATAATTCAATTAACAGTGACTCAAACTCAAACATGCTATGTGGATTTTTCCAAAAGTTTTTAAAAAAATTCAGAGGTGTTTTTTCCACCTCTTAGAAATGTCACTGGCACAAAAATGATTTCATTAAAATGCATATCTTTCTGCTACCCCGCACAACCCTTTGAAAATAAGCTTGTGCTTCATTTTGTTTTTCCATGTATTCTTTAAATATTTATATACCTCAAATGTTGAGTTCCTCATGAATATGTTCATGAGCTTACCTAACGCAAAGTCAAGACCCACAAAGACAAATGAAGAGAATTAAACATGAATGCACCAAAGGCACGTCTACACACGCCCAAAACAGAATACATCCGGCTCATCCTCTCCAAGTAAGGGCAAGATGGTATCTAGCCAGCTACAACAGAGCTCAGAAACCACGTGTACTGATGCTGCTGTTGAAAAAGAACAGCTTGCAAACCATCCCCTAATCGAGGGCATATAGAGATATAGTTCAAACTAAGTTGATGTCACCTTATCTAACGCAAGGTAGAGAAGAATGCCTCTTCCTCCTCACCATCTGTGCCCCACCCCCTACCCCAAAGCCTTCCTTGTCAACCAGGCCCTCAGGTGCTAGTGGATATATAAAGAAGAATGTTTGGGAGTTATTTAAAACTGCCAACTCTTTCATTCATTGGAGGGAAGCACCTTCCTCATACACTTCAAACAAGTCCCTGTCCCTCCAAAATATTGCTTTGTCCCCAGAAGCACCCACAATCACCTAATAAATTGGCTTAATGACAGACAGATCTCCTGGATCACTGCCACCATGTCTTACTGGGTTTCATGTTAAAAAAAAAAAAAATTTATTGCAGTTCGTTAGAACCTTCCCTTCCTAAAGGCTGTTGCTTTGAGGTCAGTAAGACTTGGGTATGAATTATCGGCTCTCCCATTTAATAGCTGTGGTATCATGGACAAATTACTTAAACTTTGTCCATTAAATTTCTTACCTGTAAAATGAGAGATAATACCACCTATTTTGCTAGTCTGTTGTGAGGGTAACATTTAAAGCCTGCAGCACACTGGCAGACACACAATAATTATTCAATAACATATGCTATTATTTAATACTATACACCATTTTGTTATCTTGTAGAATTTCCCCCTCTAACTCCTAAATCACTGTGGAAGAAATATCCTGAACTGTAGCTGACAGAAAGTATTGTGTCTGTTTGCAAATCTTAAGAGAAGTTTCATAGTATATTGGTAACTCTGGGATTAGGTTAATCATGATGCTTGAATTTTAGAAACTCTTTTAAATTTCAGTCCATGGCTATATGATTGATAAATACAAATAAATTTTGTGTCTAGTCTCAGCCATATCACTAATTGCTGTGATTTACTGGACAGGTCATAGCCACCATGGCTTACTTTCCACATTTGTGAGATAGGGGTGTCACCATCACATCTTTAATTATAGTGGGACTAGAATTACTTGGGCATGGTCACTGTAGGCATTTCCAAGAAGAGAGGTCTAACTAAGCAAAAAAAAAAAAAAAAAAAAAAGTAGCTTAAAGGAATTAAGATGAACATTTTTCAAATGGATTCTTTTTTTCAATTTTCCTTTCCCTCTAGGAAATGGGTGGTAGGGAGCACATGTTCTTCATTCCCCACTCCACCCTCAATAATCAATACCTACTTATCTGAATAATGTTTTGAAAATTAAATGACCCTCTTGTATTAAAGTGTTATCATCCCTTCATCTCCAGTTTTTCGGACCACTTCTATCAACAGCTTCTCTACTACCTCCTGTCTTTCTTGTTACAAACTAGTTTCTGTCCACTTCTCTCAAACTTATCTAAGGAAGATCTCAATGACTTTCTAATGTCAGTTCCAAAGAACTTATTTTGTACTTCATCTTTCTTGATCTCCCTGGAGGATATGACATCACTGATATTCTGTTCCTTGTCTTCTCAGTCTTCTCTGTTAACACCCTCTTCTTCTACCCACCCCTTAAACATTGGTGTTCCCCAGGGAGGTGTTCCATCCTCTGCCCTTTATTCTTCTCACTCCCAGGAAATCTCACTAGCATCTATGGTTTCAAAAGCCATTTACAAGCTAACTTCTAAACCTCTACCTGTAGACTAGCTGTCCTATCTGGATATAGACTGGATATCTCCATGTAAATGTTCATGCCGTAGGTGTCTAAAACTTGCTGTCAAAACTGGGTATGTTGGGCTTCCCTGGTGGCGCAGTGGTTAAGAGTCCACCTGTGGATGCAGGGGACTCGGGTTCGTGCCCCGGTCTGGGAAGATCCCACATGCCGTGGAACGGCCGGGCCCGTGAGCCATGGCTGCTGAGCCTGCGCGTCCGGAGCCTGTGCCCCGCAACGGGAGAGGCCACAACAGTGAGAGGCCTGCGTACCACACACAAAAAAAACAAAAAACTGGGTATGTCATCTCCTTCCTCCCCTTAAACTTGCTCTTTTCCCTCTATATTTCTATAATTATAACCTTCATTAGCAGTCACTCATGCAGACTTTCCCCCTTGTTCCCTCTCATTCGGTTGGACCAAACTTGTTTATTCTGTCTCTAAAATAGTGTTTTCCAAACCATAGTCCTTGGAACCCTTATTGGTTTGTTTCTTTTTTGTTTAAATATTAGGGTTTGGTGATCAAATGAGTTTGGGAAATGCTGGGTTAAGGCAGGACTTCTAAGAATCTTCAATATACTGCTAAAGTGCCTTGTGAATCCCAAATGCAGATACAATATGAAGCGTTTCCCAAATAGCTTGGCAGCCTTTTTTCCAAGGATTATCTTCTGTGATCAGTGTGCCACAGAACATACTTCGCAAAATATCATTCGAGTATTTCTCAGATATCCTCTCCTCTCCACCACCATAGCCATTGCTTCAACTAGGGAATTCTTTTTTTTTTTTTTTTTTTTGCAGTACGCGGGCCTCTCACTGTTGTGGCCTCTCCCGTTGTGGAGCACAGGCTCCGGACGTGCAGGCTCAGCAGCCATGGCTCACAGGCCCAGCCGCTCCGCGGCATGTGGGATCTTCCTGGACCGGGGCATGAACCCGTGTCCCCTGCCTCGGCAGACAGACTCTCAACCACTGTGCCACCAGGGAAGCCCTCAACTAGGGAATTCTATCTCATCTTGTCTATACAGTAGGTTTCCTGCCTAGGATCTTTATACTCATCCTTTACACAGTATTTGGTGAGCTCCCTAAAGTGTAAATTTCATGCAATTTCATGCTTAAAAATCCCACAAGTTTTCCTAGTACCCAAATTATAGGATCCAAAGTCCTTAAAAAACCAAAGGCACTTCATGATCCAGCCCCTCATCATCTTTCTATCTTCATCTCACACCAGTCCACCCTAAACTCCAGGCATAATAAACTGTAAATTCCTGGTGGTGCTATGTTAACACTTTCTGGCTTTTGCACATAACTGTTCTGCCTCAAATGTCAACCACCTCTTGTTTATCTGAACAATTCCTACTCATCCTTTAAAACTGACCTCAGATGGTCCTCTTCTTCTGAAGCCTTCCATTCCCCAGTCAGAGGAAGGTGCCTCACTGGTGTGCAGTCAATGCACTGTCTATTATAGCACATCTTTGTAATTATCTGTGTACATGTCTATTTTTCAACTAGACTGACCTTCTTGAAGATTAAGGACATTTATTTATTCCTGCTATGGGGCCTAGTGCCGTATCTGAAACCTAGTAGATGAATGCTTGGTGAATAAATGAATCAACATATACATTATCTTTTAACTGTTTCAATATTATTTCTTTCTGAAAACTCATTTAAATGTATAAAGTATGGGTTTTTCTTGGAACTTTAGTATGGGACCTAGAAAGATGTTGGCAAACTTCTGTAAAGGACCAGATAGTAAACGTTTTCGGCTTTGTGGGCCATATGGTCCCTGTCCTAACTACTCAACCCTGCTGTCACTGTGCAAAAGCAGCCATAGACTGCACACAAATAAATGACCATGATTACGTTCCAATAAAACTTCATTTACAAAAACAGGCAGTGGGCCAGATTTGGCTCACAGATCATAGTTTGCCAATCCCTGGCCTAAAAAGTTCATCGTATCTCAATGATCTTAACTGGTATCCTCTAATGCAGTTACTGAAATTGTAGGCATGGTATCAGGAAGAAATGACCATCCTCTAAAAACGAACTGTCCAATATGATAGCCACTAACCACATGAAGTTATTGAGCACTGGAATGTGCCTAGTCCTAATTGAGATGCGCTTTAGGTATATAATTTTGTATACACTTGGATTTTGAAGATTTTGTGTGAAACAAAGAATGTGAAATATCTCATTAATAATTATTTTATACCGGTGACATTGAAATAATATATTTGATACACTGGGTTAAAAATATTATTAAAACTGATTTCACCTGTTTATTTTTACTTTTTAAAATGTGACTGTTTTAAATTACATATTAAATATTTTAAATTACATATGTGCCTTGCAATATATATATATATTGGACAGCACTGCTCTAAGAGAGAATAGTTACAAAAGAGAGTATTAACAGATTCAATCTCTTTTCAAGATTGCAAATGAGATACCTTACCCAATCATCCAAGTGTTTCTATTCAAAGCTGCTATATATCCTGGTTTCTTTCTATCAGTGGTGCTACCATTATCTTTTACATAAAAATTAAGGATCACAATGTTGAATTCTTTCTCCCTCCACATTAATGTATGTCCACCACTTTTATTTTATCTCATTGTTTCTCATTTTTTTCTTTTAAAATATTTTTTTTCTGGGACTTCCCTGGTGGCGCAGTGGTTAAGAATCCACCTGCCAATGCAGGGGACATGGGTTCTATTCCTGGTCCGGTAAGATCCCACATGCCATGGAGCAACTAAGCCTGTGCACCACAACTACTGAGCCTATGCTCTAGAGCCTGTGAGCCACAACTACTGAGCCCATGTGCTGGAACTACTGAGCCCATGTGCTGCAACTACAAAAGCCCCCACTCCTATAGCCCGTGCTCCACAACAAGAGAAACCACCACAATGAGAAGCCCGTGCACCACAACAAAAAGTAGACCCCGCTCGCTGCAACTAGAGAAAGTGTAGCAATGAAGACCCAAAGCAGCAAAAAAAAAAAAAAATTTTATTTTTTTGTTTCTCATTTTCTTTAATGCTATACTTGATCTTTGTTCTCTCAACTGAATTAACAGTCTCTTGAAAGGCCTTCTTTCTTCCAACCTCTATCCATGACCCTGATACATGATTCTGTACAAAGCTACTAGATTAATATTCCTAAACACTATGACTACCTCCCGCTATACAAATATTTTTAAAATTCAGTGGCTTCCATGATACAGAAAATAATATCCAAACTACTTGGTCTAGTTCTTGAGGCGTTCTAAAAATTCCATTTTTAATTTCCATTTTGAAACTTACCTCCTCTCCTACCACTCCAGTCAGACATAGGATGGCAGATAAAATATAGGTCACCCAGTTGAATTGGAATTTCAGATAAACAACAACTTTAGTCTACTGTTTGGGATATACCTGTCCTGAAAAATTAATGTTTACATGAAATTGAAATTTAACTGGGTGCTCTGTATTTTTATTTTCTAAATCTGGCAACCCTAGTCAGACAAGTCTATTCTCTATCTCCCAAATACTATACGTAGATTACTACCCTTGCTCACACATTTTAAATGAGATAATGCATGCATGCACTTAAAACAGTGCCTAGCACGCAGTGAGCATGCAGTTAAGTAGTAATACTGTTATTCCTCTGACTTTGTAGGTTCATCCAATTCAATTCCCACTGGCCTTCTCCAGCCCACTCCAGTCTACATTATATCTCTATTCTAAGTCTAGTATTTGATAGACTTGATTACTTACTTTGAACATTTCATATGTATGTCTTACCTAGCCTTAAATTTCACCTCATATAGAAATTACTGAGAAATAAAATAGGACTGTTAAATAAGGCATTTTGCATTTTACCAAAATTATCAACTTTTATCCTTAAGTCCCAGCTTAAATTACAAAATACATGATTAAAACACCCTCGCTAACCCTGGACTCTAGGCTCTTGCTGTCACTTACAAAACAGTGAACTGTAATGAGACCTAAAAAGCAAAAAATTCACTTATTAAACAATAACTGAAATGTCTGTAGTTATGAATTTATCAGGTAGAGACAATATAAATTGTGTACTCTGAATTTTCTAAAACTTTCTTAAAAGGAGCCTATATATAACCATACAAATAATCAGCTCAGTGAAAACTTTTCCTATTTTTCATGATGATCTGTAAAATTCACAATTTATCAGGTAGTCACATGTCATTTTTACAGAAAAAAAAATTTTCTCAAGTGAAGTCTAATACAATATCATGTTCTCCACTATAAAGAAAGACTCAAATTATACAGGGACTCAAAATCTGTTGATGATCGAATAAGAAAATTTGGGATATTACTCAGAGTAACCCTTTTGTAAACAAACCACACAAAATTTTAAGTACATTATTAACCAATGGTTCACCTTGGTCACAGTCCCAGTATAGTACAGACTACCTGAGTCCAAAGTCTGGTTCTGCTACTTATTAACATACACCTCTCTAAGTCTCCGTTTTCTCGACTATAAAACGGGAGCCCTTTCTTCCAAGGTGTTGTGAGGATTAAGAAAATATGCATGAATACTTAGAACAATGCCTGGCACATGGCAAACATTCAAAAATGCTAATTCTTATTATTCTTAGAATGTTTCCCAATTTGGTCTCTTCAGGCTCACCTAGCTCCAACCTAGGACTTGTTCACAAAACTAACTTCTAGAAATAAAAAGATATGGAGAGAAAGCACTTTGGTTTGCCGTATTAGAATAAACTTCAAAGGTCCAGATCCTTGCTTCTATAACTCCTTTAACAAATTTGGTTTTTGCCCTCTCATACTATCATCTTCTCAGGCCAGTCTATTCAGATGTAATTGGAAACAGAATAATCAGTTTCACATAAATCTTTCTATGAACAAGAATTATTGTTATTTTTTAAAGCTCACTTGTAAATGTCCTCCATAAAACTTACTTCCATAACTCCTAATTTGTTTTAGGTTCTCTTTTAAGATAGCTATGGATTCCCAAATCCTACTCTGTAAGTAGTATAGGACAACTCTCTATGCAAGAAGTAATTCATGTGTGAAGTAAATTATTTTTCCTAGTTTATATTGGTTAGAGGAATAATACAAGAAGAAACCAAATATCACGCATCATATTAGTTTCCAATTCAATAAAACACTTCATCTTACAAAGTTTCATAATAAAAAGTACTGGATTCAGGCCTTGATTACAGTAGTACCAACTGAATAAAAGCCACAATTCAATGATGTTACCTGAAACTATTCCAAACTAATCTAGGTTCTCTGCAGGAAAGGGCACTTTGAACAGAAAAGCATGTTTTAACTTATATACAAAGACCAGTAAAAACACCATAAAAATAAAGGAAACACTTTTAATGAAATTATTCACAAAATTTTTAAGAATGTTAAAACTGATAACTGAAAAACTACTGATTTCACATATTTAAACTTATCTAGGGGAAAAAAAATCCAGGTTAGACTACTCAAATGTAAGTCTCAAAGCTCACTAACTGTTCAAACGTGGTAAGACTGTGGCAGGCATTCCCTGGAGGTCCAGTGGTTAGGCCTCCACGCTTTCACTGCCAAGGGCGTGGGTTCAATCCCTGGTTGGAGGACTAAGATCCCGCAAGCTGCCTGGTGTGGCCAAAATAAATAAATAAAAATTGGGCTTTAGATCTGGAGTCAAGAAACATTTTCAATCAACAGCCAGATAAATAAATATTTCAGGCTTTTCAGAATAAATACTGTCTCTGTCACATAATCACAGTTGTTTTTTTGAGCAGTCTTTTAAAATCCTTTAAAATGTAAAAAACCATTCTTAGCTTAGTCCCTATAAAAACAAGTGTAGGGACTTCCCTGGCGGTCCAGTGATTAAGACTTCACCTTCCAATGCAGGGGGTGCAGGTTCGAGCCCTGGTTGGGGAGCTAAGATCCCACATCCCACATGCCTCAGGGCCAAAAAACTAAAACATAAAACAGAAGCAGTATCGTAACAAATTCAATAAAGACTTTAAAAAAAAAAAAAGTGTAGCCAGATTTGCCCTTGGCCAGTTTCCCCACCCCAGCTTCACACTATACATATTATCTTTTTGTTACTATATCAATTCCACTGATATTAACTTTTCTTCCCTCAAGTGTGCTCAAATGTTACCTTCTCAATGAGGACTTCTCTGAATACACATCTACCAGTCTCCCTATATATATAACATACTATGTAATATAGTATATCACCTAACATGTTTTTATTTCTCACTCCCACCCCCCAACACCAATATAAGTTCCATGAAGGCAGATTTTTTTTTCACTGATATATCTCCTGTCCCTAGAACAGTGCCAGGCACATCAGTAGGCTCTCAATAAATAAACCTACCCTCACACTTATGAAACAAATACCATGGAGGAAATACAGTTGATCCTTGAACAACTCGGAGGTTAGGAGTGCTGACCCTCTGCAAAATCGAAAATCCAAATCCTCACATAACTTTGTAGTTGTACAGCGTCCACTAATTCAACCAACCCCAGGCTGTGTAATACTGTAGCTATTGGAAAAAAAAATCCATGTATAAGTGGACCCACTTATATCCACATAGTTCAAACCCATATTATTCAAGGGTCAACTGGATATCTAAATGAAGACAAGTGGAAAGGTATTCAAGAAGATTGGCAAATACTTTTTTGTTTCAAGTAGTCATAAAACATTTTAAATAAAGGGGGAAAAAGTTCAAACCTATTTTCTTACTGTCCCACAAAGTAAGTTATTTCTAGACTAATTCCCTGGAAGTTTACCATTACTTTGGCTTATTTAATAACAAATTTCAACTGTTAGTCCTAAACCCCTCTACAGACCTGTTCTGCCTCTTTGACCTCACCTGTATGTATTTATTCCCTGACCATTCAACTCACTAATCTAGTCTGGCAACTTACAAGTTTAGCAAAGCAGGGAGGGAAAAGTTACTTTGCCTCTTCTATCACTCCATCTCCCAACATTCCCGTTTTATAAATTTTGTAATATTGTAATTGCAAATCTTTCCTACTTTGTCTTTTACCATTCAATATAAACAAAGCAAAAGGCTAGATTCTACTGAATATTATACTCCAAATACATTAGGCTCAGTGATTAGATAAGTTATTTTTAATTGCTATATGTGGTTTTACAATTTTTACCTATAAGGAAAGATTTGCCGTATCATAATCCATATATATATTTGGCAAGGTATAGAGGAAATAACTCTCGGAATTTAGTAAGCTCCACCACCATTCAGATTATGGCTACTATATTTCTAAATTATATTAAAACATAAAAACTCACTAAAGTGTAAAATATCTTCTACTGCTATCTCTGGTAAATTGATACTTGATAGCCACTAATAACATTAATGTGGGAGTTAAATCACACTAGAGATCACACTAAGATATTCTAAAATCAAACTACAAAAATTGCTAATACACGAAGGGAGGCCTACAAGGAAGGAAATGTGTTTAAAAACCCCTTTATCCAACAAGTTATTCTTCATCTACTATTTTATTTTCTAAATGGCTACAATTCTGCCATTCTTATCAGACAAGCAACCTTGATTTCTGAAAGACAAACTTTCTAAAATCCAAAAGTCAACTGTCAAGGGTTAAGATTACTCCGTAGGCCAATTCTTTAGAGACACAGTTCTATCCTAAAAACTCTAAGGTTGTGATTTCTGAAAAAACAGTAGCATAATAAAAACTGCTATAGAACCTTCATTTTTTAAAAATTTCCAACTGCTTCTGTGTCCTAAGTTATCATAAAATCAGATTAAATTTGGTGGAACTAAATCAGGGCAAAACCTCCTATATAGCCAGGATTATAAGAACCAAACAGATTCTCTTTTTTCATCATATAAAAGCTAGGTGACTCCCAAACTAAGTTACTTTATACCATATATCCCTGGAGAATAACATGGCCCAACACACCACACGTCCCACTTAATCTAGTTCAAACGAGTAACGTAACGTGAGAAACTGCACTGTGTAATTCCTTTATTTTCTGCATATTAGTGCTTTACCAACACTACAACCATAAAGAACACAATTCCAAGTACTGTACTTTTTAGTTTGGGGAGATCACAGTCTACAGACTCATTTACTTATATTAGACAAGATTAACCTCATTGAAAACTTACTTCAGTTTATAAATTCACATAAAATACAGAAATTGATGCAATTAAACAAAAACTTCAGGATCTTATTTCTTAACTTCTTAGATTGTAACTTTTTTTGCAGGCTATAATTACCTGCCCCATGATCATCAATGGTTATGATTCAATTTAACTACATCAATTATCAACCTTTTATATCCTTAAAGAAAATGTAAGTGAAAATTACAATTTCTTAGCAAAAGGTTTAAGGTTTTCCAAATTTCAAATATTTGCTTTCCCTCCTCCCCCCACCTTCAGTTAAGACATTTCAAATAAACTAAAAATAACCACGTCTCACCTGCAACATTCCATAGCAATCACTTGATGTATAAAATTTTAACTATGCCCCCAGTTATTTTAAGACAAACAAAAAATGGCTGCCTACCAATCTGTCTGTCACAAGTTAGAAATACTACATTTAAGAATTAACATGAGGGTTTCAAGTTTCCTCCAGTTTAGGCATTTATACCTTTGTGCTTGTCACTTCAGGATGTTACTATAACATTGATATTTATATAACCCATGTTTATGTACCTTAATATGTAATCGTTTAAAACACTAGTAATTAAATTTATGATGGAGCTATGGGAATTTTAAAAGCAACTAAAATGTTCTTAGATGTGTGTCAGCTTCATTTCTAGAGATACTTCTACTAAAGTGAAACTGACAACTTTATACTTTAGTTGCGTTTGAATTCAAAAATCCCTCTGCACCATTAGGAGCCTACAACATAGCACCTCTTCTCATCTGCCTTAAGTAAAATGTTTGTCAAGAGTTTTACTTTGAAGAGTTAACTTTCTATAGCCTTATACTTCTCATACATCTTTGGTAAAAGCTCCATTATACAATATGGCCAAAGCATGAAGGACCAATACTGTCCAATCATATACCATGATACCCCGTTCAATTTTAGTTTTCAGACACCCTCATAAACAAAACCCACTCCACCTTTTCCTGTATACTGCCTTTGCAGTCTACATTTCTGAATTCCCTAAGTTGAATTCCTTGAGGATCTCTAAAATGAATCCTTAAGGCTATATAAGAACCAGATGCTGCTACACAATTCTGTATCAAGCATTAACATTTGGTTCAAAGTATTATCATAGTGGTCTCAATAATCTAGTTACTGGTCCTAACCAGCTAAGCAAGTAATCTTGTTAGGATCTGGATATCACCAGTGAGCACACTGCTTACCCTTGAAGAAAAGTAAGTTTACATTCATTGTCATCTGTAGGTTCTTCCTCTGCATCCTACTTCCCCTTTGTCATTCCTCAAGTCTACACATCATTCATTCATCACATTTCCTTCCTCAAAGGAGATAGTGTATTATTGAACCAACAGGATATCTATTAGCATGAGTTAATCAAACAGAATACCTTTTTCATAAAACATCTTTTCCAGTGTTCTAATTAATGGAGATATGGATCACTCATCTATTAAAAAAAAAATACTTGTATCTTCAGCTTAATCAATTGCTGTAATGTGAAAACACGAATTTTTTTTCCAACCAAGTAAAAGGTGCACGTAATTTGAACTGTTAAATGCTTTATTAATGAATATGTAAATATTCTAGTAATTTAAAAACTATTGGTCTTAGACATTTGAAACATGGTAAAAGTATATATTCCAGTTTTGCCCAAAAGTCACTTAAAATATCTACAAATATTTCATCTGTGTGTGGCATACACCATTATTGCTCCATTTTCTGGAAAAGTCTATTTTTAAAGTTAAAAAAGAGGGAAAACACAGCAAAGCTGCTAACTTTGCAGTGAAAAAAAAAATCTGTGTCCTTGACAGGTTACATTTTCATAGATTTATGCAGTGTAAGTTAGCTATGTAACCGGGAACTTGAGTTTTATCCTTACTCATGCATGATGTATGTTTCAGAACTTAAGAGCTGAAATTTCAAAGAACTTCTTACATTACCTGTTTAACACAGTGATGTGCAACTGGAACATATTACAATGATATTACTCATTATTTGCCACTGTGGGCTGTTTACTATACCGGTCTTAGATATAAAAGGTCACATTTGAATTTACTAAGTTAAAGTCAGAACTCATAAGCGAGGGGAAAAAGGCCTTAAATATAAAAGACAAAACGGCAGTTTGATTAAGCAATAATTTTCAGTTTACTAGATGAAACAGACTTGCAACACAGTCTGCATGAATGCAAAATAAGCCATCTACAGCAAGTGATAAGGAAACTGGGCAGAAAGGAAAAAAGCATACATTGGAAAAGAAGATTCTCTCGAAATAAAAAAATCAAACCATTATTATAAAGGAATTTACCAAGAACTGCTATTATTTCCCCCATCCCATTTGCTGGAAGTCAACAAGAGCATCTAGCACTTTGTGTTCATGTCAAAAAAGTCAGATCAGAGCATCCTAACGCAAAGCAAAGGAAAAAAAGAAAAGAAACAAAAAAGAAAACCCCTAACCCCCTCCCCCAAACCGCAGAACGGTAACTCCAGAGTTCAAATTCAAAGAAGAGAAAGTGGCAACTGAAAGAGGTGATGGTGGCGATAATCCTATGAATGGGTTTTTGATTTCTCTCCTTCCGGGGGATGGGCGGATAAGAGGCTCATTAGGATTTGTAGTTAGAGGTTAACCATGTGAGCCCCTCATAGAGTCCGTCCCCCGAGGTGGCACAGGAGGGCTGCACATACCAGTTCCTGTCCCGAATCCGGGTCAGGCCCAGTTTCTCCTGGATCTCGTGGGGTTTCATGGCATCGGGCAGGTCCTGCTTGTTGGCGAAGATGAGGATTATGGCGTCCCTCATCTCCCGGTCATTGATAATGCGGTGCAGCTCCTGGCGGGCCTCGTCGATGCGATCGCGGTCGGCGCAGTCCACTACGAAGATCAGACCCTGGGTCCCGGTGTAGTAATGCCGCCAGAGCGGCCGGATCTTGTCCTGGCCGCCCACATCCCACACGTTGAACTTGACGTTTTTGTAAGTCACGGTCTCCACGTTGAAACCCACGGTGGGGATGGTGGTCACCGACTGGCCCAGCTTCAACTTGTACAGGATGGTTGTCTTGCCGGCTGCGTCCAGGCCCAACATGAGGATCCGCATTTCCTTGTTCCCGAAGATCTTAGATAGCACCTTCCCCATCGCGTCGGAGGAGCCGGGGCCGGGGGCATTCAGGTGTCCCGGGTCCCCTCCGCCAACAACGCCGCCGCCGCCGCCGCGAAACCGAAACGAAGCCTCCCAGTCGCGAGGGCGCCCGTGCGGCCTGCGTGGGAGTCGCCTCCTCGGGGGAGAGGCCCGGACCCGTCGCTCACTCGGGCATCACCCACCGCACAACTTGATTCCTCCAGTCGCCGCGGCCGCCGGGACGCTGAGTCTGCGCCGGGAGAGCCGCCGCCCTGCTGAGGCGCGGCCCGGCCCGGAACTGCCCTTCCCCCCGCAGGCGCCGCGCGAGCGCCGCCGCGGTTCCCGCTCCTCCGCCTTCTCCTCGCTCCGCCGCGGGAGACTGCGGCCCTTCGGCCCGGCTCCCGGTCCGCGAGCACCACGCTCACCACCGACCCAGGCCACCCGAGAGGCAGCGCGGCTCCGGCGCCCCGTCAGGTCATTGATCCTCGCGGGAACTCGGTGCGCTGCCTGCAGACACAGAGAGAGGGAGAACGGAGTTACTGCTAGAGCCCCAGAGGAGAGCAGAGACCGAGGGGGCCCGCCTTGCCAGCTCAGCCCAGGAGGTTACCTCCAGCCGCCGCCCCGAGCGCGGGCTCCCTCCGGCCTCCACCGCCTCCTCCCAGCTCTGCCGCCGCCGCCGCCGCCGGAAAAGGCGCCGAGGAAACCGCCTCACTTCCCCTCCCGACCACGCAGGCGCAGCAGAGGCCGCCCGTTCGGACAAGAGCGACCTCTGTAAAGAGAGCAGCCCGCGCGCTAAATGTCGGGGCGCCACGCGCGGAGGGGCGGGGCTACGGCGGCTCAGAGGGCTCGCAGGTGCGGCCAGCCCCCACCCCCGCGAATCTCGGACTCTCACCCGCGGCCACCTGTTGCTGCTCTAGCGTCTCGTCCACTCTCTGCATTCGTCTTCCTCACTCTCTCCTCCTCCGCCCCCATTCAAACCAGAAGAGCCGATCCACTGCGGAGCTCCACGGTGTGGGGCCCGCGGACCGCCCGCTCCCCTGACGAACGCCTCCCCCGTGCTGCTTCCAGGCCTGTTCTCGGACCCGGGTGCCCGCCAGATGCTCCGCGAGTTCCCTCCAGCCCGCCCCAGCCTTCGTGTGCCCTCAGTCTCCCAGGGAAGCCCTAGCCGCTGTTTTTACCTTTCCCCCAGCCTTCTTTGGCTTCCTTTATCCCTCGTGCTCTGTGCGTTTCCTGAAAGACACGTGGGAGGCTAGTGGTCCGCGTGGAATCTGCCAGTCAGTGCGGCGCTTTTACTGGCTTTGGGTTTGCTCTGAAGCCCGTCTTTTGGACATTGGAGCCCTATCTTACACATCTCGTCAGGACCAGTCCACGTTTCTTAAAAATTACAGTATTGTCAAAAGTTCCCGTGCCTTGCCGCTTTTTCAACTTTTTAGAAGGTGGTCATTTTTAATATTTAAATATCATCTCCTTTTAGTGTGATTAGTAGTAGCTTCTCACCCAGCCACTCATTCTTAACTTTAAGAAGCCTCGACGATATAATCTTAGCGTAGGATTTAGAATCAGAAAGACTGACTACTTCTGTCGCCTGGATTTGGACATTTAACCTTACTGAGTTACCTCCTGTGTAAACTGAGTGTAATACTGACCTTTCTGTCCTCAAACCCCATTTGAGGGTTAAATGATGTTTGTAGAAAACTTCAACCTTTTTGTATCGAATGGTTAGTGGTAAAGTTAGACTTAAAGTTCAAAAAAGGTTAAAGCTTGAAATGCAAATAAACCAAAGGGAGGAAAAACAGGAAAATAGTGTTTTTTTTAAAGAAGATGTTGTAATAACATAAGGTAACATACTTTTTATCTCACAACGTAAGAAAGTTTGATAATGGTAGATTGGTTAAATGATAACCTTACAAGCTTCAGCCTGAAGTAAATTTACTTAAGTTGTTAATATTCTGACAATGATTTAATTTACTTACCATCTGCCTTAATATGTATGCCCTGTCTTAAAACTGAAAGAAGGATTTGGAGTCAGAAGATTGGGGTTTAGAGTGTTACTCCGTTTTATAGCTGTGAATCCTTTCCTTTCAGGCTTTGTAAACTTCATTTTTTTATCTTTTGAACGAAATGAAGAATATCATCTCGAATGAAAATAGTCACTATTTATTGCTTGTTATCATAAACACTACTAAATTACTTTAAATATTTTACCTTAATCTGCACAGCAACCATGTGAGGTAGCTTTGAGTGTTAGTGGAAACTGAGGGTCAAAGAGGTTGAGTAATTTTTTGAAAGTCACAGAGTTGAGATTGAATGGTGAATCTACAGCTGATCCTCTTAACCCCCAAATTATGCTCTCTCCCTGAGTACTTCACACAGTTGTTCGGAAGCTCGCTTATGGTACCGTTGACTCTTGAACAACACGGGTTTGAACTGCACAGATCCACTTGTACTTGGCTTTTTTATCAATAAATATGTACTATGTTATTACACAGTCCGGGTTGGTTGAATCCACGGATGTGGAACCTGGGATATGGGGGACCAACTAAGAAGTTATCCTCAGAATTTGGACTACATTGAGGTGAGCCCCCCAACTCCCCTATTGTTCAAGGGTCCACTGTATTTCTTAAAATGCTTTATAACTATAAATAAAGTGCTATAGTAATTATTATTATATTTGAGGAAGGAATTTTTTTATATGTGGCAGTGAGAACTGTATTTTGCTTCATTCCAACATAATAGTTTTCTCAGAGCAGATTCCAATTTTTCCAACTAGGTGGAAGATTGATCTGCTGGACTTGGATTTATTTTTTCAGTGAAAGATGTGATATAATTAAAAATAGAAGCAACTTGAAGCTCTAGCATCTACTTGGCACTGACACTGTGCTAGGGCTAAAATAGTTCATTTTTGAAAGCCAACTTCCATTTATCTTCTACCAGAATACATGGAGGCAGAGACTTTGCCTTGTCCACATAATGTCCCCAGGGACAGCATGTAGTTATCAGGAATTGTCATTATTTGAATGAATGATTACCTTTTATACCACAGATGAGACAAAAAAGGAAAGGCACATACTATTTTATCTGCAGTTTGCAATAATAGGTTAATCAAGATTTTCATACAGTGGCATATCTTATAGTGGCTCTTCATACAATAAATTATACAATAGATTATTTTTAAGTAATGATCATAAAACAATAATGGCGAGAATATAAATACAGTGAAAATTTTAACTTTGTATATATACAAAAATTTTTAAACAGTGCATTTCAATAAAACCAAACTATCTGCAAAAAGTAACAATTTAGGGGACTACTAAATCATACCACTGATGAAATATTTTGTTTTCTTGACACTTTCTTGAAACAATTAACAATTCAAAAAGTAAATTTCAATTCTAAAAATATTACTGTCATTCAGTGAAATTTTACAAATAAACTAAAATTTACATTTATGAAACAAAGTATTAGATTTCTCAGTTTGCATTCTGTTTCACTGTTTTAAGTTATAGACACAGATAAAACTCCAAAGACTAACTGCTGTAGAAAAATGGATCTCTGCTTTTTAACTCAAAGCCTGCAAATAAAGAGATTTCTCCAGCTTGCTTTCAAACCAGGCTTCCCTTTTAGAAAACAGCATCTCATAATTTCTAATCTGTTCAACAGCCACATATGTTTATTATAATCCTGACTAAAACACTATCTTATAAGAATAATATTTACTTTCATAAAATGACTTAGCTTTCCACTTTAAGATGAAATAAATGTCTTCCTTAACAATAGCATCCCGTGCTATTTACCCCTATTTCTGAATTCCTATAGCTTTTTAAAAATGACTCACTCTGTATGACTCTGTTATATATTTCTTTCTATCCCATGCAGGGCCAGGGAAATTCTGACCACACAGTGAGGGTAGGAACCAAAATGATAGTTCACTCCCTCTTTCTCTCCCTGTGTCAGCTGAGGAACCACTTTCTAGTTCTTCCTCTTTAACCATAAAAAAAACTGATATCCCAATCAAAACCTTGATCATTACTTTAGCTATGCCTGAGTATGAAGACTTCGTCTCATTTTCAGCAATATTAAAAGTGGAAAAGATAGAACTAAAAACAAAAGTTTGAATTACAATTGATATTTTAGCAAATTGTTTAATAGTTATAGCTTCAGACCATAAAAATAAACACTGGGGCAACATAGTCTGGTGGCACAAGTGAATAGAAAAAGCTAAATTACATCCTTAACTTACTCCCAGTACTTCTTGACTTAGGTTTAACTTGGGTAATTTGTTCATCCTCATTGATCATCAATTTCTCTGTTCCTACAATAGAGAAATCTCTTAATTGATTAGGGCAGTATATGTTATTCTCCTTTTCAGTTGAAGGAGCTGAGGCACTGAGAGGGTAAGCAACTTTCTTAAGGTCTATCAATGGTACAGAGGAGATTTGAATGAACACTTTTTTGATCCAAGTCTGGTGTCCTTTCTCTATTGTGTGAACTCTGGAAGCTGGACTAGATCAATGGTTTTCAGCTCTGGCTGCACATTAAAATCAGCTGGGGCATTTTTAGACTGTATAAATTCTTGAGCCCACCCCAGGTTAATTAAGTCAAAATATCTGTGATAGAGGTTCTACCCCCCAGTATTTTTTTAAGGCTCCCTGAGTGATTCTAATGTATAGCTAAGATTGAGACGCACTGAACTAATTGCTAACTTCCCTTCACATCAAAAATTCTATGAATTCTGAACTTTACTTATTTTCTTATTCCTCATCCCCAAGATGTATACCCACACACACAAATTTTTGCATAGTATAGTGCAAAAACTTTAATCACAATAATCCATTATAAGTTACCAAGGCATTAGACCTGTCACACAAAGGCATAAATATTTCTAAATTCTTGCAAAGAAAAGTGTTTTTAAAATATACTATAATTGTAGCTAAATTTATTGAATTATTAATAGAACCCTATCAACTAGTCAACACCATTAAATGAAGAGAAAGTAAGACAGGACACTTGGCAACCATAGGATGATCAAAGTCATAAGCTCTAGACTAAAACTTGTCTGTGGATACTTCCCATTTGGCTGCCCAGTATGCAAACACTTCTCCTATTTGACTGAATCACAATTTAGGTAGAAGGAAAGATGAAGGGGGGCAAATAAATATTCCTTTTCCTATTTCCTGGTAGCTAGGGTTTGGGTAAGTGAACTGGGCTCAACCAATTAACTAATCAATGTCCTAGTCCAGGCTTTGAATTTTGAGAGGTTCAGAATTCCACAGTTGCTGGGACAAGTGTCCAGAGTGACTGAGTCCAGCAGCATGGTGGCAAATATCCAATGGCAGAAGTGCCAATGGCAACAAGTGTCACAGTGAAAGCACCAGCAGGACATGTCTAAAGCCATCAATTCTATGACATAGTCCTAGCAGTGCCTTTTCTACCCTGTCTCTACAGCCTTCCTGACAATTCTGTGGGCCCTCTTGATACATTTCCAATAAAATTATTTTCTGTTCAAGTTAATCAGGGTCAGTTTTTCTTGACTGTGAATAAGAACCCTAAATAATACACATTTTAATTTAAATAATTCAAAATAAAATCTTTTACCAACATTGTAGGAATTGAACATCTGATTGTGTTAGTAATTTTCCCATTAGATGGTCATTTGAAAATAGAGTCATACACCTAAAATTATAGAATCATCATTATTTCGAATCTGTTAAAATTATGTTCCTTCTCATGGAAGTTTATGAATGTGTTGTTTTCAAATCAACCATTTGAATCAGTGAATTTGTTGGAGTGAGAAACATTTCATATCCTGGAACTATTCATAACATCCCCTGTTAAGAAGAAGCATATAATCTCAGAAATTTAATTTTCAATATCAGAAGAGTTTTTAAGCTAAAGCAGGATTATTACTTTGGCCTAAACTGACAGATAGTTAGTTTACAATATTGATTCTCTGAAAAAGACTTTTGTTTAGAGCAGAGAGGCTAAATCATTCAGACTGCTTAATTGACTGAATACTCCAAACCTTGTAATTAAGTAATAACACAAGAGTGCGTGTGGTGTGTGCAGTAACAGTTGTTGGGCCCTGTGTTATCAGTTATGCAGCTATGTTGTTATTGTACAATAACATACTATATAGCAGTGTGTTGGTGCACAGCGTGCCCTTGAGGAAGACATTCAAGGCACACCAAAGATCTGAGGGCTAAAATCCTTCTCCTGTCTTTATAGTCATTCCAGCTTTAAATTTCCTAATTTATAGGTTTTGTCTTTTACTTTGTCTTGTTTTGTTTCTGTTTTTGTTTTCCCTCATTGTTAGAGATACAGGAAGAAAACGGCATATAAGCAAAACAGTGATCCCTAATTGGTGAATGCATCACAATGGTACTAAATAAGTAGATTTACTAATTTAAGGCATCATGCAGTTTTAGCTCTGTGTATTACTCCTTGCCTCTAGCTTGGGATTTTGCATTTGATCTGCCTTAGTTTCTGACTTGCTGGTTAGAGATTCAGCTTCTCAAGGAGATGCTCCACATGGCTAGGTTGGTGGTAAAAGAAAAGTGGAAGAACTTTCCATGTTACAGAATCCAGAGAAAAGAATCAGTATTTCAAATCTCAAGAAACAGTTGGTAAGTCAGTAAATTTACAGCTGTTTATAGATTAGAAACCAAATAATTAAATGGTTTTAAATGCCACATAGTGCTGTTTCAAAGAGAGAGAATAAATGAATAAATGAAAAAGTAGGAAAGAAGAAGAAGGAAGATAGAAAAAAGGAAGGGAGATAGGGAGGAAGGAAGGAAAAAAGAAGAGGATTGTATTGAAAAGCAGAGCTTGGCAATGTTGTAAACGGATACCCTAACCTAATCCAAACCCCAGTTTTGGGTTGAAAGGAAGAATTCCTTAGAAAAGCATAACCAGGTAGATTTATATGAGATTTCCTCCTCCATAACCTTTTCTTTTTTTAATGTTGCTTTATGTGCACCAAGAATAAACAGTGGAACAGTTTTTGCTGTTCAGTACCTTTGGACCATCAGTATATTATTGTCTGTAGTTGCTCCTACTCTAAGATACAGTTCTGAGCACAATGACCAAGATTTATGAGTGTGGAAATGGTTGTAAAATCCTAGGTAAATGTTAAACTATAACCAGTTTTTCAATGGCTTAGCTGGGCAAAATTTATGAGTTTGTTTCCATTTTAAGCAAGAAAGATTTATATTCCAAAAGGCTTAGAAAGACACCTCCTGGATTATATGTCCACAAATAATAGTTAAATAACATAAAAGTCTGCTGAGCTAAAGACAGGCTTCAAGGGTAACATGACAATTTAATAAACCAGGGTCAATGGTGCTGTGACTCTCGGGTGAACTAGGGTGACAGTTCCTGTGCTCTCTTCACCATGGGAAAACCTGTTACCCTGTGTGCTGACCTCCCAAATTGACTAGATTGATGCTGGAAAGGGAAAGTTCTAGAGCCTTTGACGCAGTTTCTGATGTTCGGCTTTATTTCCAAATGTAAAAATGGGTCTTTCTGTTGCTTATTATATCTTTTAAACGTTATAAGAAACATAAGTCATGAATTCAACTTGCTTTCACAGTAGTAATGTTGGTTATATAAGAAGGTTAACCTGGGACTTTATAACAATTTCAATATAGATACATTGTTAACCATATATCAAAGATTCTAGGAATAGAACAAGATACCCAGTTTATTGGTCACTTTTAGGCTGTCTTTGGAAATGGCCATCCCCATCCACAAGAACACAGGAGTAGACTCCTGTCAGTCCTACTGGTTTTTCGATGTGACCCTTCCACACATACATCTCTGGCCATACCAGCTGGACCACAGATAGACTCATTATCCTAATTTGCTAATCAGATTCTTATTCCTAAGAATTTAAAATCAGATCTGAAGGAAGACCATATCAGTATGTCTCTTCCCAGTGGGTCCATATCCTCCTAACTAGGGACTGTATCACAGCCATATTCTGCTTTTGAGTACTGCGTGGCAGACAGAGTTAGTCTTTGGGGAGAAAGAAAAAGCAGATGTTCAGAGAGAAGTAGAGACAAAACAGATTATTCCTCGGGCTCCATTGCACAGTTTCCAGGCCCTTCCTGGAGTCTGTCTCCATACCAACCCTTGAGTTTCATGAAGTACCTGTATCTTTATATAAAATTACCTTTCTTTTTGCTAAAGCAAACTCCAGTAGGCTTCTGTTACTTACAAGTTATAGCTTTACAAAACATATCAATGTACTGTGTAAGCAAAACAAAATTTTAACAATCAAATAACATAAATATATCAAAGTCACAGACTTCAATGCTTCATGGAGAATTAAATCTGATATAATAATACCTAATATAAAATAATTATATACTACCATCACTATTACATAATAAAACCAACATTAGAATTAGAGTAGGTAGGAGTGGACTATTGATAAATCTAATTAATTTATAAAAAGCTCTAAACTGTTCTGTGACCTGGTCTTTTGACCTATTCCTGAATTGCTTTATAGAGATTTTAGAATAATTTAATGCATTCCCTTATGCTATAGCATTAGTTCTCTTAATGTGGGAGGAAAAGAGACATCACAGAATTGCTGGAGAACTTTTTCAATCAATATCATTTGCCCTGAATAGAAGGTAATCATAAAAATTAATAAAATCTGGGGAGTTCCCTGGTGGTCCAGTGGTTAGGACTCGGTGCTTTCACTGCTGTGGCCCAGGTTCAATCCCTGGTCAGGGAACTAAGATCCCACAAGCCATGTGGTACGGCCAAAAAAAAAAAAAAAAAAAACCAAAAAAAGTGAATACAGTCTGCTTCCAGGAAGACGGAGTAGACATACTTTTTCCAATTCCTCCTTCTAAGTACAACTAAAAATCCTGGACATTACGTATAAAACAAGCATAAGAAGACTCTGAAAATGGAGAGAAGAAGGCAGACTGACTAGAGATCTAGAGGCCCAAGGAATGACATGGTGGTGAGTTCCCTGAGTTTTCTTTTTGCCATATCTATCCCAGACTTAGAGCTTAAGAAGCTGGAAACCTGGAAATGCCAAAAAGCCTCAAGGAAAGCTTGCTCTCTTTAAAAAAAGGATTAAGAAAGGGGCAACCTAGCAAGACAGAAAACCTTTAGAAAATAGCCACTTTACTCCAGCTAAAACCCAAAGAAAAAAGCTGTAGCCCCACCTTCACCCATGGTAGCCAGGACCAGGTGAGCAACCTAGACTTTCACCCTTGCCAGTCTCTTAACGAGGTGTCCCAATCTCCTGCCTCCTCACTAGGCAGAGTAGGGAATGGGACCTTTCATCCCCATCAGGAGGTGATGAGCCCCACCCACCCAAGCCCTTGTTGTCATTGGAGACCACATGGGGAGCCTGGACTTCCCCCTCCACTAGGCAGTAAGGAGATATGCCTTCTCCTTTCTGCTGGGGTGGTATCATAGGGGGCCTGCTGGAGAGTCAGGATCTTCACCATATGGAGGCTAGCACCCTCTTCCACCATTACCCGCTTCATCCCCAACGCTGCTTGCCCCTCGTTGTGTGGTATCAGTGAAAACCATGTGGGAAGCAGTATTGAGGCACTTCTACCCCTTCCAGCAGGGAGGTATCACTGGAGGCTTAGTGGGAAGCCAGTAATCACCATCACACACCCAGCAGTAACAAGGAGCCATCCCCCTAGGCTGTCAACAGAGGCCTAATGAGGAACCTGGCTTCTGTTCCCACCTGGCAGTAATGAGGTGGTGCTCCACTTTCCTGTTGGAGAGGTGCTAGAGGAAGCCAGCTAAAACAGAAGGGTAAATAAGATCCAAAGTCTTATAATACTCAAAATATTCAGATCTCAACCAAAAATTACAAATTATTCTCCAAAAAATCATCAAATTCTCAAACGAAGATCTCAGACTGAATGTAAAAAGGGAATCAATAAATGCCAACACCACTATGACCAAGATATTAGAATTATCTGACAAAGATTTTACAGCAGCCATCATAAAAATGCTTCGATGAACAGTTGTGGACACACTTGAAACAATTGAAAAAATACAGAGTCTCACCAAAGAAATAGGAAATCTCGGGCTTCCCTGGTGGCGCAGTGGTTAAGAATCCACCTGCCAATGCAGGGGACACGGGTTTGAGCCCTGGTCCGGGAAGATGCCACATGCTGCAGATCAACTAAGCCCATGCACCACAACTACTGAGCCTGCACTCTAAAGCCTGCGAGCCACAACTACTGAGCCTGCGTGCTACAACTACTGAAGCCCGCACACCTAGAGCCCATGCTCTGCAACGAGAAGCCACGGCGATGAGAAGCCCGTGCACCGCAACAAAGAGTAGCCCCCACTCGCTGCAAGTAGAGAAATACTGCGCACAGAAACAAAGACTCAACGCAGCCAAATAAATAAATAATAATAAATAAAATAAATAAAATTAAAAAAAAGAAATAGGAAATCTCAACAAAGATATAGAAGATATAAGGAAGAACCAAATGGAAATTTTAGAACTGAAAAAATGTAATAACTGAAATTTAAAAATTCAATGGATGGACTCAAACAGAATAGAAGGGACAGAGAAAAGAATCAGTCGACTGGAAGATATAACAATAGAAATTACCTGATCTGAACAGCAGAGAGTGAATAGAATTAAAAAAAAAATGAGAAGAGACTCAGAAACCTGTATGACTATAACAAAACTTCTAATGTTCATATCATTGGACTCACAGAAGGAGAGGAGAAGGAAGGTAGGCTGAAAAAGTTCTCAAAGAGGGCCTCCCTGGTGGCGCAAGTGGTTGAGAGTCCCCCTACCGATGCAGGGGATACGGGTTCGTGCCCCGGTCTGGGAGGATCCCATATGCCGCGGAGTGGCTGGGCCCATGAGCCATGGCCACTGAGCCTGCGCGTCCGGAGCCTGTGCTCCGCAATGGGGGAGGCCACAACAGTGAGAGGCCCGCATACCACAAAAAAAAAAAAAAAAAAAAAAAAAAAGTTCTCAAAGAAATAATGGCTAAAAACTTCCCAAATTTGGCAAAAGACATAAACCTACAGATTTAAGAAGCTGAACAAACCTCCAAATAGGATGTATCTGAGGAGACCCACATCAAGATGCATTATAGTCAAGCTTCTGAAAACTAAAGACAAAGACAACATATTGAACAAAACCAGAGAAAAACAGCACCTTACCTACAAGGGGAAAAAACAGTTTAAATGACAGTGGATTTCTTATCCAAAACCATAGAGGCCAGGAGGAAGTGGCATGACATGTTTTAAGTGTCGAAAGAGAAGAACTGTCAACCCAGAATCCTATGTCCAGTGAAAATATCTTTTGAGAATGAAGGGAAAATCAAGACATTCTCAGATAAAGGAAAATTAAGAGAATTTCACCAACAGAACTTTCCTAAAATATGGCCAAAAGAAGTTGGAAGTTCTCAAACAGAAAGGAAAGAATTTTTTAAAAAAGAATCTTGGAATATCAGGAAGGAAGAAAGAACATTGTAAGTAAAAATATAGGTAAATACAATAGTTTTTCCTTCTCTTCTTTGAGTTTTCTAAATTATGTTTGATGATTGCAGCAAAAATTTATCACACTGTCTGATTTGGTTCTAAATGTCTGCTGAGGAAGCATTAGAAACAATTATAAACAATGATAAGTGAACATAAATGTGTGAAGCAAAAACTGATAAAACTGAAAGAAGAAATAGATGAATCCACAATTATAGTTGGAGACTTCAATACCTCTCTTGCAATAATTGATAGAACAAACTAGACAGAAAATCGACAAGTTTATAGAAAAACTCAACAATGGCATCAACCAACAAGATAATCAACATTTATAGAACATTTCACCTAACACCACAGAATACACACTCTTTAAAAAAAATTTTTTATAATTAATTTATTTTTATTATTTATATATTTTTATTTTTGGCTACATTGGGTCTTTGTTGCTGTGCTTGGGCTTTCTCTAGTTGCGGAGAGCAGGGGCTACTCTTTGTTGCGGTGCACGAGCTTCTCATCGTGGTGGCTTCTCTTGTTGTGGAGCACAGGCTCTAGGTGTGCGGGCTTCAGTAGTTGTGACACACAGGCTCAGTAGTTGTGGCTTGTGGGCTCTAGAGCGCAGGCTCAGTAGTTGTGGCTCACGGGCTTAGTTGCTCCGCAGCATGCGGGATCTTCCCAGACCAGGAATCGAACCCGTGTCTCCTGCATTGGCAGGCAGATTCTTAACTACTGGACCACAAGGGAAGTCCCAGAATACACACTCTTATCAAGTGCCATATCCTGGGCCATAAAACAAAATTGAAAGAACTGTATATCATACAGAGTATATTCTCTATCCACAATGAAATCAAACTGGAAATTAATAATAGAAAGATAACAGGAAAATCTCAAAAGGCTTGGAGACTAAACAGCACAATTTTGAATAATCCATGGGTCAAAGAGTAAGTCTTTAGGGAAAAAAATACATTGAAATGAATGAAAATGAAAATACAATGTATAAAAATTTGGAGGACACAGCTAAAGCAGTGCTGAAAGGGAAATTTATAGCACTATTTCCCAAACTTTTTCATCACCCCAATACAGAAACTCTATATCCATTAAGCAATAACCCTTCATTCTCTGCTCCCCTCAGCCTCCCTCTACTTTCTGTCTCTATGTATTTGCCTTTTCTAGATATTTCATATAAGTGGACTAGTACAATATACATCCTTTTGTGCCTGGCATATTTTATTTAGCATAATATTTTCAAGGTTCATTTATGGTGTAGCATGTATCAGAACTTTATGTCTCTTTATGGGTGAGTAATATTCCATAATACCATATTTTGTTCACCCAGTTTTCTATTGGGACACTTGGGTTGTTTCCACATTTTGGCTGTTGTGAATAATGCTGCAACAAACATCCATATACACGTAACTGACTTTTTGTTTTCAATTCTTTTGGGTATATACCTACGGGTGGAATCACTGGACCACATAGTAATTGTATGTTTAACTTTTTGAAGAACTGCCAAACCATTTTTCACAGCACCAGTTTTCATTCCCACCAACAATGTAAAAGAACTCCCCACATTCTCGCCAACACTTGTTATTATCCAGTTTTTTTTTAATTATAGCAATCCTAGTAGGTGTGAAGTGATACCTCATTGTGGTTTTGATTGCATTTCCTGAATGATTAATGACAGAGGAAAGAATGAATGAATGAAAGCATAAAGGGGCTTACAAGTTTAATAAATTTTTTATCACAAAGGATAAATCACTCTTCTAGTTTATATTATTATTATATTACTGTACAAGAGCACTAACATTCATTTTAATAATGATAAATAATAACTCATCATTTGTATACATTTGTTTTCATTATATAAATACCCTTTTTGTAATATGTAATATTGTTTATCCATACAACATGGTGACTATAGATTGTCTCCTTTTACAGAATATTGCAACTAATATGTAGTGGTTTTGTCTTTCTTCGTTTCTTGCCACATGCCAGGCCATGGCCCCTTGGGAAATGAGCTGGGCCACAAAATGAATTAGAGTTCTGCCATTGTACAGCAAGGGGGTTCATTTGAACAGGCACAAGCAGCCTATGCCTTCAGTACTCTCTGTATAAATAGGGTTACTTTCAGGGCTCATTAGCCCTAAAAGCAACCCCTGCGGAAACTACGAATCACTTTGATCATAAATTGCCATACACAGAAAACTTGGTGTTAACACAATATGGTTTAATTATTAACAATGTGACTTGTGATAACATAATGTATTTATAAAGCATCCCCTAGCAAGCACCATGGTGCTATATATTCAACCATCACATCATAAAATCTCAACAAGTAATAGGAAGTTGTCTAAACCACACTCAAAAATTTTAAAATTTCCCCCTCCAAGATAAAAGTGAAAGTTCATTGCCATTTGAACCTCAGAAGGCCTCAGTGATCTTCCACTGATTCAAGGGGAAGATCTTACCCTCCTCACCACCTCTACATAGGGAAAGCCCTAGGATTTTTATATTAGTCATACCCAGATGCCAGCAGTCATGCAACATCAGAACCTTTCCAATCATTCTTCTCTTAGAAATTATGCCCTTTCCTCAGGGTCCAAGGTGAATAGACAAAAGCCTACATCTTAGACTATTTGTATCATGTCAAGCAACTTCCTTGATTCTCTGTTTACACTTTTATTCTCAAAGCTAACCTTTATCCCTGATATTAAATAATAGTTGACACTTCAGGACACCTAGCACATAGCAGGTGCTCAATGGTTAATTGTTGGATGCGTGAATGAATGATTCAAACAAAGAATGTTATCTTGATCCTCTCTCACCTTAGTCAGTATAAGCTGTATGCAGTTTAAAGTATTTGTTTTTCTACCAAAAGCCAGGCTGTTCAAATATATTAACCTCGATTAATAATTAACCTTGAGACTTGAAATTTACAAAAAAGCAAATCAATTTACCAATTATTCTGGCAGAGTGTGACATTAGGCTAAGTCTACAGGGTCCTCAAACAAAGGAAGCACTCTTTCAAACTTTATCTGATGAAAATGAAACATTCTAATTTATTCTAATACTTTAAAAACGAATAAATTAAATACAGCAGAAAGCTTTTGTCACACTGGTGTAAAGAGATAGAATCGATAAAGTTTGTTAAATATCGGGAGTTTTATGTATTAGGTTTTGGTTTGGGGACGTGATTTATTCCACGTCAGATCAGAATCAATGTAACAAATAGCCATGCTATAATGGAGTTCTACTAAGTTCTTAAACATTAAAACACTTCAGCAGAACTGTCGGATGAAAGTCAAAACATATTCAAATTGAGGAAAATGACCCAACAAGTTTAACTTATATTTATAGGTCTAGCAGCGTGACACCGTATAAGTAACTGTGTCCACTGTCAGGATTTATTCTGATATTTGAAAACTTGCCACAAGAAATGAGTTTCTGGGTCGACGATAGATATTGTGAGATATTGTGTATTAACTATATTAAAGGCTTTTCCTCCAAGCAGAGTGTGGCCAAGTCGTGTTTATTACGTCAAAGCGTTAATTCTCGTTAATCCATGGTTCGTTTATTAAATGTAATAGAATCAGGGTCAGCCCACAGGGGCATGTCTGTGAAATGCAAATAACCTATCATAATGAAAATCCTGCCCGCAGCAGCAAAGGATCCCGCGGCCGTAAGAGGCCGAGAACAAATCTGCCACAGGGCGGGGCCCGGGAGCCTTCTTTGGGAGGACGCAGCCCAGGACTGGACTGAGATCCAAGGGACCGACGTCTCAGTTGGTACCTTGTCCGCCTCGCCTCCTGGCGGTCCCCCTCTCTTCCCCTGCCGGTCCTGCCTCTCGGTCCTCGAAAAGCCCCGCCTCTCCTTCCCCTGGTGGCCCCGCCTCTCGCCCCCTTCCCCTCCACCCGCCGCCCCGGTGTCCCCACCTTCCCCAGGTCCCCGTCGCCTCTCCTCTCCTCCCCTGGTGGTCCCGCCTCTCCCTCTCCCGGTGGCCCCGCCTTTCCACTGGGAGGCCCCGTCTTCCCAGCTCCCTTGGAGCTCTCCCGCCCAGGCTCCTCTCCCATACCTCAGTAGTGGGAGGGGCTTGCCTGGGGGTCAGCGCCGGCGGCAGTCCCCTGGGCGCGTTCTTTCGTTGGTTGGTGGTCTTTCCGCCTTCTTTTCTTCGGCCGCGTCGGATCTCCTACTCAGGTGTTCTCTCCGGGCTGTGCGGCCCTGCCTGATAGTTGCTGAGGCTGCAAGCCCGGACCCCGCTTGCCCACAAGCCTTCTCCCCCGGCCAGGGCAGAAAGCCTCTGCGTCAGAGCCCATGCTCTTTCTCGTTTAACGTTCCCCCGAAGGACCAATTTATAAGTGGCTTGAGCTCCATGAGTGGAGTTCCGTAGACAGATTGAGACATACCATTTGGAATGAATGCAGAATCTATTCCAACATTTAGTGCCTCAAAATTAACTGTCACTAGGGTTATGTTTTGAAAAAGCAAAACCCCAGACGGCCAGACCATAACCTTGTTTTCTGCACTGTTAAAAAGTAAAAATCCTAGATAAAAGCTGGCGGGGATGTGGAGAAAAGGGAAACCTTGTGCACCGTTGGTGGGGATGTAAACTGGTTCAGATACCCTGGAAAACAGTATGGAGGTCTCAAGTCAGAGTAGAATTACCACATGATCCAGCAATTCCACTTCAGGGTGGATATCCAAAGGAAACAAATCATCACCTGGAAGAGACATCTGTACTCCCATGTTCATTACAGCATTATTCCCAATAAACGAGGTATGGAAACAACCGAAGTGTCCACTAACACATGAATGCATCAAGAAAACACACACACACACACACACACACTGGAATATTATTCAGCCTTTAAAAAGAAGGAAATCCTGTCATTTGTGACATGGATGAACCTGGAGAGCATTATGCTAAGTGAAATAAGCCAGAGAAAGAAAAATACTCTGTGCTCGCATTTATATGTGAAATTAAAAAAAAAAAGTTTAACTCATAGAGACAGAATAGAAAACGGTTGCCAGGGGCCGGTGAGTGGCAGAAATAGGGAGAGGCTGGTAAAAGATTGCAAACATTCAGTTATGCGATGAATAAGGTCGGAGGATCTAAAGTATAAAATGGTGATTATAGCTGATAACATTGTGTTGTATAATTGAAATTTGCTAAGACAGTACAACTTAAATGTTCTCACCAAAAGAAAAAAAAAGTAAACATGTGAGGTGATGGATGTGTTAATTAACTTGATGGCAGGAATCCTTTCACAATATACACAATTCATTACACTGTACACTTTAAATATCTTACAATTTTATTTGAAAATCATACCTCAATAAAGCTGGAAAAAAAGTGACAGAACATAAAAGAAGCAAGCACTGATTCAAGCTTGTGCATAATTAACTTAGCACTGGATATTATGCACATCACTAATTCATAAAACAATACAGGTGAAAAATATAGAATGATGAAGTGGTGGTTAGTGTAACTGACAGTGGTTTAATTTAAATCATAAATTTTACATCAAATTGAGAAACTTATACTGCCATGAAAAGTATAGTGACAGATTTGAAAAGCAGAACATAAAAGTTTTATTTACAACATAATTATAATGAAAAAATGCATATGAATATAAAAAGAGATTGTAGGAGGATACAGGACTCAAAATAGAAAATCAGACTCCTTACAGGAGGATGAGGCTGATTCATCCCATTGGGGTGTCCTGGAGATGGCTGGAACTCTTTCAGTTCCTGCCCTTTCTGAGTTTTGGTTAGCCAGGGTTTTCCTCTGTGAGCTTCCCTAAATCAGAGTACAGAGTATGCTGCAATAATAGAGACCCCAAATATAGTGATTTAAATGAAATAGCAGCATTACCGAACCAAACCTGGGTCCACTCAACCGAGTGCAGTAAAGAAAATGTATTGACATTGGGTTGTGGTGAAAGAAAGTGTGGTGTTTGTTGCAGGCACCAAGCAGAGAGTCTAGGCAGCTAATGCTCAAAAGGCCCAAACTCTCCAGTGGCTTTCAGGAAAGGTTTTTAAAGACAGAGTGAGCAGGAGTGTTGCAGGGTGTGTGATCAGCTCATGGACATTCTTCTGATTGGTTGGTGGTGAGGTAATCAGGAGTCAACCATCATTAACCTTCTGATCCCAGCCATCTGGGGTCTATGTTCTTGCGGGCAGCATACAGTTAAGTTCTTCCACCTGGTGGGGATTTCAGTATCTGCAAAACAGCTCAAAGGATAGGGCTCAGAATATTATCTCTAGCCCTTGAGGAGGAACTAAAGGTCCTTGACTTTATTTAATAGCTAAACTATTACTATTTTGTCTGCTTGACTGTTTTCCTTTGTTTTTGCATTTTCTCGCTTCTCTGATTAAATTTATTGTTTGGTCTTTGGGGATGGCCTAGGAGGCTAAAGCTTTTCTACAAACAAGAGACAGGCAGAGGACATGGTAGGGGGGTTGGGGGAGGGTCTGTCCTGGGAAGGCCAGATAGGGTCTTGCTTGGTTACAGGAGCTTATTTCTCATGTAACAGTCTGGAGGTAGAAGTGGCCCAGGCTGGCAGGGTGGTTCAGCTCCATTAAGTTATCCATGGACCCTGGTTTCTTTCCTCTTAATGCTCTACCATACCCTAGGATATTTTCCTCATTTGCATGGTTAAAGCTTGGGCACTGACAGGGGTTTGCATTGGCGCCATCTAGCTCTGGGGAAGGGCAAAAGAGCAGAACTGGAGGACAACTGATTTATCTTTTAAGCAAGTAAGGTAGAAGCGGCACTTATTACTTTCACTCATATTCTTTTGGTGAGAACTTGACCACACTTGGTTGTAAGAGAAACTGGGAAATGCGGTCTTCAACCTGGGCTTCATGTGCCCAACTAAAAATTTATTAGTAAAAGGGAAAAACAGATTTGGGGGGACAACTATCAGTCTGCCACATTTCTCTTGTCAACAAAAAATTAATCAGTCGAGCTAAGAAAGAATTGGAAAGTTTTATCAAGCCAAATGTGAGGATTATAACCCAGGAAGAAGAGCATGTCAGAAAGCTCTGAGAACTGTTCTATCCAGTAGAAGTAAAAGCACAGTTATATAAGTTTTTTTTTTGAGACAGAGGCTGTACATCAAATGACGTATTATTGACAGTTTACATAATCCAGATCTAAATGTCATCGTGTTAGGTCAGGTGACCCTTTACAAGAGCAAGAAGGAATGTTATCTTTTAAGGAGTCATCTTGTTGATGCTAGGAGAATGTTGCTGTTTATGGTTGGGCAGGTATTCCTGCTGATGGGGAAGGTTTGGTCAATGCATGATGCAGATACACTAGGCACAGTGGCGGGAGAGAGAAGAGGCCAAAGGGCAGAGAAGAATTTTTTATGTTTAAATCTTTCTTGTCTTGCCATAAAATATGAATTTTATTTCGCACTCCCATTTCTTTCCAATTAATTCCTTCTTAAGAGGAGTTTGCTTACTTCAGTTTACAGACAGTCCTTATTGCTTGCAATTGAAGTACCTTAACTGATGCCCCATTCTTCAGCTCCCAGTTTAAATGATGCCTCCTCAAGGAGGCTTATCTGGCCGTTACCCAAAAACTCGGTTGGCCTCTTGGTGGGTGTTGAGCCAAAACACACAACCAAGCCAAAGATTGGGAGAAGGAAGAATTAATTACCTGCAGAAAGTAAGGAGAACACCAGGGATCTTTCCCAAAGCAGTGTGTCCCCCACCCCCGGAACTGCAAAACTGGGGGAATTTTCAGCTAAGGATAAATGCATAATCATGAAGGGGCTTGTGCAGAGGAGAATTCAGCATAGAATTGGGGCAAAGGTAGACAGAGTCTAAGCTTTAGTTGATTGAAGTAATGAGGGTCTGAAAAGGTCAACATCATCATCCCTTAGGTTCCAGTTGATCTGGTAGTTGAGCACTTCAGGCTAATCTTTACCACTGAAACAGAACTGGGAGTCTTTATAAATCATATATTATCTTTGCTATTGTTACTTCTCTTGCCTGATAACAGTCACTTGTTCCTGCATTCTTTTTCTCCCTTAAGATCATTCATTAGAGACCTGTTCAAGGATAAGCATCGTGGCCAGGCTTGGATCACAAAATGGCTTAGATCAAAAATGGCTTCTCTTATGTCAAGAAAGCCATGCCTGGTTCTCTTTCTCCAGGGACCCCCCTTCCCTATCTGCTTACATGGCTGCTTTCTCTAAAGTAGGTCCCTTTCCCTTTTCCTGCCATTATTGTTTTTATCTCAGCACTTCGTTTCCTTTGCGGCACTTAACACAACTTGTAATTACTTTTTTTTTCTATGTTGTTCTCTGTTGCCCCACTGTGTCCCTTTTCTTCACCACTACATCTCCATCGCCTAGCACACTGCCCGTCATTGGATAGACAAGAAATAAATATCTGGTGTTAAATGAATCAAACAGTGGTGAAGAATGACTCAGAGAGTTCTGAAGTGACAAACTAAATGTATTGGTGGAGAGTGAGAATACAGGAACGGTTAGACACCATTTGGAGGAAGGGATCAGAAGATGATCAGTTTTGTTTGCACATGTTGAATTTGAAGTTTTGAATAATTTCAACGTGACACCTAGTAAGCAGCTTGAAACAGATCTGGAGCTCTGGAAACAGCATCACATTGGAGCTATAGTTTTGATAACCTTGAGAATTGATGAGGTCACTCATGAAGAGCATGGCAAGACTACACAGAAGGTTTACGAAGGGACTACAAAGAACAATATTTAAGCAGTGGTCAGAAAGATCAGCAGAGCTTTCGAGGACCCAGCAGAGGCTGTTAACAAGAACCAGGGAGAAGAAACCGTCGGGGAGGAGGTAGTGGTCACAAGTGGTTCAGTTGGGGCAGGGGAGGGGGGGTGAATTATATCACATAAGTCTGAAAGAGTCCCTTAGAACTGCCAATTAGGAGGCTTAGATATGATAGCTTTAGAATAATTTCAGTGGGTTGGTGGGCTGTGGTCTGAAGATAGAATGTTAGGAAGTGAATGAAGTAATTGTAGAACATGCTTTCAGGAAGTGCTGCTATGAAAACAACAGATTTTATTTGGAAAGAGAGACAAGGTCAAAGAAGAGTTGAAAGAAAGCTCAGAATGTCTTTATATAAGAGAGGGGGGCGGGAGAACAAGAGGAGTGTGGAAATGATTGATGGAGGAATTTCGACCTACTGGGTCTAAGATAGGAAGAGACAACAAAGAGTTGCCCTCCCTTGAAGATGTAAAGATGAATTTTAGAAAAGGGCAGAGTAACAAGGAGTTGAGTTTTTTCTGATGACCTTTAATTTATCTATCAACATAAAGGAGGGAGCAGTTACCTGCTGCAAGAGAGGAGGTTGAGGGGGAAGTTTGGGCCAGTTTCTAAGAGAGAAGGGAGATGGAAAACATTGCCGGTAGGAGACAGAAAAGGTCAGCTGATTGCAGATCTACCATGGCTGGAAATTCTTTTTCCTTCTTCCCGTTTATGCCTTCCTAACCTAGTCTTGTTTCGAAAAGACTTCAGGCTGCCAAATCGTAATTTTTGCACAGTCTACTCAGATACTAGATTTTTTTCCCCAAACAGTCATGGGCAACGAACATGTGGGGACAGCGAAAACAGACGGCTCCCGCACGTTCCCTTCGTTCCAACAGTGAAAACTGAGCTGGCCTCCAGCAATTTTGCGGACCCCAACCTCCGCTACTGTGGGTTACACTCCTTCGTAGAGCGAAGGCACCTCCTAAATGCTTGCTGTGGACAATGGGAGATTTAGGGACAGATGGTTCGGTTCCCTCGTGAAGAACGTCCCCCCGACATTCAGCACGTATTTAAGGCCTGCTGAAGAAAGGCAATGCTGAGAGACCAAGGTACTGCCTTTCCTTTTGTGCTCGCTGCGTGTCCGGACGCAACGCCTACGAGCATTAAGCGCAAACCGACCAGTGTTCCAAGCAAAACACCAGCAGCCGAGGCCGGAACAGGGAAAGTAGCTTGTTCCTTGCTCGCAAACCACCAAGGGAGGACGACAACCCCGCCCCGATGACATCACACGTTCATCAGCCTCGAGGCCACCTTGCGTTGGGCGTATCTTATCCTCCTAAGGCCTCAGCCTCACTCCGCCCCAGGTGACGTCACCGCACCACAACCTCTAGTAACTCTTTGCAGCAGTTCTCATCGCCGGGCGCGGTGGCGCGCGCCTGTAGTCCCAGCTACTCGGGAGGCTGAGGCAGGAGGATCGCTTGAGCCCAGGAGTTCTGGGCTGTAGTGCGCTATGCCGATCGGGTGTCCGCACTAAGTTCGGCATCAATATGGTGACCTCCCGGGAGCGGGGGACCACCAGGTTGCCTAAGGAGGGGTGAACCGGCCCAGGTCGGAAACGGAGCAGGTCAAAACTCCCGTGCTGATCAGTAGTGGGATCGCGCCTGTGAATAGCCACTGCACTCCAGCCTGGGCAACATAGCGAGACCCCGTCTCTTTTGTTTGCCCCTCCCTCATTTAAGGAAATTCTGTATCCTCTAAATCCGTGTATTTTCCCTAAACAAATAACAAATGTTTGCCTTTTTCCAGATTCATATTTTTTACGAGTTCAGTAGTTCACTAATGTGTGCATTAAAAGTTGACGAGATATAACTGGTCTTTATTACTGGCTCTCTCGTCCCACTGTTTTACGTTTGTCTCCTATTTTACGTTCCTTTACCGTTAAGGCTCACCGGGTAAGTTGGATGCTCGGGTAGTTGTAGCCACCTCATCGCTGACCCCTACTGGAGAATCGTCAAAATGTCTTTGCGAAAAGCTGTTATCACCCTCGAAGCCAGCAGGGGATGCTCGTTTGCTCACAACCTGTTGGAGAAAATGGCTGACCGGCATCAGTGCAAAAAGTTCACCTCCGAGGCCAGATTTCCTAAGTTCTTCCCACGGCGGTCCAGTTTGCTACTTTGTTACCGCCATTTCCCTCACCTAACCCGGACCTTCCCTCCCCATCTCCTGTCACCTTCATTCACCACTCTCTTGTCAAGGTTTTTGCTTTTGACTGTTGTTGGCGGAAGATCTGGCTTTTATCCGAATCCTTACATTCTGCCCGTTTACAGATAGGGCTGACTTTCCGACGGGGAACCCGGATACTCCCTCCTTGTAGGGGAAAAAGCAACCTAAGAGGAGCCCAGGCGTCCCTGTGAAAGCCGAGGTGACGGGGCAGCGTGGCAGAATGCCGTCAGCCTGTCGCTCCCCTTGGTTCTCGGATTGCCAACAGCTAACGTTAGAGGTGGAATTGAAGTGCAGGCAATTCGAGCATTCGGTGGGTTTGAGTCTGGAACTCAGTTAATGAGAGCAACGCCTGAGAGCCCTCCACTGAGCTATGTAAAGCAAGTGTTATCTTTATCTCGCTTTTAGAAGAAATAAGTAAATAAGGTATGAACGAAGAGAATCTTTAAAATTTCCAGAAGTTTTTGGTGGTCTGCGGTAGTAATTTCATCTTTATGAAAGAACTGTCTTAGAGCAGGGGTCCCCAACCCCCGGACCGCGAACCGGTAGCCGTCCGCAGCCTGTTAGGAACCCGGCCGCACAGCAGGAGGTGAGCGGTGGGTGAGCGAGCGAAGCTTCATCTGCCGCCCCCCATCGCCCCCCATCACTCGCATTACCGCCTGAGCCATCCCGCCACACACTCGCCCCCCACCCCGGTCCGTGGAAAAAATATCTTCCTCGAAACCGGTCCCTGGTGCCAAAAATGTTGGGGACCGCTGTCTTAGAGGATTCCTTTTTAAATTTAGGCATTTTAGGGGCAGTGGAAATTGATCAAGCATTCACATCAGTCTTAAAATTAATCTGATAATCTACTGGGCATTTAAAGGCTCTGAACACAGACTTTCACAACTTCTAAAATGAAGAGGAAAGGGGACAATGTAGTAAGCTTTTCATAAAACTAATTGTATTCAATTTTTTTTTAGGTGACTCATTCCAGTTGAACAAACATAACTGTTAGAAAAGGCCCTTCTTGTGTTGCACAGACTTCTTCCCCCCGGTTGCTTCTGGGTCTGCCCTCTACAACTATGTGGAATAAGTCTTTTTCCAATTATTCAGGACAATTTTTCAAGAATGTAAAAGTCACCTCCAAATGAGTGCATTTTCACTAAATATTAATATATAGAGATGCTTTTTTACTTTTTTAATCTTTACCCCACTTCACCCAAAAAATAGGAAGCAAAATACTTCTGACATGTCTCATTTGTTTTTCACTAAATAGATCCCTGAATTTGACCCAGAATGACTTAGCTGTGGATGTAAGGACTGCATTTGAGTAGCTACCTTTGTTAGCCCTGGGGTTCCTACCCACCTTTGGTGTTTTCCACCCTCTGGGAGAACTTCTCAGCTTTGTGGAACTGAGGCGTGGTAGGCAGGATAATTCCCCTCCCCTACAAAGAAGTGAACTTCCTAATACCTAGAACCTGTTGATAGGTTACCTTAGGAGGTAAGAGGGATTTTACAAATGTGAATAAATTAAGAATCTTGAGATGGGGAGATTATCCTGGATTATCCCATTGGGCCCAATGTAATTACAAGGATCCTTATAGGAGGGAGGCAAGAGGGTCAGAGAAGGAGATGTGGCCTGGAAGCAGAGATTGGAGCCATTCAGGGTTGCCAGTCAAGGAATGTGAACAGTCTCTGGAAGCTGGAAAAGGCAAGGAAACCGATTCTCCCCTAGAGCTTCCAGAACAACTGCATCCATGCTGACCTATTTGGGACTTCTCACCTTCAGAGTTGTAAGATAATACATTTGTGTTGCTTAAGCCACTCAATTTGTGGTAATTTGTTACAGCAGCAATAGAAAACAGATACAAGGTTAGTCTGTACCTTAAAAACACTTGTGAGATCAGAAAGGAATCATTCCAGTAACTGTCTTCTTTAAAATGCTTGTACTTTTTTTTTTGAACTTTTCATGTTCAGCAAGTTTTCAGGCTCAATCTTTTTCGTGTGTGTGTGTCTTTCTTTAAAGCATAATATTTTAGCAATTCATCATCTATTCATCTAACCATCCATCCATTCATTTATTCATCTATCCATTTAAAAAAAGTTATGTGGGGCTTCCCTGGTGCCTCAGTGGTTGAGTGTCCGCCTGCCGATGCAGGGGACACGGGTTCGTGACCCGGTCCGGGAAGATCCCACATGCCGCGGAGAGGCTGGGCCCGTGAGCCATGGCGGCTGAGACTGCATGTCTGGAGCCTGTGCTCCGCAGCGGGAGAGGTCACAACAGTGAGAGGCCTGCGTACCGAAAAAAAAAAAAAAAAAATAATGCTTGGTCTCTCCAAAACAATGCATTTTTGTTCTTAACTCTACTTTGCTTTACTATTAATATTAGAACACTTTCTTTTTAAAACATTTTTTTTGCTTAAATTTGCCTACTGTTTGTGTTATCTATAGGGTATACTATAGATCAAATATTTGTGCCCCAGGGAGATCAGCTCGGTGCTTTGTGACTGCCTGGAGGGGTGGGATAGGGAGGGTGGGAGGGAGACGCAAAAGGGAGGGGATATGGGAACATATGTATATGTATAACTGATTAAATTTGTTATCAAGCAAAAAAAAATATATATATATATATATTTGTGCCCCCTCAAAATTCCGTATGTTGAAACCAATCCCCAATGTGATAGTATTTGGATGTGGTGTCTTTGGGAGGTGATTAGGTCAGGAAGGTGGAGTCCTCATGAGTGGGATTAAGTGCCCTCATAAAAGAAACCCTAGAGAGCACCTTTGCCCCTTCCACCACGTGAGGTCACAGCAAGAAGACAGCTGTCTATGAACCAGGAAGCAGGTCTTCACCAGACATCACATCTGTGGGCATCCTGATTGTGGACTTCCCAGTCTCCAGAATTGTGAGAATAAAGTGTTCCTTGTTTAAGCCATCCGGACTATGGTATTTTTGTTATAGCAGGCTGAAGGAACTAAGACAGTGAACAACAAACTACTCCAAAGCTTACTTGTTTGAAATAACAACTATTTTATATCTTTTTTTTTTTTTTTTTTTTTTTTTTTGGCAGTACGTGGGCCTCTCACTGTTGTGGCATCTCCCGTTGCGGAGCACAGGCTCCGGACGCGCAGGCTCAGCGGCCATGGCTCATGGGCCTAGCCGCTCCACGGCATGTGGGATCTTCCCGGACCGGGCCACAAACCCCTGTCCCCTGCCTTGGCAGGTGGATTCTCAACCACTGTGCCACCAGGGAAACCCTTATCTCATTATTTTGAGTGTCAGGAATTTGGACAAAGCTCTGCTGGACTATTCTTCTGCTCCAGGTGATATTGATTGTGGTCACTTGGCGGTATTCAGCTGATGGCTGATCTAATCTGGAGGGTCCAAGATGCCTTAATTCACATGCCTGGTACCTTGGCAGACTTGGCTGTAAAACTGCATTCAGTCAGGCCCATCTTCCTCTCCAAGTAGTCGTGAGGCCTCTCTGTGGCAGGTTGTGAGATTTCTTACATAGCGACTCGGGCTTCAAGAGACCAAGTTGGAAGCTACCAGTCCTCTTGAAGGTTAGAGACAGAAATAGCATAGTATCACTTCTGTCTGCTGCGCTTTATTAGTTAAAGCAGTCACAGGCCAGCCTAGATTCAAAGGTGTGGAGAGAACAGAACCTACTCTATGGGTGTGAAAGAAGTTGTGGCCAGGGCTTCCTTGATGGTCCAGTGGTTAAGACTCTGTGCTTCCATTGCAGGGGGCATGGGTTCAATCCCTGGTTGGGGAACTAAGATGCAGTGCTGCGTAGCCAACGAAAAAAAAGAATTTGTGACCATTTTAAAACCCCATCACGTGTATCCATTACCTTTTTTTTTTCCTTAACTTTTGTGAGATATGTCATACATAAAGACACAAATATAATGTAAAGTTTAAAGGGTTTATAAAGTGACCAACTATATAACTGGTATTCAGAAATAGAACTTGCTAGCATCCTAGAAGCCCATACCCAAATACCCTTCCCTCTTGGACATAACCACTATTCTAACTTTGTGACATTATCTTGTTATACTTTATGGTTTTACCACCTGTATATGCATCTCTAAATAGCTATTCCTTCTTTGAACAGTGTTGACTTCTAGGAAGTTCTTCATTGTATTAAGACAATTTACTTCCCTGAAATCTTCTCTCATTAGTAGTAACTATAACCCTAGGGGTTACAGATAACAAATCAAACATTTCTACCCATCAACACCTCAACCATTTCTTACATTGCAAGGTTTCAATCTCATCTCACCTTTCTGCTTGTCCGGTTTGTGTATCTTTCTTGGAAAGTATGATCCCCAATACAGAGTATGATATTCTATCTCTGGTTTATCATCTAAGCATAGGACTGGAATATCTCATCTCTTATTCTAGATCTCAAACTTCTATTGAGAAAGCCAAATAACACTGATGCCTAATGCTGACTTTATGAGACTAAAATACGTAATATAAAACAATGCCAGGAGCTTAATTTATGGCTAGTGAATAAATAAATGGTGAATAAAAAAAACTTGTAAAAATTTGCCAGACTGGAATATTGCACAGTAAGGAACTCCCAGGCTCTGTCTGTCCCTCTCAGAAGCAACGAATAAGCTGGCAAAAATGGTCAGAATCATCTTTTTCAGAACTTTAGAATCTAGGTTTAAAAACCTACAGCAAGCAGGGAAATGTTTAATGAAGACCCAAAACGGCAGAATTTCAGTACCAGAGCTCTGTGGCACTTTCATTTTCTCTGTTACCGTTCCCCACTCCTCAGTTCAGCAGTAAGAGATGCCCTAAGGGATCTCATATTCTTGGCACACTCTTCCTTCCTTCATTGTGGAGTAGCAATCAGATTTCTCCTTAGTAGTCAGGACAAATTACTGCAGCCCGTGTAGTAACTCCCTTCTTTGCCTTTGATTCAGAGGTATGAAGAGCCTAAAGTAACTAGGCCGTAGTCTAAACTTTTAGTTCAATGGAATGATCATTGTGTCTCCTGGAGGAAACATTTCTCCCCTTAGAACTGAGACCTCTAGACCAGCAGATTTCAAGACCATGAGGAACAGGAAACAAATTTTTTGCTAGAGAGTTACTAGGGGTAATAGTGAGTGGTGCCACTCCCATTTCCAACCCTTTATTCCTGGATTCATGAAGATTGGCTATGGGCGAAACAGCACCGTATATTGGACACTGAGTCAGAGCATATACAACCTCCTGGAGAACCTTGCCTCAGCCCTGCAAAGTATTGGCACCCAGCTGTGTTGTAACTGAATCTCTGAAAGGTCATGCTATCGTTCTATCAAGTCAGCTGCTTCAGGGTGGTGGGGAAAATGATAAAACCAGTGAAATCCATGAGCATTGGCCCATTGCTACACTTCATTTGCTGTGAAGTGAGTTCCTTGATTAGAAGCAATGCTGTGTGAAATACCATGATGGTGGAAAAGGCATTCAGTAAGCCCATGGATGGTAGTTTTGGCAGAAGCGTTGCATGTAGGGTAGGCAGATCTGCACCCAAAATATATGTCTAATCCAATAACAAGAAAACCTTGCCCCTTCCATGATGGAAGAGGTCCAGTGTAATCAACCTGCCACGCTGGGGAAGGGTGCCACGTCCAGGACTCATTGTTGGTCTCTGCTGTTGGCCAGTTGGGCACTTGGCACTGGCTGCAGCCATGTCTGCCTTGGTGAGTGGAAGTCCATGTTGCTGAGTCCATGAATAAGCTCCATCCGCCACCATGGCCACTTCGTTCATGAGCCCTTTGGATGATGACAGAGGTGGCTGGGGAAGGAGGCTGGTTAGTATCCACAGAATAAGTTGGTCATCTTATCCACTTGATTATTAAAATCCTCCTCTGCTTAGACCACTCTTTGGTGAGCATTCACATGGGACACAAATACCTTCACATTCTTCACCCATTCTGATAGGTCTATCCACATACCTCTCCCAGACTTCATCATCACGAATTTTCAAATTATGTGTCTTCTAGGTCCCTGACCATCTAGCCAAACAATTGGCCACAGCCCATGAATTGGTATATAATTGCATAGCTGGTCATTTCTCCTTCCAAACAAAATGAACAACCAGGTACACTGCTCAAAGTTCTGCCCACTGGGAGGATTCCCTTCACCACATCCCTTCAAGGATGTCCCAGAAAGGGGCAGTAGTGGTGCAGCTGTCCACTTTAGGGTGGTGCCTGCATATCATACTGAACTATCTATACACCAGGTGCAAGTCTTCTCTTCCTCTGTCAACTGATTGTAGGGAACTCCACATGAGGCCATAGGTGCAGGCGGGGAGAGAGAAGGTGGTATAGAAGGAGTGGGGAACATGAGCATTTGGACGACTTCTTCATGTAACTTATTTGTGCCTTCAGGACCTGCTTGTGTCTGATCTCATACCTACCTCTTCCATTTGATGATGGAGGGCTATTGTACATCCTCAACTTTATGGCATGGTGGTCAGGTAACACTTAGTTCATGGTGGGCAGCTCAGGTTGCATGATAATTTTGGTAGCCTATGGTTAAGCATTCAGTCTCTCCTAAGGCCCTGTAGCAGACCAAGCGCTGTTTCTTAAAAGGAGAGCAGTTATCCACAGAGCATGGCAGGGCTTTGTTCCAAAATTCTAAGGACTTACACCGTGCTTCACCTATAGGAGCCGGCCAAACGCTACAAACTGTATCCCTGCTGCCACTGCCACTGCAAGCTCCATTGGATCTGCTGGATCATGTGGTCCAAGTGTCAGAGCAGCTGGCATGGCAGCCTGGACCTGCTACAGAGCCTTCTCCTGGTATGGACCCTACTCAAAATTAGCAGCTCTTTGGGTTCCTCAGTAAATGGGCCAAAGTAATACACCCACATGAGGAATATGTTGTCTCCAAAATCCAAAGAGGCCCACTAGGTGTTGTACCTCTTTTTTGGTTGTAAAGGGGCCAGATGCAACAACTTAAACTTCATGTTAAAAGGGATATCGTAACATATACCACACCACTGGATCCCTAGAAATTTCTCTGAGGCAGTTCTCTGAATTTTTGTCAGATTTATTTCCTCCTTCTGACACACAAATTTCTTACCAATAAGTATAGGGTAGTTGCTACTTCTTTTCCCTGGGTCCAATCAGCATGGTGTCATCAGTGTAATGGACCAGTGTGATATCTTGTAGAAGGGAAAGATGATCAAGGTCCCTGTGAACTGAATTATGATATAGGGCTGGAGAGTTGATACTCCTGAAGTAGGACAGTGAAGGTGTATTTCTGGCCTTGCCAGCTGAAAGTAAACTGCTTCTGGTGGTCTTTCTAATAGAGATGGAGAAAAAGACATTGCCAGATCAACAGCTGCATAGCAGGGACCAGGGGTTGTGTTAATTTGCTCAAGCAATGAAACCACATCTGGTATATCAACTCCTATTGGAGTCACCACCAGGTTAACCTTACAACAATGCACTGTTATTCTCCAAGATCCATCTGGCTTCTACACAGGCCAGATAGGTGAGTTGAATGGTATGTGGTGGGGATCACCAGCCCTGCATCTTTCAAGTCCTTGATGGTGGCAGTAATCTCTTCAATCCTTCCAGGAATGCAGTATTGCTTTTGGTTTACTATTTCCCTACATAGAGACAGTGGCTTCCACTTGGCCTTTCCCCCATAATTGCCCTCATTCTACAGGTCAGGAAACCTGCGTGGGGATTCTGCTAGTTGCTGAGTATGGGTATTCCACTTATGAGTTCCAGCACTGGGAAAATACCCACATGGTGCATTTGAGGACCCACTGGGCCCACTGTGAGAAAGATCAGAGCTGAAACTCCACTGACCACCTCCTGACCTCCATAAGCCCCTACTCTTGACTGGACCACAGTGATGTTTTGAGTCTCCTGGAATTAGTGTCAGTTCAGAGCCAGTGTCCAGTAATCCCCCCAAAGCCTGATCATTTCCTTTTCCCCAGTGCACAGTTATCCTGGTAAAAGGCTATAGATCCCTTTGGAGAAGTCTGGGAGAAAGATTAACAGTATGCATTTTTGGCAGTGTCCTTCCTCAAGGGGAGCCAGATTTCCTTTCATACAAGGGGTCCTGGTTCTGTAAACTGGCTCAAGTCTGGGAACGACTATGACTCTGTTTTTATCATTTTTGTTCACTTGAGCTACAACTCTTTTGCTTATACAGACCAAGTAAGAATGTAGTAAGCTTCCCATACATTTCACTTCTAGGAACACCGTGATCAAATAGCCAGCACCATTGGTCTCCATGAGTCAGACTACTCTGATTGCTGCTTTGACTCTGCTGTCCACTATGATAATCACACCCAGCTTGCCTCTGGACATGGGGTGCTGCCATTGGACTCTGCCACTCAGGCTCCAATTACTCTCCTTGCATTCAGGCTTCCCAATTCAGTGGCAGCAGTTCCCACTGTAAGTTCTGGCCTGCAGAGAAACATGATCACAGAGCTCTTCAAGGGTGCTGAGGATCCCCTCACAAATTTATTCCTCACCGTTGTGGGGAAAGGAGTGTCCTCTGGGCCAGGGTAGGCCACCCCAAAATGTGCCCCAAAGGCATATTGATTATTTTGAATTACAGTTACTTAAGAAATGGCCAACACAAGAGAGATACTCTCACCCTCCTTTTCCCTGAAAGCAGGAAATAATCTCTCATGTGAAAGATACATTCCCTGCATCTGAAAGTAGAAGGATACCTTTATCACCAGAGATAGGGAATTCAGGCTGAGAAGTCTATATAAATGAACTTTGTTACTTCTTTAATTTACCACCCAAGCCCATATTCTGTTTAGATTCTTCACTAATTAGCACCCAAAACCTAAGTTTTCTTGTCCTGTCAATTCCTTACAAATTTATTTATCTGTCTAAAAAGTATAAAAGCTGCCTGCGTTGGCCACTTCTTAGGTCCCATTTCTAAGAGCCTCCATGTGCATTAATTAAAATGTGGGTTTTTTTTTCCCCTGTTAATTTGTCTAGCATCAATTTTATTATTAGTCCAGCCACAAGAACTCAAAATGGATAGAAGGGGAGATTTCCCCCCAACGCTACACATTGAATATTTCTATGAGTGGAAAGTAAAATTAATAAATTATATCTTATTCTGAATGAAACTATATTGGTTCTTAATGATTGACACTTCATCATTGACCACTTCATCTTCTAGAGATCAGTAAACTTCCAAGTATGCGCTCCAGGTCCCTTTCATCTTGGCACTTACAAATGCAGATACCTTGAGCCAAAGTTAAGGAATGATTCAAAATCTCCTGGTGTGGTGTCCAGGAATTTGCTTTGATTATCTCCATAGTAATCAGTGAATCACACTAAGACTTGAGAATCACAGCTCTAGATGCCCATAAGGCATCCATTAATAATTACCTCTAACTTTTTGGTTGGGACAAATGCCAATGGCACCTGTTTGGATTTCAGATATTCACCTTTATCTTCTCTTTGAAAACTGGAAGATGATTTTCCCATTTCCTATTGCCTCTTATTTTTCCCACAAGTCCTTAAGTATCCCTGGTTCAGAATTTTTTCAAAGTAGAGAAATTACTCCAAAACCCAGAAATGATAGAATTCAATAGTAAATGATAGTTTCTTTATCATTTTTACACTTATCTTCATCTCCTTCTCCCCCTTATGTATTTTCTTGCATTTTACTTCTGAGGCTCATTTTCCTTGACAGACAGAGCAGAAGCAATGTATGGGTTAGTCAAGTGGCTGACTGTCTCAAGTATAACTTAAATTAGTATCCTGCTCCTATCTCATGGGTTTAGGGCCCTAAAGTGGGAGTTTTGCTATGAAGTATTTCAGTTTTTGTTTATGAAGAAGCATCTTTATAAGCATCTTTATGAGTGTTGTCCCTTTCAATGTGGAGTTTATACATGGGTAGCTTTTATGCAAAATATTTAGGCATTATTTGGGTAATGCCTTCAGAGACAACATAAGAACCTTAGCATTGTTTATGTACAGTTAAACCTCTCGCTTTTACTGTTTGCACTACAGTCGACTTGGTTCTCAGTCTTTCCTAAACCCTCCAAATGGTTTATTCCATATTTTGAGCTATTCTGCATGATTTTCTGTGCCATATGTCGCATTAATTCTGCGCTGTACCTGCTACAGTAGTCCCCTTAGCGTCTACAATTCTGTTTCTTCTGAAATGTCAACCTAGCCCTTTTTACTTAGAGTCGCCATCTGCTGGTGGGAACTCTGCTTGCCACTACTTGTAGCCCATAGGCTCTAGACTCCTCCTAGGTCCGAATTCCTTGCCGGGCGCGGTGGCGCGCGCCTGTAGTCCCAGCTACTCGGGAGGCTGAGGCAGGAGGATCGCTTGAGCCCAGGAGTTCTGGGCTGTAGTGCGCTATGCCGATCGGGTGTCCGCACTAAGTTCGGCATCAATATGGTGACCTCCCGGGAGCGGGGGACCATCAGGTTGCCTAAGGAGGGGTGAACCGGCCCAGGTCGGAAACGGAGCAGGTCAAAACTCCCGTGCTGATCAGTAGTGGGATCGCGCCTGTGAATAGCCACTGCACTCCAGCCTGGGCAACATAGCGAGACCCGGTCTCTTTTGAGTTCTTATCTTAAAATAGGCTTTCTTCCCACGTATATATCACAACAATAAGTACCATGTTTACATTCTTGCACGACTGATTTTCCACTGCATCGTGAATTCCTTTGGCGGGGCAATATTGTCTTATTTTTATTTTTAATCTTACTTCACCATTACCTAGCGAAACAATTGAATATTCAGGTTGCCAAGCATTTATGGAGCCCCTATTGTATACCAGGTACTATGCTGAGCCCAGGGGATCCCAATACCTAGACTGGATGAGAATCCCACAATACACCACAAAATGCTCTTCGGAGAGCAAGAAATCAGAATAGGAACTCCTTTTTGAGGGTTGATCTGCTTTGATCATTGAGGGCAAATGTAGGGTGTATGAAATAGTCCACTTCGTTAAATTTCAACACTGTACACGTCAGGGAAAGGGGTCGTTGCTCCTGTACGCAGAGCCCCACCTGGGGAAATCCTCCCAGTGCGCTTCTTGTAAATTGTTATGACCCGCAGGGGTCACTGTGGAGGCTGGCTTGAGTCCCGAAACGCAAGGGAGCAAAGAAACCGGCCTAGTCCATAAGCTTTCCAGGAAGGAATGAAGTTTCAAGAGAATAGTTTGGATCTATTTCGAATTGTTTTGGTACAACGAAAAGGGAGCTGACGACGGACTTGACAGCCGAACACGGCACAAAAGTGACTAAAAGCAGCTCGTTTCAAGGAATATTGGGTCTTCTGCGCGGCCGTAGATCCGCCAAGTGCGCCTGCGCATAAGAGTAGCGGTGTTGAGTCAGGCCGGCGGTGGAGGAAATTGCGGTAGAGACTCTCAAGCCTCGCCATGAAGACCCGCTTTAGCACCGTTGACCTCCGCGCGGTACTCGCGGAGCTGAATGCCCGGTACTGTATGACGGGTGACCAGGCTCGTGCGGGTGGTGCAGGAGGCAGAGGCCATGGCCCCACCGTGGAAACAAGAACGGCCTTATGTTTCCCCTGGGTCCCCCCGGTCCTGTTCTTCTGTGGACCTGGCTAGGCCTGAGTGGGCGAGCGCGTGACATCTTTCCGTGGCCCTCAGGATACAGGGGGGACCCCGGCGGTCGCGTGCCCCACTCCCCGCTCTCGTGGGCTGCTCGTCTCGCCAGGTCTTGCGTCCGGCTTTGGCGGGGCTCTCGGCCTGTCGGCCTGAGTCGCCCGGGTCTGGCAGCAAACGTTTAGTAAAAGACGAGACGCCAGGTGGAGGACCCAGTGTAGTCATTTGCTTCAGAGGTTTTCAGCTTGGTTTGTTAGACGCTCCTCCTCACCGCAAAGAAAGGCAGCATCGCCTTTTGAGCCGGAGGTAACAGATTTGGCCTGAGGTCTGCATTCTAATCTGCTTTCTATTATTCAGCTGTGTGAGCTTTGTCATATTTCTCAGGGCCTCGTTTACATATTTTCTTTTATAATTAAGTGGGTTAGATTTTACTGTATTTCCTAAAATATTTATTGGATCATTTAAAAGACTCAAGGCATTGTATAGTGTTCCTAGAGCTGATAGACCACTTTTGTCTTAAATAGTTACACTCAAGGTTTGGGCTCAGTGTCTAATGGCCTTCAGACTGCACACTGGTTGACTCCGTATCTTTAAAGTCAAAGATCCCCACTTTCGCTGTCTCTACTTACGCCTACAGCTTTAAATTGTGTGAAGTTTTATGTTTCAAATGGTAGCATGATTTGTTACATGTTTCCTTTCTCTTTGCAGCTTGCTAGGAATGAGAGTAAACAATGTTTACGATGTGGATAATAAGACGTATCTTATTCGTCTTCAAAAGTAAGAGCATTTTATAGGCTTGTTTTATCTTTTGTATAATTAAGTATGAGCTTGTTTTTTTTTTTTTTTTTTTTTTTTTTTGCGGTATGCGGGCCTCTCACTGTTGTGGCCTCCCCCGTTGCGGAGCACAGGCTCCGGACGCGCAGGCTCAGCGGCCATGGCTCACGGGCCCAGCCGCTCCGCGGCATATGGGATCCTCCCAGACCGGGGCACGAACCCGTATCCCCTGCATCGGCAGGCGGACTCTCAACCACTTGCGCCACCAGGGAGGCCCTTGTTTGTTTTTTTATAAGACGTATCTTATTCGTCTTCAAAAGTAAGAGCATTTTATAGGCTTGTTTTATCTTTTGTATAATTAAATATGAGCTTGTTTGTTTTTTTTTTTTTTTTTTTTTTTTTTTTTTTCCTTTTTGCGGTATGCGGGCCTCTCACTGTTGTGGCCTCTCCCGTTGCGGAGCACAGGCTCCGGATGCGCAGGCCCAGCGGCCATGGTTCACGGGCCCAGCCGCTCCGCGGCATATGGGATCCTTCCAGACCGGGGCACGAACCCGTATCCCCTGCATCGGCAGGCGGACTCTCAACCACTGCGCCACCAGGGAGGCCCTTGTTTGTTTTTTTTAACCTGAGTTAGTGCTGCCCTAAAAAAGTTTTGACTTTTTTCTTCTACAGACCAGACTTTAAAGCTACACTTTTACTTGAATCTGGCATACGAATTCACACAACAGAATTTGAATGGCCTAAGAATATGATGCCGTCTAGTTTTGCCATGAAGGTAAGTTTTAAGTTATACTTGAAGCTAAATTTTAAGGCCCTGAGATTGGTCACTAACAATTGAAATTATAAATGGGTTTTTCTTCACTGTTATAAATAAAATAGAGATAAAATAGAGTAGTTGATAGATACTGGATGAATAAAGGTGATGTTTATTAACTTCTCCCTTTTACCCTTCACGCCACTTTGTGTGCCACATCTTTATGTTCCCACAGTTAGCGTTCAAATTCAAGCTTTTATAATGCTGGACATTATAGCCATTTAACTCTACTACTCTTCTCACTATCAAAACAATTCTGTATTAGACCAACAGTGATTTTTCTAAAGCATCATTTTCATTAGTTTTCCCACGTTTTATTATTCTCTAATTGCTGAATCCATATCCTATACCCCAGCATTCTTGGCTTTCTGTAATCTGCCCTCCTCCCTCCTTCCCTAGCCTTGTCTTCCACAGCTCACTTTTCAGCTACCAATCTGTATTTTGTTGGAATACTCAGTGACATTAGTATGCTACCAACCATATCTTTTTACTTTTCACTTTTGTTTTTACTATTAAAATGAGATCCCGCATTTGTGGATGTATTACCCTTTCGCTTATTGACACAAGAGATACACTGAAAAGCTCATGATGCAGAGGAAAGACATTAGAGTCAGATATACCTAACTTTGAATTAATGGTGTTGCTGCTGAATAATTTTATAACCTGGAAATTTTACTTAACCTCTTGGAACTTGTTTCTTTAAATGTGAAATGTAGATAATGCCTCCCTCATGGGGTTATTGGTGAGGATTAATTGAAGTTACATGTAAAGCACCTAACACAATGCCTGACACATAATAGGGCTCCATATGTATTAATTTCCTTCTTCCTCTCCTCCTCACTTTCCTTCAGAAATTTATTTGTTTTGGCATTGTGTTATTTCATTAGAGGCTTTACAGAGAAGATCCTTATCCCCAGCAACTTAGAATCTGTTTTGGATTACACGTTAGGTAAGTGTTTCCCAAATCACAAGGCCTGTCACAAAATTATCAAATTCTTAAAAGTTTAATTTACTTAATAGTAACCCAAAATGGTTCTATTTTGGGGATTGTCCTTAATAATAATGACACTTTATATTTGTATAGTACTTTTCAAAGAATAATGCATACTTCATTTAAGTTGTTTAATAACTTGCATATGAAGAACTAATATTGTTTCAGTTTTACATATGATATAACAGATAATAAGATATATGATACTGGGACTGTGTAAACATCCCCAAACGAGGCTACATCAATAGGAGGTCAGACACTCAAAAAAAAAAAAAAAAAAAAAACTTAGAATTTAATGAGTTAGGTGTACATGTCAATCTAAATGTGTATAAAAATTCTCTCCAATGGAGCAGACAATGTTAAGTACTTTATAAATAACTAAAAGAGCTGCTACTGTTGTATGTCACAGGCAGGGTCATGTTTAGTACATGGTAAATCACAGTGATTGTTCCTAATTCTCACATTTGGGGATGCCAGCTGTAGCTTTGTGGCACTGACAGAAGCTTGTTTTCACCAAGCTGCTAGTAGGGAAATAAAGAAAAAACAAGTTTTACATATGTATTATATGTCCATCTATACTCATGATAATTTTCCCTTTTTCACCATTCTGTGGTGTGGACTTCTGTTCCATTCAAGGATGCCTTTTATCTTCATTTTAACTTTATTTTTCTCAAAATATTACTGGGGGAATTGATTATGATTTTCACCTGGAGATTTAAAGACAGCCCTGAATGTAGGTCACTGTTTAAATCAAAATTAATATAGGCCACTTTTAAATGGGAACTATTGAATTTAGGAGGGAGAGATTATTCTATGAAGGTTGAAAAGTCTTACATCTGCCTGAATATATGTGAGTATATAATTCTGCCTGAATACATAAAATGAGAATTTTAGTCAATTTGAACTATAGATCTGGAGAAGAACTCCTCTTAGTTATGAAAGAATTGGCATTAATTTGAAGAATGACCTGTATATTCTTCTTCTTCTCCTTTTTCTTTAAGATGGTTTTAGTTTAAATTCTCTGTAAAATTTGTTTTGGATTTGAGGCTTGAAGAAAAGAAAGCATTCTTTCTTTCTGGTCTTGACTAAGGGATCTTTCAAATTCACATTTAGAAACAATTGTAAAAAATTTTTTTTAGGAGCTACAGAGTAGTCTTGTTTTTGGTCCATGTCATACTTAAATATTTGTACATGTAATATAAAACAGTAGGTATTTACCAAGTAAATTGTCTTTGGGTTTAACATGTTAATTTTAATTGTTTGTAAGAATAAGAACATTATGACTAGGGATAAGAAGAATGGGATTTGATAAAGGATAGGAGTTACTACATTTGGATTTGAGCTAGGTTGTTCAAAAGCCTGGAGTTAGTACCACAAAAGTTCTGTTTGGGTTTTATTAATAAAGTTTGTGGGAATAGAGGGTAATTGGTTGTAAGTTGGAGGACTAATTTATAGAATTCCAATCAGCTCCTGGTTCAGAATTTGTATTTGAAGTGAAAGATTAGTGGAAACCACTAGTTAATCTTCAACACAAACACACGAAAGGAAATTTGGGATACTTAAAAAATTTCAGTAGAAAGAGGCTTAAAAAATAGTTACAGCTTTATGTGAGGTCCTCAGAATAAGAACGGATTTATTTAGCAGTGGTGTAAAGCAACAACGTAAACTTCGCTATAGGTCTCTTATTGTCTACTTAAAAATTGGATATAAAATACTGTTTCAGAGTTAGCAGTCAGAGTTGTCTGAAATAAAATGTGTTTCCTCTGATTATGATTCTGTAAGTTTTAATTTTGACTATACTGTTTTATCTGTTAGTCTTAAGATGTTATTCTTGATGGAAATGAAAAAAAGAAACTTAATTATAAACCAATACCGAATGACTAGGAATTCGCTTTTACTATATAAATGCCTTTTTTCTTCTCTTTCTTGCTAGTGCCGAAAACATTTGAAGAGTCGGAGATTAGTCAGTGCAAAACAGCTTGGTGTGGATAGAATTGTAGATTTTCAATTTGGAAGTGATGAAGCTGCTTATCACTTAATCATTGAGCTCTATGACAGGGTAAGTTAAATTTGGGGGATGGGGTGAGGAGAATTATTATATTGTTAATTATTCATGTGATAGTGCTGTAAAACATGGGCAGGGAACATTTTTTTCTTCTCAAAGGCCATTGATACACTAGGATAATAAAGTGCAACAAAAATAAAATGTGATTTTCCATTAATCTTCCTTTTTATCTGGAGGCCAGAATTTAGGCAGACCGTAGCCATTTAAAATAGCATTTGAGGGACTTCCCTGGTGGTCCAGTGGTTAAGACTCTATGCTTCCACTGCAGGGGGCGCAGGTTTAATCCCTGGTCTGGGAACTAAGATCCTGTATGCCATGTGGCGTGGCCAGAAAAAAAAAAAAATGAAAAAGAACAAAAACAATAATAAAACAGTGTTTGGGGCCTCCCTGGTGGCGCAGTGGTTGAGAGTCCGCCTGCCGATGCAGGGGATACGGGTTCGTGCCCTGGTCTGGGAAGATCCCACATGCCGCGGAGCGGCTGGGCCCGTGAACCATGGCCGCTGGGCCTGCGCGTCTGGAGCCTGTGCTCCGCAACGGGAGAGGCCACAACAGTGAGAGGCCCGCATACCGCAAAAAAAAAAAAAAAAAAAAAGTGTTTGAATGGAGGAGACGAACATCCGAGAACTGAAGAAATTATCTACTACTTTACATTTCAGGACTAGAGTGGTACAACCAGCAAATTGTCAAATAGTTTTGTCATAAATAAGACTGCAGTTGAGACTCAGGGACGTTGCCATGTTTTCAGTGTCATCAGTCATAAGAGGAAGACTACTGATGGCTTCACCATTCTTGCTTCTTGCCTCTTAATCCTTCCATTTAGTTACCTGTTCTATCTTGGAAATGTTTCATGAACTATCTACAGCAAAATAAATTCCATTTGCATCAAAAATTTAAATATAAAAAGTGGAACCATAGAAGTACTAGGTGAAAATATGGATTAAGATATATGAATTTGGGATGAAAAAGACTTTTAAGCCTAACAGTGAAAACAAATATTGATAGATATGACTGCTTAATTTTAAAGCTGTGTAAGGCAATTTAACTGTGTAAGGCAGAAAACACCATGAACTATTGATATATATATCAAAAGTGAAAAACTGGGGAAAAATATTTTAACTTGTATGGTAAATAAAATTCTCATAATCCTAATATGTAGTTTTCACAAACGGTTCAAGTGGAAAAATGGGTAAAGTGCTTGACTACACAATTCAAAAAAGAATAATACAAATGGCTTATGAAAGCATGAATACTGTATAAATTAACAAATTACTGAAAGGTAAAAATGATATTTTTCTTCCTCCCCTTTTTTTCTTTCTCTGTCAATATATAAATGGTTGGAAAGTTTGACAATAACCAGTATTATCAAGACTGTACAGGGAATTCCCTGGTGACCTAGTGGTTAGGATTCTGGGCTTTCACTGCCGTGGCCTGGGTTCAGTCCTCGGTCAGGGAACTGAGATACTGCAAGCTGTGCAGCGTGGCCAAAAAAAAAAAAGGGGGGAGAGAATTAAAAAAAAAAAAAGATGTACGAGAGCAAGGGTAGATTAGAACATTATTTTTGGAAGATTGTTTGACAGTATATAACATGATTTTTAAAGTTTATGTGTGTAACCTTTGACGCAGGAATTCCACTTCTAGCAATTTATCATAAGAAACGTTTGAGGCAAGTGCTCAGGAAGGACCATACCATAGTCTTTATAGTGTTTATAATAGTTAAAACTTGGAAAGAAGCTAAATGTCTTTGTTTTTTTGTTGTTTTTTGCTTTTTCTCCATTTCTCTGTGACTGTCATCTCTTTTTTTTTTATTATTAGTTTCTACTTTATAACAAAGTGAATCAGTCATACATATACATCTGTTCCCACATTCCTTCCCTCTTGCATCTCCCTCCCTCCCACCCTCCCTATCCCACCCCTCCAGGCGGTCACAAAGCACCGAGCTGATCTCCCTGTGCTATGCGGCTGCTTCCCACTAGCTATCTACCTTACGTTTGGTAGTGTATATATGTCCATGCCTCTCTTTCGCTTTGTCACAGCTTACCCTTCCCCCTCCCCATATCCTCAAGTCCATTCTCAAGTAGGTGTGACTGTCATCTCTTAAATGTTCCCATTTATTTCTTGCATGAGTCACTTGGGCTGGACTTATCACAGCTCTTAAGTGGAAATTGGTCCCTAGTTGTTCCTCATGTGTGGACTTTTTCACTTCCAGCTAGACTCCAAGCGACTCCATTATTCAAAACTAAATTTCCTTGAATAAGAGGTTGGTTAAATAATTAAGGGAGACCCGAATAATAGAATGTGTAATTTTTAAAAATAATATTGAGCTGTTTGTTTTTTTTCTTTCTTATCAATGTTTTTTACCACATGCTTTTAATCATTTTAAGGTTTTTGTTAGATATATGACACATACATTATAAGTGTGCACTTTAGTGAACTATCAGAAGTGGACATACCTGTATTAGTTATTGACCTGGATGTGGAACCGGGACCGTGAGACCACCTGCTGATCCTTGCACTTGTCTTTAATTGTTTATGCACTTCTCTTTGCCACTAATTCCTTTACCCATCTTTCTGACCCCCTCCCCTGCAGGCAGCAGCAGCTACAGCTGCAGTGGCTGCTCTCCTGGAATTGATTTTTGTATGTGGTCTCAGGTAGTGGTCAATTTAAAAAAAAATTTGTATGATAACCTTTTTAAAACCTTTTTTGTTTTGAAATGATTATAGATTCACAGGAAGTTGGAAAGATAGAACAGAGAGGTCTGGTGTACCCTTCACCCAGTTCCCCTCAGTTGTTACATCTTACATAATTATATTACAATAACAAAATCAAGAAATCAGTATTGGTACAATGTATGCATATAATTCAATGCATTTCACCATGTTTGTAGATTCATGTAACCACTGCAATCAAGATACAGAATTCTTCCATTACCACAGAGATCTTCCTTGTGGTACCCCTTTGTAATAACACCCACCCCTCTTCCTCCCATCCCTGCACCCTGGCAACTACTAATTTGTTCCATCTCCATAATTTTGTCATTATAAATTGGGTCTTTAACAAAGAAGGCAGTCTCAGAACCTTGCTGAAAAGGACATACCAGATAGTCTTAAGTAGGAGTTGATAAACTTACAGCCTTTGGCCCCCTTTTTGTAAAGCCTGTGAGTTTAAGAATGGTTTTTACAATACATTTTAAAAGAGCTCTTTAAAAAGAAAGAAGAGGGCCTCTCTGGTGGCGCAGTGGTTGAGAGTCCGCCTGCCGATGCAGGGGATACGGGTTCGTGCCCCGATCTGGGAGGATCCCATATGCCGCGGAGCGGCTGGGCCCGTGAGCCATGGCCGCTGGGCCTGCGCATCCGGAGCCTGTGCTCCGCAACGGGAGAGGCCACAACAGTGAGAGGCCCGCATACCGCAAAAAGGAAAAAAAAAATAAATAAATAAAAATAAAAAAATAAAAAGAAAGAAGAATATGCAACAGAAACCATATGTGGCCCACAAACCCTAAAATATTTATTATCTTGCCTTTTATGGGAAAATTTTGCTGACCCCTGCTCTTAAATAATAGACTCATATTGTCTGAGCTAATATTGCTTGGACAGATGCCAGACTGTATCAGGGATGCCAAGTTAGGATTTTTAAGATTCTTTTTAGTCTAGAAGCAGATGCCTTCATGAAAATAGAGTGTTAACCTATGATCTAGGACAATCAGAATTGATTACACAGGACTGAATAAACTGGGGAGAATCTGATTGTGGTTATTTTTTTCAGAATGTTGTTGATATTATTTTTATGATAGTTCTATGATAAAGCCCTTCTGACGTGTAACTTAGTAACTATACTAGTGCTAGTTGGAGTGATACATTCTTTAAATGGTAGTCTGCTCTCTTTGGTCCCTTAGAATTTAGGAACACTTGCCTTTTACTGAGATTGTTTTACTGCTCAAGACAATGTGTCTATTTACATAGGTTCAAGAAGAATTTGTCCTTTTTACCAGGTTACAATTAGGCAAATTGATTGTGTAGCCAAGGTCAAACCTAGAGTGTCTGTCACATTTGAGAATAAATCTCATTCAGTTAGGTGTGAAAAGCTCACCACTAAGGAAAAAAGGTTATACTTCATATGTAAAGCCAGTGTCCACAAAGCCCTCCTGAGAACCTAGTCTTGTACCTTATCTGTGGCATATATATAGGATCCTAGCCTGCAGGAAGTAAGGAAGGTCACTTCTTGTAGATTTGCGTGACTTCACATAGAGAAGAATTTACTTACATTTATAGGTGCACCACAGACAAAACCAGTAGTGATTTTTTCTTTTCTTTTTTTGGTTTCCATAGCTTTGAGTTAGAAGCAAATAGTAATTTTTAAGTCTCTGGAATAATAGAGACTATTGAAGATATAATTCCAAATTTCTTATGAATTCTTCAGGCAGCAGTGATTATTAAGGCTTCAGTAACTGCTTGATACCATGTGGCTCTAGATTTGCTGTCTATAGTTTAAGGAGGTTTATATATATTAGTTAACATTTCTTGCTGCACTTGTGTAAATAAATCAGTCCAAGAAACAAAGTAGCTTTTTCTGTGTATATGTGTAATCAAAAATAATTTGAGATGTTGTAATCATGAGAGGAGACTGTTAAAAATTATCCAAAATTTGAAAAGAGACAAAAAGGACAAAATGTCATTTTAGTATCCTGCCAGGTGTTGTCTAGTGTTGTCTAGCCAGCACTCCTGGGGATTCTAGGGATGGTTTTTTTTTTTTTTTTTGGCTGCGTTGGGTCTTTGTTGCTGCGCATGGGCTTCCTCTAGGTGCAGCGAGCGGGGACTGCTGTTCCTTGCGGTGGGCAGGCTTCTCATTGTGATGGCTTCTCTTGTTGCGGAGCGCAGGCTCTAGGCGTGAGGGCTTCGGTAGTTGCAGCACACGGGCTCAGTAGTTGTGGCTCGCAGGCTTAGTTGCTCCACGGCATGTTGAATCTTCCTGGACCAGGGATCGAATCCATGTCCCCTGAATTGGCAGGCAGATTCTTAACCACTGTGCCACCAGGGAAGACCCTGCTATTTACTCTTGATTAGGCTCTTTTACAACTCGTTAAGGGTGGACTTTAATTTATAGAAAACTGATAGCAATACAAATAATTCTTGCCTGATAGCAATGAAAATTAATTTCATCTAGTAGAGATTCAAATTATCTCTGTCCAGAGAAAAGATATCCCCAGAGGTTGCAGTTTTATTGCCCTAAATTGGCAATCTTACACAATCATTCTTTTCTCACCCACTCTAAGTAGTCCACTTACTTCATTTCTCTTAGAACCAGTTTTGTCATCTAGTTCTCTCATTAATTAGTTGAATAACTTTTTGGCAGTTATAAAAATAGTATATTGTTTTCTGGTGACCACTGTTTCTGTTGAAACCAGTGTCAGTCATACTGTTGCTCCTTTGAAGGTAATCTCTCCTTTTTATCTGGGTGCTTTAAATTTTTTTCTCTTTGTCTTTGATTTTCAGTAGTTTGCTGTATGTCTAGTTGATTTTCCTTTGTAATTACCTTCTGGGGTTCACAGTGCTTCTAGAATCTGTGAGTTGGTGTTTTTCATCAGTATGGGAAAATTCAGTCATATTTTCTTTCGATCTATCTTCCAATTCACTAATTTTATTGCTATCAGGCAAGAATCATTTGGAATCATTTGTAATTGCTCTATTATCTGATTCCTCTGATGTCTGTTTTATAGTCTGTTGTTCTTTTAACTATAATTACATTGTATTGTCTCCTCCCATGCCTGGTTACTTTATCGTGTGCCAGGCACTGAGTAGGAAAAGTAATAGATAAATCGTGAGACCTGGAACGATGTTATCTTCCTTTAGAGAGGATATTTGCTTTAGACAGGTAGCTAAGGACACAAGTAATCCCATATTACCTTACTCCAATCAAGAATTGAATTGATTAGGAGCTGGGTGTGGGAAAGCTGGAAAATTTCCAGTTCACTCCTCCTGGGATGCAGCCTTTTGGGGTCAGTATTCATAGCTGAACTTATCAGGGATAAATCCCCTTAGCCCCTACCCCTTTCACTTGGACCCTGAACTCAAATTTTTATTCTCCTTAGTTGTCCTGTGAGCCTATCAAAATTCACGCTCAGCTTCCCAGCCTGTCAGCTGATTCTTTTTTTTTTTTTTTTTTTTTTTTTTGCGGTATGCGGGCCTCTCACTGTTGTGGCCTCCCCCGTTGCGGAGCACAGGCTCCGGACGCGCAGGCTCCGGACGCGCAGGCTCAGCGGCCATGGCTCACGGGCCCAGCCGCTCCGCGGCATATGGGATCCTCCCAGACCGGGGCACGAACCCGCATCCCCTGCATCGGCAGGCGGACTCTCAACCACTTGCGCCACCAGGGAGGCCCTTGCGCCACCAGGGAGGCCCAGCTGATTCTTAACTGTTAGATAAATGATCCTAGGGAAGAAGTAGCTCTAAGTGTGGAGCTCACCTTTCTGAGTTTTCCTCTCCTAGATTTTGATCCTATAAATGTTTACTGCCTGTTTGCATTTTTTTGTTTCTTAAGAGACTTGCTTTGTATCTTGTCCAGTTTTTCTTTTTCTCAGTAGGACAATAGTTAGAATTATCTAGACTACCATTTAAATTAAAAATGTTTATACAAGTAGTACACAAATACATTCTCAGTATATAGAAAAGTTTGTAGAATTAAAATTGAATGTCTTATCACCCCTGGCCCAACCAGTTCCTCATCCCAAAGTAACCACTGTTATGTTTGGTGTCCTATTTATGATTCCTTTCCCCCACTCCCGCCCACCCCAATTAAAAAACAAGAGAAGGTTTTTTTCATTGGGGGGGAGAAATCTCTAGAATGTAGCTAATTGCAGGCTGCCTTAGGTTTAACTCAATGTGAAGTTTAAGTTATATATCAGACATGGGCCTTTCCTTTTTTTTCTTTTTTTCCTTTTTCAATTTAAACTTAGCACTTAATGATGTAAAATTTCTTTCCACAGAATAAAAAGTCTTTATTATCATTTAAAAATTTAAATAATTTTTTATAGTAATACTAGATTTGTAGAAAAGTTGCAAAGATAATAAAGAAAATTCCTGTATACCCTTCACTTAGTTTCTCTTAATGTTAACATCTTTTTTTTTTTTTTTTTTTCTTTTTGTGGTATGCGGGCCTCTCACTGCTGTGGCCTCTCCCGTTGCGGAGCACAGGCTCCGGATGCGCAGGCCCAGCGGCCATGGCTCACGGGCCCAGCCGCTCCGCGGCATATGGGATCCTCCCAGATCGGGGCACGAACCCGTATCCCCTGCATCTGCAGGCGGACTCTCAACCACTGCGCCACCAGGGAGGCCCTAATGTTAACATCTTATATAACCATGGTACCTTTGTCAAAACTGAGAAATTCACATTGGTACATTACTGCTAATTAAACTACAGACTTTATTTGGGTTTCACCAGTTTTTCTACTCATGTTCTTTTTTCTGTTCCAGGATAGAACAGAATTCAATCCAGGATAGCCCCTTGCATTTAGGGTCTTTCTGTTTTGAAGGCTCTGTGCAATTGGCATGTGTACTGTCTAGGTTCCAGAGGTCCACTTAGTGATGAGTTTGGAATAGATATTCAGGATTTATATATGAGAGTATGTGCTTGGGAACTTTCAGTACTCACTGTGGTATTTAAGGGAAGTATGTTGGTTGATTCTTACGGTAGATCTTGAAGATTGCTCTCTCCTCTCTTTATTCCAGGGTCTGAGATTCTAGCCTTCATGTCTGGAATTTTGATGTATGGTTTATCTAGAGTTGATCAGACGTTGCGTAAAGAGGCTGTTGCTATTCAGACTCACTTAAGAAAGTCAGTTTATTAATTTGTGAAAAGAAGTTTCCAGTAAGAAAGACTCTGGAGAAAGTAAGATTAGAAAATGGATTATTGAGTACATCAGAGACAAGTGCAGTATTTCCCCAAGTAAGTTCCTCGACACCACTTCCATATGATAATAGCCTAGAAAAATGGTTCCCCTAGTCATAAAAATTTGAAGAACCTTGAGGATAAATAAGGTAAATATTTTTTTTTAACTCTAGGACTTACCAGTGCCTTTAATATGATCGTGTGATGTATACATCCCCTAGGGAAGGATATGTTACATAGAATTTCCAAAACTTACTAGATCACAGAATTTTTTTCTTTTTAATGGGAGTAGTGGAAACCATCTTAACAGAATACTTTTGGGAAACCTTGGTTTAAAGAAAGCCCTCTGAGGGAAGTAACTGCCTTACTGGAATCTTCCAGATGTTCTTGATAACTGCACAATTTGATTCAACAAACATTTATTGAGCACTTTCTATGTGCCAGGTCCTATGGCCAGGTCTGTTTTTCAAGTCACACCTTTATGAACCAATCAGACACTATACGGACTTCTATCTAAGACTCCTACTTTCCTTCTCCAGTTAACATTTCTGTTCTTTAAGTTAAATGTTTAAATTTCTAAATGCATGATTTCTTTGAAGTTAGAACCTTTAGCAGTAGGTCCTACTCTTTCAACACCTAGTAACTTCAGGTTATCTACAGGCATTCCTCATTTTACTGAGCTTTGCTTTATGCTTCTCATATACTGCGTTTTTTACGAATCGAAGGTTTGTGGCAGTCCTGCATCAAGTAATTTTTTGCTGTCAGTGCCATTTTTCCAACAGCATTTGCTCACATTATGTCTCTGTCACATTTTTTAAATTCTTACAATATTTCAAACTTTTTCATTACTATTGTATTTTTTTTTTTTTTTTTTTTTGTGGTACGCGGGCCTCTCACTGCTGTGGCCTCTCGCATTGCGGAGCACAGGCTCCGGACGCGCAGACTCAGCGGCCATGGCTCACGGGCCCAGCTGCTCCGCGGCATGTGGGATCTTCCCGGACCGGGGCACGAACCCGTGTCCCCTGCATCGGCAGGCGGACTCTCAACCACTGCGCCACCAGGGAAGCCCTACTATTGTATTTTTATGGTTATCTGTGATCAGTGATCTTTAATGTTACTACCAACAACTCACTGAAACCTCAGATGATGGTTAGCAGTTCTTTTTTTTTTTTTTTGCTGTACGCGGGCCTCTCACTGCTGTGGCCTCCCCCATTGCGGAGCACAGGCTCCGGACGCACAGGCCCAGCGGCCATGGCTCACGGGCCCAGCCTCTCCGCGGCATGTGGGATCTTCCCAGACCGGGGCACGAACCCGTATCCCCTGCATCGGCAGGCGGACCCTCAACCACTGCACCACCAGGGAAGCCCGGTTAGCAGTTCTTAACAATAAAGTACTTTTAAATTAAGGTACGTACCTTGTTTTTTAAAGTATATTATTATCTTTATACACTATATTATACATTGTGTTATGATACATTATATTTTACATTATATTATTTTTTCTTTTTTTTTCTTTTTATTTCTTTTTTTTTCTTTTTATATTTTTATCTTTTCAAACCCTTGTGTCGAGGGCTGACTTTCAATAGATCGCAGTACATTATATTATTAAACATTACAATATAGTGTAAACATAACTTTTATATGCACTGGGAAACCAAAAAATTCGTGTTACTTGCTTTATTGAAATATTTGCTTTATTTTGGTGGTCTGGAACCAAACCTGCAATAACGTCAAGGTATGCCTGTATATTTGTGATCAAGGTGAATGGTGGCCCCATCTAGTGAACATTATCTTGCAGCCTGTTATTCCTCATGAGATTGGGGCTGTTCCCACCGTCTTCTGGGACCACCTTCTGAGTACTTGCTAAGGCATTTGTGACTATTTATTTTCATGGATGCTTCTTTGTATTTTAATTATACAACAACCTTCACTGTCTATAATAAATTTGGAAGTTTGTGTTTTTTGGGCAGTTTTATTTTCATTAGGTTTCTCGCCTATTTTTTATTGAAAAGATTATGTAACAATATTAAGTTTTAAAAAGACTTTTTAATCCTCACTCTTTAATAAGTATTCTAATTTTTCCGGTGTTTGCCTTCCACTTCCCAGGATACATTTGCCTTCTATTTCCCAGGATACAGGATTTTTTTGTCTTCCTATTTTTTACTTAACATTATAAACATTTTCCTACTCTTTTTACATAGTCTTTTTTCAAAGAATCAATTTTATTTATTTATTTATTTTTGGTTGTGTTGGGTCTTCGTTGCTGTGCACAGGCTTTCTCTAGTTGCATCGAGTTGGGGGCTACTCTTCACTGCGGTGTGCGGGCTTCTCAATTCTGGTGGCTTCTCTTGTTGTGGAGCACAGGCTCTAGGCACACGGGCTCTAGTTGTGTAGTTGTGGCACATGGGCTTAGTTGCTTTGTGGCATGTGGGATCTTCCCGGACCAGGGCTCGAACCTGTGTTCCCTGCATTGGCAGGCAGATTCTTAACCACTGCACCACCAGGTAAGTCCTACATAGTCTTCTTAAGTTAACAGCTTTTAAATATTTTGTCGTATTGGTATAATTTATTTATCAATATCTCCAATTTTTACATTTAGGCTGTTTGCAGTTTTTTTCTATTGTAAGTTAGATGCAGTTTAAGCATGTAGCTTCTGGTTTTATTGAGTTATTACACTAAGCCACATAACCAAGTGTGGAATTCCTTGGTCAAAGGGTATAACGACCTTTATTGATTTTTCCATATAACTAATTGCTATTCAAAGACAAATTGCAGGTGAAAGTATAAATAGCTCTGTGTTTGGCTTCTGAAATATATGTTGTTTTTCTTAATAAGCCACAGTGTTTGTAGATTTGCCTCAACCAAGTGCAACATTAAGTTCAATTGGTGGTCATCAAGGTGTTAATTGATTATTCTGTTTCTAATAGTGACCTCTGCAGAACCACCAGGCAATGAGTTTAATGTTGCTCTAGATTCCTTCATTATGTTTCAAACTTGGGGTGTTTAGATTTATTTTATTTCATAGTCTGTGCTGGGCAAGCGCAAGGAGCACTGTTTAGATGCAACTCAAATGCTTTGTGTTTGTAACTTCATTTCTGTATCCTTGATTGGGTTTTTACGAGACTACATTTTCTTTCTCAATTTTTAAGAAGATTTAAGAATGATTTGGGAAAAGCATTAAATTATATTTTATTCTATTACAGGGGAACATTGTTCTTACAGATTATGAGTACCTAATTTTAAATATCCTAAGATTTCGAACTGATGAGTCAGATGATGTTAAATTTGCTGTTCGTGAACACTATCCAGTTGATCATGCTAGAGCTGCCGAACCTTTGCTTACCTTGGAAAGGTAACATGTTTGTTTATTAACTCATTTCCTATTGTATTACATAGGAAAATAGATCATATGTCAGAATATGAAAGAACTGTCACATAAGAAAATATTTTGTTTACTTGCATAAAATAAATTTGGGCTGCTTGAACTACATAAGTGTGCGCTTAAATGTAAGCAATTAAGCCTTATTTGGGAGTAGCAAATGTATGTTTTTTTAATCTAAGTTTGGTGTTACTTCAGATGTTTGTGATTTCTTGGTAAAGTGGGGGAATTTATTAGCTGTTCTGTGAGAAGACAAATGGATATCTTGGCAGAGCGCAAAAGGAGATAGGAATTCTGGTTTAGCTAAAAAATAGGAGTATGGTGGGATAAGGTGCTGACTATAAGTGTACTCTTCTGGCTGGAAGGCTTTGCTAATAGGCTACAGCAGTGGTTTTCAAAGTTTAGAATGCATCAGAATCACCTAGAGGGCTTGGTAAAATATAGATCCCCCCACTCCCGCCAGGTTTTAAGTAGATCTGGTGTAGATCCCAGGAATTTAACATTTCTAACAAGTTTGCAGGTGAGGTTGATACTGATTTGGGGGGGGGAATACTGTGGCCTACAGCATCCTTGAGTTCTTTCTAAATGTTTAATTAGGTAAAGCCATTTCAGGTGTTAAGATATATCACCAGGGAGGGATAATTTGGGAGATTGGGATTGACATATACACACTACTGTATGTAAAATAGATAACTAATAAGAACATGCTATATAGCACAGGGAACTCTACTCAGTACTCTGTAATGGCCTATATGGGAAAAGAATCTAAAAAAAAAAAGAGTGGATATATGTATTGATATATGTATAACTGATTCACTTTGCTGTACACCTGAAACTAACACAACATTGTGAATCAACTACAATAAATTTTTTTTTAAAAAACCCATATATCACCAGTCTCCACAAACTACATTTAACTGTTGCATAAAAATGTGTCTTTCATGTCATATATGGGCATGCTGACGATAAGCAGTATGACTTAGTTGAAAAAGTATTGATGTTCCTTGGAAAACTTGGTTTCAAGTCCCAGTCTGCTGTTCAGGAACCTACTAAACTTAGATAAGTTACTTTTATGATCCTTTTTTTTTTTTTTTTTTTACCTATAAAGTGAACTAACTCCTCTTATATTTTAGGGTATTTTGAAGATCAGGCAAATTGATGCATATGAAAGTACTGTGAACATGAATATGGCTGTAGGGTTTATTAAATATAAGATAGTAAGGGGTGTGTCAATTTTGTTTCACAGATTGACTGAAATAATAGCCAGTGCACCTAAGGGTGAACTACTGAAGAGAGTTCTTAACCCATTACTTCGTGAGTAACCCTATATAGAGCAATGAATTGTTTGTAAGATAATATGGTTTCTTAGAAATATATGTAACACATTGAAATCTAGTTCTAGTAGAAAGTTAGAACAACTTGATAAATGTAGAAAGGAGTTTAAAATGATCTTTTGAGTAAATAAGTGTTTATTTTCAAGGAAAGAGAAATTTGTTATACCATATGAACTTTGACCTTTATGTTACGTCTTATTTAAAAGCAATACAGTTATGTAAACAAACTATGTTATCTAGCACTTGAGCGCCAGCTGTAGTTTTCTAAGAAATCTTTTTTTTGTATTTTGTTTTTTTCAGTGTCTGTCTTTTTGGTGTAACAGTCACTTAGCTTGGTTGGGTTTTCTTTGTTTTGCTTTTTGTTTTTTATTGGTGAGTCTCAGGGCATTCCGGGGTCTGCCAGGTGCTGCTGATAACCAGGGTAAAGATAATCTAATCAACTTTTACACTTGAGAAAATCATCACTTATCCCTATACTAAGGAATCTGGGGAGGACATATGAGAAGGCAGGTACCATTGATTACTACAGGAGTTACTGTTTAGAATGCATTAAAAAAGTTATCTTTAAAACTTTACATCTATTAGTATAGCATGTGTAAAATTTGTAAGTTTGGATTTTTCTATTTCTTTGTTCTGTTAATATGGTGTATTACATCAACCAGTTTTTGGATGCTAAACCAACCTTTCATTCCTGGTTTATAATCCTTTTTATACGTGGCTAAATTCCATTAAATTCCTATAACTTTTGCATTGACTTCTACAATTTTATTGTAGTCTCAAATTTTTATAAATACTTGAACTGTCATTTCTAATAACATTTCAAAATAGGTAAACTCATTGTTATTTTCACTGGCTACTGTTACTGAGTAGATCATTTATATTGGGATATTCATTAGTATTTTGAATGTGAAATTTTATAGGAAAATACTACAAATAATATCCTCTGCTTTTATAGCCTGTGGACCAGCTCTCATTGAACACTGTCTTATAGAAAATGGATTCTCTGGCAATGTCAAAGTGGATGAAAAATTTGAAAGTAAAGGTATGTGTGCATGCTACAAGTTTTGCCCATTTTTATTTCATTTTTTTAAACCTATGAAAATTATTTCTGGAAAAAGTAATAAGTGAGTAGGTAGTTCTAGACTTAAAAACATTTGACCTATTAACGTTCTATCCATATGGTATTCCTGACTTCCTACTTTAATGTGACGCTTTATCTGTAGTAACATGCAATTTAATCTCTTGACCTATGTTATTACCTTCTGATTTTAGAATATTCTCCCTCCCCCCCCTAAATTTTGGAAAGGGTTACTGCACTTGAGACAGTCTCTGGTACAAGGCTTGAAGGAGTTGAATTATTCACCTTCAGACTCAGAACCTGAGGGGCTTCTAGAAGTAGCATTATATATGCATTTTAATTCTGTAAGTGCTGTGGTGTGACTTTATAATGAATTAGGCTTTTGTAGCTACTTAAGGGAACCTAAATTAACTTCCAGATTAGGATAATAAAAAATTAGAGGAAATATAAGGAAAATGGAAGCTTTGGTCTTTGACAAATTTTTATCTGCAGATTCTCATGTAAAAATGAAAAAAAAATCATTCTTGGTATTTATATTTTGAGATTTATATCACTTCTTAAGGTTTAGGGATCATTTTTATGATGCACAAATGCACAAATGTAAAATTTTTTTGTGCATTTAAAAATACAAATTGAATGTTTGAAGTGAATGATTTAGTTTCTGAAATATATGAATTTAGTGCAATCCTGTTCGAAATGCCGACAGGTGTTATTGTTATTTTTGCTATTGCACTTCCTTTTTTAAATGAATCTGATATGTGCAATAAAAAACATATGTTCAGGAAAACTCTGGAAAATAATAGTAATGATGGAGTATAATCTTTTCATAAATTAAAATGTATTATGAAGCTATAGTAATTAAAAGTTAAGTTTTGGGAGAAGGAATACACAGAATAAAGAATTCAGAAACAAGCCCAAATATATATGGCAATTTAGCATATGAACAAAGTACCTTTCATATCATGAGGGGAAAAATGGATTCAATAAAAGCTATTGGGACAATAAGCTGGCCAAAATATATTCTTATTTAATAAACTGATTATAAATATGAAATTACTATATTTAATTTTCTTGAACAACTTGTATTATTTCATAAACACTTTCTGTTTTCTACATAGGTGTTTAATAATAGTTATGGACAGTTGATTGGCACTCCTTTTTTCCTTTCTTATTCCCCTATTAGATATTGAAAAAGTACTTGTTTGTCTTCAGAAAGCAGAAGAGTATATGAAAACAACATCCAACTTCAGTGGAAAGGTAGCGCCACAAATACTTATTGTATATTGTTGATGTTTTACTTAGATTTTTAGAATTTAAATGTTCATTGAAGGATCAGTATATGTAAATTTTTTGTTGTAATTTGGAAACTTAACACCTGTAATATGCTTATTCTAGGGTAGTTTTTTTAAATTGCTGTTGGTTTCTGATTTTTCTTCTGTTCCTTAAATCTTCTACAAAGTACTGAGTCAAGACAATATTGGCACTCCTGAAAAGTTGAGGAATTTGAAAATATTTCCTCTTAGGTTGATTTTAAATTTTTATTTATTTATTTTTTTTGCGATACGCGGGCCTCTCACTGTTGTGGTCTCTCCCATTGCGGAGCACAGGCTCCAGACGCACAGGCTCAGCGGCCATGGCTCACGGGCCCAGTCGCTCCGCGGCATGTGGGATCTTCCCGGACTGGGGCACGAACCCGTGTCCCCTGCATTGGCAGGCAGACTCTTAATCACTGAGCCACCAGGGAAGCCCTTAGGTTGGTTTTAGATAGAGAAGCACATCTTAATTTGCCAGTACGTTCCAAAAATTTACTGATTAACATCTTTTTAATTATTAAGTATCCTCGGAGTTACCTCATATCTTGTTTTTCTTCCCTATTCAAAGTATATAACTTTACTTACAAAAAAAGTTCAGGAAAAGTTCTGATTAATTACAGCTAAATTCACTCCAAATATACCCTGCACCCAGTTATTAAAATGAATTAAAATTTCCTACCGGCAAAGTGAACCAAAGATTTTTCTGCTGGAAGTAAAGTGCTTTTGGCTTTTCTAAGTTGCAGAACATCTGAAAAATGGAAAGAAAAAAGCAAAATGCACATGTATAATCTCACCACTTTATCAAATCATTAGTTTTCATTTTCTTTATTCCCTGTTTTTTTCTTGTTCATATGAATAAGTCAGTATTTTCTAAATTTTTTTTTTTTTTCTTTCTTTTTGCGGTATGCGGGCCTCTCACTGTTGTGGCCTCTCCCGTTGCGGAGCACAGGCTCCGGACGCGCAGGCCCAGCGGCCATGGCTCACGGGCCCAGCCGCTCCGCGGCATATGGGATCCTCCCAGACCGGGGCACGAACCCGCATCCCCTGCATCGGCAGGCGGACTCTCAACCACTGCGCCACCAGGGAGGCCCCTAAGTCAGTATTTTCCAATGGTACTTACTGAGTCTTAAAAACATCACTTTGAGAAATGATACAATCAGTAGACAAATGCTAATTGTTTATAACTAGAATAATTTTGTAAATTAATAAAATTAATATCATTCAAGGAAAGTAAATCTGTTAATTATGAATATAAATTAGTTTTAATGTTGGATTTTTGTAGGGGTATATCATTCAGAAAAGAGAAATAAAACCAAGCCTAGAAGTAGATAAACCAACCGAAGACATACTCACGTAAGTATGTAGGCATGGGTCAATTTGCTTTGGGTGTTTATTAATGTTCCTTTCTTTTTCTTTTTTTAAAAATAGATTTATTTATTTTGGGCTGCATTGGGTCTTTGTTGCTGTGCGTGGGCTTTCTCTAGTTGCGGCAAGTGGGGGCTACTCTTTGTGGCGGTGCGTGGGTTTCCAATTCCAGTGGCTTCTCTTGTTGCGGAGCATGGGCTCTAGGCGTGCGGGCTTCAGTAGTTGTGGCACACGGGCTCATTAGTTGTGTCTCGCAGGCTCCAGAGCACAGGCTCAGTAGTTGTGGCGCATGGGCTTAGTTGTTCTGTGGCATGTGGGATCTTCCCGGACCAGGGATCGAACCCATGTCCCCTGCGTTGGCAGGCGGATTCTTAACCACTGCACCACCAGGGAAGTCCCTATTAATGTTCTTGGTAAATATATTTTACAGGTATGAGGAATTTCATCCTTTCTTGTTTTCTCAACATTCACAATGTCCATACATAGAATTTGAATCATTTGACAAGGTGGGTTTTCTGATTCTGTTTTTTGACCAGTTAGCATGATGTGAGTTGTTAAATTAATATCAACTTGCTTTGATTGAGAAATTGAAAATATTTCTGCTTTACAATCATTATGAATCTGGACATTAAAAACCAGTGCAGTTACAGATACAAACTAGTGGAAATGTTTGTTGCCTCTTTATTTCAAGATGAAGGACCAAAGATTTGAACTTAATTTGATTCCTGACTGCTTAGCTATATAATATATTTACTGGAAATCTACTCAAGTTCTTTGAGTGGTGTTATGAAACAAAATGGACCCTAAAATTCTGTGTATGCAAGTTGAAGCAGAGACCATGTTTGTGTGTTTTTTTTCCAGCTAGTTGATTGTCTTTTTCTTCTTTTGATAAGGCCGTAGATGAATTTTATTCCAAGATAGAAGGTCAGAAAATAGATTTAAAAGCTTTACAACAGGTATGGTGTTATTAAAAACATTTATATAAACCAGCTAGCCTTGAGTGTGGTTTGCTGGGTAGGTGATGCTCTCATACAGGAATGGGCAGCCTTTTAGAAGTAGTTTGGGAATGCCCTGATCTCTTGGTATATTAATAAAGGTCCAGGGGAACTATCAGTGTTTAAAAAAATATATGCTCATTTGCTCCATTAGAATATCAAATATTCTCTAAGCCAGAAAATACAGTGGGAAGGAGGCCTGTTATTTATTCCCTTGTATGATTTGCTTTACTACAACAACCCAGAGCTTCTCAAACTTTGCTGTAAAGGGAATAGTGTTTCAAAGAGGAGATTTTTAAATAGGCCAAAGGAGAGGGAATAGTTTTCTCTATACAAATAAGTATATATTTGTTTATCATTAAACTGTTTTCTTTTTTAAAGTGGGCTTTTGAACTAGGCCTTTAATATGCTTTGCATGTATCATGACTCCACAAAGAGGGTTTAATATGCTGTGTTTTGTTTTCCCAGTGCATTTGACCATGTTTGGGGAGCTTTTACTGCAGAACAGTTTTAGAAAATGGCCAAAGTCACGCTTGATTAGATTTTTCAGAAATATTCATAGAATCTTAAAATATGTGTGCAAAAACTTGAAATTATGTGAATCTCTGTATCCTCCCCACCTCGGTTGTAAAAAAAAATTAACAAGAGCGGAATTTCAAAGCAAGTGGGTCACATGAATTGCATAGTGTGATTGCCACATGGTGGCAGCACTTTAGTCAGTAAACATATTTAAGAGTAACATTGAACCCCATGTTTTTATGTACATCAGAATACCCGTGAATTATTTTAGTAATCACTGTGTGTTCTTTTAATAGTCACCATTCTTATAACTTAAATATTTTAAATATTACATCCAGCATGCAAAACATTCACTAATTGGTGATGCTATTACTGGTGTTACAAAATTAGCCCCACATCAGTAACCTTAATATGTAAGTTCCATGTGATAGAATGCTATACAGCCATCCCTCGGTGTCTGCAGTGGATTGTTCCAGGAGCCCCTGTGGGTACCAAAATCCAAGGATATTCAAGTCCCTTATATAAAATGGTGTAGTACAGTGAATATAGTTAGCCTCCCATATCTGCAGGGTTTGTATCTGCAGGTACGGAGGGCTGACTGTATAAAAGTTCACATAACTACCATGAGCCTTTGTGTTGTTAATTTAGGAAGAAGAATACTCTGTAAAATACTAGAAATAAGGCTGAGAAAATTAAAAGCAGCAATAAAATAAAAGGAAGCTATTTTAGGAATTAATGCTAAAAATGCATTCCCCCAAACTTTAATGTCATAGGGAAAAATGTCTTGAATTCTGCCTGCTTGAATAATTCAAGGGCAGTAGGGCATATCTTACATACAATGTAACCTGTAATCAAAATACCTTCCTATATAGGGAATGGGATGTAGATGGTCAGGAGAGGTAATTTTGGAGCATGAAACACTTTGGGGTAGGATAGACCTGGGGAGATGGACTATGGGGAACTTTAGCTAGTTAGGTAACAGCATTGAGGGGGCAGAAGTAGGGGTGGGATAGTGAGTTTCAGGAGGTAAAAGAGAGAAGGTACAGAAGGTAGAAGAAATCTAATTTTTAAAAACTCTGTTTTGTTAACAAAAGGAAAAACAAGCATTGAAGAAATTAGATAATGTCCGAAAGGATCATGAAAACAGATTAGAAGCTCTTCAGCAGGCTCAGGTATTATGTTTCGCTTTTTCAGATACTTTTTCAAAAATGGTAACTTTGGCATTGTAACAAATGTTTTTGGTTTATTTCATAAGGAAATAGACAAACTTAAAGGAGAGCTTATAGAAATGAACCTACAAATAGTTGACAGAGCCATTCAGGTTGTTCGAAGTGCTTTAGCCAACCAGATAGACTGGACAGAAATTGGGTTAATTGTGAAAGAAGCCCAAGCTCAAGGAGACCCTGTTGCAAATGCAATCAAAGAATTAAAACTACAAACAAATCATGTTACAATGCTGCTAAGGTAAGTTTGATTCTTAGTTAAGCAGTTAGTGTTTGTCTTTATTTTGCTATTTAATTTTTCACTGTATTCATTGAAATTTTTTTTATTTGGAAATTTATCTTTGAAAATACAGAAAAAAATTAATTTACATTAAAATAATGCAACTATTTAAGTACTGTAAACCATTTATAATTTCCTTGAGAAAAAAATTGAAAATAAAAAAGTGATGTCATTGACATTAGTGAAATACTATTGAATATTTTTAATAGAAATCCATACTTGTTATCAGAGGAGGAAGATGATGATGTTGATGGTGACATCAGTACTGAGAAAAATGAAACCGAACCACCAAAAGGAAAAAAAAAAAAGCAAAAGAATAAACAACTGCAAAAGCCTCAGAAAAATAGGCCATTGCTTGTTGATGTTGATCTCAGCTTGTCAGCATATGCCAATGCCAAAAAGTAAGTCATAACTTTAAGTTTTTTTTTTTTTTTTTTTAATTTATTTGCCACACTGCATGGCATGTGGGGTCTTAGTTCCCTGACCAGTGTTTGAACCCGTGCCTCCTGCATTGGAAGCACAGAGTCCTAACCACTGGACCACCAGGGAATTCCCATAAGTATAAATTTTAGGCAAAATATTATCTGCAATAAATCTGTTAGGGTATTAAGGGTAAGAACTATCATTATTTTGACTGTATATTCTTTGAGGTGAAATACTTTTTTAAAAAGTATTTAAAGTTGTTCTTGATGATTTGTGAGTCTGTAAAATTAGAAATAACATAAATAGAAAACTAAAGAATAAAGATTTTATCTAAAATTAAAAGATATATTTTTCTAGGTATTATGATCACAAGCGATATGCTGCTAAGAAAACACAGAAGACTGTTGAAGCTGCTGAGAAGGTACTTAATATTCCTTAGAGTGAACATTAATTGTTTTCCTCTGCTTTATTAATTTAATGGACTTAATTATTTCTTCTCTTTAAATGAGGTTTTCAAATTCAGAAATACTTTCAAACTTAATTTTGCTTTAAATGTGTGTATTTCCAGTATTTTTTTCCTCCCCTAGCCCTCTCTTCCCCAGGTCTCTATCTCAGTAATTTTCCCTTTTTTGCTCAAGTTAAAAATGTTGGAGTCATTCTGGACTCTTGTCATATCCAGTCAATCCTTTTAAATAAAAAATGAAGTCATTTCTCTCTGTTCAACATCTTCCAGTTTCTTCCCATCTTACAAGACACCTTAAAGCCTGGATCAGGTAGGGAGGCCTATCTGCTTCCCTCTGATCACATCACCCACACTCCTCTTGCTACACACTGTTTCCAGCTACAGTGGGATCTTAAGCTGTTCCTACATCAGTAGCCCATACTGCCTTCTCAGGGCCTTTGCACTTGCTCTTTCTGCCAAGAATGTTCTCCCCTCAGATTTTTCAGGGTTTGATCCCCCTCATCATTCATGTGTCTACTTAAGACTATCAGAGAGGCCTTTCTTGACCACTCTTAGTAAAAATAATACTATCTCAATCACTTCCTTTTTACTCTTGTTTTTCTTTTTTAAAAACACCCATCCCAACATATGTTTATCTGTCTTCCCTCTAGAATGTAGATTGCATGAAAGTAGGATCTTTATCTGTTTTATTCATTGCTGTGTCCCAGTCCCTAGAATATTGCCTGAAATATAGTCACATTAATATCTGTTAAAGGAGTGGTCTTCCTGACTTAGCTCTCTATCTGCCTCTCCAACCTCATTTACCCTGTGATCATACTTGCTGGTCAAGCTGGCCTTTTCCTTCTGCTTACAGTGCTCTTTGTATTCTTTGCCTTGATAATTCCATTAATCCTTCAGGCTTCAGCCTAAATGCCATTTCCTCAGAAATACCTTCTTTGACCATAATCAGTTATAAATTAGATTCCCTTGTTATACTCTCATAGCATCCTTTGAAACATTTACCATGTTTATTTGAATAATTAGGTGTTTTATATATGTCTCTTCTCCTAGACCCCAGTGGGGTAGGAAGTAGAAACTTTGTCTTGTTCATTGTTGTGTCTCTGACATCTAGCCCAAAGCCTATTACATGATTGCACTGAGTACATGGTAAACAGATGAACTCTTTTTCATTTGTAGGTCTTGAGCAGATATTTGTATACAAATCATTTTAATATTTAAGGCCAAAATTTTTCACTTTATTACTTTAAAAAAATAAATTTATTTATTTATTGATTTATGGCTGTGTTGGGTCGTCATTGATGTGCTTTCTCTAGTTGTGGCGAGTGGGGGCTACTCTTCATTGCAGTGCATGGGCTTCTCATTGTGGTGGCTTCTCTTGTTGCGGAGCACGGGCTCTAGGCGCACAGGTTTCAGTAGTTGTGGTGTGGGCTCAGTAGTTGTGGCTTGCGGACTCTAGAGCACAGGCTCAGTAGTTGTGGTGCACAGGCTTAGTGGCTCCACAGCATGTGGGATCTTCCTGGACCAGGGATTGAACCCATGTCCCCTGCATTGGCAGGCGGATTCTTAACCACTGCTCTACCAGGAAAGTCCGCATTTTATTACTTTCATGTGTGTATGGTGTGTGTGTATAGATAGTGCCATTTGTGACATTTAAAAACCCATTTCTTCCCCTGTCATTTACTTGGTGTTATTTAAGTAAATTTTCAACAGATTACTTAAAAACTTTTCTTATAAATAGGCATTCAAATCAGCAGAAAAGAAAACAAAGCAAACCTTAAAAGAAGTCCAGACAGTTACCTCTATTCAAAAAGCAAGAAAAGTGTATTGGTAAGTATTCTACCTTTTTAAAATACATTTTTTCTTTCTATCAAAATTATACATGCACATTATTTAGAAAATAAGGAATTGTACAAAGCTTGTTAAAAAACCAGTAACCCTGCAAACTTTTATCCCTACTCCTATTGCCTCCTCTCCCAAGGAAACTTTTAGCTCTTTTAGCTGAGTCTTTTGATATATACCTCCATTTCTCTTAGTAATATATTGCTGCTTCTTAACTTTTCTGTTTTACACTCTTTTAATAACTTCCCACTATGGAAAGATGAAGATTTTATTCTTTCCATTTGTGCTCCATTACACACACACACATCACCTGGCTTCTCAATATACTTTACAGCATAATTTTGTCAAGACCGATGTTCTGTGTTAACATTATTATGAATATTTAAGTTGTAATCAGAGCTGGATCATATATTATTCTGTTTTCCTGTTCAGTATTTTATCTTCCCTGAAGTTAATAATTGTTTCATTTGCTTTCTTTTTATTTTTGTTCTTGTTATTAGCCATGTCCAAATTTGCTTCCAAGTGTGTTCAAACATATTGGAATTTTATCAGTATCATCTTCTTGTAGAAGTCTTTCCTGGAGCTTTTTGACCTACTTTGTTCTAGATTGGTTACTGTAAGCATTTTAAGATCTCCTTTTATTATTATCCTGGAACTTCTCTGTAACCTCTCTCTGTGTTGTATCTTCTGTCCTGAATCTCAAACTTCCTTTTTCTTTGGTTATGGACTGTGTGCTCTAGAAGCTTCATGAAAAGGGGTATGTATGTAGAAGGTAAAGTTTTTGAGGTGTCCAATGTATAAAAAAATTATTTTACTCATAACAGTTTGGATGGGTATAGAATTCTAATTTGAAAATATGTTTCCCTCAGACTTTTAAAAAGGCATTGTCCATTGTATTAACTTCCAGATTTGATCTTGAGTTTGCTGTCATTTTGATAGTTGCAATTTTAATAGGAAACTTGTTTTTGCCTTTCTGTAAGCTTCTAGATCTTTTTTTTCTTCCTCTCAGTTTTCCAAAATTTCACAGGAATATAGGTTGGTGATGATGTTTTTATCCATTATGCTGGATACTTTGTGGGCCTTTTAAATTGGAAACGCAGTTTGGAGAAATTTTCTTGAACTATTTCTTAGAAAATTGCCTACCTTCTGGCTGGTTTTTTGTTTTGTTTTGTTCTTCTTTCTTTCTAGAAGTCTCATGTTTTACATATGGGGACCCCCCCCCCACCTTAGCAGTCCTATGGCATTGCATTTTCTGTTTTTCAACTTTTTGTTGTATATTCTGAGATTTTCTCAACTTTTTTTTTTTTTTTTTTTTTTGTGGCCTCTCCCGTTGCGGAACACAGGCTCCAGACGCGCAAGCTCAGCGGCCATGGCTCACGGGCCCAGCCGCTTCGCGGCATGTGGGATCCTCCCGGACCGGGGCACGAACCCGTGTCCCCTGCATCAGCAGGCGAACTCTCAACCACTGCGCCACCAGGGAAGCCCCAGATTTTCTCAACTTTATCTTTCAATCCTTCCATTGAATTTTTTAATCTTTTATTTCTTCCTATAATGTTTTAATTTTAAGCTGTTTTTGGTTTTTTGAATGTTACTTAAAAAAAACTTACTGCTCTAGTTTCTTTATAACTGAGAATAGTTTTGATGTATTACATTTTATTTAGTATCCTTTTCTTGCAGGTCTGTCTTCTCCAAGTTTCTTTTTTCTATTTGTTAGTTTTGTCTCCAGCGTTCACTTATGTACGTCTGGTGATCCTTGACTGTCTACTCACTTTTTATAGCAGAACATTAAAATGGTGATTGGAAGTTCTTTGTGGGTTGTTGGACTTGTAAAATGATCTGTGTGGGCCATCTGTGGAACTCTTGAAGTCTTTAGCTTTTTGCCTTTTTGGCTGGTCTCATTTCCCACAAAAGCTTCTTTCTCTTCTATTTGTAAAGTGAAGACCTGGCTATCACCATTTTGGGAGCTCAGTGGAAATAATAAGCGGGAGAGTCTTAGTATCCAGTATTTCATACATTTACTTAATTGCCCTATTTTACATATATTACCCCTACTTACAACTGTGATATGTTTCCCCTAGTCCAGAGATCTTCTTTGCACCCTTTTTAGAGAATTAATTTCTGACTTTCTGTTAGAGTGTTGAAGGGGCAGTTACCACCATGTTCAGAGCTGGAAAGATCTAGGGAAGTGCTTACTTCTTGATCAGATTTTCAGCCAGTTCTTCTGTTTTTAAACCTCATCTTAAACCCTATTTTTAGCAGTACCTGTGCTCTTTATGGGTCATACAGTGTAAGTCGATTTGTCTCTTGGTTTTTTGCACCGTCACCTCAGGATTCAGCTTCTTGAGTCTGCTCACTTGTTCATTATTTTCCAGCTTTCAAAATTTTGTTGCTTTTTTCTTTCTCTCTCTAACGTCTCTATTGATGAATATGATTGACCTGTAATTTTCATTTCTCATAATGTTTTTGTTAAGTGTTGGTACAAGGTTATATTATCTCGTAAAACAAATTGGAAAGTGTTCCTTTATCACTGTCCTTAAACATTGATATAAGTCACCTGGAGTTTTCTTTATGGGAAAGTTTTTCATTACAGATTCAAATTCTTTAGTAGATAAAAGGACTACTCAGATTTTCTAGTTTTGGTTAGCAATGTTTTTCTAAGACTTTGTCTATTTTGTCCAAAGTTTGAAATTTATTGGCAAAAAGTTTATAATATTCCATTTAATTTTTTTTTTTTTTTGGCCATGCCACGTGGCATGCGGGATCTTAGTTCCCTGACCAGGGATCAGACCCATTCCCTCTGCAGTGGAAGCACGGAGTCTTAACCACTAGACCACCAGGGAGGTCCCTCCACTTAAGTTTTTAACATTCCTAGAATCATTAATTACTTCTCCCTTTTCACTCAAGAATTATTTGTGCCTTCTCTCTTTCTTGATTAATCTGACTAGAGGATTTTCAGTAGTATTAATATCATTAAAGAACCAGTTTTTGACTATTCATCTCCAGTATTATATATGTGCCTTCTATTTTAATAATTATTTTCATCCTTCTACTTTTCTTTGGGATATATTTGCATTTCCCTTTCTGATTTCTTGAGACAGAAGCTTAGTTCATTGATTTCCCCCTTCCCCTGGCCTCTTTTCTAATATATGAAAGGCAGTTAATTTCCCTCAGCATGGCTTTAACTGTATCTAAAAAGCTTTGTTTAGTATTTTCATTATCTTTCATGTCAAGATATATTCTAATTTCCATTGTGATTTCTTCACTCATGCATAATTTAGAAGTATATGTATTACTTTCCAAACACACGGGGGTTTTTGGTTATCTTTTTGTTACTGATTTTTAGCTTAATTTGCGTAAAAGAGGTGATATTCTGATTATCTCAGTCATTTGGTGTTTGTTGTTGAAACTTGCTTTATGGCCCAGTCTATTTATGGACAGCTTTATTTATAAATGTTTCATATATAGTTGAAAATAGTGTCTTTTCTACAGTTACTGAGTGCATTTCTCTAAATATCAGATCATGTTATCAATCATGTTGTTCAAATCTTTGGCACCTTTATAATTCTCTTTTTAATGCTTGTTTTCCCAGTTACTGAGAGAAGTGTGTTAAATATCATACAGTTTGGATTATCTGTTTCTCCTTTTACTTCTGAACTTTTGCTTTATTATGTGAGGCTATGTAATTAGGTGATACAAATATAGAACTGTTATATCATCTCAGTGAACTGAGCCTGTTATTAATTTTAATGAAATGTCCTTTTAACTTATATCTATTTTTTCCATCTGTGTGAGATGTTAAAACTGTATAAACTGTTTTTTGGTTAGTATTTGCATGGTATTTTTCCATCAGTATATTTCAACCTTTTTATATCCTTATATTTTAAAAGAGTATATATCATTGTTTTTTCCCCAGTCTGACAGTCTTTGTATTTTACCTGGAGAATTGACTACATTTATATTTAATATAATTTCTGATATATTTGGGTTTAAATCTAACCATCTTACTGCTAGCTTTCAATGTGTCTTATTTGTTCTGTGTTCTTTTTTGTCTTCCTTGTTGCTTTCTTTTGATTAGTCGCCTTTTTTTTTTTGGCCTGTTAGTTATGCATTCCTCTGCTAGGATGATTACAAAATACATCCTTGATTTATCTTTCACATTCTTTTTGTCCTTGTGGGTTTATGTCTTTTTGCAAACCTCTTTACCATCAATAGGGAAGTGGTTAAATCAGTATAGTACATCCATTCAGCAATGAGGAAAATATATTTTTAAGTGAAAAAAGAAAAAAATATGCAGAACAGTGTGTTGTGTCTGAAAAAGAGAAAAGGTTTAGAATAAGCATTTTATTTTAGCTTTTGTATGTTTAAAAAACTCTGGAGAGGGATACAGGAAGCTAATGGCCAATTGGTTAGCAGTAGCTGTGGGAACTGAAGAGATGTAGGATCTCTCACTATACTTTTTAATGTAATTAAAACATTTTTTGAACCATGTATATGTATTACTCAATAAAAAATCAGATTAGAAAATAGGAATAGAGTCCTTTTGCTATTATATTTTGTGAGCTATGAGGAAGTTTCATTTAATGCCTGTGCTCAATCTATCATCTTTAACCAGAAATTTTAAAATTCTAGGTTAAATCATAAAAAAATTATCTTGCGAGTCATATGTAAAATAGGAAATATTTATGTTCACCTCATTTTCTAAACGTCATACAAATATACACTCTTTACTTTTTATCATGGTGGTATGTATTAATCATGAAAACCGAAGTTAATTTGTTTCTTGAGAAAAGTTATAATTTTACACTTCTGACAGGAATTTTTGGTTTTTAGTATTTTTTTTAAAACTGTAAAGAATATCATATATGTAAACATTCAGTTGATTAATTGAGGACAGAATGGGAAAACAACTTTTCTTTCTCATCAGTGGTCCCAAAGCCTATGCAGTGTCCCACTAAAAGAAAGCTAAACCTAGGGACCATGTGACATTTTATGCTTTTGCTTTTTGTAATTCATTGTTATAATGTCAGTTTAAGAAGGCTGTCTATATGGGAGGAAGATAAAGAGAGAACTTTTTTTTTTTTTTTTTTTTTTGATACGCGGGCCTCTCACTGTTGTGGCCTCTCCCGTTGCGGAGCACAGGCTCCGGACGCACAGGCTCAGCAGCCATGGCTCACGGGCCCAGCCGCTCCGCAGCATGTGGGATCTTCCCGGTCTGGGGCACGAACCTGTGTCCCCTGCATCGGCAGGCAGACTCTCAACCACTGTGCCACCAGGGAAGCCCAAGAGAACATATTTTTTAAACATAAAATTTAATTGTCTTCTACTGAGACTGTCTTAAGAATATCCTAGGGCAATTTGTATTGCACGTTTTCAGTAAAATTCAGCTTGATGTCTTAAGAAATTAAGCCATCAAGTTGTCTTAACCTTCACAGATAGGAGAGCTTTCTGTTTTGTTTGTTAAAAGGGTGTGAATTCAGGCAACTATGAAGGGAAAGAAATGTTAACTTTTTTCTTTAAAATTTGGTAGGTTTGAGAAATTCCTCTGGTTTATTAGCTCAGAGAACTATCTAATTATTGGTGGACGAGATCAGCAACAGAATGAAATAATTGTGAAAAGATACTTGACACCAGGTAGGTAAGATTAAAATTCTGAAGAATTTTCTTTTAAGTAACTGGATCGGTTATCTCAATATTAGGTGTAGATTTTTTATCTTGTACTCCTTTGTTTGACAGATTTAATTGGTAGAAAGAATTTCATGGTTTATGGTTTGTTGAATATGTGCTTTGATACTTGATTCACATTTTAAGTGAATATCCTTAAAGTAGTAATGCCGAGCTAATCTGTAGTATTAGATTTTTGATTTTCTACTGCATTAAGAAAATAGCTTTCAATCCTCCAAAGTCATTGTAGATCAAATTTTTAAAAGCTTAATTTTTCAGTGCTGAAGTTTGTGACCGTTTTTCACTTTTAGAAGCAGGACTTAAGCGCTCTGTTGTAAGGCCTCTCATTTGTTTTTGTTTGCTGATAACCACCACTTCACTGTGGCTGAACCCTCAGTGTGGGTATCAGAAATCAATAATCAGTATCAGAGCTAATCTGATGTCCTTTAAGGATCCAGAACCAGGAAAGAAAGCAACAGGGTTAGGTTACATGGTACCCAGGGCTTGGTCTCTGTCTTCTCTAACTTTGTTCATTGTGAGATGAGCCTTTCATGGAACTGTATGGGCTTTGCTCTTCTTTGAGATTCAAATCTCAGATGAACTATCCATGACAAACAATGGCTGCTCATTTTTTCTGTTAGAAACCATGCACTTCACTTTTCCCTAGTTGACCATTCATTCCTGCATTCATCTGTTTGCTCATTTATTCATTTGTTGCTATCACACACTTCAGAATAAAACTAGAAGTCCTCACTGTGGCTTACAAAGCTCCTGACTTCTGGCTTCCTGGCTGTTTGTCACATTTCTCAACCATCTATGGACCTCAGGACCTTTGCACTTGCTAGGATGACTCATCTCTATGTGTCTCTCACCCATCATCAGGCTAGCCTGGGCTTGCTTATATGGTAACTCAGCAAATTTCTGAGAGAAAAAGAGGAAGCATACAGCACCTCTCAAGGCCTAGGCTGGGAACTGGCATTTGGTCACATCTGCCACATTCTGCTGGCCAAGGCAGGTCAAGGGGTCAGCCCACATTTGAGGGATGGGGAAGTGGACTCCACCTCTTGATGGGAGAAGCTTCAAGGTCATAGAGCAAAGAGGTGTGGATAGAGGGAGGGAGAAGAACTGTGACCATTTTTGTAATCTGCCTTATTAGCATTGCTTTCCTCTGAGGAGGCCTATGAGAAATCTCCCAGGAGTGGGAGATAGACTTTTCTTTATATGTCTTCTTATACCTTTTGGATTTTGAACCCATTAAACAATAAGTAAATAAACAATTTCAACTTAAAAACAAAGAAACAGGACTTAAAGTATTATTTCTTATTTGTTTTAAAGGGGACATTTATGTACATGCTGACCTTCATGGAGCAACTAGCTGTGTAATTAAGAATCCAACAGGTAATATATTTCTTTCTATTATTCATAGCTTTAATTCTTTTGTTTAAAATATTTTTAGTATAAGAGAAAAATCACTAATACAGATAAAGAAGGACACTTTATAATGATAAAAGTGTCAATCCATTAATAAGATGTAACAATTATAAACATATATGCATCTGTAACTTCCCTGGTGGTGCAGTGGTTAAGAATCCACCTGCCAGTACAGGGGACACAGGTTCGAGCCCTGGTCCAGGAAGATCCCACATGCAGCGGAGCAACTAAGCCCGTGCACCACAACTACTGAGCCTGCAGTCTAGAGCCTGCAAGCCACAACTACCGAGTCCATGTGCCACAACTACTGAAGCCCACATGCCTAGAGCCTGTGCTCTGCAACAAGAGAAGCCACTGGAATGAGAAGCCCACGTACCACAATGAAGAGTAGCCCCTGCTCGCACAACTAGAGAAAGCCTGCGTGCAGCACTGAAGACCCAACACAGCCAAAAATAAATAAATAAATTTATAAAATAATAAATAAACAAACATATAGGCATCCAACAACAGAGCCATAGAATACTTGAAGCAAAATCTGACAGAATTGAAGGGAGAAATAGACAATTTAATAATAATAATTCAAGACATCAATACCTAACTTTCAATCATGGATAGAATAACTAGCTATAAAATCAACAAGGAAATAGAAGACTTGAACAACACTCAAGTTACCTAGATTCTACACATATCTCTATTACACTCTACCTCACAACACTAGATTACTCATTCTTCTCAAGTGCACATGGAACATTCTCCAGGGTGGACCATATGATAGTCTATAAAATAAGTCTCAGTTAATTTAAAACTAATGAATCATATAAAGTAAATTTTCTGACCATAATGGGGTGAAATTAGAAACCACTAATAGAAGAAAATTTAGAAGATTGACAAATGTGTGGAAATAAACAACACAGTCATAAAATAACCAGTGGATCAAAGAGGAAATCACAGGGGGTATTAGAAAATACTTTGAGATGAATGAAATGTAAACAAATTTATTGAGACTTATGAGATGCAACTAAGGCAGTGATCAGAGAGAGATTATAGTTGTACTACCTATAATAAAAAAGAGGAATGATTTGAAATCAATAAGAAAACTGTACACATTAAGATTTAGAAAAAGAAAAGCAGATAACCCATAGTAAGGAAAGGAAGGGAAATGGTAAAGATTAGAGTGGAAATAAACAAAACAGAGAATAGAAAGACAGTAGAGAAAATTCAACAAAACCAAAGTTAGTTCTTTGAAAAGATTGATAAAACTGATAAACCTTTAGCTAGACTAATCAAAACAGTAAGATTCAAATTCCTAAAATCTACAGAACTTTTAAAGAAGACTGAACATCAATCCTTCATAAACTTGGAAAACATAGAAGAGAGAGGAACTTTCTAACTCATTCTATAGGGCTGGTATTACCCTAATAACAAAACCAGATGAAGATATCACAGGAAAGAAAACTACAGACCAATATCATTTATGAATATAGACACAGAAATCCTCAACAAAATATTAGGAAACTGAATCCAGCAGCATATTACAAGGATTATACACATGATAAAGTGGGATTTATTCCCAGGAATGCAAAGTTGGTTTAACATATGAAAATTAATGTAATACAGTGTATTAGTAAAATAAAGGACAAAAACCACATGATGATCTCAATTGATGCAGAAAAAGCCTTTGGTAACAATCCAGTACTCATTTGTGATAAAAACACTCAACAAACTAAGAATAGATGGAAACTTCCTCAAGTTGGTAAAGAACATCTATGAAAAAATCCACAGCTAAAAATCATGCTTAATGGTGAAAGACTGAGAGCTTTTCCCCAAGATCAGGAACAAGATAAGCACATCTGTTCTTGCCACACTTTTACTCAACACTGTATGGAGGTTCTAAGTAGACCATTAGGCAATAAAAAGTTTAAAATATCCAAATTGGTAAGGGACAGATAAAACTATCTCTGTTTGCAAATGACATAATCTTATATATTTAAACCTTAAGCAATCTACTAAAAATTATTAGTTAATAAACAAATTCAGCAACGTCTAGGATATAAGGTCAATATATAAAAGTCAGTTATATTTTTATATACTAGCAATGAGCAATATTAAAAGGAAATTAATAAAACATCCACTTATAACAGCATTACAAAAGAATAAAATAGTAATAAATTTACCAAAAAGAAATGCAAGACATACACACTGAACTACAAAACATCATTGAAAGAAATGAAAGAAGACCTAAATGGGAACACTTCCAGTGTTTATGAATTAGAAGTCTTAATATTGTTCTGACGGCAGTACTTCCCACATTAATCTACAGATATGTGCAGTTCCTCTCAAAATTCCAGCTGCCTGTTTTTGCAGAGATGGACAAAGCTCATACTAAAATTCATGTGGAAATGCAGAGTACCCAGATTAGCCAAATCATTCTTGAAAATGGAGAACAAAATTGGAGGACTCACACTTCCTGATTTCAAAACCTCCTACAAAACAACAGTGTGGTATCAGGACAGTGTGATATTGGTGTGAGGATGGACTGATAGATTAATGAAGAGGATTGAGATTCCTTGTTTATGGTCAGTTGATTTTCAGCAAGGGTGCCAAGGCCATTCAGTGGGGATAGAATAATGTTTTCAACAAATAGGGCTGATGCAACTAATATCCATGTGCCAAAGAATGAAGTTAGACCCCTGCTTCATACCATTTATAAAAATTAAATGCATCAAAGACCTAAATATAAGAGCTAAAACTATAAGACTGTTAGAAGAAAATAAGGTGTAAAACTTCATAATCTTGGATCAGGAAGTCATTTTTTAGATATGACACCATAAGCATAAGCAACCGAAGAAAAAACAAATCAGACTTAAGCAAAATTAAAACTTTAATTCAGAGGACTCTATCAAGAAAGTGAAAAGACAGTCCACAGAATGGGAGGAAATATTTGCAAGTCATTTATCTGATAAAGGACCAATATCCAAAGAACTCTAGAACTCTTCTGACTCAACAACAGAAAGGCAATTTTAAAATGAACCAATTTTTTTAAATGTGAAATAGACATTTCTCCAAAGATATACAAAAGGCCAACAAGCACATGATAAGATGCTCAGCATCATTTGTCCGTTAGGGAAATGCAAATCAAAACCACAGAGAAATACCACTTAACACCCACAAGAATAGTTGAAATAAAAAAACAGACAGTTGGAATTCCCTGGCGGTCCAGTGGTTAGGACTCCACCCTGTCACTGCCAAGGACTTGGGTTCAATCCCTGGTCGGGGAACTAAAATCCCACAAGCCACACAGGGTGGCCAAAAGAAACAAAAAACAGAAAAACAAACAGTAACATGTTGGTGAGGTTGTGGAGAGATTGGAACCCTTATACACTGCAGGTGGGAATGGACAATGATCTAGCTGCTATAGGAAATAGTTTCATAGTTTCTGAAAAAGTTAAACATAGATTTTATGATGTGACCCAGCAATTCCACTCCTAGGTATTCCAAGATAATTGAAAACATATGTCCAAACTTATTTGCAGATATTCATAATAGCATTATAATAGCCAAGAAATGGAAACAACCTGTATGTCAATCCATTGATTAATAAACAAAATGTGGTATATCCATATAATAGAATATTATTCAGACTTAAAAAGAAATGAAGTACTGACATATGCTCTCACATGAATGAACCTTGAAAACATGCTAAGTGGAAGCCAGGTATGTATGATTCCATGTATATGAAATTCCAAAATAAGCAAATCTGTAGAGACAGAAAGTAGATTAGTGATTGCCAGTGGCTGGGAAAATGAAGAGTGACTATTAATAGATACAGGATTTCTTTTGGGGATGATGAAAATGTTCTGAAATTAATGGTAATGATTGCATAGCTTTATGACTATACTAAAACCCACTGAATTGTACACTTTAAAAGAGTGAATTTTATGGTATGTGAATTATATCCCAATTTTAAAATATTTGAATTCTTACTGTAGGGGTATATTAATATGCTCTTCATTTTGACAAATCAGGCAATATATAGTAATTCTGGAAGTCTTCAACCTTTGAATAGATTTTTCTAAATTATCCTTTCTGGAATGAAGTTAGAATTACTGATAAAAGTGAGGATATTTCTTCTCTGACTTGTTTTATTTACTTAGACCATTTGAAAACCTGCTGTGTAAATACATTTTTTAAAAAATTTATTTTATTTATTTACTTTTGGCTGCATTGCGTCTTTGTTGCTGTGCGCGGGCTTTCTCTAGTTGCGGTGAGCGGGGACTACTCTTCATTGCAGTGTGCGGGCTTCTCATTGCGGTGGCTTTTCTTGTTGTGGAGCATGGGCTCTAGGCCTGTGGGATTCAGTAGTTCTGGCACATGGGCTCAGTAGTTGTGGCTTGCAGGCTCTAGAGCGCAGGCTCATTAGTTGTGGCGCATGGGCTTAGTTGCTCCATGGCATGTGGGATCTTCCCAGACCAGGGATCAAACCCGTGTTCGCTGCATTGGCAGGCAGATTCTTAACCACTGCACCACCAGGGAAGCCCTGTAAATACATTTTTAATAAAAATAGTAACTTCTTGTAATACTGAAATTAAAGTGTGGTATTATTATTTAAAATATAAGAGGAGTGAACCTGTTATGCTGCATGTGGTTTCCATGTCTTGCTCTAGAAAGTCTGTTCTTTGGTACTGAAGCGTTGTAGTATTGTTATTACAGGAGAGCCAATTCCCCCTCGGACCTTGACTGAAGCTGGCACGATGGCACTTTGCTACAGTGCTGCTTGGGATGCACGAGTTATCACTAGTGCTTGGTGGGTGTACCATCATCAGGTAATAAGGGCTGTGGTCCTTTTTCTTAATTTAGTAAGAGCAACTGTGTTTCAAATTGTGAGGATAAGGAATTGAACAAGGCAGACAAAGTACCTTGTGATGGAGTTGACATTTTGGTGTTGAAAAATAGATATGTAGTGGCAGGTAACAAAGTTTATTTTTAAAGCAGAGTAAGGGGATAGAGAGTGATAGAGGCTACCATTTTGAATGTAGTGTCAGGGAAGGCCTTTCTGGAAAGGTAAGATTTGAGAGTGATCCATTTAATTATATGGGATAAAGACTGTTCCAGTTATGACTGGCCTACTGACCTAAAAAGTCTTTCTCCTGTTCACCTTTGTTGAAATTTTCTGAATTCTCTTTGGCCCTTCCTGTAAAGTAGGTATATCCAGTGGTTTTTTTCTATGCACTTGGTTTTAGTAATTGTCCTTCTTTGTGGTTAATGCTATTTTTTTGATGATACTTCATTCCATATATGACTTCACATTGCTATTCATTTCACATTCTCAAGAATTATAATTGATAATGATAAACTTTTACAAAGTCTTAAAGCTATACAGCAAGGTAAAAATAGTTCAATACTATTATCCTCCCTTAGATTTAGTTTCATCTTATATCTGTTTATATTATTTTCTGCTATGTTTTGATATTGTGTCCTTAGGAAATTAATATCACTTCTGGGATTATATTTTCTGCCTTGGTACTATTATAAAAGTGGCTTTAATTCTTCTATGGATAGGTTTTTTTAGTGTGCTTTTAATCCCTTGCATAACTATTACTAGTTAAGATACTCTCAGATTTGGGTATTTCAAAGATGTGTAAAATTTTTTTAAATTGTGGAGTTATATTGCTCACTTCCTATTTTGCCAAATTAGAAGATATTTTTAAAAATATGCTATTATCTTTACTTACTAAGATGAAAGGTTATTTCATTACCGGAAAAAAAAATGTATCTCAGGAAAGGATTTAATGTAATAAATATAGTAAATATAGTTTTATACCTTTATGATGAGCTTATTAAACTATCCTTGTTTTTCTTATTATGTCTCACATTAGAGGAAATGTGGATCAGTTGTGGCTCTAGTCCATGGCATTTGAAAATGATTGATGTAGTGTACCCTTCATTATTTCTTTTCTTTGTTATGGACAAAGATATATCTATCTTTAAAGAGATAGCCCTTCAGTGTTAAGAATTTTTGCTAAATTATAAACTTTTCAGGACGTAGTACTGTTTACTTCAATATGGCTTTACTTTCTCAGGTGAAATTTTAGAAAACATATTTCTTAAGACAAGAGTATAATGTATTATTGTGTTCCTCAGGTGTCTAAAACAGCACCAACTGGAGAATATTTGACAACAGGAAGCTTCATGATAAGAGGTAATGACTTGCCAGTGGATTATGGAGACAGGTTTGAGGACCATCTACTAATATTCTCAGAATAGAAACTAATTATTCTGACTTCATATATGAAGTCTGTTGTTAAATAAGGAAAATTTTGCTGTGGTGTGGCAAATTTAGCATTTGACATGTCATCTCCATATATATTTTTATTGATGACAGTGTACTTTCATATAGTTTACATTTATAAGGGTAAGAAAGTATAGCATGACCTTTTTCCTAAAAATAGATAATTCAGGATCTGACTAACCCAGATGATGAGAGCAAGCATTCATACTTTTTCTTTCTTAATTCCTGTCCTGTACATAATGCCAAATTCTGTAAATGGGAAATGTTCCTTCATGACAGAGGAAAGACAGAACAAATGTGACCATTGGGGCAGATATCTTACAAGCATAAAATGGAGAAAACAGTATTTTTAAAACATTTATGTACATTATCTTTTGTAGGAAAAAAGAATTTCCTTCCTCCCTCACATCTAATGATGGGGTTTAGCTTCCTCTTTAAGGTACTCTTCAGCTTCTTCATTATTTTTTTTCTGATTTTCATTAGTCTTAACCTAAAGTTCCACCAGTGACAAGAACTGTTTCCATAGGTAGATGAGTCTTGTATTTGGAGACATCGGGGTGAACGAAAAGTCAGAGTGCAGGATGAAGACATGGAGACACTGGCGATTTGCACAAGTGAACTCATATCAGAAGAAATGGAACAACTAGGTAGTTTACAGATTTTAATAAAGTAGCTTATAATGTTTTCTGTTGTCTAGTTTTGCTTCTAAATTCTTACTTAGAAGATCATCTCTTTTGGGGTAATTAAAATTTCCAAAAAAACCCCAACTTGCTTCAACTTTATTGAATTTTGGTTTTGGAAATGTTAAATATACTTATTCTAGTGAATTGTAAAGTGTTTAATTGGATCCATAACTAATACTTGAATATATGTTTATATTATAAAACTTCCCCAGTATTCAATGAGTAGTACCTAAATGTGTTTAACAGAGATAGACTCGGGTATATATAAGTGAGCATTTACTTTTGGGTTTAGGAATTTGAAGCAATACAAAGATGAGTTTATAACAAGTATAATTTCTTATGAGAATTTAGCTTGATTTAATAATGTATTTGCTTCAAGTAGAGAGCAGCTGTGGTTGGCTGAAATAAATATACCTACCTACCTAAAGGAACTAGGGAATGTATGCCCTCTAAGTTATTTTTACATCTGCTAGAGTCATTCCTTTTTAGGAGTAATATTTCATTGTTTCACTTACAACTGCTATTGTACATGATTCTATTTTTGAATTTTCACCATGTTTGTGACATGTATACTTTATTTACATTATTTTTTATTGAATTCTCACAACCGGTTGTGAGCATCTTATTTTATAGGTGAGGTAACTAGACCATATTATTACTACTAGACAGTGTTCCTTTTGCAAAAGTGTGAACACTTGCTGTGTGCCAGTTATGTAACTTGTTTTATCTCATTTCAGTTCTCATGTGCAAATTATAATAAAAGTGGCAGAATTTATATAACTACTTCTATTTTCCTCCTTTTTGGAAATACTTAACAAAGACAAGCGATAGTTTTCATTGTAGAAATGGTCGCAATGTCTTAAGAAATCTATTGTAGTAAAGGATCTTGGAGATAATTTATTCCAAACAATTCCTGATCAGAGTATCCTTTTGTCTAAGGCAGAGTAACCTTTGGGGAAGATCAGGCATTTTTCTGGTGATCTTTTGGAGACAGAGGGAGTGAATTGAATATTTTTATGAAGTTTTCAAGGAAATCACCTAACTTTGTGTGGTGATAGCACTCTGACTTTCCTTATGGTAATTCAATAGATGGAGGTGACAGCAGTGAAGAAGATAAAGAGGAATTACATGGGCGTCCTGTGGAAGTGGAACTTGTGACTCAGGTTGACCAAGGGGATATTACTATTCAGAGTGGTGGTGATGAGCTAAATGAACTAATTCAGGAAGAAAGCTCTGAAGATGAAGGAGAATCTGAGGAGGTGGTAAAACATCAGGAACCTGTTGGTGAAATGAAGGATGAAGGGGAAGAGACATTACATTATCCTGATACTTCCATTGACTTGTCCCACCTTCAATCCCAAAGGTAATTTAAAAACTGTAATTTTAAGTTTTATTTTGTCAGCTGGGAGTGATGAAGAGTTAATCCTTATACAAATAATACCAAGATTGACTTCAGTGCTTTTACCCTCCATTGTCCTACAAGCTTACTATCTTTTCACCATTTGATAGCGGGGTAGATCTCTCTTAAGAAATTCCCAGGACCCAGGGTAGAAAAACACAATATATATAAAAGTGGCCAAACTAGGTCAAAATAGAAACAAGTAAATGGTTATAAATGCTAATAATAAAAGCAGTTACATTAAAAAAAAAAAGGTGTCTTAGTCTTTAATGTCTTACTGATCACCAGGTAAACAATACCATAGCTATAAAAGCTTTATTATTGGAGTAGTTAGGAAAGGCTTAGGAGTCAGACCAGTATTGAATCTTAGAGTATGTCCTTGGGCAAGTGACTCTATGTCTAAGCTTCAGTTTTCTTCTTGGTGAAAAGAGAATGGTACCCCCTTCATAGGGTTTTGAAGGTTACATGAATGTAAAGCATCTAGCAGTGCCTGGTACATAGTAAGTGTCCAATACATGTCAACTATTTAAGAATATATTTTAAAGTGAGGAGATGAGCAATTTGATTATATTTTTTCTAATTTTGCCAAATTTGAAAATTCGTAGAATTGCCGATAATTAACTAAGAGTATGATATGGGAATGTTTTGGGACTTTATAAATGAATGCCTTTTATAGGGTAGTGGACTTCTGTTTCTGTTTGTTTCCATAGGTCTCTCCAGAAATTGGCTTCAAAAGAGGAATCTTCTAATATGGTAAAGGTTTTTTTTTCAGTTTTATGAAGAACATCATGTCCTTCTCAATAAATAATTTTCTACTTTTTAATTTTAGCTTTATGAAAATTTAACAGTGGTGATGTTATTGTTTATATTTGCTTGTTTTTTGTTTTAATTTTAATAGAGCGACAGTAAATTGCAGAGCCGGAGGCATTTGTCAGCCAAGGAAAGAAGGTAAATATACTTGTGTTATTTAACTGAAAAGCATCTATTTTTTTTTTAAATTAACAATTCAGTTATGACAGATCACTTGGCTGTTATAAAGATCTCCCTTACTAAAATTACCAAGACTTAGCATAAATTTTGTTTAGTTTTTCATATTCTGCTCTAACAGGTTTTTCTGTTTTAGGGCCCCAGTCTGCCACTGTAATCAGTGAGATAGGTCAAGTAACACAAGACAGACCTTTTATTACATAAATATGTACATTAATAATAATTGCAGTGTATTAGACAGGCTGATTCTAGGATAATATTGACAGAAATAAACAAGAATACAGGCATACCTCATTTTATTGTGCTTTGCAGATATTGTGTTTTTTACAAATTGAAGGTTTATGGTGGCCCCACATGGAGCAAATCTATTGGCACCATTTTTCCAACAGCATTTGTTCACTTCATGTCTCTGGGTCGTATTTTGGAATGCTTGCAATATTTCAAACTTTTTCCTTATTATTATATTTGTTATGGTGATCTGTGATCAGTGATCTTTGATGTTACTATTATAAAAAGATTATGACTCACTGAAGGCTCAGATGGTGGTAAGCATTTTTTAGCAATAAACTGTTTTTAAATTAAGGTATATACATTGCTTTTTTTTTTTTTTTTTTTTTTTGCGGTATGCGGGCCTCTCACTGTTGTGGCCTCCCCCGTTGCGGAGCACAGGCTCCGGACGCGCATGGCTCACGGGCCCAGCCACTCCGCGGCATGTGGGATCCTCCCAGACCGGGGCACGAACCCGTATCCCCCGCATCGGCAGGCAGACTCTCAACCACTTGCGCCACCAGGGAGGCCCACATTGCTTTTTTAAAGACATATTGGGGCTTCCCTGGTGGCACAGTGGTTGAGAGTCCGCCTGCCGATGCAGGGGACACGGGTTCGTGCCCCGGTCTGGGAAGATCCCACATGCCGCGGAGCGGCTGGGCCTCTGAGCCATGGCCGCTGAGCCTGCGCGTCCGGAGCCTGTGCTCCACAACGGGAGAGGCCCGTGTACCGAAAAAAAAAAAAAAAAAAAAAAAAAAGACATATTGGTTTGCACACTTAATAGACTGCAGTAGAGTGTAGGCATAACTTTATATGCACTGGGAAACCAAAAAATTCATGACTCGCTTTACTGCGATATTCACTTTATTGCAGTGGTCTGGAACAGAATCTGCAATATCTCTGAGGCATTCCTGTACTCAAATTAGGAAATTTTTATGTAAAAAGAAGACTTGGGGTTTCTTCCTTGTCTTTTCTTTTTCTCTAATGTAGTAGGGCTCAGAAGGCGAACAGAAAAAGAAAAAGATAGAGGCAGAATGAAAGGGACAACTGAGACAACTACTGTAGGGTGAAAAAGACTACAACTAGTAAAGCACTCCAGAAAGAGGGCCTAGATTGAAGTGGATAATAAACTCTTTTGTTTGAGAAAGATTATCATTATAAACAATTACAGAAAACTCTCTGAATACATGGTATTATGCTAGATACTGAGTACACAAAGAGGTAAAATATAAAGTTCATGCCATCAAGAAGCTTTTGAGTCCTGGATTCAGGAAATAGCCATAAATCTATAAATAGTGTTATCTGAAAGTGATACAGTAATTCAGGAGTAAGAATTTACTTTGAGTTCAGGTGTTTTGGGAAATACCATCAGAAGTTTATACCTTGAAGATATAGTAGGATCTTAGGTAAATGAAGTTAAGAAGGTCAGAGACTCCAAGGAGAATTAGTATGATCAAAGGGGAGGAGGTGGTGGGTATTTGGATGTAATATTCAAAGTGCTTTGGGGAAATGATAGATAGATTGAGGTGAAAGGAACAGAATATTCATGTTTGTGAACTGGTAGTATTGGCAAAGTGAGATTGGACCAAAAGTGGAGAACCTAGAATGACAAGCTAAGTGTTTTGGACTTATCCTGAAAGTGATGTGAGGAGGACTTTTGGAATATTTTGAATGGGAGTGTGACATAGGTAAACAGTTATGGAAAAATAATCTAGAAGTTCATGTAGAACAGATTATGGGGGAAATATGGAGGAAGTCTGGGTGGCAAGTGATAAGGACCTGGACTTAGGGCAGTGGCATTGGGAATAGAAGAGATCGCACATGAAAAATATCACAGTAATAGAATTTTTCTTTTCTCTTTAATCTGCTTATTATTATTATTTTTTTGTGGTACGCGGGCCCCTCACTGCCGCGGCCTCTCCCGTCGCAGAGCACGGGCTCCAGACGAGCAGGCCCAGCGGCCATGGCTCACGGGCCTAGCTGCTCCGCGGCATGTGGGATCCTCCCGGACCAGGGCACGAACCCGCGCCCCCCGCATCGGCAGGTGGACTCCCAACCACTGCGCCACCAGGGAAGCCCTAATCTGCTTATTTTTAAAATCCATTTATTCTGCTAACCAATCCACAAATGTTTTATTGAATACCTAACGTCTGCCAAGGCCATGTTGATATGAAGACTACAAATCCCAGTGCCTGGCCATCAAAGTGTTGAGGGACTGTATGTGGTTACTGAATCAGGATAAGTCAAGGATGACAGTATTTTGAGCCTGGATGACAGAAAGAATGATAAATGCATGAGAGAAAAATTTTCAGCTTTTTCTTGTATGATGACTTGCACTTCTTGTATACTGTAGCCTGGTGATATCAAATTAAGCAGAAGCCTTGATCTCTTATATATTGCACATGTTCCCCTCCCCATGTAATTTTTTTAGGGTACTAAGAATATGAAATTCTTAGATGTTTCCGTTTCATTTATATTTAGGGAAATGAAGAAAAAAAAGCTTCCAAGTGACTCAGGGGATTTAGAAATGATAGAAGGAAAGGACAAAGAAAAAGAAAATGCTCTACACATTGAAACTCATCAGAACACCAGCAAAAATGCCCCGGCTGTGCAGCCAATGAAACGAGGACAAAAGGTAATACAACTTTGGGGTGAGCTGTTAAAGTTAGTACTACATGATTCACAAATGAAGTTGTGAGGTTTAAATGAAACAAGATGTAGACAAAAGAATAATCCTGTGTGACTTCTTTTGAAAATTAGTTGAAAAGATAGTGTTTAGGGAGCATAGAGATCACTGTTCTGTTCTTTTAAGATCATCTATACAGAAGCTTTCATGTTATGTAGAAGAGTAATAGGAGATTGTGATTTATTTGCCAGAAACAGTCAGCTAATAACTGGCAATGCTGGTCTCCATTGATAATTTAATGCAGTGATTTCTTTTTCAGTTATTAATGCAATTTTGGTTACAGTTCTTACATATTTTATAAAGGTAAGGAATGAAGGAAGAGGTAGTGGGTATAGACTGTACTTTAATAATGTTGTAGCAGTGTAAAGAGATTGTGAGCTGATGTATAGGTATATCTTTAGGAAAATTAAATTCCTTTGAAATCTTAGTAAAGATCACGTTTTATCTTTCTTCCATCCATAATAGTCAGAATTTCCTATGTTTTTTTCCAGTGGGCTTCATATAAGTGAAAGGATATACTATAAATATGGAAGGGAAGAAATCAATTCATATTAATATGTAAATTCAACATGAAGTCATTCAAAAAAGAATTGAGATTTTAATTAACTTGATAACGTAATTCTGAAGTTCATTTGAAAGAGTAAATACCAGAGAATAGCTAAGAAAATATTTTTTTAATACAATTATTTATTTGTTTGTTTGTTTGTTTATTTATTTATTTTCGGCTCTGTTGGGTCTTCATTGCTATGCGCGGGCTTTCTCTAGTTGTGGTGAATGGGGGCTACTCTTCGTTGCGGTGCGGGGGCTTCTCGTCGCGGTGGCTTGTCTTTGTTATGGAGCACCGGCTCTAGGCGTGTGGGCTTCAGTAGTTGTGGGTCACTGGCTCAGCTGCTCCATGGCATGTGGTATCCTCCTGGACCAGGGCTCGAACCCGAATCCCCTGCATTGGCAGGCGGACTCCTAACCACTGCACCACCAGGGAAGTCCCAGAAAATCTTGAAAAAGAAGATCAAGGAACGATTTCCCTACTAGGTAGTAAAACATTTACTGTTAGAATTATTAAAACAGTATGTGTTAACATAGGAACAGCCAGATAGAAAAGTGAGGCAGAATAAAATCTACACATAGAACCATAAACTGTGTATTTTAAAATTTAGTATTTGATAAAGTACAGATTGGGAGGGTATGAAACATTAAAAATTAGTGGCTAGTCAATGTTTTTAAAAATATTGAAGTAAATATCATGTGGAGAAAAGAACCATCAATAAAATTGAAAGACAAATGACAGATTGGGGGGTGGGGGAGCAGGGATCAGAGAAATGCTATGTCATCAAGGGGAATTTTTTCACCCATCAAATTAATCGATAATGTGTGTTCAGTCATTCAATAAAAGTTTGAATATATACCATGGGAATTTCAAGCAAGAGTCCTCTAACAATTCTTCCCTGGTGGTCCAGTGGTTAAGAATCTGCCTTCCAATGCAGGGTACGTGGGTTTGGTTCCTGGTTGGGGAACTACAATCCCACATGCCGCGGGGCAACTAAGCCTGCGCACTGCAACTACTGCGCCTGCGTGCCGCAATGAAAGACCCTGCATACCACAGTGAGGATCCTGCGTGCCACAACTAAGCAGCCACATAAGTAAATAAATAAATGTTTTTTAAAAGAGTCCTTAACAATGCATTTGCCCTCTGACTCACTCAGCAATTCTTATTTTTAGAAATTTATCCTAAAAAAATCATATGTATGCACTAAGGATATTCATCAAGTTGATTTTATTTTATTTTTTGGCCGCACCGCATGGCTGGTGGGATCTTCATTCCCCACCAGGGGTCAAACCTGGGCCCTTGGTAGTGAAAGCGCACAGTCCTAACCATTGGACCACCAGGGAATTCTCATAAGTTGATGTTTATAATTGTAAAAAATCTGAAAATCTTAAATGCCTAATAACATAAAATAACAAAAAATAACATGATGCATTTATACAATGAAATATTCTGCAGATAAGTTCCAAGGCAAATCCTGATGGAATTTTTACTAAAATACATTAAATTTTTAGATTATTTTGTGGAGAACTATCATCTTTACCATATTGAGTCTAACTGTTCGTGAATGTGGACCATAAGTACATAAGAATATTTTATATTCTTCAGTAAAGATATATTTCCTTTTAAAGTCTTGTACATCCTATCTATTCCTACTTATAATTGTCTTACTTTTTGTAAGTGGTATATTTTTATTTATTTATTTTTGGCTGCGTTGGGTCTTCGTTGCTGCACACGGGCTTTCTCTAGTTGCGGCAAACGGGGGTTGCTCTTCATTGTGGTGCGTGGGCTTCTCATTGTGGTGGCTTCTCTTGTTGCAGAGCACAAGCTCTAGGCACGCAGGCTTCAGTAGTTGTGGCATACGGGCTTAGTTGCTCCATGGCACATGGTATCTTCCCGGACCAGGGCTCGAACCTGTGTCCTCTGCACTGGCAGGCGGATTCTTAACCACTGTACTACCAGGGAAGTCCAGTAAATGGTGTATTTTTAAAACTTCCACTTCATGGTTATTAGTTACTGGTATATAGAAAGACAATTTTCATGTGTAGATCTAGTATTAGGCAATCTCACTGAATATTTAATATTTCATCTACAGATGAAATTCAGGCAGTCACTGTCTACAAATAACGGCTTTTCTTCTCTTCTAATCCTAACATCTATTATTATTTTTCTCACCTTGTACTGGCTCAAACGTCAATACAGTGTTACATAAAAGTAACAATAGTGTGCTTCTTTGTTATACATTAAAGGGACTATTTCTGAGATCTTTAACATTGTAGGATGTTTCTTGTGGGTTGTTGATAAATATCCTTTACAAAGGGCTAGTTTTAATAATGATGAGTTAAATTTTATTGAATGGTTTTTCTGCATGTATTATTTTTCTCCCTTCATGAGTTAGTGTGGTAAATTACTTAAGAAAATCTCTTAAACTGGCCCCTAATACTGTCCTTGCCAGTTTTTGGTATCTAGGTGATACCAGCTTCATAAAGTAAGTTTGATACTTTTCCCTTTTTCTGCTCCCTAGTACTTTGTGTAAAATGAAGATTGTTCCTTGAAATTTTTTTAGCAATTGCTTATAAACCCAGGCCTGATATTTGGGGATATATGGGTAGGTTTTTAAGTTCTAACTAAATTTTTTAGTGATTATCATTCAGGTTTTCTGGTTTTTTCAAAGTTGGTTTTCCTAAGTTATATTTTCCAAGAAACTGTTCTTTTTATTGGGTTTTCCATTTCTTGGTTCAATTTATTGGTAATAGTGTTTATTTTATTCTTGGGGTTTTTTGATTTTTGAGGTGTAATGTACACATAGTAAAATGCACAAAGCTTGTTTTTAGCTCAGTTTTTATATGCACATATATCTGTGAAACCACCACTCAGAATAAGACACTTGAATGTTTATATTACTCCAGAGGGCTCACTCTTGTCCCTTTCTATAAATAGTATCCCCACCAGAGAAAAACATTGTTCTTTAATCACTGTAGATTATTTTGCCTGTTTTTTTAAAATTTATTTATTTTATTTATTTATTTTTGGCTACTTTGGGTCTTCGTTGCTGCACTCGGGCTTTCCCTAGTTGCAGCAAGCGGGGGCTACTCTTCATGGCGGTGCGCAGGCTCTCATTGCGGTGGCTCCTCTTGTTGCGGAGCACGGGCTCTAGGCGTGCGGGCTTCAGTAGTTGTGGCTCGCGGGCTCTAGAGTGCAGGCTCAGTAACTGTGGCGCACGGGCTTAGTTGCTCCGCGGCATGTGGGATCTTCCCGGACCAGGGCTCGAACCCTTGTCCCCTGCATTGGCAGGCGGATTCTTAACCACTGCGCCACCAGGGAAGTCCTTGCCTGTTTCTGAACTTGATGTAAGAAAGCAATCATACTGTATATATTCTTTGGTCTGGCATCTTTCACTCAACCTTGTGACTCATCCATGTTGTTGTGCGTAACAGTAGTTCATAGCATTCCACTGATGGATCTGCCACAATTTGTCTGCTGTATTGTTGATAATCGAAGACGTGTATCTTTTAGGTTCACAAGTGTGCATTTCTGTTGTGTATAGCTAGGAGTGGAAATGCTGGGTTATAGTGCACATATTGTGTTTGGCTTCAGTAGATATTACCAGTTTTCCAGAGTACTTGTACCAATTTCACATCAAGCAGTGTATCAGAGTTCCAGTTGCTTCATATCATCACTAACATTTGGTATTGTTAGCGTTTTTTAAGCCATTTAAGTGTGTGTATATTGAAACTTAATTTGGCTTTAAAAAGTTGGGTTGTCCAGCTTTCTTGTTGATTTATAGGAGTTCTTTGAAATCCTGAATACAAGTCTTTTCTTGGTTATATGTATTACAACTACTTTTCATGTTTCAAGACTTGTGTTTTCACTTCTGTAGTAGTGGGTTTTTTTTTTTTTTTTTTTTGATGTGGACCTTTTTTTTTTTTTTCTTTATTGAATTTGTTACAATATTGCTTCTGTTTTATGTTTTGGTCTTTTTTTTGGCCCAGAGACATGTGGGATCTCAGCTCCCTGCCAGGGATCGAACCCACACTCCCTGCATTGGAAGGCGAAGTCCCAACCACTGGACTGCCAGGGAAGTCCCTGTAGTAGTGTTTTTTGATGAGCAGCATTTGTTAATTTTAATGAAGTCTGATTTATCAGTCTTTTATAGTTAGTGGGTTTTTGTATGTCTTGTTTAAAGCAATCTTTAAAATTTTAAAAATTTGTTATTTGGGTCCTAGCTAAGACTAGTCAAGATAAAAAGTCTTTGAAGGTGAAGCCTGTATGTCTGTAGTTTTAAAAACTGCTCGGGTGAGTTGGATGTGTACCCAGAGTAAAGAATCAGTAGTTTAACTGATAAAACTTGAAGTGTTGATAGCCTCTACAATAAATACCCAGCTAAGCTTTGCTGCCTTATTTCCTATTCTTCCTCTGTATATGTATCCTGATGCCAACCAAGTGCGATGACTTGCTGTTACTACTCTGCTCTGTCTTTACTTTATAATCTTGCGGTTCATATATTCCCAGGTACTATGAATCTTTTGGTTTTGCTTTATTTCTTCCCTACAATTCTTGCTCAAGGTGAAAAAAATGTCTCCTTTCTCTAAATTATCTTAAAAGTAAACTTGTTTGTATTTAGAATATTTTGCATTAATTTGTCCTTACTCTTCTATGTATCTTCTTTTTCCACCAGATGGTAAATTGTTTGAGGGTGAGGACTATGGTTTATCCATCTTTATAGACTTCATGTTGTTTGTTATAATGGTGCCTTACTCAATAAGCAACTTTGACAGAAATAAAGTAGCACCTTCTCTTTAAAAAACATGTGTTAACATTTTTTTACTGCTGAATTTTTCCAACCAAAATTTTTTTATTTTGTAGAGTAAAATGAAAAAAATGAAGGAAAAGTACAAGGACCAAGATGAAGAAGAACGTGAGCTCATCATGAAATTGCTAGGGGTAAATAACATCTAAAAACATTTTCTTCTTTTGTTTTTCAAGGGCATCCAGACCACTGCCTATCATATGCTTTACATTCAATACTTTGTTAAAATACTGACAACATTAACTGTTTTTCCCTCTATGAATTGAAGTCTGCAGGTTCAAACAAAGAAGAAAAAGGGAAGAAGGGGAAGAAAGGTAAAATAAAGGATGAACCAGTGAAGAAACAGCCCCAGAAACCTAAAGGTGGACCAAGAGTTTCAGACAGCATAAAGAAAGAAACTCCATTCCTTGAAGTTACAACTCATGAGTTACAAGACTTGGCTGTAGATGATCCACATGATGACAAGGTAAGGCTACCACACATGTGGGCTTTTGCTTCTTAATTAGGGTGACCAACCATCCCAGGGTTCCCAGGACATGGGATTTACAGTGCTAAAACCAGGATGAGTGGTAACGCTATTCTTAATGGAAAGTCATCTTAGAAATACAACCTAAAAGACTAAAATTGCAGTATATAAGCATAAAAATGGTAGTGTTGATAGCTCATAAAAAGTTTATCATAAGCCATTAGAAAATTTTATGGAGAGGCTAGATTCTGGTGGGAACTTAGTTAAAATAAAAGATAATTAGGATTATCTTGATGACGAGTGGGAAAGGAATTTGCACTTTTCTAGGTTTTTCTATAAGAATATGTTATAGTATCTTACATGATGTTCAGTCTAGCTACAGTTTGAGATATTAACAATTTTTCCAGTTAATATAGTTGCCTAATTGTTCTATCAACTGAATACAAAAGCCCAGCCTTACATATTTCTTTTTTTTTTTTAAATACTGATTAGCTATTTGTTTTCTTATTTATTTATTTTTGGCTGCGTTGGGTCTTTGCTGCTGCATGCGGGCGCCCTCCAGCTGCGGCGAGCAGGGGCCACTCTTTGCCATGGTGCACGGGCCCCTCACTGAGGTGGCTTCTCCCGTTGCAGAGCACGGGCTCTAGGTGCGCAGGCCTCAGTAGTTGTGGCGTGCAGGATCAGTAGTAGCGGCTCGCAGGCTCCAGAGTGTAGGCTCAGCAGTTGTGGCAGACAGGCCCAGCGACTCCGCAGCATGTGGGATCTTCCTGGACCAGGGCTCAAACCCGTGTCCCCAGCATTGGCAGGCGGATTCTTAACCACTGTGCCACCAGGGAAGCCCCCCTTATGTATATCTTCTTGCATGAATATATACATCTTACTGAAATTCTGAACAAAGGATTTACTGTTTTATTGATTTGTAAAAAAAATTTTGTCTCACTTTGTATTTATATTTATGGCAGTTAAAGCTTTGGTTGTAATTGTGTGCTCTATTCAGTGCAGGTAATGCTTACAGGGATCCTAAGTGATACCGTTTTCTTTTTTCCCTGAACAGTGTTGTTTAGTAATTTTAAAACTCATTTTTGTCCTCAAATTTTTATACTATTTATTCTGTAAACCCTAGACTCAGATATTCAGAGGTGTTAATTACGAGTGTTCTTTCATCAGTAGATTATCTTCAGATAGTTTTTAATGTGAGTAAGCAAATAAAGTAAAGCTTATCGTAACATGTGAAAAATTCATCCTAAAACTGTTGAATAGAGACTAGCAAATAAATAAAAGTTCTGTTCACCAGAATTCTCCATTTTCTTTCCCCCTGGCAAACCTATCAAGCTTATTTGTCACTTTAAATTGTCCTAATAGCATTCACTTCTTTAGCATATATTCTGTGGAAGTCTTTTTTTTGAAACTTTAGGGAAACAACCTTTTTTCTCTTTGAATGGCATTGCTTTCTGCTATATTGGATACACCTATTAATTTACTCACAGTCTTACTTATCACTGTTTCTCCTTATAGTTTTTAATGGTTTGGAATTTCAATTTAAGTTATAACTGACTTTTAAAATTTTATATATTTGGAACAGGAAGAGCAAGCTCTGGACCAACAGGGAAATGAGGTATGATTTTGCATTGGGGTTCCTACTACAACACTAACTGCAACCCAGTTCCCAGAACACCTGACACACAACTTCTAACTAATTAAAACTTAAAACACTAAGAAAAGACTACAAGTTCTGGAGTCACACATTCTGGGTTTGAATCCCAACTTTACTACATATGACTACAACCCTGGAAACATTCTTTACGCCTCAGTTTCCTCATCTGAAAAATGGGGATAATAATTGCCCCTACTGAGAGTTGTCTTGAGAATTAAGATAATATACATAAAATGTTTAGAAAAGTTCATGGCATATAATAAGCACTAACTGTACCAAGTGTTTTGTCCTAAATCTAAATTTACTCATGTTAAATAAATATGGGTAATCTTGAACACAGTCCACAAAATGGGAACTCTAAGAAGCCATAGAATTTCTCCTTAAGGACAGGCATGAGAGAAGACTGTTCTAGCCCAGGGTTTCCCAACTTTGGCACTATTAACATTTTGGAGGAGGTAATTCTTTGTTGCAGGGAGTTGTCCCATCCCTGGCATTTACCCACTAGCAGATGTCAGTCGTACTCTATTTCTTCCCCCAACCTCGCTTCAGCTGTGACAACCAAAAATGTCTTAAATGTTTCAATAGGTGCCATTTAAAAAATTGTCATTAATTTTTCTCTTAAATGTTTCAATAGGTGCCATTTAAAAAATTGTCATTAAACTCTGCTTTATTGCTCCGAAGGGTGTAAGACTGTTTATCAGAAAATGATAAAATATATTGATTCTGACAGTGTTTTATTAGAGTTTTCCTCTTTTAGGACTGGTATAAATTATTTTTATAATCGTTTTTGTTTTCCCTTTTTAGGAAAATCTGTTTGACTCTTTGACGGGGCAGCCACATCCTGAAGATGTACTCCTGTTTGCCATTCCAATATGTGCCCCATACAACACCATGACAAACTATAAGTAAGTCGTCATGAGTTTACTCAAACTGCCGCCACAGCACTGACTCATGAATCATTTTGTAATCTCTATTTAGTAACACATGCAATTCCTTTTTAAAGATACAAAGTGAAACTTACTCCTGGAGTTCAGAAAAAGGGAAAAGGTATTTAAAATCTTTTTTTTGAACTATGTTTAAACATTTCTTGACTGAACAGAAGTAGATTTTTCTATTTTCTATTTACAGCTGCAAAAACAGCCTTGAATAGTTTCATGCATTCCAAGGAAGCAACAGCAAGAGAAAAAGACTTATTCCGCAGTGTAAAGGTAAAGTATTCCTCTAGAAACCTCTGGAGATTGGTGGTGCAATTAAAAATGTTAGCAGTTATTGCTTTGTTAGTAGATGGAACCTGCAGCTATTATTTTGGTAGAAAATGCGGTCTTACTAGAAGCAATTATAAAATAAGTAAAATCATATTGGGTGAAAATTTTAGAAATGCCATTCTTCTGACAGCAGAGGACATATAATTGTCATAAAAGAAAATATGATTGTGAAGATACTCAGCAATTCTTTTTTTTAGGACACGGATTTATCAAGAAACATTCCTGGCAAAGTGAAAGTGTCTGCACCCAATCTTCTGAATGTAAAAAGAAAATAGCTGAAATGAAATCCTAAAATATTTGAGAAGAGTCAATTTTATAGCCTTTTGGAAGTTCAGAGATGAAAACATCATGTAACAAGACTTCCGCATTTAAAAATAAACTAAACGTTGCCTTGTATTCGCCAAAAGGACTTATTTTTTTTTCCCAGTTTTATAGAGAGGAAACAGTGTCTATGATAGGATTTCCTAAAATACCTGTGGACAGCTAAATGCTAATTGTATACATCTGTAGTTATCCTCCTACATTTTCTTGAAATTTGGGAGGTTAATATTAAGTATTCATTTCATGCTGTAAAGAAATGAAATAGTGAAGTGGCTCAACTGCTTAGACTATTGACTTGGTAGTTTACTGTATATAACGTATATCTATTACAGGCCAATCACAAGTTTTTTTTCTGGTGGTGGTGGGGATTGGCGGTGGTTAAACATTTAGGATTAAGTCTTAAAAACCCTAAGCAGTGAAAGAGTAGACTTTCTTCTGCCTTTACCCATATTAGACCAGATTTTTTTTTTTTTTTTTTTTTTTTTTTTTTGTGGTATGCGGGCCTCTCACTGTTGTGGCCTTTCCTGTTGCGGAGCACAGGCTCTGGACGTGCAGGCTCAGCGGCCATGGCTCACGGGCCTAGCCGCTCCGCGGCGTGTGGGATCTTCCCAGACCGGGGCACGAACCCGTGTCCCCTGCATCGGCAGGCAGACTCTCAACCACTGCGCCACCAGGGAAGCCCATAGACCAGATTTTAAATACAAATCAATCATTTCCATGACTCAGCTTAAGAGATAACACCTAGAAGAAATTGGTGTTGACAATTTCCATGCATTTATACACCTTTACTTTACTTTTCATCTTAATTTCCTCCTTGTAATCTCATTCAGCTCTGTACCGTTTTCCACCTCCAGTAATTATCAGTAGCATGTTACAGAGTATCTTAACCTATATCTTAACCTAACTCCATAAGTGCACTTTTAGGCTTACCACTAAAGACTCCTGACCCAGCTTTCTTCTTCTGTCTCCTAACAGAACGGAGAATAAAGCCATACATTATTTTCATTCCTTATGAGCTACAAAACTGTTACTTTTAAAATAATTAGATAATAGCTGCCTAGAGTCAACATGAGCACTTGCCCCAGCCCCTGTGCCGAAGCATTAAGGTCAAAGTACTAAACAGCTGTTGGTCCTTCCAAGGTTTCTTTTACCTGCTTAACCTTATCGAGAATATTTTTCCTTTTGAAGTTACTGTTAAAAACAAAAACCTTGGGCTTCCCTGGTGGCGCAGTGGTTGAGAGTCTGCCTGCTGTTGCAGGGAACATGGGTTCGTGCCCCAGTCCGGGAAGGTCCCACATGCCGCGGAGCGGCTGGGCCCGTGAGCCATGGCCTGTGCTCTGCAACGCGAGAGGCCACAACAGTGAGAGGCCTGCATACCACAAAAAAAACCCCAACAAAAATAACAAAAACCTTTATGTAGCCTAGTGTTGTAAATACAACATAATAGACTACTCGTGCCATTAAAAAAACATCTGAAATATTCATGTCTTTCTTTAAAAAATAACTTCACCATTTTGGGCCTCCCTGGTGGCGCAAGTGGTTGAGAGTCCGCCTGCCGATGCAGGGGATACGGGTTCGTGCCCCGGTCTGGGAGGATCCCATATGCCGCGGAGCAGCTGGGCCCGTGAGCCATGGCCGCTGAGCCTGTGCGTCCGGAGCCTGCGCGTCCGGAGCCTGTGCTCCGCAACGGGGGAGGCCACAACAGTGAGAGGCCCGCATACCGCAAAAAAAAAAAAAAATAAAAAAAAAAATAACTTCACCATTTTGATAGTGGTAAGGATAATTAGTATAATGTTTCTACAGGTATATATCCTGATGTTACCAAACAGGAAGTATAATAACCATTCCTTGGGGTAAGAAGCCCAAATATTAACTTACTTTTGTTTTAATAGAAGACAGTTACTGGTGTTAAATACATTTATTGTAAACTTTAGACACAAAAATAGGTTCTCTAGGCCATTCACATGCACACTAAAACTAAAAAGCTGCAAACTACAACAATGCACATAATTATATAAACAATGTCACTCTGATGTTTACAGAATTGCTGTCCATGCAAGTGATCAGAGGCACTGTCTATGAAGCCTTAAGATCCAGAAGTGTTGTTACTACCAAACCTCTGATTAACACTGTGAAGTAAGTGTTTTGGAAGGCAGTTCCACGAGCTGGCTAACATTTCTTTAAAGCAAATGACTGCTTCTAAGCTTAGCCTGAAAGTGGACAAAGAAAGAGAAAAATAATTTCACTTTACTGTTTAGAAGTACATTCACTTGAAGAACTACCAAAAAAGAAAAAGCACTTTAAAGATTTTCATAGGAACTGGATAGTTTTATCAGTGAAGGCTTGCTATTGCCCTTAGATTATCCATAAACCTGTTTTTTCAAGAGCACTAATTTAAAGTGTTTAAGAAACACAATTTAAAGTAAGTACCAAGTAAAAAGTTACTTACCTTACAAGAGATTTTGGTTGAACTGAAAATATAAGTATTTCATTACTGTGTGCCTGAAAAACAGACATGAAGAATATATTAAAAGTACTTCACAAGAAAGCTTCAGCAATATTATGAAGTGTCCTTTAATAAAGGGTAGTGTACTTACAGCCCTGTGATGGACAAGAAGGTTATTGGCACACCCACCAAACACAATGACTTCTCCTTCATCACTGGCACAAGCTGTATGCCATAATCTACATTTAAAACAAAAACTTGAGTTTGAAGTCACCCTGAACACCAAACTGATCATTTATACTACAGAATGGAGATGATGAAATAAAGACTAAAGATCTTTAGTGCAGCCCAAAACATAATGGTGAGATGCAGTTATCTCAAGGAAACGTAGCAGAAGCTAGAAAAATCAATGTCTGTTTTATCTGGGTGTTACTGTTTTATCTTTCTGGTCCATTCCTAATTTATGCAATGAGGAATGTGAACTGGACTGTTCTCTAGGTTTTTGTTAGCAATAAAAGTCTTACGGGGGATTAGTGGTATATGCCCTCTGCTTCTTTTCCTCTTTTCATGGGCAGGACCAGTTGGCCTTACACAAAACATCTGAGGGATGCTGACTCTGCCTGGGTGAACAAAGTATCCTCAGGCCTGATAATTCTGTGGAAAGAATATTTGTGCCAAGTGACGTCTTAGCGGCATGACTGTACTTAGGCCAGAGGTGTGGGGAAAAATGCAGGCTGACATTATCCAAATGTGCTTTGAACACCAACTTTGACTGCATCATTTCCTTTAGCAGTCTTTGTAACAATTCTTTTTGAGATTAACAAGAAAAATAACTATCAGTGTTTTAATAGGCTCTTTTTGGATGATTTGACTTCTTGATCTTTGTTATACAGCACAACTGCAAATCTGATTGAAAGTTCTTGATTCTCCCTCCCCAGCCCCTCCCCACCACTGCCATAAACATTCTTTAGGGTTTTGAAATTCTCTCCTTTCCAGTTCCTTTTTGTTTTTTTAATGAAAAACCTAGAAACAGTTCAACTCGACTAAAGAGCTTGAGTATAAATTTTAACAATGTCAGTAATTTTATGATGAAGCAAAAATCAAAATCAAGCCCTATTTATCATACACAGATGATAAAAAAGAAAGCACTGATACTAGGATAACATTGGTTTTCTCTTCTTCCAAAAGCTACAATGTTAAACCTTAGTGAATGCTAGGGTTCTTATAATAAGAATGATGAACTGAATGCAGCCAATCAAATTTCCTCAATCATTACCAGTCTTGTACATCTCTATGGACCTCATTCATTCAGCATAAGAATTAGCTTTTAAATAGTTCATACCTTGGTTTTTCAGTATAGGGATGATTAAACTGTATCCATTCGTTTTTACTGATGCAATAAGTCCAGGCATCACCTGATTGAAGCAAAGAAAAAGAGCTATGAAGTATATTATTCTGCAAAGAAAAAGAGCTATGAAGTATGTTATTCTGTTAATGTGACATTGATATTTAAAGAGCATAGCTTTAGTAAGAACAGTAATCAGATTTTGAGTAGATACAGAAAGTATATTTCCTTTTTTTCCCTGCAGTTAAATTAACCAAGTAAGCCCTTAGCATGTAAGCCCTTCCCTTAGCAGGGCAAAGTGTTCCAGGTCATTTTTTTACTGGATCAATGGATGTGTCATATGAAAACAATTATAGGTATGTTATAGGATCAAAATTAGTAGCAAACCTTCTAACCAACCCTATAGCCCTCTGATAAATTTAAAATACTGATTTTTTTCAGCTATTTATATATTACTTATGAATGATATATAATAACTTTTTAATGTTTTTAAAGTACTTACTTAGTGGCTGTTTATCAGTGGTAAATCCTCCAAAGAGAAAGAGATGATCTGAAGAAACTGGTGTTAGTGAGTGCCAAGATCGGCCAACTGGGCATATGCCTTGTGGAATTCTGAAAATAATAGCTGAGTTACAATGTCTACATTTAAAAGCCGCTACTGTATTTAACGCAGAGAAATACTAAAGAAGTTTTCTTTAAAAATTTATATGGAATTTTGAAAAGAGACTTTAAAAAGGCTTCTTGGTATTAACTACATGCTTTATAATGAACTACTTTCTTTGAAGGAAGAGTCAACTTTAGATCTTTTCTTTTCAATAAACACTGAGCACATGCTATGTGCCAGGCATAGTTATGGGAAATGAAAATTTTAAAATTCCTTCTTTAAGGATTTAGTGATTATGTTTACTTAATTCATAGTTATAGAAAATGTAAGCAAGTACATTATATACTAATACAGTAAGGGAAAAATCCATTGAAATTTCTTTGAAAAACTTTTCTAAATAATTATCTAAAATGATACCTACAATTCATTCCACTCCCATGTATCCAGATTAAGATAGTGAAGATCATTCATTCTAGCATCCTAGAAAAGGAAAATTAACTAGTTATCATTCTGAGTAATTCAAAAGCAAATCATTGAAACTGTTTTATATACTCACTCGATATCTGCCTCCAAACACAAAGCCTTTGTTTCCAACAGTTGCACAGGCATGGGCAGCACGAGGTGAAGGTGCTTTACCCTAGTAAAGTCATAAAAGCAACTTAATAAATAAGTGAACATCTTATAAATACCAGAAAGAGTCTACTCTGGATGTGGGATAAGAATGGGCAAGACACTTGAGCTTTTAAGCTGAAGTGCCAACTTATAGTAGACAGCAGTACTGAAGGCTGACTAGCAAACTGGGAGTTTCTGAAATATATTACTGAAGGGGCTGGTTCATACAATAGAGTGCTTGCTTGCTTTACTTTTATCTTTTAAAACAAAAGCTAGCATATTATATGACATCTGTGTCAGAGGAAAAAGAAATCTAATATTTGAGTAACTTAAATTCCAATCCAGCACTAGGTCATTTATTACAAACAATACCACTTTAACAGCTATTAGATAATAGATGCTGGGCTAGTCTATACATTCATTAAACTTTTTTGAGTTTTAAACTCCTTGGAGAATAACGAACTGTCAATTTTACACCACCTGCCAACTCCCCTTCTCGTCTAAGCAGCCTTGCTTTATTTAATAATTCATTATTCTTCAGTAACTCACAGTAGTTATAGGCTGGCTCCAGACAAATGTTTCAGTGTCTAAAATATGTACATGATCATTCCATCCTCTTGGATGACTTGAATTCTACAGAAAATAAATAAGAATCTGAGTTATTTTACAAATAATGTTTGTAAAATCATATAGCCTTTGTCTAGTTTATTAACAGAGCAAAATGAACAAAGCTAATAGCAAACAAAGTGTATTATTTCAACAGACTAAGTAGGCCATATGCAAATACGAAATTTCATTTACCCAAAAAGATGTTTCATCAAATTCAAAAGTTCCCAATACTTTATCTTCAGGTAAATATCCATACCCTCCAAAAAATATTAACCTGTTTGATAAAAAACCAAGACATTAAAAAGTCAAACATCCACAGGATACAAGAGATTTTTTATATTTTGTCTTATCCATGAGTTGAGAAGGCACACTTGAGTATATAAAACTACTTATTCAAATAATAATGGCTAATATGGCTAACATTTATGTCTTAGGTGCTTTACCATCAATTCACTTAATCCTCATGGGTGCTCGAAGGCGTGTTCTACTGTTACAATGGTTATTGGTTAATGACACTTGGATGGCAAAGCACTTTCCACATAAAAACCCAAACCTATAGTGCTGCTAACTCACTTGTTTTTATATACCCAGACACCGAGTTTGTCCTTTGATGATGGAGGAATTCCTTGGCAGTCAATTCTTTCCCAGTGTAATACTCGGTCTGTAGACCTTGAATCCAGCATGTAGAACTGTCAGAAGCAATGATTTCAGTTAGATTTGGTTACATGAAAGAAATTCAACCTTGGCATTTAATTTTATTGCATTCATGCTAATAAGAATGTCATCTAATTCAGTACTACTAAAAGTGTAACTGCAGACTGGCTGCTTGTCTGCAAAGTGTTAACTGGTCTGAGTCTAGATAAGAAATTTCTGCCAGAATGTAAACTACCTAAGTCACTGCGTTCCCTGTTTAGTTCAGCTTATTTTTTTCCCATACCACATTTTTTTGATGAAGGAATAGAATGTGTGTTGATTTACATTCTTGGCCTTAGATAGGCACTTTGAGTTGTACTGATCTAATTTACGGGTATCAGGATGGTATTACCAAAAAATCAGACTTAGTAATTCATCTTCAAATTCAATTTAACAAACATGTCTTAAGTGCCTACTTAACTCTAGGAGCTAAGGATAAATCTTAAAAGATTAAGTATTCGTCTATCTTTCACATCCAGGTATTTAAATAAATCTGACTTTTTTTTTTTTTTTTTACTTAGGCTCCTAAAGCTTCCTCTCCTCAACTTTAGTCAGGTAACTACTATCATTTCTCTGACCACTCCCCTAAAGCCACAGCTTCTCTTTTTCCCAAGCTTCCTCATGTTGTGTCAAACTTAGTTTTCTCCCCCTTAGCCCTGAAAAATACACAGCTCAACTACAGCCTACAGTAGCGCCTCACAAAACCTTTTAGGCACGGAACCCTTTCTTCAAACAAAATCTTAAGCAAAAGCCTAAATATAAAAATAAGGGGGCTTCCCTGGTGGTGCAGTGGTTGGGAATCCACCTGCCAATGCAGGGGATGCGGGTTCGGGCCCTGGTCCAGGAAGATCCCACATGCCGCGGAGCGGCTGGGCCCGTGCGCCACAACTACTGAGCCTGTGCTCTAGAGCCTGCAAGCCGTAACTGCTGAGGCCCGTACACCTGGAGCCTGTGCTCCGCAGTGGGAGAGGCCGCTGTGGTGGGAGGCCCATGCACCGCAACGAAGGGTGGCCCCCGCTCGCCACAACTAGAAAGAGCCCGCGTGCTGCAACGAAGACCCAACATAGCCAAAAATAAAAATAAAATAAATTTATTTAAAAAAAATAATAATAAGGTCCTGAAGAAATGGCTCCTCTGTTTACAACATACCCAACAGGAATCTGGGTTCATTGTGACAAGAGGCACAAAACTTGTGGCCTTCCTATGAGCAAATATCCAACACGTGTCCCCCTGCACCTCCACGTGGCTGCTAGGCAGGACCAGTGGGACAGGGCTCAATATTGGAAGAAAAGCTACAGTATTTAGTGGGGAAGTTTGCCACCTAGAGCCTGTCAGGTCCACTCATGCATGGGCCATGAATGGTCTTATAGACATAAAGGCTTTGAACCTCTCTTTTCAAGGAAAAAGAAAAGAAAAATAGATTCCAATTATGCCATCTGGAAAAGGCAAAACTATGGAGACAATAAAAAGATCAATGGTTGCCAGGAGTTTGGGGGGAGAGGAAAGATGAATACACGGAGTACAGAAATTTTTATGAGCAGTGAAATACTTCATATGACATTATAATGATGGATATATCTCATTATATTTGTCCAAACCCACAGAATGTGCAACACTATTCACTTAATTAAAGTGAACCCCAAGGTGAACTGTGAATGCATAAATTAAATAAAAGTGGAGCTACCCTTGTTAAAATGGAGGAGGAAGGGGCAGTCTGGGGCCTGCCCAACACCATATGCTCCCCTCACACGTGTCCCAAGGCATCTCAAGGAAATCCCTAGAGTTCCTAGAAGCGCAGTTTGAAATCTGAAACCACTTCAGCCATATGCTCATCTACAGTAAATCACTTGGCATGTCCGTGAACAAGATATTTGCTTATACCTCTGCATCTTGGTACCTATATCTTGGCTACCCCTTCCAATTGTATGCTTCTATTCAAGCAGCACCTCTTCGGTGAAGACTCTTCATTTTTCTGTTCCTCTGTCCTACCAAACACAATGGTAAGGATTCTTTTTCAGATTCAACATTTTTTTTTTTTTTTTTTTTGTCTATGAACTGCAAATACTTTTTTTTTGTGCTACACGGGCCTCTCACTGTTGCGGCCTCTCCCGTTGCGGAGCACAGGCTCCGGACACGCAGGCTCAGCGGCCATGGCTCACGGGACCAGCCGCTCCGCGGCACGTGGGATCTTCCCAGACCAGAGCACGAACCCGTGTCCCTTGCATCAGCAGGCGGACTCTCAACCACTGCGCCACCAGGGAAGCCCCAGATTCAACAATTTTTACTGAACCATTACTACGAGCTGACTCTGTGTTTCTCTTTATGATATGCTACTGAAATCATTTACTTATATGTGTCCCTTCTAGAATGTGAGCTCCTAGAGGCGGGGACGGTGTCATTCATCTCTGTCTCCAATGTCTAAACAAGTGCTCAGCATTAAGGTGCTTACTAAGTTGCCAAATAAATGAATTTTTAAGAGTCTATCTATATCACATGCACCTTTCTGAGTGCATCTGTCTCTTACTGGCCTGAGAGAAAAACTGATACCTTTTTCCTATTTGTTAAAGATGTAGACTAAGTCTGAACAACAGTATCTTATGGTGCCATGTTATAGGAATGTTAGTATATAAAATCTGTGTTAATTTCTCCTATGGCTTTTTGAATTGTGGCCTATTAAATTTTACCCTGCCCTCCCTTAACTGCATCTTGTTTTCATTTAGTTTACTAATATTCATCTAATACTTGAGGGTTCTGAAAGAACAAGTAGCTGCAAAGAACACAAAGAAAAACAACCTAGGAAGTTACTGCACACACCTTACCAACCAAAGCTGGTTTTACAGAAGGCCCAGGTAAATACTGGCTGGTAGACAAAAATACTAAAATGCACATTCATACCATAATCAAGTACATGTATTTTTTAACTGGAACAAGAACAAGTATGGGCTAACCTTAGAAATCTGAAGTTGTCTGAAAAAGAACAAAGTTGCCTTAAACCATAATCCTTAGAAACACTAACCTTATTCGTATTGCCTCTTGAATGGTGTCCTCCAAACAAGTACAGCACCCTGTCTACACACACAGCACAGCTTCCTGACATAGAAGGAGGAACATCACCCTCAGTGTTAATTTTTTTCCTAAAGGGGAAAAAACTGAATGTAAATAGATTTCCCAAAAAGGAAAAAATGCAAAAATCTATTCATTCTTCTAATTCTATTCCCACAATAAAAGAAAAAATAAAATAAGCGGGCTAAGTAGCTATATCGAGGGTCTCTTCTAGCTCTCAAGTTAGTTAAAAGAAAGAACTCATCCCTTTCACCCACTCCACAGGCTGTGCCAGCAGGTACTTACACATGGCAGCATGGGAGGTTCTAAAAGCCTACGTGTCATTTTATTATTCTAGGAGCAAACCATCTTACATTTCTCAAACTAAATTGTTTGCTTTTCTACTTACTTGGTCATAAATGATGGTTTTTTGTTTTTGAGTGGGCCAAGAACCCAAAAGAAAAAAAACTTCAGTATGTCAGTCCTGACAGATTAATAGGTGTTTTTAATTCAGTCACCTTTTAGCCATTCAAACGAACCTTTTTCGGACCTTATGTAATACTCCCAACACTCAGGTAGTGCCTGCTATAGGCCAGTCCCTCCTCTGAGTGCTCTTTACATGTTTTAACTCATTCTGAACCTAAAAGCTAATAATTCTAAGATTCAGAATATTAATACGACACTCAAGGTCTTTTGCTCAGAATATCACTTCATCTATGCTAACTAAGCTTTAAGTTTTTTATTTGTTTTTGGCTGCACCATGCGACACACAGGATTTTAATTCCCCAACCAGGGACCAAACCCATGCCCCCTGCAGTGGAAGTGCAGAGTCCTAACCACTGGACCGTCAAGGAATTCCCAAGCTTTGTTTTGATAGACTTAATTTGTAAAATTCCTTATGGGGCTGCATTGTTAAAAGAAAATATTAGAATTTCCATATTAAAGGAATACTATTATAAATGTCCAATTCTCTAGAAAAAGATCATCAAACAGCTAGATTAACACTGGCTATGTGCAAAAATAATCCTGGTTTATTTTTAGTTGACCTTTTAAATCAAGTGGAACTACTATTCTCCTAGTTCTGAGATCTCTAATATGTTAAAGTATGTAATGCACAAAGTTTTCACAAAGCAAACCATGGGGAAAAAACTACTTTATAAATCCCTAAACACGGCCAACCCAGTATTTTGAGAATCACATTAATTCTGCTAAGAACATACTCGAGTAATACTGGTACGAAACTGGCAAAAGGTCCTTTCAGAATATCTACAGTTTGTATGCAACTTTAAGTTAATTTTGTTTTTTAGGCAAAATGTACTATTTCAAAGGGATTTGCATAGAAATTTTAATATTAGAGCTCATTAAAATAGAATACTACCTTTATTTCTAGCAGATACAATCTGGAAATTCTTTTCTCATTCAAGATAGCACAAAACAAAGACAACATCTTGAAAAATATATAATATGGAACTTTTATTATATTTCCATTCCAGGATTTGAAGCCTCTACCTCTTTAATATTACTATAATACTTGACACAGCTCTGAATAGAAATTTCTTCAAGGTCATAAAAGCATCTAGTAATTACTGAACTACTAAAGAGATGCAAAAGCATCTAAGCTTAGCAGCTAAGCTAAACTAGCAGAACACTGTTTTCAGAATATATAGATAGCATCTATTAAAGTATTTTTATTCATTAGTGTGGGTTTCACAGAGTATGTTTTTGTTTGCAACCTTATTTGGATTTTTAAGTCCCCCTCATAATATCCAGTTACCATCTTCCAGTCTCCATGTTGTAGATCCAGAGTTCTTCTCTAGGCAGATAAAAGTCATATAATCCTCTGACTTGATTACTCTAAGAAAAAACAAAGAAACAAAAAAAAACTGCACATATAAAAAATAACTTGTATTCTAAAGAGGCACAATTGTATATTTTATATATATATATTGTATATATATTGTATATCTTATTTGAGATACTGAGAGTTATGAAAAGTTAAATAGGTTATAACAGTTCTATCAAATGCATAATCCTCCCTGCACCATGCCACATACTCAAGGTAATGCTTAATACAGACAGCCCTCAATTCAAATTTTTGATACAGCAGTTGTAATGGTGCAGGAAGTTAAGAGATTTCCAGGTAATCTCTAAGGCCACTTTATCCTGAGAAGTCCATGCACCAAATCTCACTTGCATGACTTCATGGGAGATTACCTGTGCCATGGTCGGCACGCTAAAGAAAGGTCTGCCTTGAATGTACCTGATCCTTGGGGCTTCCCTCATGGCACAGTTGTTTTAAGAGTCCTCCTGCCAATGCAGGGGACACGGGTTCGATCCCTGGTCCAGGAAGATCCCACATGCCGCGGAGCAACTAAGCCCGTGCGCCACAACTACTGAGCCTGCGCTCTAGAGCCCGCAAGCCACAACTAAAGTCTGCGTGCCTAAAGCCCGTGCTGTGCAACAAGAGAAGCCCGCGCACCGTAACAAAGAGGAGTGCCTGCTCGCCGCAACTAGAGAAAGCTCACGCGCAGCAACGAAGACCCAACGCAGCCAAAAATAAATAAATAAATAGATAAATTAGGGGAAAAAAAGTACCTGATCACTAACAGGTGATGTAGAGTTTTCTAGCCATTCTCCCCTTTCACCCATCCATTCTCCACCAAGAAGCAGAGAGGGCAGAACTGAAAATATTAAGTCCTCATGCAAAATTTTGTTCCTTGTTCTGATCCAATTCCCTTCAGGTAACAGACTGAGATTACCATATGCCAGAACTAGCTAAGTGCTGTCCACGGAGTGCTTTATTTTTTTTTTTACTTTTTTACTTTTTTTTTTTTTGCGGTATGTGGGCCTCTCACTGTTGTGGCCTCTCCCGTTGCGGAGCACAGGCTCTGGACGCGCAGGCTCAGCAGCCATAACTCATAGGCCCAACTGCTCTGCGGCATGGAGGATCTTCCCGGACCGGGGCACAAACCCGTGTCCCCTGCATTGGCAGGCGGACTCTCAACCACTGCGCCACCAGGGAAGCCCCACGGAGTGCTTTATTTAATCCTCACAACCACCATAAGAAAGAGCTGGCACAGGTTTTTCGAAGAGGAAGGTGATTTGCCCAAGGCTGCTTAGCAAGGGACAGTGGAACGGAACCAGGATTCCTGCCTCCATTCCCTGCATTTGCAACTTCAGCCACTGCCTGAGCCACTTTCTGAACAATGTCGATATACAGTAAACTGTTGCAGTTCACTGAAATGGGTGTCAAAGAGTCTTACAAGCTTGAGTATTAGAGAATAGAACAGCTGGCCATGTAAACATTTCTCTTTCCACTCCACCACTTAGGAAAGGAAAGGCTGGAGGCAAGATAGCAGGCTGACCTGGAATACATCAGGCTGGTGGGAGGAGGAAAACTGACTTCTGTGTAGGAAGCTAAGGTTTATTGCCATCAAAACAATCTCCAAGGGCTTCCTGTTTGTGGTACTCTTAGGGTTCTAGCCAAAATGGGGAGGATGGCCTGTTTTGGAACCACCAACTTACTTCATTGATCAAGCTTCTCCACCTGGCCTCAGCCCTAAGGCATCCAGGCCCTCCACAACTCAGCTTCAGAAATTTTGCACCCTGACAACCCTCCTTCTGCCCACATTCCTTCTTTGTGAAAAGTCCCATTCCCTCAACACTGCTGAGTTTTACAAATAGAATTACAAATAAAGTAGTTTAGGCTGAAGACTAACAGGTTTACTTTTCTCCAAGGGAATTATTTACGTTTTAATTAAGGTCACCACATACTGGCCACCTTCCTCCTACGAAATACTCTCCTCTGAACACATTCATTAGAGGCTGGGGAAAACATTCCAGATTAATTAGGATTGGCAAAAAGGAACCAAATGAAGTAATCAGGAAAGCGTTATCCCATCTATCTTTTGAGAGTCATCTCAAAGACGGTCAACTATGATCAGCTGTACCATAAGCTAAAATCTACTAACAGAATCAAGAAGTGCTTCCAAGTCACGGGAGGTACAGGTGTAGCGGACTAGATTTCAAGCACATGGGGATGGGGGGAGATCATTTTTAAAACCAAGAGACTAAAAAGAATATTTTCGGTAGGAATAGATCAGAACCACCCCAGCAAATGAAAATAAGACGATTCTAGAATGTGGAGTGCTACTGGGAACCTCTAAAAGCAAAGGGCAGAACTAGTGAGAAGGTTTAAATAGGAGACACTTGGGTAGGATTTCCAGACAGAGGAAAAGAGAAGAAATGCAAGTAAATGCTCTAAACTGGTAACTAATCATATTGTTCACGAGTAGAGGTCAAAGAGCCGCACTCTGTAGTTAAAGTTGTTCCTGTTGATTTTTTCGGTTATTTCTAGAGCTTTCCCATTAATTTTCTTAATAGGGATTTCTTGTGAAAAACATCCTTTCTCAGCTGAAACCAAAAGGAAAATAGCCCTGAAGCGTTCCAATAACGCTGGGATGTAGCTGGGACGCCTGAACAGGCGGGAAGGTTCAATAAGACGATTCCTGCGGCCTTTGGGAATTCCGAGGCATTTTCCTACACTGCCGTCTCCCCATAAGTGGGCCACGGTATCAGTGGGCCACCTGAGCCCGGCTCCACAGGGTAATGTGCTCCTAGGTAGACCTGATAAAGGATAGGAGTGATCTTACACACCGTTACCTCTTATACACCCCCAACCCTTTTAAATAAAACGTTTCGCGGTCCTGCACCGCCCGCCATGCCCTCCCCAGATAAAGCTCGGATGTCAAACAGCGCGCAGGGCGGCCGCGAGCAGCGCGGGGCGGGGAGCGGGCTTTGTAAGCAGAAGGCGGGCGTGACAACAGACCAGGAGGCTTGGGACGGTAGGGAGACCCGTGGGAAGATTCCCACACTCGCGGAGGACAAGGAACCAACGGGCGGAGTCGCGACGTTGGGGCGCGGGAGGCGAACGGGGCGGCCGCTCTGGTCCTCCCGCCGGCCCGCCGCCCCCGACCCAGTAACAGCCGAGCGACGCCCACCGCGGCCCGGCCACCCACTGACCTTGTAGCCGCCCCAGACGAACATGTGGCGCCCGTCGCTGACGGCTACGTGGCCGCTGCGCTCAGCGGGGCAGGCGAGTTCCGCGGACTCGTAGCCCTCATAGGCCGGCCCCGGGAGCTCGTCCTCCCGCAGGTCCTCGTAGCCATCGGCCATCTTGAGGCTGCACTTCGGCTCACCGACAATCCCCACACCTGCGACGGAGGAAAAGACAAAGGAAAAGGAAGGAGACGCACGGTGGCGCGAGGCGAGGCGGCGGCGAAAGGCACGGCGTTAGGGCCGCTCCCCGCCGCCCGCGCTCGCGTCCTCCCGGCCTCTCCGAGGACGGCCTCTCGCCGGCTGGCGGGGGTCGCGGGCGGGGGGCGGCAAGGGCGCAGAGCCGGGAGCAGGGCGGGCAGGGGTCCGCCTCGGGCCGGTACCTGCTTCCAGCCCCTCCGCCCCACCTCCAGCTCGCTTCTCGCCGCAGACGGCCTTTGTTTACGTCGCGGCAGGAACCGCCCGTTCCGCTGACGCCGCCCGCCCAGCTCCGGAAGAGCGGCCGACGTTCAGCTCCCTCAGCGCTGGGTCATCCCGCCGCCTTCTCCCGGACGGCCTGGCTCCGGGGCGCCCCGCCCTCTTCTTCTCCCGCCGAAGTCTGGGCGCAGAAGCTGGAGGAACTTCTACGCACACTCCGCGCGTCCCTTCACTACAAGGATATGCTGAATTAGCCAGATTCTCGCAAAAAATGTTTCTTCCCAGAAGGCCTTGTTTGATTGAGGGATGTTCTCAAAGGGTTCACAGACGGGAAAGGGGTAGCAAATTGCTTAACTAGCAAGTTTCTGGTCTCAGGGTCTCCAGAGTCAGTGCCCTGTCTTCCCGAGGACAAGGGGTGGGGGTGGCTCCTCTCCTCTCCCAGGTGGTCCCACCCCTATTGCTGGGTGGCTTCCCGGCGGAGGTGCCGCTTGGTGCGCGTGGCATCTCTGGGATTGCGTGCCACCCCGACTGTTTTGCAGAGCGGTTCACGACATCTCTCTTTAAGGTCTTTTGGTTCAACTGAAATCTTAATTTACTGCTGCATCCTCCACCCAGTTTGGAAAACTGTGCTCAAAAAGTGTCTCAGAAACCTTCACTACCCAAGCCTTCAGGGAGGAAAATGAATCCTGTTCACACAGATACTGTTTTCGCTTACAATTAATATGATACAATTGATATGATACTTTTCAGAAACCTTCACCACCCAAGCCTTCAAGGAGGGAAATGAATCCTGTTCACACAGGTTTTCGCTTACATTTAATATGATACTTTTAAGAAACCTTCACCACCCAAGCCTTCAGGAAGGGAAATGAATCCTGTTCAAACAGATACTGTTTTCACTTACATTTAATATGATACTTTTCAATTAGGTCAAGAGAAAATTAAGAATCATTGTAATCTAAATTTGATTTCTCACCTGTAAAACGGGGTTAGACTAGACTGCATCTTAAATCCCTAATCTAATGGTGCCTCTATACTTGGATGTATTTGGTGAGTGGAGTGTGCTTTATTATCCTCTCCCTTCCCCATCTTCACGCTGCGACCATTATGTAGAAGGAATACTTCAAACAACAACATCAAAAGGCTTTTCTCACTACAATTTTCGGAGTATGTAATTTCTTCCCTAGCCACTGCCCCTGTGTTTACAACTTATCAAAATTTGCGGGGTGGGTAAAAACAGTACTGAGAAATTTATAGCAGTGAGTGCATATATTAGAGAAGAAGAAAGATCTAAAATCAATCACCTAAGTTTACATCTTAGGAAGCTAGAAAAAGAGGAACGAATTAAATCCAAAATAAGAGGAAGAAAAATAATGAAATGATGAAAAGAAAGAAACCAATGAAACTGAAAACAGGAAATCAATAGAGAAAAGCAATAAAACCAAAAGCTGGTCCTTTGAATAGATAATGAAATCAATAAACTTCTAGCCAGGCTAACTAAGAAAAAGAGACACAAATTACTAATATCAGAAATGAAACAGGACATCACTATAGATCCCATGGACATTAAAAAGATAATAAAGAAATATTATGAAGAACTCTGCCTATATATTTGATAAACTAGATGAAATGGTCCGATTCCTTGAAAGACACAATCTGCCAAAACTCATATAAGAAGAACAGATAATCTGAACAGGCCTATATCTATTAAAGAAATTTAATCAATAATAGCCTTCCAAAACAGAAAGCAACAGGCCCAGATGGGTCCATGGATAAATTCTAACAAACATTTAAGGAAGAAATTATCTACAATCTCTTTGAGAAGACAGAAGCAGAGAGAATACTTCCTAACCCATTCTGAAACCAGTATTACCCTAATACCAAAACCAGACAAAGACATCACAAGAAAACAACAGACCAATATCTCTCATGAATATATATGCCAAAACCCTCAACAAAATATTAGTAAATCAAATCCAAAATATTAAAAAAGAATTATATACCACAACCAAGTGGGACTTATCCCAGGTATACAAGACTGATTCAACATGCAAAAATCAACCAGTGTGGGACTTCCCTTGTGGTGCAGTGGTTGGGAATCTGCCTGCCAATGCAGGGGACACGGGTTGGAGCCCTGGTCCAGGAAGATCCCACATGTCACAGAGCAGCTAAGCCCGCAAGCCACAACTACTGAGCCCACGTGCCCCAACTACTGAAGCTCGCATGCCTAGAACCTGTGCTCCACAACAAGAGAAGCCACCGCAATGAGAAGCCCGTGCACCACAGCAAGGAGTGGCCCCCGCTCACTGCAACTAGAGAAAAGCCCGCACGCAGCAGCGAAGACCCAACGCAGCCAAAAATAAATTAATTAATTAATTTTAAAAACGTCAACCAATGTAATCCACCGTATCAACAAGCTAAAGAAGAAAAATCACATGATTACAATAGATGAAGAAAAAGCATTAAACAATATCCAACACGTATTCATGATGACAACAAAAAAAAGCTCTCAGCAAACTAGGAATAGAGAGGAACTTCCTTAACCTGATAAGGAACATCTACAAAGAAACCTACAATTATTATTATCCTTGGGCTTCCCTGGTGGTGCAGTGGTTAAGAATCTGCCTGCCAATGCAGGGGACACAGGTTCAAGCCCTGGTCCGGGAAGATCCCACATGCCGCAGAGCAACTAAGCCCATGCGCCACAACTACTGAGCCTGCGCTCTAGAGTCTGTGAGCCACAACTACTGAGCCCACGTGCCACAATTACTGAAGCCTGCACTCTGCAACAAGAGAAGCCACCACAATGAGAAGCCCACGCACCGCAACTAAGAGTAGCGCCCACTCGCCGCAACTAGAGAAAGCCCGCGTGCAGCAATGAAGACACAACACAGCCAAAAATAAATAAATAAAATAAATAAATTAAAAAATATATATTATCCTTAATGATGAGAACTAGAGGCTTTCTTACTAAGATCAGGAACAAGGGAAGGATCCCCTCTCACCACAACTTTTCAACATCCTACTGGATGACCTAGCTAATGCAGTAAGACAAGAAGAGGAAACAAAAGGTTGGGAAGGAAGAAATAAAACCACTTTTGTTCATGATAAATCATAGACACACAATTGTCTACATCGAAAATTGTAAAAAAATTACTGTGGTACATTGAGACAATGGAATATTATTCAGTGCTGAAAAGAAATGAGCCATCTTTTCAAGCCATGAAAAGACATGGAGGAAACTTAAATGCATATTACTAATGAAATAAGCCAATCTGAAAAGGATACATACTGTTTAATTCTAACTGTATAACATTATGGAAAAGACAAAACTATGAAGACAATAAAATATCCGTGGTTGCCAGGTTTAGTGGGGAGGGAGGAATGAATGGGCAGAGCACGTAGGATTTTTAGGCAGTGCAACTAGTCTGTATGATACCATAAAGCAGGGGTGCCCAACCCCCGGGCCACAGACCAGTACCAGTCCTCACAGCAGGAGGTGAGTGGCTGGTGAGCGAGCGAAGCTTCACCTGCTGCCCCCCATCGCTCCCCATCGCTCACATTACCGCCTGAACCATCCTCCCCCACCCCCCATCTGTGGAAAAATTGTCTTCCACGAAACCAGCTGGTCCCTGGTGCCAAAAAGGTTGGGGACTGCTGCTATAAAGGTAGATACATGTTACTACACATTTGTCTAAACCCATAAAATGTACACCACCAAGACTGAACTCTAATGTAAACTGTGGACCTCAGAGGTGTCTTAGCTCAGGCAGCTATAACAAAATACCATAGACTGGATGGCTTAAACAACAGACATTTATTTCTCACAGTTCTAGAGGCTGAGAAGTCCAAGATCAAGGTGCTGACAGACTTGGTTCTTAATGAGGGCCCTCTTCCTGCCTTGCAGATGGCTGCCTTCTCATTGCATCTTCATGTGATAGGCACAGAGAAGGAGAGCTCTGGTCTCTTCTTCTTCTTATAAGTACACTAATCCCATCATGGGGTCCCCACCCTCATGACCTCATCTAAACCTAACTACCTCCCAAAGACACCACCTCCAAAAACCATCACATTGGGGATTAGGGTTTCAACATATGAATTTTGTGGGGATACAAACATTCAGTCCATTATTTGGGTGATTTAAAAAATGTTCTTGCTGCACCCACATGCTGGACTGTTTGATAACTTCATCAAATTGGAAATTCCAATAGAATCACATTAATACAATGAAAAAACAGGCACCAAAAAAAAGTGGGAATGGGGTACTATTTGTTTCTTAAAACTGTTTCTTTTCCTGTGAAGTGTTCTGAAATCAAAATTTTAATTTTTCAGACACTATGTACTACCCTGAAAATTATTCTATCTTAGTGAGTTTATTTTATTTCTCTCTCACACATACATACATATAAATAATGTATTGGTGAAAACATCACTTTGTTCCTGGGCTGACAGTATGAAGTTCTAAAGAATATTTTTAAGCTTCTATCAAAAGGCTAATAATTTTTAAAAATGTGCTTATGCAAAGATACGATCTATAAAAAATGTACACTAACTTTGATATGCCATTTACTATATCATTCTAAAAATGGTAATACCTCAAAAGAATCCTTCCTGACAACTGGAAGAATATCCTGATACACATAATAAAGATGGCCAGAAATTCTTTTTCCTTGAGAATCAGACTGGAAACCTATTTTGTGAACCACCTGGAAAAAAAAAAAAAAAAAAGTCAACCCTCTAGAGTCATCTTTCAAACAGAGAACCCGTAAGGGAGAGTTAAGAGATAAAGTTATGAGGCTGATGTTGCCTTGGGTTCCTATACACTGCACAGGTCAACAACACAGAAGTTGATAGTAAACCATAAGTGCTAAGAAGTGAGGAATGAATACTGCTTGACTAGGGATCTTCAAAACTGGCTTTGCCAGCTCGCAGAATTTCTACATCTCCTAATAGCAGGGAAGCCCTGCTATAAGCCAAGTTTTGGAAATTGAAGATCAGATTAGAATTCCCTGCCACTCCTACTGTGGGGCTACCTCAGGACATATAACTTTTTGAAGCAGTACAATATATTAAGTCAAATAAGAAGAGTACCAGTTTTGTGTGCCATAAATAATATATAGATTTTCATTCTCTTGAAGCCTAAACGAAGAGTGTGTGTTTTGAGGGGGTTAATCTAACTTTTAGTGTTTAGGTAAACCATTTAAAAACAGAAGTGCTTCTCTAAAAGGCTAGAGAAGGCATTCACACAAACCAGAAGCCATTTTAAAAAGTGTTCATCCCACTCAGTGTCATCTATCACTGTCTAATATGTTTTGATATTTTTTCCTTATAGAATGCCAAATACTGAAGTTCATAGTAATAAAATATTACTTCTAAGGCCCATATTACCTATGAGATTCACTTTCTAAATCTGTTATTCAGCCTGAAAATAGTAAGAAAAAATGAAAACTTACACTGAAATATTGTTTGCACAATCAATTCTAATGACTGGTTCACACTAACAAAACTAGGAAAATAGTAATTCTATATAGTTTGTATAATAAATAAAATGTAAACACAAAATATTTCAATACATAAATAGAAGCTTTACACGTCTAAAAGACAGTACATATATATAAAATATATCTCTACAATGTAGTGAGATCTATAAACTACTGTAATTTTCATTATAAATTATACATGCACTTCAATACAGAAATATATTTACTCCAACATTTTAAATTTCAGAGTCAACGTGCATGGTGGTATGGTAGACAGTAATTTTATATACCAAATTGTTAGTAATTCCTTGTTATTAGTAATTCAATGGATGGGTACAACTGTGATATGTGAACAACTTCTTAACCATGGCAAAAGTACTATTTAAAGACTATAAAGATAAATATTCATGTTCCATTTCTTTATAGGCAGTTAATATTGAAAAGAAATGGGAAGATAACATATTTTGAACATCCTGGGTCTTGAGCACCAACTCTGTAGAATGGTGTGGGCCAAAATGAGGGGTTTCTAGAAAGGCAAATTACTAGGTTATCATCCCATTTCATAATTCACTGAAAGTTACTTTAGAAGTATTCCCCCAAGGAAAAATGTATCTTCAGGTGTCTCTAAAGTTAATAACTATACTGCCTCTCAATATTTCAAAGCTTGTATCACAAATAAATCTCCACTTTAGACACTTTCAAACATGGTCTTTATATACATATAAAATGGGACAAACTAACAACTCAGAGGTAACAGAAAAACAATTGAAGACATTTATTCCCCTACTCAAAGGTGAGGAAGAATACTTTATTAGATAAGTGCTAAAAGGGTAGGAGTTCAATATTTAATCCCATAGCAGTGCTTGCCTATTTTATCATTTTGGCCAGCTGTATTAGTTAGTTCAGGAGAAGTTCTTTAAATAACTGAGTCATTTAATGGGAAGCTTTATGTAATTTTAAAGTGACTTGAGAAAAATCTATTCTTTCTGAACGTTGATATCAGGTGTTTTTATCTATCTATCTATCTTTAGGTTGGGGAATCTCTAAAGTCCTTGGGGTAATTTCTTATTCTCCTCAAATTTGTATAATCTTTCCAGTAAAGAAGACACAGTGAGTTAAAGTCTCTTACAATTATACTTACTTTCAGAAATTAGCTTTTTTTTCTGCAGCTTATAAGGAAATTAATTTACGTTAATTTACAAATATAAATACAAATTAATCTGCCATTAACATCTTCTTCCTATATATCTCATGCCATACAATCAGTTTAACATAGAATTTTTGTTTCAAATTTTATCTTCTAAATAAAGCCTCCAATCTGGGGGGTAAATATACAGTCTGATTAAAATGTTTAAACATATTAAATACATAGAGTATATAACAACTTAATTGCTACTGATCCACTGATACTTATTTTCTGTTTCTTCTTTTTGGGCTCTTTGTTCTTCTCGGTGATTAACTGCAGTCCAAAATGTTATTTTTTTGAGTACTTGTTGGAGAAGTTTAGGAGGTAATAAAGATATCTGACTTTCTAAAATTATAGCATTTTTACCAATGCAGTCAAGGCATGACCTGTAAACAAAACATAACAGAATTATTAGTTTTTGAACCTGAACTTATAAAATATTTATAGGTAAGTAATATGAAAAATAAAACTATAAAAATTTTACACGATTATGTACTCCCCTGGTATTGTTTGGAACATGACAGGATATATATTCTTTCCAGAGCACCACAGTAATTGTATATTTTTATAGCATGGGGACCATATCTGACCAAAATCCAGGTACAACTTACCATGCATAATGTTCTTTTAAGTAAAAAAGATTCAGACTTAATTTTGAAGCAGGTTAGTCTGAAGCAGACCCCTTTTTACACCCTTCCAACCCAATAACAATTTACTCCTCTCTGCAGGCTGTCTTCTTCTTCCATCAACCCAAGATGCAGCACCTGGCGTCCATTTTATACCATGTGACCCGGCCCTCCCCGTACCCGCTCCAGAAATGACTGCACTGGTCTGACAGTCACCCTGAGTCCCAGCCTCAAAAGCAGGCACATGCAGTCTGTCTTTGCTCTTTCTCTCATTTCTATAATGGTTCATCTTCCCTATCACTGCTTATCTCCCCTTCCAAACCTCTCCTTTCTGCTTTTTGGAACACCAGCTGTGTCTACAAACACCCCGGCTTCCTGTGACTTTCTGTCTTTGCTTTAAGTGAAATCTAAGAAAATTGCTTTGTATGCAGCCTTCTGGAGAAAAGAGGACAAATTTCCCCTCAGCTCCGTTTTCACAGTCAGGAGCCAATATTAGTATGTATTCTCGCCCCTCACTGCTGCTTCCAGGCTGCGATCATTTTGCCGTCAGGTGTTGCCATCTATTAACCTTCTGCCATCGCTGAGGATTCTGGCCCTGGACTCATCATAGTCTTGTCTCTTGACTGATTTTAGCATCTGTGTGGAAAACCCTTTTTACTCTTATGACCTTACTCAGGACAGTTCCACCTCTGAAATCTTAAACTTCCATATCCTCCTCTTGGACCATAAGCCTGTATCTTTTTAACTCTTACACCCCTTTACTCCTTTGACTCTTCCCGGTTCTCCAAATAATAAGACCCCTCCGGTTGTGACTTTCTTTCCTATCCGGCCTGTCCACATGCACTTCATAGTGCATCCATGTGCACGTTCCTGTCCACATGCACTTCATTTTCCTGCCAGCAATTTTCATCTCCTTCTTCACTGTCCCTCTGTTATGCCATCCTGGCTAAACTCCAACCATGGATAAACTCAACCATCTCCTTTCTGCGCTTGCAACCGGGCTTCTTAGTGCGGCTGGAGAAAACCACATTTCTGCAGACGTGGCCCGCTGAATATCGATTTTTTTTTTTTTTTTTTTTGCGGTACGCGGGCCTCTCACTGTTGTGGCCTCTCCCGTTGCGGAGCACAGGCTCCGGACGCGCAGGCTCAGCGGCCATGGCTCACGGGCCCAGCCGCTCCGTGGCACGTGGGATCTTCTGGACCGGGGCACGAGCCCATGTCCCCTGCATCGGCAGGCGGACTCTCAACCACTGAGCCACCAGGGAAGCCCCTGCATATCGATTTTGTTCCATCTCTGCAGAGCCCTCCTGAGTGCTCGGCACTACGATGTTACACATCCCTCGGCAGTATCCCGCCCCCAGTCACCTCAGCGGCTATGTCACGTCTTCATCGCCCTCCTTAAGTTCATATCCTTTCTTCTCCTCCTCCTCATCAGACGACCTCACCATCAGCCAAAACCTTCTCAGTGCCCTGCCCCCAACAAAGAAATTCATCTATTTTTATAGCTATACTTCCTTCTTTCGCCATTATTATTATCCCTTCCTCCAGTCAAGGGATAATTCTATTACCTGTTTGCTAAAATCGACCTCCTCAAGAGCCTACTCCATTCATTTATTCTGTTTCCAACAACTTAGTCCCCGATGGCTTCTTCCCTGAGCACAGAAACAAATATGCTCACTGCTTCCCGGGTCGTGGTGCTCGTCCCCAGAAGTCATCCTGGCTTCCCCCTTTACCTTACCAACGTCTTAGTGTCGCCAAACTCCACGGCACTTGTCAATCCAGATGTTCCGCGACCTCCTTACAGTAAGCAGATGCTCCATCTTCAGTTCTCTCCTCCCTCAGTTTTTGTGCTCCCGTTATCTCCTGCTTCACCTCTAACTCTGGTCACTCTCTTGTGCCTCCTTGTCCTCTACCTTCTCTTCAAATGTTATGAGTTCTTAATGCTCAGTCGTTGGCTTCACCCTTACTCTCAAAACTCTTCCTGGGCAGAGCTAACCCATACCCATGCATACTCCAGTGATTCTTAAATCTTTATGTCTAGCCTGGACCTTGCTCCATTTATTCAGTTAGTAACTATTTAATGGAAAGCTCTGTTGCAAGTCCCATAAGCACTTCAAGCTCAATATGTCCAAAACCAAGCTCATCATTTCTACCCCATCCCACCTGCAAACCCAATGCCTTCTCCATACTCTATCACTAATTCTTTCCTCTTTTTTCCCCTAGCATCCATTCAACTACCAAGTCCATTCAGCCTGCTAAATATCTCTACCTCCCTCCCTTCTCCAGCCCCATTGCCACTTTCTAAATCAGACCCTCACTTTGTTCCTGATCAATGCAACAGTCTCTACTAACTTCCTAACACAGTCACTTATCCCTCCAATTTCTCATCTACGCTGTTGCCAAAAGAAACTTTATAACTTATAATGTGATCATCTTATTCCTCTGTTCCAAATTTTTCAATGCTTCCTGACCTCCTACAAGATAATGTAAACTCTTGTGCATGAGAGACACAGGTGCTAGATGACATACAGTTTCTGATTTCTTATCCAGCCTCATTTCTTACAATTCCTCACCTCATACTTATGTCCCAGGAATACTCAAGAATTCAGTTTCCAGAACACACCATGCTCATATATATATATATAAGCATGTTAGTGCAAGATATATATATCTTGCACTAACACCTTTGCACTGCTTGTTCACAGCAAATTCTTGTCTCGGACTCTTCTTCCTCTGCAAAGACTTCCCTAACCTTTGCTATCTTAACCAAGGGCCTTCTTCTCCAGTATTCTTATGAACTTTGTACATGTTCCTCTTAAAGCAATTTTATTTTTCTATAATAGTTGTTTGAAAGCCTGCCTTCTATATTCTTAGCAATTTCAGGGAAAGGTCATGGCTTTTCATTTCACAGCACAGTGCCTTCCCATACTAGGCACCCAAATATTATATTTATTGATCCCTGCATATAAAGAACTTGTAATCTACTTAAGGAAAGTGGTTATGTTCACAACAAAAGTTAAGTAACAATACAAGGCAGGATAAATCATTCCACCAGTTATTTCTAAACTTTGCACAATGGAATTATCTTCGGTACTTTCAAAAATCCCAAAGTACAGACCATACCTCAGACCAATCAAATCACAATCTGTGGGGTTGGAACACAGGCATCAATATTTCTTGAAGATCCCCATGAGATTCTGATGTCCAGACAAGTTTGGAAACCACAGCAGTTACAGAAGGAGTGGCTAAGAAAGACTTCAGGAATGTCCAGTTTGAGCTATGGTTTTCATGTGGTTTAAGCTGTGGAACGTCTAGAAGTTATAGCACACTCCTTGACACAGAGCATGTGAGCTCCTCTGTCTCTCTCTTCCCCTCCCTCCCTCTGTCCCATGCCTTCACCCCTGTTATCCCTGCTGCATAAAATACCCACACGTGCTCACTAGACAACTTCTTCTTCACTCAAATCCCTCCTCCTGACTCTCACAGGCAGAAATAGGGGCTTGCTCCACAATCCACCCACTAAACTTTGTATATATTCCTTTTAAATTAAAAGCGTATCGGCTAATACACTGTAAGTCATACCACCGATTTAATAACAACTTTGGGGTTAAAATAAGAAATTCTACTAAACTAAATTCATATATATGTGTGTCTATTACTAGACACACTCTGATTTCAGAAAAGTTAAAATATGAAAAAAGTCAGGCCTAGAATCAAGGAAATACAGTATGTTTAACATTCCTACATGAACTAAATTCAGTTTTACAAACAAAACAAAAATGTGACTATACTCTATATTTTAATTTTTAAAAATCACATTGGTATATGGTTCATCATTACAAATTTTATTATACTCTTAGGAAGATGTAAACTTAAATTCAAGTAATAATCTACCTGAAAAATATTATAACGTTTCCCAAAAAGGAAGAAGAAAGAAATTATCATACATTAATAACATATATGTTTTAAAGTAATGAATTTTCTTACCTGAGTAGTGAATAAGGCTGTGTTTGAAAGATCAATAAATCATTACAATGACCCTAATCAACACAAAAAAGGAGTTATCAAGACTTTTGATAAAAATAAAATACATCAATAATCAAATATTTTTATTTTATAAATGTAAAAGAAATTATGTAAAGCAGCAAATAAATCTCTATTCACACACACATACACATACACACACACACACAAATATACACATACCTGATAGCTACACAAACTTTAGATACGTGGTTACCATTTTTTCAGTGACCAAACTTCTACCTAACCACACCCTATATAACTGCAAATTTTAAAATTAGAAACATGTTTTCCCTTTAAGACAGTGGTTTCAAAATGAGAATAGTAGTGGTTTTCAAGTTTTTTGGTTTTTAAGCAGAACTTTTTTCTTCCAAATGACTTATTTTAAAATCTCTTTATTCTGTTCCCCTTTTCCAGGTGACAGATTCTCTGGGAATTCCTAATTTGAAAATCACAGATCCAGAAGATTTTTTGAATAATGACTCTCTCATCTAAAAGTTAATGTGGAGGAGTCAGCAGAAAATTTTTCTAATATTTTCAAATAGGTCTTTAGATTTCATAATTTATGATCATGATTTTAATCAGAATTCATATTTTAACGATAAACTTTGTATCCTAACTAAAGATTTCTAGTGCCAAGAAAAAGAAGACAAACCACAGAAGTTGCTTTTTAGGTAAAGTTGTAGTTTTAATCTTTTATTGAAGCACTGAATTCTCAGCCAAAGAAAGTTCTAAAACTTTCACTACACATAACATTTAAGTTGGAGGCCTCAGAACCTTAAAATAAACCAAATTCCCTGGAGAAAAGCCACCTTATCTCAGGGTTCACCACTCCATAGGAACAACTCTGGAGATAACTATGCCTGAAGAGGTGAAAGGGCACTGGGGCCTTCTGGTGGGCTCTGTCTCATTGTAGAGCATCCCTGACGGCTCAGCGCCTGCCATTCCCAAGTGTCCTATGCAAACCAGAGAGAGCAATCCTGAGCTCCTGGCCCATCATGTACAGAATGTAAGTGTGGCCATCTCTCTGAATTTCCCAAGGTGCAAGGAGTGGAAGAACAATACTTTCCAAATGCTACTCGTTTATTCCTTTCACTTTAGTTTTATCAGAGTTTAAAATTAGAATGCTTTAAACTCAAATGTAAAACAGGAGTGAAGCAGTGGCAAAAGGCACATAAAATTAAAAAAATACACTTTAAACATTCTAAAGTAGTTTCCTCTTGAAGGGAGAAGCTAGCATTGATAATGTTCTAGTTATCAAGTTAGGTAGCAAATTTCACAAGTACTTATTATTATACTTAGTAGTTTATATACACTTTATATATATATTCTTTTTATGCACCAAATATTGTGTACAAATATTTTAATTCAATAAAATTATCAACACTCGGGACTATGGGGAGGGTCAAAGAGAAACGAAGAGTCATCCTTTAGAAGCTCTTCTTAATAATTTGACTAATGAAGTTAATAGACCTATTTTGATTTGTAAAGCCCAAATATCCTGAAATGCTTCACAAAAGCCACTAATTCTTAAGATTAATCGTACAACAGTGTAACATTTCATGCCCTTCCATATTTTTCAATGTGGGAGTATCAACAATCTTTTTGAACAGCCATTTAGTTTGAATAACATAATTACTCAGAGGAAATATTTAGAATTGAAATTTTCTTACTGTATCCAAGGAAAGTAAATCATCTTTGCTCCCACCAAATACCATTATTTCATTTTCTTTTCCCAAACAGGCTGTGTGCCATAACCTATGATTGAAAATTATAAACAGTGAAATACTATCAAGGAAGAAACTGTACATTACATATAAACCAATTTTAAATTGCACACTCTAAAATTCAATCTATTTCAAAAGGGGTATGACTGAACTTGAGCCTTTGTCATATCCTCAAAGGGGTTAGATTTTAAAGATTTCTCTAGAATTATTAGAGAATTAGATTCTAGGGTTCATTAAATCACATTGTTTCAATGAAAGAGAGGCTTCCCAATAACTCTTTCTTGTTATATCCTCCGACCTTTTTCTAACCTCTTTATTTCATAGATATTATCATGAAATAAAACAATTTTAAAAAGAACTGATCAGCTTATTGCAAAAATAGTTTTCTTATTGCTATCTGCCATGGTGCTGTTCTCATCACTTTGACTTCCTTCCCTGTTCTCTGGTCCCCACCACCGGACAAATCCAATTGGTCATTCTCCTTACATTAACAGTGTCACACTACTTATCACCCTGGGTACAGAATACCATACACGTTCCTTATTTCTCTGTCTCTAATCTCTTCCAGCTACTTATAGCTGATAAATAATATTTTTCAAATATTTATTGTTTTTAACCATGGACATTTCCTGATCAGGAAGCATCTCTGCCACTTTTCTCAGCCAAAAATTTAAGACCAATAGCTATTTTTTTCCCATAAATTTTAATTCTTGCCTTTCCCCAAATGAACCCTCTATTTCAGCCAAGTCCATTTATTCCCTAAGAGAAAAGCTTGTACCACTTTCTAGGCTTTTGTTAGTTCACCCTGCTTCTTGGGCTTAAAATAAGAAGTCTCTCTCAGAGCCTTAAAAACAGGCTCAAAATCCCCAGGAAGTGTTCCAAATACCACCCAAATTGGCTCTGTTACCCTCTCTGTTCAGCACCTTTCAACATTTATGTGCTTATTTTATAATCTCCTAACTCACATTTGAAGACAAATTGTTCTATATACTACTTTAATTGTTTGATGTAATTTGTCTCCTAACTCCCTATGAAGACTATATATAAGGTCCTTAAGGTCAAAAATGGCCCCAGTGGTGTAAAGCTGACTGTGCCTATCAACTCCATGCTCAATGATATCACATTGGCCATGGTGCAAATCAGCAAATGCTACAAACCAGGGCTTTTCTTTTTTTTTGGTTTTATTTTTCCTGGAGAGCGACTGTTAACTGTTTACCAGCACACCACTGGAATTTGAGTAATCTAATTTTATATTCTTAAAAATGCTTAATAGGGTGTTCTGCATCCAGCAGGTGCTCAAAAACTTCTGATTAACAAAAGCAAACACAAAATACTAGCATAATTTACTCAGTGATTAAATAAACAAATTATTTCATAAAGAAGCAGAGCATCTAATGCTGTTTTGGAAATGGTCTGACAGCTCATATCCATCTCTAATTTCACATTATTTACCAAAAATAATGTTATTATAGTTTTATAAAATTTAATGTTTCTGTGGGTCTGAGAAAAAAGTACACATAAATTTCTCAATTTTAGAAAATAAATGAAAAGTTTTGCAGAATCATTGCATTGACTCTGAGAGTACTTGATTACTTTTTTTTTTTTTTGGCCACACTGTGCAGCATGTGGGATCTTAGTTCCCCGAACCCGTGCCCACTGCATTGGGAGTGTGGAGTCTTAACCACTGGACTGCCAGGGAAGTCCCACTTTTCTTAATAGGCCAGATTGCTGAAGCATTGGATGCCCCAAACAATTATATATTATCACGTCTTTTATTACCACATGCCTTATTTTTAGTACATTAATCCTTTTAATTTAATTTCCACAAATGCAAACAGTGGGCTTATGCACAATTTGTTAAAATAGTTTTCTCAAACAATCATGACACATTCAAGGACAAATGCACCTGGGACCCAGAATAGGACTGAGTCATTAGAAATTTTGTTTGTGAAATACTCTGCCCAATTCTCCAACTTGTATGTTACAACATAAATTGACACAGATCTTCAGCAGCACTCAGATTATGCTGTGGGGTTGGGGATGGGGATTGGAGGAGGGACTGAGGGAAGGAGATAGAGTATAACAAATTCCCTCATAGGAAGGAACAGCTTAATTTCCAGGACAGAAAGCCATGTGTAACCTTGGAAATACTCATGGATCCAACAATGCCTAAGGCTCTATATATCAACACCTTATGGGACATCTTTTACAGACACACAAAAAAGGGACCTTGCTGATAGCCACCTATATAGGCGATCAGATATGGCTATATAGATGCTATTCACCCAAGCACAGTTTTATCTAAGATGACACCTGGAGAAGAGAGTGTTACACTGTAGGATGGTGGTTCTCAACCAGGGACGATTTTGCCCCCAGGGGGACATTTGACAATATCTGGAGATATTTCTGATTGTCACAATTCCAGGTGTGTGTTGGGGGAGGGTGGGGGGAGTGGGCACAGTACTACTGGGATCTACTGGGTAAAGGCCAGAGATGCTTCTACACATGCACAGGATACCCCTAACAACAAAGAATAATTTGATCCAAAATGTCAATAGTACCAAAGTTAAGAAACTTTCCACAGAATTACAAGAGGAGAATTGAGCAGCTTACATTTCAAATTATAACTTGGAAAAGTTTTCACAATATACATTTAGATGTTAAGTAAATTCTTACTTTCATAAATAATTAGTATATATATACATATATATGTTCTCCTTACACTAAACTGTATCCCACCTGTTCTCCTCCTCACCTCATACCTGAAGATAGATCTGCCTCTGTCTTATCTGCCTTAGGGAAACTCTGGCCTGGACTTCATCATCGAGGAACACTGGAAAGCCTTTCCTGCCTTGAGTTTGGTGACATCTAGCTTTCAACCTGATGTTTTTTTCTACAGACAGATAGTTTATGTCCTCTCACAGCTGCTCTAAACTTATTACCTAAACATTCTAATAAAGCATATGATTTACATGACACATTAGCTGAATTCAAAGAAATCTCTTTACATAGTTCAGTTCTAACTATATATTACTGATAATAGTTCTATGGCTCTGATTACTCATTAAGGATTGAAATATAAAATAGGAGCAATTGAAAATTAAACATATTCTTACTACCACTTTGGTCTATAATTAATTCATTCACACAATCAAACAACTGAAGGAGAACTAAGAGCTCATCTAGTCCAACTCCCTCATTTCACAGATGAAGAAACTGATGCTCAGTTTCTTTAAGTGACTTTCCCAAAGCCAAAAAGCCAAGTGGTAGCTGAGCAAGGACTAGAACACTGGGCTCCTGAATTTAACATAAAACTCTTTAAACAATATATTTCAAAAGATCCAGAATTGCTAAAATAATACATTCCACTGAATTTTTATACATGAAAATATAAGAATGTAGTTATTATACACATGTAGTTATGATAAACTCTAAATGTATTGTGCATATTAATATAGATATACACAATGATATATATATATATTTACATATAAATATTTTCAGGCCTTTTTCTCAAGTAAGTTACTTGTTATTAAATGTCTGAAATGCATATCATTAACATGCATTAATAATCATTGACTGACTTCACATTAATATAAATAATCTATAGTAAAAAATTTCTGAAATACATGGCATGAAAAAGAATAAAATTACTAACCATAATGATTATAAGGTACTGAATTTGAATCTCCTATGAATATATATCATACTATTCAGTCAAATAAGAAAAAAATACAGTACGAATGTGATTTTCTTTGCAGTCTAATAATAGTATATTTTTCTACAGTTTTTTACTCTATAATATACCACAAACAACTGTTTCCTTTTTTAAGAAATTTACATTAATTAATACATTGTACAGTTAATAAAGAAAAATAATAATCTGTCATCTACTTGATCAACATGAAAGCAATTTCCTCATTAAATTGCTCTAAATCTCTTCCAAACCCAAATAACTACTACTAAAGCCAACCCCATTCTTGTCTAATTAAAAATATTAACATTATATCATACTTTCAATTTCTTAGCCTTTTCACATTTATCAGGCAAGATTATACATTTACCTAAAAGAATAAAATTTTCAAATATACAAATATGGATAGAAACTGAATAGTTCCTTTCTACAATCAGATATAATTAGAATTATAGTTAAATTATTTGGGTAACATCACGCTTATTTGAAAGATATCCTTCCTGATGGTTTCTGGTTTTAACGGCAAACACTATAAATTCAGTGCTACATTTTAATACTTTAAAATTCTTAACTATTTTACTTATTTGTCAACTTCTAGACTTACCTGGGTTTTGTTTTAGGTAAATGTGTAAGCTGTTTCCAACAATTTGTTAAGACATTATGAATCCAACCATCACCTGCAATATTATGACAGTTCAGAAATTAAGATTAGGTCTTTGGGATAAAATTTTAATTTTTTCCCCAAATTTATCATGCTACATTTATATGACTATTTTTGTGCATGTGCATATTTTATCATAAAAATTCTCAAACATGTACGAAAGTCAAGTGAACATGACAATGAACCTTCATATAACCCAGATTCAACAACTACTAAGATTTTACCATATGTGCTCCATTTATCTCTTTTTGTTATTCTTGTTGCTGAATTCTTCTAAAACAACTCCTAGCTCTTATCATTTTCTCCAAACATATTTCAGTGAGCATCACTAAAAAAAACTGGACATTTTTTACACAGCCACCATGTTATTATCACTTAACCACAATGCCACCGTCACAGTCAACAAAACTAAAAGTAATTTCTCGGTATCATCTGATACCCATATGACCATTTCTTCAGCTGAATCTTTGAGGGAGGAAACTGACTAGACTAGGAGTTAAGACATTTAATTCTCCATAGTTCAATGATGAAAAAAAGCAAATAGGGATTTGAAACAGTAGAGCTCATGAAGATACGATATTAAACAACTCTTAGTGAAATGGATAGATTTTAGTTTTTTTTCTTCCGGTTTTATTGAGATATAATTGACATACAATACTGTATATATTTAAGATGTATAGATGTTAGTTTTTAAATTAGATTCCAAATCCTTTTTAATTAAAAACCTCACAAATTAGAGAAGTATAATAATCTACAGTAACTAACATCCCCTAGAGGAACTGCTGTTCCTCCAACCAGCATCTGGCATTTATTGGCCAGAAGACTGCCAGATACACAGTTGATGCTCAATAAATTTTTGTTGAAAAACAAACAGTTGTTTTTAGATCCTATATAAAATTATATAAATGGTTTTAATGGTATATAAAGTTTCTTAAGAAAAATGTCTCTAGCCATAGAAAACTTCTGTGTTAAATTACAAGACACTTGTCAAACTAAGCGGATATTCTTGGTCACTTGTCTTTCTTGGTGCCACAATTATACTAGTGAAAGAAAAACTGTATTACAAAACTCACAGCCATTGGGATGAGCAGGAACAGGAGTTAAAAAACTCTAGCTAAGCACTTTCCTTTATAGTTCTGGAACAAAAAGAGAAGCAACTGGCCTTCCCACCTTGTATTTCTAGAGCTTCCTGGGAAAGGTTCCTCTTCTAATCCCCAGTCTAGCCTATAGTATAAGCATCTGGATCAAAAATCAGGAAGACACAAAATCAGAAATACTATAGTTGAAAGGGTCTTTAATTCCTCTAGGTTCAACCACTCTTCCTTTCCCTACACTAGGAAACAGGAGAACTTAGACAGGCAAGGGTACGGAAGGAAAGGGGCCTTCTACTTCTAATTCATGATGCAACCACATAGTTGGGGATAAAGGTAAACCAGAAAATCAGAAACGTAAAAATACCTTAAGTATCAAATACAATCAAGTAAAAAAAATAATAAAATGTTAACTGTAGGTTAAACTTTAATCAACTTACTTAATGGAATATTGTCTGCACTTAGTCCACCAAATAGGAAAAGCGTATCATCAGCTATTGGTGTTAAAGTATGCCATGACCGATGTTTGGGGTTTTCTCCATTAATTGGAATCCTGTGGTGAGGGAAAAAAATAAAAGAATCTAGGTACTGTGTTAGTCAAAATAAAAGTTTTTTGATCATCTCAGATCTCAAAAGAAAAAACTGCCCTTCCTAGTATAAAAATTTTTGATTCTACTAATCCCACCTACAAGAATATTTTAAAAACATTCTTAAATTCTTGAAGAATTTACACAATTTCTTTCCATTTAATGTCTATCCCACTTGGCTAGAACACAGACTGAAAATTAAAAAGTCAATTCCCAGTTATTCACAATGCATACCAAGCATCATCCCTATTGAAACCAAGCCGGACCCAGTGGGGCTCCTGGGCACAAAAGCCTTTCTGTGTCACCTTCCCTGAGTTCCAAAGGGTAGGTTCAAACAGCTGCTAATCAGGGAAGGGAGAGGATGCAGACACAAGGGAGGAGCAGTCAAGAAACAATAGTGCTGCCTTTGGGCAGGGTCCTGGTTCTGCCTCAAGGGATACACATAATACCTTTGAGCTCCTCTGCTGAACTGAAACCCCCACCAAATGTAAGATGTTAACTACATGATGAAGCATGTTTCATTCCAGAGAAGGTCACAGTTTGCCCATCACCACCTGACACCAGATGACCTCTGGATTGAAGGAATGTGGGCCCTGCACGTACCCTGATCCTTATCAGCAACCCCGCCCCTGGACTATAAGACTCCTCACAGGCTCCCCCTGGTTGGGACACACAGTTTTGAGGGCATTAGCTTGCTGTGGCTCCCTTTGCCTAGCAAAGCAATAAAGCTATTCTTTTTTACTTCACCCAAAACTCTGTCTCCGAGATTTAATTTGGTGTCAGTGCTCAGAGGCTGGATTTGGCTTCACTGTTAGTTAATCAGTAAAACTTCCTCAGGTTTTTAACATAAATATTTTCATGTCTGTCATTTTTTACTGTTGTTTCACATTTAATTTTGTATTTTCAGCTGACTTCCTTAAGGATATTATGGGATTTTGTTGTTGCTGTTGCTATTTACTTTGGTCTATTTATTGTAGAATTTCCTGAAAATGCTACTCTAACTTCAAAATAAAAGTATGCAAGGGCTTCCCTGGTGGCGCAGTGGTTGAGAGTCCGCCTGCCGATGCAGGGGACACGGGTTCGTGCCCCGATCCCGTAAGATCCCACATGCCACGGAGCGGCTGGGCCCGCGAGCCATGGCCGCGGAGCCTGTGTGTCCGGAGCCTGTGCTCCGCAACGGGAGAGGCCACAGCAGTGAGAGGCCCGCGTACAGAAAAAAAAAAAAAAAAAAAAAAAAGTATGCAAGCCACTCCAGATCCAGGATAAACCTCTAAAGATTTCAAACAAATAGTGTCATATTCTTAAAATAAAAACAGAAATAAAAACATAAGCACAGGGACTTCTCTGGCCATCTAGTGGTTAAGACTCCGTGCTTCCACTGTAGTGGGCACGGGTTTGATCCCTGCTCGGGGAACTAAGATCCCACATGTCGCATGGTGCAGCCAAACAAAACAAAACAAAACCATAGGGTTTCCCTGGTGGCGCAGTGGTTGAGAGTCCACCTGCTGATGCAGGGGACACAGGTTCATGCCCCGGTCCAGGAAGATCCCACATGCCGCGGAGCGGCTGGGCCCGTGAACCATGGCCGCTGAGCCTGTGCGTCTGGAGCCTGTGCTCCGCAACGGGAGAGGCCACAACAGTGAGAGGCCCACGTACCGCAAAAAAAAAAAAAAAAAAAACCCTAAACCATAAGCACAAAACTTTAACTAATTTAGGAGGTGAGATCACACCATTCTCCAACATTCCAGAATGCTCCAGAATAACATGGGCCATTGGTAGAAGATGTAATTTATTTTTTCCAAAATGGAAATATTTTTACTGTTTTTGTTAACTATAAAAAACATTTGGGTTACAAAACATTCAACAACCACAAAAATAGTTTTTAAAAGGGACAGTTCTCCTATAATCCTGTCCTCCAGCAATAACATTAATAATTTGGTATATATCTTTCCTAACTTTAATGCACATATAAAGACATTTATTAAAAATATACGAATAGGATCATATACTCTGTTCAATTGTTTTCATTCAACTAATATGTTTCAGAATATTTCCATGAAGCATATTGTCCTTTGGTAATGGAAGTACAGCAGCTCATTGGGCAAATGCATCATGATTTAAACAACCCCCACTTACGGACATGAGGGTTGATGTCATGTTTTTGCTTTTATAAATAATGTTGCAATAAACATCTTTGTTGTGTGTGCACACACACATACATAAATGCACACACATATTTTTGTCTTAGGAGGAATTCTGGATCAAAGTAGAAATTCCATTTTATATTTTAAACATATTACCAGACTACCTTCCAGAAAATTATACCAATTTAAACTCCCACTAATTGTGTTACAACCTAGCACAAACTGATCATTTGTAATTATTTTTATCTGGTAAGTGAAAACTATTATTTTTATTTCAATTTCTTTAATAATTTATGAAGTTGGACATCTTTTAAAAATAATTTCTGCATATTTTTATTCTACTATGAGTTGCTCATTCATGTTCTTTGTTCACTTTTATTGGCTTATTTGTCTATTTCTTACTGATTTTCTGAGTTCTTATGAATCTTAGACCTTTTGGTTAGAAATACTGTAAATATTACTTCTAGTTTGTTTTTTGTTTGCATTTTCCAATTTGCTTTTTAACTTTTTGTGGTATATATTTCTACACAGAAATATTTAATTCTTAAATGGTCTTATCAATCAGTCTTTTAATTTATGAATTTTGGGTTTATATCATCTTTATAAAAGCTTTTTCCATGCCAAGATTTTAAAGATAATCTGCGATATTTTCTTCTAGCACTTTTGAGGTTTTATTTTTAATAGTATTTATACTTTGGCATAATATATAGGTCTGATTCCAACTCATTACATGAACAGCTGAATTGATAGCTAAATATATTTATTCTATTGCTAAATATATATTATGAGCAATAAAATCTGACTCACTCGGTTATCTGTTGACCTGTGATGACCCCATTAAAACTTCATTTGTTCTACTGACCAGTCCTGAAGAATATGTAGTATAAAACCAGTACTTTTACATAATCAATTTTCAACTGCTAGTGTTCTCATGTTTTATATAGTCTAGTTAAAGAACGAACTCTATATTGAAATCTATATATTCCTTGCTTAGGCAAACAATATGAAGGGGAAGAAAATATCAGTTCAGTTTTACAAAACCGAGTTTGGGTTATACCATGCATGTGTGCACACGTCTGTGCAGGCAGACACACACACACACACACACACCCCACACAAAAATGCCTACAGATTAAAACATACTTAAATTTCGAACTTACCTTCCAGACCAGGTCCAGGTATCTAAGTTTAGATAGTGCAAATCATTCATCCTAGTTTGCTAAAATAAAAGTGTATGAAATTGGTCAGTGTTTTACATATTTCATGGGCTAAAATTTTGGTTTTAAAATAAATTCAGATTAAAAATGGATTAACTCTATTTTACTTAACATCAGAAGTTTATATATTGGGAAACAATGCTAAGCATTAATAAAATTAGCATAGAGCTACCAAATTAATGTGTCAAGGGGGAAAGGAAAAAATGAGTTTAAACTAACAAGACTCAGATAATAAGAAATTAAACTTTTCTGATAAATCACTGAAGTGAAGGATTCTCCCCCATTAAAATATGATTTATAATCATCTGTGATTACTCATGTATGGTCCGTTTAGGGAATAGAAGATTTTAAAAAGTTATTATTGAATGGCATTTTAATCTCTAGACTATTTGAACGTTCAGCTATTCCACAAAATCAAAGGATCAATTTTTGTAAGAAGTATCAAAGATTAAAGACCATTTTCATAAAAAACACTAACCAAAACACGTCCGCCAAAGATATAGCCCTTATTTCCGAGAACTGCACACGTATGCGCGGCTCGTGGCTGCGGTGGAACACCACCCTGCAAGCAGAGATCAGAAAATGGAGAGCAAAGGCTTGAAACATCTATAATGAAGTCACATTCCTATGCTCAGTATGAGAAATACTTGACTGCTAAGTTACCATTACCTATGTAACTTAATTCAAAACCTTAATGCAAAAGTTCGTTCTCAATAGTAATAATTATAGACAAATACTACTCTTAAGGAATTACATTTATTCACCCTGATTTTTACTTTTTTTTTTACAATATTGACTGATTTATTATTTTTTTTAATTATTTTTTTTTTGGCTGTGTTGGGTCTTAGTTGCAGCATGCAGGATCTTTCATTGTGGCGCGCGGGCTCTCTAGTTGAGGCATGAGGGCTCAGTAGATGTGGTGTGAGGGCTTAGCTGCCCCACAGCAAACCAGGGATTGAACCCACGTCCCCTGCATTGGAAGGCAGATTCTTAACCACTGGACCACCAGGGAAGTCCCTGATCTTTACTTTTTAAAGTGTTTTTCTTAAATGCCTGACACTATTTGGCAAAATAAGACTTCACATAGGGACTTCCCTGGTGGCACAGTGGTTGGGAATCCGCCTGCCAGTGCAGGGGACATGGGTTCAAGCCCTGGTCCGGGAAGATCCCACATGCCGTGGAGCAACTGAGCCCATGCACCACAACTACTGAGCCCGGGCGCCTAGAGCCCGTGCTCCACAACAAGAGAAGCCACTGCAATTAGAAGACCACAGTGAGGAGCCCGTGCACTGCAACGAAGAGTAGCCCCCGCGCGCCCCATCTAGAGAAAACCCGCACACAGCAATGAAGACCCAACGCAGCCAAAATAAATAAATAAATAAATAAATGTATTAAAAAAAAGAAAAAAATTTTCACATAAATTTTAGCTTAAAATATAAATATTTAAAAACATTTTCTTTCTCTCCCTTGCCCATCCCACCCCTCTTTCCCTCCCTTTTCCTCTCTCTCCTCTCTCCCTCTCTCTCTCTCAGTCATACACACACACACACACACAGAGTTAATATTAATATGAGTGAGCAGTACACTGTGTGATGATCTCAGAGACTTGAAAAAAAATCAATCTGCCCCCCAAAACTCTTGATGCTTCAAATTCCACAATAAGAACTTCACTCTTGGCTTAAGCCAGTGTTTCTCTCTCACTAAAACTCTTCACATTAACTGATAATACTTCTTTATACTTTACTTTGAATAAATATAGCAGATCTTTTCTTCAGAGAAGTTTGGGGTTGGTGGGAAAAGAGAGGGTATAATGGGTAGATTAATGAATAAGATTTGAAGGAAGAATTTTCTGCATAATTTCCATGTGTTCATGGTGGGTACTTTTGTGTATGTATTTAATTCCAAGTTCTGAAAGAACCCAACATTTTCAGCTCATTGGCTAACGAATGTGGGCACAGGAAATTTAAGCACTACATCCAATATCATAACCTCCTAGACTTTTTTACTTGAATAATTATGAGGTCAACAGGGTAAGAAATAATTCAGATATTACCTATATAACACTTAAATAAATGAGAGAGAACCATTTGTGTTGCAGTTCCCAACACTTCCAACAAAACAAAAGTTTTATTGTCCCATCCCTGATCTGAAACTCTGGAAAAATTCTTCTACTATATACACATTCATTATGAAATAAATATTGACTTTCTCCTTTTTTATTTTTTATTTTTTTAATTTTTTTATTATTATTATTATTTTTTTTGCGGTATGCGGGCCTCTCACTGTTGTGGCCTCCCCCGTTGCGGAGCACAGGCTCCGGATGCACAGGCTCCGGACGCGCAGGCTCAGCGGCCATGGCTCACGGGCCCAGCCGCTCCGCGGCATATGGGATCCTCCCAGACCGGGGCACGAACCTGTATCCCCTGCATCGGCAGGCGGACTCTCAACCACTTGCGCCACCAGGGAGGCCCTCTCCTTTTTTATTTATGAAATACATTTAATATCCAACCAAAGCTTCTGAATAAACTGAGTTCATACCAGTCCAAACAAAAACAAAGTAATGGCATTTGCATTAGCCTGTGTGGCTAACTGCGTAAATAATGCACAATGCTTATTAGGTCGTTTGAAATACTGAAAATAACCCAAAGACCACTATTATATTCTACTGTTCTCATAGGGTTAAAAGTCCCATGTAGGAAAACACTTTCAACTTTCCATTTAACAGATGACAATATACGGCTTATCTAAAAGTACACAGTTCTTTCAACCAGTTTCTTCAACTTCAACAGCAATAACTCTTACACTCTACCATGTTACCTTTCCTTTTGCTGCAGATATTTAGGAACAATTAATTAATTTAGGAATGTCTCTAAAAAATAAAGGGAACAAATTCTAGCTGCAACCACATCAGAAAAACCTTCAGATATAATATAAACAATGTAAGAACTTATTTGAAGAAATAATCAGAGAAATCACAGTGAAAATACTGTTAAACACTAACTGAAAGAGTGTCAGTGCCTGTTAGGCTGTTGGTGCAGAACGGGGGAAGGGGTACGGATTAAGGTAAGGAGAGAGAGAAGGAGTCACAACAGAAAGACCTGAAGTCCAAAGAACTAATTATAAGCTACCTCAGTTCACTTATCCCAAGGAGCACATTCTAAAAATATGCCTGCAGTAACTCCAGACTCTTGCTTATTCTCTAAGGGAGCAGAGCGTTAAGAGGCCTGAAAGAGATCCAGGATGAGTTTCAGTAGATCCAGTCTCAATAATATTTCTCTCCACCTGCTTGCTGATACGAAATTATTTTAACAGAGATAAGATGCTTTTATTTCATTAATACACAAATCTTAAATTAAAATGCCGACTGCAGGAAAATTCAATCAACAAATATGATCGACTGATAGTTGATCAGTTCCAAAATTAGAAGAGAACAGAAGAGCACTGAAAACCTGAAAGGCACTGCTTGGAAAAAGAGGATGCTGAGAAGGGTCAAGCCTTGTAACACTTGCTATTTTGCACAGAACCTCCCTCACTACCATCTACAGAGGCTGAACTGCAAGGAAATTTAGTCATACATGCATGTTAGTGGACAGAAATTTGGTTTTGCCTGTTCAGCATTCTATTCTGCACAGTTCTGGTGAGCTGACCAATCACAATACCTTGCTCCCCTAGGGACAGACCTGAGACTCAGACCTGGCCAATCATCCCCTTGGCAGCAGGGACTGATATAGAGTAGGAACATGCCTAAGTAGAGCCAGAGTCCTTTTCTAGGACAAAGACATAGACATTGACAGAATACAGCACCAATAGAAAGATCTGCTGGTGTAGCCAGGGCCATAATCCCTTCTAAATGAGCTGGACAGTCTGCAGTAGACAGAATGAAGCTAGCACACAGAGAAGCAGGGAGAAGCCGACAGATAGATGCAAATATTGTGATGGTGTTGGATAACTGGCTCCAGTTCCTAAGGTCCTGGTCCCTGTAGCTCTTCCACTGTGTGAGCCACTTCAAAATATACTTCCCAGCTATGTGAGAATTCTTTAATGGCTTAAACTAATGTGAATTTGTGTTTGCTCACTAGCAGATGAAAGAGTATTAAGATTTCAAGGGTTTATGAAACATGGGCTTTTTAAAATCATGGACTTTGTTACGAAAGGACATTTTAAAAGAGACTTCATTAAATCAGGGCATTACACTTGTGGGTAAAGAATGATGATGGCACCTCTTTAGATTTTTCTAGAAAACCTTAGCTAGCCTGGAGAAAAATTTGTGATGAAAAAAAGTACTAATAACAGTTCTCATAAGAGAACCCCTTTGTATATGATAACGAACTCAATTACTAAAATCCAATAACTCAGTAAAAGAAATAGATTTTAAAAGTATTAATGAGTATACAAACATAAAGGTAACTTTTTACAATACTTACTTTAATTTCTGGTTGAAGCCAACTCTGTGTCTTTGTGTCAAATACGTGAACATCGTTATGCCATCCCCAGAATATCTGCTCTTCCTAAAAAAGAAATTTAAAAAATATTTTTAAAAGATTTTATAATTTTTAGATTAGTATTATAGTTTCACTGAATATTTACTGGTGAAATAATAGGTACTTTTACAGAAATAGAGTTAAGTGTGACCATAGTCATAAAGCTAATACATACACCAGGGTAACTACAGTCATAAAGCTAACGCATGCACCAATGTAACCACAGTCGTAAAGCTAAAGCATATACCAGTGGCTCACAAAGTGTGGTCCCTAGGCCACAGCAGCATCACCTGGCAACTTTCCTTCTCGTAGTATTGCTGCATGATTCATAACTTTGCTTGTTGACAATCTTCCACTTCTCTCAAAGGAATATCTCTTTTAAAATTGCAGAGAACAGAATGATATTTACATTTGGAAATCTCTTTTCCTAAAGTACAGGTTCAGAATTCCTAATCATTGCTGTTAGAAACTTTAGGGAACAATGGTTCCTTTTTCCAAAAAGTTCCAATCAATTCTACTTAACCAAGCACCTTGTTCTTATGCATCAAACTTATGCTCACTCTCTTGTCTTCTAGGAAGACGAAACTATCGGCAAGGCAAAGATTTAGCAGTTAGACTGTATTTAGCATCTTCTGCATTGCTGAAATCCTCTACCACTATTCTAGCTTACCTCTGTACCAGTTTTATGTTATATGTCAGGAATATATCATTCATTTTTGTCAGGACTTGTCAAACAAGTCAAATAAACTAAATAATTTACTTAGTTTAGAATCTAAATGAAAAAATCTACCTGTACACCATAAACTTTAGGACATGATCATTAGCCTAACTGTACTAGAGGAGAAAAAAATGAGAGATTTCACTGATGAGTAGACATAATTAATGGGAAGTTATATTACTAAAAATTATCAGTAATACTGTAAGTAGCCAAACTTTAAAGATATTTCATTTTAAAAACTCAAAAAACATGTAAACCATTTTAACACTTAAAAACCATTCAGTTTTATTAATTAGCATGCATTAACTTCACACATAGTCTAAATAAAAACTATGGAGAATTTTTAGATACCCATATACAAAGAGATATACATGAAATGTACATATACCTTTACATTAATAATGTACAATAATAATACACGCTAGTAGAAGGTAAAACTGAAGAGTTACTGTGTATCTTGGTGGTGATATCAATGGTTTTTAAAGTTATCTTTTAAAAGATTTCATTTTTATAAGTCATGAGTTCTTTCATTAATAATAGTTTATTCTCTAACCAGTAAGAACAAACAGAAAAAGTAATATGACTACCAACTTACTCACTCTCATACAGAAGCCAGACAGAGCTATGAATAGTTCTGGTGGACGTACCTAAAAGGAGGTGTATGTCAGCAATAGCCACTGCGGTTACCTATGAACAAAGTTTTTCCAAGTTGTGCTAAAGCCACTAGTTTTCTAACAGAAGCAACTATAAGTGATTAATGGCATCAGAAAAGACATTACTCTGCCAGTAGCCATGAAGGCTGATATAATTAGGTGAGAGAACCTTCTGCAACTCAACCCAAATTCAAAAGAGAGAAAATACAATTTTTTTCATAATATCAATTACAGCAAATTAAAATGAGAAAAGCTGGGTTCATTATTTCTGAAGACTGTAACGTGACACTAACTTATAGGAAAATGTAAACAGGAATTTCTCTCTTACCCAAGACGCATCATGAACATCAAAACAATCTTGGAGTTCATTGTGTCTCCTACACCCATAGCCACCAAAATATATTAATCTGAAAAACAAAACAAAGGACACACTTTAGGAGTTCTACTTTCAGTCTGTTCACAGAAAGTTGGAAGACATCATTTCCCTCACAACCTAAACAAGCCATATAAACTACAAAACCATAGTTTAAAAAAAAATCAAAGAGCTATGGGAACAAAGAGACCTAAATGAACTAATTCCAGAAAGTGATGAGCTCGCAGTAGGAGAGAAGAGGCCCATGGCTGCTTTCATCCCTGATGTAACAGCAGGAGGAGAAAGAATCCAGAGCAGATTGGGTTTGTAAAAGAAGCCACCCAAAATTTTAACAGTCACATGTAGGCTGGCATAGCAAATTAGAATCTTAAGAAACTCAGCCAGAGAGGGAGCCTGAACCTACTCAACAACTTTTTCACATAGTCTTCAGGGAGGGCTTAGGGTCAGTCACCAACAGCTGGAAGCAGAGAAGAGCTGAGCAACTCTCCTTGAGGCAATCTGAGCTATCAACTCTGAAGTTTGGGATCTGGGCAGGAGATCTGACAGAAACACCTCAGAGGCATGCTAAGCCATTATAGCATACAGGGTGGCTGCCCTCAAAAGACCAGGGTGGGAGGGGCAATGCTGAAAGAGATCTCTCAAGGTACAGAAAGTATAAAGTGGGATTGGAGAGCAAAGAAAACTCCCTAGCAACACAAGTAGGCTATGAAACAAGGAGAGATCTCCCACAGTTCTGAGAAGTAGGTACTCAGCTGTGAAGCACTGTTCAAAATCTCTAGACAATCTCTAGTGCTCAAACATGGGGCTGTAGCAAAGGTAAGTCTTGGTCCTGCATCAGAACTTTTGAAGCCAGTGGTTAAACTGAATCAAACTAAAGCTTCAACAAAGCCCAAACACAGATCAACTATAGATTAGACTGACTTAAATCCCACTCTAGCAACCTGAAAAAGGAAAAAAGGGCATGTCCTTTTCTGGAAAGAAATATTGTTTATTTCCAACTTTATTGTTCTTTTGTACAGAATGTCTGTCAAATGATGAAGAAATTACAAGGTATAAGAAAAGGAAAAAGGGCTTCCCTGGTGGCGCAGTGGTTGGGAATCTGCCTGCCAATGCAGGGGCAGGGGACGCGGGTTTGAGCCCTGGTCTGCAAGGATCCCACATGCCACAGAGCAACTAAGCCCATGTGCCACAACTGCTTAGCCTGTGCTCTGGAGCCCATGAGCCACACCTACTGAGCCCATGCGCCACAACTATTGAAGTCCACGCGCCTGGAGCCCGTGCTCCACAACAAGAGAGGCCACTGCAATGAGAGGCCTGCGCACCGCAACGAAGAGCAGCCCCCGCTCACTGCAACTAGAGAAAGCCCGCGGGCAGCAGGGGAGACCCAACGCAGCCATAAACAAACAAACAAACAAACAAACAAATAAATAAATCTATTAAAAAAAAAAGAAAAGGAAAAAAAAGTGACCCATGATCAAGAGAGGAAAGAGTCAATATAAGCTGACTCCAAGGTGGCCCAGATATTAGAATTATTAGACATGGCCTTTAAAATAACTATGGTAGAAATAGTAACAGACCAGTTTGTAAAAGGTGGACAATGTGCAGGAAGAACTAGGTAATTTTGGCAGAGACATGGAACCATGAAAAAGAATGAAATGAAAATGCAAAAAATTGGAAAATAAGATGTCAGAAATAAAGAAATTCATTAGATAGTCATAACAGGAAACTGGACATAGCAATGGAAAAGATCAGTGAACTTGAAGATAAGTCAATTGGTACAAAAAAGTATCCAAATTAAAACAAAGAGAATGAAAGAGTGGGGGGCGGGGAAGAGAGCCCAAGCTCTGTATAACAATATCATATGATCTAATGTGCATGTAATAGGAGTCCCAGAAGGAAAAGAGACAAATAAATGGGTAGAAGAATATTTGTTAATTAAAAAGAACTTCCTAAAACTGATGAAAGATATACATCCACCAACCCCAGAAGCTCAGCACACTCCAAGCTGGATAAATACAAATGAGTGAATTTCTCACCAGAAAAATGGAGGCCAAAAGGCAATGTAATAAAGTCATTAAAGTGCTGAAAGAAAGAAAAAAATCTGTCAACCCAATGAGTGAAAAAAATCACAAGGGAAATTAGAAATTACCTTGAAATGACTGAAAATGCAAACAGAATAAAACAAAACTTATGGAATACTGTGAAGGTGGTGTTCAGAGGGAATCTTATAGCTATAAATGCCCACAAATTTAAAAAGAAAGATCTCATATCAATAATATAACTGTACACATCAAGGAACTAGAAAGAGAAGCAAACTAAACCCATAGATAACAGAAGGAAATAATAAAATTTAAAGGGGAAATAAGCAAAATGGTGAATAGAAAAACAATAGAGAGAAACAACAAAACCAAAAGTTGGGTCTTTGAAAATATCAACAAAATTTACAAATCTTTAGCTAGGTTGACTAAAAAAACAGTAGAGAAAACTCAAATTACTAAAATTAGGAGTGACAGAGGGGACACTGAAACTAGAGACTAGTTTCAACTAGAGAAAGCCTTCACACAGCAACGAAGACCCAACACAGCCAAAAATAAGACAGAAATAAATAAAAAGTATCATAAGAGAATACCACAAAACTGCACACCAACAGACTGTATAAACTAGATGAAATAGAAAAATTCCTGGAAAGACACACACTTCCAAAAGGGGCTCATGAAGAAATAAAAAATCTGAATAAACATATAATAAGTAAAGAGACTGAATCAGTAATCCAAAAACCTCCCAACAAAGAAAACCCCAGGACCAGATGGCTTCAGTGGTGAATTCTATCAAATATTTCAAGAAGAATTAATACCAACCCTTCTCAAACATTTAAAAATACTGAGAAGGAGGGAACACTTCCTAACTCATTCAATGAGACCAGCATTATCCTGAAACTGAAGCCAGACAAAAACACAACAAGAAAACTACATGTATCTGATAAGGGTTTACTATCCAGAATATGTAAAGAATTCCTACAACTTAATAACAAAAAGATAAAACAATCCAATTTTTAAAAAATGGGCAAAGGACTAGAATAGACATTTCTCCAAAGAAGATATACAAATGGCCAATAAGCACAGGAAAAGATGGTCAACATCATTAGTCACTGGGGAAATACAAATCAAAAACACAATGGATACCACTTCACACCCATTACAATGGCAATTTTAAAACAAACAAACAAATAAACAAACAAAAAACAAAAGAAAATAGCACGAGTTGGTGAGAATGTAGAAAATTGGAACCTTTAAAGTAGAAATATAACATGGCATTGTTACTGTGGAAAACAGTTTGGTTCTCCTCAAAATGTTGAACATAGGGGCTTCCCTGGTGGCGCAGTGGTTAAGAATCCGCCTGCCAATGCAGGGGACACGGGTTCGAGCCCTGGTCCAGGAAGATCCCACATGCTGCAGAGTAATTAAGCCCGTGCGCCACAACTACTGAGCCTGCGCTTTAGAGCTCATGAGCCACAACTACTGAAGCCCAAGCACCTAGAGCCTGTGCTCCACAACAAGAGAAGCCACCACAACTAGAACCCCGCGCACCACAATGAAGAGTAGCCCCTGCTCGCCACAACTAGAGAAAGCCCACACGCAGCAACGAAGACCCAACACAGCCAAAAATAAATAAATAATTAATTAATTAAATTAAATTAAAAAAAAATGTTGACCATAGAATTACCATATGACCCACCTAAAAGAATTAGAAAAAGAAGAACAAACAAGGCCCAAAGTCAGCAGAAGGAAAGAAATAACAAAGATCAGAGAAGAAATAAATAAAATAGAGATTTAAAAAACTAATAGAAAAGATCAATGAACATAAGAGCTGGTTCTTTGTAAAGATACACAAAATTGAAAAATTTTTAGTCAGACTAATCAATAAAGAAAGAGAGAAGACCTAAATAAATAAAATCAGAAATAAAAGAGAAGTTACAACCAATACCACAGAAATACAAATCATAAGAGATTACTATGAACAATTATAAGCCAAAAAAATGAACAACCTAGAACTGGATAAACTCCTAGAAACATACAAAATCCCAAGACTGAATGAGTAAGAAATAGAAAATCTGAACAGACTGACTACTAGCAATAAAATTGATCAGTAATCAAAAAAACTCCCAGGGCTTCCCTGGTGGCACAGTGTTTAAGAATCTGCCTGCCAATGCGGGGACACGGGTTCGAGCCCTGGTCCAGGAAGATCCCACATGCCGCAGAGCAACTAAGCCCGTGCGCCACAACTACTGAGCCTGCGCGTCTGGAGTTTGTGCTCCACAAGAGAGGCCACGACAGTGAGAGGCTCGCGCACCACAATGAAGAGTGGCCCCCGCTCACTGCAACTAGAGAAAGCCCTCGCATAGAAACGAAGACCCAACACAGCCATAAATAAATAAATAAATAAATAAATCTCCCAAAAAACAAAAGTCCAGGACCAGATGGCTTCACAAATGAATTCTATCATACCTTCAAAGAAGATTTAACACCTATCCTTCTCAAACTATTCCAAAAAAACTGAAGAGGAGAGAAAACTTCCAAACCCATTCTACAAGGCCAGCATTACCTTGATACCAAAATCATAAAAAGACACTACAAAAAAAGAAACATACAGGCTAATATCCCTGGCGAATATAGATACACAAATCTTCAACAAAACACTAGCAAACTGAATTCAACAATATGTTAAAAGGATCATACACAATGATCAAGTGGGATTTATCCCAGGAATGCAAGGATGGAATGCAAGGATGGTTCAGTATCCATAAATCAATCAACATGACAGACCACATTAACAAAATGAAGGATAAAAATCACGCAATCAACTCAATAGCTACAGAAAAAGCATTTGACAAAATCCAACATCGATTCATGATAAAAACTCTCAACAAAGTGGGTAGAGAAGGAACATACATCAACACAATAAAGGCCATTTTTGACAAACCCACAGCTAACATCATAGTCAATGGTGAAAAGCTGAAAGCATTTCCTCTAAGATCAGGAACAATACAAGGATGCCCCCTTTTTTACTTAATATAATATTGGAAATCCTAGCCCCAGCAATCAGAGAAGAAAAAGAAATAAAAAGCATCCAAATTGGAAGGGAAGGAATAAAACTGTCACTATTTGCAGATGACATGATTCTATATATAGAATACTCTAAAGAGTCCACCAAAAAACTATAGATAAATGAATTCAATAAAGTTACAGGACACAAAATTAATAGACATAAATCTATTGCATTTCTATACACTAATAATGAACTATCAGAGACAGAAATCAATAATTCCATTTACAATTGCATCAAGACGAATAAAATACCTAGGAATAAATTTAACCAAAAAGGTGAAAGACCTGTACTCTGAAAACTATAAGGCACTGATGAAAGAAATTGAAGGTGACATGAATAAGTGGAAAGATATTTCATGTTCATGGATTGGAAGAATTAATATTGTTAAAATGTCCATACTACCCAAAGCAATCTACAGATTCAATGCAATCCTTATCAAAATACTGATGGCATTTTTTTCACAGAGCTAGAACAAATAATCCTGAACCACAAAAGACTCCAAATAGTCAAAATAATCTTGAGAAAGAAGAACAAAGCTAAATGTATCATGGTCCCTGGTTTCAAACTATACTACAAAGCTACAGTAATAAAAACAGTAAGGTTCTGGTACAAAAATAGACACATAGATCAATGAAACAGAATAGAGAGCCCAGAAGTATACCCATGCACGTATGCTCAGTTAATCTACAACATAAGAATATACAATGGAGAAAAGACAGTCTCTTCAGTAAGTGGTGTTGGGAAAACTTACAGCTACTTATAAAAGAATGAAACTAGACCATTTTCTCACACTATATACAAAAATAAACTCAAAATGCATTAAAGACTTAAGCATAAGACTTGATACTATAAAAACTCTAGAAGAAAACTTAGGCAGTACACTCTTTGAAATCAGCCTTAGCAATATTTTTTAACTCAGTATCAACTCATAATATTTTAACTCAGTATCAGTTAAAAAAAAAACCCAGTTAAAAAATGGGGAAAAGACCTGAATAGACATTTCTCCAAAGAACACATACAGATGTCCAACAGGCACATGAAAAGATGCTCAGTATCACTAATCATCAGGGAAATGCAAACCCAAACCACAATGAGATGTCACCTTATACCTGTCAGAATGGCTATTATCAAAAGGACAAGATGGGCTTCCCTGGTGGCGCAGTGGTTGAGAGTCCACCTGGCGATGCAGGGGACACGGGTTCGTGCCCTGGTCTGGGAAGATCCCACATGCCACGGAGTGGCTAGGACCGTGAGCCATGGCCGCTGAGCCTGCATGTCCAGAGCCTGTGCTCCACAACGGGAGAGGCCACAACAGTGAGAGGCCCACGTACCGCAAAAAAAAAAAAAAAAAAAAAAAAAGGACAAGAAATAACAAGTGTTGGCACAGATGTAGAGAAAAGGAAACCTTCATGCATTGTTGGTGGGAATGTAAATTGATACAACCACTATAGAAAACAGTATGGAGGTTCCTCAAAAAATTAAAAAGAGATCTACCATACCATCCAGCAATGCCACTCCTATTTAACCAAATAAAATGAAAACACTTATTCAAAAAGATATATAGGCTTCCCTGGTGGGGCAGTGGTTGAGAGTCCGCCTGCCGATGCAGGGGACGCGGGTTTGTGCCCCGGTCCGGGGAGATCCCACATGCCATGGAGTGGCTGGGCCCGTGAGCCATGGCCGCTGAGCCTGCGCGTCCGGAGCCTGTGTTCCACAACGGGAGAGGCCACAACGGTGAGAGGCCCGCGTACCGCAAAAAACAACAACAAAAAAACCCCCAAAAGATATATACACCGCAATGTTCATTGCAGCATTATTTACAATAGCCAAGATATGGAAGCAACCTGTGTCCATCAACAGATGAATGGATAAAGAAGATGTGGTGTGTATGTATGTACATACACACACACACACACATACATACACAATGAAATATTACTCAGCCATAAAAAAGAATGAAATTTTGCCATTTGTGACAACACGGATGGACTCAGAGGATATTATGCTAAGTGAAATAAATCAGAGAAAAACAAATACTGCATGTTTACACTTATGTGTAGAATGTAAAAATCAAAACAAAGAATAAATATGAAAAAACAGATACAGAGAACGAACTAGTGGTTGCTAGAGGGGAAGGGTGGGGGATGGGTGAAATAGTGAAGGGATGAAGAGGTACAAACCACCAGTTATAAAATTTAAAAACTAGGGCCTCCCTGGTGGCGCAGTGGTTGAGAGTCCGCCTGCCGATGCAGGGGATACGGGTTCGTGCCCCGGTCTGGGAGGATCCCATATGCCGCGGAGCGGCTGGGCCCGTGAGCCATGGCCGCTGGGCCTGCGCATCCGGAGCCTGTGCTCCGCAACGGGAGAGGCCACAACAGTGAGAGGCCCACATACCGCAAAAAGAAAAAAAAAAAAAAAAAAAAATTTAAAAACTAGGGCTTCCCTGGTGACACAGCGGTTGAGAGTCCGCCTGCCGATGCAGGGGACATGGGTTCGTGCCCCGGTCTGGGAAGATCCCACATGCCTTGGAGTGGCTGAGCCTGTGAGCCATGGCCACTGAGCCTGCGCATCCAGAGCCTGTGCTCCGCAAGAGGCCACAACAGTGAGAGGCTCGTGTATGCAAAAAAAAAAAAAAAATTAAAAAACTAAATAATAAAAGATAAACTGGGATTCATATCTCATACCATTCACAGGTTTTTACTGGTTCTTTTTTTTTTGGCTGTGCCACACGGCTTGCAGGATCTTAGTTCCCCGACCAGGGATCAAACCCATGCCCTCAGCAGTGAAAGTGTGGAGTCCTAACCACTGGACCTCCAGGGAATCCCTCCCAGGTTTTTAAAAATAACAGAAGTACTAGAGGAAAATATGTGATAATTAGTTTATAATCTTGGAGTGGAAAAAACTTTTGCAACTGACTCAAAGTCAAGAACCCAGAAAAGAAATTATTGATAAATTTACCTAAATAACAGCTTTAAGAAGCTGTTTAATACATGCAAAACACACTTTATGCAAAGTCAAAAGACAAATGACAACCTGGAAAAAATATTTTCATATGTCACAGTCAAACCCTAATCTCTTTATACATAAATAACTCCTAGAAATCAAGATTATAAATTCCAACAATCAAATAAAAAATAATTAGCAAAGGATTTATTTTTCAGTTCAGAGAAAAAGAAATAAAAATTGCTTTAAATATATGAAAATTAAAATAAGACTGAGGCATCACATCTCACCTATCAGTTTGGCCAAAAACATCTAAGTTTGCCTGCAAATTCTTGGCAAGGCAGTGAACAAAGAGGCACTCCATTACTGACAACACAAAACAGCACAACTTTACTGGAGGAAAAGTTGGCAAAATCCAATGTTATGGATTGAATTGTCCCCCACAAAATTCATATATAGAAGTCCTAATCCCCTGTATTTAGAATGTGACATTATTGGCTACTCAAAGCAGAGTACTAATGGTTATCAATTTGTAGGGTCAGAGAAAGCAACAACAGCATAATCAGAGTTGGTTTCTCTTTAAATCTGATTAATCCACAATTCAAAGGTTTAAGATTTTCCTTTCCAAATTCTCATATTCTAGAGAGTATTTTGATCCATGTACCTTTTCATGACCAAGATAATCTTATTCCTTACCCTCTGGAATTCTGATATGCTTTTTGAGAATTATAAAATATTTTGTCAAATTTTAATGTCTGCCTTTTGTATTCAAAATATAAATGTGTATTATTTAAACTGATTGTTTTTTAAAACTTAACACCCTCCATCTTAATTATTATAAGTGCCCCCTGCAGTTTAAAAAGAGATTTTTTAAAATAAACTGAATATTGGGCTTCCCTGGTGGCTCAGTGGTTGAGAGTCCACCTGCCGATGCAGGGGACACGGGTTCGTGCCCCAGTCCGGGAAGATCCCACATGCTGCGGAGCGGCTGGGCCCATGAGCCATGGCCGCTGAGCCTGCGCGTCCGAAGCCTGTGCTCCGCAACGGGAGAGGCCACAACAGTGAGAGGCCCGCATACCGCAAAAAAAAAAATAAAAATAAAAACAAAACAAAATAAAATAAACTGAATATTGAATAAAGCAGAGTAGGAATTATTGCAATTAAGAAGGTAAAACAATTATATTTTCTAGAAATAAAAACATAAGAATAATAAAAAAAGAATGTGACCTTATTTAGAGACAGGGTCCTTATAGAGGCAATCAAGTTAAAATGAAGTCATAAGGGTAGGTCCTAATCCAATATGACTGGTATTCTTACAAAAAGGGAAAATTTGGAGACAGACAAGCACACAGAGAGAATGCTATGTGACTATGAAGGCAGAGATCAGAGTGTTGCTTCAACACACCAAAGGTTGCCAACAAATGACCAGAAGCTGCGGACAGGAATAAAACAGATTCTTTCTCAAAACCCAGAGAACGAACCAACCCTGCTGACACCTTGATCTCAGACTTCTAGCCTCCAGAACTATGAGACGATACATTTCTGTTGTTTAAATTATTCAGTTTATAGAACTCTGTTACAGCAACCCTAGCAAAACAAACATTTATCACAATTATAAATGTATTACCCTTTGACCAGAAATCAAATTCTGGAATTTTATCCAACAAATAGGTCTGCAAACATATGTATATATACACAAAGATATTCATTTAATCTAAGTGTTGCACCATCTATATGGGAAAGGTTAAATAAACTTGGTATATCCACACAGGAGACTACTATGCAGCTGTAAAAACAAAAACAAAATCAAGATTTCTAACTAGAGATACAGAAAGATGAAAGTTCCCCATGGTATACTGTTGACTAAAAGAAGTCCAGTGGTTAAGACACTGCACTTCCAATGCAGGGGGTACGGGTTCGATCCCTGGTCGGGGAACTACAATTCCCATATGCCATGTGGCATGGCCCCCTCAAAAAAACAAAGGAAGCAGCAGGGTGCAGAATAGTGTACAGAGTACACCGATATTTGTTTAAGGAGGAGGAAGAGAAGAGCACGTACCTATGTATTTGCTTCTATCTGCATAAAGTCACAGGGATCACAGTTGTTCCCAAACTTGACTGCACTTGGAATCACCTGAGGAGCTTAAAAAAATCATACCCCCAGTGCCTGTAATTTGATTAGTTCTGCGGTATCACCTGGGCTTCAGAGCTTTTAAAAGATCCCCAGATTGGGCTTCCCTGGTGGCACAGTGGTTGAAAGTCTGCCTGCCGATGCAGGGGACACGGGGTCGTGCCCTGGTCCGGGAGGATCCCACGTGCCGCGGAGCGGCTGGGCCCGTGAGCCATGGCTGCTGAGCCTGCGCATCCGGAGCCTGTGCTCCACAACGGGAGAGGTCACAACAGTGAGAGGCCCATGTACCGCAAAAAAAAACCAAAAAAAAAAAAATCCCCAGATTATTTCTATGGCAGACAAGTTTGAGAACCACTGCTATAAAAATACAAAAGATATTAATAAAAGTAGCTAATTGTGCATGTGGAGGGTGGGAACAGGATGGATGAGGACAGGAGTGGGAGCCAGACTTTTCATTGTATCCTTTTTAATATGGTTTTGATTTCTGAACCATGTAACTGTATTAACGATTCAGAAAATTAATAAAGTAACGAATTTTTAAAAACCAAATAGCTGCTTCCACCATGTTTATTCTTATGACCTGGCTCTTATCCAGGGTTCAAAACTGCCTTTAACGTCAGTGTCAAAACAAGTTTGTAAGTATCTTGAAAAAAATTTCAGACTTTCAAGTTTTCTCTATTTTGGTCACAAGCTGTAATCCTTACTTGAGTGCGGTTAATGAGATCGTCTTGCTGCATTACCTGTCTTTATATACCCAGCAGGAAAGTTTATCACGTGGTGTGGGTGGTTGACCTTCAAAGTTGGTGATTTTTTCCCAAACATAGGTTCCATCTCTTGTTCGCAAATTAACAAAATAAAGCTTTTAAAAGAGGAGAACACCATTAGCAGACAGGACATTGGAAAATTAAACATATGTCACAGGGATATGTGATCCAAAATTAATAATATTACTTCTTCATTTTTAAAAGGTAAAAATTTGAATTGTAGAGTTAATGAAAATGGGACTATGTTTTAGAAGCAAAAATGATAATATGAAAAATACTGAAATGGATCTTTTCTCATCATGCTCTTGCCCTATGAATATCAACTAAGTACATAGTTAATTCTGAAGCAGAAAGACATGGCAGAAGAGAGGAGCACAATGCTGCATTTTCACCCTATCTTTAAAACCTTATCATCATAAGCTCAAGCTTTTCTACATGTCTTCTTTGTAAAATACATTCGTAAACTTGTGAGATGAAGTGACACATTAAACATTACATTTTTCTGCGCTCCTGAATTGAAAAAAGAAATTACTCGATTGCTGTATCCTTTGTCATCATATCCTCCAAAAACGTATAGCTTTCCATTAATGCAAGCACCGCAACTTCCTGACATGGAGGTAGGGAGTTCTCCTTCCATGAGGTGCATCGTCCTGCAGCAAGAATAACGTGGAATTCCGTAACTTTCCAGAAAAGCAAATTAAAATTCCCTTTGAACTCCATGAGTACTTTTTCAATGAAAACTGTCACTGACAATTACAATTAAGATGTAATGGTAGCCAATACTGTAAAAACTGTAAGAAGATCCATGGTAAAGATTTTTCAACCTACTGGGTAAAAAAAAGTTACAAAATCTTCACATGTCCCCAGAATTGGGAATTAGTTAGTAGAACAAAGCAAAGTCTTCAGAAACAGCCTTAGTCTTGAGAGGAATAGTAGAGGACAAAGAATGGAGAGAGGAAGCGAGTTGGGGAAAGAAACAGCCAGAGAGAATAAAGCGTTGAAAGAAAAGGAAAGGGAGACAATACAATGTTGCAGCATGTTCTAAGTATGGTCTCAGACTCCCTGTGGGCTATGAAAGCAGTTATAACAGATATTAAGACTGGACATTCTGCAATTTAAAGTTACTTACCACAACCCACTATCAATCTCATAGGTCCAAATCTCATCATTAGGCAAATATACTTCATTGTCTTCAATAGACTAAAAACACAGAATACATAAAATTATGTTTATTAATTACAAAGTAACAACTAAATAGTTCCTCAGGATGGGAAAACTGCAATGGAAATAGTACAAAACACAAAACCATAAACAGCCTCAAAGATGACTTTTTCAACAGAAATAAAGATAGATCAAAAGAGAAGGGGAAGAGAGACATTTTCTAAGAGAAAGTGGGCAAACAATAAGGGTTAGAATACAAAATAGCAAGTACGTGAGTCTCTAGAAAAGACTCAGGGTAGTTAAACCTTACAAGGAATTTCAAGTAAGAGAAAATAGCAAAACAATAACATTACAGCAGAATACTGAAGAATGTGAAGCCAGGAAGAAAAGGAGTATCAAAAAAGGGCAATATATTTTGGGTGAAGGGAAGGAGTTAAGAAAGGAAACTTAAAGTATAATTAAGAGCACTGTATCATATACCTTGATTCACTAAACATATTTTTTGAGTGCCTACTATGTGCAAGCATAGTGTTAGATATTCATTAAATATAGAATCTAAGGATCAAGATAAATTTAGCTAGTCAAAATGACAACTCAGAATCTGAATAATCTCTAAAGAAGCCGATAACATAAACAGAAGAGTACATTCTGATATTTAGGATGAAAAGAAAAATTAGAATAATAATTTTCTTTATGTTAAGTTTAAAAACTTAGGGGTTAAAACAAATCCTTACATAAATCTATCATGAGTACTTAGAATCTATAAAATAACTCAAAAATAGCTAGTTGTAAAAGATGTCAGTTTAAGAATTTCTAAGACTATATGATGCATAAATTATTAACATGCTAAGCAGAGTTAGCTAATTTTCTCATTGCTATGTTAGTTAAAATTTTAAAATAGTATCTTGGCTACCAGGTCTGTCTATGCCTCTGTCTCTCTCTCTCACACACACTCTCTGTCTCACACGCACACTCTCTCCCACACACACACAGAAGAAAACCATTTTATTAATTCCAAGGAAACTTCCACTCATGTCTGACTGAGGAAACCATATTACATGGCTAAGTAAATAACTGTTAAGAAAGGGAGATTATAATTGCTTGATTCTAAAGTTTAATGGCATCAGGCTCTAGTAGTCTCACGTGTACACAATTACAACAGAAATAGTATGAAAATGGATTCTGTTACTATTCTGCTTAAGTCCCTTCAGTGCTTCCCTGTTGCTCTCAGGATAGTCTAAAATCCTTATGATTCTGTGCTATATGGTACCTGCTATCCCTCCAAAGTTCTTCTTGCCTTTAGTCATTATGCTCCAGTCTTCTTTCAGTTTCCTTCTTACTTTCTCAGCAATTTCACTCTAAATTATCCCTTCTCTTCTACATCATCAAGTTTCCTTTTCTACTAGATCACTCCTATCAATACCTAAACATGCCTTAGTATAACTCATCTTTAAAAAACAACAACAACAAAAAAACCCCAACTCTCCCATAACTCTTTCTCTTATTTCTCTGCTCCCTTCACAACAAAATTTCCATACTGAGTTAACTATAGTGGAAGTCTCCATTGCTTCACCTCTCATTATTTCATCAGTCCAGACTAATCAATCCAGACTCATTCCACTAAACCTGCTTTTGTCAAGGTCACCCTAAAAAAAGAGAACTAGTGAACTGATTCATCCAGAAACATAGCCCAGAGAGATGGAATATATAAAAAAGAAGAGACATGGAGGAAGAGAGAGAAGAACTAAGTCTAATCAGAATTACATTAGGATGTAATAGAGAGATGAGGAAGAGGCAATATTTGAAGAGACAAAGCCTGAGAGTTTTGCAAAATTGCTGAAAGTCATCAATCCTGAGATCTACGAAGTCCTAACAAGTTCCAAGCAGGGTAAATAAACAGAAATCCATACCTAGATACATCATAGTAAAACTGTATATCAAAGAAAAAGATACACTCTTAAAAGCTGCCAGAGAAAAGAAAGATCATCTTCAAATGAATGGCAACTAATGACTGACTTCTCATTAGCAACAACTCAAGAATAAATCATATTAGCCAATGTGCTTAATGAAAGTAACTGTCCACCTAGAATTCTATACTCAGTAAAAATATCTTTTAAGAACCGAGTAAAATGAAGAAATTTTCAAACAAAAACTGAGACAGCTGGCCAATAATAGACTCTCACTTTAAGAAATTCTAATAGATGTTGTACTTCTGGCAAAAGACAAATGATCAAAATTAAACATCTGAAATGCAACAAGCAATAGTGTGACAAGATAATGGTAAAGTGTGTGGGTAGATTTAAACATAAAAAAGGCTAAGCTTTTTCTGATGCCTAATTTAAGGCGGGGGCTGTGGCAAGACTATTCAAGGTGGGTGGCGGGGAGGAAAGGAAGGCATCATTTGACAATTCTAGGAATGAAAAAGGGGCCATATCTATAGCTACTACAGAGAATAAGTAGTATTATGAACAACTTAAGTTTATGCCAATAAATTTTAAAACCTAAATGAAATGGATAGAAATGGATAGACTCCTGGGGCTGGAGGTGGGAGTGAGGAAACTTGACTCAAGAAAAAATGGAAAATGTGAATAATCCCACAGCTTTAAATAGACTGAATCAGAGATTTAAAACCTCCTCCACAAAGCACCAAACCCAGATGGCTTTAAAGATGAGTTCTTACAAACACTCAAAGAACAAATAATTTAATCTTCCAAAAAATCTATTCCAGAATATAAAACACTACCCAATCCATTTTTGAACATAGATGTAAAATTGCTAAAAAAGTAATTAGTAAATAGGATCCAGTGATGTATAAAAAGGGTAATACATTACACTAACTTGTGCTTAATCCAAGGAATGGAACATTGGTTTAATATTACAAATATTACTTATTTTTTGTATAAGTCATCATATTAAGAGATTAAAGAAGAAAAAGCAATTCTCAGTATGATGCAAAAAAACCACTCTTGAAAACTCAACATTCATAAATTGAAAATCGGGTAGAAGGGCATGTCATTAATTTGAAAAAGGCCATCTACAAACAAACAAACAAGCAAAACCCTAAAGCAATCATCAAACTTAATGGTTAATAGTTGAAAACAATCACTCTAAGATCAGGACCAAGAAAAATTGGCTTCTATTTAACACTGTACTTCAGGTCCACCAGTGTAGAAAAGAAAAGGAAATAAAAAGGAATAAAGATTGGGATGCAAGAAACAAAACTGTCATCATCTGTAGATTACATGACTCTACAAAGAAAATAAAAAGATAATTAATGGATGAATTTCAAAAATTAATATAAGAAAGCTTGCCAGAATCAAAAATATTCAAGTCAACTGCATTTCAAAACACGAGCAACAATCAAGAAATTTAATTTTTTTTAAAGAAATTTAGTTTTTAAAAAACAATAAAAAATACAAAGAAGCCAAGAATAAACCCAACAAAAGGTATACAAGATCCCTATGAAGATACTATAAAACTCTATTGAAAGACATCAAAAAGTCCGGCATAGAGAGACATACTATATACCTGGATTTGAAGTCTCAATTTCATAACATGTTTATCACCCTCAAATGATCTAAGATTGAGTACAGTAACATAAAATCTCAATATGGTACTTTATTTGACAATCTGATTCTAAAGTTTATACAAATGAGGAGGCACTGTGGAAAACAATTTAGCAGTTCTAAAAGTTGAATGCAGAATAACCATTTGACCCAGGAATTCCACTCCTAGGTACCCAAAAGAATTAAAAATAGGGGCTCAGATACTTGTATGCCAATATTCATATCAGGACTATTCACAATACACAAAAGGTGGCAACAACCCAAGTGTCCCAACAACAGATGAATGGATAAACAAAATGTGGTATATGCAATACAGTGTAATCGTATTCACCATAAAAAGGAAGAAAGTTCTGATACATACTGCAACACAGCGAACCTTGAAAATATTATGTTAAATAAAATAAGCCAGACTCAAAAAGACAAATATTGTATGATTCCATTTATATGAAATATCTAGGAAAATGCAAATACATAAAGACAGAATGATTAGAAGTTAGCAGGGACTGGGGTAAGGAAGGAGGGAGAGTTTCTGTTTGGAGTAATGAAGAGTTTTGGAACTAGATAGTGGTAACACTGCACAACATTGTGAATGTAATTAATGCCGCCGAACTGTACAGTCACCTGGTTAAAATGGCAAATTAAATGTTTTATATATTTTACTATTATTGAAAAATAGTAAAGAAAATTCATACAAAAGAACAAAAGGCCCTAAATAACCAAAATATTCCTAAAGAACAAGAACAAGATAGGGTGGGGATGGGGCTTTTACCACCCAACATTTAGACTTCTAGTAAAGCCGTTGTAATTTAGATACTGAGGTTCTGTCACAAGAATAAATAAACAGACAAACTGCACAGAATAAAGAACTTAGAAACAGACCACACATACATGGAAACTTGATGTGTAACAGACTGAGTTGGCATGTTAGTAGGGAAAGAGGGGATTATTTAATATATGACACAAGAACAACTGGTTATCCACACTGAAAATATAATGAAATTGAATCCCTACCTTAAACCAACCAAATAAAAAATTCAGATTTAAGAAAAAAAGATTTAAACATGAAAGGCAAAACCAAAAATCATTTAGAAGACAATACAGGAGACTTTATGATATCCACAATGGGAAAGATTTCTTAAGATGCAGAAAGCACAAAGCATTAAGGAAAAGACTGAAATTACGTTAAAATTAAAAACTTCTGTTGAACAAAGGGTAATCATCAAGAAAGTGCAAAGATAAGCTACAAACTAAGAAGGCATATTCAACTCATACAACTATATAATTAAAGTATTCCTATAAATCAGTAAAAGACAACTCAATAGACAAAGGAGCAAAAGACAGGAACCAGCATTTTTACAGAAGAGAAAACACAAATAGTTCATAAGGCTATGAAAATACATTCCACTGTAATCGTGGAAAGTAAACAAAAACCACAATGAAATATCATGTCACACTCACTGGATTGGCAAAAACTTTAAGGCCAGATGGCATCAAATGTTGTCAAGGATGTGGAACAAGGAGGGGACTGGTGGTAGTGTAGATTGATACAAATATTTTGGCAACACTGACATTCCCAAGTAAATGTGGAGATGTGTGCATCAGGCAACCCAGCATTCCATTCCTTGGTATATGCCCTAGGGAGTGTACATGTCCTGCTGCGTGTAAAACAGGAGATATGTTACCAAGAATGCTCAATGTAGCATTGCTTACAACCCAAAAAGCCCCTGAAGCATTCAAATATTCATCAATAGTGGAATAGATAAGGAAATTGCCATAAATTCACACAATAGAATATTATACAGGACACACATCAAATGAACGCATCCAGGGATGATTTTCAAAATATTTAATAACTGAGCAGCACAGAAACTAACCAAACAGAATAAACACCAAGTAAACACAGGTACAGCCACGCAAGTGCACACCAGCTGAATACAAGTAATGTGTGAATCTAAAAAACATGTTAACTAAAAGAATTAAGTCATGAAAGAGAACACATGCTCTGATTCAAAAACCAAATAATATATTCTTTAGAGACAGATGCATGTGATAAAACTATAAAGAAAATAGTGATTAATAAGAAATCAAGATAGTGGTACCCTGTGAGGGTGGGAGGAAAAATATAATCAGTGAAGGATAAACAGGAGGCTTCCAAGGTACTGATTCTAGCTGATTTTTTAATCTGGAAGTTAAACACGACAGTTATTTTACATACTCTTTTGTACATACATTTCAAATTTTTAAATTAAAGAATAAAACTTTAAGAAATGAATATTAGGTAGCTCACGGAATCATCAGGGAAGCTGGAGAACCAGCCTCTGATCTATGTAGAGAGGAGCAAGGCCTGAAACCCTTCCAGAGAACCAGTCTGATGCGCAAACTGCCCCGTCACTGGTGAGCATCACACTGCCGCTTGTAGCACTGCCTTTTGCCAGGGACCTTATCTTCCTACAACTTCTACTGCTTGCTAAGAATCCTCTTTAGGTCCTGACTTTTACAGGTTTATTCCTGAGCCCAAATCTAGCACACATACATCTAACAAACAGCATCCAAGTTACTTGCTCACAACCTAGCTGCAAGGGAAGCTGAAAAGTACCTGGCATTCAGGCTCTTTTATATTGGGCACCTACCATGAGCTATGCCCAATTCTGGACACTGGAGACACAATAGGGAACAAAACCCCCTTCTTTATAGAATATACATTCTATGAAGGTAGGTAGGAGGTACTCAGACAACTAAAATAAATACTCCAACAAGACTGGCTTAGTGGGGGACACTACAAGAGGAAGGGGATTCAAATGCTGGGCATCTAAAAAGAATAAATGTCTTCCACATAATATGGATGGTCTGTGTCACCATCTATGAATATATAAAGTGAACTATTAAGTTAAAGAAATACACACTTAAGGCTTTTAATACACATTGCTAAATTTCTCTTCAGAAAAGGTTACCAGCGCATGAGTAATTCATTTCCCCAAGCTCTTCTCAAAAATTCTTTTTAATATTTGCAAATTGGAAAAGAAAAAATTCATTATTTTCAGCTGGGTTTCTCTGATTCATATTCTATTTTTATTTCTTCTTTTGTAAACTGCTGTGCAAATCCATGCTCATTTTTCAAGGGAAGTATTCATCTTTAATTTTACAGGACCTTTGTCTATCATAAACGTTGCAAATACCTCCCCCAGTTTGTCATTTGCCTTCTTACTTTATGGTGTTTAAAAGGCACAGATTTTAATTTTTTAAAACTTTGATCTTGACTTCTCTAAGATGATTAAACAATTTTCACTTACATTAAAAAATTTTTTGGTCTACCAATCTTTTTCCCTTATAGTTTTTTCCCAATTCAGTTTTTCTTTTCCCAACTCAAGATTTTACAAGAGTCACATATTTTCTTTGGTATCATATAGCTTAACTTCTCTACATTTGTCAATCCTAAAACTCCACTATCATTTTCCTCCAGCTGTCCCAGGACCATTTATTGAATAAGCAATTGTTTTTCCAGAATTGAAATGCTACCTTTTATATACAAAATACTCTTATATGCTTGGCTGTTTGTTATTTCTTCTCCATTCCATCATGCTTTCTCAGTGTGCATCAGGACCACTGATTTAAAAGTATCATAATATGTTTTAATATCTGGTAGTATAAACCTTCATTCTTTTCAGACATTTTCTAAATTGATTCTTCTTCCCTTTAGTCCTATTCAAAACAGAAATATATAGTTAAACAGATTCAGCTGCTAGCTTCTATAAGGAAAAGTTTAGAGCAAAATGTATTAATATCAATTGTGCTAGGGAAATAAAACTGTTCATATGATTAAGCAGTAAGAAGAAAGCATATCATCTGTAAGGATGCTAAAACACTGTGCTCCTCCTCCAAAATTTCGAAAAAACTACTCACAACTTTTAAATGCTCCTAGTTGCAATACTGAAGTTTGTATGAATTTCAGTAATGTGGAAAGGATATGGAAGAACTAGGAGCAAGAGAATATTCTGGCACCAATTATAATTTATTGCTTACTTTTTTCAGCTTTGTTGCTCTTACCTCTAGAGGTAGGGCTGTTTTCAGATACAAAGTCCTTTAGAAAATGCTCAACGATAGAGTAATAAGTAATTTAGACAGATATATGTTGGCCATTCAAGCTTTAGGATATACATTTGTCAATTTTAACACACATTGTGTTAATGAAGAGGAAAATTGTGCTTGGAACATACAATCTGGAATCATCTGACCATTATTCTGACCATTATTATTCTGACTACTGGATTACCTCCAGATTCCAGGGTCTTTTAGCTGTTCAGAAGGATCTGAATAAAACAATTGTGGGAAGGATTCTATTTTTTCTCACGATATGCCATGTCTTCTTTTCTGCCTCCTACTCTCCCTTTCCTTCCGCTTATGCCTTAGACATATTTTAAGTGCTGACAATCCCTGGAATTTAAAAAGTAGTAGACTTGATCTAAATCTGTGTGGTACTTTCCAGGGTGGTTCATACAGCATTTACTCATTGGATCAATCAGTAGTAGGAAGTATTTCTATTCACTGACTGCCACCTGAAGACCTGAAATCTTATCAATTACACAATTTTCAAGATTAAAATGAGATATAAAAAATTCAGACATTTCAGTTATGGGCCCAACAGAAATCTATATTGTCACAAGATATAAGATATTACAGATTACTATTTTAAGTGAGATTTTTTTCATTTAACTTTTACAATATTAAGAACCAATATAGCAGATGAAGTTTGACACCTGTACATCTTCAAGTGGCAGAGCTCAAAAACAATCAAAATATTTCTTCTGCAAAAACCATCATTATATCTAGACTACTTTTTCATCAAGAACAAATGGTGGAAATATTAGACCTTAAGAGAGCATAGTCACCTAATTTATGTTTATCATAGAAAAAATAGCCTTTGGAAATCCAATATACCTATGTTGGAACCTGCTGCCCTTGAGGTCAAACGGTCATTCAAATTATTTACTCTTACTGATTCATCTTCCTTATTTTTAAAATGGGGACATTACTTACAAGATATGGTAAGGATTATACAAGATTAGGGATATGAGATATCCTAGCACATGCCACGTATAGTAGGCACTCAAATGTGAGTTCTGATTTTCTCATCCTGATACTGAATCAAATTAAAAATAAACACACAAACAAAACAACAACAAAAACCAACTTGGATCTGAGAATCATTTAACATATACAGTATGTTCTTTATTTCAGTGAGCGATTCAGTCATGTTACATCTGTCACATAATAGCATCGAGTCAGTCAGAAAATTATAGGTTCTACATCCAGTAGAACTCCAGATGGCTTGCTTTTTTTTTTTTTAAATCTGTAAACTAAAGGGGTTGTTTTCCATTTTTAGAATCCTTGATTCTATTATCCTACGATTATAGAGATAAAACAAATACACATATTCAAACCTCCACTGTAGTAAGAATTTTAAGGCATGATACTCAAGTATATTGTCGCTAATACAAGTCTGTTTGGAGACTCGAAAAAATTTCGTAATTACCCCTTGGTAAAGGAATGCCACTAAAAATTACTTAGAAACACTTAAATGCTTCAGTGATTTCGATATTTCGGATCGCGCCGCGGGAATAAGTAAATATTTACAAAATAATATAGCACGGCATCCTCGGTGGGCTTTTTTGAGTCTGCGCAAGCAGTTACAAATGATCATCAATCGCGCAGTAACCGACTGAGTGCTGGGTAAGCCGGGTTATCGGCCAGCTGCGAGGACCGGGGGAAACTGGAGAGTGGGAAGAGCCCCGGACTGGGGTTTGAAGGCTAGTTTCCTAGTGGAAGCAATGGCGGCGCGGCGTCAAGCCCTGGCGCGGCGGGAGAGCGGCCGATGGCGGAAGGCCGGGCGGGGCGCTGGGGGCGCCGGGAGCGCCGGCCTGAGCCGCGGACCGGCCCCCGCGTCTGGGCCGGGTGTGGGCGGGTGCTCGGCGGCCACTCTGGCCGAGAAGCCGGGGGGGGCTCCCAGCGCGAGTCCGCCCCGTCCCGCCTCTTCCCCTTACCACGTAGCCCCCCCACACGTAGAGGAAGTTTCCGTCCACCACTGCGCAGTGGCCGCTGCGCTCCTCGGCCACGCAGAACAGCTGGGAGTCCGCCATCTGCGCCGTCGCTGGGCCCAGCCGCTCGGCGCGCTGCAGCCCCCTGCCCACGGAGCAGCCTTTCCTCCCGCCTGGCTCCTCCACGCACGAACGGAACGCGTCGAGGGTCGAGATTGGTGGGAAGGCGGCACCAGTGCGGCTGCGCTGTGCCGAAGCCCGCCCGGGAAGCCGAGCCTGGGGCGGCGTCGCCAGTTAGGGATGCTTGAGGTCTGAGTGGGCAGGGAGGTTCCTTGGCTTCTCCGCAACCCTGCCACCCGCTGATTTCGTGTCATTTGCGATTGTGTTGTGTGGGCGGAACAACCTGTGTACCTTATCCAGTGGCTCAGTGGACTTCTGGTCCATGGACTTGATGCTGCTGTGACTTAAATCAATATGTTAATACATTAATGCTTTGTGAGGGTTTGCCTTTTCCATTCAACCTCTAGCAGAGATAGTTATCCAGAGAGAGAGAGAGAGAGAGAGAGAGAGAGAGAGAGAGAGAGAGAACTTTAAATATATATGTATATATACATGTATATACATGTATATATATGTATATATAGATATACTTTTTTTTTTCAATTAAGAATTTTCTAAAACGTATGCCAGCAAACTACGGCCCTGCAGGCCAAATCTTTCTGCTGCCTGCTTTTGTAGCACCCACAAGCTAAGAACAGTTTTACATTTTTGAATGGTTGAAAAAAATTCAAAGAAGAATGATATTACTCATGAAAATGATAGAAATCCAAACTTCAGCATCTGTACCTAAAGTTTTATTGCCACACAACCACCCTAATTCGTTTAAGTATTGCCTATGGCAGCTGATGTAAGCCACAGAGTTGAGTAGACAGAGCTGAGTAGCTACAACAAAGACCAGAAAGCTCCCACTGCCGAAAATATTTACTGTCTGGCCCCTTCCAGAAAAAGCTGGTTAACCCTTGCTATAAAATGATGTACTGAAGTAAAACTAGGGCCAAGAGGGAAGAAAATAATTATACCAGCGTCTATAAATGCACTTGTCCAGAGTTACCCTTTGAAGAGAACGTGGCTGCCCACCACTCAGAACAATTTATTCATTTAATCGGTATATATTTATTAAGTGCCTGCTTGCTGTAGATAGTTGGTATTGAGGCCCTGTTAAACACAAACGCTGAAGGAATCAAGTATAATTGATTCCTCAGAGCCTTGTAGTAGTAGATACCAAAGAAATACTAAATATGTACATAATAAATATCTGTTGACTGAATGAATAAACAAAATGAATTTTAAGATGAATAAGACTTAGTTCTACCACAGGGACTTCAAAGTCCAGTTAGAGGGAAAGAGATGTGAAGAAATGCATGCAGTGTGGGATGAAAAGCGGCATAGTAGAAACGTGGACAAAATACAGCAGAAAAGCGGAAAGGAAATACACGATCTATTGGGCATGGGGGGCGCACAAAGGGATACACAAGTTTTTCATACAAGTTGTATAAATAGTTCCCTATGAGTGTAGAATGCTTGCAGGGAGCAGCCAAGGATAAAGCTGGAATAGTCAATCTTGCAGGTTTGTCATGCTAGAGTCTGAACTTTAACTGTAAGCCCAAAGGGTCTTAAGCAGGGGAGTAAATAATGTAACTTGATTATTAGAACTTTTACTTTGGATTGGCGGTGGGGGGGGGTGGAGGCGATCAGGACTGAAGGCATAAAGGCACATGGCCCATAGGACAGCTCTGGTGTAAAGTGGGTGCTCATCAATGGTAGTAGCAGTAGTAGTAACCCCTCTTGAGCACTGGCCTTGACCTCCATTTCCAGGGGTGAGGGGGGGTCCGTCTCCAGATGGCACCCTGTGTCCCTAGCAATGACACGTTAGCTCTGGGGGTGCCGAGACCAGATCTCATTGTTGTTATTAACGTATGGAACCTGGTGGTCCTTTGTCCCAGAAACTTCCTTTCCACCTGCAGTGGAATGCCAAAGCCCTCTCCAAGATTTCTGTGAATTCTTAGGGCTATAATCTCATAGTCACCTCTGGCTTTAAACTCCTACTGCTACTGGAATAATTCCATTTACAGGTTTATGGATCTTCTCCCCATGGAACTTGCTATTTCACATCACCCCAGACATGAAAAACATAGAAGCACATTATTTTCTTTCAAAACCCACTCTTTTTTTTTTTTTTTTTTTGGTACGCGGGCCTCTCACTGCTGTGGCCTCTCCCATTGCGGAGCACAGGCTCCGGACACGCAGGCTCAGCGGCCATGGCTCACGGGCCCAGCCGCTCCGCGGCATGTGGGATCTTCCCGGACCGGGGCACAAACCCGTGTCCCCTGCATCGGCAGGCGGACTCTCAACCACTGCGCCACCAGGGAAGCCCCAAAACCCACTCTTAAAGGTCATTTGTATTTCTACTAAATTTCACTGAAGTAAAAGGCAAAAGTAAAAAGATGACAGAGAAGGGGTTTATATCACAGAAAGAAAATAATTTCAAACAGAACATGATTACCCTCATTCCTAAAACCTCATCAGCCATGCCACCATTTTGGCCTTGTCAGAGACAAACCAGGTCAGACACTAGTTAAAGAGGCAAGGATAGATTTTGTTCAGTAACAAACTACTGTGATAGGGAAGAGGATGCACTGTGAACTGAACTGAACTTTGTGGAAACTGAAGGCAGGAGACTTTTTAAAGCTTTCAGTGTACCGAGGGAAGGCACTGAGGGGCGCTGAAGAGGGTTGATCCCTGTGGCTAGGCCATCTGGGCTTGTTAATTGGAGCATATCCAGAGAAGAAACAAACTTCTTCTATCTTTATGACTAGAGGCAGTGATGCAAGTTAAGGCAAGGCACCCAGTAAAATTAGGCCTTTATCTTCCCACAGGGCTGGGGAGCAAGAGTAAGAATTATCTCCCTATATGTTTGCATTTCAAAGAGCTCTCAGATGCTTGGAGACACAGTTTTCTTTGGTAAATTTACACCTCAAAGGCAGAGAAAGGATGTATAATTGCAAGCTTTTAAAGTAACTGCTATAAGGGGGGTGGGAGGGAGGGTTCAGGGGCCTATCTGCCTATCACCAGGTTTGGGGCTGGAACAAACAGTAAATTCTCTTGGCAGCCTTGAGCTTTTTCAGGCAGGCCCTCTAAGGGGCACTGGAGTCATTCTAGGGGTGTGGCCTTGAGCTGTTAGAAACTATGCTAGCGCTTGTTCAAGTCTCAGTATGGCAGGGGCGCGGACGAAATCATTTGTGCCAAGAGTCTGCAGTTTTTACAAGTTAAGGTTGAGGCTTAGCTGAGAATAGGGCTCAGAGGAGCTTGACTAGAGTTTGGTCAAGAAGAGAGTCTTGATCACCTTTCCACTGGCCTTCTCTCCTTAGGTGCTAGCCTCAGGACACTCTGCTGACTCCTCTCTACATTCTCCCCTCCAAGACTGTCCCCTAGGAGTAGCACTCCTTTTAACATATGCAAAAATCAGCTCAAAATGCATGAAAGACTTAAAACATAAGACCTGAAGCCCTAAAACTCCTAGAAGAAAACAGGGGGAAAGCTCCTTGACATTGGTCTTGGCAGTGATTTTTTTTGGAGATGACACCAAAAGCATAGGCAACAGAAGCAAAAATAAGCACATGGGACTACCTCAAACTAAAAAGCTTCTGCACAGCAAAGAAAACAATCAACAAAATGAAAAGGCAACCTACAGAATGGTAGAAAATATTTCCCAATAATATATCCAGTGAAGGTTAATATCTTAAATAGATAAGGAGGAATTCATAAAACTCAGTAGAGAAAAAAAAGATTAAAAAATGAGCAAAGGACCTGAACAGACATTTTCCCTAAAAAGACATACAAATGGCCAACAGGTACATGATGTATAATACCAACATGTACATCACTAATCATCAGGGAAATGCAAATCAAAACCACAATGAGATATTGTGCCACACCTAGTAAAAAGTCAAATATAGTAAGTGCTGGCAAGGATGTGGAGAAAAGGGAACCCTGTACACTGTTGGTGGGAATGTAAACTGGTGCAGCCACTATGGAAAACAATATAGATGTTCTTTAAAAAATTAAAAATAGAACTACCATATAATCTAGCAATCCCACTTCTGGGTTTATATCCAAAGGAAAAAAATCACTCTCTTCAAGAGATATCTGTACTCCCATGTTCATTGCAGCATTATTCACAATAGTTAATACATGGAAACAAACTGTTTGTCAGTGGATGGATGGATAAAGAAAATGTGGTATACATATACAATGGAATATTATCCAGCCTTAAAAAAGAAGGAATTCCTGGGCTTCCCTGGTGGCGCAGTGGTTGAGAGTCCGCCTGCCGATGCAGGGGACACGGGTTCGTGCCCCGGTCCAGGAAGATCCCACATGCCGCGGAGCGGCTGGGCCCGTGAGCCATGGCCGCTGAGCCTGCGCGTCCGGAGCCTGTGCTCCGCAACGGGAGAGGCCACAGCAGTGAGAGGCCCACGTACCACAAAAAAAAAAAAAAAAAAAAAAAAGGAATTCCTGACACTTGTGTCAACATGAATGAACCTGGAGGACATTATGCTAATTGAAATAAGCCAGATACAGAAAGGCACATGTTGCATGATCTCACTTATTTTATTTATTTATTTATCTATTTATTTATTTATTGGACATGCTGCATGGCATGTAGGATCTTAGTTCCCCGACCAGGGATTGAACCCACACCCTCTGCAGTGGAAGTGTGGAGGCTTAACCACTGGACCACCAGGGAAGTCCCTGCATGATCTGACTTAAATGTGGGATCTAAAAATGTCCAATTCATAGAAACAGAGAGTAGAATGGTGGTTATCAGTGGCTGAGGGGTGGGAGAAATGTGGAGATGTTGGTCAAGGGTACAAACTTTCAGTAATATAATGAATAAATACTAGAGACGCAATGTATTACAAGTGACTATAGCTAATAATAATGTATCGTATACTTGAAATTTTCTGAGAATAGATCTGAAGTGTTTTCACCACACACACACAAAATGGTAACTATGTGAGGTGATGAATATGCTAATTAGCTTGATTGTGGTAATCATTTCAAATGTAAACATATATCAAAACATCACATGTGCACCTTAAATACTTACAATTTTTATTTGCCAATCGTTCTTCATAATGTTGAAAAAAAAGAAACCAGATGTGGGACTTCCCTGGTGGCACAGTGGTTAAGATTCCGCACTCCCAATGCAGGGGGCCCGGGTTTGATCCCTGATCAGGGAACTAGATCCCATATGCATGCCACAACTAAGAGTTCACATGCCACAACTAAGGAGTCCCCCTGCCACAATTAAGGAGCCTGCCCGCCAAAACTAAGACCCAGCACAACCAAATAAATAAATAAATAAATATTTAAAAAAAAGAAACCAGACACAAAAGAATACCTGCTATATAATTTAATTTATATGAAATTCAAGACATACAAAATTAATTTATGGTGATAGAAAGCAGAAGAATAGTTGTTTGTGGTAGGGAGAGGGGATTTATGGAATTGAGTACAGGGAAATATTCTGGGTGATGGAAATTTTCTATATCATGATTAGGGTGGTAATTACATAGGTTTATACATTTATTGAAACTCATATGTATTCTTTATGTATGTGCAATGTAAATTATGCCTCAATAAAAAAATACATATATTTAAAGTTATCACTGTATCATTTGCTTGTTACTAGTAACACTGGCACTGTACTTTTTTTTTTTTTTTTTTGGTACACGGGCCTCTCACTGTTGTGGCCCCTCCCATTGCGGAGCACAGGCTCTGGACGTGCAGGCTCAGCGGCCATGGCTCACAGGCCCAGCCGCTCCGCGGCATGTGGGATCTTCCCGGACCGGGGCACGAACCCATGTCCCCTGCATCGGCAGGTGGACTCTCAACCACTGCGCCACCAGGGAAGCCCGGCACTGTATTTTTGAAATGATCCACTTGTCCTGCTGGACCTTAAAGTGTGGTTGGGGCTATAGACCAGCAAACAGACAACTACCATGCTCTGCAGTAAGTGTAATGATAGCAAAAGTCCAGGGCACCTTGGGGTTACATAAGAGGGCCCCTAACTCAGATCTGGGAGAGTCAGGGAAGGGTCCCAAGAGAAAGTCTAAGCTAAGAACTGAAGGATGAATGGAAGTTGTTTAGGCAAATGGAGGGGAAGAGGAAGGGGAGTGTTCCTGGCCGATGGAACAAGAGAGGAAGAAAGAGATGCCTTGTTCACTTTATCCTAATATGAGATTTGGAAACGTTTTAAGTAGGGAGGTGACATAATAAGAATTATGTTTTAGAAAGCTTATTCCAATGGCAAGGTTGGAGACAAAGAGACCCGTTGGCAGGTCAGTCCCTGCTGCTAGAGAGGCTGATAACCTAGTAAGGCCCCTAGCCATAGAGGTAGAAATGGTCAGGTCTGAGAGATACTTAAAAGGTAGAACCAAAGGGACTTGGCTGATTGGTTTATGGAGAATGAAGGAGAGGGAGGTGTCAAGGATGCCGCCTAGTTTACTAACATAGCCACTGGGTGAAAGGGGTAGAGGCCTTCACCAGGGTAGTGAACTTGGGAGGAGGAGCAGATTTTGGAGGGATGATGGTAAGTTCATTTGGGCACATATTGAGTTGAATTTGAAGCTTGAGAAAATATGGATTTTGGAGTCATCAGCATTTAGTTTTCATTGAAGTATTAGGACTTTATGGCCAGGTGAGGGAGTCATAGGGAAAAGAAATTGAAAATTTATGGGAGAAAAAGGAATCATTGTCAGATTGTGAGAAGAAGCTGGGAAATTGGGATAGATTCTTTTATCTTCAACTTCTTAACATGAAAAATATCAAACATAAAGAAAAGTTGAAATAGTTCAAGGAATACCTGTGTACTTTCCACTTAAGTTTAATAATTGTTACTATTTCCATAATAGCTTTATATTTGTTTATATGTGTGTCTACATTTTTCATTTTGCTGAATTGAGTTACACTTCAGCATTCATTTCCTAAAAATAGGGACATTCATATATATAACCACAATATCATCATCACACTTAAGTAATAATTAACAGTTATTACTTAATATAATTTAATATCCAATCCATATTCAAGATTCCCAAATTTCATTGGGAATAAATAAATAAAAAACATTTATCACCTCACACAGTTTCTGTAGGTTGGGAATTTAGGAACAGCCTGGCTGGGTGATTCAGTCTCGTCTCTCTGAGGTTGCAGTCAAGATACTGGAGAGAGTTGAGGTCATCTGAAGACTTCACTAGGGCTGGAAGACCTGCTTCTGAAATTGTTCACAGTTGCTGGCATGTGGATGGCAAGTTGGTGCTGGCTGTTGCAGGAGGCCTTGATTTCTTAACACATGGACTTTCCAACAGCTGCTTGAGGGCAGCTGGTTTCCTCCAAGAGAATCTTGGGTGATTTTGCTGTTTAAAATGGACTCCAAGCATAGTGATGAAGTGCTTTCTAGTGTTCCAAGGTATAAGAAGGCTGTCATGTGCCTTAGGGAGAAAACACATGTGTTAGATAAGCTTCCATCAGGCATGAATGATAGTGCTGCTGACTCTGAGTTCAATGTTAATGAATCAACAATATATATTAAAGATGTCTTTAAACAGAAACACACATAAAGCAAAGTTATGTATTGATCAGTTGATGAAAATGCTGTGACCAGAGGCTCAGAGGAGCCTTACCACTTACCCTAGGAGCAATGATTGAGTATTTGCTAATTCAGTATTGGTGGTGACAGTCTAGAACGTAATCACCTTGAATAATGAGAATCAACTGTTTATTTATCCATATTTATTTCCTATCCCTTCTTACATAAAAGTTCAAATCTTCATTACAGTTTTTTGTCATTGGAATATATTTTGGGAGCAGGAGACAATCACTGCCTCTGCCGCCCCCCGCAGGAACATGTGCCAGCTGCCCTACCTGCACCCCCCCATCAAGGGGATAATGGCCAGCACACACTTAGGAAGGAGGTGGAAAGCATCCAAACTAAAAGCAGCCCTAGGGCCAAAAATATTAAACCAATACAAGCTATACAAGGATGCTCCTGCATATAAATAGCCTTCCAAGACTACAGTAGATAATTGTTTCTCCTAATTTCACAGAGTAAGAGAAATATAAGTAAAATGAAGAAGCAGAGGAACCACTCCCAGTTAGAAGATCAAGAGAATTCCCCTAAAGGAACAAACAATGAAACAGTCCTCTTCAGTCTAACAGATACCGACTTCAAAAAGGAAGTAATGAAAATACTGAAAGAATTAAGAAAGCTTATCAACAGAAATGCAGAACACTGTAAAAAGGAACTAGAAACCATAAGGAGGAGCCAAGAAAAATTAGGAAATTCATTTGCTGAGATGAAACCTGAACTAAAGACAATGAATAACAGAATGAATAATGCAGAAGAACGAATAAGTGATCTGGAAGACAGAATAATGGAAATCACCCAATCAGAACAGCAGACAGAAAGCCAAATGAAAAAAAAATTGAAAGCAATATAAGAGACCTATGGGATAATATAAAGTGTGCCAATCTCACATAATAGGGATCCCAGGAGAAGAAAGAGAAAAGGGGATTGAAAATGTAACTGGAATGTATTTCACTGAAAATATACAGAGAGCTGTGTTCAGAAATCACTTTTTGGGGCTTCACTGGTGTTGCTGTGGTTAAGAATCCGCCTGCCAATGCAGGGGACACAGGTTCAACCCTGGTCTGGGAAGATCCCACATGCCGGAGCAACTAAGCCCGTGCGCCACAACTACTGAGCCTGCACTCCAGAGCCCGCGAGTCACAACGACTGAAGCCCGCGCCTAGAGCCGGCGCTCTGCAGCAAGAGAAGCTACCGCAATGAGAAGCCTGCACACCACAACGAAAAGTGGCCCCCGCTCGCCGCAACTAGAGAAAACCAGCGCACAGCAACAAAGACCCAATGCAGCCAAAAATGAATAAATAAAATAAATTTAAAAAAAGAAGGGGACAGATTCCCCTCCCCCTTTAATAAAAAAATAATCACTTTTCTCTGTGATGTTACGTTACCAATTCAATATACAGGTATATTGGTTTTGGTCTGCTTTCAGTTTTGTTTACTTTTTTCTTTTCTATTTTTTGAATATGAAAAACATATACATGGATTGACAGTTAAAAGTCTCACTACAGAGAAAAGTCTCACTTCCATCTTTATCCCTTCCAGCCGTAAAGGTTAACCATTTTTTGGTGTGTCCAGTGTTACCTTTAAGAGGTTTTTTAAAATACAAATTCAAGTAAATAAATATGTATATATATTCTTATGTTCCCTCCTTTACCATATTTTGCTTTTTGTTGTTGTTGTTATCCGGATACCCTGGAGGTCACCGTGTATCAGTTCTTAGAAACCATCCTCACGTTTTATGAGACGGAGCGTTCACTTATAAGCACTCCACGGTTTTATTTAACTCACTGAAGCAACCGTTTTGAAGCTGGCACATTAACAGCTCACTTGCTGCAATCAGACCGAGTTCAAACCCTGGCTCCCTCACTTACTTACAGAACGTTTCATCTTCGGTGAGCCATCTACCATCTTTGTGTCTTACTCTTCTAATCTGTAAAATGAGGATGTTGAAAAAACAGCACGCAACTCATTAGGCTTTAGGAGCAATACATCAACTAATACGTTAAAACGCTTATGATAGTACATGGTACGTAGGAAGCCCGCAACTTAAATAAAAAGCGGGGTGAAAACCCTGTGGTGACACAAAGCATAAGGGCCCCGGGGTCCGGGAGGAGCCCGACCGGAGTCACGGAAGGTGGAGGGTAGCGATGAGAGTACTAAGTGGCTCAACGAAGCATTTGAGATAGGGAAGCACATTCCCAACCAGACACCAGGGAAGGACGCTCTCGCTCTTCAGTCTCCGAGCAACAGAGCAGTGCAGGGTCGTATTCTTCTGCAGCCTAGTGGGTGCGGAACTGTAGCTCTCTACGTGTGCGACACCGAAGTCTCCGCGCACTGAGGGAGGAGGAGCGGTGGCAGAGAGAACCGGCGCGTCTGGGGCGGGACCAGGACAGGGACGGGGCGGGGCGTGCCCGGGAAGGGGCGGGGCCGCAGCCGTGGCGCCAAAAAGCGAACATGGCGCCGGAGAGGCTTCGGAGTAGGGTGCTCTCTGCCTTCAAGCTGCGCGGCTTGCTGCTCAGGGGGTGAGTCGGCTGGGCAGCGAGCGGGACAGGAGGGGAGGGCCAGGCCGCTGTGCGGGGCATCGGGACGCGCCGCGCGCCAGGAGGGGGTTTGGCCTTTAAAATGACAGAGACCTTGAAAGAGTTCTAAGAAGCAAGGGGGACCTGGCGATGCCTTCTTAAGTTCCCCGACATTCGCGCGGAGTCGAAAAGTTTCTCCCGGAAGGGATGAGGGTCTCCTCCTGCACGTGCCAGACAGCCGCAGAAGCGGCTGTCGGTGTCGCAGCAGCGGTGTATTAGCACTGTGTTTGGGCGCGTCTCAGACAGCTTAGTCTCTGCCTCCGCTAATTGAGAATCCTAACAGCGCTGCTCACGTGGTTACGGAGACAGCGAACGAGAGACCTGGGAAAGCCCATTGCATGTCGGTAGCTGTCAGATTATGTTGTACAAACTGTGGGCCTTGCTAGCCTTCCCAATTTTGGATCACGTATTATTCACGAGAGAGAATTCCTGGAGAGTTAAGAAGTGGGTAGTTTAAAGCATGTTCTTAAGTTTTACGGGGTTTTTTTGGTTTGTTTGTTTAGATTTCCTTTAGAACTTCTGTGCTTCTCTGGCCATATCCGTGTTTTCTGCGACTTGTAGAAAGATCCTTTCCAAGATTTTTCGCATTAAATCTGCTTTTTATATATATATAAAGAATACAGTATTTACATATGTAAAAACCTGCTGGACGGGATACACTTCTCTGTACCATGTTTTGATTGCTCTTGTGTGTGTAGAGGTTTTTTTGTTTGTTTTTGTAATAAGTTTCATGGGACTTCTACGTTACTTTTGGGTTAGTGGTGAACAGGTGCAAGAGTGGATAAGCTCTAGGAGACAATAAATTTTGTTCAGTTGATTCCCCACATTTTGAAAATACGACCAATTGATCAGTTAATTTTTCTTTATTTTCACTTAGAATTTGACCTAATATTGAGCTATCGTTCATTAATTCAGTCAGAAATACACTGAAATCTATTAGCTGCAAAGTACTGCTGGGGCAAGGGAGTAGGAGAGGGTAAGACAATGCGGAGGTTGGGGGACAGATAGTGTATTAATATTTATTGCTGCATAACGAATTACCCCCAAACTTAGAAGTTTAAAACAGCAGGCACGGGCTTCCCTGGTGGCGCAGTGGTTGAGAGTCCGCCTGCCGATGCAGGGGACGCCGGTTTGTGCCCCGGTCCAGGAAAATCCCACATGCCGCGGAGCGGCTGGGCCCGTGAGCCATGGCCGCTAAGCCTGCGCGTCCGGAGACTGTGCTCCGCAACGGAAGAGGTCACAACAGTGAGAGGCCCATGTACCAAACAACAACAACAACAAAAAAAAACAGCAGGCACTTATATTCTCACATTTTCTGTGGGTCAGGAATTCAGGTAGGCTTAGCTGGGTCCTTAGCTTCAGGGTGTCTTGCAAGGCTGCAGTCCAGATGGGGTCATCTCAGAGTCAATTGGGCAGGATTTTCTTCCAAGTTCATTCAGTGATTGGCAGGATTCAGTTCACCCAAGATTGTTGGACTGAGGGCTTCAGTCCTTGCTGGCTGTTGGGCCTGCCCAGCATGGCAGCTTACTTCATCAAAGCTAGCAAGAGAGTCTGCTAGTGGAAGTCACAGTCTTTTGTAACCTAAGTAAGAAAGTGACATCTTGCCGCTTTAAAATTTTTATTTTTAAAACTACAATATAGTAAAATATTCCATCGCTTTTGCTATATTCTATTGTTAGAAGCAAGTCACCAGGTCCAACGCACACTCAAGGGGAGGTGATTGCACAAGGATGTGAATACCAGGAGGTGTGGATTATTAGGGGTCATCTTAGAAGTCTGTCTACCATGGATACTAAATAATTCACAATTATTTAATTTCAATTATGAAAAGGATCTGAGGAAGGAAGTGCTATGATAGCATATAACCAGGTGTATAAACAGTTCTAGAATCAAAGAAGGCTTCATTAAAGAATGGTTTGAAAAAAAAAAAAAGAATGGTTTGAGTTGAGTGTTAAAGGATGAGCAGGGGCTTCCCTGGTGGCGCAGTGGTTGGGAGTCCGCCTGCCGATGCAGGGGACATGGGTTCGTGCCCCGGTCCGGGAGGATCCCACATGCTGCGGAGCGGCTGGGCCCGTGAGCCATGGCCGCTGGGCCTGTGCGTCCGGAGCCTGTGCTCCGCAATGGGAGAGAGGCCGCGAAAGTGAGAAGCCCGCATACCACAAAAAAAAAAAAAAAAAAAAAAAAAAAAAAAGGATGAGCAGGACTTGACTAGGTGAAGAGTGGCGGGGGCGGGGGGGGGGAATGACCATATAAAGACCCTGAGGCAGGAGAGCACCAGGAAAGCCAGAGACACTGGGTGAGACTAGTGAGACTTGGTGGGAGCCAGATCCTGTATGACTTTGGTCTATGCTAAGAGCTCTCCCAAGATTCACCTAATATGTGTGTGGTTTTAGGGACTCAATCAGCAAGTACTTGTGAACCACCTTCAGTGTGCTTAGCAGTCTGCCAAAGGATGACACAGTTCCCTTCTCAAGGAGCATCATCTATAATAAATTGGAGGGATGTGACACCCACACATGAAACAATAAGCAACCCAAGATATAGAACAGTTAGTGCGATAACTAGAACAATAATATTGATGCAAAGTGTAGAGCTGTGGTCTACAGATAAAGAATGGCATGGAATTAGCAAATGGTTTAAGTAGACAGTGTTCATTCTGAGTATTATTGGTATTTAAATCAGGAATTCGTGTGATTTAAAAAAAAATTCAGCTTTATTGATTTTTGAGGGGTGAGAGGGATTCGTGTGATTTAGTGAGTGTTATTACTTTTATGACTATATTCGAATGTCAAAGTTTTTTCTAGCCTAATTTTTTTCTTATTTTACAGTTGAAAACTGATGAAATTACTGGAACTTAAGCAAATGCATTATCAAATTAATAAATATGTATTTAAGTGTCTGTTATGTTCAGAACATTGAAGCAGACTGAGCTTATTAATGTCAGGTAATAAATAGTACAAGGCTAATGTGATACAGCAGATCTAAGGTATCTATAAGTGAGATTTTTTTTAACAATTTCAGAAGGAAAGGGAGATTGCAGCAGGTAGAACTGGTCTAGGAAGGCTTCCTAGAAGAAGGATGTGATTTGGGGCTTTAAGAACAATTATGTTGGCAGGGGATACGAGGAAGAATTTGTTCAGAAAGCACAGGAAAGGAGAGTACTGCTTGCAGGGAGGAGTGAGTGGATCTTAATTTCAATGCTAGATTGATGAGTGTTTGCCAGATTTTGGCATAAAACTTTTAGCCTTAATTACCAATCTCTCTTATCAGTGAAGCTATTAAGTACCTCACAGAAGCTCTTCAGTCTATCAATGAAGTAGAGCTTGAAGATGCACTGGAAAAGATCATTGATGCAGTTGAAAAGCAACCCTGTAAGTAACATTTTCTGACAGCTCTTAAATTGTTCATATAGTTCTGCATCCTCAGTTAGATTTATAGATTTAATTTGAAGTTGAGATTCAGTATTGAATGTCCCGGTGGTATGAGACATACCCCTAGTAGCACTTCTTGCCGAGGAGTAACCTCTAGTTCTCCTAGAGATGTGTGGCATGGTGCCACACGTTTACTAAGGGCTTAATGAGGGGTGGCTGTTATTGTTATTACTGTCACTATCATACCTACTGAAACATAGCAGTTGTGATGAAAAGTTATACTAATGTAACCATATTAAACCTAGGAGCTTACAGAAGCATTTGTATACCTGAATGTATATTACTTAACAATATTTAGAAAAGTAAGGCATTTGACTGTGTATTAAGGTATTGTAAGTGTATTTGAGCGTGGAAGATTAAGGTATTTAATCACACTTTTTTCCTCCTAAAATCTATGTAATGAGCATCTTGGGGTTAGTGTTTGCAGATTATTTTCAGGAAAAAAGCTGTGTGTGGAAAGAACTAATTTTTATGCCTGTTGGAACCTTGGGGCATTCCCAGAGACTCTTACAGTTCTTCCCCTTTGTGAATTCCCCTCTGATTCCTTTATGGTCACTTTTTTCTCTCTGCCTACTACTTTGTCTTACTTAAGTTAGGTACTCTTAAATGTTTGAGGGGGAAAAAAGAGTAAGTAAGCAAGAATAACTTTCCCTTCCTGCTTCAGACTTTCTTAAGGGATCTTTTTGTTAAATACTTAGCCTTTTACCATAAGCATGGGCCTACAAGAGAGAAATGCTCTTCTAGAAAAAAATGTCCAGTTTCTAGAGCACTGAAGGAGAGAAGTGGGTGTGGCTTGCTCTGATATGTTGTACAGATGCTAGTTTCTTCAGTAAACAGGAGGAAACACGTTCTATAATAGAGGAGAAATTGCTATTATATCTCATTTTCACTTTTCTAAAGGCAGAATTTTAAATATACCTTTGCTTTAAAAATTTCCTTACAGTTAGAAATTTAGAAAGTGATTAAATTTAGAAAATTAGTATACATTAATTTAAGATGGTACATGGTATTTTGCCTGAGAGCATACCACAGTGGTTAAGGGCACCCAGTCTGGAATCAGGCTCGGGTTTGTATTGCTCTCTACTCCTTCCAATTATGTTGGTGATTTGGTTATTTGACCTCTTGGAGCTGCACTTTCCCCATCTGGCTTATGAACAGCAGTCTTATAGGACATCTATCTAATAATGCTTGTGAACTACTGAGCATGGTGCCACACGTTTACTAAGGGCTTAATGAGGGGTGGCTGTTATTGTTATTACTGTCACTATCATACCTACTGAAACATAGCAGTTGTGATGAAAAGTTATACTAATGTAACCATATTAAACCTAGGAGCTTACAGAAGCATTTGTATACCTGAATGTATATTACTTAACAATATTTAGAAAAGTAAGGCATTTGACTGTGTATTAAGGTATTGTAAGTGTATTTGAGCGTGGAATATTAAGGTATTTGAAATACGGCTTTTGTTCTAACACTTTTTTCCTCCTAAAATCTATGTAATGAGCATCTTGGGGTTAGTGTTTGCAGATTATTTTCAGGAAAAAAGCTGTGTGTGGAAAGAACTAATGTTTATGCCTGTTTTTAAAATTTAACTTTGAACTTCTCTTTTCAGTGTCATCAAACATGATCGAACGGTCCGTAGTGGAAGCAGCAGTCCAGGAATGCAGTCAGTCAGTAGATGAAACTGTGTATGTGGAAAAATTCACCTTTTCCCCATGTTGGAAGTGTTGTTGAGTGGTTATTTTAAATTATTTTCTTGCGGGAAATACTCAGTGGTCACCTTTCTACAGTGGTTATTTCTTAGGTTTTTTTAAAAAGTGATAGCCTACATTATAAACCTCAATATTAAATGACTCATCTTTACTATTTTTATCATAGAATTTGAGATTTCGGTGTTGTTTGTACCATGACAAACTTTTGCCACTTACCCAACTGATTTGATTTAATATTCTATGTGCTGCAGGTGGATTGAACTGATTATTCAGAGGTATAATTTACTTTTTTTCCTAGGAAAGTGCCGAGTCCTGAAAGTTCAGTGACTTAACTTGGGTCACATGGTGAATGGTAAAGGAGGGTAAAACCTCAGCTTTAGGACTTTTTACCCTGTCTCATGCTGTTAGAGCTTAGGAATTTATGTTGCAGTAATTTTTCTGGGTTTTATCTCCCTGAGATAAACCTCTTTCCTTTCCTCCTTTGAATATGATACTTCTTTCCAAATTCACAGGGTTTAACTGAAAGGAAAACATCTGGGAAAATGGATAGAGATAGTCTTAACTTTGACAGTTTTTTTCTACTTGGGGCAATGGAGATCATTGAAAGGAGTCATTACTCATTTTGGTTAGTAGTTTTAATCTTTTTCCGGTCAGAACTTACTAGAGCTGCTAAAAAATAGAGAAATTTCGGTATTTAAATTTTTTCCTTGCCAACTTATTGTTTAAGATACTGGAGTACTTGCTCCTAAAGCCATCAATAGAAATTCAAAATGATTATATCAAAAGTGTAAGGATTATAATCCTAAAATAGGCATTAAAGTTACCTGTTGTTTCTGTCAAGCTATTCATATGCTACAGTCAGCCAATATAGAGGTTGAGTAGGGACTGAATGGTAAATGATCTTTGCAACTCCAGTTGTCAGAAAGGCATTATATCATAGCACAAGGGAGAGGCTCTCATTTTTATAGATGAATAAGTAGCATGGTAAGTTAAATAACTTTCCAAGATTGACCCATTAGAAAATCATGGAGCTGTGTCTAGAAGCAGGCTTACTTCAGGTTCACTGGTTCTCTGCTACTCTGTACTAGGTGCTACCAACAGACTAGCATGACATTTTTTTGTCCGTTTTCATTTTGGGAAATAGATATCGTTTTAGGGAAGATTCTTTAGGTTGGAATATTTATGCAATAGTGCTGTGAATTTTTTTTAACCTCATTCAAACATGGTTATGATATTAAAAGTATCTGAAGGTAAATTATTTTACGAATTATCCTTCTCTAACACTATAGGTGTCAAGGATATGGGCAGAATTTGGGGGGTTCTTTTTCTGTTTTACATCTTTTCCTGGGTCACTTTTGCATGATATTTTGGATTAAAAAATTGTTGGAAATGAATAATACCTTTTAATAACATTGTAGATTATAACAATAGTACATATTAGAAGAGATTTCTTTAAGATGTGACTATTTTATATGTAAATGTTCTTTTTCAACAGATAACATTCTTAATTAGAAGTTGATTAAATTTTTTGTTAGCTTGAGAGTAGTGGCAGTGCATTCTCATCTCTGAGAGGAAAATGCACAGGCTAAAAACTTTACCCCCATATTATTTTTGACACTACAATAAATTGTGTACATGATCTGTGAAAAGTATGTGTATATGACATGACATAAGGTTATAATGCAAGTTTTCATGTTCACTTGGAATACTTATGTTTTAGTAAATCGGGTCTGTTTTTGTGGGTTGTTTTTCAGAGAACATATTTTCAATATCATAGGAGCATTTGATATCCCACGCCTTGTGTACAATTCAGAAAGAAAAAAATTTCTTCCGTAAGTATGCCATCTATTGATGTTAAGCTAATTTCAAATGTACATTTTTTTGGAAGCTATATAGTCTCTTGTTTCATTTTTGACCTACCTTTGTGTATTATGATAGTCATAAATAGGCATTCCTTTTTTCCTAGTTTATTAATGACCAACCACCCTGCACCAAATTTATTTGGGACAGCAAGAGATAAAGCAGAGCTGTTTCGTGAACGATACACAATTTTGCACCAGGTAAGTCGGAGGGGGAAAAAGAGACTGTTTCAGCTTAGGTAAGACTCAGAGATAATTAAAGGATGGACTTTTGTACTTTAACAATCATGATGCTGATAAAAATAGTAGCTAACATTTTTAAAATGCTTTTGATAGGCCAGGCATTGTTTATCACTTTACAGACATTACCTCATTTGATTATCATAACAGCAATGTATGTATAAATGCTGTTATTCCCATTTTACAGATGGGGAAAACTGAGACCTGGAGAAGTTTAGTCACTAGCCCAGAGGTTACATCTAGTAAGTAGGGACAGGATTTGTATCCAGTCAGTCTGACTCTGGAGCCCAACCTTTGCCTCCTGTACTATACTACTTTCAAGTAACTTAGAGTCTATGAAGTTAAAGACATCTGCATAGATAAAATATGAAGTAGAATTTTATACATGCTGTGGAAGAAATATAATACAAAGAGAATGCTTTCTATGGAAAAATCAGAGAAGCCTTCAAGGAAATGATGGCATTTGACATGGGCCTTGATTGCTCTGATCTTGTGGAAATGGGGAGAAGGTGGTGAACAGTGTGAACAAAGACAGAGCAAAAGGAAAAAGTGGACTCCATGCAGGAAATGATGAGCAATCAGCCTTCTTCTTATCACAAGCCTTGGAGAGGAAGGCTTGTGAAGAGGAGTAGCATAGGATAAGTTTGGAAAGTCAAGTGGCAACTAAATCATGCGATTGCCTTGGATGCCACTCTTCGGAGTTGGACTCTGTTCTCTTGGTACAAGGAGCCTTAAAATACCAGAGCAACTCACTTACAGCAGTTCCCTGAGGACTTCCTCTCTCAGCTGATTTTGGGATGAATTAGAGTATGAGAGAAGACTTATACAGGAGTCTGTGGTATTAGTCCTGGATTAAATGATAGTCTGAATGAAGGAAGGTAAGGGGAGCAGAAAGAGGGGACAGTCCTGGCAGTGGAAGCCGTAGTTCATGGTGACTGATTGGACATGAAAGAGAAGGGAGAGAGTGAAGACTGAAAGATGATTAAGGTTTTGAGCCTGAGAGAGTGGACAGGTAGAATAATGGTAATATATTAACAAATAGGAAAAAGAGAATGGGGAAGATGATGGCAGGTTCTGTTTCAAACATTTGAGTTAAGGTTGCCAGTAGGATATCAGGTGAGATGTACATCTGGAGCTAAAGAAAGATCTGGGTAGAGAGAGATTTAGGAGGCATCTGACTAGAGTAATAGATGGGACTGCAGAGATGAGCCCCTGAGAGATGATGGAAAAGGGAATGATAGAGTTTGGGGGCTAGGCCAGGGTGGTGTTATATAGCAGAAGCACAGGGAGGTTTCAATGAGGAGAGGGTGGTCAGCAGGAATAAGCACTGAACAAAGGTTGAGGAGAATGAGCCCTGAGGATGTCTATTCTCTTCTGCCTCCATCGCCTACATAATGTTGCCAGGTTAATCTTCCAGAAGTTTAGCACTGATCACACCATGATTTTGCTCACAAGTCTTTCAAGGAAGTTTACCACCTACTGGATTAAATACAGATCTTCTGGGACTTTCCTGGTGGTCCAGTGGCTAAGACTCCATGCTCCCAATGCAGGGGGCCTGGGTTTGAAACCTGGTCAGGGAACTAGATCCCACATGCTGCAACTAAGAGTTCACATGCCACAACTAAAAGATCCCGCATGCCACAACTAAAGATCCTGCATGCCACAACTAAGACCCAGAGCAGCCAAATAAATAAATATTTTTTAAAAATACAAATCTTCCTGTCACACGTTTTTGGCCTAATCTGTACTTTTCCCTCTGAAAAGCAGAGGAGCCAAAACTGAAACATGGAAATATTGTGTCTGTTTCTTCCACTTCTTCTGTGACTTTGCTTATACTATTCACTCTCTTGATGCTCTTCCCTCTTATCTCTGCTCTTGAAACCCTCCTAATTCTGGAAGGGCCTTCTCATATTCCTCCTCTTTTCTGAAGCCCTTCCTGATCTGCAGTTGGATGCAGTCTCTTCCTGCTTTCTAAATTTTTTAGTTAATTAATTTAATTAATTATTTATTTATTTTGGTTGCATCGGGTCTTAGTTGCAGCACACGGGATCTTCACTGCGGCATGTGGACTTCTTAGTTGCGGCATGCATGTGGGATCTAGTTCCCCAACCAGTGATCGAACCCGGACCCCCCCTGCATTGGGAACGTGGAGTTTTACCCACTGGACCACCAGGGAAGTCCTCTTCCTGCTTTCAACCCACTGACTACTCAGTGGGTCTCCTACGACACTTACTAGAGTTGGCCCTGCCTTGCATTTGGGGTGTGTGTCCCTGTTGTCAGACTGCACACTCCTTGTTTATTTCCTCTGCCACCTTTGGTGTAGTGCTTTTCACAGAGAAGATGCTCAGTAAATACCACTTTCTTTTTAAAAATTATGTGTTACAATTACTGAGCCTGCGCGTCTGGAGCCTGTGCTCCGCAACAAGAGAGGCCGCGATAGTGAGAGGCCCGCGCACTGCGATGAAGAGTGGCTCCCGCTTGCCACAACTAGAGAAAGCCCTCACACAGAAACGAAGACCCAACACAGCCATAAATTAAAAAAAAAATAAAAAAAATAAAAAAAATAAAAATTATGTGTTAAAGCCTATGATATTATTTGGGGGTATCACTAAACCCTCCCGAGCCTCATTAAAAGGGTTGAATTTTAGTCCATGCATATTTTTATTGCAATTATCTTCCTGAAAGCAAATCTGATTTTATCATCCTACTTCAAAATTGTTGTTTTCCATTGTCTATAAGACAGACTCCTTGGTTTGGCATACAAAATCTGTATTGTTGGGACGCTTTTATTAGAATTTACAAAAACTCAAACTGGCTAAAACAGAAAGAGGAACTTCTTGGCTTGTGGAGAAGTCTGGAGGTCCAGCTGTGTCAAGCATGGCTGGATCAAGGTGCTCACACAATGTCATGAGGCATCTACCTCTTTCCATCTCCCAGCCATTTTAAAAAATTGATCTTACTTTCAAACAAGTTCTCCCTATTAGGTGACCGAGATGGCCACTCACTAGTAGCCTTGGAAACTCGTAGAGAGTTCTTCTTTTCCAATAGTTCTAGCAGCTGTCTCCTATTGGCCAGGCTTTAGGCACTTGCTCAACCCTGAAACAATCATTGGCCAAGGGGATGGAGTACTTTGATTTGCTAGGCCTTGGTGGTCTGTCTGGAGGGAGAAGGGCACCAACCCTACCTAAACTATGTGGACCACAGTGGGGGAGGGACATTTTCCCAAATAGAGGTTCCAACCCATCTCTTGCATTGTCGCACGTGCTGCCTTGTGCACTACATGATCCACCTGTACTAAGCTTCACATCACTTCCTGAATACTCCTTTACTCTTTTTAAAAAAAATTATTTATTTATGGTTATCTTGGGTCTTCGTTTCTGTGCGAGGGCTTTCTCTAGTTGTGGCAAGCGGGGGCCACTCTTCATCGCGGTGCGCGGGCCTCTCACTATCGTGGCCTCTCTTGTTGCAGAGCACAGGCTCCAGACGCGCAGGCTCAGTAATTGTGGCTCATGGGCCCAGTTGCTCCGTGGCATGTGGGATCTTCCCTAGACCAGGGCTCGAACCGGTGTCCCCTGCATTGGCAGGCAGATTCTCAACCACTGCGCCACCAGAGAAGCCCCTCCTTTACTCTTTTTTTTTTTGCGGTACGCGGGCCTCTCACTGTTGTGGCCTCTCCCGTTGCGGAGCACAGGCTCTGGACGCGCACGGGCCCAGCCGCTCCATGGCATGTGGGATCTTCCCAGACCGGGGCACGAACCCGTGTCCCCTGCATCGGCAGGTGGACTCTCAACCACTGCGCCACCAGGGAAGCTCCCTCCTTTACTCTTAATAACTCTTTCTTGTGACACATCCCTTCCTCTGCCCGAAATGTCTTGTCTTAGCCTCCTTTTGTTTCTTACTAGCAAAGTCTTTTTTATCATTTAGGATCTCGTTAAATGGCCCCTTCTGCTCAGGGTCCTTTGTTGTATTGTGACCTGTTGACACTTCTTTCTCACTGACCCCTGTACTCTGAGGTTGACACCTTGGTTTGTTGTCTTCATATCCTCAGCCCAGAGTGCACTACTGCCAGGTACATGATAGACCTTTTTTTAAAAAAAGTCTTAAAATGATTTTTTAAACAAATTACATTCCTAGATATTTGTACATTAAACTATGTAGATTTTCAAATTTGTTGAGAATAAATAATAGTAACGTTAGTTTAAGGACAGTGCTTTGTCAGGGCACTATTTTAATGAATCTTAGTTTTAAATGTTTGCCTCAGTAATTCATGTGAATCTTTCTTTTTTCTAGAGGACCCACAGACATGAATTATTTACTCCTCCAGTGATAGGTTCTCACCCTGACGAAAGCGGAAGCAAATTCCAGGTTAGAACGTTATCCTAGTTATTTAGGGGGTATATGTATACAAGTTTAATGTTTATTGCTTAATTCTAATTTATTGAATTTTAAATGAAAATTAACGACTGATAACAGTTTAACTAGCTAACTGACCTGTGCATGCCCACTGTTGGTAAAGTCCATGTCCTGTGTGCTGGGTCTCTGGCCACCAAGACAGAACCCTAGTCCTCCTGGTCCATTTGCTGGATGATACACTGGCTTTCTGACCAACCCTCAACACTACCCTTCCTACCCTCACTCATACTCTGAAATCCTGCTCCTTGCCCAGTCCAGCCCTCTAGTGACCCCCATACACTTGTTTAGCTGAGACATGTTATATAGTTGGAGTGAAAATTTTACTGAAGGCACTAAGGAAACCACATTTATAGAATGCATGAGAGAGCACAGACAGGCCACAGGGTTGTCTGGGGAGAGGAAGAATGTTTTCTGCTGTGTGTGCTCTTTCCACTGTAATACTTCAGAAAGTGGTTACCAAACAGCACCATCACTTTTGTTCCAGCAACACACCTGGTCACTGTCAGTGCATCTGTGGCTTTTTTCCCCCTCCAGCACACAGAGCCCTGCTGGGGGATAGTCCTTAGCTCCTTCTGGCTAGGACCCACCATTTCTGTGGTGTTCCAAATAGCTTTTGAAGAGGCCCAGCCTCTGCTAAGTTTCTTTCAGTCCTCTACCATGTTAGATCCAAATTCATGGTGATGAGCAGTCTGATAGATACTAAAACGATAATACTAGATAACGCTTAAATTAATGTTTGATGGCAGCACCATAAGGAGAAAACATTTATAGAGTTTGATAGTTTCTGCTTTTAACTTTTGTTGGAGAAAAAATTGTATTACGTTTTGGAAATTGACATTATTTATATTTCTCTACAAAGGACTGTCTATGTGTTTTCTTGAATATATTAGGTTTCCTATGGCAACTCAGATACCCACAACCCAGAAGCATTATTTCACCTCTCCTCTTTGCCAAAGTAACTTTAGGGCTTAGCTAAATAATTTATTGTTCTTGTTATCTTGCCAAGCTGTTTAATTCTGTATCCCTGCTGGTATATTATCTATTTAAACCACCATCTATAGTCCCTCTATGGCATTCTCCCTTTGCAAACTGCAAATATGGTGTCCTCATGAATACTTTGTTACAGCTTTTACTTCTGTGTTGCTTTAATTGATTGATTGCAAATTGCAATATTTTTCCCAGTCTGTAAGTTGTCTTTTTATTCTCTAACAGTGTTTTTGAAGTACGTAAGTTCTTAATTTTGTTAAAGTCCAACTTATCAATTTTTCTTTTATGGCTCATATTTTTGGTATTGTTTCTAAGAAATCTTTACCTAAGCAAGTTTTTAGAATACATGTCTTACATATCTTTTCTTCAGATTTATCCCTAAGTATTTCATTTTTAAAAACTGTTTAAAATGAACATTGTATTCCTGTGTTGCTTGAGGTTCACGTTTTTAAAGAGGAACTTCAATATCAAATGTTAACAGTGATTATTATGGGATGATGTGATCATGTCCTTTAAGTTGTCTGGTAAATTGTTGTATATATACTATAGATATCTCTACCCATTAAAAAGAATGAAGTGTATCTATATATAGTTAAATGGAACAATGTTTAAGATATATTAAACTTAAAAAGTTAAGTTGAAGAATAATACAAATAATATGATTTCATCTTTGCAATAAAACAAACTGTATGGCTATGTGTTTATAAATTATATATGTGTGTATTAACATATACTTAGGATTATATGTATAGAAAAGGGTCAGAAAGGATTTTTTAAAATAATGCCCCAATTATTACTACCTTTAACTTTCTGATAAAAAATAAGGATCAGATTGAGAATGTAAATAATGACAGCCTTTCAAAATACTAAATAAAAATAGAATATAACTTTTTAAATAGCCCAGTAATTTTCAGGTACTGAAGAGGTACTGACCAAATAAAATAAATAAAATTTATATTCTTTTTTTACATTTTAAAGATAAATATACTTATTATTCAAAATAATATGGTATGAAACTTCAGTCATTGGTTAGGGCCTGTGTTGATATGGTGTTTCTTTAGGCACAATTCTTCCAAGCCATCATCAGTTAATATTTTAGCTTTTTGTAGGATAAAATTATATTTTCTAAATTTTATTTGATTTTCTACTGTAAAATAGTTATAAATACTAAAATGTGCACTCAAAATTTACTTACTTGTAAAAAGATTAGTTTCTTAAAAGAACATATTTTCAGTCCTTAAGAATTTATTTTGTTTTCTTTAGCTTAAGACAGTAGAAACCCTATTGGGCAGTACAGCCAAGATCAGAGATGTGATTATTCTTGGAATGATAACCCAGTTAAAAGAGGTAAGTTGAACTTGATAAGCATCCAACTTTTATTTTCAGCCTTCAGATTAATGAAATGTCAGTTACATATAGGATTTTTACAGAGGGCATGGGAGCGTATTCTTCATTGAAAGTGGCTACCTCAGTCACCAAGTAACCTTGCCTTTTGCATTTGGTTTCCTGAGTAGACATCAGGAAGGAGTGTCTTATACAGGCCACCAGTTTGCATAGCCTGAAATTAGTCCCCCAGTGACCTCTGGTTGAACAGAGAGTACTGGGTTTCTAAACAATCAAAGCAGCAGACCATATCCTGCTCCCTGGGAGTTGTTGTTGGCTCTCTGAGGCCCCTCGTACGGCAGCCAGCGAGTATCCCTCCTGTCATCTCTTGGTTGGCAGTGGTCATTGTCTAGGTACCTATGAGGACTCCGAGTCTCAATTAATTGATTAGTTTGTGGTCACCAGACTAGTAAATGGAAAAGCCTAGACTAGGAATTACTGATTTTTTAAAAATCCACTGTACTGTCTACTATATTCTGTTGTCAAAATTGTCAGTATTTTAATTCTTTTGTCATAGTATTCATTTTTACATAAATGTGGACATACTTCTTTTAATTTTTTTTAGGGAAAATTTTTTCTGGAAGATCCTACAGGAACAGTACAACTGGATCTTAGTAAAGCTATATCCTTCACTTATATTTTTTTAAATCTGTGTTACATGAGTTGGGGAAATTGATCATATATCATTCTCACATTTACCTATTTGGGTTCTTAGTGTAACTTCCATACGGTGGTGTAGGAATCTGGAGACATAATCCTAACCAGAGACAAAAAACCTGTAATTCCCCCTTATTTGGAGAATCCAGACAAATCACTGAGGAAGTTTATAACATGCTAAGAATGGTCTATACTGTCAATATTACATCTTAGAATCAGATATGGGGATACTTAAACCTAAAGTTTTTTAAGCTATGATCTATTCAGAGTTTTAAATGTGAAGTCTTTGAATTTATTATTTGGAAGTCCTGTTGAGCCCAAAATGTATGTTGACTTTATCACCATCTCAAGCATAGAAGTAGAATTATTTTCCTCAATTATTGTGTACCAGTTCCATAGCGGTTTATACACAGAGTCATGCTTTGTCTTAGCAGAGGGTAAGTCAGTATACTTTTTTCCCTCTCCCCCTCATCATTCTACCATAAAACCCTTTCTACATTGGTTAAAATATGTTAACATGATGTAACTCGGGACAACACTGATTATGAGAGCATACTTTTGACAATATAAATAACTCTCAGACTCATGGGAGAGGGGTTTCTTTCTGGGGTGATGAAAATATTCTGAAATTAGTGGTGATGGCTGTACAACTTGTGAATATACTAAAAACCACTGAAGTATACACTTTTAAAGGGTTGTATGATATATGAATTATATCTCAATCAAGTTGAAAAAACAGATTGTACATAGAGTCACAAAATGAGAGAGACATTTTAAAATCTGTGTACCTTGTCTGTCTGTACTCTAACATGTATTGTGAAATAAAAAAAGAGAAAAGTTTTATTTCTAAATCTGTTAGTATTTCATGAATTTTTTGTTTTATAGAACTGAGACTGTCTGGAATTCCCTGGCGGTCCAGTGGTTAGGACTTGGCTCTTTCACTGCCATGGACCGGGTTCAATCCTTGGTCAGGGAACTAAGATCCCGCAAGCTGCATGGTGTGGCCAAAAAAAAAAAAAAAAAAAAAAAAAGAACTGAGACAGTCTCTGAACCTGAAGCTGTTTTGTAGCGCAGTGGGACTGATAAATTCTGTTGTTAGTCGACAGGGGATGAGATGATAGCCTAGTGTTACTGCTTTGTGTTCCATAGTTTTGTCCTTTCAAACAAGAAGGAGAATTGGACAAACGAAAGTGATTTGTTACTTATCTTTTTTCAGGTTGGTTTGAAGATCAGGTGTTTCATGTCAATGCCTTTGGATTTCCACCCACTGAACCCTCTAGTACTACTAGGTATAAAAATGTTTGACTTAAACTCTATAGGAATTTTATAATACTGGCAGTAATGAATGTAAGATAGTATATCATATCTCAGTTATTACAAGTCCTCAGGCTTTGTGTCAGAAGGCGAAGAGCAACGGAAAATGAGAGTTAAAGACTGGGCTTTATATGAAACTGAAAACTTCGGGTCGACTTCAGATTGGTTGCAATAGCATCTCTGTACTTTGGCTTTAATGGAAAGACTTCCAGTCTTTCGGTCTTATTTATCTATAGGATTGATGAGAAGTTCAACTGAGATAAGAGATAGGAAAACACTTAGAAGAATATAATTCCCATGTTAATAGAAAGTTCTTATTTTTGTATTTTACTGAGTGAAAGTTACAAGAGGCAGATTATATAGTTCTTTAATATATGCAAAATCATTATAATATTAGAGTGGTTCCAAAAGGGCCTTCTCTGAGAGGAGTGAGTTCCCTGTCACTCAAGGTATTTGAGCAGAGGCTGAATAGAAGTTGAAGCTGTTGGCCTGTGGGTTGAATGTAGGCTATAGAAATTTCTTTTTTCCCCTTTGAGGTGTTAAAACACATTTTGAATTAGTTTGCAATATTTAAAAATTAGGAGATTTCTCATAATGGTCTAGATTTCTGAGTTCTCTTGAACAATCAGATCTAGCCATACTTTGTACCTGAATTCTCACCTGGAACATCTATACTGCAGTGATTGCCCACTTTGGGCAGGGTATGTGTGTGCTCCCTCACTCACACTTAGTCAGCCTCAGCTGGCTGCTGCTTTGATATTTAGTATTACCTTCCTGGAGCCTGTAAGCATCTGGGGAAATTAAATCTTGAGATTCCATGACAATGGTGATGATTTCAAGAAGAAGTATGAGGATTAAGATTTTAGGTCCAGTATGCCTGTATAAATCAGGTGCCAAGGCCACATTTGCTGGCTGGTAGTCACTGGCAGGCAGCTTTTGCCGTGCATCTTCTCTTCCTGTTGAAGTACATAATCTGGGGGAAAGTGCTGCTCACGCCACAGAGAATACAAGCCCTCATCAAGCCAGCTCACTTTTAAGTGAATGTTTTTAGTGCTAGTTTGTGGCTAGGTTTAGATCATTGTAGGGTTTTTTTTGACTATATTTAAGGCATAATTGCTGTTGTTTTGGTGTTTTAGTTTCATACAAGCCTCAGAATTACTACGTCTGAATGAGACGAGTAATTGAGGAAGTTGGCCATGAGTATTACCATTCGTTTCAGTTTAGCCAAAATGTCTCAAATAATCTTCCATTTAAATTGTCTCATTTTCTCTAAATTAAACTGTTTTGTGTGTGTTTAGTACACCAATGGACTGGTATGAGGTGTCATAAAGTATGTTAAAGTAAAATAATCATTTTATTCCAGTTAGGATTATAAATTACTTTTCTCTTAAAATACCTCCAAAGTAAAATTCAGAGGGCTGTATGCTGGTGGCAGTCAGTGAATTCAACAATAGATATTTTATTGAGTTCTTTCTATGTGTAAAATACTGTTTTAAGGGTAAATGAGGGGCTCCCCTGGTGGCGCAGTGGTTGAGTCCGCCTGCTAATGCAGGGGACACGGGTTAGAGCCCTGATCCGGGAAGATCCCACATGCTGTGGAGCAACTAAGCCCGTGTGCCACAACTACTGAGCCTGCGCTCTAGAGCCCATGAGCCACAACTACCGAAGCCCGTGTGTCACAACTACTGAGCCTGCGCTCTAGAGCCCACGTGCCACAACTACTGAAGCCTGTGCGCCTAGAGCCTGTGCTCCTCAACAAGAGAAGCCACCGCAATGAGAAGCCCTCACTCCACAACGAAGAGTAGCCCCCGCTCGCCACAAGTAGAGAAAGCCCGCGCACAGCAACGGAACACCCAACGCAGCCAAAAAAATAAATAAATAAATACAATCTATAAAAAAAAAAAAGGATAAATGAATACAAATACGTCTACAACGTAGTCCCATCTCAAAAGGATCTGAACTGACCTAATGCCTTCCCACCATTGCCTAGTCTACCATATAATTTTTTTAGGTACAGATTTGCTGGGATTTCATTTCCATGCTGCTGTCTTTCACTGGTACAGAGCATGTGACTTGTGTTTTCTGAGCTCAACGTGTTGTTAGAGTTCCTAGAATTCGTAGAATATTTCTTGGGAAAATAGGCCTTCCTCTTGCTCCTGTCTTTGCACATTATACAGTAAGTCCCCTACATAAGAATGAGTTCCATTCTGAGAGCACGTTCGTAAGTCCAAATTGTTTGTAAGTCCAACTTGTTTGTAAGTCCAACAGAGTTAGCCTAGGTACCCAACTAACACAATCGGCTATATAGTACTGTACTGTAATTGGTTTATAATATTTTTCACACAAATAATACATAAAAAACAAACAAAAAATAAAGAAAACGTTCTTAATCTTACAGTACAGTACTTTGAAAAGTACAGTAGTACAGTACAACAGCTGGCATACAGGGGCACGTTTGCATCTTTGAAAGTTTGCAACTTGAAGGTTCATATGTAGGGGACTTCCTGTATTCCATGTACCAAGGATGGAAGGTGTTAGTGAGGCTTTTCTAAGCTTTAATTTCTCAAGAATCAGCTTAATAGGTATTTCTGTCTGTGATGCTCTGGTTTATGTTTGGGTATATAATTGAAATCATCATACAATTATTTCATACAATTTCACCTTATTTCATTCCTCTGATAACTGCAAGATTGTAACCTAACACTGGCACCTGCTATTGGGATGGCCTCGGGAGAGAACTTAACACTTCTGAACCTGAACCTCGCTTTCTCTTTTGTAAAATAAAGAAAATAGAATCTACCAACATGAGGGGTTTTTTTGTTTTTGTTTTTGTTTTTAGGATTTAATATTACAATCTATCTGATATGTACATATTTTCCTTAGGAGCAAGGGTTCAGTATTCCCTAATGCAGTGTTTGCAGTGACTTTATAGGATATAATTACAGCAACCTAAAAAGATATATATATATATATATATATATATATATATACATACACACACACACACACACATATTACATAGAGAGTTTCTTTTTATGAATGAATACATAGGTCTATATTCCCTTTTTTTGGACACTAAAAATGGATACATACTGTACACTGCTTTGCAACCTGCTTCATTTAATATGCAGTCAACATTTTCCATTACCATGAAATACTTTTTTAATTACATGATTTGTTATATTCAGCAGTGTATTTTGAGCACATACTTTATTGCCAGGCTCTGTGCTAGGTGTTGGATTGGGGAGATAGACATTAAACTGTCACCCAAATAATTCGCTGATTACAAATTTGATAAGTTCTACAAAAGAGAAGTGCAGGGTCCTACAAGTGTGTGTAATGGGGAAATCTAACTTCTCTTGGGATCCTCAGGGGAGGCTTCTCTGGGGGTAGTACATTTAAGCTGGGAACTGTAGGATGGCAGCCAGTGAAGGGTGGGTGGCAAAGCAGTAGAGGCTGAGAGTACAGATCACCCCAATTTCCTACTGACCCTTTTTGCAAGCTTTAGTGTTCCTTCCAGATTTTCCAATTCTGGGATGTACATTAGTCTTTGTAGACATCCTTAATTTCTTAGAACAGATTTCTAGAAGTGGAATTGCTTGGTCAAATGGCTAGCACTTTTTCTGAGACTTTTATTACTTATTCAAATTGAGTATCTATTTCTCCTACTTTCAACTACATAGGAAATTGTGATTTATTTTAATATTTGCTTTAGTAAGTTTTAAAAGGTACAGGTATACTATATCTGTACTTTGTTTACTGCTTCCGTATTGCTTCCTTTCTAATTTTAGAACACTTAAATAAACTTGTTTTTTGTGCTACAAATAATACTTTTTTTTTTTTTTTTTTTTTTTGCGGTACGCGGGCCTCTCACTGTTGTGGCCTCTCCCGTTGCGGAGCGCAGGCTCAGCGGCCATAGGCTCACGGGCCCAGCCGCACCGCGGCATGTGGGATCTTCCCGGACCAGGGCACGATCCCGTGTCCCCTGCATCGGCAGGCGGACTCTCAACCACTGCGCCACCAGGGAAGCCCCAAATAATACATTTTCATGGTCCAATTTACATGATGAGACAATTACCTCATTAGATAGACAGAAGCTAAATTTGTAGAATATCAGAAATCTCCAACAGAATATAGGATAGAAGGTAATAATTGTGTTATAATTACCTAGGGCATACTATGGAAATGTTAATTTTTTTGGAGGACCTTCTAATACATCTGTGAAGACTTCTGCAAAACTAAAACAACTAGAGGATGAGAATAAAGATGCCATGTTTGTGTTTATATCTGATGTTTGGTTGGACCAAGTAGAAGTATTAGAAAAACTTCACACCATGTTTTCTGGTAGGTATCATTTTTTCTATTCTTTTTTGAACTCTAATGATAATTCATGTCTTAAAACTAAATTCTTAAAAAAATGTATCTTTTTGAGTAGTCTAGTTTTTAAAAGACATTGATTCAGTGGTGAAATATTTTAAATGAATTCATCTTAAAGACGTACATTTTTACATTTGAAAAATAACTCTGTTGTGTGTCTGTCTGTGTATTCATGATAAATGAGAATTAGTCCTAAGAATAGTACAAGAGTGGAGGACAGCTTAGGCTTTGGAATTTGACAGAACTGGGTTTAAGCTGCAGCCTAATACCTTGGGCAGGTTACTTAATCTCTCTCTCAGTTTACAGGGATGTTGTGAGGATTAATCAAGCCATTGCAGGGCCTGGCACAAAATAAGTGCTCAATAAATGGGCACTATTATTACTATTTTTTATAATAATGTTATTAAATAAGGTATTATTTTTAAAACAGTACGGTTTCATTATTTAAAAACTCATGGTTAAAAGATTTTAATATGATTTCTACACTCCATATGTTCATTTCTTCTTTTATTTTTAGGTTATTCACCAGCACCTCCAACCTGCTTTATTCTGTGTGGCAATTTTTCATCTGTACCATATGGAAAAAATCAGGTTCAAGCTTTGAAAGGTATTGAGGATCTGTTTAATAAGTGTTTCTACATTTACATTAACTAAATTGATAAGAAATAATCTATAATATTTTAATTTCATTCAAAATATGTAGAGTTGTAGCTAATAAAATAAAATTTGATTTATATATATCATATGCAAGTTAAATTCAATATCCCTTTAAAATTTTAGATTCCCTAAAGACTTTGGCAGATATAATATGTGAATACCCCAATATTCACCAAAGGTAATGATTTCTATTGCTATATTTTTTATTTAAAGTGTTATTTAAGAAACACAAAAAATGAATCCTAAGTTAAGAAATGGATGGAAGAAAAAGTTGAGAAAATTAGTACAGTTAAGAGATAAAATTAACCTTCTATCATGATAATGTATGTTACACTCTAGTAGAGATTTATAATGAAAAGTATTAAAAGGAAGAGTGATAATTTCCACCATATTCCAAATTTCTTGGTGACATTACCCTAAGGGTCTAGAGCTACACTCTTCAATATGATAGTCACTGCCCACGTGCATCTCTCTTTTTTTTTTTTGTCTCTTTAAATTTAAATTATTTAAGGGAATTCCCTGGCAGTCCAGTGGTTAGGACTCGGTGCTTTCACTGCAGGTGAGTGGGGGTGGGGTGTGGTGACCGGGTTCCATCCCTGGTCGGGGAACTAAAACAATCCCATAAGCTGCAGGGCGTGGCCAAAAATAAAAAAATAAAATAAATAAAAATAAAATTCAGTCACTCTGGCCACAGTTCAAGCACTCAATAATTGGACAGTACAGGTCTAGAACATTTCTGTCATTGCAAAAAGATCTATTGGACAGTATTGGTCTGGAGCCTTTTAGTAGTTCATTTATTAAAATGCATGAAATTTAATTTTTTAAAACTTGTAATTTAATTAAAGGCAATAATTTGGTTTTGGACTATGGGATAGTGGTGCAATATTTTTAGAATGAATTATGTTGAATTTTGCTACAGTAGTCGATTTGTGTTTGTACCTGGTCCAGAGGATCCTGGATTTGGTTCCATCTTACCAAGGTAAGTTTTATTCAGATATTTGCAACAGTAAAGAAAATTCTATAAAATTTAAAAATGTATACTATATCTCATAAATTGTTTTTATAGGCCACCATTTGCTGAAAGCATCACTAATGAATTCAGACAAAGAGTACCATTTTCCGTTTTTACTACTAATCCTTGCAGGTAAATATTAGTATTTTTGTGTTGCGGTTTTTTCCTTTCATTTAACAATTAACCTATTTCTTGGGAATTCCCTGGTGGTCCAGTGGTTAGGACTCTGTGCTTCCACAGCAGGGGGCGTGGGTTCGATCCCTGGTTGGGGAACTAAGATCCCGCATGCCATGGGAGGCGTGGCCAAAAAAAAACAAAAACAAAAAGTGGGGAAAAAATTAACCTGTTTCTTAAAATTTGTCTCTGAGTTTTGATTGTTATGGGATAAAAATGAAAAGAAAATTTCTTTCTATTTTAGGTTTCTCAAAACTTTAAAAATGTTTTAACTGTATTTAAATAATTCACTAACACTGAATTTAGAAGCTTAAATAATGGATGGAGATTTAAAAATAAATATTCCAATTACACATCCTTTAAGAAAAGTTACAATGGAAGACTGAAAGGATTACACATTTGCTGTATGTGCTACTCACTGTGACCATAGGCTCTTACTGAGGGAATGCCCTCAGTTGTTGTTTCTCCTCTCTTTTCTACCTACATTCACTCCTTCAGTGACCTTTCCAGTCCAAGGGCTTTAATTACCCTCTGTATATTGACAGCTGCCACATTGATATCTCCAGCTCAAACCTTCTACCAGATTCCACACTTACATATCTGGTTGCGTACTCATCATCTCCCCTTGGATGTCTAATAGACAACTTCAGATTGAACTTCTGATCTTCTTCCCTCATCAGTCCCCAACCCTGTTCCATAGCTTTCCTCATCGTAGTTCCTGACGCCTTTATCCTTCCAGTCGTTCAGACCAACCTTTGGGATTCTTCCTCACATGTAAGCTTTTAGGAAGTCCTTCAAAAATTTGAAGAAGGACTTCAAAATATATCCAGAATCTGGCCACCTCTCTATACCTCCCCCTCTACAACCCTCTACCATCTTCTTTAGTCTTGATCACTGTAATAGCCTCCTCATTGTTCTCTAGCTTCTACCCCTGCTCCTCTGTAGTCTGTCCTTAACGATGTCAGAGTGATCCTTTAAACGGTAAGGCATGTCACATCCACCCTACTGATTCAGAAAGATGGGCCCCTCATGTTATTCCGTAACAGCCCATATCCTTTGCAATGGTAGTCATGGCCTGCATGATCTGGCCTCCAGTTTCCTCCGTGATTTCCTCTCCGACTTTCTTCTCCTCATTTATTCCAGCCACTCCAGCTCCTTTTGTTCTTCAAATGTGCCAGGCATGTTTCATCTTAGGGCCTCTGCTCTGCCTGCAGTGTTCTTCCTCTGCATGTGTGCTTGACTCTCTCACCTCCTTCAAGTCTGTGCTCAGATCAAACTTCGTTATGAGCCCTACCTGTTCCAATACTCCTATTTACTACTCCAGCCTTCTAGACCTTCCCTTCCCCTAAATGATTCCTGTTAGCCTTTTCCTTTTTGCCATGCACTTAATCATCTTCCAACATGCTGTGTAATTATTGTACCTGTTGTTTATTCTCATTCCTAGAATAGTGCCAGACACATATTAAGAGCTCAATAAATTACTGTCAAATGAATGAATGGGTGAATAGATTCTGGTTGCATTTTTTCTGTGGTGAACAATGGGAAGTGGGAATGGCTTTGTACTATAAAACATCTTGCCTTTAAAGTTACCTCATATTTTGTTCTGAGGAAGTCACATTCAACTACTGCTTTTATTTCAGAATTCAGTATTGTACACAAGAAATTATTGTCTTTCGTGAAGACTTAGTGAATAAAATGTGCAGAAACTGTGTCCGTTTTCCCAGTAGCAATTTGGATATTCCTAATCATGTAAGTTGTGTCTTCTTTATTAAGGTATCTTAATTACATGTGGCTTTATATAAAATTTTGTTAAGCCACTTAATCACTTGCCCTTTTGTTGTTTTTATTTATAGTTCAAAATAATTTCAGCACACTTTTGTCAGTAAGGTAATTTTTGTTCCTAAATCAGTGTTTCTCAATTTTCTTACTGACGTATCCCCTAATGGGCAGAAGAAAGCCCCGAAGTAGCAGGAAATTTCTTTGGAGGTTCCTGTTTTGCCTTTAGAACTCATAAATCTTACATTGTACTTCAATATATATATATTTGTTTAAATAAAATGTTTATGTTTATCATGTTTATTAAGTATTTCCTATGATTTGCCCACAACAGGAGGATGTGTAGTGTTTATCTTGTAGCTTCAAGATTCCCAGTTGTCAATCACTGGTTACATGTACCCTCATTTGGAAGTATGGAAGTAGATCATACAGAGCATTTTTAGTATGTATTTTATAACATTTAAAGTGTATGTAGGCTAAGTATATATTCTTGGCATTACTCAAGCTGTGGAATTATTTTTAGATGAACAGAATTAGTAAATGAGTTTATTATACAGCTAAAAATACAACTGCTCCAAAATGACTATTTGGGGGAGTAGCTTTTATGGTGTTGAATGAAAACTCATAAATTTCTCCTAAAATACAGGATAGTTTATTTCATTTTATATCAGTTTTCCCAAGGTTTTGTAATTCAGTTTTCCCAGCTGTTTCTCAGATTTTCTAAGTCACTTTGGTAATTACTATTTAATTTGAAATTCTTTGTTGCTCTTTTAGCTTTTGCAAATGCACTGAAGTTTGTTTTGTGTCATTCTTTTGTAGTTTGTAAAGACTATCTTATCCCAAGGACACCTGACTCCTCTCCCTCTTTATGTCTGCCCGGTGTATTGGGCGTATGACTATGCTCTGAGAGTGTACCCTGTGCCTGACCTACTTGTCATCGCAGACAAATACGATCCTTTTACTTTGACCAATACTGAATGCCTCTGCATAAACCCTGTAAGAACGTAGTTAACATTATGTAGTCATAATTTGTCAAGATTAGAGTGTTACTTCTTTAAATTTAAAATATATGTTTAATCAATTACTGTTGGAGTAAAAATATACTATAAATGAAACACTGAATTAATTTGGTTTAAACAGAAAGTTCTTAAACTTTCAAAAGAGTATGTGACTATAAAGTAACGTGACTTTTCTTAAAAAAGAAAAAAAAATGCACCAAAGCTTATAAATCCAGATGAACATTTTCCCCTTCAAAGTAACTTGCCTTGGGATTCCTTGGGATTCCTTTCTGGAAATTACTTTCAGAGCATGTATTCCATTCCCTTTAAACATGTTAATGGTACTTGTCCTTTGAGGAGGATTTTTTGTTGTTGTTATTGTTGTTGTTGGAAATTGTCCAAGTCCCAAAAATCTAAGACTGATAAATGTGGAAATTCCTACTGGGACACAGTTTAATATTTCATTTTTATGCAGAACCTTGAAATTGCTTCAGAGTCTACGAGTTGCTTCTGAATTTCTATAAAAGTATGATTGACTTTTTGAACTTGGGGACTAAATGCTGCATAATGTTGCTTTTTATGTCAAATATCTTCACTAGTGATTTTTTTTTTTTTTTTTTTTTTTTTTTTTTTTGCGGTACGCGGGCGTCTCACTGTTGTGGTCTCTCCTGTTGTGGAGCACAGGCTCCGGACGCGCAGGCTCAGCGGCCACGGCTCACAGGCCCAGCCGCTCTGTGGCATGTGGGATCCTCCCGGACTGGGGCATGAACCCGTGTCCCCTGCATCGGCAGGCGGACTCTCAACCACTGCGCCACCAGGGAAGCCCTTCACTAGTGATTTTTAATCTGTATGTTTCCTTGATTTTTGTGAATTTTAAACTTTAGTACTTTTTTATTTCATCTAGGTCATTTCTAGAAACATCATCCCTTACTGCTTTTCTCACACACACATTTATTTTGTCTGGCTTCTGCAACCACAGAACTATTGACATTTTGGACCAGATAATTCTTTGTTCTGGGGCACCATTCTGTGCATTGCAGGGTGTTTAGCAGCATCCCTGACCTCCATCCACTAGATGCCTGTAGCAGCCCCCAGTTGTAACTATCGAAAATGTCCTCAGATACTTGCCAAATGTCTCCTAGTTGGGAACTACTGCTCTAAGGATGAGCACAGTCAGCTGATTTGGTTTCATTGTTTGAAATTTGTGGCCCTAATTTTTGTAGAATCTTTATTCACATTTCAATATTCTTGTCACAATGAGGCTATTTCCTTATTTAAATGGAACTCTTTGGGCATTCTCATAGTTAACACTCTATTTGAAACCACTTTATTTCTGAATTTTTCCACTTTTTCATACTGTAAATGAGTAAACAACCAGTTCCTACACCATCATTATATCTTTTTAACCTTTTGGGCAAGCCCAAAACTTCGTTTTGACATTGCTTCATCCTTTCTTGATACTTATTCCCATTAATGAATGCCTGCAATGGGCCAGACATTGAGCTAGTGCCAGGGTCACAAAGACTGAAAAGACAGAGTCTGCTCAGTAACTTTAGAGTTTAGTAATGGACAGACAATTGTATGTGTGACTACTGCTCAGTTGTTTGGGGGGCACAATGGCAGGGCATCAAACCCAGATTTTTACTGGGGAGAGGGGCAGGAAAGACTTCTCGAACATGATGTTTGAGTGTCTTATATGCTTATTTAGCATCACCCAGTACTGTTTATTTCTTATACTAAGTAGAACCCCTCCTAAGCATTTCTAGTCACATTTGTTAGCATTAACTGTTCTAGTCAACTTGACTTTTTGCTTCAAGTGGAGGTATTTTATAGTAATATTTTTTCTCTATAAAGAGCATATAAAACTTTGTCTCATTACTTTATAGTCACATCTTGTAACTTTATTTTTAATTTAGGAGCAAGGAGTTTGATTTTAAAAATAGGGATTCTTTTTTAAAAGTTGAGTATTCACTTATGGGCATTTTTCTCTCCAAAGGGCTCTTTTCCAAGAAGTGGATTTTCATTCAAAGTTTTTTATCCTTCCAGTAAGATAGTAGAAGATAGGTAAGTGTGCCCTCAGAAACAGCAAGAAACAGCTGTCTCTTGGTGTAATATTGCTAAAATTCAGATGTTCTGTAGGTGTGCTGAAGTTTTTAAAAGTCTACAGTAGCTCATTGGAAATGTTCTAGGCTGAACTTACTGTGTTCATGCTGGGAGACACAGAATTGTATGTACTTGATGGCACATGACCAAGAACTGTTTTCTGAGGGAAATCTCAGACTGGCTGTGGAGGTGGGCTAGTTCTTTTACAGGCAGACTCCTGATGATGTTATTATTCCAAGAGGTAAGCCTTGCCGTCCACATGGTTGGTTCTCAAAACCTAGGTAATCTGCCTTAAATTGGCAGCAAAGAATTGTAGGGGAGCTGGGTTGAGTGTGGTGATGGTGAGGGGGTGGAGTTGGGGGGAGGTCTTGGGGAAAAAAGAATAATCACTTGGTGGGTAGTGGTTTTCAGAGGGTGTCCTGTAGACCACGTGCATCAGAATCCTCTGGGGTCCTTGTTAAAAATGTTAAGTTCCAGGATCCCACCCCAAATGTATCAAATGTCTCTCTCCAGTTGTAGGGCCCAGAAATCTGCATTTTTAACGGTTTCCCTTAGATTCAGGCATCCTAACGTGTGATTTCTTGGTTAATTATATTTTGTTTCCCACCTCCAGTTAAGAACAGTAACCAAACACCTCCAGGTTCTCAGAGAATATAATCTTGAACACCCAACCCAATTGTCTTTTTTTAATTTTGTAATTAACATCTTTATTTAAATAAAAACACAAGTACATGATAAAAATTTCAAATAATGCTTAAAAGTATAAAATTGAAAAGGAAAAAGTAGCTCCGTTTCCTAACCCTGAAACCATGATTAACAGCTTCTTATATATATTTCTTGAAAAAAAATTTCTGCATTATTTTTGCTGCTCAGTATTCATGGAGGATTAAAGTCCGTTCACTTTGGGATATTCTAAATTTTATTCTTGGATTCACTCATTTGACGTGTACTTGAATCTTACTGTATTCCAGGCACTGCTTAGTTTTTGGAATATAACCAGACAGATACTCTTATAAAAGTCACTGAGGGGCTTCCCTGGTGGCGCAGTGGTTGAGAGTCTGCCTGTCGATGCAGGAGACACGGGTTCGTGCCCTGGTCCGGGAAGAAGATCCCACATGCCGCGGAGCGGCTGGGCCCGTGAGCCATGGCTGCTGAGCCTGCGCGTCCGGAGCCTGTGCTCCGCAACGGGAGAGGCCACAACAGTGAGAGGCCCGCGTAGCACAAAAAAAAAAAAAAAAAAAGGTCATTGATATTCTAGCCTCTATTCCATAAGCTGAACATGTGTTTGACTTCACCTAGCCCACAATGAATCCTTAAACAAATTTGTTTTTGACTTGGAATGCCTTTAGGTAAAGGCAATGCTCTTACCTGTCTCAACCACTTGCTGTTGTTGACAGTGATTTTGTGACCCCAGGATTAGGTCACCTCTGGAGCATATTTTGTCCACCTTTTTAAAATTTTTTCTTGGCCACGTCATTCAGCTTGTGGGATCTTAGTTCCCCAACGAGGGATTGAACCCAGGCCCTCGGCAATGAAAGTGCAGAGTCCTAACCACTGGACCACCAGGGAATTCCCTATTTTGTCCGTCTTTACATTGACTTTTACTGAACTGAGATTTGGTATAAATTCACAGACATATAAAACTTATTCTGCTATGAAAACCAATAGTGGGCACTTTCAACAGATCTCAGGACAAGAGAAATCTGTGTCTGTCCCAAGCAACTGTTTATTTTCATCTTGGGGAGACTGTAAATCTACTAATAGACTCCCTTTGTGTTAGCTTCCAGGAAGCACGGCCAAACGTGCAGCCCACCTCTACAGCAGCAGAGGAATTACTAGCATAAATGTTGGCTGTGGCTCTGGCTTCCTCTTCTTTTCTGATCTGTATTTTTCTCTTACCTGAATTTCCTGATTTCCTTACTTTTATCTTTTTATTATATTTATCTTGGCAAACCAGTTAATATTCTTTTTTTAATGAGTTGGGAGATAAGCAAATAAATCACAATAGGAAATTAACCAATTTATTATGATAGCACAAGACACTTGTTACATTTCTTGTAATGCTCCCTGATTGCCATGCGGAATTGTTAATCTAAGTACAGTGCTTAGAATCTAAGCACTGTATACAGACTTCTATGACAGTTCTAACACACTGTTTTAGTCAATTATGTGCCTGTCCCTCTTAAAAGTTTCTAGAACAATCCTTGACTTGCAGTTGACATTCACTGTTGAGTTGAAATAGTTGGTCCCTTTATCATCTGTGGAGTCAGATGCTGAAAACCCTTGACATAATTTCCAAACTATAATTTATTTTTTTTGCAGTACGCGGGCCTCTCACTGTTGTAGCCTCTCCTGTTGCGGAGCACAGGCTCCGGACGCGCAGGCCCAGCGGCCATGGCTCACGGGCCCAGCCGCTCCGCGGCATGTGGGATCCTCCCAGACGGGGACACAAACCCGTGTCCCCTGCATCGGCAGGAGGACTCTCTACCACTGCGCCACCAGGGAAGCCCCAAACTATAATTTAGTAGTGATATTTGAGGAGTTTTTTCAGTGCTGGATCAAACAAGTTGATGTGACTTTTTTGGTTTTTTTCTTTTTTGAGAGAGAAAAAGTTTTCATGATATAGTGAAATAATTTGGTTTTACTGCTACTTAGTTTCTCCTAAAGAGATTTTTTTTCTTAGAATATTTGTGAAATCATATTGTAGAGTTAACCACAGAAATGTAGCCAAAGTAGATAAGGTGTAACCCTGTTTCAACATGTGCTCTCAAATACAGTTGTTTTATTTAAAAACACAATGTTGGTGATGTAGGGGAGAAACACCCATTCTCACACAGAGTTGGTCAGAATAAAAAATGGTAAAAACTTTTTTCTTAAGACCTCAACTGCATATATCAGCAATTCCATTTCTAGGAATTTATCCTACAGGTATACTTGGTTTATGCATAACATTGGGTACAGCTGTTGTTACTGTAGTTTTTATAAAATTGCAAAACAAATAACTTAAATGTGTATCTATTTAAAAGTTATTCAGAACTTTTCTAATTTATATTAAATTTCAAAGCCATAGAGGAAGGGATTAGTTAAAAATTATAAATATGTGTTTATTACTAATTGAAAAAAAGGGGTAGAATAGTGTTCATTGTATTCTACCACTTGTGTGTTTTTAAAGCATTTACCCCACACACATGCTTGTATATGATTAGACAATCTTTATAAGATATACTGTTGCTTCTGAGAGCAGAAATAGAGTGTGAGACAGACTTATTTTTCACTGTGTCCCCTTTTAAATTTGGAACAATATGCATGTATTGACCTATTTTTAAAATTAACTAAAACTAAATATTAGGAAATGTACAATAACTTAGGTTTCCAAAATGTTTAAGTTTATGAATATTTTCTTTTTTCAGCAAACTCCAAGGGTTTTGAGATTCTTAAAGACCATCTGAAGAAATAGAATTCATCAATTTTCTGCTTAATTTTATATTTTATGTAATTTTGATATTGTTACAATAAAATTATGGTAAACTTTAGGATGTTCTGCTTAAATTTCTATTTTATGAAATATTAAAGTAAACACGATGGGGACTTCCCTGGTGGTCCAGTGGTTAAGACTCCGTGCTGCAGGGGGCCCGGGTTCAATCCCTGGTCAGGGAACTAGATCCCGCATGCGGCAACTAAACGCACACCGCCATGGAGATCCTGCACGCGGTAACGAAGATCCCACATGCGGCAACTAATACCCGACACAGCCAAATAAATAAGTAAATATTTTTTAAAATAAATAAAATAAAATAAACGATGGTATACTTTACAGAGTTTTATAGGAAAAATATTTTCTGCATAATCTGTTAGGAAAAATATGAAAATGTGTAAAAATATATAATCCAAGTATACATTTGTGTTTAAAAATGGAAGTTTCATTATTTCTGTACTAGTTACACGCTAATGTTCACCATAAGAGTCTTAATAGTATATTCAAGAATTGCAGGGCCTCCCTGGTGGCGCAGTGGTTGAGAGTCCGCCTGCCGATGCAGGGGATACGGGTTCGTGCCCCGATCTGGGAGGATCCCATATGCCGCGGAGCGGCTGGGCCCGTGAGCCATGGCCGCTGGGCCTGCGCATCCGGAGCCTGTGCTCCGCAACGGGAGAGGCCACGACAGTGAGAGGCCCGCATACCGCAAAAAAAAAAAAAAAAAAAAAAAGAATTGCAAATTGTTTAAATTTCAAGTCACAGAATCTATTCTAATGATAGTGAAAATCTTTGTTTCAGGATATTACTATGATATTCATTACATAATTACCTTTTGGCACTGAAAATTTAAAAACACACTGTCCCCATAGTTTTTACATTTGAAAGGAATAATATTCACTTTGAAGCAGACTTTTGCTATTTTGGGTATAATAACTCAACACCATGCCCTTATCTATTAGTTTATGGGGGGGGGGACTATGGTGATGGCCCAGAAATGAATCTGAATGACAGGAAGTTGTTAAACGTACAAAGAGTATTTCAAATGTAGGAATAATCTTAATATTACAGAAAGCCTGGAATGGAAGATATTTCTTTCAAAGCTTTTTGGGGAAGAGATACTGATAAAAAAATTAAAATGACACTGAAAGAAAATTCCTCAAGAAATTTAATCTGAATGTTGTGATAAGTGAATTCTGGTTAAGGATGAAGTGGCAATTTGAGATGTGGTTTAAGGGTGTAAAATTTCAGAGTATTAGAAGAGGTCTGATGTTAGAAGAGCAAGACTGGCTTTAATTTCAAGAATAGCCTGGAAATTTTGACTAAAGGTGAAATCAAGGCACAAGTTCAAAAGCTACTAGATTACTTGGGAAAATTTACAATTTGGGCCTTGAAAGTGAAATAGAAACTGCAAGGTTGTTGGTCCAGTTACAAGAACCATAGAGCTAAATATGAAAGCTTTCGTTAGGAACACATTTAACGCCTAAAAAGATAGGGTATGTTTACGGGTTAGCAAGGTGATGTAAGATGAAGCAGAGCAGTTAACTATGTACGAGCCGATAAGTTGCCAGAATCAGGCAATAATTATTAGAATAAGAGGAACTAGAATCAGGTGGAAGTGGACATTGTCTGGAAATGAAAAGGAAGTAGAGGTCTGAAAAATGGGCTAGCAGAGGAACAGCACTGCAAGGGTATCCAGGGCTAATACTCTGGGGAACAGAGAGGTGGTGTGCTCCCCGACCTGGTGTTTAATCAGCTGAAGCACGGCTGACCGCACCGCAGAAATCTGGGTATGAGGCACCGTCATGTGACATTATGCCTTAGGGGCCAGGTAGATCACACAAGACGGGAGTAGGTTGAGATTTCTCTGCTATGAGAAAAGCCAACACTTGGTCTCAGTGTGGGGAAACCACAGGAAGTGCCAGTGCATGTGATGAGGTAGGAGAGAAACCTGGATGGTGTCTCGACATTGAGGTAATGCCAACATTGTGTTAAATGTTGCTGAGAGTTTCAATAAAATGAGAACAGAAAAATGATCACTGGATTTAACAACTACCAATTAATAACTACCCCAATCAATAAATATTCTTCTATAATATCTATTTGAATGGCTGCATAGAATCCCATTGCATGGCTGTACCAAAATCTGCTCAACTAGTCCCACTGTTGAATTCTTAGCTTCTTCCCAAACTTTTAGAATTATGGTTTCTTGAGCATGCTCTCAAAGTTGGAATTGCTGGATCAAAAAAAATATGCACATTCTAAAGGCTTTTTATACAGCTACCAAACTCTCTCTAGAAAGGTTTTATTAATATAATTCTACCACCCCAAGGAAATAGAGTAATTGTTTTTTTAAAAAAAGCCTTTTCCATTTTGATAGGTGATATGTAGTATCTTATATTTGCATTTTTATTATTAAAGAAGTCATGTTTACTGATCATTGGCTATTTATGAATAGCCTGCCCATAATATCTCTTGCACCAAATGAGAGTTGTAAACGGCAAATTGGTGAAATATCTAGGAGACTGAAATGCTGGTTTAGCGAAGTGAATAAAGCATATAAAGTTGTTAGAATCACAGTTTGTGAATGTATTAGCTTTGTAACTTTCGTCAGGTAACTTCTCAGGTCCTATCTTCTCATCTGTGAAATGGGGATTAGGTCTACCTTGAAGTGTTGTGAACAATGGATAACGTACATGATGCTGTTAATTATGATAATTATTCAGATGGTTATTTTGCGGAGGTAACTGCACCATGGCACAGGAATCTAAAAAATGCATAATGTTGGTTTGAAGAAACTAAGGCTATTTCTGATTTATTTCCGTCGCCCCTATTCCTGCCCCTCCTCCCGGATGTTGGTGGTGTCACTATGGCAACAAGCACGCGCTGCCCGAGGCTCAATTCTCTGGCGGTTACAGGCCTCCGCCGCCTCACTCTCCCCAGACCGGCGACTCTACGACGCGTTCTTCCCACTCGGTCTCAGATTCATCTCCCTTGGCCCCTGGGCAAGGAGCCGAGGGGCAGCATGGCCAAGGCGGCAGCCTCTTCGCCGCTGGAAGACTTGGACCTGAGCGGAGAGGAGGTCCAGCAGCTCACCTCCGCCTTCCGGGACCCGGAGTTCCGGCGAATGTTCTCCGAGTACGCCGAGGAGATTACGGACCCCGAGAACCGGCGGCGCTACGAGGAGGAGATCACGGCCCTGGAGCGTGAGCGAGGAGTGGAGGTGCGGTTCGTGCACCCGGAACCGGGCCACGTGTTGCGCACCAGCCTGGATGGGACCCGGCGCTGCTTCGTGAACGTGTGCAGCAACGCGCTGGTGTGCGCGCCCAGCAGCCGGCCCGACTCCAGGGGCGCGGCATCCGGCGGCCAGTGGTCCCTGCCCTACAGCCTGGCGCCGGGCCGCGAGTACGCTGGGGGCCGCGGAAGCCGCTACACTGTCTACGACGTGGTCTTCCACCCAGACGCGCTCGCGCTGGCCCGACGCCATGAGCGCTTCCGCCAGATGCTGGACGCCACGGCCCTGGAGGCCGTGGAGAAGCAGTTCGGCGTGAAGTTGGACCGCAGGAATGCCAAGATCCTGAAGGTCAAGTACAAGGGGATCCCGGAGGCCGCCGTGCTACGCACGCCCTTGCCCGGGGGCTCCCCGGCCCGGCCCGAGGGGGAGCCGGAGAGCCCTCTCCCCGATTTTCCCTACCCCTACCGGCACCCGGAGGCCGCCGGGAGCGCTGCGATCCCCAGGCCCCAGGCGCCCTCCCCTCCAGAGGCCGTCCTACAGCCCGCCCCCACCGAGCCTAGCTACAGCGTGGTGCAGCGCCACCACGTGGACCTCCAGGATTACCGCTGCTCTCGGGACTCGGCCCCCAGTACTGTGCCCCACGAGCTGGTGGTCACCATCGAGCTGCCACTACTGCGCTCGGCCGAGCAGGCGGCGCTGGAGGTGACGGGAAAGCTGCTGTGCCTCGACTCGAGGAAACCCGACTACCGGCTGCGGCTCTCGCTCCCGTACCCGGTGGATGACAGCTGCGGCAAGGCGCAATTCAACAAGGCCCGGCGGCAGCTGGTGGTCACGCTACCTGTGGCGCTGACCGCCACGCACCCGGAGCCCGCCGCGACCCCGGAAGAGGCCGCCGACCGGCCCGGAACTGACGGCGCGCCCTGCGCTTCCGCTCACCAGGAGCAGGCGAGCCCGGCGGGGGTTGGTGGGGCGGACGGAGGCCCGGATCCCAGCCGAGGCTGGACTGCGGACGCCGGGATCACCACCCCGGACGCCGCCGGGGAGGAGCGCGTCTCAGAACCCGAGGAGCGGGATTTCAGCGGGCAAGAGAGATCAACAACAGGCATCCGGGAGGAGCCGCCTCCCGGAGCTGGGAACTCACCTGGGGACGGTGGCGGAGGCGCTCCTAGTACTTCATCCGGGGACCTTGACAGGGGGTCTTCTGCAGGAAAAGTGAGCGCGCGCCGAACTCTCGGCGTGGAGGCGCTGGAGGCCCGGGAAGGCACCCGCAGGGAGCCAGCTGATCGAGCCATGGGTGGTCCCGGGACCGACCGCGGGGAACCTCTGTGTCCGCCTTTGCAGTGTAATCAGGATGAAGAATCCCTGACTCTGCTCATTCAAGTGCCTTGGATCCAGCCTCAAAGTCTTCAAGGGGAAGTGACTCCCCTCTGGTACAAACTGTCCTTCTCCACCCAAGACTTAGTTTATTATTCCTTCGTTTTGCAATTTACTCCAGAGAATAAGTTGAATACCAAAGAACCAGTGATTAGCATTTCTTCAAACAATGCAGTGATAGAACTGGCCAAATCTCCAGAGTGCCATGGACAGTGGAGAGAGTGGTATTATGGTTTAAACAAAGATTCTTTGCAGGTAACAGTTCTTTCTAGAGTCCTAATATTTGAAATATTCTGTTCCACTTGCTATCACAGACACACTCTCAGTTTATCCTAAACAAAGGATTTCCCATTATAACTTCTCTCCTGATGACTTGAAATTGATGCACTTGATGAAAGATGTTAAGTACACTTAAACGCATATTGAAAACAACGAAAAAAACTTAACGCATCCTCTCTGGTGGATGGGTTTCAAATCTTCACAGTTGCCCTTGAGAAGGGCTGTAACTTTAGTCATATTCTCAAAGGCGTTGTGACACAAATAGGTTTAAGAGGCATTCTATTATGGCCATATTTTAAGTTGGCAAATAGCTTTTTCCAGCCTTAGAAAGTAAATAATAGTTTACTTCCAGAGAGCAAAAGTAACTCAGCCTGTGCCACACAGTTCTTTTGTAGGAAAACCAACTTGCAGGTGTGAATCTAAATCCCTTGCCCTCTCGGCCATATGGTACTGCTTAATTTCAGTCGCTGATATTGGTGGGGTTGTCTTCTGGTGGGCGTTATATTACATTGAAATTACCTCTTTTTACATCTGTTTTAATCTGTTCCCTGCTAGTACTTGGCACAATGGCTGGCATTTAACAAAGTGTAATATAAGCCTTTGTTGGTACCAACATCACATCAGCTACATCTCTTTTGGGCAAAAACTGGGGCTGTGCATTATCAGGTTTACCTAGGATATCATTTCGTAGTTGCTACTATACCTTTCAGATTATTGAGGATCTTGAGATTCAATATTCCAGTACTATTGGCAAATACTGGGGGAAAAAAAGTTTGACGTTCTATAGAAATTTTTAAACTCATAAGTGAACAATTAATTGGTATTTTTGATTGAGGTTTGTATCAATGTTACATGTAAATTTTTTTTAGCTCTTTTAAGATATTCAAGGGTTAAATTCCCAAATTCACAACACTAGTTGCACAGATTATATATTAAAAATTAAGTTTGGGGCCTTGGGCTTTAACCTGCCAGGAAGTTTTACTTCTTCCTGTGTTTTTCTAGAAATTTGCTAATGAGTTAAATTTTTACTTTATGAGGTGTATCTTCTGTGAGAAGTGGTTAATTTGAAACCCACCAAAAATGGTAAAGTAAATAGCCAGGGCTAGGTAAGATACTTTGTGAGAATATAAAATATGAAATCGACTATCTGTTTATGTCATCAGAAGGGGAAATTTAGGAAGGGGCAGTCGTTTTCCTGTAATTGTTTTAATAAATGTGAAGATAACTCACAATGTGGGAAAAAAAACTATATCGACAAGCATTTGAGAGAATACTAAAGAATATATTTTCTTACCTAGCCAAGAACTAAAAGGCTAACTGGTCACACAAAATTTAAATAGATCCTGTCTGTGTATCTTTCGCTGACTCATTAGGAAGTGTTCTAAAATTAAATTACATTTTCTAGCTTGGACTGCATTTATAACTCTAGAGGTGATGTTATTCTTACAAAATAGAGGGGAAAAATAAAGGAAGATAATTTGTAAGTAAGATTACTTGGAGGGAAAACATACCTCAGATTTAATAGAGACCTAGAAAAGGAACCAAGACTTTTCTTTTAGGGTCTTTTCCTATATATCTATATACTCTTGCTGTTCTTATTGCTCTGTACGATACTCAGTTTTCTTTTGCCAAAACAGCATAGGAATAACATTAAAATAAACATTTTAAAAGTGCAATTCTGAACTGTGTGAGAACTTTTATGAGCTGTTTTTAGATACAACTCTGTCAAGTATGACCAATAAGGTAGAATATTTTTTCTCTTTTTATTTTAGGAAAGGTTATTTGTCAGTGAAGAAAACGTTAATGAGTTTCTTGAAGGGGTCCTGAGCCCTCCATTCAAACAGACGATGCCCCTAACCCCACCATTAATTGAAGTTCTTCAGGTTACTGATAGTAAGATTGAAATACATGCAAAGGTAAGGATTTTGGTGGGCTCTATAGAGTAGTGATTTGGGACAAGGTTGAAGCCTAACAAATAACTTAATTCCTGATTTCTTTATATCATAACTTTAAACTAAGTGGACATGATGGCTGGGAAGAGTGATGTTAAGAGGAATAAAGACTTTTTTATATGTATTTTACTATTAAACATCAGCAGTTCATTTTCACTTATGTTATCTCCTTTAATCCCAAAATAACTGTTCAGTGAGGAATGGAGAGAAACTAACATTTGGGAATTATGAGTATTAGTCCAGGGACAAACAGCTTTTTTTGACTCTCAAACCATGGGAACTATGTCATCCAGTTTGTTCATTCTTTCTAGTTGAACTTAAGTTTGGTTATTTTTATAGTCTTCAGTATTGGACACAAATGAGTAACTAGCACAATTGACTCGTAATGTGAATTCAGGGGAAAGAGGCTCTAAGGAATCACAGAAATACAAGAAAATTCAAGAAATTCAAGAATGCCCTTATAAGAATGACTGCTAATGGGTTTTATAGGCCATGTTAAAAGGTTTGTAGGCCAGGATTATTTTATCCTGAAAGAGATGAAGGGTCAGTGAAAGTATTTAATCAGAGAATCAATGCCAGGTTTGCATGATTAAAATATGACTGGCAGCATTTGGAGAATGACCTTGAGGGGGAAGCCAGAGGGCCTATCTGTAAGTCTACTGGGTTATTCCTTCACAACTTAAAAAAGTTTCCAGCGGGTACAATTTACTTTTCTATTTGTTTCGAAGAATTATTAATTTGCTGTTTCTCCTGACATAGTTGCAAGAATGTAGTAACTCTGAGCAGCTTCATGAGAAGGAAGAAAGAGTCAATGAAGGAAGTCATCTAACTGAAAAAGAAAGTCTACAACACGCTGCTACCTCAGCTGATTCCAATTCATCCGTAGCAGTCAAAGTACTAGAAACAGACAGTTGTGGTTCAGTTGCATGCTTGCAACAAGGGGCCCTCGATGTTTCTCAGAAGCCGTTTGCAAAGTCTCAGCAACCTGAGTCAAAAATGGAACCTGAATTTATAAAAGACAAAAGTTCTGTTCACTCAAATGATGAAAAAGATAATTTAAAAGAACCCGTAATATCTGAAGAGAAAGAATTAGATGGAGATCACCCATCTTCATTACTGAACAAAACTGAAGTTCACTATACACCTGGTTTTGACAACATAAAGGAAACCAATATGCAGGATGGTCGTGTGCAGATTATTAAAGATCATGTGACTCATTGCTCATTCAGTTTTCAGAATTCTTTGCTTTATGACTTGGATTAATTCTGTATCATCTTAGAATTTAAAGGTTGAGTAAAAACTTATGGACTAAAAATAGATTCTCTGTTTACTATCTTAAAACCAAAGGTATTCAAGAAAGTATAAAATTAAAATTTGCAATTTTTATTCTCATGGGGAAACTGAAGCTATTTATTTTTTTGCATGTAGAGTTTATACAAAGCTTCCTTAGTTATGGAAATAAGTTTTGTGATTCCTCTGATGTATATTTTTTTCTAATAGTAAACATTTAGTTTTAATACAACCTATTTATATTTACTTCTGTGTTGTTTTTGGTTTTTGTTTGCCATTACTTTAATAAAGTTTCAAAGTATTCATTAAGTTGTGTCTGTCACAAAGCGTATTTCTAAACAATGCAATTAACTAGAAGCACACTAGAGTGCATGTGTTGGTGGGAGGAGAATCTCAAAACTACGCATTTATAAGTCTCACTAAATAGGATGTACTTATGCTTGTCATAGAGATTCTGAGAGGAAAGAACTTTACTAACCAATATTAAATGATCCAAACAATACAAATACACTGAAATTTAGTATTTTTGCTTCAACTCTGTATTTTACTCTTCTCATATATGTCACCATGTATATATATATATATATACGTGTGTATACATATATATATATAAATAACAGGTTATTTGTTAATGACCTTGAAAATTCAAAAATTTTAAAGAAATTTTTGGAAATTATTCAAACATCCCTTGGTTTTATAGAATTAATTTACAAATTTTAGAACAGGACAATTAAAATAATCTAAGAATTTGCTCCAATAGGAAAATTGTCTTCATTATATTATTACATGAAAATAACAAGAGCTAGTGTTTTCTAATCAATTTCTTTTATAACACCTAAAAGAGGGCAGCAGATAATTTATCTAACAGTGGCTAAGTTATGAATTTTGTGGAATAGTATTTTTATTTGAGGCCAGGAGAAAATCCCAACAGATTTTTTTTTCCTCACAAAAAATTTTAGGACAACATGAAAGACAACATAGAAAGGAAAATATTTGTTGATCTAATCATTGACCCCAAGGCCTTGAGCTGATCTATTTCTGTTCCAAAAACAGCTACTAATTCAAACCTCTGGCCTTCCCTTAGTCCTGGAAACTACTTAATTTCTTTAGTCCTTTGAACTAGGGAGGTCAGGTCAGAGCACCAAAAACTGGTACGAAGCCTAGCAGTTCATTCTGATTTACATTTATAACCCCAGTAAAACCTGGAACCAGAGGGCTGAGGGCAGTATAAAGGTAGCTCATAAAGCAAGAGAACTATTTGCTCCATTGTAGATGACCATATACATTTTTCAACCATAATAGGAATCTTAATTTGATGGAATAGTTTTGAGACTGTCCATTAGGTACACAGTTTTCTTAGATTGAAATGACTATTGCAGTACCTACACAGAAAGTAGTCTATATTTGTGGTTGAATACAATTATATACTGTTAAGGGAAACTTTCATGTTAAATATGGAGTAAATTTTAAGCCTGCTTCCTACTATTTACTGTGTCTGTCCTTTTAAAAAGTATGATTTCTGTTAAAATAAAGCTGGCACTAGAACATGTTTTACTTTGGCAGGACTGAACTTTGTATCATTTCTGGCTGTACTTCACTTAACACAGCAGCTTTTTACTGCTCATTATCTATGCCTGGCTAATTTGAAAGCCAGTTTCTTCCAAAGGGATGCACTGTCAAGAGCTGGGTTTTCTTTATTTCAAACTCAGTTATACAATGTACAGATAATATGTAATGCTAACTTTAAACCTTGTAGAATGTCTTTACTGGATTTTGGTGTAAAAATTTATTCTGCAAAATGATTAGGAATCTTTTTATGCAAAAATGAGTATTTTATTTTGGCAGCACTAAAAGAAAAAAAAACCCACTGTATTTCTACATTGAGGTGAAAAACAGTGTTTAAACTTTCTTATCAATCAAATACATTCCAAAAGAAAGTGTGTTCTATGAAAGTTCCAGAGCACAGGCAAATCTTAACACAATAATACAGGAATCTTTAATACTGAAAATGACTCTGTTCTGACAGGGTGTTTAACAAACATAACTTTCGAGTTATAAAACCAGTGAAGCAATCCCTTTCTCGTAACTGTGTCAAGAGTGAAGCTGGGCTTGTTCCATTAATACTCAACAATTTCATTGTAATACTTTTTACTAATATGACAATTTTAAATAAATTTTGCTGTACTTAAAAGAAGTCTTGAACGTGGAAAAGTGTACAAAGTTCCGGATAAAAAGATTAATAGATGCAATTTAAATAAAATTTCCTTTTTTTTTTTTTTTTGCGGTATGTGGGCCTCTCACTGTTGTGGCCTCTCCCGTTGCGGAGCACAGGCTCCAGACGCGCAGGCTCAACGGCCATGGCTCACGGGCCCAGGCGCTCCGTGGCATGTGGGATCTTCCCGGACCGGGGCACGAACCTGTGTCCCCTGCATCGGCAGGCAGACTCTCAACCACTGCGCCACCAGGGAAGCCCTCCCCTTCTTTCTTATCAATTAACAATAATGATTACCTTTAGCAGATACACATTGAGCTTTAAAACCCAATTCTCAAAATGAAAACTTGTGTTTTAAATCTTAAGACACAAAAGGAAAAGATTACTATATTGGGACACCTTTTACAAGAATTCTATTGTTGTACTAAAGCAGAAACCAGTTCCTAAACCCTTTTATTCAATTGTATATTCTGTTTGGACAAATATCAAAAATAGAAGACTGTCACTACTTTTGCTTTTGTAATTGTAATTTTTTACTGCAGTCTTCTATAACTTTTACAGAGTTCATGGTCCCTAATATCTCCCCACCCTCCATTTTTCCTAGGTGGGGAAAGGGCTGCCATAAACTTCTCACTGATAGTTAGAGTTTCTGGAAACAGGTACTGTTTGTTATTATTTAAGAGTGACTCAATTTGGGCACTCTGGGTGGATGGTCTACAGGTTTTCTGGTGGTGCATACCACAGTCTCCAGCATGAAAAATCCTAGGAACTTGAGGAACCAGCACTTTCCAGAATTTTGGAAGGCAAGATACAGTCAAATACTGAAGGGTCCAGTCCCAGTTATAATCATCGTAAGTACAGAAAGTATCTGTGCACTCAATCAGCTTCTGATACGCATCCCGGGTCAAGGCCAGACCCATATTGTGCTCTGTGGATTTCCACGTTTTCACATCTACCTTGTCAGCAACGCCATAGAAACTGCGAATGGCAGTATAGGTCCCCAGGGAGAGAACATCACACTCAGGACACTCTTGCTGCTTTAATTGCCACATCTTTTTGAAGACATGGTAAAAGTCTGGGGCTAAGTAGTGATCCTCTTCTAGGAAAAGTATGAGGCCAGCATAGTCTCGAAGGACTTTGACCCTCTCCCATACAAAATGCAGCTTCCACCACCAGTGGTGTTTGGTTTGGGAGAATTTGGCCTCTCTATAATGGCCGAAGGAGTCGGGATATTCAGCATTAATGCATCCCATCTGCAAAGCTGCATTCTTCTCCACGTCTCTGGGGCAATCTCTGGGGTCAGTGCCCGGAAACTCGTTGGGGTACAACTGAATACTAAAAGGAAAGAACACCTGCAGAACCGGACAGAAATCCACCCCAGCAATCAGCTGATTGATCTCGGTCGACCAGAAGTCATGGCTAAAGATGACGAAGACGTTGTCGATTTCCTGGGCTTTTCGAAGTGAGTCCAGCAGCAGTTTGAGGTATTCAGGCCGGTTGTGCACCTGGACCACCAGCACCAGCTCTCGGGGGGCCCAGGAGCCGGCCTTACCTACATTCCTCACCGTCTGGTCAAAGTTCAGCTGGTACACTAAGGACCGGTACCGCAGCGTCAGGTTGTCCACCTCGGGGTGCGGGGCCGCCGCGACTAGCGGAGCCGCCGACTCGTTGGAGCCCCGGCGGATGCCCACGGACACGGCGGGATGGTCCCCGGCCCGGGCGCCTGCACCCCGCGCGGGCTCGGCGTCCAGCAGCGGCGGGGCGAGGGCCTCGTTCTTCCTTTGTCGCCCATTGCTGCTCCAGAGGACGAAGCCGCAAGCGGCCACTACGAGCGTCAAGATCAGCACCTTCCGCTTGTAGATGCGGAACCTCATGGTCTCCGGCGCCGGGAGCGCAGGCAGGCGGACGGGCGCGGAAAAGAGCTAGCGGCTCCGGCGCGGAAGGGGCGGGCGGGCGGCGGCCGTGGCCTGTAGCAGTCGGAACTGGCCCCCGCAGTTGTCCTCGCTAACTCATCCCGGGCCCCGGGGGTCCTGGGGCCCGAAGGCTCTCAGCTCCCCCGCGCCGCCCGGGCTCCACACATCCTCACCTGGCAGCTGCAGCTCGGGCACCGGCCCCGCCGCTAGGAGCCGCGGTACGGCGTCGCCTCGGTCCTCTCCATCCAGCACGGGTCCGGGAAGAAGCCTGTCGCGGCCCTACTGCACCCCGGCTCCGTTACCTGCGCTTCCAGCGGCCCTGCGTCCTCTGTGCTCTCATCTTTACGCGGCCCCGAACGTCCCAGACCGAGGGACGCACCCTCGCCCCACTCCGGCGGCGACTGTTCTGACAACCAGCCACTGGCCCGCCGGGCGCCGCGGTCCCCGGGCCCACACCCCTCCGCCCCGCCCCTCGGGCCGTCGGTTGGCGCTTCCCGGTCGAGTCTGGAGACGCACGGCCGTCGCCGCCCGCTGCCTATTGGGCCGCAGCGCTGTCGCTCAGGCTCAGTTCCTACATCCGGCGCGTTCCTCCCTTTCCGGTGAGGCGTGAGCAGAACGAAGCAGGAACGTGGACGCTGGTTTTCCAGGTAAGCGGGGTGTGGGGCGGTGGCGATCCCGGCTGGAGTCCCCAGTGCTCAGGATCCAGGGCTGGGCCGTGTGGGCCCTGGTAGGAGAGGGAGGGCGAGGCCCGCCGCCTTGGTTGGTGGATTTCAAAAACGGGCTTCTCCCTTCCGGAAAGGGGCTCCCGCATGGCGGCTGCTGGGCCGGGAGGCACTCATTAGGGACACGTCAGCCTTCAGGGCTGCTGAGGAAAGGATGACGATGCTTCGGAGGGAAAAGTGAAACCAGGCTGATAAGGTCCTCGGAGAAGGGACGGGGCGGGCCGTGGAGGTGGCTCTACACCGCGCCCCGAGTCGGGCATGCCCGGGAGCTAGAACATGGAGGGAGAGGGTGCGCGGAGAGGCGAAAATAAACTCTAGCCTCGGCCTTCTTTCTCTGCCGAAGAAAATTAGGTATCACACCACTACGCTTTAGTTGTTGAGCAACCACGGTAAATTAAGCCCTAAAGGAACCCCCTTTGTGGGGGAAACTGTACTGGGCGTCCCTGTGCTGCTGCTCTTGTTGTTTTTCAGTGAGTCTCATTCTATAAATGCTCCAATAATTTAAGGATTCCAAAAAGCTGTGCACGTATACGTGCATTTACTCATACGGAAAATGAATACTTGGTGCAATTATACGTTACTGACTTATGTAATGTTATTTTCCTATAAATATTAATAAAACACTTGGATTTTCAAAATGTTTAACGTTTGCTGCCATATTTTAAATATTTTACAACAGTTTTCATTGTGAAGACACCTCTACTGCAAAGATGGTCAATGTACCTAAAACCCGAAGGACTTTCTGTAAGAAGTGTGGAAAGCATCAGCCTCACAAAGTGACCCAGTATAAGAAGGGCAAAGATTCCCTGTATGCCCAGGGAAAGAGGCGCTATGATCGGAAGCAGAGTGGCTATGGTGGGCAAACAAAGCCTATTTTCCGGAAGAAGGCTAAAACCACAAAGAAGATTGTACTGAGGCTTGAATGTGTTGAGCCCAACTGCAGGTCCAAGAGGATGCTGGCCATTAAGAGATGCAAGCATTTTGAACTCGGAGGAGATAAGAAGAGAAAGGGCCAAGTGATCCAGTTCTAAGCTTTGGGAATCTTTTGTTCTTCTATTTTTGAGAGCAAAATGTTTAAGTTATAGAAAAATTGCCTGTATGAGAATAAACACAGTGATATTCTTACTCATATCTTTTGTATTTTTTAAAATATAAGTAAAATCGCAGGCCTAATTTGGCTCTAAATTAAAGAAATAATGGTAAATTATTTGTAAGTGAATTAAGGTTCATCCTCTTATCAAGTTCATTATTTAAATTTAGTTCCACAAGAATTGGCATCTTGTATTTATATAAAAAGAAGGTGGGCTTCCCTGGTGGTGCAGTGGTTAAGAATCCACCTGCCGATGCAGGGGACACAGATTGAAGCCCTGGTCCGGGAAGATCCCACATGCCACGGAGCAACTAAGCCCGTGCGCCACAACTACTGAGCCTGTGCTCTAGAGCCCGCGAGCCACAACTACTGAAGCCCACACACCTAGAGCCCGAGCTCCGCAACAAGAGAAGCCATCCAATGAGAAGCCCACGCACCGCGACTAGAGAAAGCCGTGCACGCAACAACAAAGACCCAATGCAGCCAAAAATAAAGACACTGCTTTTTGTATATGAATTTTAGGCTAAGATGCTTACAATGGGGATGGCTTGTAGATGAGCAGGAATGCAAAGGGCTAGGGTGTAGGAATAACATGGTGGGCACTTAGTCCCAACACAGACTTTTTTTTTTTTTTTTTGCGGTATGCTGGCTTCTCGCTGTTGTTGCCTTTCCCGTTGCGGAGCATAGGCTCCGGACGCGCAGGCTCAGCAGCCATGGCTTACGGGCCCAGCCGCTCCACGGCTTGTGGGATCTTCCCGGACCGGGGCACGAACCTGTGTCCCCTGCATCGGCAGACGGACTCTCAACCACTGCACCACCAGGGAAGACCCCCCAACACAGACTTTTATATCTACGTTTATTGATGAAGAAATAATTGTCTTTCTACAGGAACATGTAAAAATCAAGATATACACTAAATTACTTTTAACTATGCCACAAAACTTCACTTTTTAAAGAACCATGCTTTAATATAGTTGTTTTATAATATTTTCAGGCAATGTCTCACCAATTTATGAGTTCAGAAAATCCTAAGATACTTAATTACAGAATTCTTAGTTTTAAGCAGCAAAAGTGAATTAACTTTAGAAGGCAGTATAAAGCCTGGTCTGGAAATCCCCGATCTAGGTTCACAGAGAGGATTTTCTCCAGTTACTTTCACTCTTTCTCCTCCTTTGTTCCCAGAAGCTAGTTCTGACACTGTTGCAGTGATCTAGGAGGGAGGCTGATTTGAAAGGCAGTGGGAATGAAGAGAATGAAACAGTTGTGCTTCCATTTTCCAAGATTCTTTTAAGTTGGTTCCTTTTATATATCCTCTGCCCTAGTTCAGATCCTAATCATCCTTTAGCTGGTATATTGTGGCTGATATATTGCTATCAGTTTTTTAATTAAAAAACAAACATTAAGTGACTAAAACAAAAAGAACCACCCTCATGTAATACAGAACTTAGTAAACGTAGCAATTTTCTGCTACTCCCACCCAACCCCAAAACCTCATTCCAGCCCTAAAAATTAAAAAACTTAGAAATCACAACAAAGATTATGGAATTAATATTATAAAACTTGTAAAAGCTTAAGTCTGTTTGTCCAAAGCAACTCCTACTTTATGGTGAATATAAAATTCCATATATATTTAGAATAATATACCTGAAAAACACAAAAGTGCTTAAAAATTTATATGTAGTTTTATATCAAACAAGTTCTCAGTACAGTGTAGACTATATTAGTGCAAAGTATATTTTCTGCATACAGAAACTCATTTTTTTAAATATTCATTTATTTGGCTGCACTGGGTCTTAGTTGTGGCATATGGGATCTAGTTCCCTGACCCGGGATTGAACCTGGGCCCCCTGCACTGGGAGCAGAGTCTTAGCCACTGGACCACTAGGGAAGTCCCAGAAATTCAATTTCTTTAACTGAAACGCAAGACGAAAATTGATAAGAAAATTCTATGACCAGAGTGGTTGGGATCAGTATCTGTTTTAACATTAAAAAAATAACCCCACAGCCCATTCTGGAAACACTAGGCTGAAATAACACAAGTGCAATAAGCTGATAAAAGTTAACACCACAATAAAATTAGGTTTTAATGAAATTAAGATATTACAGCCAAATGATCGAAAATGTTACACTAACACACATTCTTCCCCTCAAGCAAGTATACAAAACCCACGAAAAGCTTCCCTTTCTCCAATTTGACATTTAAACAATAAGTGAGTCCCAAATTGGCCTGTAACTAAATGGAATTTCTTTTTGTGGTATCACTTATTACTTTAACATATCACAGGAATTTACATAACAGGCTAGAGAACAGAAGTAAGAGACAACAGGTGCTTCAGTACCACCCATATTATCTACTAAGACCACAGTGTGAGCAACAGAGTGTAGGTTCATGGTAGTAGTTCCTTGAATAAAACAACTTAGACAGAATCTTCCACAAACGCAGGTTTTTGCAGTATCCAAATCTTGGCAAAGATGGAAAGGAATGATATGAGAGCCATATGGAATCCTATTGGAAAAAAATATTTTAAAAATATTTTTTAATGTGTTACTAGATTCAAAACTTCATGTATTAGGACATGAATTACTGGACACTGAAATTATAACCATGGAAAAATAAAATTACTCTATTAATTAACTCAGTATATTGTTTTATTTTCCTAACTGGTACAAATGGGGAAAATATACTAAGTAACAGCATATAACATTTTGTAAACCTAAGAGCATCTATACCACTACATAAAGTAACTATTAGCACCGCCACTTAACAGCATAACCCACTGAATACAATGAAAGAGCCATCTGTCCTTTATATAGTTATACTGTATGACCAGTGTAACATAATTTAAACGTATGGCTCTGTCATACAATTCTTATAAATGGTAATGAGAGAATTACTCAGTTCTATCTGTGAAGAAACATTTATTTAAATAAATCCATGTAGGGGCTTCCCTGGTGGCACAGTGGTTAAGAATCCGCCTGCCAATGCAGGGGACACGGGTTCGAGCTCTGGTCTGGGAAGATCCCACATGCCGCGGAGCAACTAAGGCCCATGTGCCACAACTACCGAGCCTGTGCTTTAGAGCCCGCGAGACACAACTACTGAAGCCCGTGCGCCTAGAGCCCATGCTCCGCAACGAGAAGCCACCCCAATGAGAAGCCCGCACACTGCAACGAAGACCCAACGCAGCCAAAAATAAATTAATTTAAAAATCAATCAATCCATATGCTCTCATAGGCATCAAATGTTTAAAAGGGAATTTTTAACTGTGTGAAACAAATTTAAAACACATGTTGTTTGGGACATTAGTTTTACTTTAGTAGCCAAGTAAGCAATTTAACCTTGCTTAAATTAAGTCATTCACCCTCTTGCTTAAAATTTCAATGGCGGCCAATACAATTAAAATCCAACTAAGTCAAAAAAAAAAAATCAAGTCAAACTCAAAACCCTCATCTACAAGACACTAAGAGGCAGTCTCTTGAGGTTGCCTGCCCACAGCCCAGCTCGCTACTCCACCCTAAACACAACCATACCACCGTCACTTTGCGTCTCCCCAACACTGTTCTCTTTGTTGTTTCTCTAGTACCTAGGCTGGCACATAACAGGTGTTCACATCTTTTTCAACAAATAAATAAAACCTAGTATTATAATTAAAACTGGAGTTTAAAACCCTATTAGAAAAGTCTGAAAAGATATACATCAAATCAAAAATAGTGGCCTACTTTTCCTAAGGGATTTGGTATTGGCCTTGTTTGCAATTTTTAATTTTTTCACATGTATGAATTTATTACTTGTGTAAGTAACAATTTTTTTAAAAACCACACGTTTACATTCCAGGCTATTGGTTATAGTCTAAGGAAACAGGAAACAGTTAAAAACTGTACTTTCTATCCAACAAAATTTAAGTTACCACATATTTTTCTAATAGACTATAACTTTATGTTTATAACCAGTAGTTAGGACAATTTAAAAAAATAAATTTATTTATTTTTGGCTGCACTGGGTCTTTTTTTTTTTTTTTTTTTAATTTATTTATTTATTTATTCTTGGCTGCTTTGGGTCTTCGTTGCTGCTTGCGGGCTTTCTCTCGTTGTGGTGAGCGGGGTCTACTCTTTATTGTGGTGTGCGGGCTTCTCATTGTTGTGGCTTCTGTTGTGAAGCACGGGCTCTAGGCACATGGGCTTCAGTAGTTGTGGCATGCGGGCTCAGTAGTTGTGGCTCACAGGCTCTAGAGCGCAGGCTCAGTAGTTGTGGCACACGGGCTTAGTGGCTCCACGGCATGTGGGATCTTCCCAGATCAGGGCTCGAACTCGTGTCTCCTGCATTAGCAGGCAGATTCTTAACCACTGCACCACCAGGGAAGTCCCTGCACTGGGTCTTTGTTGCTGCACGAGGGCTTTCTCTAGTTGAGATGAGTGGGGGCTACTCTTTGTTGTGGTGTGCAGGCTTCTCACTGCAGTGGCTTCTCTTGGTGTGTGGGCTCTAGGCGTTCGGGCTTCAGTAGTTGTGGCTCGCGGGCTCTAGAGTGCAGGTTCAGTAGTTGTGGCGCACGGGTTTAGCTGCTCCGCGGCACGTGGGATCTTCCCGGACCAGGGATTGAACCCACGTCCCCTGCATTGGCAGGCAGATTCTTAACCACTGTGCCTCCAGGGAAGTCCCAGTTAGGGCAATTTATCAATAGCTAGATAACAGATGCTGTTCTCATGGCTTTGGATCTATTTTCTTTTTAAAACAAGGGAGCTCAAAACATGCAAAATTATACTTTAGTAAAGATTAGAGTCATCTTAGCCAATCTGTTATGATCTTTTCAAATCATCAGTAACCATTTATAGTATTTCTCATTTGGACATAATTTTCAAATTTGAATAAGTACAATATATTATTTTTTTTCATATGTAAGTCTCAGAGAAAGCACAGAACAAGAAACTTGGGAGCAGTACATTTCCAAAAGACACCATTTAGATTTCTCACAAATCAGTGGTCTTAACCTGAATCATCAGTATCACTTCTGGAGATTTTAAAAAATATATGACATACAATAGGGGTCCATCTCTGGAGATTCTGAACTAGTTGGTCTGAGGTACAATCTAGGACCTATATTACCAGAAAATCTAGATACATATTTCTCATCTATATTATTTAGGAACTCCTCCACAACTAATGATAACAAAATTGGTTTTTAATTGCCAGAGAAGCAAATTACTTGTATTTATACATCCAGTAAGTATTTATTGGGACGTATTATGAACAAGGCACTGTTCTAGGTACTTACATGTATTGTCACTTAATAGGTAATTCTCAACTCCTAGTTAAGAGTCAATGCCTTAAACCAGTGGTTCTCCAAGTGTGGTCCCCTGAGCTGCAGCATCAACATTCCCTTGGAACTTGTTACAGATGCAGTTTCATCCCCACTCCAAATTTACTGAGTAAGAATCTCTGAGGGTGGGGACCAGCAATCTGCTTTAGTAAGTACTGTGTTACAGTAAGCATGATTGTGATGCACTCTCAACTTCTGAGGATCACTGCCTTAAAACAATAATGAGCCCTTAGTTACTTTTAGAGCCTCTGTATTCAAAGTGTAGCTCATGGACTAGCAGCCTCGCCTGGAATGTAGGCCATCCAAAAATGGGCAGAAGACCTAAATAGACATTTCTCCAAAGAAGATATACAGATTGCCAACAAACACATGAAAGAATGCTCAACATCATTAATCAGTAGAGAAATGCAAATCAAAACTACAATGAGATATCATCTCACACTGGTCAGAATGGCCATCATCAAAAAATCTAGAAACAATAAATGCTGGAGAGGGTGTGGAGAAAAGGGAACACTCTTGCACTGTTGGTGGGAATGTAAATTGATACAGCCACTATGGAGAACAGTATGGAGGTTCCTTAAAAAACTACAAATAGAACTACCACATGACCCAGCAATCCCACTACTGGGCATATACCGAGAAAACCATAATTCAAAAAGAGTCATGTACCAAAATGTTCATTGCAGCTCTATTTACAATAGCCAGGACACGGAAGCAACCTAAGTGTCCATTGACAGATGAGTGGATGAAGAAGATGTGGCACATATACAAAGGAATATTACTCAGCCATAAAAAGAAACGAAATTGAGTTATTTGTAGTGAGGTGGATAGACCTAGAGTCTGTCATACAGAGTGAAGTAAGTCAGAAAGAAAAAAACAAATACCGTATGCTAATACATATATATGGAATCTAAGAAAAAAAAATGTCATGAAGAACCTAGGGGTAAGATGGGAATAAAGACACAGACCTACTAGAGAATGGACTTGAGGATGTGGGGAGGGGGAAGGGTAAGCTGTGACAAAGTGAGAGAGTGGCATGGACATATATACACTACCAAATGTAAAACAGATAGTTAGTGGGAAGCAGCCGCACAGCGCAGGGAGATCAGCTAGGTGGTTTGTGACCACCTAGAGGGGTGGGATAGGGAGGGTGGGAGGGAGGGAGACGCAAGAGGGAAGAGATATGGGAACATATGTATAACTGATTCACTTTGTTATAAAGCAGAAACTAACACCATTGTAAAGCAATTATACTCCAATAAAGATGTTAAAAAAACAATAAATTAAAAAAAAAAAGCACATCTCTACCGCAGAACTCTAAAACAGAATCTGCTAAACAAGACTCCCAGGTGATGTGAATGCACTTAAAGTTTGAGAAGCAAGCAGCGGTTCTTAATCCTAGCTGGCCATACATTAGAATACCTGGGGAGTTAAAAAAATACTGGGTCCTACTCCCATTCTTTTTTTTTTTCAAATTTATTTATATTTCATTTATTTATTTTTGGCTGAGTTGGGTCTTCGTTGCTGCACACAGGCTTTCTCTAGTTGTGGTGAGCGGGGGCTACTCTTCGTGGCGGTGCACAGGCTTCTCTTGTTGCGGAGCACAGGCTCTAGGGTGCCCGGGCTTCAGTAGTTGCAGCATGCGGGCTCCGTAGTTGTGGCTCCCGGGCTCTAGAGTGCAGGCTCAGTAGTTGTGGCGCACAGGCTTAGTTGTTCCACGGCGTGTGGGACCTTCCCGGAACAGGGTTCTAACCCGTGTCCCCTGCATTGGCAGGCTGATTCTTAACCACTGCGCCACCAGGGAAGTCCCCTCCCAAACATTCTGATTCAATAAGTCAGGGGTGGGGACTAACCATCAGAATTTTTTGAAGCTCCTCAGGTGATTCTAAATGTGAAGTAAAATTTGAGAACCACTGCTCTAGGATAAGAGCTTTTAAGCTAGGGATGGTGAAGAGGAAAGACTGGCTTGGGTTTCAGTGGTGTCTATAAGCATTATAAAGTTGTATGCAAAAGTCTGTGTTTATTCATGTGTGCGTTTTTCTAGGCCCATAACTTCTGTCATTTTTTTTAAGTCTCTCCCCACTAAAAAAAAGTTAAGAATCTCTTCTTCGAAATATGGTGTTCCATTTTATAAGCACTCAATAGTAATTTGGTTCACATCTTAGCTTCCACTCCTATATGAAAGAAGCCTGAATAAAATGAATAACTGGAGTTTGGTGTCTCATGACCAACTGCAGTTAGTGTTCAAAGACAAGGGAAGAGAACCAGGAGCTATTGAGTCTTCCTATATGCCAAATGCTTTGCCATTACATTAGATCATTTATCTTCACAACTCTGTAAAGTGGGCATTATTGTTCCTGCTTCACAGATGAGATTCAATCAAAGAGGTTAAATAACTTGCGAAAGCCACACTAAGGGGTGAAGCCAGGAATCACACCTAAGTCTGACTCTAAAGACCACACTTTACCACTATGCCAGATTGGAGTTCTCAAACTTTTAGACTGTTATCAGAGATACCTGGAGGACTTGTTAAAACACAGATAGCCGGACCCCACCCTCAGAATTTCTGATTCAGCCGGTGTGGGGTGAAGCTCAAGAACTTGCACCTCTAACAAACTCCTAGGTGATGCTGATGCTGCTGGTCAGGGAACCAGACTATGAGAAACAATGTCATTCATTCATTCATTCACTCACTCATTCTTCATTCATTCATTCCCTAACATATTGCAGGTATGGGGGACAGATATCACATTTTAGACCCAAGGGAAATAGTGGAGAATAAGGCAAAGTCCATGCCCTCATGGATCTTACATTCTAGTGAGAATATCTGACAGAAAACGAACAAATGTTAAAAAATATATATCATTCCAAGTAATAAATCCTATGACAAAAAAAATCAAGCAACGTAAGGGGGTGGGGGATAAAACTTTAGATAGAGTAGTCAGGAAAGAACTTTCTGGGGTGCCACTTGCGCAGAGAACTGAAGTGAGAAAGTAAGCTATGAGACTTTCTGGAGGAAAAGCATTCTAAGCAGATGTAAGGAACAGCAAGACGGCCACTGGAGCAAAGTGTCATTGTGCACAGCATCATAAGCTATGTTAAAGACTTTGTTACTCTGAGGATGATGAGAATACCAGGATGCTATCAAAGGCTTACCTATTATATAGTACGGTTCGTGCAGAAGATTCCAATAAAGTTAATGGCATTTGCAGCTTTATAACTGGAAGGACTTTTGGTTGTTCAAAAATATTTCCAAAAAGATCCAAGTACTCAAGGGATAAATTTTTAAATTCACTAGGCAAAAACGGAAGCTTATTTCGAGCCGCTGACAAAAAACGCAGGTTTGTCAGTTGTCCCATCTTGAAAGGAAGTTGAATCAATTCATTATCATCAAGTTTTAAATCTGTAAGTTCTTGGAGCTGGCAAAACTGCACAGGGAGTGCCTTAATTTTGTTCTTGCTGAGATCCAAACTCCGAAGTGACTTCTGGAGTGTAGACTGACACAAGGCTACACTAAATGACTCCAAGTGATTATCATTCAGGTTAAGTTCTTGAAGATGGATGAGGTCTCCAATTGTAGCTGGAAGCTTTTTTATATGGTTGTGACTCAAGTCTAATTTTCTAAGGTTTTTTAAGGAAAGCATACGCATATCAACTCGGACAAGCCCACAATAAGAAGTCTGAAGATGTTCCAGAGAATAGGGGAAGTTCTTGCTTAGAGGATAGTCCTTTTTGGATGTGATAACCATTTTAGTTTTAAATTTTTCAAATTCTGAAGTCTTCACTGGTGTGAGCGTTAAAAGTGGTGCCTCAACATCACAGCCTCTGTGAGCCAGTCTCATAGCTGAAAGGAAACCCTTTAGACTGCTGGAATTGGCCTGAATACATAAAAATAAGTTGTACAATTACAAATTCCATTTTAGATAATGCATCCATGCTAATCCATCCTAAACAAAGTCTGTAAAGTTATATATGAAATCATGCAATCATTTATTGAAAATGGCTGTACAAATGTTTTTTAGTATTCTATTTTCACTAAATTTCAATACAGATACAAAAAACTTTAAAAGTTTTTGAAAAAAATATATTGAGAGACATATGCTAAATAAAACTGTTCACAGGGGGAACCATAAGAGTATAAAATAAAACAGGAAAGCATGAAAAGATTCCACTTAAGATTTGGGTTTAAGATGAACTGACCCATCAACTATAATCTAAGAAAAAAAAAAAGTTACTTAACCTTAGTAACCAAAGTCAAAAAAAAAAAAAGAAAAGATGAACTGACCCAAATCTCCAGTGCCTCTGAGATAGAATGAGGTAGTGCGGTGCACTGCAAAACACCTAGGGGGGGTTATTCACAAACACTAGGAATTGTGAAAAGCAATGGCCCTGTCAAAAGCAAGGCCAAGTAGCACTAAATGCCAAAAGTACTAGAAAACATCAAAAGCAAGAGACTGCTTCCAGCTGGACATAGAAATCACTAATAAAGTGGTATGTGAACTAAGTCATCAATAAAAATAACTAATACTTGCAGGATACTTTAGAAGTTTCATAAAGTTTATATGTGAAGGACTAGTGAACTTTCAGCAAGTTTGGGAAACTAAGTATATGATCCTATTTGGTTGGAATGTAGGAGCTTTGTAGAGCAGTAAAAGAGGAGAAATATAGTACGGGGATAGATTACAGATGAGCTTGACGCCAAGGTAAGGAGGATAGAATGATCAGGCTGTGGGAAATCACTGAAGAATTTTGAGTTGAGAATTACATGACAAGAGCTATTTTGGCAGCAGTATACACAGTGAAGTGCAGTGAGGAAAGTCTGGTGACCTGGGTGAAGCAGTCCAGCAAGTAGGTCCAGAGTTGATCATCAGTGTCAAGTTCTACAGAGCTCAAAAAGGATAAGAAATAATGGCAATGTGATTGGAAAGTAGGAAGGAGATCACTGATCTCTGAGGCAGTGCTTTGTGAGTAACCAGTGAAAGCAGAGGTCAAAAGAGATAGCAAGAAAGTGGAGCCGAGCTTGCCAGGTGGCGCAGTGGTTGAGAGTCCGCCTGCCGATGCAGGGGACACGGGTTCGTGCCCCGGTCTGGGAAGATCCCACATGCCGCGGAGCAGCTGGGCCCATGAGCCATGGCCGCTAAGCTTGCGCGTCCGGAGCCTGTGCTCCGCAACGGGAGAGGCCACAGCAGTGAGAGGCCCGTGTACGGCAAAAAAAAAAAAAAAAAAAATTAAGTGGAGCTAATAGATTTAGCCTTGATTTTCCAGAAATTTGTCTATTCTACTTTCTTAATTGGTAAGACCTCTCAGCTTGCTTTTTTTTTTTTTTTTTTTTTTGCGGTATGCGGGCCTCTCACTGTTGTGGCCTCTCCCGTTGCGGAGCACAGGCTCCGGACGCGCAGGCCCAGCGGCCATGGCTCACGGGCCCAGCCGCTCCGCGGCATATGGGATCCTCCCAGACCGGGGCACGAACCCGTATCCCCTGCATCGGCAGGCGGACTCTCAACCACTGCGCCACCAGGGAGGCCCTCAGCTTGCTTTTAGGTAGAAGGAGTTAGTGGAAAGATAGGCTGAATATAAGAGAAAATGAAAAACCACAAGAACAGGAGGAGGTAGGACAAAACACCTCCATTCAATACAAATACCTTAAACAGTTATTAAACGTTTAATGTTTACAAAGCATGTGCCTTGGGGTTAAGGATACCGCGAGGTTGAACAAATCACTGCTCCTACCCTCTGGGAAGGGGGAAAAGGAAAAAGTGAGGTAAGGCAAAGAAGAAAACAGTTTTTTATTCTAATGGTTTATGTATTTGAAAGTGATTATAGTAAGTAAAATACCCCCTGAAGTGTTTCTAATTGTATTTCATTCTTTTTTTTTTTAACACCAAATTTAGATTCATCACCTGTGATTCAGCTGGCAAAATGTAGACCTGTGCCACCTGCCTTATAGAGTTCTGTCTAAGAACACCCTGAGGCTCTATCTTGGGCACAGAAGCAAACCCAGTTTTCCTTCCCATGCTGGGCAACTTTCCTTAGACTGACTCTGCCGTTTTAGAGACATGCATGCCAGGGAAACTGCCGTCAGTTCTTCAAACATACCAGCAAGTGACTGTATCTGTTCAGCTATGTGGGTATCAGGATCCTAAAAAAGCCTCTATTCTCTTTACAGTCACCCAATCTAAGCATTAACGTTTTTAATACCATACCTTACTTAGACAGATATCCACGGGAGGCTCCTTTAATCGAACAGTGGCTTTCCCCTCATCCACAAATTTGGTGAAGAACTGCTCAATGTTCTCCTTTAGCTGCTTAAAACCAATGGGAAAAAAAGGACAAAACCAGGTACTGTTATTCAATATTACAACTAGAATGTGCCAGTCACTTTGCCAGGTTTGGTTTGGCCTTTAGTCCTTAAGTCTGGGTGTTCTGTGGTTTTAAGATTTAAAGGTTTCTGTTTGGTTGGTTTTTGGGGTATTTACACTCCTTATCTAGCTTCTGGTAAGATATAATTGTTCTGGGCCTTCCTTGGTGGCGCAGTGGTTAAGAATCCGCCTGCCAATGCAGGGGACACGGGTTTGAGCCCTGGTCCTGGAAGATCCCACATGCCGTGGAGCAACTAAGCCCGTGCGCCACAACTACTGAGCCTGCGCTCTAGAGCCCGCGAGCCACAATTACTGAAGCCCGCGCACCTAGAGCCCGTGCTCTGCAACAATAGAAGCCACCGCAATGAGAAGCCGGCACACTGCAACGAAGACCCGATGCAGCCACAAAAAAAGATGTAATTGTTCTACCTGTCCAGTAACTCTTCTTCAAAAACAGAAACTCCTGTGTTTGAGGGGAATGCTTCTTTTCTCCCATTGCCAACAGCAGTTACTTGCCTTCTTAACTTCAGCCCATTAGTCTGGGGTGGGCATGCCTCCCACAAGATATAAACTCAGTGAAAGCAGGAATCTTGTCTCCTTTGTTCACCTTTATTTCCCTGGAGCCAGAAAAGTGACTGACACATAACAGCTGCTCAAAAATTTTTAATGACTAATATTGCTTCTGCTTCAGACTTCAATGCAGCAACTATTTATTGAGAAGCCACTACGTACCAGGTACTATGACAGGGGGCTTGGGACAACAGTGGTAAATAAGACCACCATGGTAATTACACTAATCAAGTTGGCAATCTCATAAGAGACAGTTATTAAACAAGTAATTACAAGCATAACAAATATTAAAAGAAGGGAAGTACAGGCTGCTGTAAGACCTTATTAGCAAAGGGGTATGAAAGTGACCTTAAAGGTAAGAATGAAGTATTAAGAGATGTTAGGCAACTGAAGAGACTGGGGGAAGACACAGGGGGTGGCATACCAAGAAGATGGAACAGTGTGTTCAAAGCCTTGAAGGTAAGAGAGCTTGGTAGCTGTGAGGAGCTGAAAGATGTTCAGTGCGCCTGAAAGATCCAGTGAAAAGAGGCAGGTGAGCCTGGAGAGGTAAACAGAGATTAGATGGTGAAAGATTTTGTAAACCATATTAAGAATTTTGGATTTTATCCTAGGAACAGTGATATCCACTGACTGACTTTAAGGTAGGAACATGATTAGGTTTACATTTGGAAAAGCTTCCTTTAACTACAGTGTAAGAATGAACTTTGGGACGGGGAGAATGGGATGGAAAAAGACAATGGTAGAAGCAGGGAGATCCTTTAAGAAACCAGCCAGGCAAGGGACAATGGTGTTTAGATTACAGCTGGGATGGAAGGAGGTATGAAAATATGAAAGCTACCTAGGAAGTAGAATTGAAAGAATTCAATAATATATTGGATGTGGGGAGGGAAAGGCTTTAAGGTGCCTGGATGGGGCAGAATACTACTTAAAGGGTTGCAGAAGACTGTTAGAAAAGCTGGGTTAGGGGTGGCAAGGAAAATTAATCTGGGGATATTTTGAGTTTGAAATACTGCTACACATCCAAGTGAAGATTTCCAGTAGGTAGCTGGCTCAAGTTGGAAGTTAACCGAGAGGACTGGCTGAAGAACATATTTGGAAACCACAGTCAAATGGATGACAGCTGAAGTCAGGACAGAAGAGTAGAGGGTTGTAAGAAAGAGCCCAAGATACTTCCATACTGAGCACTAATACCTACTCTTCAAGGCCCAGGACAAAACCACCTTAATTCAACCAATAAATGTTTACTTGACACCTACTGTGTCCCAAGCCCTGTGGCACCACCTCTTCTACAAAACTTTCTCAAGACCTTTAATCAGAATTGATTTCATTTTTGATATTATACTACTCTGCTTCTACCTTTATTACAGCACTTATCATAGCCCACCTTTATAAGTGGTGGTTTCTGTTTCTCCCTTTCTAGTCTTGGAAAAACAGTGACTAAATCAGTTTTATTTCTCACAGTATCTAGCACTGCACCCTGCACACAGTAAGTCTTCAACTAGCAGTTTACAATAAAATTTTGGTTAGGTCAGCTACTGACTATTAGTGCAGTAAAAGTTTTAAAGGAGAGATCATAACAGACTCTGAAAATAGGCAGTACCTAAGCTGGGCATGAAAAGATAGGTTTTAGGGAAGACAACAGGGAGAAAAGGGAGACCCAATTCTGGTTATGAGTTTGCTTTTGTCACCTAACAGTTTTCTAACCTTTAAAATTTGGGTGATTTCTAAAGTCTTTTTAATTCGAAAAATTGTACGAATTGATTCCATGGAAAGGGGGATTATTTAGACTTTCAGCTACTCACATCAAACATTTACGTGGCTCTGAATGAAACAGCAATAACTCCTTTCCTCAACTATGAGTATTCACTGAGGAGCAAAACACTGTAAGGGAAATAATCCCAGAAATTGTATAAAATCCAATCAAGAGTCAGATACAATGGTGGGTGATGAACTGTCCCCTCAATTTTATTATAGTAGGCACAAGGGTATTCCAGTCATTTTCACAAAATAACGTGCTTTGTAATCAACGTAAAAGGATTTTATAAAACTTGCGCTTTAAAAATTCTATTTAAAAAAATTCTACTTCAACTTCCAACTTCTTCTGGAGGGTTTACTACTGCTAGGTAGATACGAAAAAGTCTTGGACCTAACAAATCAAGACTTAGGAAATCAAACATTTGAGAAAAAAAACGAGAGAGAGAGATGCAGTAACCAATAACTTTAATAAAAATATCAAGATGCAACCCAAGCATTACTGTTTTACTACTGTACTAATCTGGCCTAATGACCTTAGATTACACCCCACAAAGCCTTGAAACAAACAAACCAATAAACAGACAAAACTAGCGAAAAGCCTGTGGAGAAACAGAATCTACTGAACCAAAGTGTAGTCATTTTACAGTTCCCCCAAACTGGACTGATGCTTCATTTACAGTTTAATCCGGCAGGCCGAAATTTCCAAGGCTTTAAAGGGGCGGGGCTGCTATCTACTACTAAACAGCAAGGCTGTCAATACGAAGTCGCAGAAATGGGCAAGAAAAATAAGAAGTGCACTCTCAAAATCTTTCCTCCTCGGGGTCCGTAGGGAGACGCCGGGGTCCGGGTGGTCATGGGGTTCGGGGGCCAGGCGCTCAGGAACCCCTAAGATGGAGTCCAGCCTCGGGAACAGTCGGGCGCTTAGGGCAAGAGCGCCCGGCTGCCACCCCTGACCTGCCTGCTTCACGCACCTCATAGCGGGTCCCAAGCTTGTCCTTCAGGGTGGAAATGAACAGGCAGGCGGGGTGCCGGCCGCCCCGCTCGCCCCCCGCTCGGGGCTGCGGCTGAGTCCTGGGCGCCTGCTGACAGAGGCTCAACACCGCCCGGACGCCCTTGCCCCGGTTCCTCAGCCCCAAGGCCGGCAAGTGCCGACTAACCACCTCCACCTCGCAGTGCAGCTTCATCTCGCCGGAGATCCGGCAACCAACCGCCACCTCTCGGCTTTGAAACTTCCCCTTTCCCGCTTCGCCGCGCCGCGCCGCGCCGCCGCCGGGGTCCTCGAGTACGCGGCTGTCCGGGGATCTGCCTGCCTGCTCGTGGTGCCGACGTCTCCGGTTTCTTTGTACAGCGGCTCCACGAGTCCTGTGGGGACGGACGGCGTCCCCTCTCCCTTGCAGGGTCAAGTCTGCAGTGTGGCTGCGTCCCGCGGAGGGCGGACACCGACCACCTGAGGACCCGGCGCGCGTCTCCCGAAACCGGCGATCGGCGGGGGCGACACGTCCTTTCCCGGGAGCGCGCTCTGACGGCCGCAGCTATTATAGTTTGGGGCAGAGTCCTAGTTTCCGCTGTTGACCCTTAATGCGCTGCACGCACACGTGGGGTCCTTGAGTTTCCTAAGGATATGCATCAGCTCCTCTGTTACCGGGGAAGCCTTTTTGCCTACATACCTTCGGCCCTTTGCGAGTTGCCTAGTGCCAGTTGGGGCGCGACATTTCCCGGCGCTGATGGGCTGGTGTTTTGTTTTGTTTTTTAAATAAAACAATAAATAATAATAATAAATAATAAATAATAAAACACCTGCGTAAACAAGTATGTTAAAATATACCTCCGAACCTGTAGAAAAAGTTGGGAGCTGGGAACATTTTAAATGTTGGACAAACTGTTGTAATTTTATTTTATTTATTTATTTTTTGGCCACACTGCATGGCTTATGGGAGTTCCCCGACCAGGGATCAAACCCCTGCCCCTGGCAGTGAGAGCACCTGAGTCCTAACCACTGGACTGCCAGGGAATTCCCTAAAATTACTTTTCATTTATATTATTTCTCCAGGTTTCCGTGCATACCAGGCATTCAACAGATAATTGAATATCTCGGACTTCCCGAATTTGTGCCCACAGTAAACTCTACTCAGGTTTGTAGCTCAGCTGTGTTCAAGCTAGTAAAATCAAATGTCATCATGTTCTTAAAGAAAGAGGTCACAATCTATGGACAGTGTAGACTTGTCTGCCCTAGCACGTTGGGACCAGATCTTGGAGCTGGTATTTTTAATGGTAAATTTCATCTAAACTAAATAAAGCTGGGACTTCCCTGGTGGCGCAGTGGTTTAGAATCCGCCTGACCATGCAGGGGACACGGAGTTTGAACCCTGGTCAGGGAAGATCCCACATGCCGAGGAGCTGCTGAGCCCCTGTGCCACAAATACTGAACCTGTGCTCTAGAGCCTGCACGCCACAACTACTGAAGCCCTCACACCTGGAGCCCATGCTCTGCAACAAGAGAAGCCACCAGAATGAGAAGCCTGCGCACCGCAACGAAGAGTAGCCCCCGCTCGCCGCAACTGGAGAAAGCCCGCGCACAGAGACAAAGACGCAATGCAGACATAAATAAATAAATAAAATTTAAAAAAACTCAATAAAGCTGTATAGTTAACAAATATACACCTAAGAATTAGACCTTTATAGTGCTGCTTTTGATAGGGATAGAGTAGAATAATTAAATAGTTTAGAAATCTCACCAGGGGATTAAAGACAGAAAGAAAATTTTAACAGAGTTTGGGAGACTGTTAGCTAATGACCACTCAAGAAAAGAATCCATTTATCTAGCAACAATCTACTCTCAACTTGAAAGAAGACCAGATGCGTCCAAGTGCCAGGCACACTCAAGCCACAAACCCTGATAGTTAAAACACAAGATGATAGATATGGAGTCTGAATCTTGTCACATGAAGTCAGGGAGTTAGTGGTCCTTAAAGAGTTGCATTTCTGCATGTAGCCAAGACAGGAATATAGGTGAAAGGGGAAAGAAACTAGTTGAAAGGGGACATTATACCAAAACCTGAGATGAATGACCGTATTTTAGTATACGTTACCACCCTTTTGCTAATATATATTTGACTTAAATAGTTCCATGACCAACCCAATTAGACCATATAGGGTCGAAGGAGGAACTTATGATGTAAGCCTTCGAAACCGCTAGGGGGCTCCGAGGAGCTCCAGTTCTTTATGTCTCATGGAAGAAAGAATTCAGAGAAAAGCAAAGTGGTAGATAAGAAGTGATTTATTAGAATAGGATGCTTGTGAGGCCTTTTTTTTGGGGGGGGGGTACGCGGGCCTCTTACTGTTGTGGCCTCTCCCGTTGCGTAGCACAGGCTCCGGACGCACAGGCTCAGCGGCCATGGCTCACGGGCCCAGCCGCTCCGCGGCATGTGGGATCCTCCCGGACCGTGGCACGAACCCGTGTCCCCTGCATCGGCAGGTGGACTCTCAACCACTGCGCCACCAGGGAAGCCCTTGTGAGGCTTATTAGCAAGAGGGAGAGAGGGTGCTGCACCCGGAGAACTTAGTGGGCTATGGTTTTATAATCAAAGGAAAAGTTGGGGGTGGGGAAGACCACCATCTTCCTCATTCCTGAGTAGACGTCACACTTTCATCATCAGTTCCTCCTCCATGTCGTCTGGGGGACTTTTCTTGTCCCTACATGGTCAAGCCAGGACTGTCATGGCACAGTGGAAATAAGCAAAAAGGCAGTAACATATGCTAAAAATGGTTAAATCATTTCAGGTTTCAGTATAATGTCACCCTTTCTTTATATTTTTGTTTTTAATGGGCCCAGAGGAGCATGTCCTAGGAACCAATAACTTACTGAGCTCACTGGACAGGATGTGGGTCTCATATCACCATTGTTTTATTGTTTTGGGGATTCTCATGCTCCTGTTGTATGGTTTTATTGCTAAGCAAGTCTGCTTGGTTTTGTGGTTAAGCAAACCTGCTTTCTTGAGTAATCATTAACTTACAGGGGTCTCCGATACTTTTTTATCTACTTACAATCCCCTAGTGGGATTAACTATTTAATTACCTACTTTGCTCCTTTACTCTGTCCCTATCACCTTGACATCTACCAAATAGTGAGGAAGAAGGTGGTCTTCTCCCCTCCCTACGTTTTGTTTGATTATAAAAATATAGCCCTCTTTGTTCTTGGGGCTGCCTTGCCTGCCTGTTTGTATCTCTCACAAGCATCCTATGTATGCTAATAAACTCACTCTTTGCCTGCCACTTTGCCTTTTCTGCAAAGAGACAAAAGAACCTGAGCTTCAGTAAGTCCTATACTAGGTGAGTGGTTTCAATTAAAAGACAGTGGGTTCGAGGTCCCTCCTAAAGTCAGGGGTCATGGGTTCAAGTCCCATCTGAGATGGAGTGTGGTTTCCCTTTTCCATGTTGACGCTCTTTGATCATGTTTTATAGGTTGTGTTTCCACTATGATTTCCTAATTAATACCCAACTGCCTCTTCTTAGTATTGTCATGTCAGTTCAGAGCTGCATTACTTCCCTCCAGAATTATTTCTAAACCTACCAGGTCTTCTTACTTCAGTACACTTATTCATTCATTTAATATTTATGGTGTTCTTGCTGTATGCCAACACCTGTGCTAGATGTTTAAAAGGCAAAGGTGCTTTCCCTCCTCCACGCTGCCGCCTCCTTCTTCTGCCACTCCTGGTGCTGCTTGTGTGCTCTTTTGATGCGGACCTGGCACCTCTTTAGTGAAGCGGCAGCTGAGGAGACTCTGGCGCTCGCCATGGCTGATGAAAAGCCCAAGGAAGGAGTCGAGACTGAGAACAATGATCATATTAATTTGAAGGTGGCGGGGCAGGACGGTTCTGTGGTGCAGTTTAAGATTAAGAGTCATATACCACTTAGTAAACTATTGAAAGCCTATTGTGGACGACAGGGTATGTCAATGAGGCAGATCAGATTCCAATTTGATGGGCAGCCAATCAATGAAACAGACACACCTGCACAGTTGGAAATGGAGGCTGAAGATACAATTGGTGTGTTCCAGCAGCAGACAGGAGGTGTCTACTAAAAAGGGAACCTGCTACTTTACTCCAGAATTCTGCTCCTCCAGACCAAGAAGACATTCTCAATTAGAAAACCGCCATTTGGTTCCACCACATCCTGACTACTACAGTATAGTTTTCTCTATTCTTTCATTTTCCCCTTCCCCCTTCCTTTATTGTACATAAAGTAACTGGTGTACGTGCACAAGCATAGTGCATTTTTTTTAAGGTAAATGACCAATGGTATGTTTTGACCGACATCAAATGGAGATGGGTTGGGGAAAAATACTGGTTCTATGAAAATACCCCCTTTTCTCCATTAGTGGCATGCTCATTCAGCTCTTGCTTTTATATTTCAGTAAGTTATTTTGCTCTCACTGTTTAACAAAAAAAGAACAACATAAAAATCCTTGCATACCTTGTTTGATGGGAGAATTTTAATGCTTTTCATTTATCACTGTAAAACCAAGGACAATTTTATAACTTTTTTGTATGTAACTGTTACAAGTAGGGCAATATCTTTAAATTACTCTAAAAGAAATGAATCCTAGACAGTTTTCCCTTCAAGTCAAGCGTCTTGTTGTTTAAATAAACTTCTTGTTCAAAAAAAAAAAAAGACAAAGATGAGTTTACATTGTTTAGAAGAGACAAATAAACCAATAATTATACCATAATGGGAGAAATGTTAGATGAGAACATTAGATGAGTATAAAGCAGCCAGATGATGAAAACAATTTTTTTGCTAAAATAAGGCTTTTTAACATTATCCTGAAAATTCTGGAACACGATTGAAAATGTTCAAGCAGGGGATAAAATTTAGACCTGTTTAAGAAAGGCTACTGTGGTCAGTGAAGGGATTAATTTGCAGTTAAAGCAAGCCTAGAGGCAGCAATACCAGTTACGAGGCTAATACAATAATCCACCATCCACACTGTTGCCAAATTAAATTTTCAAAGGTGTCTCTCTTCACAGAACCCTAAAATGTTGAGCTGAAACATAATTTACAGATATTCTAATTTAGTTCTCTCATTTTATACGAGGGGAATGGAAGCTGAAAAGAGTAAAGGGATTTGCCTGTGACCTCATAAATAGTCACTGTTCGAACAAATAGTGCTAGAACTTAAGTCTCATATGTTGTGCTTAATTCTTCCCAAAAATCTTCATGGATTTCCACTCCACAATTTAATTAAATACAGTTACCCAAAGCCTTGTCTCTTTTCCCCTCAGAATCCAGGTCCTATTACCTAGATGGACAAATCTCCCCAGAGGAGTCTCTATGGTTTTCAGTTCCCTCTTAGTTCCTGATCTTTGGGATTCCCTGGAGCTCAACTCTGCATTTTATTTATAGTTAAAAGGAAGCTTTTATTAACAGGAAGGTTTTTCTTAATTCATATAAGATCCATCTTTAATATTAAATAGGATAATATACTCCATAGTCCGAGTCTAATTCTAACCCATGAACACTTTATTCCAGTTTAGTCCTCTCACATGCTTGCTATGTTATTTATATTTTAACAGGTAAAAGCCATTAACTACTAGCTACTTAACTAAAAGTAACTACACTGGAAAATGAAAATTTATAGAATTTTGTCATTAGATCAGAGTAAAAAATCAAACAGGATAAAATTTTGTTTAGAAATCTTTATCATTAGGATATTCTTACACTTTTCAGAACAAGTATAATTTTCAGAAATTATACAAGGCAACTTATGAAATATCAATATTTAGCAATGTTTTGTTTAGTTGAAATGTTATTTTAATTGTAAAAACCATCTCCGGTTACCAAAAAAATCAAAAATCTTATTGGCTTTAACTTGCTTTTACTAATGTCCTAAGAAGTCTCAAGCTAAACAATATTTTAAGTAGAAAAACAATAATTTTCAAATAGTTTGTTATACTATTTTTGTGGTTTATGTACATATATTAACTGGTTTCTTTTATAGGAAACCTGACTAGAAGTTTATCACTTTAAGTACTGTGAAATAAAGGCAAGAGCTCATCACCTTCTAACAAAAATACTCTGTATGCAACAATTCCCAGTATCAAATATATTCTTATTTATTTAGTGGTGGATAATTAATTGCCTGCTACAAAATACAAAACAAAATACATTTACTGGATTAGTTTTCAGATTGCAGCTGCCCTCTGGCATCCAAAGCAAGGATTTCCCATAAATAAAAGCTGCAAAGCAATTCACCTACTGGTTAGTTTAGGTCAATGCTTTTTTTCACCCTATTATTCTTTTTTCTTCTCCACGGTCCCCATCCCCTGCAGTGACACGGTATTATTAAAAACATCAAGTCCCTGGAATTTATGCTTCAGAGCAAGACATCATTTGAGTAATTTCAAATGATGTACAGCTCTTCACGTAAAAAAAGATGTTTTGTGGTCATAATTAACTTCAAAAAGTAATTAGATTCAAATAACCTGGCATATCATGCTTTAGCAATTTCAGAACCATGATTTTGACACATGGCAATTTATAAGTTAGGCAAATGTGAAATGCTAAAAGATGTGAACAGCTGTTCTTCTGTTTAACTTTAGAGTGCTGCAAAATTCTGGCAATGACTTTTTTTTTTTTTTTTTTTCTTTTTGCGGTATGTGGGCCTCTCACTGTCGTGGCCTCTCCCGTTGCGGAGCACAGGCTCCGGACGCACAGGCCCAGCGGCCATGGCTCACGGGCCCAGCCGCTCCGCGGCATATGGGATCCTCCCAGACCGGGGCACGAACCCGCATCCCCTGCATCGGCAGGCGGACTCTCAACCACTGCGCCACCAGGGAGGCCCAGGCAATGACTTTTTTAGTTAACATAACCAGCCAACGATACAGCATACTAAGTCATAAAGTACGAATCCAAGGAAGGTAATACCTTTCCTAAGTTACAAAACTTTGGCAAATCAATACAGTACTCTTTAACACAATAAAGTATATTTTTGTTGGTGTCATTTATTACTTTCGTGATAGTTTTTACTCCAAAAATGTTAAGTACCAAATTAAAATATTGTGATTTTTAATGGTGGTTTATAGCAGAGCAAATTATTTTATACAATCAATGTCTTTTTAAAACTATACAGTTTCTCCTTTAAAAGTGAGTTCCCTCATGCAAGGTCTACACGTTTATTGCAGCAGGGTAGTCGTGGGTATGTAAGAGGTGGCTCTGCTTGGTTCTGGGGTTGGCCCAAAACTAGGTAGAGTTCCAATGCGTGAAAAGCTTTAAAATTCTACCTTAAGGAGGTTTAATCAGTCAATATCAATTTTCAAGTACTTTTCAAAAATTGTTAAATTTTCACATAAATACTGGAATCCTCAAAATCAGGCAGTCATTTCAGACAACACTAATTTCAGCCGATCCCTTTTATTTAGAAACACTGCACCTCTTGGTTTTGATCAAGTCACATAGTCTTTCTTCAGCTTATCCAAAAAAAAAATTCTACCGAAAATATAGTTGTATTTTTATTTATTTATTTATTTTTAAAAATTTATTTATTTTATTTATTTTTGGCTGCGTTGGGTCTTCGTTGCTGCGCGCAGGCTTTCTCTAGTTGTGTCGACCAGCTTCTCATTGCGGTGGCTTCTCTTGTTGCGGAGCACCGGCTCTATGCGCACAGGCTTCAGTAGTTGGGGCGCGTGGGCTCAGTAGCTGTGGCTCGCGGGCCCTAGAGGGCAGGATCAGTACTTGTGGCGCCCGGGCTTAGTTGCTCTGCGGCATGTGGGATCTATCCCGGACCAGGGCTCGAACCCGTGTCCCCTGCATCGGCAGGCAGACTCTCAACCACTGCGCAACCAGGGAAGCCCTGTATTTTTTTTTAAAATAACAAATAAATAGACTGCCAGCTTGTAGAGACCTGGGGAACTGGGTGTTGTTTATCAACTTTCATTATCATTTCTTCACAAATGCTGCTGCCGCTGTTGGTGTCCTTATGCTCCCTCTTGCCGAAGCCGTCAATCCCTCAATTTCAGCATTTAATTTATGTATTACCCACTCCATTGCTTCTCAGCCTTTATTAGCATTTAACGGTATCGTACTTGCCATCAGTGCTTCGAGGTTAACTGCCGAGACTGACTCCTTTCACGGTAATTATGGCTTCTTGAGTCAAAACAGTTTTTTCTGGGTCTTGAGGCAGTGGTTTGTATGTCTCTCATCTACTGAAACCATATTTGCAAATGAGATATTAGTAGATTTAATTTCCATTGTTTTCTCTACGGGATCCACTACAGAATGTTCTTGCACATATGTTTTGGTTCTTGCTGCACCAATAAGAGATTTCACAATGGAAGGGTGTCCCCACTCTGTGCTGAGAAGTCTATGGTTGTGCAGCTTTCCAGAGGGATCTGTGTGTCTGTCCAATGCATCGACTCCAACCACACTCGGGTTCACAGGGTTTGGGTATTTCTGCATTGCAGCTGTTGTAACAGTTTCCCATGGGTGGTCAAAGACGTGCTCCGAAGCCCAGATCTTCATGGTGCCGGCGGCCCGCGCGGTGCCCGGGCGTCGCTAGGGCACAATGAAGCAAAGAAGCCACGCTTGCCCCCGCCCCGCCCCTCAGCCGCCAACTCTGCATTTTAAAACATACCATATTTCTTCTAGCAAGTTTGGGTGTTCACAGCAAGAGGAATCTTAGGTTATCTTGTCCAGAATAATCGCTATATGATTACTTATTTAATGCCTGTCTTTACCTCTAGACTGCAAGCTTCCTGGACACGTTCTGAGTCACTACTGTTACATGCAAGATCTAGCATAGTGTTCACATATAGTAGGTACTCAATAATGCATATTTGTAGAAAGAACGAATGAGTAAATGACTATCTAAATATTCATTCAACAAATGTTTATGAGAGCCTACATTGTGCCAGAATAGAGTAAGCTTACCGATGATTATGCATTGGGTTAATATTTCTTGAGTTAGAGTGAGTAGCTAGCCATTTGGGAGGGAGGGAAACTGGATTTCTCCCTTACTCCTGGGGGACAGTGATATAAATTTTAGGTGGATTCAAGATTTAAAATGAAAACCAAAAAATGTAACAGTACAACAAGAAAACACAGTAGAACGTGTTTAGAATTTTGACACAAAACCTAAAAGTAGTGACCTAACAATTTGATAAATTTTCATACATAAACTTTAAAACTTTTTGCATGGAAGAATACATGGAACATAAACATAGAAATTAATAAGAATCTGGTGTTGTAGTGACTAGAATAACTTTGCAACCAACATGAAAAGTCAAAGGGCTAATTTTCTTCCATGTAAATATTTACAAATATACAAACTACAGCCCAGCAACACATTACCAAAGCGGGTTGTAGACTGGAAGGAGAAGTTCTCAGATAAAGATACATGGCTGGCTTATAAACATAGCAAAACATGTTCTGCAGCATCAAAATTCAAGTTGAAACAACACTTCCCATTTTTAGGCTATCAGAAGGACAAATATAAAAAAGTTTGCTAATTCACACTGTTGGGGGAGTGTGGAAAAACAGATATTTTCTATGGGTATTTGGTTGAATTGTTATGATTTCTATAGACTGCAAATTGGTAATCTCTATCAAAAATTTAAAAGCCCACGTTCTTTTGCCTCACAGTCCCATTTCCAGAATTTTATTTTACAGACATACTTTATAATATAGATATACTATATAGATATAGATATAATTTAAGTATGCAAAGGAATGTTCAAAGATGTTCCAATTTCACTTCATTCCCTATTTTTGCTATATATTTCTCCATAGCGTTTATACTCTTCTAAGATGCTTTATGATCTATTTGTATGATTTATCTGTACAAACAGATATGATCTATCTGTACGAACAGAATCATACCATTGGGTATGGTATGCTTCTTTTTGTATAAATGAAAAGAGATGTAATAACTATATATAAATACAAACGTATGTATATGGACACATTTATACGTTTGTATGTATACATGCATAGATATGCACATATACTTCTGTGAGTGGATGAGTAGATAGGTAAATAGATAGCTACACTTATTTCTTTAAAGATCCTGATAACGTGGGTTTGGACAAGGAGACTGGAGAAATAGGGGTCTGGGTTGGATAAAAACTTACTTTTAAAAATATACTTTATGTATAACAACATTGTTAATCAACTGTACTCCAATATAAAATAAAAAGTTAAAATATATACTTTATGTATCTGTGTTTTGCTTTAGAGTATACAATTAATTAAAATATCAACATCTGTTGAAATGGATATATATGTATATGTTCTGAAATTGAAGATAGCTCAAGAGAGATGTAGGTCTTTAGATGACAAATTATGGATGTAGAATCACAAATAATTTTGAGAATAATTTAAGGAAGAAAATAGGAGATATCTGAATAATGGTGTCTTAACATGCAGATCATTCCAATGTGCTTAAATTCAAAAATAATATCTATACTCTGTCCCATTAGAATGTTTCAGTCTTATAAGTATTACTTTTATTTTTTTCCAAAAGAAAATATTAATAGGGGTTATCTGGGCTAGGAGATTATGGCACATTTCTTCTTCTTTGTATTTAAGAAAGAAAAAAGAAAGAAAGACAGAAAGAAGGAAAAGAAAGAAAGAAAGAGAACTCAGTATGTATTATATTAGAGGGAAATATGTTTTAAAAGAAGAATTTAAAAGCCAAATGCAGAAGAGTAATAGGAATCTGTAAGAAGAGTATAGGATTAAGCTAAAAGCTCTTTACAAACATTGGGTTAAAATGGACTTTTAAAATTGTATGCTCATATTTTTCACTGAAAAAGAAATTGAAAATTCCGTTGGTGGAGATAGATAGTGCTACATTATCTTAGGACTGAGCAGGAAGTACAGCTTCTCAACTGCAGTTTTGTAATATCTCCATCAAGAAGAGTAACTTTCAAGACCAGAATAAACATTAAGAAGTACTTGAATATCAAGATAGTTTAAGAGATTGTTACTGTTCAAGTGTAACTAATTGCTTCTTGTTTGTCTTTTCTTCCCCCCACTTTTAAATGAGTTCACTTCTTTTGGCCCAGAGGATTGAAAATATTTATGGAATTGATCTCAGAACCATTGTAATCTTTTAAAAATTACGGAGACCAGTTGGGAAAGGCCTGAGAAGGCTATAGGTGGGCAAATGTTTGATTAGCTTTGGAGAAGCACATGGATTTTGGAAACTACACATCTACGACTGATATAAATTCCAGGCACACTGTAGAAGCTTGACATTGGACCCTTCACAATCAGGCTTTAATTTAAAATACCCTTTCAGTCATCTATCACTAGGTCTTTTGTGCATCCTCCTCTCTAGTTACACAAGGTTGTTCATCCTCTCCAAGCTTTTTCCAACTCCATTCTTGGGCTCAAACTCTTCCTCTCACTATGCATTCCCTTCCATCAAGTGCTGCCTGTAAAAACCCCACTCTTCACTTAAGGTCTATTTCAAAGGCCCCTCAAATGAACCTCACGCTGGAATTAATCTCTTTCTTCTTTGCTCCTTTTGTGTTCTATGAGCGCATGTATCATCTAATGCAATTGTCCTACTAACTTAGTTGTATACATATCACTGAGTCGTAAAAGTTGAAACTGGAAGGCAGGGGTCTGAGATAATCCTATTTTCCTCACTATATTTGTTTTGAGGGCAGCATCAGTCATATCTGGTTTTTAAATCTCTGGCTTGACTCCTTCCTTCATCATCTTGTTTTCGACCAAAAACAATCAAAAACAAAAAACAACAACAAAGAAGAGTTCCTGTGTAAAGTTTCCTGCATTATTGCACCCTGTGGTACATTTTATAGATGTAGTTAAAGCTTTGATATCAGAGCCATGTACAATTTTAGGTTTATCTAAAGACATTATAAATAACCATGTGGATTTTAGGGACATTTTTCAGATCATTAGATGGCATTTGGTTTTCACTAGTTATTTTATTACCAAATCATCTGGTCAAAGCAACATATATTGGGCATTTACTTGTTTCTTACTTTAAACTTAACTAACTACATTTAAATATTAAATTAAACACACTAAGTCTCGTGTCATTCTTCTATTATGGTGTAGGTGCATTTCTAGGAGCAGTGTGTCAATTAAAAAAAGTTTGAAAACGTATTTTGTCTCACAAAACGGGAACTCCTACCGTTGACTCCTAGTTATTACAGTTGATTTTAAGTTATTTTGTAATTTTACCCCAGTAGGTGTCAGTACTGAGTTAAGGCAAAAATCCTTTTTCCAAGTGTAAAATTTTAATTAAAAGACTGTAAAACGTTCAGACGATGATGAAGAGACTGTTAGTGACATCATTTATTTCTAGAGGGTTCAAAACTCATTCATTTCTGGGGGGTTCAAAAGAGACGGGGTCTCGCTATGTTGCCCAGGCTGGAGTGCAGTGGCTATTCACAGGCGCGATCCCACTACTGATCAGCACGGGAGTTTTGACCTGCTCCGTTTCCGACCTGGGCCGGTTCACCCCTCCTTAGGCAACCTGGTGGTCCCCCGCTCCCGGGAGGTCACCATATTGATGCCGAACTTAGTGCGGACACCCGATCGGCATAGCGCACTACAGCCCAGAACTCCTGGGCTCAAGCGATCCTCCTGCCTCAGCCTCCCGAGTAGCTGGGACTACAGGCGCGCGCCACCGCGCCCGGCGAACGCAGACCGCGAAAGAGAATACTAGAGGCTGAGGTGTGGTGACGTCATCAGCTGTGCCCGCCTAGATTATTTCCAAGCTTCCTCTTCACAGCCGCGAAACAGCGTAGCCACACTGCGCACGCGTCCTTTGTCAGCACTGCCTTCTGGGTAAGCTGTCTCAAAATTTTGAAGAGCGCCTGCGTGCGTTCCGTCTTTCCTTTTGCCTTGTTGCAGCCGAGAAAGCAACATGGGGCACCAGCAGCTTTACTGGAGCCATCCGAGAAAATTCGGCCAGGGTTCTCGTTCTTGGTGAGAAACAGAATGTAGCTTCAGGGAAGGGTTGCTCTGGGGCGCGACGCTGCTTGAAATGTACCGTGGAGGAGCCCGCGGGCGGCGCGGCGTGGGGAGACGGAATCGTAGTTGTGTCTGCCGCCATTACAGGCCTGTGATGGGTCTGTGGAGACCGGCAGGCAGTGCGGGTGGTGGCCTCCCGAGTGCCGAATACTTTGCTTTCTGCGACTTGCGGTAACGCCATCTCTTTCCTTGCAGCCGCGTCTGCTCAAACCGGCACGGTCTGATCCGGAAATACGGCCTCAATATGTGCCGCCAGTGTTTCCGCCAGTACGCGAAGGACATCGGCTTCATTAAGGTACGGCCGCCGACGCCGTGCTCTCCTGTGTCTGTGAGGGGCCGACGAGCGGGTAGTTCGTGGTGTGGGCATTTGACCAACGCCGCTTTCCTCTTGTAGTTAGCAGGGCCCCTCCTTGGTAGCGGATGACACTGTTGAGAGTTTTGGCAGTCACGTTAATAGAATGGGGGGAGGTGAAGGCCTTAAAAGTAGACTTTCTCATTCCTTTTTACCCACTTCTGACAGTTTTAGGTGCTATGTATAATGTTGCATAAAATTACTTTTCAGGAACAATTAAGTACTAAATCTCTAATCGTATCTAGCTAATTTTAGCAGAATACATACGTTGTCCGCTGCCCTGAAATGTTGGATAGGGCCGTGCAGTGGAATGAGTTTGAGGTTTGGGGCCAGGTAGACCTTTTTAGGATTCAGAGATCTGAATCCTAGTCGTGTGACTTTGGTCAAGTCACTTAAAGCTAAGTTTTTGCCTGTGAAAAATAAATGGCAGGGTTGTTGTAGAAATTAATGTATATATGAAGCTTTCTTGGCTCCTAAAAATCGCTTAAATGCTAGAAGTGAAAACTAATTTCTTACTGGCCTTTTGAGATACAAAATAACAGTCACTACCTTTTTATTCATAGTTAGAGCTCAAAAATATAGGGTAGAACGTATCTGTTAAAATTAGGTGTCCTTATGTTTTAGTGTTACAGTGGATATAAGTTGTTTAACGTGAGGTTTCTGTGACAGGAACAAAGTATCTTAAACTTTTGGCTTTGACCAAATACTTAAGAGTATGTTTAGTGTTACTTTGTGGAAGTTCAAATAACTTAGTTGGAGGTAGTAGATCAGACGATGGCCCCAAGCCCGGTAATTTTGTGTCCCATTTTTCAGAGGTTAAGATTAAATGGGTTCATCTGTGAACGGCTCCTTAGAATAGTGTTAGAATTTGCTGCCTACTTAATGACCATCCTGAGCTTTTGGTAAAGATCATTTTATGTAGTAGTGTTTTTCTAGCGGGAAATGTCTTTGATGGTAGAAGTGGGTATACCAGTATTAAAATTCACTGTCTAAAATATAATTGTTGAAATTTTTGGTAAATATTTAAGTTCTTCAGATCTCCATAACTAGTTGGGGTGGTCAGATTTCCAGTTTAAACCTCATTCTATAATGAACCATTTTTTTCCCTGAGAATGAAATGGATATTTAAAGCATTATGCATTAATTCATTTCCTATCTGCCTTTTTTTTTTTTGCAGTTGGACTAAGTGTGAACTTCTTGAATGGGTCATCACGCATATCTACCTTCCTCAGAAACAATACTAACTCTTTGTATATAAAATAAAAATTTTAAAACTTCAGTTATGAATGTTTTTCATGTGAATGTAATAGCCAATTGTTCACAGAAATCTTTTAAAAATTATCTTCAGTGGATTCGTCTTCACAGTATGTGTCTTATTTTCCTTAAGTTATATAAAAGTATTCTTGCTGGACTCTGATAAATCCCAGTTTTATTTTTATACTTAACATCTTCTGTTCCATGAAGTGCCCACTATATATAGGAGCATCCAGCATATAACCTGAGACAGATTGTCTTTTGAGTAGTTGACTGGCTACAGTGAGCTGGGCAGTGAAATTAAAACTATTGAAAATTGATTTTGAGAAAGAAGGCTAGCACTAAAACCTGCTCTGAGCATTTACCTGGTGGTGGCAGTCCTAGCTTTTGGTATAATTAGTAAAACTTGTAAATTTCTCAATTATTTGTATGTGGAAGGGGTGGGGTGGGGAGTGATTAAAAGTAAAATGGGTCTTGTGAGCAAAAGTAGATCTTAGTGGGGCAAGGGTAGAGACAGGGAAACATTGGAATATTTTAGGCAAATGATCTTGGCTTGGGCTAGGATAAGAGTAGTTGAGGTAGTCACAGTGACCTCTTGAAGAGGAAGAAGACCGGATTTGCTGAAAGATTAGTTGTGGGAGAGCAAAGGATGACTCCAAGGGTTTTGGCCTGAGCAACTGGAAGGGTAGAGTTACTATTGAGCTAGGACTGAGAAGTTGTTTTAGGAAAGAAAAAGTTCAGCTTATGGCATATTAAATTCAAAATGCTTATTAGACATTCACGTGGAGCTGTGAAGTAGGCATTTATCTGGAGTTGACAGGAGCTTGGGACTGGAGATTCAACTGGTTGTCCTCAGTATGAATAATAGCTGCTATTTGTGGATCTCATCCTTGTGACTGGATGAGATCTAAGCCCTAAAGTCTAAGGATTGAATAATACATGGAGAAGACTGTTCTGGGTTATTCCAGGGACAGGTGGGAAGATGAGGATTCAATAAAGTAGACAAGAAGGAGGACCAAAAAGTGGCATACTAGAAGCCAAGCAGGACGTGATCAACTGTAACTGCCTCTTAAAATTGGTTGTTACAATGTCATCCAACAGGAGAGAAAGTGTGCCAATGGAAGCTGGAGTGGAAAAAAAGCATCTTAACTGGTTAAATTAGCTGCGAAATTTTCAAAAACAGTGCAACACATTGCTAGTTTAAGAACCTTAAAAGGAGCTCATGAAAGCTAGGGACACTGAAGCTTAGGTCTCAAGAGCTTCATGGTAAATTCACCTCTACTGACCCTGAATCCCAGGAGTACATGATAATTCTATGGTGGACCTCCCATGAAGTTGCTGTTTTTTTGTTTTTTTAACAGTGTTGCTGGGGAAGTGTCTTTAGGGAACAGCTAGGTTTTAAACAGGAAGAGGAGATGGATAGAATTTTGGTAGAGGAGGTTGAGGATGTGGGAGTTTTCTGATGTAGTTAGAGTGGGTGGGTGAGAAGCAGTGCCAGCTGAGCAGTTGTAAAAGTTTTTTAGGTGAAAAAAAGAGGCTTACTCATAATGGTTTAGGAAAATAAGGTCTGGTATGTGTTTGAGAGTTTTGGGGAAGAGATGGACACTGCTCTAGTGGGATAGTCCTGGGTAAATGCACCTGTAAGAATTATGCATTGGTTGAGGGAATGTGTGGAAGGGAACATTCCCTAGCCAGTCCCTTCCGTGGGGGTGGGGGGGTGGGGGGGGTATGAAGGCTGGTGTGTACAGTTGGTCTTCCCTATTAGTGGCTGAATAACTTACTGCTAAAGATTCTATTTTAAAATGTATGTGCCAGACGTTTTGCTAAGTGTGTTATGTGTATTATCTTTTTTAAGTCTCAGTGCTTTTCTATGGATATTATCCTCATTACATAGCTGAGGAAACTAAGGCTTAGAGATTAAGCAATTTCTGCAGTCTTTACAAGTTAGAAACTAGACTGGAACTCTGACGTCAATGCTAATATTCTTAATACCCACAACACACTGTAAGGTTGGAACACTGTACCTCTTGTCCCCAAAGATAATTAATTACATGATGGCAAGCACTGCTATTTTCATATTTACCACAGCATGTAGCATGATACCTTGTATATTAATAGTAGGTCCTGAATTGTTGAAGAGTTGAATTAAATTCCCTAGTAAAGCTCAATAATGTTTTGTTTTTTATAAATTTATTTTACTTTTGGCTGTGTTGGGTCTTATTTGCTGTGCATGGACTTTCTCTAGCTGTGGCGCGCGGGGGCTACTCTTTGTTGCAGAGCGGAGGCTCTAGGCGTGCGGGCTTCAGTAGTTGTGGCTCACAGGCTCTAGAGCACAGGTTCAGTAGTTGTGGTGCATGGGCTTAGTTGATGGGCATGTGGGATCTTCCGGGACCAGGGCTTGGACCCCTGTGTTGGCAGGTGGATTCTTAACCACTGCACCACCAGGGAATCTCAAGCTCAATAATGTTGATGGCAAAATATGATAGATTTTATAAGAGGTTTATTTTTAAACAACCTTTGAAGCATAGAGTGTATAGTCTTAGGTTGACTTACTGAATTAGGGCTGAATGGGACCTGTTAAAGGACCTGTTGAGATTTTATTTAGCTCATTCATGAAACCAGTAAGATTTTTCTACCAGTTCAAGGGAGAATTCAAAACATCACATTTAATAGGTGAATCAAGGATATTGAAATGAATTTATAAATAAATGTAAAACTGGCTTTTTCAGCAGGGGAGGGAAGTCAAGTTATCCACCAGACAGAATTTGCGTGTCCATGGACAAGTACCATTTATGTATAACTTGGAGAGTTGTAAAATAGCTCAAACAAAAGGCTCAGGTTTCCTCACCCCAAGATTCTACTAGACAGAGCTTTAAGTTCCATGAAAAATAGCCAGTAACCTTTTGGTCCATTTTGAAGTCTTTCACAATTTTTCTTTACAGACTTTTAGTCTTTTACCTGTAATTGGTAAAATTTTTGAGTGAATGCTGTATGTCAGGCACTTTCTTAGTGCTATTACGGAGTCCAAGCTCGCTCTGCTCGCTGCACGACAGGCCAGTAAATCGGGAGACGAACTTTCTTCGGAAAGCCGGCAGACCGAGAAGATGGCCGACTAATATCTCCAAAAAACCATCGTGTAGTTTTTTTGGGTTTGGGTGCCAGTTTCTTTTATAGAACAGAGAGGGGAGGAGATGAGGAAGTAAAGTAAAAAGGCCATAAGATTTGCAATGTCCCCTGGAATGCCCAGCCCCGGGGAGGGGATGTGTTCATTTCTTCTTTCTTGCAGCCATCCACAGGTGGACAGGGTCAGGATGTTTCCCTGAACAAAGGCACTTCGGCTTAACGTTCAGGCAGAGGGCAGTGTTCCCCAAGGCAGGCCACTGTGTATAGACAGTATCCTTTTAGTGAACAAAAGCAAAGGAAAGCAAAGATTAAAGTGGAAGGAACAGATCCAACATGTCAGATTTGGCTCTTCCCCGTTACAGTGTTTTACTTGAATTAGCTCCTTTAATACGACTCTTAGGTATAATCCCCATTTACAGATGAGGCACCTGAGACACAAAGAATAACTTTAAAAAGAAAGCACAGTAATTGAGATTCAAACCACCAGGTAGAATGTCTTGAGAACTGCTCCTACCATTAAATTCTAAATGTACAACAATTAGAGAAAGCTTTGGTAAATATTGGTAGTCTACAAAATAGCCCAGAGAAATAATTTTCAATAAAAATGGGAAATTGTATATATGGTACAATTTCACTATGTTAAAAAAGTGCACAGAAGAAACAAGGAAACATGCCAGTATGTCATCAGTGATTGCCTTTGGGTAATAGAATTACAGATGATTTGCTTTGAAGCAGTCAGATTAAGATTTGTTTAGGGATGGGATATCCAGTGATGCAGTGTATAGTGACCCAGGTACCAACTTTGCTAATTAGGTTTCTGCTCTTCCCCACACAGCTCATTCTATTTTTAGATTGCTCTGATAGCAAGTTCTTGCTATTTCCTTCCACTGATTTCTATCCATTGATATTAATTCTATGTGGTCCTATACAAAACAAGTCTAATCTCTTTTCTGCAAGAAAAAAGGTTATTTAGGCATGAGGACTGTCATGTTCTTCTGGAATTTTCTTATTTCAGGCTAACCATTACTGATTATTTCAACTGTTCCTTATAGGACCTGATTTAAGAGCCATCTCTGGTGTTCTCTGAATTCCACTCCATCTAGATCCTGACAGTGCCTGGCATAGCATGTTTCATAAGGCAGGCACATGGTAAAAACATAATGAATGAACAGATTTGGTAATGTCTTTAATTTGTTTGGGCATCAGTGCTTCTTCACTTTTTATGAGCCCTCTTTTACCATTTCAGAAAGACCAGAGACCCTGGCCTTCAACAGCTATCTACATGGCTAATGCTCCTGACAATTTTAAATCAACCTGCTCTGTCTGAGGCGTAGTTCTTGTTGAAAACTATCTTTAATAATTGGTGCCTTAGAGAATTGGGCTTTGGGGCAGGCAGAGCAAAAGGTAGGAGGTAGTCACACCTTCTACTGGTGTGACTAAGAAGGGTAAAACAAGGTGTTTGAATTTCCTCAGTATCCACAAAAATTGAAAAAGGGAAAAAAAGGAAGGTATGGCTGAGCTGCTAGATGTTTCTCAAGGGTTAATCTAGAAAATTAAAGGCTCAGTTTTTTGATATTGCTGAGTATATATGTGTGTAGCAATCAAAGCTATATAGGGGCCAAATATTAGACTAGATTAGACTATTGGCTGTGCTAGTTCCAGGTGTCCTCTGTCTATAAGAGCTTTAAAGGAATTGAGATTGGAAGTGAAAAGTTTAATCTAGATGGGCTAATTATATAATTTAAATTTAAAGTCATTTGGTTAATGAGAAAATAATTCAAACAAGTTAAATTCAGCCTATTATGTATGTCAGTGGTGACCACTCCCTTGAGCTGATTCCAGACTTGACCTTCTGAGTCCTATAAACAAATGCTGGATTCCCTGACAGATGAATTGAAGACCTGTAGAACCACAGTGCCCCCCTTTCCCTTCACCCCCTAACCCCCCACATTGTTCCTATTAGTCCCCTTATCCCCTAAACACCTTATTTGTTTACGAAGAGATCCCTACCTGCCTGAATTGTTTCAGAACCACTGATCTTTGGGCAAGGACTAAAACATCTCTGGCTCTGGAAATGGCTGCCGTGGTCCTCAACTGAACCCCATCCTAAGACTTCAAAGGATGCATTTCAAGAAGCTATGCTCTGGGCTTTCCTGGTGGCACAAGTGGTTGAGAGTCCGCCTGCCGATGCAGGGGACACGGGTTCATGCCCCGGTCCGGGAAGATCCCACATGCCGCGGAGGGGCTAGGCCCGTGAGCCGTGGCCGCTGAGCCTGTGCGTCCGGAGCCTGTTCTCCGCAATGGGAGAGGCCACAACAGTGAGAGGCCCGCATACCACAAAAAAAAAAAAAAAAAAAAAAAAAGAAGCTATGCTCTTGGTGAAAATGACCAACATTCCCTTCACCTTGGGATGTCTACCATTGGTCACTTTCCTGGACTCATTTTGTAAGCAGGTAGGGTAGGGGGATCCCCAGAGAAAGAGCACCAATCGGCTTTCTTGACATAAGAGAAGACAGTTTTGGCTTAAACCATTTTGTGATCTAAGCCTGGCCACAGTGCTTGTCCTTGAACAGGTCTCAGTAATAATGATCTTAGGAGAACAAAAGGACAAACTTGTCAGGCAAGAGGAGTAACAATAGCAAAGATAACAAATTAGTTGTAAAGTCTCCCAATTCTGTTTCAATGGTAAAGGCTAGCCTAAAGCACTGTCTTGAACTATTTTGCAGAATTTAAATACCCCCTTAGGTGCTCAACCATGAGATTCAACTGGAATCTAAGGGATGATGATGTTGACCTTTTTTGAGCTTTTCTGAGTGACTCCTGATCAGTGCTTTGATGTCCTTGGTCAACTCACTTTGTTGCTCAGACTGCCACTCAGCTGTATTACTGTAAAACCTTTACTAATTCAGTTAACCCTAGAACATAACAGTGTTAACAAAAGGAAAGGGAGGAGTGAATTTCTATTGACAAGGACTGTGACTAGAGTTGCTAAGATCCTAACGAAAGGGAGGAGAGTGAAGAGGTACCTGGAGAGTGGGGGAGAGAAGCTAGTGTTAAGAGAAAAATCATGCCTTCTTTCTCCTTATATATGACAGTGGTTCCAAGGCCAGTAATGCAGGATAACAGTAGTCTCTTTGAACATTTTAGGACAGGTACGTGTTCAGAAGCTGCTTTGTAACTTCTTGCTGTGTATAATCCAGGTTTCAGAATAGGATCATTGTAGGTACGTTTATGGTTTTAGACGTTGCAGCAATGAAAGGAAAAAACAGCTTTGCTTAATAAAGTTGTAAAGAGTGTTAAGTACCAGTAGCCTCATGCACATTATACAACCCAATAATAATTATGCTGATTGTGTAAACAGCTCCCCTGTGTAGACTACCTGAGCCTCCACTGCCAAATGTCAAGAATTAATAGCAGGAGCTAGAAAAATCAATAAGCCTTTATCCAGGGAACCAAAGATATGTAGGTTACTAAAATTATTAACAGTTGCCCATAAAGAATAATATCCCAATATGTTAATGCTAAAGGAGGTTTTGTTTTATTTCCTAAATAATAAAAAGATTACATAATAAAGGACTAGTTGACAGAGTGATATCATTCATGGCAGCACAGGCAAATCAATAAAGGCATAAAATAAGAAATGGAACCTGTTTCTTGGCAATCTAGTTAGTTGAATTTCATAGACTGAGCCTGGCTTACCTTGCGTTCTCTTTTCACAAACCATAAAGCCCATTTTTGATAACGTGTATCTGTTTTTCCTTTGATGCTAATTAACTTGTATTACCATTCACAAAGATTAACTGGGGACATCTAGCACAGATGATGTATTCAGTCAGTCATGAAAGGAAAGGGGAAAATGAATTCATATTTGGAACTTTTGGGGTAGGTAATCTCCTTAAACACAATTTCCTTTAAAGTTTTCTCCTTGGACAGGAGTCTTTATTATCTGATTCCTGAGTATCCTAGCTTCTTTATTACCAAGGGAGCAAATCATGTGGGTCCTTCATTATAGATTTTCTAAATAACCTTATCCCTTTTTAATGACTTAAATTTGTTCCTGAAAACCCTGTCACTAGGTTAAAGGCTGTTAAATGAAAAATTTTTTTCATTAGTTTTATTAGAAAATATTTATGGTGTGTTCCATTGCCCCACAAGTTACTCAAGTAATTTTCACAAACACAAAAATATACCAATTAAGCAGTGGAAAAAAAGCTTATAAAAGTAATAAACAATAATTTGAAAGTATTCTGTTACCAACTGGTGTGCTGAAATTTAATTCTGGCACTAACTACTGGAGTTAGCACAGACCCCAGAAGTTAAAAGTCATAGTCCACAACTAGGCTGCCCTCATTTCAGATGCTAGCCACACTAGGGGAGTCCCCAGGCCACCTGCCGGATACTGTTTACTTCCTACCTTTTTTAGTGCAATGCTATGTGGGAAAATGAGGCAACGTCTGTAAAACTTCTTGATAGAAATTGGCCCTTAAGTGCGTAGCCTCTGCCTTGTTATAATTGAATAGGGTGCTAGGTTTTGAGGCCTAATTGTACCATTTGGATGCCTGAGCCAAGAGAAGAATCCTTGGGCCTGCCTGGAGCTACTAGGTCATATAATTCCTCCGCCTTTGGGCAAAACTGAAGCTGAGCCCTCCCAAGAGGTGAGGAAGAGAGAGAGGCAGAGATGGAGAGAGGTGGAGAGATAGAGGAGTTGGGAGGTACAGTTTGTGAGGCTCATTTCTTGAGAGCCTGTAAAATAGGATAGATCAGCATCTTATCTAGCTTTGGCAACCTCCTGGCAAGAATATTCTCAAAATCTCTCCTTTCTTGGTCTTGGAAGTTCAGCTTCTCTTTCTTTGATTTATATTTATGAGGAGAATAGCTGGTTTATACTGTTGTCTAATCACCCAAAATAATCCGTACTGTCCTAGTGAAAGATTCCCACTCTTACATTTAAACACACTAATGGGGCAGTTGTTTTTATAATAAAATGTCAGTGAAATGTGGGTCATTCTAGAAGACAATAACTTCATCTAGAAAATAAACAATGATTACATTTACTTTAAAGAAGTATTGCAAGTATCCAATGAGTTAACGTGTAAAAGTGCACAGATAGTTGACTGTGCATGGTTTTGGATGGTACAGGGCCTTAAAGACTGGGGACTTGATACAAGTCTAGGCATCTGAGGACTCAAGAGGAGGCTGGACACACTAGGAGCACACATCTCATTTCTGTTGGTCCATCGAAGAGTCACCCAGAGTTGGAATGGCCATGGCTCCAGGGGCTTGAAGAGTGTTTGGCTCTGTGAGCACTGCTGCTCTAGGGAGCACAATATCAAAGCACTATGGAATGAGTGCCTTGTGCATCTGAACAGGTCATGCTTTTTCTGGAGACCAGCATCCTATTTTCATTGTTCTGTGTGTTTGAGAAGAATGTATGTTCTGTTGCTGTTGAATGGAATGTTCTGGATATATCTGTTAGGTCTATTTGGTCTACAGTATGGTTCAAGTCCAATGTTTCCTTGTTGATTTTCTGTCTGGATTATCTATCCATTGTTGAAAGTGGGGTATTGAAGTCTCTTACTATTATTGTATTGTTGTCTATTTCTCCTTTCAGATCTGTTAGTATTTGCTTAATATATTTAGATGCTCCAGTGTTGGGTGTGTATATATTTAATACTGTTATACTTGATGAATTGACTCCTTTATCATTATATAATGACCTTTGTATTTCTCTTTTTTAAATTAAAAGATTATTTTATTTATATATAAGGTCAGAGAGTCTGAAGCTACAGATAAGAAAATGTCTTATGTTACTGTGGGGTGGGGAGCTTCTTTAGTGAAAATACCCCTGTCACCACTGATGCTCAGAACTGGTTGCCAAAAATTCCACTGCTGACACCCCCAAAGAACCTAGTGATGGTGGGATGGAGGATGCAGTGAGGATGAGTGCTAGGGTTAGAGAGTCCTGGCTTCAAATCTATAACTCTATAGTCCAGTGAAGAGAAGATATGCTCATGCATTCATTCATTCATTTCACAAATATTTATGAACTGTCTCACTTGTGCCAGTAACTGTGCTAAGTACTAGGGATATAGTGATGAAAAAAATGAATGTACACAGTTCTTGCTGTCATGATGCTTAGAGTCTACTGGATAAGACAGAGCTAAAACAAGTAAGCCCATGGGGAGAATGACAGAGGCAGAGTTCCTCTGAGGAGGGTAGTGTTGAAAAGAGAGCAGAGGAGGAGGCTGAGTTATTTCAGAAAGCAGCCATAGCCTATCCCTATGTGGGGCTTCCTTGGACTTCAGCATCTCGGAAAAGCACAGGTGCCAGGCTCTCTCAGGCACCAGGTCCTGGTTCCTTTCCACTGCAGATCGTGGTGCACTTCTCTAAGAAGTAGTTCTTCACTCTGCAGCTGCCATACATACTCTAAGGTCTCACAGAGCCTGGAGCTGGTATTGAGGATGCACTTGATTTTCAGGGAACTGTAGTGTCCCAGAAGGGAGGCTCTATGCAGGAGGCAGGCAGTGGGGCTTCCGAAGGGGTTCTGGTTTCATTCCACTGGCTGCTGGCAGGTGCTTACAAAGACAAGAAGAGCTGCAGAGAGAGTGCTGGTTGATCTTCACGGCCTGGAGGGAGAGCTCCTGTGGGAACCTGAGGGCTGACAGAGCTCTCTCTCCACAATCCAGACCTTTGTCTCGTTACTGTTTTTGGCTTAAAGTCAATTTTGTATGATATAAGTATAGCTACCCCTGTTCTATTTTAGTTTCTACTTGCATGGAATATCTTTTTCCATTTCTTCATTTTGAGCCTTTGTGTGTCCTTAAAGCTGAAATGAGTCACCTGTAGGCAACATATAGTTGCATCTTGTTTTATGCTCCATCCAGTCACTCAATGCCTTTTGATAAGAGAATTTAACTCATTTACATTATTTATTGATAGGTAAGAAGTTACTAATGCCATCTTAATGGTTTTCTGCCTGTTTTGTAGCTCCCTTGTTTCTTTCATCCGCTCTTACTGTGTTCCTTTGTGAATTGATGATTTTCCATAGTGGTAGGCTTTGATTCCCTTTTCTTTATATATATATATTTTTGGCTGCATTGGGTCTTCATTGCTCTGTGCAGGCTTTCTCTATTTGCGGTGAGTGGGGGTTACTCTTCGTTGTGGTGCACCAGCTTCTTATTGCGGTGGCTTCTCTTGTTGTGGAGCATGGGCTCTAGGTGCACAGGCTTCAGTAGTTGCAGTGTGCAGGCTCAGTAGTTACGGCACATGTACCCTAGAGTGCACGGGCTTCAGTAGTTGCAGTGTGTGGGCTCAGTAGTTGTGACTTGTGGGCTCTAGAGCGTAGGCTCAGTACTGTGGGACATGGGCTCAATAGTTGTGACTCGCAGGCTCTAGAACACAGGCTCAGTAGTTGTGGCGCATGGGGTTAGTTGCTCCGCGGCATGTAGGATCGTCCCAGACCAAGGATCGAACCTGTGTCCTCTGCATTAGCAGGCGGATTCTTAACCACTGTGCCACCAAGGAAGTCCCTCCCTTCTCTTTATCTTTCATGAATCTATTATAGGTTTTTGCTTTGTGGTTACTGTGAGGCTTACACAAAATATCTTATAGATGTAACAGTCTATCTTAAGCTGACAGCTACAGTCCCATCTAAAACCTCTACCCTTTTACTCTCCCCACTTTTATGTTTTTAATTTCACAGTTTACTTCATTTTTAATGTGTATTCGTTAGCAACTTATTGTAGCTATAGTTATTTTGGATATTCTTGTCATTTAACCTTTATACTAGAGTTAAGTGGCTAACACACCACCATATTGTAGTATGGTGTAATATACATGCATATACAGACTCACCAAAGCTGGTGAGGCTCTACCCATTTTTCTCAGCTCCGGACTTATGTGGGACTTCTGTGCCACCTGATTCTAACTCTGCGGATACCTGCATCCTGGTCTCTAGGTTTCCACGGAGGTGGGTGTGGAAGCAAGAATAGAATTCAAAAGGGACCAGAATATGCCACCCAGAATATGCTTCTTTGGCGTAAGGATTATTTTGAGCTGATTATCTTGAGAAACAGCAGACACAGGAGAAGCTCTGAAAAGAGAGCATAAGTTTCCCTTTTGTAAGGAAAATTTACACTTACAGAGGAAATTTCTATTTGTAAAGGTATCTCCCTTTCTCATACTAGGAACGAGGAGGAAGACTCTTAACAACTCTTAATCAATGGCCAAGGCATTGACTTAAATCTGCATAACACACCTTACTTAAAAACCCTTGGTTTTTTTGAGACTTCCATGGTGGTTCAGTGGTTAAGAATCTGCCTTCCAATGCAGGGGACACAGGTTCAATCCCTGGTCGGGGAACTAAGATCCCACATGCAGCGGGACAACTAAGCCCACGCGCTGCAACTACTGAAACTGCACGCTCTGGAGCCCGCGCGCCACAACTAGAGAGAAGCCTGTGTGCCTCAACGAAGAGCCTGTGCACTACAACAAAGATCCTGCGTGCCGCAACTAAGACCCGGCGCAGCCAAATAAATAAATAAAAAGAAAAGCACTTGGTTTTTTTTTTTTTTTCCCATTATGGTTTATTACAGGATATTGAATATAGTTCCCTGTGCTACACAGTAGGACTTTGCTGTTTATCCATTCTATATATAATTGCATCTGCTAAACCCAAACTCCCAATCCTTTCCCCCCTCCCCCCTGCCCCTTGGCCACCACAAGCCTGTTCTCTATGTCTGTGAATCTGTTTCTGTTTTGTAGATAAGTTCATTTGTGTTATATTTTACTTTATTTTTATTTTTATAAATTTATTTATTTTATTTATTTTTGGCTGCTTTGGTTCTTCGTTGCTGTGCACGGCTTTCTCTAGTTGCAGCGAGCAGGGGCCGCTCTTCGTTGCGGTGTGCGGGCTTCCCATTGCGGTGGCTTCTATTGTTGCGGAGCAGGGGCTCTAGGCACCCGGGCTTCAGTAGATGTGGCACGTGGGCTCAGTAGTTGTGGCTCACGGGCTCTAGAGTGCAGGCTCAGTAGTTATGGCGCACGGGCTTAGTTGCTCTGCGGCATGTGGGATCTTCCCGGGCCAGGGTTCGAACCCGTGTCCCCTGCATTGACAGGCGGATTCTTAACCACTGTGCCACCAGGGAAGCCCTTTACTTTATTTTTAAATTTTTTATGTTTTCAGGAATTTAATCTACTTTATATTTAAAAAATTTTTATTGAAGTATAGCTGCTTTACAATGTTGTGTTAATTTCTTCTGTACAGCAAAGTGATTCAGCCATATATATATATATATATATATGTATATTCTTTTTCATATTCTTTTCCATATGGTTCATCACAGGATATTGAATATAGTTCCCTGTGCCATACAATAGGACCTTGTTGTCTATCCGTTGGATATATAATAGTTTGTATCTGCTAATCCCAAACTCCCAATCCTTCCCTCCCCGCCCCTCCCCTTGGCAACCACAAGTCTGTTCTTTATGTCTGTGAGTCTGCTTTTGTTTTGTAGATAGGTTCATTTGTGTTGTATTTTAGATTCCACATATATGTGATATCATATGGTATTTGTCTTTCTCTTTCTGACTTCGCTTAGGATGATAATCTCTAGGTCCATCCATGTTGCTGCAAACTGCATTATTTTATTCTTTTTTATGGCTGAGTAGTATTCCTGTGTGTGTGTGTGTGTGTGTGTGTGTGTGTGTGTGTGATATAATGGATACCATAAGTATGGTATATATATATTTATGTGTGTGTGTATATATATGGTGTATATATATGTGTGTGTGTGTGTGTGTGTGTGTGTGTGTGTGTGTGTGTGTATACATATGTATCATATCTTCTTTATCCATTCATCAATCAATGGACATTTAGGTTGTTTCCATGTCTTGGCTATTGTAAATAGTGCTGCTATGAATGTAGGGGTGCATGTATCTTTTTGAATTATAGTTTTGGGCATATGCCCAAGAGTGGGATTGGTGGATCATATAGCAACTCTTGTTTTTAGTTTTTTGAGGAACCTGCATAGTGTTTTCATAGTGGCTGCAGCAATTTACATTCCCACCAACAGTGTAGGAGGGTTCCCTTTTCTCCACACCCTCCCTAACATTTATTATTTGTAGACATTTTAATGATGGCCATTCTGACTGGTGTGAGGTGGTACCTCATTGTAGTTTTGATTTGCATTTCTCTGGTAATTAGCGATGTTGAGTATCTTTTCATGTGCCTATTGGCCAACTGTATGTCTTTTTTGGAGAAATGTCTATTTAGGTCTTCTGCCCATTTTTCAGTTGGGTTGTATGGGCTGTTTGTATATTTTGGAAATTAAGCCCTTGTCAGTCGTATCATTTGCAAATATTTTCTCCCAGTCCATAGGTTGTCTTGTCATTTTGCTTATGGTTTCCTTTGCTGTGCAAAACTTACAAGTTTGATTAGGGATTTGTTTATTTTTGCTTTTATTTCTATTGCCTTGGGAGACTGACCTAAGAATACATTGGTACAATTTATGTCAGAGAATGTTTTGCCTATGTTCTCTTCTAGGAGTTTTGTTGTGTCATGTCTTATATTTAAATCTTTAAGCCATTTTGGGTTTATATTTGTGCATGGTGTGAAGATGTGTTCTAACTTCATTAATTTGCATGTGGCTCTCCAACTTTCCCAGCAACACTTGCTGAAAAGACTGTCTTTTTCCCATTGTATATTCTTGCCTCCTTTGTTGAAGATTAATTGACCATAGGTGTGTGGGTTTATTTCTGGGCTCTCTGTTCTGTTCCATTGATCCGTATGTCTGTTTTTGTGCCAATACCATGCTGTTTTGATTATTGTAGCTTTGTAATATTGTCTGAAGTCTGGGAGGGTTATGCCTCCTGCTTTGTTCTTTTTCCTCAGGATTTGGCAATTCTGGGTCTTTTATTGTTCCATATAAATTTTAGGACTATTTGTTCTAGTTCCGTGAAAAATGTCATGGGTAATTTGATAGGGATCACATTAAACCTATAGATTGCTTTTGGTAGAGTGGCCATTTTAACAATATTAATTCTTCCAATCAAAGAGTATGAGAAAACCCTGACTTAATATACATTTCCTGATCACCATCCTATAATTTACCCCCCAACTTTCCTCCAAGTCAAAAAATACATTTTCGGAATTCCCTGGCAATCCAGTGGTTAAGACTGCACACTCTCAGTGCCAAGGGCCTGGGTTCGATCCCTGGTTGGGGAACTAAAATCCCACAAGCCGTGTGGTGTGGGCAAAAAAACAAACAAACAAAAACAAAAATAGCTGAAGGTAATACATAAGCCCCCAAATTTTGGCCATTTCCTTGAGCCACATTCTTCTTCATGAACTCCTGGGTGTATGTATATAATTAACCTGTTTTTTTCCTCTTCTTAATACATCTTTTATCAGTTTGATTGCAGGTCCCTGCCACTGAACCTAGGAGAGTAGGAGAGTTCTTTTTCCCTTCTATAAACTCCAACAGCTCTTTCTCTATTTATCCTTCTTACAGCTGAATGGGACTACTTTCTCCCTTTGTATAAGCTGTCTCTGCCCACCTCCCCACCCCCATTTCAAGGCATCCCTCTATCTCCCCAAGGGTTTCTCAAAATATTATCTGTATTTTGATGTTTTTCCCTTTATAGTTCCTTCAGAGATGATCTGATAGCCAGTAGCTCTGAGCCAGTAGTCCTTGTGAATTCAGTCTCTTGGTGGGAAATGGAGCTGGAATTCTGGTATTCTTAGTTTTTTCTTTCTATGGTGACAGTAAGGTTTCAGTGCTCTTGGGAATAGCAACAATAAGAAGTGATGCTTAGACCTTAGAGGAAACCTTATGAATGAGGGGCAGTGTGGGTCTCAAATGTAATGACAGCTTTTTTTTTTTTTTTTTGTATCTTGGATCACAATGTCTTCAGGTTCAATTCTTACCCTATTTATTATTGTAAGATATTATGTTTTATATAAAATAAATTTAGATGATAATAATAACATGATCATTTGTTGAGGGTTTAGTATCCATTCTTCTCTGCCAAAAACTTTTAACTCTTCACAAAATCTCTGAGAGGGAATAGCTTATTTTTCCATTTTACACATAAGGAAATTTGAGGCTCAGACAAGTTAGATCAATTGCTTAGAGGTAGAGTTGGGATTTGAATTTAGGCTATCTGACTTCAAAGTTTAAGGTCTTAATTATACTGCCCTGCAGACAAAGAACAAAGGGATGTTAAGTAAACTCCTATATATCCTAGCTCCTCCCTTGCCTCTTTGGAACTGTTCCTCAGAGGTAAGCCTCTGAGAGGCTGCCTTCCTGGGCTATAGTCCTCAGTAATGTCCTTGAATAAAAAAGAATTCTCAAATTTTTGTTATGCTTTTTTTATTTTATTTTTTTAGTTGACACACGTCTCTCTCAAATATGACATTCCAGTCAAAGCCTTGGTATTATAGCTAATGTTTCCAATTGTATGCTCTTATAAGGAGAATAGATTCTGATTGAACTTATGCAAATAACTATATTCCCATGAAAATAAGAATTTTGGAGGGATCAGGTAGGGAGAAAAAAGATAATTGTTTCATATTTGTTCACAAGGGTATACTTTACCAAATTGCTCTAAGTTATAGTTAGCTCAAGAGAGAAGAAAAAATTTTCCTTAAATCTGGAAACATCAGCAATGTTTCAAACAAAAAGTCATAAAAATTATAATCATCCTCATCAGTTTATTCAGTCCCATATGATTAATTCTTGTTGATCTTGAACTTTTGTTAGCAGTTTTATGAAGCCATCAGATTTTCCATTAAAGTTCTGTAATATCTTACCCAGTTGGGTGGTATGCCCTAAAGGTTATCAGAAGCCTATATTTGTCAAAAAGTTCTATGAATCTTCTTGAAGATGACACATTTTTGCAGAATCATCAGAGTAAAACAATAACTGTTTATAAATGATGAAGTCTTAAAATGGCATGGTTAAAGATCTGATTAGAATGCAGTTGATAACGAAATTTGGTTATTTCTGCAACATACAGCATTTTAAGATAATAACTAGAATTATGACATATTATACCAGGACATATCCAAATTTTAGGAATTTCATATAATTTCTAGAACATTTTATTAATAATATTTACCCATACAGTATAATCTGAGAAGGTTTATCATCATTCATTTGACAATGCTTTCCATGTAATTTAACATACCAAATATTATAGGTCACTGTGAAACAATACTTATTCTCTTAACCAAAGTGTTACTAAGATTTCCAAGGCAAATGCAGAAAGTTAAAACAGATTTAAAAGGGAAAGAAACTTTACAATCTGTTATCAAAAGCAGATCAATATTTCAAGAAAACTCTGCCCTCTTAACTAAATTCTAATTTTGCACCAGCTTTTTTTTTTTTTTCCGCGGTACTTGGGCCTCTCACCGCTGTGGCCTCTCCCATTGCGGAGCACAGGCTCCGGACGCGCAGGCTCAGCGGCCATGCACGGGCCCAGCAGCTCTGCGGCATGTGGGATCTTCCCGGACCAGGGCAAGAACCCGCGTCCCCTGCATCGGCAGGCGGACTCCCAACCACTGTGCCACCAGGGAAGCCCCAGCTTACTTTTAATATTAGGATTCATCCAACCAATTAAACTCATTCTAATCCTAGCCAGTCCTGACCACACATAAAACTCTTCTCAGTGTTGCTTTTCCACAAACCTTCTATAACTTCCCTTTTTACATTCAGATTTTGTCCTATGCATGTTCTCTCTCTCTCTCTCCCTTCACCCCCAACCTCTTCTTAGGACAAAATTACTTTCTTTTGCCTAAACAAAATGCATTTCCATTTCTTGTACCTTAAAAAAATCTCCTGCATACAAAGATGTTTTCCTTATTAATTTTAGTAGTTTTAGTTACATATGTTAATTAGAATTCTTAACCTTTAAAAACCTTAATATCTAGTGAAAACTAAGAAGCCAATTGTGAACTTTGTTATACCAGTATTTTTTTTGGTTGTCAGACTTACGGGTACATAACTTCTAGAAACATACATTTCCTCATAGCATAATTTTTTTTTCAGTGTGGTACATGACATGTATTTAATAAACCTAAATATCTTTAGCTTTTCTCTAATAAAAAGTCAAAAGTAGGTAACTTAGACTTGTTTAGCAATTAAATTAATGTTTCAGTATTTTACCTTATTTGTAAATGATCTAAACATTCAATGAATTTCCATCATTTAACTTAGCAAAACTCTAAAGTTTCAAGTTACCAAAAAGACTTAGAGAAACGATTTTAAGTAGACATACCATAAAACATAGTTACTCTTAATGAGTTCACCTAAAAACTCTTATCCCATTGACATTTATTTACTTATGAAAGTTTCATCATACAAAGTTATTTTTCTTGCTGAAAAATTTTGTAACAGATAACATGAACTTACTTGATTTTCAGTAAACTTAGGTATAATAAAAGTATTACACTTAATGTTGATGACTCTAAAGACATCTCTGTATTAATTAAGCCAACAAACTTAAACTAGTTTAATACATTTTCTCAGATCAAGTGAATCTGAAATTCGTTTGGGTCAGTTTCTATTATATTTCTGAGAATTTATGTAAGTGCTTAATTTTCTTTAAGCCAATTAGATACAGCTCTTTTACAAATTAATTTTAGCAATACCACACATCCACAACACACACATATGTTGGACACAATATATAGACACAATACATAGACGCATACAAACACACAGACACAGAGACACCATAGCTCCCATTCTAACATTTTGGCCATGAATCAGGTACAAAAACACCAAACCTAGCAGTTACAAAAGAGGTTGGATTCAAATTGGGTTTCTGGCAGATAGAACAAAACAAGGTCACCTGTTCAGATAGCTAACACCCTTTTTATTACTATTTGTGGGGAAGACACTTGAGATTTATATTTGACAAGCCAAGTTCCAAATGACTTTTTCCCCTTTTGTGTTTTTCCTTTTTTTTTTCTGGTATGCTGGCCTCTCACTGTTGTGGCCTCTCCCGTTGCGGAGCACAGGCTCCGGACGCGCAGGCTCAGCGGCCATGGCTCACGGGACCAGCCGCTCTGCGGCATGTGGGATCTTCCCGGACCAGGGCACGAACCCGTGTCTTCTGCATCGGCAGGCGGACTCTCAACCACTGCGCCACCAGTGAAGCCCTTGTGTTTTTCCTTTTGATAAGTTATCTTTATGAAGTTTGCATTTTAAAGGGATTGTGTAGGTAAGAGTTCCTGGAGAAGACTAGGTAGAACATTTACATATCAAAGGCATGGGGAAAGAAATTCAAGTTCCTCCCAGGACTTCTGTTCCTGTAAGGGCAGATTTTTTTTTTTTTTTTTTTTCAGTACTTACAAGCATCTTAAGATAAATAGGGAAGGTTGGGAGTGGTAGAAAGGATTGGTGAGCTTTGAATTGGTTTAGGAGGCCATACCTCTGGTCCAGTAAAGACTAGAGTAGTAAAACAAGGACAGCTGTTTTTAATTCCTTAGGGTTGCCACCTAAATGATATAAACAGGCTGATCTGTCCAACTACATGTTCTTTAATTTGCTTCTTTATATCAGGGAGATTTCCAAGTTAAATGGAAATAAAAAGATTTCTATGTTCTAGAACTTCAGGGTTTAATCTATCATGTCTTTCAAAAGCCTGCACAAGGTGTTCAACAAAGGCCCTCTTTTTTTTTTTTTTAATGACCAAAAACACTTTAATAAATTGGCTTTGGTCTTCATCCTTTCAAACTTTTTTCAAGTAAAAAATAAACATTACATACACATAGATTAGTTTTTCCAACTTCAGCATATATAAACAAAAATGTCAATTTAAAGATAAAATACTTAGTTCTAAAAGAAAGAGAGAAATCATACCAGCCTGAAAATACTCTGGCCAGTTCTTAGTCACACAAAACTACCTTCTAAGGAAATCTGACCAGTGAGACCAGTTAAGCTTGTGCTTTTAGCTATAAAGAATTAAACTTAAAATGCACTTACTCTTTCATCTTCTAATGAAAGATAACTTACTCTCGGAAACTGCATAAGCATTGTTATAGTAAGTCTACTTCCTAAATGAAAATTTGGCAAAGGGCCTCTTTCTGAGTGCATAAATTAACCCCAGACCAATCTATCTTAGGGGCAAAAACCTTCCATTATTGCTTCTATTAGTCCCCGAATATCAGGCCCCACTTTCAACCTGACATTCTGTGGGTTCAGGTGACCCTACTGGCTCCTTTTAGCATGTTTATTTATTTATTTATTTATTTATTTTTTTTGCGGTATGCGGGCCTCTCACTGTTGTGGCCTCCCCCGTTGCGGAGCACAGGCTCCGGACGCGCAGGCTCCGGACGCGCAGGCTCAGCGGCCATGGCTCACGGGCCCAGCCGCTCCGCGGCATATGGGATCCTCCCAGACCGGGGCACGAACCCGCATCCCCTGCATCGGCAGGCGGACTCTCAACCACTTGCGCCACCAGGGAGGCCCAGCATGTTTAATTAACAATGCCTGAAGGGTGGATTTATATGCCGTCTTACAATACCAGGCAATACCAGCTAGACACAATGTCTATTCCCGCAATACAATCAGGCAAAAGAGATGCAACCACCTTACATGAAGCCCATTCAAACACACCAATTTTCTTATAAACTTTCACCTCAGTTGCATGAACTCTTATACCTCTAACCATAGTCTCCATTAGGACTCCATCAACAAGTCTCAGCCTTACAAGGGGTCCCAGAAACTTTTCCTCTTAATCCCTAAGCCATTCTATCCTTGAGGGGTCAAGCCAAGGGATCAGGCCCTTTTGTCAATCTTTGTGTGTGTGTGTGTGTGTGTGTGTGAGTGAATTTTATTTTGTTTCATCTTTTAAAATTTATTTATATTTATTTATTTATTGGCTGCGTTGCATCTTCGTTGCTGTGCACGGGCTTTCTCTAGTTGCGGCGAGCGGGGGCTCCTTTTCGTTGTGGTGCGCGGGCTTCTCGTTGCAGTGGCTTCTCTTATTGGGGAGCATGGGCTCTAGGAGCTCAGACTTCAGTAGTTGCAGCACGTGGGCTCAGTAGTTGTGGCTCACAGGCTCTAGAGCACAGGCTGAGTAGTTGTGGCGCACGGGCTTAGTTGCTCCGCGGCATGTGGGATCTTCCTGGACCAGGGCTCGAACCTGTGTCCCCTGCATTGGCGGGCGGATTTTTAACCACTGTGCCACCAGGGAAGCCCCTTTTGTCAATTTTTAACCTGATTATTTGGTCTGTTGTCCCAAGCAATTGCTGGTCAGGTTTCTTAGAGTAATTTTTGTCTTCAGCTTTTAAAATTTCTCCAAACTAGGGTAAATAGGGTCGAATTGTTTGGGGCCCTTTAATGTTGGGGGACAAAATGGCATACCTTTGGCTCATCCAATCTTAGGTAGTGCTGTATTAAAACCTTTGTTTTAATCCCATCAATGTCCATTTTATTTACTCCATTTCTTAATAACCATCTAAAGATTGCTGTCCTGCTGGAATGAGTCCTGTGACTCTTCCCTTTCTATTCCCCTTTATTCCACCACTTTTAATATTTGCTTTACTGATCTTATTTCTTACTACCCTTTTAAAAAATTTCCACCTTGTTGGGAAGAGTCGCTTGATTTTCCCCTCAGCTTCTTCCTATTCTCTTGTTAATTAACCTAATATTTTTATTAGCACCCATGAGGGGAGGCTGAGACTGCAAATTCAATAAGCCTTCACAAACTTTTTTTTTTTAAACCGAGGGATTTCTTAGGGTTAGCTGTTATATTTCTTTGTATTTACCTTTTAACTTGGTCTTTCCCTAAGTACCAATAAAACAGCTGTTTATGATGAGAGTTCTCTAAAAATTTTACCAATTTAGAAGTTTTTCCAATTTATAGGATCCATCATCTGACGATTGGCTACTAGATTGACTACTAGTAGGATCTTAATAGGGACTCAAACCAGTAAGACGCAAGAGGCATCCCCACAGGAGAGTGCAAAGGGTGTAGCCTTCACAAGATCCAGAGAGTTCACTCCCAAAAGTTATCTAAGAAAGTGAAACTGAGGAGGATCCTTCGGGGCCCTCCCAGATCCCAAAGCCTCTCCATGTCCCATGTTTTTGTTTGTAGAAAAAGGCTTTAGTCTTCTAGACCTTCCCTGAGTTCTAAAGAGCAGGCATAAGTAGTTACTAATTAGGAAAGTGAGGGAATGCAGAAAGAAAGGAAGAGCAATTAAGCAAGAAAAGTAATGATAATAGTTCAGCAACATAACAGAATCCTAGTTCCCCCTCAGGGATATATGTAACAATCTGACATATATCTTTGAGTTGTTCTGCAGGAACTAAGACCCCACCTAGATGGAGGATGGTGACAACATGCTGACCAAAAGCATACAAGCAGGGAGTCCCCAGATGATTAAGATTCCTGAAAATCACCCTGTTACCTCAGCACTAACCAATCAGAAGAAGGTCATGCACCCTGCAGCACTCCCTACAAATGTTGCCTTTAAAAACCCTTCCCTGAAAGCCATCAGGGAGTTTGGGTCTTTTGAGCATGAGATGCTTGTACTCCTTTCTGGGCCCTGCAATAAATGCTGTACTTTACTTCACCCAACCTGGTGTCAGTTAACTGGCTTTGCTACGTGGTGGGCTAGTGGATATAAGTTTGGTTTGGTTACAAAAGTAAAAATTTTCATAGTATCACTAATAGAGCAATGAAGGTTGAGATGACAAAGGATGCTTATGGACTGAATCTCCTTGTAACGAACTTCCCTGAGAGCTGGCATTGCCAGACAAAGAGATGTTCCGAATTCCAGTCCATTGAACTGGCTGCCAAATGCACACTGGTATCTGTGTGCACCTTCAGGATGGCAGAGGTGAGAGGGAGTTTTCTCACTGGTCAATAAGCCAAGCTCTCAAGACAGAATGGGGTAAAAGAAAAACCTAATCAGATCAACGGTTTTCCTCCTTATGACAAAGGACACAAAAGACAGAGATGAAGAAAAATGGTGACCATCTCTGGGACGAAAAGAACAACAAACCAAGAGCACTCTTCCAAATTTTAAACCAAGAGTTGCTGAGTCCAAGGAGCTAGCCCTACAAATATTTTCTTCTGCTAATCTAATTTTAGAAGAGTGAAAAACTCTTACCACTCTCATTTCCAACAGACCCTAAGGCAAAGATTTGGGAGACTGACTGACATGGTAAGAATTTTCACCTTCTGCTGGCTTTTGTCAGGTGTCTCTGGATCTCTTAACTGCAACAGCTTTGGGGCAAGTAGTGTCCAGCCAGTAAAGTTGTATCACACCAGAGTCGCCAACTTCTTGGGGAGGAAGAAATTTTCCTCTACCCTTACAGGATCTTCTGACTGGTGTAAGAATTAAAATTGACATGGGACAGATTAACAGGAGAAATCAAACAAAAGTTTAATAACATGTATACCTGGGAGAGACCCAGGGAAACTGAGTAACTCATCAAAATGGCTGAAGCCCTCACCCTAAACACCTTCCTCAGCTAAAGACAAAGGAGGATGTTGAGGGTGGGGACAGTCAGTTACGAGAGGTTCCCTGGAAAAGCACAGTAAACAAGGGTAAGTTATGATGCAGATTGAAGTCACTGCCTTCTCCATTGATAAGAATTTCTGGAGATTTGGCCATCCTCCTTGTATGGTCAGGCCACTCAAGGTGGCTGTTGTCTTGCTCTCTGTACAGCTCCTGTTCAACCAGTCCCTGCTTCATTCACATGACTATCCAATCCTCTTAATTACAGAGCTTAATCAATAATTGCCTCCGTGGTTGCTTCCTGCCCTAGCCACTGGTTTCCCCGGTAACTGATGAACCAACCTGAGGTCAATATCCCCTATAAACGGTAGCCTCCTTCTCCTCTGAGTAGTGAAGATTGCTGGGTATGTCCTGTCTTCTGTCTGCAGTAGTGTCGCTCCAGGACCTTTTGCTTCAGACTTGTAAGATTCCCTATCCACTAAACCACTGACGTCTCTGCTGCTGTCTTTGGGCTCTTTCTTTGGTCTTGTGGCTGGGCAGCTATAAGGCTTGCAGGCCTGTGGGGTGCAGCCCAGCACTCCTCCTCCACTAGGTATATGGAGAGGGAGATAGCCTTACAACTGGAGATTTCCCTTGCAAATGTAAATGTTTCTTACAAAAGATTAACTCCTACTTGGTTTTCAGAGTGTTTCCCACATCTGCTGTCTTTTACAAAATAACCAGCTTAAAATATTTCGAAGGGACACATTTTGGGGCGGCAAATTCTGTTCCCCTATAGTAGCTTATGGGTAGCAAGTTTATAGAAAGTGCTGTTATAGAACATACACAGACTACAGAAAACACATTCTCTTTTCAACTAAATTTATAAGATTTAGTCAACAGATGGATGCTTGGTGTTTTATATGTTGGCCTTTCACGTTAACTTCACTCACTTTAAGTCTTAAAATCTGCATTCTAGATGCTTGAAAAGAAGGAATGCTGTTCCATTAATTTTTTTTTTTTTTTTTTTTCAAGCAGAAATCTCAAGTGGCTCAGTTCTCTCTCACCACATTGTAGATTGATCTTTCTGACAAGGACTTCTTCCTGTTGAGGAGACATCATGTTTCCTGTTACTGCCGTGTGTGTGTGTGTGTGTGTGTGTGTGTGTGTGTGTGTGTGTGTGTGTTATGATTGAACAGTTGTTAAGTGGTCTAAAACAATGCATTTTAAAACAAAGCAGTGTTTAGCCCTAATACGCCCCAGGAGAGTATCATGAACAGCTGTATAGGCTTAGGTAGCTAGATGGCAGAGTAATCTCACAGTTAAAAGGCTTTATGTGGGGTTGCAGAGAGAAGCTAAACCCTGTCTTCAATTTTAAAAAAGTGAAATTCCTGTTTACCTGTCTGAATGGTAGAAAAGAGGTAGTTGAATGTGATGGTTTAAGAGGAACAATTTTTTTCCAGCTTTATTGAGATATAATTGACATATAACATTGTGTATGTTTGTTTGCAGTGTATTGATATGAATACAAAATGATTACCACTTACCATAGCATGAGCTAACACCTCCATCTCAGAAACACCCCGTCACGTAATTACCCCCTTTTTTGGTGGTGAGATCACTTAAGGTCTACTTTCTTAACAACATTCAATGTATGATCACCATGCTGTACCATCCATGCATCACCATCCCCAGAACTTGTTAATATTATAACTGAGAGTTTGTACCCTTTAGCCAATATCTCTCCGTTTCTCCCACTCCCACTTCCTGGTAACCACCAGTCTACTCTGTTTTTTAAGAGGAAAAATTTTTTTCTTTTATTGAAGTAGAGTTGCTATACAATATTATATAAGTTACAGGTGTGCAATATAGTGATTCACAATTTTTGAAGGTTATACTCCATTTATAGTTATTATAAAATATTGGGTATATTTCCTGTTGATCAGTATATCCTTGTAGCTTATTTTATACGTAACAGTTTGTGCTTTTTAATCCCCATCCTTATATTGCCCCTCCCCTCTTCCCTCTCCCCACTGGTAACCACTAGTTCGTAAGAGGAACAATTTTTAAGGTTAAAAAAATCAGGAAAATATCCCTTACGCCAGAAACTCAATTATTGTAACCAACTTCATGCATTAGTCTTTAAAGAGTGATGCAGTGTGGGAGGTGTATTAGAAGCATGGAGTTGGCAGAAGCCTGGATGAGGAGTGTCTTCCCAGCCCTTCTAATGGTTATCCTGTTACTTAGGCTTCACCTCCTCATGGTCCCACCTGTAAAGTGTGCATGAACTCCTTTAAATTATGATACTAAGTTGCAAATGCAAATGACTTAAATACCTAAGACAATTGATTAAAAGTTCTGCAACCACGGGAGAATGTAATAGGGTAATGGGTGCGTAGAACTCTTCAGTCACCAAGCTTCCAATCATCACCCCTATGACCTTAGCCTACATATAGAGCTTCATTAAGTCTCACTTTCCTTATTAGTAAAAATGAAGATTACAGTGGAACTCACGTCACAGAGTTGCTATTGTTATGGTTATTGTGAGGATTGACCTCAGTCTCTGGTGCCTAGCAAACAGTTCATACATGACAGTTATCATTACTACCTTTTATTTACATAGCTTTGCACTTAAATATACACGTTTCTTTAAATCCTCACAGAATGTTGAGGCATTGTCGTCTCCATTTATCTACAGTGGAGACTGGGACAGGCAGTGTCCTCGATTTGAAGTGGGGAGCCTGGAACTGGGCTCTTCCCAGTCACCATTCCGTTTTCTGAAAATACAAAAAACTGCAAATGAGGAGCCTGGGGGATCCCTTTGAAATATAGGCAAATCTAAACACTCCCAGAGGTAATAATATTTTAGGGGTAGACAAGATAGAAAAGCTGCCCAGGCCCAATCCATCCAGAGAGCTGGGGTCTGTAAGACCAGAGTTCCGGGGCACAGTCTGCATCCCCCTGCCAGGGTGGGCAGAGGGTGACCAGGAAGGAGCAGCCAGTTCCAGTGGCCTCAGTTCCGGTGCTTGGTGAGCCTGCTGTGAGATCCTTGAAGGCAGACATCTTCCATCTTTGTATCCCAGGTCCTAGGGTGTGGCATCGTGGGTGCATAATAAGTGTTTGTTGACCTGTATGTATGAATGCCCCAGGAAGAAATCTTCTTTCTATTTTAATGACTGTGTTGGGATGGGATAAACATTACTAATGTGAGAGTATCTGTGGACTTTCCATCCTGCATCCTGGAGCCCATCAAAAGAATTCTGCAAGGGTCAGCTTGGGTTCTGTATCCACCTCCCTGGGGAGAGGGTGTGTGTGTGTGTGTGTGTGTGTGTGTGTGTGTGTGTGTGTGTGTGTACCTCAGACTGGTGGCTTCAACAAGAAAAATTTATTTTTGCACAGTTCTGGAGGCTGGAATCCCTAGATCAAGGAGCCAGCAGGGTTGGTTTCCGGGGAGGTCTCTCCTCCTGGCTTGCAAACGGTGCCTCCCTGTTGTGCCCTCACCTGTCCTTTTCTCTGTGTGTGCGCCTGCACTCCTGGTGTCCCTTTTTCTTAGGAGGCCACCAGTCCTGTTGGATTGGAGCCCCACCCTTACGACCTCATTTAACCTTAATTACCTCCTTAAAGGCCCTTTCTCCAAATACAATCCTATTGGGGCTCAGGGCTTCAACCTATGAATTTTGTGGGGGGAATACAATTCAGTCCATACTATTTGAGGAATTGGAGGAAATCTCTTTAAACTTATTTTTACTACTAAACACAGTACTTGTTTGGTGGTGGTATAGTTCCAGGGCTGGCCCACATGGGTCCACAACTTTACTAGAGTCACAAAGTATCTTAGCCAACAAAACTTCCTGCAAACATACCAGTATACCTGGTGGAGATGATGCTGGTACACAAATTCTCTTTGGCTTTGTTTGAAGTTCAAAGCTAGTTGACTCACTTTTGGGGTCTCATTTCTCACTGGTCTTTTTGATTCCTTCCTTCTCAATAAAACCCAGAAAACATGGCTTAGCATTGTTTGCATCTGTGGATTATTCATCAATGTGTGGAACAGTGTTCACATATTCAGCCTCAATCTCTACTTATAGCAGAAAGGACTTTTCGGGAATTAGCAAACAAGTGGGGAGAGATTTCCTTGGGTGACCCATGAAATCACCCTTGGTCTCCTTTTAATATTGACTTTGAGAACACCCCGTATTAATCTCTTTGGTCAGGGCCAGGAAGAGAGACAAAGGGATGTGTTTCCTCTCTAGAGGGTGCCCCCAGATTGTAAGGGCTGATGGAAATCCATTCCTGGATCTTGGGCACAGATTACATGGTGGGGCTTCTCTCTCTCTCTTTCTGGCTACCCCTCCTTGATGTTTATAGACAGCTCTCTTTTTCAGCAACTTTACTAACTTTCCCCCAATCTTTCTCTGCTTTTAAAGATCGAGACTCCCAGGTGTACATTTTGTAATTTCCAGCCAGTTGACCTTACCTTAATTAGAATCTAGTGACTTTAATCACTTTTTTAAACTGTAGAATCCTCTCACCACCTTTGCAGAACACAAGTCTATGTTATTTCCATTACTGATAATTTTACTGATAAATCTGTGTAGGAACTATATCTTTATTAATAAGAACAGCTCTAGAAGGTATAAAAGGAGCTGTGAGGAAAACTAGGCTCACTGTTGGACCCTAAATTTGGCCAACCTTTCCCTTTGCAGTGTTATTCATTGGTATTTACTTACCTTGTTTTAAAATTCAGCATCTCCATTACTGGGCCTGGCTGGAGGTCTGGTAAAATATTTATAACAATCCACCGTGTCAGCAAATAAAGCCTGCTTGGGTTAAATGACACCACACATAGAAAGGTAATGCACAGCACAAGGAAGCACAGGACCACTTCCCCACGTGGGGCAGAGACAAGGGCTGTGGGCACTCAATGAGGAAGACAGCATCGTAGGACGGTGTAGCAGGGTTACTTTGCAGAGGAGGGAGGCCCTGCTGGGTCCTACTGGGATCAGCAGGAAGGAAGGAAGTGGGGGTGAGGAGAGGAAAGGGCTGTTGGGGGCAAGAGGCTAGGATAGCTTGGAAGAGGAATTGAAACCTTGTGAATAGCAATGGTAGCTTAACAGTCTGCATTGCTGAAGCCCTGCTGTGTGCCTGGCACACTTGTAAACACTCTGTACGTGGTCTCATTTCACGCTGACCTGTGACCTTGGCAGGCAGCTAACATGATCCTCATGAGAAATGAAGCTCTCATGAGAGAGGTTGGGTCACTTACTCTGGGTGACCCAACTGGTTCTGAAGTCCATGTTCTGAACCACCAACAGTCCCTCCATGGAAAAGGGGTGCAGGCCAGGTTCGCGGGAGATAAAACATCCTGGATTTAGAAAACTGAGGAAGCCAGTGCCTTAGGAAAAGGAGAAGGTGTTCAGAATTTCCGTATCCCTGGTCCATGGGTAGTCCCGGACTGCACTGGCCCAGACAATTCAGAGCCGACTTGTAGGGCCACAGCCCAGTGGAGGATGAGTTCTCACTCAGCAGGCAGCTATTCTTGGGAAAATGAAAACAGAATGACTCTATGGTGGTTTCCTCAAAAACATGGCAGAAGCGTTTACTGGGGGGAAATATCTCCCAGGTGAAAGGAGGCAGAGAGGGAGTAAAAGGAAACTCTGAGAGCAGCCCGAGAGAAGGCAGAAATAATAATGCAAGCCACAGGTGAGGAAAGGAGGTGGGCTGGTGTGTTGAAAGCACGGGAATATTGTTATTGTTATAATCAGAGACGGCAAATGTTGGAGAGAAGCATTTCCTACTAATAAAAGGTCTGACATGACTGAGGAGTTGACAGTGTCTGAGAGACAGTCTTCTTTGGGAAATGTGGCTGCTGAAAGGAATTCCCCTTTTCTATTTGTGCAGCACTTTACAGTAAAGGAAACTTCGGGAAAGAAGCTACAGAGCTGCCTTGGAAAAGCTGAACTCTGGAAAAATTTCTGGGGACTCTATTCATGTATAATGACTTTGGAAAGTTTTTTTGAAATCCTTCCAGTTAAGACTGAATTCACATGAACATCTTATTAATATATATTCAGGTGACCAGAAAGAGCAACTCTGAATACAAAGAGTTTGAATTATCTGATACCCCTTGTACTAGCAGAAGAGTAAAGCATTCATTCTCGATTCTTAAAAAAAAAAAAAAAAAAAAAACCTGATTATTTGCCTTTGCTCTCTTTCCCCAAGGAAAGGCCTTTCTGTTTTCACTCTCTCCTTCATAATGGCACTTTGCATTTGTTTTAAAGAGACTGAGTTTCTACTGGCAACGCTCCCTCAGGAACAGAGCCACCTCAGTGAGCTTAGGGATCTGGTTTCATCACTGAGTTTGCTGTAGTTCATGATACTTATTTTGGCTTTTTCCATATCAGCATGGTGACATTTGAGTTCTGCAGTTTTGTTTTCTGATGCCCTGTATACACACAGGTAACCCCATTTCCAGTCCATCCCATTTTGTTCATAGTCTTGGGGTTTCTCCCTTATTCTAAAACCAAACCATTGATATCTGGAATTTTATTATCATTCCACATTGTTATCGATTATTGTGTAACAAATTGCTTTAGATTTGGCAGCTTAAAACAACACACATTTCTTAGGTCACAGTTTCTGTGGGTCAGGAATCCAGACACTGGCTTGCGGTCTCTTGTGAGGTTGCACTTAAGTGGTCAGCCAGGGCTGTAACCATGTGGAGGGCTGGAGGGTCCACTTCCAAGGTGTCTCGGGGCTGTTGGCAGGAGCTACAGCTCCTTGTCATGTGAGCCTTTTCATAGGGCTTCCCCCATAGTAAGGGACCCAGGACGAAGAGGGAGGGAGTGAGAGCACCCCAGATGGAAACTCCAGTCTTTGTATAACCTACTCTTGGAAGAGACATCCTATCACTTTTGCTTTAATCTATTCAATAGATGTGATCCAATAAGTCCAGTCCACACCCAGAGAGAAATTAAACTCAATCTCCATTAGAGCCCTTGATATATTAATTTTTTTTTTTTTTTTCCACCAAGGGCCACACAGCTTGCAGGATCTTAGTTCCCTGACCAGGGATCGAACCTGGGCCCCAGGAGTGAAAGCGCCGAGTCTGGACCACCAGGGAATTCCCAATCATAGTTGTTTTAAGTTCCCACTTAATCATTCCAACATCTTTGCCATATCTAAGTTTGGTTCTAATACTTGCTTTCTCTCTTCAAACTGTGTTTTTTGCCTTTTAGTATGCCTTGTAACTTTTTTCTTTCTTTTTTATTGATGTACAATTGATGTACAATATTATATGTCACAGGTGTACAATATAGTGATATACAATTTTTTTTGGTCAATCCCAAGCTCCCTAACTATCCTTTCCCCCTACCCTTCCCCCCAGGTAACCATAAGTTTGTTCTCTGAGTCTGTTTCTGTTTTGTAAATAAGTTCATTTGTATCATTTTTTTAAAATTCCGCATATAAGTGATATCATATGATATTTCTCTTTCTCTGACTTACTTCACTCAGTCTGACAATCTCTAGGTCCATGCCTTGTAACTTTTTATTGAAAGTTGGATGTGATGTATTGGGTAAAAGGAACTCCAGTAAGTAGTCCTTCAGTGATGTGTTGGTCAGGTGTGAGGGAAGGGGAGAGGAAGTGTTCTATAGTCTTCTGACTATGAATCGGTTTTTAGTGAGCCTGTGCCTCAGGACTGTGAACTTCACAAGTGCCTCCACCCTCACTACCTTAGGTGGGACCGGATGGGCAGAGGGGAGTAGAGTTGGGCATCTCCCTTCTGCAGGGTTAGTTAGGCTCTGATAAAACCCCAATAATTTAGGATCCGGTAAAAGTCTGTCTTGAGGGCAGGCCCTGTTAAGCAGATGAGGATGCTCTGGTTATTTCAGAATGGTTACTTTTCCCCTCCCCTTGCAGGAAGCACCAGGGGATTTTTTTAACTGTTTTTTTTGTTTTGTTTTGTTTTTTTGTTTTGCGGTACACGGGCCTCTCACTGTTGTGGCCTCTCCCGTTGCGGAGCACAGGCTCCGGACGCGCAAGCTCAGCGGCCATGGCTCATGGGCCCAACCGCTCCGCGGCATGTGGGATCTTCCCAAACCGGGGCACGAACCCGTGTCCCCTGCATCGGCAGGCGGACTCCCAACCACTGCGCCACCAGGGAAGCCCCCGCACAAGGGGATTTTTTTTTTCCCCCCGTCATCACTGTGAGAACCTGGTAGAGCTCCTGGAGGTAAAACTCACAAAATTCCCCTCTCCCCTCCACCGCCCCCCCCGCAGCATAACTGGGTCCTCTTGGAGTTTTTATCTCTCAGATTTGTCCACACTGAGCCTCCAGCAATTTGTCAATTACAGGTCAGGTTTTCTTCCCTCAGCACTGCTTTCTATGGAGCTTTCTGCTTGTGGGTTTCTGCTCCAAAAAGGTGTAATTCTCTATATCTGTCTGTCTCTCCAGTTTTAGGGGTGTTACCTTGTGACCTCACTTCTGACAGATCTTAGTTGAGTTGTTGATTTTTTCCATTTGTTCAGCTTTTTATTTGTTGTTAGGATAGAGGGATGTCTTTTCTTTAAAAAAATTTTTATTGAAGTATAGTTGAGTTATAATGCTGTGTTAATTTCTGCTGTACAGCAAAGTGATTCAGTTATATGTACATATATATATTCTTTTGCATATATTCATACATATTCTTTTCCAAACTCCCAATCCATCCCTTCCCCACCCTGCCCCACAGCCACAAGTCTGTTCTCTACGTCTATCCTATATGATTTGTCTTTCTCTTCCTGACTTACTTCACTTACTATGATAATCTCCAGATCCATCCATGTTGCTGCAAATGGCATTACTGCAAGAGGGATGACTTTTAATTTCCATACATGTTAACTGCAAGCCAGGGGTTTTGTAACGTCATTATTGCAATCATCATATCACCATGTTTCCTGGCCCATTTTCTGCTCAGTCTTATTGAGAAATTGCTACATGCCAGGCACTGTTTCAAGTGCTCTACTTGTATTATCAACAACTCTGAGTAGTACTGACTTAGTTTGGGTTCTATAAAAGCAGAGCCTGCAGAAGCAATTTGTGTGCATGAGATTTATTACGAGCATGTTCTAAGGAAAACTGGTAAGGGAGAGAGGGAAGCAGAATAAGAAAAGAGAAAGTGCTACACAAGAATGGGATTTCAGGTGAAGTGTGGTCTCAGACTGATGCCTGGGGGCTCTGGAGTGTAAATGGTACCTTGTCTCATTGTTAGGAAGGGAGCAGAGCTTTTGTACCCTCACCTCAGCCAGTCATTAGTTACAAGCCATGATGAGAGCCCTCCTACTTTTTCCATTTTATAGATGAGAAAATTGAGACACAGAGAAGTTGAATAATTTGCTCAAGTTCACATGACCAGGAAGTGGTGGGATTGTATTAGGACCCCAGGCATTCTGGCTCTGTGGATATATTTTTATTTTGCACTTTATAAGGGATACTCAACTAATCTCATTTGACTTTCCAAAACCTCTCTGAGGTAGTTGGAGCATCAATGATTATTCTAAATTTTCAGATGAGGAAATCCGAAGTCAGATCTAGGTTTTTAAAAAGCTCTAGGGGGGCTTCCCTGGTGGCGCGGTGGTTGAGAATCCGCCTGCCGATGCAGGGGACACGGGTTCGTGCCCCGGTCCGGGAAGATCCCACATGCCACGGAGCAGCTGGGCCCGTGAGCCATGGCCGCTGAGCCTGCGCGTCTGGAGCCTGTGCTCCGCAATGGGAGAGGCCACAACAGTGAGAGGCCCAGGTACTGCAAAAAAAAAAAAAAAAAAAAAAAAAAAAAAGCTCTAGGTCATGGTCTTATTCTGTCTCCCTGTAATGTCTTGCTCTCTTAAATCAACCAAAGTTTGTTTCACTGACCATATGATTAAAACAGTAATCACCTGATTTAGGAACATATAACTTGATGGGTATAGAGTATCTATAAGCTATTCATACGATTGAAATGGAAAACCTCATCTCACCAATAGGGGAGGGGCCCTAGCTTCTACTGAGATGTTATTTTAAATCACAGGCTGGCTGGCTCTCAGATGAGTGGATTTACTGCTTTGTAATTGCAAAATAACAACAAGAACAGCATCCTGCTGCTGAATTCTTGATTGCAGAAGAGTTAAAAATTGTGTAAAAATAGCTTATACACGGAGGCAACTCAGGATGTTATTGGAGAGAATCATACAATTATTTATTATCTTCATTAATATTCTTGAAGAAAAGGAATTACAAGTTAACAAAGCGGTTATAAGTTTCAGCAGAAAAGGAGGAAGGAGAAACCTGAGGAAAAGCTATTCCATCTGGGGAAAAATAACTTGAAATGGAGCTTTTAAAGTCAGCTTTTAGGAATATTTAGTTTCCCCCAAATCTCAGGAATATAAGAATGCAAACAGGACAAAGTTAACACTGAAACAGCACAAACGACAAATGTGTGGTCTACATTTGCTGCTTCTGTTTCTTATTCCTCAATTCCTTTTGAATCCTCCATAGTCTGATTTCTGCCTAGTTATTTGTGGTTGCTCCCAGATTCATTCTCTACTCTTTCCCTGCTCTGTCTGTATCAGACCTACCTTTCTGAGTAGGTCTGGTCCATGGAAGGAACTGGCAGGAGGCTAAGGTGGTTTCTCGGGCAGTGGTTCAGTCTCTGTCATTTCCGGCTCAGTGGACTGTGCCCTTTTCCTGTAGTCCCAGCTCGGGAAGGCAGCCTCTGCCACTGTTCTCCTTCCCACCAGAAGTCCTGGTTTCTGGCATCACCATCTCCTTCTTTTGTTCTGTCAGGCCCAGGGGTGGCAAAAACTTCGTGGCATTGCTAATCTCTGTGTTGCCTCATTGCCCATTTAGCTTCTCAGCTCTTCCATCACTTGGTTAACCAGTTACTTGTACGGAATTTCCTCTACTTGAATTGCCTCTCCTCACTTTTTAGTTATTTGTGCCTCTTACATCTTGACCTCTGCACTTTTCTTTCCACATTGCTTTAACTAAGTGAACTCATGTACTCTCATATCTTCAACCATTATCTTCACCTCACCGGTACCATTTTTCTACCTGCCTAGAGGATGTCCCCACCTTGCAATGCTGCAAAACCTTTGAGATCGAGATGCCCCTAGTTACTTGGAGGACAGAGGTGATGGTGGGAAGCTTATTGGCTCAGAGATATTTGGAGATTGAACATCAGTGGTAGGGAATAGCAATAAGTATAAAGAATATTGTGGGTTAGTGACATGAAATTTAGATGATTTTTCTGCTTTCCACCTGCATGGCTCTAGTCCAGAATCTCAAGCTGCATTGCCTACATAGTTCCAGGCAGGTAACATAATTGAGTGAAGTGGGCAGGATGAAAGAAAAATGGTCTGTTGATTTATGTTTTTTTTTGATGCAGAAACGCTTTGTGTGCATATTAAAACACTGTAGGAACCCTCTTCCCTTCCATAAGGAAAGTGTTCTCTTCCATTTTTCAGGAAAACTTCTGCCCTCTTGGTGTATCTTTTGTTTTCCTACTTTGGTATAGACTTACAGGTTTTCCCCCCTATCCAAAAGTAGAGAGTTCCTATGAAACCTTTTGTAAGCTGAAAGACGTAAAGAAGCAATTACCTTAGGACACACTTTGCTAACGGATGCACAAAATAAATGGAGAGAAAACACCGATTCTTACAGACACAGCTCAAAGCTATGGTGGCCTGATGCTGAGATGCTGAATGTAGTTCCTGGGGAGGGAGTTTGGTGGGGCCATTCTTGCTGCTTGGGCTGCGCGCTGATCTGTAAAAGCTTGCTGCAAAACAAATGCTGAACACTATTTTTGCTTTTTGTCTTTTTTTTGTAAAAGCGAAAAGCCTTTTCTGATTTCTTTCGGTTGGCGAAAACAGGTACTAACGTAGGTCTTTCATAAAGTGAATTGGTGAAAAGCGAACTTTTGAAAAGCAGGGGATGCCTGTAATCCAGAAAAGTGCTTTTCTACTATAAGTAAACACCCCTGTTTACCTTAAACTTACACAGTGCTCTGTGTCAGTTATATCTCAAGTTTAAATTTATTTATTTATTTTTGGCTGCGTTGGGTCTTCGTTGCTGCGCACGGGCTTTCTCTAGTTGCGGCGAGCGGGGGCTACTCTTCGTTGTGGTGCGCGGGCTGCTCATTGCGGTGGCATCTCTTGTTGCCGAGCATGAGCTCTATGTCCTCTGCATTGGCAGGTGGATTTTTAACCACTGCACCACCAGGGAAGTCCTCTTAAGTTTAATTTTTATCTTTTTGTATGTCTGTTGTATCAATAAAGCTGGAAGAAAAAAATATTGCAAAGTTAAAACAAAGAAAGAAGACACCCCTGCAAGCCTAATACTGATTGACACCTCCAGGCTGAAAACTTGCCTTTGATCTCAGTGTTAGGCATGGAAGAGAAGGTGGTGATGCCTGAGGAAATTTGGACAAGGCATGCCCTGTCTAAAGGGGCTGCAGTTAGCTCCAGCTGAGTGTTATCCTCTAGGAAATGGGTCTGATGTTGCTGGATCTTCCAATTTTTAAAGAAAAGCCAGAAATTATATTTCTATGTGATATCTCCTGATTTGAAAACACTTGGAAATGTGTGCTTTCTTTTTTTTGGTACGCGGGCCTCTCACTGTTGTGGCCTCTCCCGTTGCGGAGCACAGGCTCTGGAAGCACAGGCTCAGCGGCCATGGCTCATGGGCCCAGCCGCGCCGCAGCACGTGGGATCTTCCTGGACTGGGGCACGAACCCGTGTCCCCTGCATCAGCAGGCGGACTCTCAACCACTGCGCCACCAGGGAAGCCCCCATGTGCTTTCTTTGATTTGAAAACATATATACACATGCTTTATTGGCCAAACAAAACCTGTCTACATGTTGAATTTCCTGTGGTTTGGTTTGTGGCTTCTAGTCTAGTCCCAGTCTGCATGCTAAGTCAGACCTATTTCTTTAAACCAGTGTCTTTGAGCTAAAGACACATGCTGGGGTATTACCACAGCTGTTCCTAATCCTTGTTAAATCTGCTGGATGTTTTTCGTTTCTTCGCCAGATCCACTCTTCACGCCTCTCCTTCCTTATCTCTGTCCTAGGAGGCTGACTGGTGTGTCCTTCCTCGATGGCCTTTCTATTTGGCTTCTGGCTGCTTTTGGCCAGTGAGAGGCACAGGTGGGAAAGGGGAGGAAGGGAAGAGAGCGAGGTCTCAAAGTAGATTACACTCACAGCGTTAAGAGAGATCACCCTTCTTGGGCCATGACTTTGGCCTATTACTGAGGAAATTATGAATTGAGTAATGTTTCAACCTGTTATCCAAAAAAGCTAGCTCTACACCTCAGCAGCTATGGTCCTTGACCAGTCTTGCTATAGAGTTGCAACCAAGACCTATGACAAAAGTTGCAATTTTTCTCAGAGGTCTTGCTTGCAACTCTTGTCTGAAGCAGGATTTTGCTTCTTATTGATCTGTCTTCCCCAGATTGTCACTTCAGACACACTTCCTGCCTCTAGCTTTTTATATAACAATGCCAGTAACAGGCATATCTCTTGCAGTTAGTAGTTTTGGATGAATACAAGGTTGCTTTTACTTTTTTAAAGCAGTATTTGCAGGCTTCCCTGGTGGCGCAGTGGTTGAGAGTCCGTCTGCCGATGCAGGGGACACGGGTTCGTGCCCCGGTCCGGGAAGATCCCACATGCCGCGGAGCAGCTGGGCCTGTGAGCCATGGCCGCTGAGCCTGTGCATCCGGAGCCTGTGCTCCGCAACGGGAGAGGCCACAACAGTGAGAGGCCCGCGTACCGCAAAAAAAAAAAAAAAAAAAAGTATTTGCAGTTCATAGACACCCTTGACCTTTGCTTCTATTCCATTTCCCCAGGTAGGATAATCACAATTGGAACACTTTGGTAATGTCCCATATCATTAAATATAAGACCCACCTTTTCACATTTCCTTTAACATGGACATGAAATCCCACTTGCTTTCTCTCTTTGTGTAATCTCCAGTTGCTTACTCCCCAACTCTTCTCCCAAGCTGTTAGCCCCTTCATGGTTTCATTTCTTTATCCTTCCTGATGAAATTCCATGATGTGTCTCATCCTTCAGTCTCTCTCTTGCTGGCATCCTTGCTTCCTTTGTCCCCATGTCCATCTACTACATCTTGCCTGCAAACCACCAACTCATATCTTTTTCACTTCTGAGATTCTCCTTCTCCAGAACTTGGGTTTCTGAAAGATACTGGAGACGGTCACACTACATGGGTACTGGTGTAGATGTAGGTTTATAGCATCCAATATCAGTGGAGTGTACAATCCTTTAACATTTCCTCCAACCCTCTCCCACTCTTCCTAGGCGCCCATCTCTACTCCAACTCCCTCATTTTCTGTGGACAGTCTTATTTAATATGTTCCAGGAAAAAGACAGATAATAATTGCTCCCATGTACACATTTGTCTGCATGGGCACAGTCTTTATCTCCCGTCATCATGCTTTGATGATGAGTTGTTCCTATCCAAGGCTCATCTGAGAGCTGAAGTGCTACCTCTCTGATCCCCTCCAAGACTTTAATCTGTCAAATTTACCTTCTATTTTCCATATTTGTGTCCTCTTCCTCTTCATTGGCTCTTCCCTGCAGAATAAAACCACTTTCAAATCTTTCCCATTAGAGAACTTTGACAACAAAAGAACATCTGCTGATGACCCAGCTCTACTTCTAGATATTCCCCTCCCCACCCCCATCTCTCTCCTTCCCTGCTCGGTCTAGTCTCATGAAGGGGCTGTCTACACTGCCTCACCTTCAATTACTCTTCAATCCTCAGTACTCTGCTTTCCTCCCCCATCTTGAAAAGGTTACCAATGATTTCCCAGTTGTTAGATCCAATAGACACATTTTGGTTGACATTTTATTTGACCTTTATGAGACATTTGACCTTTTGGACCACTCCATTCTTGAAATCCTTCCCTTAATTTCCTTGACACTATTCTCTTGGTTAGTCTAGCTGTCTTCTTTTTACTCAGTCTCCTCCAGTTAGTCCTCAATATGGTTTTCCCCAGGGGCCTCCTCTCAGCCTCCTGTGTTCTTATACTATATCTTCTTTTTGGGCAGTCTCATCTATGCTCATGATTTTGCTTACCACTTACGTGCTGTTGTTCCCAAACTCTCTGTTTCGAGACTAAACTACTCTCCTGAACTCTGGGCTTATACAGTCAATGTATTTTTGTTATGTCGTCCCAAGGTACACAAACAACAATACTTCAGAACAGAACTGAGCTCATTCTCTCTCCTTCCAGCAACCCCCATCCCCACCTCACCTCCCTGGAATGCCCACCACTTGTTATGTCAGTGAAGAGAACTATCAAAGCCCGCATTCCCTGGGTAAGAAATCTGGGCATCATTCTCAATTCCTTCTTTTACTTTGCTTCTACACTCCCAATTAATCAGTCTATCTATTTTCTAAAAATGTCTGGTACTTATCACCTCCCATCCAGAGCCATTGCCTCTCGTCTCTAAGTTTAGGCCCCTCTGCTTTCTCCTTTAGAAGGAGATTTGTGTGTGTGTGTGTGTGTGTGTGTGTATATTTATATATATTTTTTTCTATTTTTTTTCTGATTCTTTTCCATTATAGATAGGTTATTACAAGATATTGAATATAGTTCCCTTGCTATACAGTAGGTCCTTTTTGTTTATCTGTTTTATATATAGTAGTGTGTACATGTTAATCCCAAACTCCTAATTTATCCCTCCCTCCCCAGGCCCCCACTATCCCCTTTGATAACCATAACTTTGTTTTCTATGTCTGTGAGTCTATCTCTGTTTTGTAACTAAGTTCATTCGTATCTAGAAGATTTCTAAAGCTCTGTGGCCTGCCTCGTGAGTGACTGTCAGGCCTGCTCAAAGCTCCAGGATTCCCTGCTGGGCTGTCACATACCTGCCAAAGCACAGCATTCAAGACTCCCAAGAAACCAGCCGTGGAAGGCTTCCTTCTTGAGGAAAAATTCTTTGATTTATTCAGAGATCACAGAGGCTAACACAGCCGCAGAACAGAAGAAAATCTGGCTTCATTGCTGTTAAACCCAGTTCAAAGGCTCCAGCTCCTTGGGCTCCCTGCAGGGTGATTTTACTATTCCCCAAAGGTAGATCCATTTGGAGCCCTGGCTGTGCTAGTCTGGATTTGCAGATTTTGTTATTTTCCTCTATCTCATCAGTGAAGGAAACAGCTTGGAATGTAGGTTCAGGAATACAACTTCCTTACTGTTCCTGCCCCCACCCCCTTGGTATCTCAGACCTTTTCCTGCTATCCGCTCCTCCCCTCAGCTACCAAAGTGATCTTTCTTATATTTAATCAGACTCTTTCCCTCCCATCTCCTATGGGCAACACCTGGCCAAGAAGGTAAAAGAAAGGACATGTGGGCTGTTGGGTCGGGGGAAAGCGTAACATGTAGTTCTTCCTGTTGAAACTTTAGGGCTGTCTAATACCAGCCCTCATTCAATTCGGTAAAGCTCTAAGCTCTCTTCAGGTTTCATCTCAAGCACCTGATTTCCCCAAGCAGACTGTGGGCCCCACATGCTCCCCTCACTTTGTGCAAGCTGCCCGGGCCCTCCAGCAACCTCCGTGGTGCCATTGTTCTGGGCCTGTCTTCCCATTGCAGTGTAAGCTCCATGAGAGCAGGACTCTGCCTTGTTGATGTTCCCAGGGCCAAGCACATCTTGGGCACTTTATTAACGTGTGTTGAATGAACAAATCAAACTTCACTACCCTCCCCCACAATGGAAAAAATCAAATCAACAAAAAACTGACACCCTCTCTCATTTGGATGTACCATCATGCACCTGATCACGTAGATTAGAAATGTTCAAACTTCCCTTTTCTTCATTTCCCAAATCTAAAAATTAAAAAACAAAAAAACCATTTTTGTCCCTTCTTAACTGGGCTGGAATTCACTCTGTTGTCCTTTCCTTTAGTACCATGCTTATCCAGGTTCCTGTTTTCTCTGACCAGGAATTAAAGATTTTTTTTTTTCCTTAAACACCGCTATTTGAGTGAGTATGCCAGATTCTAGTTGGCTGTAAGATTCTATTCCAGAGATTTTAACCTGGAGTTCATGGATGCCCCAGAGAGTCCTGTGGATGGTCTTTAAAGGTCTGCAACCCTCTGAAATATTATGCAAATTGTTCAATATGTGTGGGTTTCTTTTTCCCTTGGAACAATGGTCTACCTTTCTGCTTACTTTCAAAGGGATCTGTGTTCCCCTCCCTGGTCCTCTCACCTTCAAATTTTCTTATCCTAGCACAAGTGTACCTGGGCCATGACCCCCTCCTGAAGCACCATTCACATCATGCCAGTCTCCAGTTTAGACTTGCCTGCCTCCTTTCAAGGCCCTCCTTGATTTGGCCCCATCCTACTTTTCCAGCCTAATTTTACCCTCCTTTCTTGTCTTGAACCCTTTGCTCTAGGCGGCCTGCTTTCCCATAGTCCTAACTTTCCTCCTGCACTTGACAGTGATTCTAGGAGACTTGGTTGGAGATTCCAGGTCCTGGCTGGAATGAGGGGGACTCTCTTTGGGACGGAGCTCTGCAGAAGGTAGTGCAGAGGGTGGAGAAAGCTGGGTACACATTGATAAGTGTACCCAGTGGATCCTTGTTGTCTGAGCCTGGAGAGGTGGCATTTTAGAGCAGGACAATCATGGAACTGTGTGCTCTGGAGGAGAACCCTCAGAGATGTAATAATCTGGTTTAATCAGCCAAGAAAATGGAAAAAGAGTAGTGGTTGGCTGATGTTTTGGACCAGTCTGCTCATGGAGGATGGCAGGAGGGCTCTGGGGTGGGGAGTGAGCAAGCAACAACTGAGGGCAGGTGGAGGGAGCACACAGGGCACTACTCCAGGTCAGCTTCAAGGAGACCAGCAGAAGGTAGCTGGTCAATCAACTAATATGAATTGAATGGCTACTTCATACCTGGCAGAGCTCTATCCATGGGTCTGCATTTCAGGAGCTGGAGTTTAGTCATGAGAAGGTGACTAAAGATATGGCGTTGGTGGTAGAGGAATTGGACATTGGATAGATGACGAAGGCAGGGATACAATGACAGGCCCAAGGCAGGAGTCTCACTCCTCACAGAACAAAGCAGGAGTGTAACTGGACTTCTTAACCTGAGACTATGAAAAGAATAGGACTAGCAGCCAGACCAGATTCCCTCCTTAATCCCAAAGAATAAGTCTTTAGTGGTAGACTTTCAGGCACTATGGAAGATAATAGACAACAGCTCACATTTATTGAGCACTTTCTACATGCTAGGTACTGTTCAAAGCATTTCATGTGTATTATTTCATTTAAGCCTCACAACAGCCTTGTGAAGTAGGATGTATTACATTATCCTTATTTAAAAAAATTTTTAAAATTCGTATTGGAGTATAGTTGATTAACAATGTTGTGTTAGTTTCAGGTGCACAGCAAAGTGATTCAGTTACACATATACACATATCTATTCTTCTTCAATTTTTTTTCCCATTTAGGTTATTACAGAATATTGAGCAGAGTTCCCTGTACTGTACAGTAGGTCTTTGTTGGTTATCTATTTTAAATATAGCAGTGTGTAATGTCAATCCCAAATTCCCAGTCTATCTTTCCCCCCACTCCACCCTTCCCTGCTGGTAACCATAGTTTGTTCTCTGTCTGTGAGTCTGTTTCTGTTTTGTAAGTAAGTTCATTTGTATCATTTTTAAGATTCTGCATATAATTGATATCATATGACATTTGTCTTTCTCTGTCTGACTTACGTCACTTAGTATTTCATTCTTACTCTTTAAACAAGGAAACTGAAGAGTGGAATGGTTAAGGAATAATTTGTACAAGGTTACACACACTTAGTTCATGATGAAGGTGGGATTGGAACCCGGGCTAGCTATTTGTGAGTAGGAGACTTTACTTCAGGCCCTCAAATCCATCTCTTCGGCAGTTGCCAGCTCTGCCCATCTGACTCCTGGGTGTCCTGCAGGCTTCAGGGCACAGTGAATGCTCAGGGAGTGTTGCCACCTCACTGACTGCTACTTGTCTCTATGGGCCCACCCCCTCTATTGCTTCCGTGGTCCCCCTACTTCCTACCCTGTGAATGGCCTTGACATTAAGTATTGGAAGGGCAGAGACAGAATGGGGAAGGCTCTGAGGAAAGCAACAAAAATGATTCAGGGAAGAAAGGGATTGATGTATTTGGAAAAATAAAAAGAGATATATTTATCTGACCAGGCTGGGTGACAGCTAAGAGAAGATGTGAACAAGAGGGCACATAATGGGCTAGATCTGTATTTTTTTAGGTACTTTACAGCTCCAGCATCAATACCTCTCTCTTTGGTCTCATGCTGAAGTTCAACAAGGATTTATTATGTGTAGGAGGCTTTGCTTTTAGATTCAGTGTGTTTCCAGAGGCTGCGTCTTAAGTGGCTCAGTTGTAAGGTAAAAACCTGAGGGCACCTGTGTTAGTGCCTTCACGTGAGCTGATGGATTTTGGCATCGTTGTTGGAAGTCATCAAATGAATGGGATAAGATAGAAAGATATGACTTTTATATCTCAAAGAGACCTGAAGGATCATCTAATCTTCATTTTCTAGGTAGGAAGACTGAAGTTCCAAGCAGTTATGTGATCTATCCAAAATCATATGGCACAATTGGTGACTGGGGAGGCAGGGAGGCATCCTGATTAGAAGGAAGAGCATGGGGCTTCCCTGGTGGTGCAGTGGTCAAGAATCCGCCTGCCAATGCAGGGGACACGGGTTTGAGCCCTGGTCTGGGAAGATCCCACGTGCCGCGGAGCAACAAAGCCCGTGCGCCACTACTACTGAGCCTGCGCTCTAGAGCCCGCGAGCCACAACTGCTGAAGCCCACGTGCCACAACTACTGAGCCTGTGCACCTAGAACCCATGCTCCGCAATGGGAGAGGCCACCGCAATAAGAAGTCCGCGTGCCGCAACAAAGAGTAGCCCCTACTCGCCGCAACTAGAGAAAGCGCGCATGCAGCAACGAAGACCCAGTGCAGCCATAACTAAATAAATAAATATACAAAAAAATTATAGGGGTTGGCAAAATCCATGCTAAACCCAGCTGTATGCATCCAGTCATAGGCAGGGCTGGTCTGGAGTAGGCTTTCCATGTTGGGGGGACAGTACAACACTGGGAAGGAGCAGAAGAGAGTTCCTGTTCCACATGGTAAAAGGGAGATGCTGAGCAGAGCATGTCTGGTTATTCTCCCCAGGTTTACCAATCGCATGTGTTACTCTACCTCCTTGGGTTGAGTGCATAGTTGGGCAGAGAGAGGTCACCAGTGTATCACTCACGGGGCTCTCTCCCATGGAAGGAAACTTTATTTTTTTGGCTGCACTGGGTGGCATGTGGGATCTTAGTTCCCTGACCAACAATGGAACCCATGCCCCCTGCAGTGGAAGTCTTAACCACTGGACTGCCAGGGCAGTCCCTGGAAGGAAACTTTAAAGCGGGGAACAAGTGTTCTCTCCTCACAGGAAGAAAGACAATGATAATCCAATAATCAAATGTACAAAGGTAAAATTTTCATTGTGACAAGTCTTATAAGTGGGTATTCCTGGTAATTTATTTACTGATGGACATTACAGTTGCTCCCTTATTTTGTTCTTACAAAAATGCAGCAGTGAACATCCTGGGACATCGACCTGGTAATACATTTGCTAATTAACTAGTGATTCATAAATTTCCAGGAGCAGGGCTGCTGGCTGAAAGGAAATGTGCATTTCAAATTTTGATAGCTATTGCCCTATTGGTCTCTAAGAATGTTGCACTGATCTGCATTCTCAACATCAGCGTAGGAAAATAGTGGCAGGCTCAAACGATGGGCGCGCAAAGTCTGTTTTAAATGATCCAGAGAGAATATTCAATTTCTATAAAATCATATAAAGTGATAGTATGTAAGTTTATAGAGTGTTTGTTGGGCATTTTACTTAATATGAACTTACTTAATCCTCATTCCTCTGAGGAGGGTATTATTTCCATTTAAAAAATGATGATATGGAGGGTGAGCAAGATTAAACCATTCAAGGTCACAGAGTTGTAAATGGAGGAGAGAGTTTGAATTCACTCTGGTTCCTGTGGTCGTGCTCATAACTTTGGACATCACCACACCACACAACACACCAGCTGTGTGACACGGTGATTTTGCAAAGAAGAAAAGATCATAATAAAATGATGGTGCTGTAAAAGAGAAGGTGCTGCTTTCATGCAAATGGTCCAGATAATGAGTCTGAAAGAATCATCGACAATGTGTGGTGTGTCTAAGAAGAGCTGCTAAATAAAATGTTTTCCAAAGATTTGCATGAAACATCAGCTGGGTTTTGATGCTTGCTGGTTGTTTAAAATGTTTATTCATGTTGAACAATGTTTATTTATTGAAAATACCATCTATTTAAATCAAATTATCTCCATAACTGAATATTTATATGGATGGTTTATTGAATATTCCTAAACATTTGCCCAAACCACAAACGATTTATTCACAGTTATAAATGTTTACTTCTTTAGAGTAAAAAAATTGCTTAAAAGGAACTTAAAAGCAAATTGACATTTCTGCAGTTTGCGAACATCTGCAAAGCTTTCTGCACATTAGCTGCTAGATATTTCTGCCTTAGAAAATAGCTAGATATTCTAATTACTTATGTTCAATATAATATTTAAAATTCACACAGCATCTCTTTTATTGTGTCATATAACAGCAGCAGCTCTTGGCTCTGGGACTGGCTGGTAATAGATGGATTTTGAGATTTTTCAAACACCTCAGCTTTGCGCCAGCACTTAATTAGCTGAAACCCCATTTATTTCACTGTACACTCCAGCTCCATGAACATTAGGCCTCACATAATCCTGGGCGAACAGATGCCAGTATGAGCTGTGAAAAAAGCAATAAACAAAGTGATGTAGTGCCTCGTGGTTTTATTCACTGTATTGAAGGTTCCAAGGGACTAGATTTGGAAACTTTACCGATACCTGTAAAGGATCATTGACACTTCGATGGATGGACGCAACTACTCGCTTGTTTGGCTTCGGTGCAGATGAGTGTTTTCAGGAGTCAGAAGGTCTCAGTGGGAAGCCTTGGTGTCCTCACCTGTGAAGGGGGGGCCCAGGGCAGGGTGGGCACTGAATAATGACCTCGAGACCCTCTTTGGCCCTCTCATCTATGGTTCTATGATTCTGATCGCTGAGTCCCAAGGCTGAGAGGGACTTTCAGTGCTTCCTCTCTTTCTGGGTGTGCCAATTACTTTGTTGTTTTGGTCTCAGTGAGCACTATTTGATTGTTTTTGAAACAGCTGAGGGCCCCAGTTTTCCAGGGTTACACTCAACACCCTCTCTCCCCAAACACATGCCCCCATCCAGTCAGAAAGTGCCCTGTCTTGGTCCCACTGTTGAAGCAGTGAACTTGGGGGGAAGATAGTGAGCCAGTCTGGAGCAAAAAGGCACACACTTGGCAGGAAGGTGGCTTAGAAGGTTGATTCTAGATGTCCTAACCAGCCCCCCACGCCTCCCCACTGCATTCTGTGAGCCTCACATTGGGAGTAAAGGGATACTTACCCCAAGGTAAGGTCTGTTGAAGTGGGAAAATTAACCAGAAAATAGGAAGAGGCTAACCTCAACCCTGTAAATCTCATGACTCTTCTCTCCACTATTCTTTCCTCAAAGTCTTCTTTCTCTGACCCCTTTTTTTTTAAAACCATTAAAAAAATTGAAGTATGGTTAATTTACAATGTTGTGTTTCAGGTGTATAGCAAAGTGATTCAGATTTTTTCAGATTCTTTTCCATTATAGGTCATTACAATATATGGACTATAGTTCCCTGTGCTATACAGTAGGTCCCTTTTGTTTATCTCTTTTACGTATAGCAGTGTGTATACGTTAGTCCCAAACTCCTAATTTATCCCTCCCACCACAGTATCTCCTTTGGCAACCATAAATTCGTCAACACTTCTTCTAAGTGCAAGGACATTATGGGAGAAAAATGAGGGTAACAAATCAGGAGAATGTGGAATAGACAAAGAGGGAGAAGAAATAAACTAGGTGACTTGGATTATACCCAGCTGGGATTGCCAGTAGGTTAGGCAGCTCAGAATAGCTGCAGATGGGGCTGCCCATCACTCCCCAGTCCCAGCACTCACCTAGTAGTTGGGGGCTAGAGATGAAACAAAGTAGGGAGAGAAGTATGTGTTCTATCAGATTGTTCCCATTCTTTCCCACTTTGCTTTTAAACCATTATGCATCTCTTTCAGGGGGAAAATGTGAGGCAGTTGCAAGGACAAACAAATCATCATACACCCCTTCATTCTTCGGTGATGTTTGCGGTGGCGGGGGAGTGAATGCAGGGTGGGGTCTGCCCTCACTCTCCTCTCCTCTGCTTGGCTTTTCTCCGCTCCTGCCCACAGTCTGTGATTGTTCCTCTGCTTGGCTTTTCTCCGCTCCTGCCCACAGTCTCTGATTGTTGTGGACTCAAGGACTCTAAGCCCTCTTCTGACCTGCCTGGCCATGGCAAGTTAAGGTTGCTGATGGCAGAGGTCAAGCTGACTCCTCTGTGGCTCATTCTGCTTGGGGGTCCTGCTTTGCTCATCCCTGACTCCCATTTTTGGGACTAGGTGAAGTTCAGAAGACAGGTTGACTAGCTCTCTTAAGAGGAAACTTTAACCAATACTGTCTTAGACATTTGTTTTTCTTGGCTATGAGCGAGCGAGTTGTTGATTGTAAGCTCAGAGAGAAAATGTTTTGTCCGTGGGTTGAGGTTTAGGGATTTAGGTTAATTAGGAAAAGTCACCTATTGGAGATCTATCTATCTATCTATCTATCTTCTTGACTTTAACTTATGTTTTTCTTTGTTGTAGTTTTATTTAATTAAATGCTCATAGAAATTAATATACAAAAGTATGTCTAGTAAAAAAAAATAAAGGTTCCCCCCTCCTCCATCACCTCTCCATAGTTTGGTATCTTGTTCTATAGTTTTTGCCTCATTATCATGTCAGTTACTTAACAAATAATTTTAAGAAAATGATGGTGTCCAATCCACTACCACTCACCCAGAGAGTGTGAATTTGATGGTAGCTCAAGATAATAACTTATTCTGTCCCAAGTGTCATTTATCACAGAGCTATCCTTCTGTAACCATTTTATGGCAATCAGACAAACTTTACTTAATTTTGTCTTAAGAAAGGCTGATATTTGATGGTATGCCTGTTCTTATCAAAATTTCCATTTTTTAATTTGGCTCAATAACGTGGTAGCCTTTTGTGGTCTTGTTGATGCTCTCTCTTGTTAAACTAGGTAAAAATCCTTAATATAGTTGATTTCCATCACAAAATTTTCAGGGAAGAGTGCAAGTCTTTTGATTGTTTTCTTATCATCATGCCCTGTGGTTGTGGCCTCTGAGTTCCTCCTTGAGAGCAGTGATGAAATCTTACCCCAGTGCATAGAACAGTGGCATTCCCTAAAAAAGAAAAGATTTATTGAATGAATAAATGAATTCTGGAAAGTTTTAGGGTATAATAATGATATCTACATCTATCAAGGGTGTTCCATTTTTTTTTCCCAAAGAACTTATTTATTTATTTATTTATTTTTGGTTGCGCTGGGTCTTTGTAGCTGCATGTGGGCTTTCTCTAGTTGCAGCGAGTGGGGGCTACTCTTTGTTGTGGTGCGCGGCTTGTCATTGTGGTGGCTTCTCTTGTTGTGGAGCATGGGCTCTAGGCGCGCGGGCTTCAGTAGTTGTAGCGCACAGGCTTAGTTGCTCCGCGGCATGTGGAATCTTCCCAGACCAGGGCTTGAACCCGTGTCCCCTGCATTGACGGGCAGATTCTTAACCACTGGACCACTAGGGACGTCCTCAAAGAACTTTTATTTTCTTCATCTCATTTTTTCCTCAGAACAGTCCTATAAATTGGGTACAGAATCTCTCCTGTTCCTGTTTCTGATGAAGGAATTGGTCTTCAAAAATTGTGACAGAAGTGAGACTAGTTCTCCTAGTCTGGAACACTGAGGTTTCATGTTGCACAAAACATCATAAATGTAGTCCTTTATGTTTTTTATTAAAGAGTTATACAAGTAATAGATAAAGGAACTTTCATTTTAAAATATTGAGTAATACAGGTGTAAAAAGAGCAAAATGTAAGTTCTCTTGTTCTGCAAACACCATTCCTAGTTCTCCCCACTATTCAACTAGCCTCAACAATGTGGTATGTATTTTATATTCCCCCTTTTATGCAATGACATATGTGTTCATGGCAAAGGTCAAGCCGACTCCTTTGTAGCTCACTCTGCTTAGGGCCCTGCTTTGCTCATCCCTGGCTCCCGTTTCTGGGACTGACTAGGTGAAGTTCAGAAGACAGGTTTGACTAGCTCTCTTAAGAGGAAACTTTAACCAACATTTGTTCATCTAAATGGAATCTGGTTTGTTTTATCACTTCACAGTCAATTTTGGAACTTCATCCATGTCAGACACTTAACTCCACCTCATTTTTTAAATCCCACCCCTGCACCTCTCAGCATGTGGGATCTTAGTTCCTCGACCAGGAACCAGGGATCAAACTGTGCCCCCTGCAGTCCTGCAGTGGAAGCTCAGAGTTGTAACCACTGGACTGCCAGGGAATTCCCAACTCCACCTTGTTTTTAAACAGCTGCTTAGATTTCCCAGCATGTGGGTGTACCATATTTTAAAAAAATTACTCTCTATTGATGGTTATCTAAAGTTGTTTGAACTTTGAAACTTCGAACCTTTACAAACAGTACTGAATTTAACATCATTGTATACGCATCCTCATGTACATGTGCAAGAATTTCTGTAGGATATGGTTCTTATCCCACCTAGAAGTCTTCATTGCTGATTGAGTTAGTGTTTCTTAGTTTTCTTTTGTCAAATTTTTGCTTATTTCCAGCCTGGAACTGTTAAAAAATTTTTTTTAAAGCAGTTTAAGCCCATTTATCTTGCAGGTTGGGTGGTTTTACCTTGCATAATAAGATTAAATGATGGTACAAACTACTTCAACTATATCTTAAGACTAGGAGAGATTTTATGATTTAAGAGAGAGATAGCATTTTTGGTTTTTCTTCTTCATACTTCATGGTAGATTCTGCTAAATTTCCCTCTCCTTAATATCATTCTCCTCCATGTTGCTTACTAATATTTGGTTTGGGACAATAATGGAGCAGTGTAAAACTAGATTTCCCAGGCTTTCTTAGAAATAGAGTGACACAGTTCTGACCAGTGAGATACAACTCCAGGGAAACTATTCTTTTCCTGACAAATGGACAGATTCAATAGGCACACATCTTTTACTTCTAGCCTTTTGCCTTTCCTTTCTATTGCTTCCTAGAAGGAAATCTTGATGTCTCTGTGACCATGAGGACAAGAGCCACATGCTAAAGATGGAGGAGCAGGAAGTTACAAGAAGCCTGCATTGTTGGTGATTTCTTTGAGCACCTGCTTCAGCCATGGTTGGCCTGCCTCTGATTTCTGCTTCCATAAGAAAAATAAACCCTAATTTGTAAAGGCAATCATGTCAGGTTCCTGCTGCATGTGGCTTAACACAATCCAAACAGAGTCTTATCTTAGTTACTGAACAAACATAACTCAGCTCAAGTGAGTGAATTGTCTAAAGATTCCTATCTCTGACCTTCAAAACTGTGTGTTCTATGTCAAAGACTTAAGGTTTTTTTTTCTAGCAAAGTATTCTAATTGATTGCTTTACATATAACTATATATTTGTATATCTCTAATGTAATTATTTTTGAACTAGTATGCAAAAATTTAAAAATATCTTGAGGATTGTGACAAAAATTTGTGCTTGTTTAGTAGATTTTCTTTTGTTCTTTGTCTTTGGCATCGGCTGTCTGTTTCATGAGAAACTGAATTTAAAACTTCTAATATGTGAGGCATCTTTTGCTGAGAAACCCAGGAGGAAGGCAGTGTCATCCTGAGCACTGTTGTCAGGTTGTTGTCTTTTAAAAGAAATTTATTTTATTTATTTGTTTTTGGCTGCATTGGGTCTTCATTGCTGTGAGTGAGCTTTCTCTAGTTGCGGCGAGCGGGGGCTACTCTTCATTGCGGTGCGTGGGCTTCTCATTGCAGTAGCTTCTCTTGTTGCATGTAGAGCACGGGCTCTAGGCACGCAGGCTTCAGTACTTGTGGCACATGGGCTCAGCAGTTGTGGCTTGCGGGCTCTAGAGTGCAGGCTCAGTAGTTGTGGTGCACGGGCTTAGTTGCTCTGCAGCATGTGGGATCTTCCTGGACCAGGGCTCGAACCCGTGTCCCCTGCATTGGCAGGCAGATTCTTAACCACTGTGCCACCAGGGAAGCCCCAGGTTGTTGTCTTTAGAGCATATAGAGTTGATGATTTCCTTCTGGTGCCAGGTTTGAAGGCGGTGGTGGGGTGGGGCCGGGGGGGAAGGGCTGTGGAACAGTAATAATGTAATGTTTTAAATAAACATTTCATCAGAGTAAAAGCACGTGGGAGAAACATCTTTTTCACTTTGTTGATGGAGTGAGTTTGCTTTCATTAAAAAAAAGAGTTTGAAAGCTCTTGATAGCGTGAGTTAAAGGGATTAATCCGCTGGAGCCATTACCTTCCCGAGTCACTGAGAGAAGGGTGTGCGTATGTCTGGGTGGGGAGGGAATTGCTGGAGGATGGGGTGGGAATTGAACATGTCTGAGAAAGTTTGGTATATATTATACATTTGGAGTATTAGTTTCCTCGGGCTGCTATAACAAACAGACTGGGTGGCTTAAAACCACAGACATGAATTGTCTCACGGTTCTGGAAACTAGAAGACCAAAACCAAGGTGTCGATAGGGCCATGTTCCCTCTAAAGCCTGTAGGAGAATCCTTCCTGGGCTCTGCCTTGCTTCTGATGGTGGCCGGCAATCTCTGGTGCTCCTCAACTTAGAGCTGTGTCACTCCACTCCTGTCTTCAAGTAGCACTCTCCTGTGTCTCTTCACGTTGTCTTCCCTCTGTGCGTGTCAGTCTCTGTGTCCAAATCCACCCTTTTATAAAAACACCAGTCATATTGGATTAGAGCCCCACCCATTAGGACCTCATTTTGATTTGATTACCTCTGTAAAGGCTCTATTTCCAAAACAGGTTTCATGATGAGGTACTTAGGGGTGAGGACTTCAATATATCTCTTTTGGGGGATACAATTCAACCTATGACAAAAGGTTTTCCAGATCTAACCTGAAATAATCAGGAAAGAGTTTCTTGCATATATCCACTATTACCTGAATTTTGGAGCAGGGAAGCAAAATAGTGAATTTGATGCCATTGGTTGTAAGACCTTTACCTCCTTGAGAGTTTCCCTCCTAGATGTCATGTTCCTTTTTGCCTCCCATTAAAACCATTGCCTGGTCCTAATCAAGTTCCATTTAGGCCTCTCCTTCTAGTGGTGCCCCTAGGATCTTGGCTTTTCCAGACCTCTCCTTCCCATCAAGAGCGCTAGGTTTAAAAATGTCATTTTTCATGGCCACCTCCCTGCACTTGGGGTGGAGTAATTCCATGGCGCTAAGTCCATCCTGGTCACCCCTGAGACATTCACTGTCCATTCTCATAATGAGATCTTGCTATTTCTGGGCAATTACTCTTAAGCAAAGTGGTTGGCCTCCATCTGCTATTTCTGATTTCCTCTCCCCTTCCTAGGGTAATCACCCCTTTCCTTATTCACTGCCTTCTTTTTCAGTTCAGCAAAATGTTCACCCTTTCCCCCAATAATGATTTCTTTCAGAATGGGGCTATTGGTTCATCAGGGGGCTCTGGAGTTTTCTTCCAGTTAGGCCTGGACCCTGGGACCACAAAAGGTACAGCCATTTTCTCTGGAAGAAGGCCTTAGCCTTTAGAAATGTTGTAGGCCATAGAAAAAGGGAACAGAGATGCTTGCAGCCCATTCTTGGAAAGGTTGTTTTACCCCCCAGAATGGGCAGAATGACTTCTTCTAAATACAGCAAAGAGGAAGACAAACAAAGTGAGATTTCATGTTAAAAGCAAGTTGGACATTTGTATCCTGTGACAGGCAGATTCTCTGGGCTAGTCTTGTTTTACCAGGTCCATAAATAGACTTCAAGAGCCACTTGGGGCGGGGAGAGTGTTTGGTCATGGATGTAGTCTTAGTTCTTTCCCTTTTGCAGACACATAGTAGCTACTCATTAAGAAGTGCTTTTCCGAGCCTAAAATAACCTTTAGTTAAGTTTTATGTTGTGAAAACTCCTGTTACATAACTTGGCTGGTTGTTACATATTGCCATTATAACAAATTACCACAAATTTGGTGGCTTAAAATATCAGAAATTATAGGGAAGGTGGGAGGGAGATGTAAGAGGGAGGAGATATGGGGATATATGTATATGTATAGCTGATTCACTTTGTTATGCAGCAGAAACTAATACACCATTGTAAAGCAATTATACTCCAAGAAAGATGTTAAAAAATAAATAAAAATATAATGCAAAAAGAAAAAAACATCAGGAATTAATTCTGTCTCAGTTCTGGAGGCTAGAAGTCTGAAATCGGTATCACTTGGCAGAAGTCTGGGTGTTGGCAGTGCCCCACTCCCTTCAGAGGCTCTCTTCTAGCTTCTGGTGGCTGCTGGCATTTCTTGGCTTGTGGCTGCATCACTCCAATATCTGCCTCCATGGTCTCATTGCCTCCCCCTCTTCTGTCTGTGTCAAATCTTCCTCTGCCTTGCTTGTTAAGGGTACCTGTGATTGCATTTAGGGCCCAGCTGGATAATTCAGGATGCTCTCCCCATCTCAGATCCTGAACTTAATCACATCAGCAAGGTCTTTGTCATATAAGGTGACATTTTCCAGAGATTAGTAGATTATTTTTTTGGCCACACCCCACGGTATGTGGGATCTTAGTTCCCTGACCAGGGATCGAACCCCGTCACCCCTGCATTGGAAGCACGGAGTCTTAACCACTGGACCACCAGGGAAGTCCAGTTCCAGAGATTAGGATCTGATATCTTTTGGTGCCGTTATTCAGCCCACCACATGTATTATGTGTGACAGACATGCATCTGCCAGGGACCTCTCAACACTGGGCTGCCTGCCTTTTGAATAGGCCTTTGTCCCAGCTGATAAGTCTTCCCTTTGTTATTATGAGGGCCCCAGCACTCTCCCTGACCACTGGTGTGTTAGCAGGGAGAACTGTAGAAATTAGTTTTCACATGGCCTGAGATCTCTGCCCACAGCCTTAGTAATAAATGGCAGACCAAGGAATCTGGGTTAATTGCCTCAGCACATGGAGGTGCACTGAGGGTGTGTGTGTGTGTGTGTGTGTGTGTGTGTGTGTGTGTGTGTGTGCGCGTGCGCGCACGCGTGTGTGTGTGTGTGCGCGCGCGCGTGTGCGCACTGTGTTCCTGATTAAGTGAAATGTTCCTGATTAAGTGAAATGTATCCTCCCCTTGACTTTGAGACTTGGCCTTTGCTCTGCAATCAAGGGTCATGGGGCAGTGACTATTTATTTGCAAAGAGGCTCACCGAAATCTCATCCTACCTGTGAATTCCTTCCTGCCCCTCAAAGACAAAGAATCCTTCCTCGAGGTTCTGGTATCCCTGAAACCCTACTACCTAAAGACCACAGGAGGTAGGAGGGAGCCACAGACAGCTCAGGATTCTTGCTCTAACTCAAAGTAACTTTTTTTTTTTAACATCTTTATTGGAGTATAACTGCTTTACAATGGTGTGTTAATTTCTGCTGTATAACAAAGTGAATCAGCTATATGTATACATACACCCCCATATATCCTCTCCCTCTTGTGTCTCCCTCCCGCAGAGTAACTGTTAATTCAGAACCGGGCTGTGGAGTCTTCCTTGAGGGTTGTTATAGCTTGTAGAAAGCCTCAGTGGATATGTTTTCCCCCATCTTGATCCCTGGGATTTGGCTATGCTGTTTGTTATTGATAAGGTTTTGGGAAAATGGTGTAATTTAACAAAGTTTATTGGTTTTATTCTCCTGGTGCTTCTTTAATTAGGCTGCTGACACCAAGCAAGGCAAGGGTTTTGACATTCAGAACAAGACCTAGAGTTGAGTTAGATCCAAACTTTGAGTCACTAAGGACCCAGGAGGTAACTTTCCTGTACTCAATTAGCATTTAAATTTGAACCCATCAACATGGCTCTTTGCGGAATTTTCCCTTCGTTTACCTTTTCTAAACAGGAACCACTGGCGTGGAAGGTTATGGTATAGTAATGAAAATATAATTAGTATTAAAATACATCCACCATCTTGTCTCATGTTAGTTCTTAATCCCTGTAATATATTTTTCTGAGCCAAGGTGTTCTCCATCTCTTTTCAATCCTAGGAAAGTCACTTAATCCCTTGCCATAGGCTATGATAATGGTGTAGCTAATGCCCTTTGATTCATTACGCAGGACAGATGTATTGTCTTCTGAGGATGGTACATCTACCCAAGTGTATCCCTTTGAGTTAATTATGGTCATTGCCTTACTGCATTCTGGACACCGTTTCCGTTTGGGAAGCGTAACCAGTGAAGATGTTGGGGATTTGGTGTATGAGAAGCAGCTGCTCCCAGACTGTGGAACACTGGTGCTTTACCAGTGCTTTGACAAAAGGCAACCCCAAAGTACATAAGTGAATGCGAAGAATTAAGTTCTCCCCTCAATAGTTCTTAGATCATTGGCATCTACTATTACGGGCAACCTTGAGCACACCGAAAATGACTGACCAAGGAGCAGGTGCATATTGATGGAGAGATTCCGAGACTGCTGATCTGGCTTAGGTGGAATTAATTTTCTTGCGGACCTGGGGACTCGTAGTCGTAATGTTGTTAAATCGCAAACACCTGCTATAATATAAAATTTTTTTCCAGCTAGTACAAATGTTCCTAAGTTGTGTGATGGAATAAGTACTTCCATGACGTCGAAAGAAAAGGATTTAGGTGAATCAAATAGAGCTGAGAGGCTTTCCTCAGCTGAGGTACGTCAGGGAGCACCTAAAGACTGGGTGCTCCCTCCATCAAGCAGGGAGGGGCAGGGTAGGGGAGCTGAGTTGTGGCTGTGTGGTGTTGGCTCAGGCGGTGGTTTTGTTTGTTAATTGAAACTTGCAGCTGGGGTTGTTCTTGTTTCCACGTCTCGTTTGGGGTCAGACAACTCTTCCAACAGTATTTTCTGAGGACTGTTTTTGAAGCCTTGTGGTTTATTGGCTAGTTGAAATAGGGGGCAGGGACGGTGGTTGCCAAAAAAAGAGAGAAATAGAGGCAAAGGTAGAAGACATGGCAGAAGCTGAGGACCCTTTATCGTGTTTGTCTTAGTCCTTTATGTGTTTTGCAAAGGGTACCCGGGCTTCTAGTTCCTTCCTACTTTAGCATTTTGAGAATTACTAGGAAAAATGATTGGCTTCAAGTGAATTCCATTTGTAGAAAGCTATAAATAATCTATACATATAAATTATATATAAGTATATATTATATTTAAAATATAATTATATAGCACAAATATATATTATAAAAACATAACTTAAAATAAATAATATATAAATATATTTTAAAAATAAATATATACAATATAAACATATCACAAAATAAATATTATATGTGAATAAATTATAGTGTTATATATATTGCATAAATATGTTATATAAATATGTAATATGTATTATATTATAAATACATTATATAAAATAAATATGTGATAAAATACATTGACTGCATGTCGTCTTCGTTGCTGTGCATGGGCTTTCTCTAGTTGCAGTGAGCGGGGGCTACTCTTTGTTGCGGTGCGCGGGCTTCTCATTGCGGTGGCTTCTCTTGTTGCGGAGCACGGGGCTCTAGGCGCATGGGCTTCAGTAGTTGCAGCACATGGGCTCAGTAGTTGTGGCTTGTGGACTCTAGAGTGCAGGCTCAGTTGCTGTGGTGCAAGGGCTTAGTTGCTCCGCAGCATGTAGGATCTTCCTGGACCAGGGCTTGAACCCGTGTCCCCTGCATTGCCAGGTGGATTCTTAACCACTGCACCACCAGGGAAGTACCTACATGTTTCTTAAAAACGACTTACATTTATAAAGTAAAAAGCCTGATTAAAAAAAAAAAAAATTCGACTCTGGAATTTGGAGTGGTTGTGAATGGTAGTTTTCTCCTCAAGATGGTGCTCAAGGTGCTCATGGGCTTTGTTTTAATTTTGTGTTGAATAAAAATTTATAGTACTCTATAAATTATGTCACAATCTACGGAATTATTTTCATGTAGTTCTGACAATTCTGTCACACGTCTTACAGTTCTAAAATTTTGCCCCTTTTGGGCTCACAGGGTGTTACTTTGTGGGTAGGCTGGCAGTGGAAGTTGGGAGTCCTGGGTCCCTTCTTACGCCCCTGGTGTTATGCACTTGCTAGAAATTATTTATCCAAGCAATTGTTGTCTTCTTAAAAGATCTCCATGGGGTCGATGATATACATTTATTCTACTGCTGTTAGTGCCTGAAACATAATAGAAATTCTTCTTAGCCTGCCTTTAGAACTAGTCTTGTGAGCACACACATTTAAAAATTCCTTCTCAGTGCTTTATGGGCATTTTGGATGAAAAAGTAGCTTTAACAAGCTTCATTGTCCACATTATTGACTGACTTTAGCTGTCAATTCTAGTTAGCTGTTCTCGGTCAACAAATTCTTTCCTTAAAGGGAAGAAAAATCCCACTAGTTAGGAGAGACGAAAGCATAAATTCTACAAGCCTTGAAGGTAACTGTAAGAAAGAATTTCCAAAATGTTTTGTGGACCCACATCTACTATTGTAGGAATAAGCATATAGCTACATAAGGGGGGTACTTTGAAGATTTTGTGTTTGTTAAGAAAGCACAACGCTATTGTGAATGAGGAACCCTGAGTGGATGTCAGATAAATCAGATGTGTTTGGTCATAATAGGAAGTGTCAAGGCCAGGAAGCAAGTTCCATGGGTGGAATTACTGTCTTGGGTTATAATTAAATAAGGCTTTGGGGGAGGGGGACACGGGGACATAGGACAGAAAAAAACAGTTACTTTTAAGGATTAAGAACATCTAGATATGGTTATGGTGGTTTGCCACCTTATTTGCAAATTTGCATACATTTGCGGTGTCCTTATTTGAATTTAGTAAAGTTGGCTGGAGAACTGGAATGAAATGGCTTATTTTGCCCCACAGCAAAACTGATGCTGTTTTTATTTATGCTGTTTTTATTTATAAATGCTATCTGTTTTTATATCTAGATCTCTAAAAGAAATGAATTTCAGCCATGAAATGTAGATTGAAAAAATAAATGTAGTTCAGACCTTCTCAAGATAGGTCACTGCTTCGAACCCCCCGGCTGTATAGACATGTAGTTAGTAAAGAATACTGACCAGGGCTCCCCTGGTGGCGCAGTGGTTGAGAGTCCGCCTGCCGATGCAGGGGACACGGGTTCGTGCCCCGGTCCGGGAAGATCCCACATGCCGCGGAGCGGCTGGGCCCGTGAGCCATGGCCGCTGGGCCTGCGTGTCAGGAGCCTGTGCTCCGCAACGGGAGAGGCTACAGCAGTGAGAGGCCCGCGTATAGCAAAAAAAAAAAAAAAAAAAAAAAAGAATACTGACCACTTGGGATAGTGTGGAGTCTCTGATAGTGTGGAGTCTCCCACGCTTGGGATAGTGTGGAGTCTCTGAACCGGAGAGGATGAACTTCACATTTGGGAAAAGTTTCTGATTTTTTTTTTAATAAACTTATTATTTATTTATTTTTGGCTGCGTTGGGTCTTCGTTGCTGCGCGTGGGCTTTCTCTAGTTGCAGCGAGCGGGGGCTACTCTTGGTTGCAGTGTGCAGGCTTCTCATTGTGGTGGCTTCTCTTGTTGTGGAGCACTGGCTCTAGGCGTGCGGGCTTCAGTAGTTGTGGCTCACAGGCTTTAGAGCACAGGCTCAGTAGTTGTGGTGCACGGGCTTAGTTGCTCCGCGGCATGTGGGATCTTCCCGGACCAGGGCTCAAACCCGTGTCCCCTGCGTTGGCAGGCAGATTCTTTTTTTTTTTTTTTTTTTTTTTTGCGGTATGCGGGCCTCTCACTGTTGTGGCCTCTCCCGTTGTGGCGCACAGGCTCCTGACACGCAGGCTCAGCGGCCATGGCTCACGGGCCCAGCCGCTCCGTGGCATGTGGGATCTTCCCGGACCGGGGCACGAACCCGTGTCCCCTGCATCGGCAGGCGGACTCTCAAGCACTGCACCACCAGGGAAGCCCCGGCAGGCAGATTCTTAACCACTGTGCCACCAGGGAAGTCCCCAGAGTTTTTGATTAATGAACGAAAAGCCTTTCTTTTCCCAGTATCTTCAGATACTATTAGAAAATTGTACAATAAACCAGCCTTGCAAAACTACAGCCATTTAAAAAAATTTACATTTTTATGAAAAGTATGGATTCATATGCAGGTATAAGAAATAACAGGGGCTTTTTTAGACATCATTTTTTAGATTGCACATGTAAGTGATATCACATGATAGTTGCCTTTCGCTGACTTCACTTAATATGATAATCTCTAAGTGCATCCATGTTGCCACAAATGGCATTATTTCATTCTTTTTTTTTTTTTTGGCTAAGTAATGTTCCATTATGTATATAGACCACATCTTCTTTACCCATTCCTCTGTTGGTGGACACTTAGGTTGCTTCCATGTTTTGGCTATTGTGAATAGTGCTGCTATGATCATTGGGGTGCATGGATCTTTTTGAATTAGAATTGCAGGGGGCACTTTAAGGGGAGCATTTGTTTTTCATTGGGTCTAGTTATTCAGGCCTCTTTGCACTAATTGTTTTCCAACTGTCTCCTGCTGAGCGCCACTGCAAGTCACCCTTGCAGGCTGTGGAGAGGAGTGGACAAAGCGTCATGCTGCAAACAGACCTGCAGGCCAGGGTGTGGGAAGACAGCTTGGGGAGTGAGCTTCGGCAGCACTCCTAGGTGTTTGTATGCACAGTGAACAATTACCAGATATAACTGACTTTTGACCTGTCTACATGTCCCATTAGACTGTAAGCTCCAGGAGGTCAGGGACTGTATCCTGACACTTAGCACAGTGCCTCAAACATAATACCAATAATAATAACAATGGCATTGTGCAACATTTATCAAATACTTATTATATCCCAGGCATGGGGCTAAGTATATTATACTCATTCCATCACTGAATTCTCTTCAAAATTCTTTGAGATACAGTTAGTCCCCCTCTTATCCACAGAGGATACGTTCTAAGACCCCCAGTGGATGCCTGAGACCATGGATAGTACGGCACTCTATATATGTTATATTTTTTCCTATACATACATACCTATGATAGAGTTTTGAAATTAGGCACAGTAAGAGATGAACAATAATAACTAACAATAAAATAGAGCAATTATAACAATATACTGCAATAAAAGTTATGTGAACGTGGTCTCTCTCAAAATATCTTATTGTATTGTAGTCACCCTTCTTGTGATAATGTGAGATCATAAAACGCCTATGTGATGAGACGAAGTGAGGGGAATGACGTAGGCACTGTGCCATAGCATTAGGCTATTACTGACCTTCTGACAGTACATCAGAAGGAGGATCATCTGCTTTGGGTGAACCTGAATCATTGAACCGTGAAGATATTGATGGTTGATGTCACAACAGATGATGTCAGTGGTTGGGGATCCTGTGTGGGATGAAACTGGATGGTGTGAGATTTCATCATATTATTGAGAATGGTGTACAATTTAAAACTTATGAATTGTTTATTTCTGGAATTTTCCATTTAATACTTTCGTACAGTGGTTGATCACATGTAACCAAAAACTTGGAAAGCGAAGCTGCACATAAGGGGCAACTACTGTATATATTATTTTACTGATTTTATAGGTGAAAAAGACTAGGGCTTAAAGATCAAGCCACTTGCCCAAGGATATTTGGCAAACCAGGAAATGAAATAGATTTTTCTGAGTCCTAAGGCCATGCTTTTAACCATTGTGTTGTACTCCTTTGACTTTTCATCAGTTTCTAATTTTGTTACATTGTAATAAGTCTTCTGATGTGTGTTTGGAATGAGTTGAGGTTCTTTCTAAACCCTAACATGTGGTCAATCTTGGCCTGTGCAGAGGGGAAGGTGCCTCCTGAGGCATGAGGGAGTGTGGGGGAGGGAAGGGGGAATGGTGGTGACCAGAGCAGGTTATGCAATAGTTTGCAGGCCAGGTAGAGGAGAGTGGATTGGATATAGAAGACATGAGGATTTACAAAAGGTTCTTAGACAGGGGTGAATCATTAAAAATGTTGGCAGGGGGACACAGGGTGGAGTGGAGAGAGCCAGGTAAGCCCTGGTGTGGTAGGCAGAATAATGGACCCCCAGAGATGTCCATGTCCTAATTCCCAGAAGCTGCAAATATGTTACTTTAGGTTGCTGATGAAATTAAGGTTGCTAATCAGCTGAACTTAAAATAGGGAGATTATCCTTAGTTATCAAAGGGGGTCCAAGGTAATCACCTGGGTCCTTTCACGTGAAAGAGGGAGGCACAGGGATAAGTATCACAGTGATGTAATGAGAGAAAGACTTGATCAGACATCACTGGCTTTGAAGATGGAAGAGGGCCATGAGCCAAGAAATGTAGTTCTAGAAACTGGAAAGGCAAGAAAAGGTATTCTCCCATAGAGCCTCCAGAAGAACGCAACACTGCCAACACCTTGATTTTAGCCCAGGGAGACCCATTTTGGACTTCTGATATTCAGAAGCATAAAATAATAAATGTGTATTGTTTTAAGCCACCAAGTTTGTGGTAATTTGTTACAGCAACAATAGGAAATAATGCACCAGGGGACACAGAAAACAGCCCAGTGGCTGCTGCTATTCAACATGAGGTGGTAAGACTTAAGACCAGGATGATGGCTGTGAAAAACTGGCCAAATTGATTGATCCAGTGACTGTACCCACTGGCTTCTATAAGAGAAAGCTAGGATTTATTAGAAGATTTGTCAGAGGTATTTTGTAAGGAATAGAGAATGCCTTGATGTTTCGCCTCCTTCCATATCCTCTGAGCCAAGTGAGGGGAGTCTCTGAGAGAACCACTAAGAAAGGGCAAGCTGGGAGGCAAGCGTCTCACACATGACTGGTTGCTTTTTGAGCTGCTGAACCAAGGATGCAGGGCTTGAAAGGACTGGAGCAGAGTATGGGAGAAAGTTCTTGGGAGAATTTGACTCTGTGTCCCTGGAGATTGGGAGGCCTAGAAGCTATGCCTGACTCTTTTTATTTTTTAAATTTTTAAAAATTTTTATTATTTTTAAATTGTGGTGTAGCTGATTTACAATGTTGTGTTAGTTTCTGGTGTACAGCAAAGTGATTCAGTTATAGTCTTTTTCAGATTCTTTTCCATTATAGGTTATTATAAGATGTTGAATATAGTTTCCTGTGCTATGTAGTAGGACCTTGTTGTTTATCTATTTTATATAAAGTAGTGTGTATCTGTTAATCCCAGGCTCCTAATTTATCCCTCCCCCACTTTGCCCTTTGGTAACCATAAGGTGGTTTTTTATGTCTGTCAGCCTGTTTCTATTTTGTAAACAAGTTCATTTGTATCATTGTTTTTATATTCCACATATAAGTGATATCATATGATATTTGTCTTTCTCTGACTTACTTCACCTAGTATGATAATCACTAGGTCCATCCATGTTGCTGTAAATGGCATTATTTCATGCTTTTTTAAATGGCTGAGTAATATTCCACTCCTGGGCAAATATCCAGAGAAAACTCTAATTCAAAAAGATATATACACCCAATGTTCATAGCAGCACTATTTACAAGAGCCAAGATATGGAAGCAACCTAAGTGTTCATTGACAGATGAATGGATAAAGAAGATGTGGTGTATATATACAATGGAATATTACTCAGCCTGACTCTTTCTTGAAGACGCATGAAGGTCAGAGGCTGGCTAGGGCAGGAGTGAGGCAGCAGTGGGAATAGGCCTCAGGGGAAATCAGTCCTGCCAACACCTAGATCTCAGACTTCTATTTTTTCCAGACTGGTGAGAAAATAAATTTCTGTTGGTGAATCTACCCAGTCTGTGGTACTTTGTTATGGCAGCCCTAGCAGACTGCTACAGGGACCATATATGGAGAAGAGGTATGCAGGAGAGCCAGTAAGGCACAGGGCACAAACTCTGGAGCCTGCTAAACCTGGGCTGAATCCCAGATTACAACCATCTACAAGAATATAACCCTGAGCAAGATATTTAACTTCTCTAAACTTGGGTTTCTTGTATGTAAAATAGGGATAATAATACCTTATCTTCAGGATAACTTGGGTCATTTATTTATTTAACTTTATTTACATATCACTTACTATGCCAGGCACTGCTCTAAATGCTTTGTAAATATTGTGTGGATTAAATGGTAATAGTGTAGGTAATGTGTCTAGCACAATGTCAAGCTCATAGTAAGTGTGAAAACAAATATCTGTCATTGTCACTCTTATTCATATGAGCTCTATATGAAAAATTTTTTTTCTAGAAAAATCCACAAATATTTCTCTAGGGAATTGAGACTGTTCTTTAGCAACCACTACTCTCTCTGATAATTAAAACATAGTATATTGACAATTGGAATTCTGTCAGTTGGAAACTATTTTTTCTATTAAATGTATGACTTTAAAAGCTTTGCTGTATTCTTTTTTTTTTTGGCTGCTTGGCTTGCAGGATCTTAATTCCCTGACCAGGGATTTGAAAGCATTGAGTCCTAACCACTGGACCACCAGGGAATTCCCTAGGTTTGCTGTATTTTAAAGTGTGATCTTTATAATGTCTCAGGGACCCCTTCAATGTGAAAACATATTTGAAATACACAGAAATCAATTAGAATATAATTTGATTTGCAGAACCATGTCTACATATAAACTAGCGTTGCATAAAACAAGGCTCTTCCATCCCACAACACAAATAACGTATGTCCTCAACGTGTTAAAGAAAAGTTGGGTGCAGTTCCACAGATGGACACTAGGCGGCACTCTTGTAAGGCAAACTCAGGCTTCCCTACTAAAAATAAGTCTGGGTTTTGCTGGTAAAATGTAGTCACTCTAAGTTGATTCTCTCGTTTAGTAGTAAGATATTCATGAGAAATAGAGAAGAACTGATTTATTCTGATACTCTAAAAGAGACGTTACAAGGAGCAATCTTACAAACCCTGTAAATGTAGGACTTAATGGGGCACCATATTTTGTAGAGTTGGCCCAGAACATAAGAAATCATCAAGTACTTTGGTGGAAGTGGGTAGTACTCAATTCTATTTTGAACATTTTAAGCTCAGCACTTATAGATAGATATGTCTTTTAACTAATTTTTTTCGTTTCCAGTTTATGCTTCCTCCTTCAACTGACAGTGTTTGGGTGGACTTGGTGAAGAAACAGTGGGAGAGAGAGCACATAGGAATACAGTTTGGGAAGCTTCATTTTCATCTTCACACAGTTCAGCAGCAATCCCTCTTTTCAGAATAAATTAGTGTTGTATATTGAAGAATATGTGTAGGTTCCTTGCCCCAGCTCTCCCACTGAGTTGTGGTGTGTCTTAGGGATCTTGTGTCTGCACAGAAGAGAGAGATGTTCATTCTGACTTTCCTTCTTTCTCCCACTGATCCTTCCCCCAGGGCTACTCTTCCCTCTGACTCTCTCCTGCTTCTCAAATGTGCCTTAGACTCTGTCTTCTACAGTCAAAAGGAATGGACTTTTTCTCTGATTGATTTTTATTAATGGTCATGGAAAAAATTGTTACATATTCTAAAGAAAGGAGAAGAGGGAAATCATACTAAAGTAATCAAACTAGTTTTCATTCTTTTAACAATGTTGCTATGATAGAATATTATTTGGTATGGGAGACACTTTGGGGGATCCTTTAGTTATAGGTAATTTTGATATTTAAAAAAGAATTTGCCTTGATGGTAGGAGGGCATATTCTCAACTGTCTCCTCATCTTTCCACAGGCTTTGTAGTCTGCTGAGGATGCTGAGTCTGTTTTTACCCTCATTATTATCTATCCATCCATCCATCCATCCATCCATCCATCTCCCTCACTCTGGTGCCTTTCCCTCAGCTGGAAAACATGCCTCAGTGTACCTTCTGCTCCAGGTGAGATCTTTTTGAATCAGAACACTCACATTTTCACAAGGAAAATTTTTAAAAAAGGAAAAAATATAGATGTATATGTATCATACATGTACGTGCTGTTCTTTAGCTACTAATTGGAGATGAGGCTCAGTAGCATTCAGGCAACATAAAGATGTGACCCAAAGAAGCTTCATGACTAACGCATGGGTTTTGGTTATAGTGGGCGACTGTGCTGAATCCCAGCAACAACAGTGTTCATTAGCACTTCCACATGCTTTTGTGTACATAGCCTCAAGATTTGGATGCCAAGACAATGCTGAAGCTGTGCGAGGCTGCCACTGGGACTGCACAGATGCCTTTGGGTGTGTGTGCCTCTCACACGAGACCCTCCTTTCCGACTGGAGGCATTTTATGTGTGATTTCCTCCGTGATTTCCTCCTCGGAGCCAGAGATCCCATTCATGTGGTTATTTTTCTTTCACAGTTCTTTCTCTCTCTTTGTCAGCTCACTTGCTCCTGGGGCTCTTGGCTGGGCAGGGGCTTCTCCCAGGAGGTAAAGGAGAGTTTAATTAGAAAAAGATCCTCTTGCCTATGGTGGCGATTATCATACTTTATCATGGGCCGCAGTCTTGACCCTGGCCTCCTCCCCAGTTTTAGTGCTTGCTGGGAAGCCAGTTGTCTAATTCCCACTGTTGATGGAGGCTTCCATGCTGCTCTCCCGTGGCTTGAAATGCAAAAGCACCTCTCTCCCCACCTCCATCCCTTTAGCTAAACTAAATGGTTCTGTGAAAAAGGTTTGCACAAGGCTTTAAAATCACTCGACAGTGTTTTAGGTAAGGTCAGAAAAAGAGTTTTTGGTGAGGATTTTATGAGCCCAAACTTTGAAGCTGTCATTGCATTTGCCAGGAAATAAGGCCCTAGAAACACATGCTCTCTGGGTGCCTCCAAGGTCATTGCTGTGGAGTGCATGGAGCCAGGGGCTTAGAATTCCTTCTTCTGATTAGATGTGGTAGGCTGAAGGCTAAACACTTTTAAGAGATGCAGCTTGTATGTTTAAAGACTAAGGTTGGGCTGATGAGGATAGAGCACGAGGGCTGTGGGTCTGGGAACTGGAGGTCACAGACTCAGTCTTCCTTTTGTGACTTAGAAGCCATGTGCTTTGGCTCTGGCATTTTTTTTTTTTTAAGATTTGGATACTATTGCTGTAAAGGAACCTGCCTGGCTGCCTGTTGGCCCAAGCTGAACTCCACAAAGGGCAGCTTAACTTCCAGAGGTGTGTTCTCCCTGCCCCAGAGGTAGGAGAGGGATCTGTAAGGCCCGGGCTCCCCACGATGGGCCAGGAGCCACTGAGACAACATCTCTTACTACACCCCACCCCCGGCCCAAGCTGCACAATCCCAGCTCTGTAACAAGTCTCCACGTTCATAGTGTAACACCATGCACAGCCCTGGAGAAGTGGTTGGGGACGTGTAAGCAGGATACACCTTGTTCCAAACTTCCTGATGTTCTGGGCATCTGGCTATCAAGACAAAGCCTTCAATTAAAAAAAAAAAATTCAAACTTTCTGTCATCATGAGCTGTAGTTGGAGTCTACTTTTTCAAGGAAAGGATTGGCAGTCATCAAGGTAGCAGGTTTTCAGAAGGAGAGGGCTCCCTGACTAAAAATATCTGCTTATCCTCTTCCTATTACAGAATCTTTCTTTTGGGTAAAGGAATTGCTCATTCCAGATCCCCTTTTTAAAAATTCTCAAACCTCTGAGAGGTAAAAGGCAGCTATTGTTATTCATGAACACTATAGCCTGAATTAGTTGGCTAGTAACTTTTTTGGCCACGCTGCTTGCGGGATCCCCAACCAGGGATGGAACCCGCGCCCTCGGCTGTGAAAGCGGTGAGTCCTAACCGCTGCCAGGGAATTCCCAGGCTAGTAACTTTTTAATGGTAGCGAGGTGAGGGCTTAGTGGGCGAGGCAGAGCTTAGCTGATCCATGTGTGTATGAGTGTGCTTGGGGGAGTGAGAATAAATGAGGGGGGTCCTGAGCACCTGGGGTGGGGGGATGCTCCAATGACAGTTTCTTCCTCTGTTGTAGTTTTCCTCAGAGCACTGTTTCTATGGCATCCCCACCCACCAGAGGGCCACAGAGCCACAGTGATCTCCGTGTCCTCAGTGCTCACGCAGTTACTGAGCAGTGGAGCCAGGTAATGAGAGAGAGCCCGATCAGAGGAAGCGTTTCCCTGCAGCCGTTCTCTCTTCCTACTTTAAAATGACCTTGGAACTTACTAACTGCATTGTCTTCTTAAGGCTTTTACACTTTTCTGCTTGTAAATAAATAGTTATTTTTGTTTGGAGCTCTTTTTGTGTATGGGAGGAGATGAACAAATCTCACATTTTTGAAAGGCTTTAATTTTTTTCTTAATCTTTTTCTTAGAGTGGTGTCTTGATGCAGGAATCCAGGCTATACACAGGCTGTTAGCTGGTACCCCTGGCATGGCCCTATCTTGGTAAAATATTGGTGAACTTTTTATACGTGTTGAGTTGGCTGCTGCCCTGAAGTTCCTGACAGCCCTTCCAGTCCCTCATCTGGAAGCCTCTTCTCCCCACAATCCAATAATAAAAAGGTTAATGCCTGGACCCACTGGAGGCCTCCACACCTGTACCAGCTCCATTGCCAGTAGAAGCTTCTGGAGGATGAAGTTTTGTGATCCCCTTCTCCTTGCCAAGCACTATTTAAAAACTGTTTTTTTTTTTTTTTACTTTTTTATATAAATTTTAAAGGCTACACCACTCCAGCTACAGTTATTGCAAAGTATTGGCTATATCCCCCATGTTGTACAGTGCATCCTTGTAGCCTATCTACACCCAATAGTTTGTACCTCCTACTTTCCCCCCCATATTGCACACCCCACTCCCCACAGGTAACCATTAGTTTATTCTCTATATCTATGAGTGTGCTTGTTTTTTGTTATATTCACTGGTTTGTTGTATTTTTTTTAGATTCCATATATAAGTGATGTCATACAGTATTTCTCTGTCTGACTTGTTTCACTTAGCGTAATGCCCTCCAAGTCCATCCCTGTAGCTGCCAGTGGCAAAACTTCATTCTTTTTATGGCTGAGTAATATTCCATTATGTACATATATCACCTTTTCTTTATCCATTCATCTGTTGATGGACACACGTAGGTTGCTTCCATATCTTGGCAATTGTAAATAATGCCGCTGTGAACATCGGGATGCATGTATCTTTTTGAATTAGCATTTTTGTTTTTTTCAGAGATATACCCAGGAGTGGAATTGCTGGGTCATATGGTAGTTCTATTTTTAGTTTTTTTGAGAAACCTCCATACTATTTTCCACAGTGGCCACACCAATTTACATTCCCACCAACAGTGTATGAGGGTTCCCTTTTCTCCACATCCTCACCAACATTTGTTATTTATTATTCTTTAAAATTTTTTTTTATTTATTTTATATTTATTTATTCGGTTGAGTCAGGCCTTAGTTGCAGCAGGTGGGCTCCTTTGTTGAGTCTCGCTGGCTCCTTAGTTATGGGATGTGAACTCTTAGTTGCAGCATGCATGTGGGATCTAGTTCCTTGACCAGGGGTCAAACCCTGGGCCCCCTGCATTGGGAGTCTTAACCACTGAACCACCAGGGAAGTCCCTGTTATTTGTTATTCTTTTTGATGATAGCCATTCTGAAAGGTGTGAGGTGATATCTCATTGCAGTTTTGATTTGCATTTCCCTGATGATTAGCGATGTTGAGCATCTTTTCATGTGCCACCAAGCACTATTTTAAAAAAATGCTAGTCATATCATAATTCAGGGGTCTGCAGATCTGGCCTGTGGGGCAAATCTGGCCACCTCCCTGTTTTTTATAAAAAAGTTTTATTTGACATGGCCATGCCCACTCATTTACATAGCTTTCTGGCTGCTTTCATGCTACAGAGTTGAGTAATTGCAGCTGAGACTCTATTGCCCACAAAGCCTAAAATATTTATTATCTGGCCCTTTGCAGAAAAAGTTTACTGACCTCTGTTTATCCGTTCCTCAGACGAGCAGCAGGTCTGAGGCATTTGCTTGCTGACCATGCTGTTGACTTGGCACTGTCAGCTGGTCAAGGAACCTCTTGTTTTCCTGACTTTGGCTTCTCCCTCCCTCTTCCTTGCCCTGCATCCTGCATTACTCTACCATTAATAAATGAAAAAAGTAATGAAGAGAAGGGAGCTAGTAATTGTTTTTTTAAACAAATGTCAAAAAAATCCTTTGCGTATTTCTGACATTAAAAAAAAAATGTTGGTGGTTCTCTATTTGCATAGAGTTTTATGTGGTTCAGAAAGCCCATCTGTAATTCATTTGAGTTGAAGTCCCATTTGTCACTGCTGTCAGGATGGTAAAATATATTTGAAACCTTTTTGCTTTAAGGAAAATAGAAGGCTTCGCTGCACTTGACATTGAGCTGAAAACTTTGCCACGCTCAGGGAAATGTCAGTTCTGAGAAAGACTTGTGAAAAATGAGGGTTGGACAAAATAATTATACTTGCAAAAGGGTTTTGCTTTTTTTGCTTAAATAGGATCCATTTCCCCCAAAGCCCATAGGTTCCTAAAACAACAAGAAGCCGTGAGAGGGTTAGGGTTGGGGTCACCATCACAAGTAGCCTTCACTTCACTTACCCCCTTAATGGGGGGTCAGTAGCATGAATAATCCCAAATGGCAGAGGACCCAGGCAACTTCCATTTAGCTCTGGGGTCTCTGGCGTGTGTTTTGTAGTTACTTCTAGAACAAAAATTTTATGTATTTAGGTAAAAATGGTAAATCACTATAAAAAATACATCGGTATAGAAAAACACAATTTGAAGAAACTTAAAAAAAAAAAGGGAACTCTAAATCCCTCTCTTCACCTATAAGAAAATGTGTCTGATATTCTCGTGCTCTCTGAAGTTGGAGCCCGTTGAAGATCTGTGTTGGGAGGAGCAGGAAATGTGGCCACTTTAACCTAAGGTCTCCTCAGCACCAGACACTCCTTGGCTGCCTTCTTTTATTCTGAGGAATGACTGTCACAGAAGTAACCTCATCTGAAAAGGTGCATCCCATTACATTCTTGATTTTTCTGGAGCAGAGGAATGGTTGCAAAGGTCATTTTTCAGCCTTTCTGGTTGATCAACTATGGAAAGGTTCTGTTAGGACCATCCATGGGTTTAGTTACTCAGATCAGAAGACAGTTAAAAAATGGCCAGTGACTTAATGAGATCCAATCCTGAGGGAGATAAATTTACAGAGAAGAGACAGTTGGCATTTCCTACAGGACCTGCAGGAGTGGCCCCTGGGCTATCCAGGCTCAAATGCCAAGTAGACAGGGCTTCAGGCAAAGTGCTTTCAATTCACAGATAATCTGACTGTGCCCTAAAACTGAAGGCTGTTCTCAGACAAGGTTAGTGTTAGTATATTATTGCTTCTCTACCGTTGTGTGTTATTTTCTTTTCTCACTTGCTCCCATCCAGCCACTCTTTTTCACATGTGGTAGAAAGAGTCAGGAAGAAAGAAATTCAAGAAAAGAAGGGTGGAGGGAATGGGGGATTAGAAGGGTAAGGGAATGGCAGTGACCATATACACATTTGAGTCAAAAAGAAAGAAAGGAGGAAAAGAAAAAAAAAAGAAAGAAGACATAACCACTATCATTTTAAGAGGCAGAAGTGATATTGGAAGCCTGTATAATAGGCTTGTGTCCTATCCTGAGAGAGTTCTACAGGAGCTGTCTCACAGGGGATGACTGAGGGCTGTGGAATCTTTAGGGAAATCTTAAGAAACCGGTAGGGGCTTCCCTGGTGGCGCAGTTGTTGAGAGTCTGCCTGCCGATGCAGGGGACACGGGTTTGTGCCCTGGTCCGGGAGGATCCCACATGCCACGGAGCATCTGGACCTGTGAGCCATGGCCGCTGAGCCTGTGCGTCCAGAGCCTGTGCTCCGCAACGGGAGAGGCTGAAACAGTGAGAGGCCCGTGTACCGCAAAAAACAAAACAAAACAAAAAAACCCCTAAAAAACAAAACACAACAGGCAATTTGTATAGGTCATTTTGTTTCTCTGAGTAATGAGTTTTTACATGGAAAAGAGTTGACTTTTTTCTAAGAGTGAGAGTACTAAAAGGGAATAAGGAAATAGATGTGTGTGTGTGTGTGTGTGTGTGTGTCCTTTTCTGTTTCCATCTAGAAATCCTCCCTTTCTTCCTCCCATCCTTTGTCCTTCCTTCCTTCCTTCCTTCCCTCCCTTCTTTTCTTTCTTTCTTTGCCAGAGAGCGGACTGCCTCAGATCTCTCTGTAGGCCATGTGAGACTTTTTAATGGATACATATAAAGTGCATGTTCCTTATTTAGAAGAGATACATAAAAAGGAATTGGCACTCTTCTTGTGATGAGAATCCAGGCATAAGCCTTGAGCACACAACAAGCAGATGTGGAAAAAAATTCTTAGGCACCCAAATGTGAGAAGAAAGCAAAGTTTAGGTCAAAGGTTTGAGTTGAGCTTAGTCATGCATTGAGTAACCCTCAGAGTCTAGTTTTATTTTATTTTTTAATTTTAATTTTTATTTTTTTGCGGCACGCGGGCCTCTCACTGCTGTGGCCTCTCCCGTTGCGGAGCACAGGCTCCAGACGCGCAGGCTCAGCGGCCATGGCTCACGGGCCTAGCTGCTCCGCGGCATGTGGGATCTTCCCGGACCAGGGCACGAACCCGTGTCCCCTGCATCGGCAGGTGGACTCCCAACCACTGCGCCACCAGGGAAGCCCAGAGTCTAGTTAGTTTTGCTTGTCAACTCATGTTCCCCTGGGGCTCTACTCTCTGGTAATGTGATGGGGGGAGGAGGCCAGGTCTAAATCCAGGTCAGTCATGGAGTGTGGGAGGGGATGGGAAGGAGAGCCCCAGGCACTGCAGGGTCACTGCGACCACTTCCATTTGATGTCGTGTGCCCAGGAACTCCTCTGTTCTTCAAACCCTTAGGAAGAAATGATGTTGGAAGAAGTGGTCTCCTTAGTTTGTGATTCACCAGCTTTGGTGTTTGGGGTGGGGGTGAGGGGATGGGGATGAAGGCTGCAGGCAGCTTGTTACTTGTTTTCATCACACATGGAGGAACTATCCATTTGTTTTTAGAAACTGCTGTAAAGCATTGCCAAGCCTGCTTCATGATCTCTGTTGAAAAGTGTGCTCTTTTGTAGTGCCAGCTTTAGGCTGAGTAGAACTTGCTACAAAATCAAGAGCATAGAAGAAGCTAAGGAGTTGTGTCAGCTACAAGTGTGTTTGGTTGAAGGCAAGAAGAAACCTGACTTGCAATGGGTTGAACAAATGGGTGTTTATTTTTCTCAGAGAAGAAATTTTGAAGTTGATGGCTGCCACTCTTGTTTCATAGATTCAGTGATGTCAAGCTGGCATGTCTCAGAGTCTCTTAGCCTTTCCTTTGTTCTTTTTGCCTCTTGGGAGCAAGGCTGGCTGCCCCAACTCCAGAAATCAGGTTGGAAATCAAGGCAGAAAGGCAAGAAAAGGGAGGTAATGCCAGCAACAACTGTTTTCTTTATCAGGGGAGCAAAAACTTTTCCAGAAACTCCAATCAGACTTCTATTTGTATCTGATTGACTGGAGTCATGTTACATGGCTATCCTTGGAAAGGCTTGGAAAGAAAGTAGGGGTAGATGTCAAAGTATGGTTTTCAAAGAAATTAAAATGTGACTATCATACAGATAAAGAATATGTGTCAAACATTTATTTAATTTATTAATAAGGCAAGCAGCAGGATAGGTACAGGAGGTTCAAAGAAGAATTTGAAGAACAGTATGCTGAAGTAAGTTTTCTAGGTTAGAAACAAAACTGGCTAATAAAAAATAAACCATAACCTTTGGTATTCTACTACACAAAATGATATAAGATGTAAAAAACATATAACATGACATTAACATGTAACATCACAGATTTCGGGCTTTGTTCCCCAAATCTCCCAACCACAAAGATTTTACTGAAAGGGTTTTCCAGTGAAAGAAAAAAGAATTATATTCATCTAACGTCTACTGGACTTTTTACATTGTTAAAATTCAGTCAGAATTAGAACGGTCTCCTCAAATCTAGAGGGAATAAAATAAATTGATTTATGATTTTTAACAAGTATGATTGAGTAAGGAATCATGCCTATATAATTTCAGTCATGAAAAGATATTAATCATAATTAAATTTCCTCTAAGAAGACACTTGAAACAGAGATCAGATGCCAGGCTAATTGATTACACAACTATAGGATAGTCACCCGGACAGTGGCAGGAATAGGATGGTTTAGACTCAGTGTCTAAATATTTAATACCAGGTGGGAAGCAGGGAATTGGAGCAAAGGCTGTAATGAGAAATAATAGAAATCAGCTAGAAGGGCAATGGACATGTCCCTATTGATTATGTAGTATGTAAAGAGAAAAAGTGATTAATAGATACAAAAGAATGAGAAGCAGGAGTGACTTTTTTTTTTTTTTTTTTAGCATCCAACAGAAACCACACACTTGTAAAGGTCATGTCCAGCCATTTAGAGATAAAATATCTATCTTCAAAAAAAGTAATATTGCTTTAAAATGGTAATGCAGAAACCTCATATTCTGCCAGATTTCTGAATTCTTGTGTTCCTTTTAGTTGTAAAACAGTATAGTTTTTAGTCAGCCAAACTTTTCAGTATAAAACCAGTGGACCAGATAGTTTTTAGTGGATCTAGTTTGGAATTGCTTAAAAGGAAGAGTGGTTTTGGTTTTCTGGGTTCTTATGTTTTAAGGCTCTTTCTTCTTATGTGGGCATTAAATGTCCACAGTCTGGAGAAAAAGAGACAAAAGAGAGTGTTTGTCAGTTGGTGAGATGTTGTCTGGAAGGGTCTGTAATGGGTGTTGGGTAACTGAGAATTAACACTAATTTACCTGAAGCTGCCTTAAGTACTTTTGTTCTATGTCATAGTCTTCCTGTGCTACCCATGTGGTTGTCATTTCCTTCTTTGATCTTTGTCCCACGACATGACACACGGCAGTATAAACATAGGCGGGAAGGACAGAGGAGACATTACCTTGGCAGAACCAACTGCTCCTGTTACACAAGCCATCCATTTCTGCTGTTCAACGAACACCGCATTTATCTCTGGCAGTGAACTCTCTTGCACTCCATTACTGACTAGTGTGCTTAAAAGCTCTGGTACCTTGGATGGATGGTTCTGGAGAGATCTGCTTCTTAAACTATCTCCCAGGGAGGGACTTTTGTTCATGCCCACTGTCCTTTTCACTTCCTCATTTACTTTTCCTCTGTCCCTTTTCTCTCTGGAGAACTCGGAGCACATTTTTCTCCTAAGGGCTTAATTATACTGTCTTGTACTCTGCAACTACTCTGTAGGTGGCTGTTGATTGTAGCACACCCCATTTGTCTTGAGAGCCTCTCTTTTCAGTGGGCACAGAGGCTGCCATTATTTGCTCCATTACAGCTCAGGACACTGCAATGCAGGCAAAGGACACTTGCCTGAAGTCGTGTGGAAAGTTGAAGCCTGAGACCCACCCAGAACTCAAGTCTTTTGACTTGGTCGACTGCTCTCGTGCTTATGTTGCTCCTGCAACACACACACACACACACGCATGTTGGGTAATGCCACTCTTCTCCTGACTTCCATGCCTATTCATAAAAAGACACTCCAAAGACAAATAAGGTGCTCAGTGTGGATGCGTGGATGGCTTCCTCTTGTGTTAGGAATGAGTCACCGAGAAAGCCCAGCAATCATGTACATAAGGCATGCTAGTGAGGTACTTAGCACACAGTAGATGGTATTGTGGCTTATTATTTAGTATTTAAAAATGTAGATTTGTCTGTGATTCCTTCCTGTATACATGTCACACATGGAGACCACTACAAGTCCATGTTGCTTCTCCTAGGTGATGGATTTAAAGATTTATGAATCTTAGCATTGGAAGGGATTTTATTTTATTTAATGTATATATGTATTTACTTGTGTGTGTGATTCAGTTTCCTTTTATTTTATTTTTTTAAATTGTAGTATAGTTGATTTACAATGTTGTGTTAGTTTCAGGTGTATACAGCATAGTAATTCAGTTATCTATATCTATATATGTATCTATATCTATATCTATTTGCTTTCAGATTCTTTTCCCTTTAGGTTATTATAAAATATTGAGTATCATTCCCTGTGCTACAAGGTAGGTCCTTGTTGGTGGAAAGGATTTTAGATGTGAACTGCCTAGTGTGGAATATACTGAAAGCATCGTCCCTCTCAAATCAGGCACTGCACTTCAGTTGCTATATTTTAAGTTGTAGCCTCTTTTGATTGTAAAGTGAATCACTCTGAACTTACATTCCACTAAGACCCCCTAGGTTGTTTTCTCACAGACTCCGTTAAGGCCCGTTTTCCTGTATCTTGCATTTTTGCAGTTGAATTTCTAAACTCAAGAGCTGGGTTTACATATCCCTATTACGTTCCATTTTTCTGAATAGTCAAGCTAATTCTGAGTTTCTGTTCTGTCATCTCTCAAAATTCTTGGGGTCATTCTTGGCTTCGCAGTTCTTCTCATCCCTCATGTCCATTCCATCTGCAAAGTTGGTCAACTCAGCCTTTAAAATATATTGGATGCCATTATTTCTCACGCATTTGCCATTATTAGTCTAGTCTAAACCTCTGCCATCTCTCACCTGCACTAATGTATTAGCCCCGCTGTCCTCTCTGCTTCCACCCTTATTCTCCCACAGTCTATCCTGCTCCACTGTTAAAGTTTAATTATCTTCTTGTGAGGATAGGGGAAAGGGCACAGACACACAGAGAACAGCAGCCTCAGACATGAGTCAGAAGTAACCACAAAGCCCAGTTTGTCAGGTCTCAGCAAAACTCACCAGTCAGCAGAAGCAAGAAGAACTACAATCCTGCAGCCTGTAAAACAAGAACCACATTCACAGAAAGATAGACAAGATGAAAAGGCAGAGGGCTATGTACCAGATGAAGGAACAAGATAAAACCCCAGAAAAACAACTAAATGAAGTGGAGATAGGCAACCTTCCAGAAAAAGAATTCAGAATAATGATAGTGAAGATGATCCAGTACCTTGGAAAAACAATGGAGGCAAAGATCGAGAAGATGCAAGAAATGTTTAACAAAGACTTAGAAGAATTAAAGAACAAACAAACAGAGATAAACAATACAATAACTGAAATGAAAACTACACTAGAAGGAATCAATAGCAGAATAACTGAAGCAGAAGAACGGATAAGTGACCTGGAAGAGAGAATGGTGGAATTCACTGCTGCAGAACAGAATAAAGAAAAAAGAATGAAAAGAAATGAAGACAGCCTAAGAGACCTCTGGGACAACTTTAAATGCAACAATATTCGCATAATAGGGCTCGCAGAAGGAGAAGAGAGAGAGAAAGGACCCCCAAAAATATTTGAAGAGATTATAGTCAAAAACTTCCCTAACATGGGAAAGGAAATAGCCACCCAAGTCCAGGAAGCACAGCGAGCCCCATACAGGATAAACCCAAGGAGAAACACGCAGAGACATGTAGTAATCAAATTGGCAAAAATTAAAGACAAAGAAAAATTATTGAAAGCAGGAAGGGAAAAATGACAAATAAAATACAAGGGAACTCCCATAAGATTAACAGCTGATTTCTCAGCAGAAACTCTACAAGCCAGAAGGGAGTGGCATGATATACTTAAAGTGATGAAAGGGAAGAACCTACAACCAAGATTACTCTACCCAGCAAGAATCTCATTCAGATTTGATGGAGAAATCAAAAGCTTTATAGACAAGCAAAAACTAAGAGAATTCAGCACCACCAAACCAGCTCTACAACAAATGCTAAAGGAACTTCTCTAAGTGGGAAACACAGGAGAAGAAAAGGACCTACAAAAACAAACGCAAAACAAATAAGAAGATGGTCATAGGAACATACATATCGATAATTACCTTAAATGTGAGTGGATTAAATGCTCCAACCAAAAGACACAGGCTTGCTGAATGGATACAAAAACAAGACCCATGTATATGCTGTCTACCAGAGACCCACTTCAGACCTAGGGACACATACAGACTGAAAGTGAGGGGATGGAAAAAGATATTCCATACAAATGGAAATCAAAAGAAAGCTGGAGTAGCAATACTCATATCAGGTAAAATAGACTTTAAAATAAAGAACGTTACAAGAGACAAGGAAGGAAACTACATAATGATCAAGGGATCAATGCAAGAAGAAGATATAACAATTATAAATATATATGCACCCAACATAGGAGCACCTAAATACATAAGGCAACTGCTAACAGCTGTAAAAGAGGAAATCGACAGTAACACAATAATAGTGGGGGACTTTAAAACCTCACGTACACCAATGGACAGATCATCCAAAATGAAAATAAACAAGGAAACAGAAGCTTTAAATGACACAATGGACCAGATAGATTTAATTGATATTTGTAGGACATTCAATCCCAAAACAGCAGATTACACTTTCTTCTCAAGTGCGCACAGAACATTCTTCTAGGATAGATACATCTTGGGTGACAAACCAAGCCTCAGTAAATTTAAGAAAATTGAAATCATATCAAGCATCTTTTCTGACCACAACGCTATGAGATTAGAAATGAATTACAGGGGAAAAAACGTAAGAAACACAAACACATGGAGGCTAAACACTACATTACTAAATAACCAAGAGATCACTGAGGAAATCAAAAAATACCTAGAGGGCTTCCCTAGTGGCGCAGTGGTTAAGAATCCGCTTGCCACGCAGGGGACATGGGTTCGAGCCCTGGTCTGGGAAGATCCCACATGACGTGGAGCAACTAAGCCTGTGCACCACAATTACAGAGCCTGTTCTCTGGAGCCCGTGAGCCACAACTACTGAGCCCACATGCCACAACTACTGAAGCCCACATGCCTAGAGCCCGTGCTTTGCAACAAGAGAAGCCACTGCAATGAGAAGCTGGCACACCGCAACAAAGAGCAGCCCCCACTCGCTGAAACTAGAGAAAGCCCACGCGCAGCAACGGAGACCCAATGCAGACAAAAATAAATAAAATAAATAAATTTATTAAAAAAATACCTGGAGACAAATGACAATGAAAACACAACAATCCAAAACCTATGGGATGCAGCAAAAGCAGTTCTAAGAGCGAAGTTCATAACTATACAAGCCTAACTCAAGAAACAAGAAAAATCTCAGGTAAATAATCTAACCTTACACCTAAAGGAACTAGAGAAAGAACAAACAAAACCCAAAGTTAGCAGAAGGGAAGAAATCATAAAGATCAGAGCAGAAATAAATGAAATAGAAACAAAGAAAACAATAGCAAAGATCAATAACACTAAAAGCTGGTTCTTTGAGAAGATAAACGAAATTAATAAACCATTAGCCAGACTCATCAAGAAAAAGAGGGAGAGGATTCAAATCAATAAAATTAGAAATGAAAAATGAGAAGTTACAACAGACACTGCAGAAATACAAAGCATCCTAAGAGACTACTACTAGCAACTGTATGCCAATAAAATGGACAACCTGGAAGAAATAGACAAATTCTTAGAAAAGTATAACCTTCCAAGAGTGAACCAGGAAGAAATAGAAAATATGAACAGACCACTCACAAGTAATGAAATTGAAACTGTGATTAAAACATCTTCCAACAAAAGTCCAGGACCAGATGGCTTCACAGGTGAATTCTGTCAAACATTTAGAGAAGAGCTAACACCCATTCTTCTCAAACTCTTCCAAAAAATTGTGGAGGAAGGAACACTTCCAAACTCATTCTATGAGGCCACCATCACCCTGATACCAAAACCAGACAAAGATACTACAAAAAAAGAAAATTACAGACCAATATCACTGATGAACATAGATGCAAAAATCCTCAGTAAAATACTAGCAAACAGAATCTAACACCACATTAAAAGGATCATACACCATGATCAAGTGGGATTTATCCCAGGGATGCAAGGATTCTTCAATATACACAAATCAATCAATGTGATACACCATATTAACAAATTGAAGAATAAAAACCATATGATCATCTCAATAGATACAGAAAAAGCTTTTGAAAAAATTCAACACCGATTTATGATAAAAACTCTCCAGAAAGTGGACATAGAGGGAACCTACCGCAACATAATAAAGGCCATATACGACAAACCCACAGCAAACAGCATTCTCAATGGTGAAAAACTGAAACTATTTCCTCTAAGATCAGGAACAAGACAAGGATATCCGCTCTCACCACTATTATTCAACATAGTTTTGGAAGTCCTATCCTCGACAATCAGAGAAGAAAAAGAAATAAAAGGAATACAAATTGTCAAAGAAGAAGTAAAACTTTCACTGTTTGCAGATGACATGGTACTATACAAAGAGAATCCTAAAGATGCTACCAGAAAACTACTAGAGCTAATCAATGAATTTGGTAAAGTAGCAGGATACAAAATTAATGCACAGAAATCCCTTGCATTCCTATACACTAATGATGAAAAGTATGAAAGAGAAATTAAGGAAACACTCCCATTTACCATTGTAACAAAAAGAATAAAATACCTAGGAATAAACCTACCTAAGGCAATGAAAGACCTGTATACAGAAATCTACAAGACACATGAAAGAAATTAAACAGAATACAAACAGATGGAGAGATATACCAAGTTCTTGGATTGGAAGAATCAATATTGTGAAAATGACTATACTACCCAAAGCAATCTACAGATTCAATGCAATCCCTATCAAATTACCAATGGCATTTTTTATGGAACTAGAAAAAAAATCGTAAAATTTGTAAGGAGACACAAAAGACCCCGAAAAACCAAAGCAGTCTTGAGGGAAAAAAACGGAGCTGTAGCAATCAGACTCCCTGACTTCAGACTATACTACAAAGCTACAGTCATCAAGACAACATGGTACTGGCACAGAAACATAGATCAATGGAACAAGATAAAAAGCCCAGAGGTAAACCCAGGCACCTATGGTCAACTAATCTATGACAAAGGAGGCAAGGATATAAAATGGAGAAAAGACAGTCTCTTCAGTAAGTGGTGCTGGGAAACTGGACAGCTACATGTAAAAGAACGAAATTAGAACACTCCCTAACACCATACACAAAAATAAACTCAAAATGGATTAGAGACCTAAATGTAAGGCCAGACACTGTAAAACTCTTAGAGGAAAATGTAGGAAGAACACTCTTTGACATAAATCACAGCAAGATCTTTTTTGATCCACCTCCTAGAGTAATGGAAATAAAAACAAAAATAAACAAATGGGACGTAATGAAACTTAAAAGCTTTTGCACAACAAAGGAAACCATAAACAAAACGAAAAGACAACCCTCACAGTGGCAGAAAGTATTTACAAACGAATCAACGGACAAAGGATTAATCTCCAAAATATATAAACAGCTCATGCAGCTCAATATTAAAAAAACAACCCAATCCAAAAATGGGCAGAAGACCTATATAGACGTTTCTCCAAAGAAGATATACAGATGGCCAAGAAGCACATGAAAAGCACTGCTCAACATCACTAATTATTAGAGAAATGCAAATCAAAACTACAATGAGGTATCACCTCACACCAGTTAGAATGGCCTTCATCAGAAAATCTACAAACTACAAATGCTGGAGAGGGTGTGGAGAAAAGGGAACCCTCTTGCACTGTTGGTGAGAATGAATGTAAACTGATATAGCCACTATGGAGAACAGTATGGAGGTTCCTTAAAAAACTTAAAATAGAATTACCATATGGTCCAGGAATCCCACTATTGGGCATATACACAGAGAAAACCACAGTTCAAAAAGACACATGTGGGCTTCCCTGGTTGCGCAGTGGTTGAGAGTCCGCCTGCCGATGCAGGGGACATGGGTTCGTGGCCCGGTTCAGGAAGATGCCACATGCCATGGAGTGGCTAGGCCCGTGAGCCATGGCTGCTGAGCCTGCGTGTCCGGAGCCTGTGCTCCGCAACGGGAGAGGCCACACAGTGAGAGGCCTGCGTACCGGAAAAAAAAAAAAAAGACACATGCACCCCAATGTTCATTGCAGCACTATTTACAATAGCCAGGTCATAGAAGCAACCTAAATGCCCATTGACAGAGGAATGGATAAAGAAGATATGGTACATATATACAATGAAATATTACTCAGCCATAAAATGAACAAAATTGGGTCATTTACTGAGACGTGGATGGATCTAGAGACTGTCATACAGAGTCAAGTAAGTCAGAAAGACAAAAACAAATATATATTAACGCATATATGTGGAACCTAGAAAAATGGTATAGATGAACCACTTTGCAGGGCAGAAATTGAGACACAGATGTAGAGAACAAACGTATGGACACCAAGGGGGGAAAGCCGTGGTGGGGTGGTGGTGGTGTGATGAATTGGGAGATTGGGATTGACATGTATACACTGATGTGTATAAAACCGATGACTAGTAAGAACCTGCTGTATAAAAAAAAAAACCCAAAACAGAAAAACCCCTCACCAGTCGGTTGCAGCAGCTTTGCATCCAGCAGGGGGCGACACGATGCATGTCAAAACTGCCTTCGCTGTCATGTTCCTTGACCCAGGCGTGAGTCTCTGTTTCAGTGGGGCACAGAACTTTTCTCTTTTTTTATTTGGAGTGATTTGAGCTCATAGTTGACAGGCCAAATAACACGAAGATTTTACTGATAGTTGGAAATTAAAATGTGTAATCCGTGGTTCAGGATGGGACTTGAGTGAGTTCTCAGCACTGTTGTTGAGACCACCCAGTGACCTGAGTAAAGTACAGTTTCATGACTCGGTGACAAAGGGACATTTGTTCCAAGGCCAGGACACATCAGAATTTCTCAAAACAGTCGATAAATAAAAGGGAAAAGGATAAGGAGAACAGCAGACTCCCTGTTGTCTGCCGCCCAACGGAAACCAGATGGTCAGAGCATAGAATAGAAACCTGTCTCCTGGCACCATTGCTACTTACAGAGGAAATGAAACAGTAGTCATGTGCAAAACAGAACCAGACCTGGCTAAGAACCAGACTTACTCCAGGAAGCAAGAGACAAATGGTTAGAAACAGAAATTGAGTCATTGGGAGTAAAAGGTACATCCCCATAGCCTTTTACTTCAAGAGCTGAGAAAGTCAAACCTGGATGAAAGAGGTCTGAGTTGTATATTTATCAGGCAACACAGCTAATTAAGCCCCAGTGGGTGAAAGAAAAACTCGGAAATAAAAGCAATAAGAAAACAAAAGGACCTTTACTTGGAATATTTTGCAAGGAAGACCAGCCTTCAGAATTAGCTTTCCAAGTAAAGGACACAGCGAGTATTTAAGAAAAAAAGCCCTTCAAGGTTATCACTGGTTAGCTGTTCATGATGGGAAACAGTGGCAGTTTTCTCACGTAATTATTATATCTGTGAAAATGGAGAAGTTTTATGTAAATTTATTTTCCAGTGATGTGTGCATACATTCTGTCTCATATGCAATAATTGTACTTTCTCTGTGTCTTAATATTAACTGAAGAAGGTATGAATAAATCATGACTGATAAGATTAAAAAATATATCTGTAGGATTGTCTAATATCTGTAGATGCTGGTATTGCAAAAGTCAGGGGTCAACGTGTTCACTCTTTAGTTAGCAATTTTTGGGAAAGGGCTCAAGGTCTCATTTATTTTGAGGGTTAATGTTTGATAGGATATATTGTTTTTAAAGTTTACCTCCAGATGTAAAGTGCTTTTTAAAAAATTTAATTTTTTTTTTTTTTTTGCGGTACGCGGGCCTCTCACTGTTGTGGCCTCTCCCATTGCGGAGCACAGGCTCCGGACATGCAGGCTCAGCGGCCATGGCTCACGGGCCCAGCCGCTCTGCGGCATGTGGGATCTTCCCGGACCGGGGCACGAACCTGTGTCCTCTGCATTGGCAGGCGGACTCTCAACCAGTGCGCCACCTGGGAAGCCCTAATTTTTTTATAACATCTTTATTGGAGTATAATTGCTTTACAATGGTGTGTTAGTTTCTGCTTTATAACAAAGTGAATCAGTTATACATATACATATGTCCCCATATCTCTTCCCTCTTGCATCTCCCTCCCTCCCACCCTCCCTATCCCACCCCTCTATGTGGTCACAAAGCACCGAGCTGATCTCCCTGTGCTATGTGGCTGTTTTCCACTAGCTATCTCTTTTACGTTTGGTAGTGTATATACGTCCATGCCACTCTCTCACTTCGTCCCAGCATACCCTTCCCCCTCCCCGTATCCTCAAGTCCATTCTCTAGTAGGTCTGTGTCTTTATTCCCGTCTTGCCTCTAGGTACTTCATGACCATTTTAATTTTTTTTTATTTTTTTGTATTCCATATATATGTGTTAGCATACGGTATTTGTTTTTCTCTTTCTGACTTACTTCACTCTGTATGACAGAGTCTAGGTCCATCCACCTCACTACAAATAACTCAATTTCATTTCTTTTTATGGTTGAGTAATATTCCATTGTATATATGTGCCACATCTTCTTTATCCATTCATCTGTCGATGGACACTTGGTTGCTTCCATGTCCTGGCTATTGTAAATAGAGCTGCAATGAACATTGTGGTACATGACTCCTTTTGAATTATGGTTTTCTCAGGGTATATGCCCAGTAGTGGGATTGCTGGGTCATATGGTAGTTCTATTTGTAGTTTTTTAAGGAACCTCCATACTGTTCTCCATAGTGGCTGTATCAATTTACATTCCGACCAACAGTGCAAGAGGGTTCCCTTTCCTCCACACCCTCTCCAGCATTTATTGTTTGTAGATTTTTTGATGATGGCCATTCTGACCAGTGTGAGATTATATGTCATTGTAGTTTTGATTTGCATTTCCCTAATGATGAATGATGTTGAGCATTCTTTCATGTGTTTGTTGGCAATCTGTATATCTTCTTTGGAGAAATGTCTATTTAGGTATTCTGCCCATTTTTGGACTGGGTTGTTTATTTTTTTGCTATTGAGCTGCATGAGCTGCTTGTAAATTTTGGAGATTAATCCTTTGTCAGTTGCTTCATTTGCAAATATTTTCTCCCATTCTGAGGGTTGTCTTTTGGTCTTGTTTATGGTTTCCTTTGCTGTGCAAAAGCTTTTAAGTTTCATTACGTCCCATTTGTTTATTTTTGTTTTTATTTCCATTTCTCTAGGAGGTGGGTCAAAAAAGGATCTTGCTGTGATTTATGTCATAGGGTGTTCTTTGTATGTTTTCCTCTAAGTGTTTTATAGTGTCTGGCTTTACATTTAGGACTTTAATCCATTTTGAATTTATTTTTGTGTATGGTGTTAGGGAGTGTTCTAATTTCATTCTTTTACATGTAGCTGTCCAGTTTTCCCAGCACCACTTATTGAAGATGCTGTCTTTTCTCCATTTTATATCCTTGCCTCCTTTGTCATAGATTAGCATATAATAAGGTGACCATATGTACGTGGGTTAATCTCTGGGCTTTCTATCCTGTTCCATTGACCTATATTTCTGTTTTTGTGCCAGTACCATACTGTCTTGATGACTAGCTTTGTAGTATAGTCTGAAGGCAGGGAGTCTGATTCCTCCAGCTCTGTTTTTCTTTCTCAAGATTGCTTTGGCTATTTGGGGTCTTTTGTGTTTCCATACAAATTGTGCAATTTTTTGTTCTAGTTCTGTGAAAAATGCCATTGGTAGTTTGATAGGGATTGCATTGAATCTGTAGATTGCTTTCAGCAGTATAGTCATTTTCAAAATGTTGATTCTTCCAATCCAAGAACATAGTATATCTCTCCATCTATTTGTATCATCTTTAATTTCTTTCATCAGTGTCTGATAATTTTCTGCATATAGGTCTTTTGTCTCCTTAGGTAGGTTTATTCCTAGATATTTTATTCTTTTTGTTGCAGTGGTAAATGGGAGTGTTTTCTTAATTTCTCTTTCAGATTTTTCACCATTAGTGTATAGGAATGCAAGAGATTTCTGTGCATTAATTTTGTATCCTGCTACTTCACCACATTCATTGATTAGCTCTAGTAGTTTTCTGGTAGCATCTTTAGGATTCTCTTTGATAGTACCATGTCATCTGCAAACAGTGACAGCTTTACTTCTTCTTTTCCAATTTGGATTCCTTTTATTTCTTTTTCTTCTCTGATTGCTGTGGCTAAAACTTCAAAAACTATGTTCAATAATAGTGGTGAGAATTGGCAACCTTGTCTTGTTCCTGATCTTAGTGGAAATGGTTTCAGTTTTTCACCATTGAGGACGATGTTGGCTGTGGGTTTGTCATATATTGCCTTTATTGTGTTGAGGAAAGTTCCCTCTATGCCTACTTTCTGCAGGATTTTTGTTATAAATGGGTGTTGAATTTTGTCGAAAGCTTTCTCTGCATCTATTGAGATAATTATATGGTTTTTATTCTTCAATTTGTTAATATGGTGTATCACATTGATTGATTTGGGAAGAATCCTTGCATTCCTGGGATAAACCCCAATTGATCATGGTGTATGATCCTTTAAATGTGCTGTTGCATTCTGTTTGCTAGTATTTTGTTGAGGATTTTTACATCTATGTTCATCAGTGATATTGGACTGTAGTTTTCTTTCTTTGTGACATCTTTGTCTGGTTTTGGTATCAGGGTCATGGTGGCCTTTTAGAATGAGTTTGGGAGTGTTTCTCCCTCTGCTATATTTTGGAAGAGTTTGAGAAGGATAGGTGTTAGCTCTTCTCTAAATGTTTGATAGAATTCACCTGTGAAGCCATCTGTTCCTGGGCTTTTGTTTGTTCAAAGATTTTTAATCACAGTTTCAATTTCAGTGCTTGTGATTGGTCTGTTCATATTTTTTATTTCTTCCTGGTTCAGTCTCGGAAGGTTGTGCATTTCTAAGAATTTGTCTATTTCTTCCATGTTGTCCATTTTATTGGCATAGAGTTGCTTGTAGTAATCTCTCATGATCCTTTGTATTTCTGCAGTGTCAGTTGTTACTTCTCCTTTTTCATTTCTAATTCTATTGATTTGAGTCTTCTCCCTGTTTTTCTTGATGAGTCTGGGTAATGGCTTATCAATTTTGTTTATTTTCTCAAAGAACCAGCTTTTAGTTTTATTGATCTTTGCTATCATTTCCTTAATTTCTTTTCATTTATTTCTGATCTGATCTTTATGATTTCTTTCCTTCTGCTAACTTTGGGTTTTTTTTTGTTCTTCTTTCTCTAATTGCTTTAGGTGTAAGGTTAGGTTGTTTATTTTAGATGTTTCTTGTTTCTTAAGGTAGGATTGTATTGCTATAAACTTCCGTCTTAGAACTGCTTTTGCTGCATTCCATAGGTTTTGGGTCAGCGTGTTTTCATTGTCATTTGTTTCTAGGTATTTTTTGATTTCCTCTTTAATTTCTTTAGTGATCTCATGGGTATTAAGTAGTGTATTGTTTAGCCTCCATATGTTTGTATTTTTTACAGATATTTTCCTGTAATTGATATCTGGTCTCGTAGCGTTGTGGTTGGAAAAGATACTTGACATGATTTCAATTTTCTTAAATTTACCAAGGCTTGATTTGTGACCCATGATATGATCTATCCTGGAGAATGTTCCATGAGCAATTGAGAAGAATGTGTATTGTGTTGTTTTCGGATGGAATGTCCTATAAATATCAATTAAGTCCATCTTGTTTAATGTATCATTTAAAGCTTGTGTTTCCTTATTTATTTTCATTTTGGATGATCTGTCCATTGGTGAAAGTGGGGTGTTAAAGTCCCCTACTATGAGTGTGTCACTTTCGATGTCCCCTTTTATGGCTGTTAGTATTTGCCTTATGTACTGAGGTGCTTCTATGTTGGGTGCATAAATATTTACAATTGTTATATCTTCTTCTTGGATTGATCCCTTGATCATTATGTAGTGTCATTCTTTGTCTCTTGTAATAGTCTTTGTTTTAAAGTGTATTTTGTCTGATATGAGAATTGCTACTCCAGCTTTCCTCTGAGTTCCATTTGTATGGAATATCTTTTTCCATCCCCTCACTTTCAGTCTGTGTGTGTCCCTAGGTCTGAAGTGGGTCTCTTGTAGACAGCATATATATGGGTCTTGTTTTTGTATCCATTCAGCCAGTCTTTGTCTTTTGGTGGGAGCATTTAATCCATTTACATTTAAGGTAATTATCGATATGTATGTTACTATGACCATTTTCTTAATTGTTTTGGGTTTGTTATTGTAGGTCTTTTCCTTCTCTTGTGTTTCCTGCCTAGAGAAGTTCCTTTAGCATTTGTTGTAGAGCTGGTTTGGTGATGCTGAATTCTCTTAGCTTTTGCTTGTCTGTAAAGGTTTTAATTTCTCCATCAAATCTGAATGAGATCCTTGCTGGGTAGAGTAATCTTGGTTGTAGGTTTTTCTCCTTCATCACTTTAACTATGTCCTGCCACTCCTTTCTAGCTTGCAGAGTTTCTGTTGAAAGATCAGCTGTTAACCTTATGGGGATTCCCTTATGGGGATTCCCTTGTGTGTTATTTGTTGTTTTTCCCTTGCTGCTTTTAATATTTTTTCTTTGTATTTAATTTTTGATAGTTTGATTAATATGTGTCTTGGTGTGTTTCTCCTTGGATTTATGCTGTATGAGACTCTCTGTGCTTCCTGGACTTGATTAATTATTTCCTTTCCCATATTAGGAAAGTTTTCAACTATAATCTCTTCAAATATTTTCTCAGTCCGTTTCTTTTTCCTCTTCTTCTTCTGGGCCCCCTGTAATTCGAATGTTGGTGCATTTATTGTTGTCCCAGAGGTCTCTGAGACTGTTCTCAATTCTTTTCATTGTTTTTTCTTTATTCTGCTCTGCAGTAGTTATTTCCACTGTTTTATCTTCCAGGTCACTTATTTATTCTTTTTTTTTTTTTTTTTTTTTGCGGTATGTGGGCCTCTCACTGTTGTGGCCTCTCCCGTTGCGGAGCACAGGCTCCGGACGCGCAGGCTCCGGACGCGCAGGCTCTCAGCGGCCATGGCTCACGGGCCCAGCCGCTCCGCGGCATGTGGGATCTTCCCAGACCGGGGCACGAACCCGTGTCCCCTGCATCGGCAGGCGGACTCTTAACCACTGCGCCACCAGGGAGGCCCCACTTATTTATTCTTTTGCCTCAGTGATTCTGCTATTGATCCCTTCTAGAGAATTTTTAATTTCATTTATTGTGTTGTTAATCACTGTTTGTTTGTTCTTTAGTTCTTCTAGGTCCTGTTAAACGTTTCTTGTATTTTCTCCATTCTATTTCCAGGATTTTGGATCATCTTTACTATCATTATTCTGAATTCTTTTTCAGGTAGACTGCCTATTTCCACTTCATTTGGTAGTTCTGGTGGGTTTTTCCTTGCTCCTTCATCTGCTGTGAGTTTCCCTTGTGTTCTCACTTTACTTAACTTACTATGTTTAGGGTCTCCTTTTCACAGGCTTCAGGTTCATAGTTCCTCTTGTTCTTGGTGTCTGTTCCCAGTGGCTAAAGTTGGTTCAGTGGGTTGTGTAGGCTTTCTGGTGGAGGGGACCAGTGCCTGTGTTCTGTTGGATGAGGCTGGATCTTGTCTTTCTGGTGGGCAGGTCCGTGTCTGGTGGTGTGTTTTGGGGTGTCTGTGGCCTTATTATGATTTTAGGCAGCCTCTCTTCTAATGGATGGGGTTGTGTTCCTGTCTTGCTAGTTGTTTGGCCCAGGGTGTCCAGCACTGTAGCTTCCTGGCATTGAGTGGAACTGGGTCTTGGCATTGAGATGGAGATCACTGGGAGATTTTCGCCGTTTGATATTATGTGGAGCTGCATGGTGTTTTGTGGACCAGTGTCCTGAACTTGGCTGTCCCACCTCAGAGGCACAGTCCTGATGCCTGGCTGGAGCACCAACAGCCTGTCATCCACACGGCTCAGAATAAAAGGGAGGAAAGAAAGAAAGAAAGAAAGAAGAAGATAAAATAAAATAATTAAAATAAAAAATAATTATTAAAATTTTTTTTAAAGTAATAAAAAATAAAAAGAAAGAATGAAGAGAGCAACGAAACCAAAAAACAAATCCACCAATGATAACAAGTGCTAAAAAGTATACTAAAAAAACACACACACACACACACAAAATGGACAAACAGAACCCTAGGATAAATGGTAAAAGCAAAGCTATACAGACAAAATCACACACATAAGCATACACATACACACTCTGAAAAAGAGAAAAAGGGAAAAAAATACATATGTCGTTGCTCCCAAAGCCCACCTCCTCAATTTGGGATGATTCGTTGTCTATTCAGGTATTCCACAGATGCAGGGTGCATCAAGTTGATTGCGGAGATTTAACCCACTGCTCCTGAGGCTGCTGGGAGAGATTTCCCTTTCTCTTCTTTGTTCGCACAGCTACTGGGGTTCAGCTTTGGATTTGGAACCCCCTCTGTGTGTAGGTTGCCTGAGGGCGTCTCTTCTTCGCTCAGACAGGACGGGGTTAAAGTAGTAGCTGATTCGGGGGCTCTGGCTCACTCAGGCCGGGGGGAGGGAGGGGTACGGATGCAGGGCGAGCCTGTGGCAGCAGAGGCCGGCATGACGTTGCACCAGCCTTAGGTGTGCCGTGTGTTCTCCCTGGGAAGTTGTCTGTGGATCACGGGACCCTGGCAGTGGCGGGCTGCACAGGATCCCCGGAAGGGAGGTGTGGATAGGGACCTGTGCTCGCACACAGGCTTCTTGGTGGCTGCGGCAGCAGCCTTAGTGTCTCATGCCCGTGTCTGGGGTCTGCGCTGATAGCCGCGGCTCGCGCCGGTCTCTGGAGCTCCTTTAAGCAGCGCTCTTAATCCACTCTCCTCGCACATCAGGAAACAAAGAGGCAAGAAAAAGTCTCTTGCCTCTTCGGCAGCTCCAGACCTTTTCCCCGACTCCCTCCTGGCTAACCGTGGCGCACTAGACCCCTTCAGGCTGTGTTCATGCCGCGGACCCCAGTCCTCTCCCTGCGATCCGACCGAAGCCTGAGCCTCAGCTCCCAGCCCCCGCCCGCCCCGGCGGGTGAGCAGACAAGTCTCTCGGGCTGGTGAGTGCCGGTCGGCACCGATCCTCTGTGCGGGGATCTCTCCACTGTGCCCTCCGCATCCCTGTGGCTGCGCTCTCCTCCGTGGCTCCAAAGCTTACCCCCTCCGCCACCCACTGTCTCCATCAGTGAAGGGGCTTTCTAGTGTGTGGAAACCTTTCCTCTTTCACAGCTCCCTCCCACTGGTGCAGGTCCCGTCCCTATCCTTTTGTCTCTGTTTATTCTTTTTTCTTTTGCCCTACCCAGATATGTGGGGAGTTTCTTGCCTTTTGGGAGGTCTGTGGTCTTCTGCCAGCATTCAATATGTGTTCTGTAGGAGTTGTTCCACACGTAGATGTATTTCTGATGTATTTGTGGGGAGGAAGGTGATCTCCAAGTCTTACTCTTCCGCCATCTTGAAGCTCCTCTCCAAAATTTAATTTTTAATTTTTTTTTTTTTAGTATGTAGTGTGTTTGGTCACAATGGTGGCAGGGCAAGGTGTTAGTTTTGCTTATTCATTATATGTATTAGTTTCTCTGATTAATGTCTATCTTGTACTTTATCTCTATGAAAGAAAATAACTTGTGTATTTTGTTCTCTGCCATATCCTGATACCTAGACTAGTGTCCTCGCACAGAGTAGGTAAGTATGCAATAAATATTTGCTGAAGGAATGAATGGATTTAAGGTAGTAGGTCTTCATTCCTGCTTTGGGCATCTATGAATTTGATAAACCTACTTTCTCTGTCTTCAAACTCGTTGTTGATATGACATTGAACATCAAGGGAAGAATCTTTGAGCAAATCGATGTTAATCCACTAATTGATGACTCTTGGGGACAGTTAATGGAGTGATTTCTCTTATACTGATGTCCCCACATTCTTGAATATTGAAAGCTTCATAGTAGATGAGTTGGTAGGGGAGACTTCACTTAGGGCTGTGAGTGGGACAGTACAGGACAGTAGTGATTGTTCCAGAAAAATCCCTCCGAGGCAAGAGTTGATTCCTTCTTTTCCCAGGCATGGCTCCATCTAGACAGCATTCTTGATTGTATTGATTGTTATCAATACCTTATTCAAAAGTCAGCTCTGTAGAATTAAAGTTTTTTGGGAAGCAGAGTATTTTTTTCACTGCTAAAATTGGTTTCATCATTAACTATCTTTTATTAATAAATTAGATTGGCTGTTAGATATACAAAAATGAAGGTTATATGGTTTCTACCTTGCAAGAGCCAAACGTCCTATGGGAAGAATACTGTATAAATGATAAATAATCATGGTCCTGTGTTCAAAGTGTTTACAGTGTGCTATGGGAGTAGATGGGAGGCCGGGGAGCAAGAAGGCCTCTGTTTAAATTATCCAGGTCAGTTGTGATAAGGGCTGTCATGAAGGCAGAGGTAGTAGGTATGGAGAAGAGGGGACAGAAATGAGAGATGTCAAAGCATTCAAGGTTTATTTACCCAAACCTTATTGAGCATCTCCTATAGGATAAGCACTAGGTTAAAGTACCAGATTATAGAGATGAATAAAGCATAAACTCAAACTTCGAGGAATGGATAGTCTTCTAGGGTAGATAGACACAAAAATAAGTGTTATGATGGAGGTATGTGTGTATGCTGTGAGCTCAAAGAGGCGAGTGGGGTGGCAGGTGGTGGAGGGGAGATTATCAAGCTGGTATTGAGTTGAGTCTTATTATGAGTTTCTCAGGTGGACCAGATGGGGAAGGCACCCAGGAAAAAGAACAGAATGTACGTAGGCAAAGGAGGCTCTGGAAAAGTTGCATCATTGCTACTTGAGACAAAAAAGGAAGGTGATAACCAAAGGAAAAGATTTAGATAAATTTATCATTTAGTTTTTGGTGTGTAATACACCACCTCAAAGCGTAGTGACTTAAAGCAACAACCATTCATGATTCTGTAGCCCAGCAATTTGGGCTGGGCTCAGATGGGCATTTCTTTTGGTCTTAGCTGGGCTCACTTATGTATCAGCTGTTGCTCTCAGGGAAGCTGGGAGATGGGTGATCTAGGATGGCCATAGTTGGGATGACTCATCTCTGCCCCATGTGGTATATTTCCTCTAGTAGGCTAGCCAAGAGAGTGAGCAGAGCATGCTCAATTCTGCTGAGGCCAAGATCAAAACTTCCACAGCATCACTTCAGCTGCATTTTTTTTTTTTTTTTTTTTTTTTTGCGGTACGCGGGCCTCTCACTGTTGTGGCCTCTCTCGTTGTGGAGCACAGGCTCCGGACGTGCAGGCTCAGCGGCCATGGCTCACGGGCCCAGCGGCTCCGCGGCATGTGGGATCTTCCTGGACCAGGGCATGAACCCATGTCCCCTGCATCGGCAGGCGGACTCTCAACCACTGCGCCACCAGGGAAGCCCTCAGCTGCATTTTATAGGGCAAAGGGAGTCAAAAGATGTGTCCAGATTTATGGCGTAGGGAAATAGACTTCACCTCTTGATGAGAGGACCTTGAAATTCACATTGCAAAGGGTGTGGGTAAAGGGAGGTGTGAACAGCTGTGACCCTTTTTGCTATTTACTATAATATGTATGAAAATGAAAGAGAAATATATTTATGGTTTCTCTTCTCTGCAGATGTGGATTGGGGCAGAAAGCTTGAGGAAGTTGACAAGTCTTGGGACTATCAGGCTTGGGGCATGATTGGCCAAATGAATGGCTTCTTGAGTAAGATGGAGGGTCCAGCTGAGAATGGAAACCATACATTGGAAACCAATCACATTTAGGCTGTTTTTCTCCTCTGTCAACTATGATTAACAGCAAAGATTGATCTGCATCACTATGACTCCGATAGTTTTTCTCATGACACACTTGTAGAATGCTGGCAAAGATTTGATTCTTGAAGCATTATTTACTGATTAATATAAATAATGACTTGGTGGCAGGTTTTTAGTTAAATTCAAGTCATTTTATTTTCAAGTATTACAGCAACAGTTTTCACTTTCATTCACTCACACACGCATGCATTCATTCATTATTTCAATCAATATTTCTATTACATACCTATTCTGTGCCAGGTACTGTTCTAAGGATGGGAACTACATTAGTGGTCCAAACAGAAAAGAGAGCTTTTGTGGAGCTTACATTTTAGTGAGAGGGGCTAGAAAGTAAACAAGATAAATTAAAAAACATAGAGTATGTTAATGATAAGTGTTCAAGATAAAAATAAAGTAAGGAAGGGGGATATGAAAAAAAATTTGAAAGATTGTTGAATACAAGATGGCCAGGGATGGCTTTGTTACCAACCAGGGTTCTTGACCTCCTTAATCAATAGAAATTGATAAGAGACCAGACAAGAAATTCTGGCAAGGCTTTATTGGAGTCCCTGCTGCAGCAGAGGGGAGCAAGAACAAGTAATAGGTTCCCTTTCTCACTTGCTCAGTGGGGGCGAGCTGATTCCTTATATGGAGTAAGGGTAGTGGTGTGTCCAGGGATTGGGCCAGGGGGTGGCTTAGGTAGTTTGCCCACGCCTTTGGTGGTGGTGTGTGCACGGGGCATTTGCAGTACGCTGCTTTTGCTCCTGGCTTTTCAGAAGTGGCAGTTGGTTTTTTTGGTCTTTTTGTATCTTTTTGTCCATAATTTGCCCTCACTGCGCATGCACACAGTTATTTTTAGTCCCTTGTAGTTTCTTTGTATTTTGTTGCTCGATAAGATGTTTGTTCAGGTGCAAGCACTGCAGCAAAGAGTCTCAGGTCCCATGTCCCAGTCTGTCTCAGCTTTACAGAGAAGGCCCCATCTGAGTGAAGACCAGAAGGATGTATGGAGTAGAGGGGTGCAGGTGGTGACAGAGCTTAAGACCTGTAGTCAATGTAAGGACTTGGGCTTTCCTCTGAGTGAGTTGAGAAGTCCATTGGAGCATTTTGAGCTGAAGAGTGAGGTCATCTGACAGTATTTTGAAAGGATTAAGTGCCGGCTGTCTAGAAATTAGAACTTCCCCTGAGATGTGGGGCAAGGACGGGGGTGGGTGGGGTGCAGTTAGGAGACTGTTGCTCTTGTACAGTAGAGAGAGAAGCTGGTGGTAGCAGTAAAGTTGGTGAGAAGTAGTCAGATTCTGGACATACTTTGATGGCACAGTCCAGTCTCCATCTTCTCTTTTGGACTTTTAATGTATTGACCAAAATTATTTTAAGTGCTTATCATCTAAATGGTACTCCTTCTTTTCCTTGTTTTTTTTCAAGGAACTTTCTATGTAAGTTTTTTAGGAGAGTATCTAGTCTGTGAATGATCCTTGAAGTTTACATTTGATAAACAAGGACATGAGGAAGCAGGTTAGGTGAGTGCAAAGTGAAGGGGAGAAAAGGGAAAGAGGACATAACTGTCTGATTTGTGCCAGGACTGATTCTAGTCAAGGAGAATAGAAAGTCTTGACAAAAGTATTGCTCTGCTTTTCAGATTGTTTGGTTTTATCCTGGAGAAAGGAATAGGAATGTTTTGGCAGACTCATTGTAAAATTTTTGATGATTAGGCCAGGAGAGTGGGCCATGCCATTCATTGGCTAATATTTGTTGCACACCTACTATGTGCCAGGTACACTGTAGATGCTGGGGCTATAAGGACAATAAGACACAGGAACAGCCCTCAGGATGCTTTCAGTCTTGTGGGTCACACAGATGAGCACACAGGCAATTTTAATACAGGGCTATGCGACATATGGGAGGAGCATCTGACTTAGCTGTAGAGCGTCAGAGAGGACTTCCTGAAGAAAGTAGGCCGGGATGATGAGTAGGAATACTAGGCAAAAGTGAAGGGGTAAGAGGATAGTATTTCCAGCAGAAGAACAGAATGTGAAAAAGATAGGCGATGAGAAAGAGGTAAATTTGGAGTGTCTTAAGTGAAGGATACTGGGAAATGGTAATGGATGAGACCAGATTATATAAATAGGTCCTGCAAACCATGAGACTTCCACAATATAAGACTTGTGTCATGTTCCTTTCTCCTGGCTTTTTTTGTTTTATTCTGGAAGGAGCTATGTTCACTACTGTACCACCGATGCCTGTTTTTGTTTTATTTTGTTTGAGCTGCTTGGGTTTTTTCTATTTTCCATCAACAAGCGTATTAGAAACAAATCAAGGATGAATCAGGGTTCAGCCACTGCAGATTTATTACTGATCTTAACAGCTTCAGTCTTAACTTTGCCTACTTTAGTGTTGCTTCTATTGTTTATTTATTTATTTATATTATTATTATTATTATTTTTTGCAGTATGCGGGCCTCTCACTGTTGTGTCCTCTCCTGTTGCGGAGCACAGGCTCCAGACGCGCAGGCTTAGCGGCCATGGCTCACGGGCCCAGCCGCTCTGCGGCATGTGGGATCTTCCCAGACTGGGACATGAACCTGTGTCCCCTGCATCAGCAGGCAGACTCTCAACCACTGTGCCACCAGGGAAGCCCTATTGTTTATTTTTTATGAGCATGTAAAAATCTCACAGAAACAGAGGCCCTGCCACTGCAGCTTCCAGCTTTTGATGGAGAACATGAAAATAAGACATGTTTCCACATATTATTGGTGAGTCTATTTTCTTTCTGGTCTTCTACCTTCATCCTTTTATCCTTATTTCATTGGACTCATCCTCCTCCCTGATGACCAGGGCAGGAACTGTGCCTCATGTGGATCCTGGAAGCACAGAGAGTCTGTTTATAAAGACTTAATAAAGGCATGGAGACTCCAGGTGAGGGAGAAAATGCAGACTTGAGTCCAGTGAAAGCTTTTTCTCAAAGGGAGATACTTTATAATGACAGCAATGCATTCTCTCTCTCCTCTCCCAGAAATCCTTCCATTTGTGCTCAGCCTTATCCTGTCTTTCCAATTTGCTCTTTTGCTACCCTGCAATGAGAGTAGATGTTGAATTATTCACTTATTGCTTAGGAGACTTTACATCTAGAAGGGAATTTAGAGATTATCTGGATTATTGTTCCCCCTCTGCTAATAAGGAAACAGCCTCAGAGAGGTAAAGAACTGGCCTAAGGGCACATGTCCAGTCCACTGCAGAGCCCAGATAAGCCCTCAGACTAGAAGCCAGGTCTTCTGACTTGAATTTGAGGGTCTGTTCCCTTCAGCTGTTAACTCTCACCAGAGGCAAAACTTTTAAAAAAAATGAGGAAAAACGGTAGTCTTGAGATCCCGTGGGCTTTTGCTTGACATGACTACTTGTTCAAAATGCTTAGGCAGTTGGGTGTTTCTGTTAAAGCAATTGGCCTCTAGACATTTATGCAAAGTTATAAAATAGGGCAAATAGTATAAATTCTAAGATTAATACAGGGATATTAGAAAGTAACTAGTCATTGTGTAAAGTGTTTTACTGTGTAGGTACTCCTTTAATTTGCTAGTTATATATATAATATATAAAATAGAAAATATTTTAGAAATATAAACCTTTAGACATACCTATATATGGCTGGCTATCTTTGATTTATTTACTTATTAATTATTGAAGTATAGTTGATTTACAATGTTGTGTTAGTATCAGATATACAGCAAAGTGATTCAGTTACATATATATGTACTTTTTCAGATTCTTTTCTCACATAGGTTATTACAAAATGTTGAGTATAGTTCCCTGTGCTATACAATAGGTCCTTGTTGATTATCTGTATTATGTATAGTAGTGTGTATATGTTAATCCCAAACTCCTAATTTATCCCCACCTTCCCATTTGGTAACTATAAATTTGTTTGGGTCTATTTCTGTTTATCTATTTATGATTTATGTACAATTTTCCAGGAATCTATTGCATCAAGGAAGCCTGATCATGGACCAGGATTTTATAACTCACTCTAGCTGTGTTAAAAGGCTCAATGAAAGTTTTTTATTTTCATGCTGAATTCTGCAGCAATTTGTGGCAAGTCAGTTATGGTTTATGCCATAGAGTTCCATCTGAGTGTGTGACTGAGCGAGCAAACATGGGACTTGGGTAGGAAATAGGAGACACTTTCTGTTTTGTGGAGGTGAGAGAAGATTTGACTTATCCTGTCTTTATAGCCCTCTGGTGAGCTTTTCTTATGAAAGGATGCTTTGAATCTTTAGGCTGGGACCTGTTCTGTGATCATTACAGCTTTTCGAGTCCTGATATGTACTTATCTCTTTAGGAGGCTTCTATATGCTTTAGAATTTTAACTCTTTATGATGTTGTGATAAGTAAGTAAGCAGTGGGAAGCCACCATCACTATTTCTTCCTGGAGAGTCAAAAAGATAAAGGTTCTGAGTCTATCCAGATGACTTAGGCCCGTGTTGACAGGTATGAATAATCTTTTTTTTTTTAATTAATTAATTAATTAATTTTTGGCTGCGTCAGGTCTTGGTTACTGCATGCGGCAAGTGGGGGCTTCTCTTGTTGCGGAGCACGGGCTCTAGGCGTGCGGGCTTCAGTAGTTGTGGCTCGCGGGCTCTAGAGCGCAGGCTCAGTAGTTGTGGTGCGTGGGTTTAGTTGCTCTGCAGCATGTGGGATCTTCCCGGATCAGGGCTTGAACCTGTCCCCTGCATTGGCAGGCGGATTCTTATCCACTGCACAGCCAGGGAAGTCCCAGTATGGATAATCTTAATGCCTAAATAACATCAAGTTTTATACTGACAGCTTATTAAATGTGTATAGCAATTTCTCAAGCCTGTGAAAACCAAGTAATGTTTAAAAAATAGGTTTAAAAGTATTTAACATCAAAGAAACAGAAATCCCTTAAAATTAGAATAAATATTGAGGATGAGAGGCAGCTACTGACTAAAGAGTAGGAGCACAGTGATACAATCAACCACATTTGTTCTTTCTGACAACCAGTAGTTGGGTTGATTAATCCCCATTCTGTGAGATTAGTGAGATGAGTCAGTCTGCAGCATTACCTCACTTTTTCTACAAGTTGTCCCATTTTTCTGTCATTAAGATAGGCTAGGTGAAGGCACAGTAACAAACAGCCCTTACATTTTGATGGCTTAAATGCAAAAAAGTTTGTTTTGGGCCCATGCCATGTGATCAGTGAGAATTGACAGGAGTGCTGTGCTTATCATAGCCTTACAGAAACACTCAGGATGATGGGAATTCCAACTCAGTCTGAGCTTCTGTGATCCTCAGGAAGGGTGAATGGAGTTCTGCAGAGTCTCACCCTGGTAATTAAATGCTTCTGCCTGGAAGAGACATATCACTTCTACTCACATTTCATTGGCCAAAGCGAGTCACATGCTCACACCCAGTTCAAGGGGTCAGAGAAACACAGTCCCACCAAGGGTCTGGAAAGAGTGAAAAAGACCAATGATACAACTATGTTATAGTAGCGCGTTGGTAAGATATCATCTGTAATACTTTTCTCTCTTCTTTGCATTTTCAATAAATAAAGATATTTCCAGTGATAAGTGATTGATTTTTATTTAAAAGGCCAAGTAGGTTATTTCGAATACCCTCTTTTATTTTTTCTACATGGTTGCAGTGTGTGGACCTTGAGCCCATAACCGTTTAATTTGTTTATGTCATGCCCAGAAAACTTACTTAAATATTGAATTAAATTATTAGTTTTATAACTTCTAGAGTTTGAATTACTCTTTGCCTATTAGGTTTCTTCTAGAATTAAAAAAATTTGTTTAATTGCTTGAGAGTCTCTCATAGAAAAAATTTAAAAAATTGTCATGTCATACATGACAATTAGAACCTTCAATCTAAAGGCTATAGCATGTTGAGTATGTCCTATGTGAGAGGCGCATGACTAGGTACTTTTCCTACATTATCTCATTTAATCTCCCCAGAAATTTTATGCGATAGGCATTATGGTCTCCATTTTACAGGTGTGGAAACAGAGACTCATAGTAGTTAATCAGTTAACCCAGGGACACTCCCTTTATGGAGCTGGAATTTGATCCAAGTCTATTGGACTCCACATCCCAGCTTCTGTCCTCTGTAATTTGCAGCGTCCATGTGCCCAAATTAATTCTGTAGCATAACAACCGTTATTGTCTATCTGGGCCTAGAGATTTGATGATGTTGTTAATGATATATGTACAGAAAGACCTAGAATATCAAAACTCTGATTAGAGCCCTTGAGCTACATGAGGAAGCAGCATGATTTGGTAGTTAAGAGCAGAGACTTTGAAACCAGTCTGTCTGACAGTTACTGTACTTCTCCCAGCCTCAGTTTCCTCCCCTGTAAAATGAGGTTAATAATATACCTTACCTACCTAATCATTTATGAGGATTAAATGTGTTGTCATTTGTAAAATGCTCAGGACAGTGCCGAGAACAGAGTAGGTGTTCTACAGTTGTTTCACATGAATAAAATCTGTGGGTCTTTGTCGTGAGGGTACAGAGTTGTGCTGTGGTCCTTTTGGTTAATGTTGAGGTTCAATATGGCTACAAAGGCATGTGAATATGTTTGCCATGGACTGGAGAAAGGGTTTTCAGAGGAATTGTATGAGATCTGTGGGATGACGGAGAGATCTGTGGTCAAGGCCATTTCTACTGAAGAGGTTGAGTTTTGGTTTGTGGGCTTCTGCACTTTTCTTTGTTGAGGGCAAAATATGTAGAACTTCAGGGAACGGGCAGGAGGCTTTCTTTTGTTGGATGTCCTACGATGTCGGTGCTGCTGGAGCATTGGGTGCTACTGTATCAGAGTTCTTTCACAAGCCCTCAGACACTGGCATTTGACTCTTTTACCCTGAAGCTGGCCTGCAAGGAGATAAGAACAGAGGGAGGGTATGAACTTTTCTTATGCCAACCTGAAATTCTAACAACAGTGAATTCTGGGATGATTCTGATCTCAGGGCATGAGACTGGGCATTTTGGACATTGGGTTATAGTTCAGGCTAAGAGCTTTTATCCCCAGGGAAGGGAACTGACACTTATGAAGTGACTACTACTAGACATTGTGTTGGATTTACATACGTTAACTTAAAAAATATCATCACAGCAATCCTATGAAATACATTTATTTCCCTCATTTTTAAGATAATGAAACTGGGACTTAGAATGCTTAAAATACATGCTCAAAGCCACCTAGGTAGTAAAGAGACGAGGATATGGTTTGAGCTGCTGTTCATTCTTTCCACAGGGAGAGTGGGACTATAAAGGCAGAGGAATCCGTTCAATCATTTCTGTAACTGGATTGTTTTTAAGTCAGGGGTTTGAAAGTTGAAAACTGGTCTGGACCTAGGAGTGTGAGTCTAGGTAAAGTGGAGGTGATGGGACAGTTGTTACCTTTTTTTTTTTCTTAAACCAAAGGGTTAGAAAATGTAAATATACCTGTCACTTAAAAATTTTTGAAATGCTGAACAACAAAGAATTCCCAAGAAAATAGGGGCAGAAAACCAGGAATATCTTTTTTAGGCAGAGGGAAGCTGTCCGGTTTTTGAAAAGAATGGAATAAAACTCTACTCTTCAGTTATATTTTGGAGGAGAAGGTATACAGGCTCCATCTATTTTTTAGGTGGTTGGGTGGCCGATCCTTCTCTCATTTACTTAAATAAACTATTGAATTACCTGATTAAAACAGAAGGTCCGTAACTAACGTAGGCATAGGGAAGGTGCTTCATTACTTGAAAGAAGTTTAGGGAATGAGTTTCTTGAGTTTCTGTGGGTCTCACCGACTCCTCCCCCCTCACACAGTGCTTTGCATGTTATAGGTTCTTAATCAATATTTGAAACTCAAGTGGGCTGTAGTAGCAGTTCTTTTTTTTTTTGTGGTACACGGGCCTCTCACTGTTGTGGCCTCTCCCGTTGCGGAGCACAGGCTCCGGACGCGCAGGCTCAGTGGCCATGGCTCATGGGCCTAGCCGCTCCGCAGCATGTGGGATCTTTCCGGACCGGAGCACAAACCCATGTCCCCTGCATTGGCAGGCGGACTCTCAACCACTGCGCCACCAGGGAAGCCCTGTAGTAGCAGTTCTTGATGGCTTCTCTAGATAAAACATAATGAAACCTCTGTTTAAATTTGCAGATTCTTCCTCTTTTTTAAAATTATGGGCAGGATAGCTATTAGGCAAAACTCAGAGCCAAGGATATGCAGCTGTGCAATTTGAAAGGAGCCTTATTATTTATCAAAAATATTCTGTTTTATGTTTTTATCTTTTTATAGTAAAACTGAGGTAATTTCCTTTATTTGACCTATATTTGGTATATTTGGAGTTTTTCTTGTACTTTGGTTCATATCCTAACCACCTGGATTTGTTCTATTTTATTACAGTGAATTAGACTAAAACATGATAACACTTGTGAAGTTACATTACTAAAATCAACAACCACAGCAAAACAGCAACAACATTTAATTCTTAACTGCTTTACTAATGTGTGAAAGAAAAGGCATTTGTTAAAAAAATTTTTTTCATGTTGGGAATAACATTTTAGGACAATCAGTGAAATTTAAAGTCAATCACCAGATAAAAACTCTCTTTTATGTATATCAAAAATTTTCATTTCTGAATTTAAACCTTATACTTTTTGGACCATCATGCTTTTTCCCTTTTCCCTTAAAAATTAAAAAAAATTGTGGTTGAAATACATACAACATGAAATTTACCATCTTAACCACTTTAAAGTGTACAGTTCGTTTGTGTTAAGTACATTCAGATTGTTGTGCAACCAGTCTACAAAACTCTTTTCATCTTGCAAAACTGAAACTTCTGTACCCATTAAAGGACAACTTCCCACTCCACTGTACTTTTAGCCCCTGGAAACAACCATTCTACTTTGTGTCTCTATGAATTTGACCTCATATAAGTGAAATCATATAGTATTGTCTTTTTGTGACTGGCTTATTTCATGTAGTATAATGTCTTCAAGGTTCATGTAGCATGTGTCAGAATTTCTTTCTAAGTCTGAGTATTATTCCATTGTATGGATCTGCCACATTTTGTTTACCCATTCATCCACTGATGGACACTTGGGTTGCTTCTGCCTTTTGCCTAAAGCAAATAAGGCTGCTTTGAACATGGATATACAAATATCTCTTTGAAAAGAGACCTTGCTTTCAATTTTTTTGGGTACAGCCCCAGAAGTGGGTTTGACGGATCATATAGTAATTCCATTTTTATTTTTTTGAGGAACACCATACTATTTTTTGTAGCTTTTTAAAATTCACTTTAAATTAATTTTTACTTTTGTCAAAGCAACCTGGTTATGTCACATATTTTGGTTTAATAACCAGTGTTTACATTATTATGACTATTGTAAATATTTTGCGTTGTTGAGCCACTATGAGCCATATGATAGGTTTATTTTCTTTTGCTAAATTTTTTTTCAGGTTGACTATAACATTTCAGGATAATCAGTGAAATTTCTTTTTTTTTTTAATCAGTGAAATTTCAAGTCAACAATTAAATGAGATGCCATCTATGTTTCTTTTTATTATTCCTGGAATCGTTAATATCTCATTTTTTATTACCTTTGTCTCTGTGCCTATTGCTATATTTCTCAAATGCTTTAATAGAGCTGTTGAATGCTGTTACTAGTTTTTCGCAAATGCTCAAGCACACAGTTCATCCTATTGGTTCCACTGTTTCCCTCAGCAACCTTTCTGCTGCAGCTCTGTCCTCCCACTCCATTCTGGCTGGGTTGAGTTCTAGGCTTGATGCACAGCTGATGTCCCAGGACTTGTCTTCACTCACTTTGTGTGTTGGATGCTCTTCCTCTGTTCTCCTGTCTTATGCTTCCTTTTGCCTTATTCCACCTCCCTTTTTTCTTCCTGGAAATTTTAGAATCTATTCCTGGTCTGAGTCTCTTCTTACTCACTGTGCTTGGAACACTGTGGGCCCTTTTGTATTATTTCCTTGATGGCTTCTCTCCTCTGTTTTCCTCTGTTCTCTCTTAGTGGAACTTGTCTTATTTCTGCTTGGATCTCTCGACTAATTCTCTAATTTTCTTACTCATCTCCTATTTTCCATTTCTTTACCTTTTTTTCAACTTTGGGAGATTTCCTTGACTGAGATCATATTCCAAACTTTACTGAGTTTTTTTCTTCTTGCTTTCATATCTATTTAAAAATTTCCAATAACTCTTTCTTGTGCCCTCATTTAAAAAAAATTAGCTTCTTGTTTCTGTTTCTTGAACGCACTACATTCTTTTCACTCACTGAGGACATTTAATATGGATTTTAAAAAGTTTCTCTTTTTCTTTGATTATAGTTTATCCATTTCCTCCAAGTTCTTCTTTTCTATTTGTTTTTATGATCTCACTCTTCCATACTGAAGTCTTTTCTCAAATTTCTAATCATCTTTGGTTGTCTGTTTCCATTTAAATGTGAGACACAAAAACACTGATAGAAAACTCTGTGAACATAAGGTAGACTACTCTGTAGTGTGATCAGGTTATAAGCATACCTTATGTTCAGGGAAGCCTTAAAGATCAGGATTGTTAGATTTTTTTCTCTGTGCCATTCAGTTTCTTCCCCAAATTCCTTGTCTCCTGCCAAGAGATGTGTACCTGTACATAGAATGGAGGTTTTAATAAGCAGGCTTCATTTAATTGTGATTTTTAGTTTGGCATCTCACTCCTGCCCTCAGTACTCAGTGCCTCTGAGCCTGGTGATTCTAACACTGATTAAACTGCCTTTCTAAAGTGTGTAAGTTGCTATTTCTCAGTTCTATTATAATTTGCCTTACTGGTGATATCTGAGGTTCTATGACTGATAAGTTAATAGAATTAGAAAAAAATCAAACACATTTAACGTTCTGGAAGGAAAGCAAGTACTTTTAAAGAATTACATGCACAGAGAAAAATTAATCACAGAGAAAGGAGGAAGAGATGCCCCTAGGCAAAAATGTTTCTAAGAGATTTAATTTTTGACCTGATAAATACAACTGATTAAAAATAGGAATAACAAGTTACTAAGCTGCTGTTTTGTGGGATCTAGCGGTGATCTAAGCCATGGTAGAACTCACATATGGGCAGCCACATGACCAAGATGGAAGTAGTAGTTTGAAACAAAAACAAGATGAAACAGACAAAAACTCACAGACGCACCCTCTGAAACCTGGAGGGCAGGAGGGGTTTGCAGGGGAAAGTGGAAGTTCTTTCTTAAAGCCAAGAACAAGGAGAAACTGCGAGGCAGAGAAAAGCTCTAGCATGAAGCATGGTATGGCTAATGTACAAGTAGGAGCCTTAAAAGCTAAGACCAAGAGGTGCTGAGTGACCACAATGGCTTTGATCCGTGACCATGAACCATCTCCTCCTTGCTAGGGGAGCAGTGAGACAACCCTGTCCTGGAACCGTGCCCCTTATATCCTAAACTACAGTCTTGCCAGACCCTGCTGTAGGATGGTCCCTTGGGTCTGGCCAGGTGGCTGATTCAGGTCTTCCTCATGTCCAGTGGTGGAGGGAGCCTTTCTTTTTGCCATTAAGAGCAAATACAAGGCCTTTATAACTAGAGTGTCAGAAAATATCTCTACTCTTCTGGCTATTAGCACTTCTGGCAGGCTGCCTCTTATGTGCAGAGACTTAACAGTGGCTTTATAGCTCTCCCAAAGAGTTTGTGTCTCACTTTTACAACTTCCCCTGTAAGTTATCCTCTTTCCTTTTCCTGCTTTTGCAGAGGGATGACCCAGACCTCGGGATTAGCCCCTCCCAAAGCTTGCCCTTTCCCAGACCACTTCTTAGACTCTGCAGGGTCAGACCCGGTCTGGGGGAGGGTGAGTGAGAAGAACTTGGTCCACGTTCACGGGGCACCCTGATTCCCTGGGGCAGGCACTGCTGTGTCTGGGCTGCAGGGAACAGGGGGACTGTGCTTCCTGGGACAATCTACTGGGGGTCCAAAGAGCCTTCTGCAAAAGCACAGCCTTTCTGTGAAGTGTCCTGTTGTATTTTGAAAAACACTCATGCAATTAAAAAATTTAAAATCCATACTATATTTGTATTGTTCTAATATTCAAATATTAGAATTATATAAAGATTGCATAAATAATATTATTTCCCCTCCAGTGTTCAAGTACACATGATACACATGCTTTATGGTGTGACCGTGAGCCCTTGGTGGCTCTCTTCTGTGACCCTCAGGGGTCATGTACAGACTAGTTTGACAAGTAAAGAATTGGAAAAAACATTGAACCAGACATTGCAGAACGTGGCTATGACCTTGGTTCTCTGCTCACAGGCCATGTACCTGAAGGTCAACTGCCTGCTCTCTCTGAATGAACCTCTGTTTTCTCACCTGTAAAACGGGTGGTTGGAATAGATATCCTCTTTTTTTTTTTTCCTCATTAGCATTTCTCTCTCCTAAATTACCTAGATTTTGTCTCAACTTTTGTCTTCTGCTTCACTTCATACAAAATCATAGCCACCCTGTAATCTCTACGGACCCCCTTGTATCTGCAGTATTTGTGGTTAAATGATATTATTATCCCCACAGGGTGGTTGGAAGCCATCAAGAATAAAAATTATTGCAAAGCTCTTTGCATTAAGTAGAGAATAACATAAAGTCATGTTAATTAATTTTATGCTTATGTGGTTTCAATTCCAACCTGGCCTTTTCATTTGAACATACATATGTATTTATGTATGGAGTGTGTATGAAGTGTGTAATTAGGTTTGTCAAATTATGTTCTTGGCTTAAAATCTCTTGCAGGGGTAATGCTTAAAAAAAATCAAAACAATTAATTAAAAAGTAGAATTGTTTTGACTATTACCATTAGAGGAGAGATGTTAAAACCCGCAGTGGCTTGGAGGTATTTTGAAGACACATTCATGCAGGTCTGAAACACTGCTCTGTGTCTTTGATGTGACAGAAATTGATACAGTGTTTCCAGATGATTGTGTTGGGATTTAGGGATTTCTTTTTATCCTTGGCATAGCGTTCGGTTATTTTTCAGAGGGACAGAAGTCCTGAGGTAGAGTAGGTACCCTTTTATAAGGTATTACTCCATCTTACATGGGATAATCTACAATTTACTCACAAGACTTGGATGCCAGGTCCAAGGGGAGGGAACTTGGGGGATGTTGCAGTTTCAAAATTGGCCCCAAGAGCAAAGACTCAGGACCTGGGGAGGAAGAATTTTTTTTTTAATTAATTAATTAATTAATTAATTAATTTTTGGCTGCGTTGGGTTTTCATGGCTGTGCACGGGCTTTCTCTAGTTGCAGCGAGTGGGGGCTACTCTTTGTTGCAGTGTACAGTCTTCTCATTGCGGTGGCTTCTCTTGCTGCTGAGCACGGGCTCTAGGTGCGTGGGCTTCAGTAGTTGTGGTTTGCAGCTCTAGAGCACAGGCTCAGTAGTTGTGGTGCACGGGCTTAGTTGCTCCACAGAATGTGGGATCTTCCCAGACCAGGGCTCGAACCCGTGTCCCCTGCACTGGCAGGCGGATTCTTAACCACTGCACCACTAGGGAAGTCCAAGGGGAGGAAGATTTTAGCAAAACTTTCTGGCCAAGGAAACACCTTAAAATCCACAGAGACATTTGAGCCTTTGTTCTCAGGCTACGAATACTTACCATTTGATTGGTTATACGAGCAGAATGTGTGCTTTCTGAGAACGTGGCTGTTCTCTGAGTGTTTATCAAGGGACAGTCCTGCTCAGATAAGCCTGGAACTTCCCACCTCTCCAGTCCCATCTCCTGCCATTCTGCCCAGTGATCCCCAATCTCTAGCCAAGCTGAACAATTTGCTATTCCCTAGACAAAACCACTGTGTACCTGCATGTTCCTTCCTTCTTTGCCCAGCTGGTCAGATCTCACTTACCCTTCAGTGGAAGCTCTAGCATCATCCGCTGTGGGAATTCTCTGCTGGTGGCATCCCTGCCCCAGAGGGAGTGAGAGGGCCACCCGCCACGTGCTAACACTCTCCTTGCTCATCACTCTTCTCACATGGGTTGTGATTTGGGGTAATTTTCTGTTTTGCTGCTAGATCGGACACTCCAAGGGGGAGAGGAGGGACCGGGCCATATTCAAGGTTTTATCCCCAGACTGACCCAGGCTCAATAAACATTTGTTCAGATGACGACTGCCTGTTGTGCCTACTTGGGTCTGGGTTCTCTCTAGACCATTTTGTCTTTTTTTTTTTTTTTGTCTCCTGCTCACACTTGGCACTTTATTAGTGAGGAGCTGTGGTCTGGGAAAGGGAAGGCTGGGATGGACAGGATCAGCGCCCATCTCATGGTCTTGCTCGTCTTCCCATGCAAGCAGTTTGGGCATCAGGAAAATGCCAAGAATGAGGAGATCCTGAATTGCCTCAAGTATGTCCGATCATTTGGTCTTTAGTCTTCCCCAAATCAATCAGATAGGCTATGTGGGGTAGTGTTTTGAGTGCATGGACTATGAAGCCAATCTGCTGATTGGAATCATGTATCTACTACTTACTAGCTGTATAATTGCTATCAGCCTCAGTTTCTTCGTCTGTAAAATGGGGATAATAGTAGGCTTCACCTTATAGAGTTGTTCTGAGGATTAATATTTGCAAAGTCCTTAGAAGAGTTTTTGACTGACCCTGAGGTTGTATTCTAGATAAGTAAAATAATTTTGGGGAATCTGAATCAACACAACAGATGGAAGGGTGATAACTGTGGGTTCAGTAGACATGACTCTGGAATAGATCTCATTGTAGGAGTGAAAACTTTATTATCAACTGAAAAACATCCCAGACCTGTAGCTCAGGAAAAGAAAACAACTTTAATGCCCTTGTCACCTAATTTTTAAGAAATTTGCCGCTCTCATCTGAACATATCACTACTCCCTTTAACACTTTGTCTCCTTATTGCTCCAAATTTCTCACTGTGGCTTCCAAGACCCACAAAACCTGACCTTAGGTACCTTCTACAGCCTCATCTCTCTCTCTCTCTCTCTCTCTCTCTCTCTCTTTTTTTTCTTTTTGGTGGCACCACGGGGCACGCGGATCTTAGTTCCCTGAGCAGGGATTGAACCCATTCCCCCTGCAGTGGAAGCGAGGAATCTTAACCACTGGACCTCCAGGGAAGTCCCAACAGCCTCATCTCTTGCTGCCACTCCCTTTACCTTTCCTTTTCCCTGTATGAAGTTCCAGATACGCCCTCCTGTCCATTCCCAAACGTGCAGGGCTCTTTCCTGACTTCCCTCAGTGCTTCCTCTTCCTTTCGTCTGTATAAACAGAACTCCTCCCATTGCTCTAGTTTTCAATTCAAGGTAAGCATCATGACTTCTCTACTAGCTTAGGGACCTTGGCTATCTGCTCCCCTAGTACCTGGACCTCCCTTACCAGGTACCATACCTTTTGTCACACCGTGGTGCATTTTATTGCTTAATTGTAAGGCTTCCCCATTAGATTATAAGCTCCAATGGGGCAGGGGACAAGTCTGTTTTACTCACTGTTATTCCAACCCTAGTATCTTAAATAAGGTCTGGTGTGCAGTAGGCAATCAATCAATACTTACTGAATGGTGTTTAATTTTAGAAATCGGAAGCTTTTAAGTCTAACCCAACCCAGATGTCAGCTCTCTGGGTGTCCCCAAGTCCTCCAGCTTGTTGCAGTGAGATTGTCCATTAAGACTGAGTGAAATTGCCTAGGATCTCTATCCTGTTTTATGGTGGGTCATCTCATCTCTGGATCTTCGGAGGATTGTTCTGTTTCTCCCGGCCATCTCTCCTGACCTTTTGCAATTTACTTCCTTACCTGCTGGCCCTTTTCTCTACTGCAGCTTTCTGCCACACACCATCCCAGGTCCCTTAGTATCCAAAGCGCTCCCTCTTAAGGCTCTGTGAGCATGGGGTGGTTACTCAGCAGTGCATCACGACCAGCCGCTTAAAATAAAATAGACACGTCTCCTTTTTGAATGGTCCTATGTCTATTCCCATCTCTGAGCTTTTTCTTATTCATCTTTTGGACTTGGATGGCAACTTCCTGTGATGATTCTGGGTCCCTCTTTGTCTTTTGCCCTGTTCCTAAATTCCACAACTCCTGTTAATTTCTTATGCAGACCCAGCTTAGCTGTTTCATTGTCTGGCTTTTGCTCATTCAGATTCTGTCCCTAGGATTTTATTTTCTTGATGAAACCTGTCCATAATCACTAAACAGAGGCAACAGAGGGTCGTGTTAAGAGGGTGTGCTCTAGGGCCAAACAAGCTGGTTCCAAATTGAGTCTCCACCTTTACTGCTAGTGTGGTTTCCCCATATTACTTCACTTTTACCTGTCTCAGGGTTCTTGTCTGTAAGATGGTCATTGTCATGATGTAAAATGGTAATTGTAACGAGGATCTAATGAGTTAGAATGAAATGAAATGAAATGCCTGGCACAGAGTAAGCACCTAATAAATCCTTTGTTTTTGTTATCTGATCTTTTTAATTGAAGTATAGTTGATGTACAATATTACATAAGTTACAGGTGTACAGTATAATGATTCACAATTTTTAAAGGTTATACTCCATTTATAGCTATTATAAAATATTGGCTGTATTCCCTGTGTTGTACAATATATCTCTGTAGCTTATTTTACAAATAATAGTTTGTACCTCTTAATCCCCTACATCTATGTTACCCCTCCCCCTTTGCCTCTCCTCACTGGTAATCACTAGTTTATTCTCTATATCTGTGAGGCTGCTTCTTTTTTGTTATATTCACTAGTTTGTTGTATTTTTTTAGATTCCACATATAAGTGATATCATACAGTATTTGTCTTTCTCTCTCTGACTTATTTCACATAATACCTCTAAGTCCATCCATGTTGTTGCAAATGGCAAACTTTCATTTTAACTTTTTTAAAAAAATTACAATATATGCATAACCAAGGCAGCTTTCTCCCTGAAGAAATTCTTCAAAAAGCTATTTAAGCAACTGTGCTTTTTCCTCATTACACTAATTCCAAGTCACCTGTTTATTTTCTAAGATGTTTTCTAACTATTGGCAGAATACAGGACTGGCTAAGAGCACCAGCTCAGAATCAGTAGGGCTTAGAACTTGGTTCCACTTGGTTTGCCTTATGTGATCTTCAGAAACTGATTAAATTTTCTAAGACTCAATTTCCTCATCTTTCAAATGAGGACACTGCTGCCCTCTACGATGTGTGTGTGTGTGTGTGTGTTCAATGAGCTCATGTATGTAAAGCATTTAGCACAGTGTCCAGTGTGTAATCAGTACTTTATAACTGTGGTTATTACTATTATATTAGTATTATTGTTACATTTTTTTAATAATCAAGAGAAACAACATGTGCTTCTGAAAGGCTGAAGAATTAAGTAGCACCTCACTTCATCACACCCTGTAGTGTGAAATATCTTCTTATTTATTTAGAAGAGGCTATTAGCCTTGATGACCAATGGAGCTCTTACAGGAGAGGCAAGGGAAGGGCATGAAATACATTTTGTGAAAAGAGCGATGGATCTATCCCACGTGGCATTTTACCATTGGTAGAATTAAAATCTATGAAGTAGAAAGCTTCTCTTCTCAAGGGGCCATAGCTCTCCAGGAGTAGAGCCTTCTGCTCTCCTTTGACTGATTAGTGCATGGATGAATGTAAACTTGCTATCCAGCAGAGTCTGATTGAGTGATACCCTAATGGAGCCATTGGCAAATGATAAACCAGGACAGAAACAAAGCTGCATTCCAAATAATGCTCAGTGCCTTTCTTGATACTTTCCATTATAATTCATTCCCATTAGAGGCACTTTGGGCCATTTTAAAGCTATTACATTGTAATTTCAGAGCTGACTGTAAATTCAAAAGAACACACATACATGGTCTCTTAACAATTCAAAGAAAATAGAAAGAAATATTAGATTTGCCATCCAGAATCTGAATTCGAAGACCAGTGAGATGTTGAAATACTGCTCTGCATTTCATTTGAACTCAATAGACAACACATTTCAGAAAAAAAATCCAAACTTTAAATAATCATTACTGTGCTGATCATATAAACATATATATCAAAGAGGGTAGGGACTTCCCTGGTGGTGCAGTGGCTAAGAATCTGCCTGCCAATGCAGGGGACATGGGTTTGAGCCCTGGTCTGGGAAGATCCCACATGCTGTGGAGCAACTAAGCCCATGCGCCACAACTACTGAGCCCGTGCGCCACAACTACTGAAGCCAATGTGCCTAGAGCCCGTGCTCTGCAACAAGAGAAGCCACTGCAATGAGAAGCCCGCACATTGCAACGAAGAGTAGCCCCTGCTCGCCACAACTAGAGAAAGCCCGCGCACAGCAATGAAGACCCAACGCAGCCAAATAAATAAAGTAAATAAAAACCAACCAACCAAACAAAACAAACAAACAAGAAACCCCAAAGAGGGTAGAGCATCAAAGATCCAAAGGAGGAAAGGACCTTTCAAGAATCAAAGGATCCTGAATTTAGTTAGAATCTTGAGCTAAGTTGTATAAAAATAGTATGAACAGTTGCTTCCTTGTTCAGGTGGCAGTTAAGTTATATGCCAAATCATTAGAATAGTACAAAGAAGAGCGTATCTGCTACAAAAAGAAAGTGCCTAATACATTATTCAATGGCACTGATTCTTCTCTATCTGGGCCAGCCAAGGGGAAAAATGTCTGACTTAGTCAAATGAAGGCTCTTGCTAAGAGTTTTAAGATACAAATTTTACTAGGTAATAAAGTTTATATAGCTATACCACATGGGCCATTTTGCAGGCAATCTGTAGTTCAGGCACACTGAAGAATTTATTATTTTTCTTTTAATAAATATTCCTTACTGTCAGACTTGTTGACTGCTTTAATTGAAAGAGCTTCAGCTTCTAGTACCTTCTTCCTAAGTCAGTAACTGCCTCAGGCAGCTTTGGAATAGAGGGGGAAGGAGTAAAAGGACAAAGTTAGAACCACATTCTTTATTCTGCTGCCAGGTGGTGTCCCTACCCTGCCCTAAGCTACAGGAAAGGGCTGCCTTTTCCTCAACCCAGCATCGAGAGACCCCATGATCAACTCAGGACCATTTCTGGGCCTAGAGTCAATTTTCCCTGACATTTGCTGTGGTCCTTGATGTAGTGCTGAAGCTTGTCATAGCAGGAAATAGTGGTGGAAGCTTAAAAAAAACGCCAGAAAAACCAAACTCATCCCTGATTCATAAGTGAAGAGTCCTGGAAAGAATTTTAATGATTATCTAGTCCTAATACCTCATTTTACAAATGAGAAAACTGAGGCCCAGAGAAGGGACCTTCACAAGTCACATGATGAGTTAGGGTCCAGCAGGAACATGTGTCTTCCCCACCCTCAGCTTCCTGACATTTTGGAGGCACATGCTCTGCTGTGTTTATCTACTTGAGTTCATCCTTTGTTGGAGAGCAGCCACACTGCTTGGCACATGATGGGCTTTATGCCCTCAAACAACTGACTGACATTCTTCAGCTCTACATAGAAACACTGAGTTTATTCATCAATATTTGTGCATCTGGATGGTATTGCAGTGTCTTCTTTGAACACGGTGAAACTTTTGGGTTATTACGTATAAACAACTCACTTTTGGGAGAGGTCTTTTCTGTGTGGAGCATCAAGGAGGCGAAGTCTTCAACTTCTTTCCTGTACTCCTCCAGTGAGAGCTCTTGTAGAGTAGGTATAAGCTGGTGCTTCCCAAGTAGTAGACTGTCTCCTGGAATGTACATAGTTCCAGCAGGCCAGATTCAGTGGTAGGTGTGGCTTGAGTGTTTCAGTTATCTATTTCTAAAAATGTCCCAGGAGCATCTACCCACTGAGAGCCTTGTATGGACCAACGCTGGGATTCTGCTCTAGACTTCGGCACCTCCTCATGTCAAGCACAGCTCAAGGATTCCCCAGCATATGTAGGATTAGACAGTGAAGCTTCATTGCTTCAGTATCAGTCTTTCACCTCTCTCATTAACCTCTCAAACGTGGAGGGTAAGAGAGGCATACGTTTTTGAAACACTTTTGAGTTTTTTCTGTTTCTATATTCAGCCTAATTGACATTTGAATTGGGTGCAAATAGTGATCATACCTCTAGGTCTTTCTAATAATCGCACATTACTGTTCTGCTTACATTTAATGTTCTGTGGTCATCTTCAAAGACCCATTAAAAGCATCCCGTTTTGTCTTCCCCTCCCCCTGCTGGGGAATCTCTCATCATGCTTTGGAGTTTTACATGAACTGCACTTTAACTTCCCAGTGTATATTAGAGGATTTATATGATACAATTCATCTGCATAATAATCCTATGAGATTAAACTCTATTATTATCTCCATTTTATAGATGAGAAAACTGAGGTTTAAGAGAATAGATCATTGCTCGTAAGTCATAGACGTGGGATTTAAACCTTAGGCTTTCAACCAGTACACTATACCAGTCCCACCCGCCTTAAACTGGTTTCAACATCTTAAATCTTGCTGTTGAGGTTACACACAAAATTCTGACATTTCTTGGTGACTGTTGGTACCAATGCCAAGCCAGGAGCAGCCCGGAACCCAGGATTATTTCTGAACTTAAATTCTCATATCTTTAAAATCTCTTGTATTACTTGTACCTTGACTTTGCATTGCCACATTTTGCAAACATCTTTGGTACTGAACTCTACGAAATCTATTCTTCTTTTGGTTTCCTTGATTCTATTGTCTGTTGGGTGTATGGTCCTCCACATAAGGAGGGGGACAAAGAAGGAACTCAGCAGAAATGTGAAGACCTTAATATTGCATTTAACTTTTGGCTGCCTTCACGTATCGTGGGAAAAACCACATATTCATGTTTCAATGACAATCTAGGAAGGAGAATGTTTTCTTTAATATCTCTAGAAAAATCTTCAAGAATGGATTTTGTGTAATTTGAGAGTGGTTCTAGCACAGAAGTAGAAAAGTTGTTCAATTTGTACCTATTGTTTTAATTTTTAGCTGATTTGGGTATTATATGGGTCATCTTTGATCTGAAAATCTGTTTTGAAGGCATTTCACATATTGAAGAAGACAAATTGATGAGGAATATGGTAACGCCATCTTTTTCATTAAAAAAAATCAGCTTCACAAATGTATGGACACCAAGGTGGGAAAGAGGGGATGGATGGTGGTGGTGTGATGAATTGGGAGATTGGGATTGACATGTATACACTAATATATATAAAATAGATAACTAATAAGAACCTGCTGTATAACACAGAGAACTCCACTTCTCTGAACAGTAGAAACTAACACAACCTTGTAAAACAACTATACCCCAATTTAAAAAAAAAGAAAAAAATCAGCTTCTGTAGCAAGACTTTTGTGTCGTTTTGGGTTTGTGAAGCTGTGCAGTAGGTGTTTGTAGATATAGAAATACATAGTTAGGGAGAAATTTTATTGTCTTTGGGCTTAGTAAAGTAGAAAGTTTGGAACTTGGAATGGCCCCTGAGTGTCTGAGTCTTATAGTAGTGATAATTAGAGAACTTTCTTTCCATTTGGTTTGAGAGAAGTCAAATGGATTGAGTAGAAGTTTCCTCTGACAGTATCTGAATAAAAATTCAGCTTACTGAGACAATACAGACATCACCAGACTACTATTTTATCCTAGATAAATGGAGTAAATGTGCCATCAAATAGGACTGACTCTGAAATCTCCAGATGTACACAGTGTCTGATTTCTCTGGTGCATGTTCTGATTATATTTAGTCAAAACTCCCTAGAGTTTTGTTTTGTCCTTTCTGTTTTGTCCAAGTTTAATGAGAATGCTTGGTTGTACTTGTTGAAGGAAGACTAAGGGTAGGAATGTATTAATTTACTCTGGATGGCAATTAGGGAGATCTATAACTATTATCGTCACGGATCCTGTCATCTGTCAATTTGCCAAGTATGGAAAAAGTATGATTGCTGCATAGTCCCTAATGGGAAAAATGGAATTCTCCTCAAATTTGTAACATTTTTACTTACATCATGAAGCCACAGGGTGAGTGGCTACTTGAATTCTGTGAGTTCAGTTGTTTTTTTTTTTTTTTCGGTATGCGGGCCTCTCACTGCCGTGGCCTCTCCCGTTGCGGAGCACAGGCTCCGGACGCGCAGGCCCAGCAGCCATGGCTCACGGGCCCAGCCGCTCCGCGGCATATGGGATCCTCCCAGACCGGGGCACGAACCCGTATCCCCTGCATCGGCAGGCGGACTCTCAACCGCTGCGCCACCAGGGAGGCCCTCAGTTGGTTTTTGAGAACAAATGCAACCAGGAATTTTCACATTACATAGTAAATTTTGCAGAAACTTCACTGTGGTTGCTTCTGTTTACTCGTCTAACGATTGCAAGTATAAAATTTTGGGAATTCACAATATATGCTAATACCTTGATGAAGGAATTTTCTGGAAAGCAAGATTTATTACAACAGCAGTGTTGAAAAGAATAAACCTGAAGCCCATGTAAACTGTGCAAATACTGGGCTTGAGTTTGTGCCATTTTGAATAAATTAAATAGCACCAGTCTCCAGGTGCCTCTAATTGATGGTGACCACCTCTGTGAGGTTGAACTTCAGTATCCTCAGCCCTTCAATCTTTCCCATCCTACCTCGGCTCCTTCCTTTCCCCCAAAGTTGGGAAAGATCTGAGATCAAGCAATCACTTGTGTTTGTTCACTGTATTTTTATTATAGTGCTATCGCAACTAGGCATTTACAGGCTAAGCCTTTTTTTTTTTTTCTTCTACTTAGGGGAATTCTCTGCCTCCATATTTCTGACAAAGAATGCGCTTAGGAACTCACTCTCTTCATTAGTAGAAGCAATACAGTTCTACCACAGGAGGCCATCAAATTATGTAAGTGTTCAATATCCTTAGCAAAAAATACCAGTCCATACCTTGACTTCCTAGTCATGGATATAATCACTACAAATAAGGAATAGAGAAAATTTTCTTTTGGGAGATTAGATTGGTAGTGGCTTACTATTTCTTTTCTTTTTTTTTGTTTTTGAATTTTATTTTTTTATACAGCAGGTTCTTATTATCCATTTTATACATATTAGTGTATACATGTCAATCATATCTCTCAATTTACCACACCATGCCCCCCCCACCGCCATTTTCGCCCCTTGGTGTCCATACGTTTGTCCTCTACATCTGTGTCTCAATTTCTGCCCTGCAAACCGGTTCATCTGTACCATTTTTCTAGGTTCCACATATATGTGTTAATATACAATATTCGTTTTTCTCTTTCTGACTTACTTCACTCTATATGACAGTCTCTAGATCCATCCACATCTCTACATATGACCCAATTTCGTTCCTTTTTATGGCTGAGTAATATTCCACTGTATATATGTACCACATCTTCTTTATCCATTTGTCTGTCAATGGACATTTAGGTTGTTCCATGACCTGGCTACTGTAAATAATGCTGCAATGAACATTGGGGTGCATGTGTCTTTTTGAATTATGGTTTTCTCTGGGTATATGCCCAGTAATGGGATTGCTGGGTCATATGGTAATTCTATTTTTAGCTTTTTAAGGAAACTCCATACTCTTCTCCATAGTGGCTGTATCAATTTACATTCTCACCAACAGTGCAAGAGGGTTCCCTTTTCTCCACACCCTCTCCAGCATTTGTTGTTTGTAGATTTTCTGATGACAGTCATTCTAACTGGTGTGAGGTGACACCTCATTGTAGTTTTGATTTGCATTTCTCTAATAATTAGTGATGTTGAACAGCTTTTCACATGCTTCTTGGCAATCTGTATATCTTCTTTGGAGAAATATCTATTTAGGTCTTCTGCCCATTTTTTGATTGGGTTGTTTGTGTTTTTTAATATTGAGCTGCATGAGCTGTTTATATATTTTGGAGATTAATCCTTTGTCCATTGATTCATTTGCAAATATTTTCTCCCATTCTGAGGGTTGTCTTTTCGTCTTGTTTGTAGTTTCCTTTGATTTGCAAAAGCTTTTAAGTTTTGTTATGTCCCATTTGTTTATTTTTGTTTTTATTTTCATTACTGTAGGAGGTGGATCAAAAAAGATCTTGCTGTGATTTATGTCAAAGAATGTTCTTCCTATGTTTTCCTCTAAGAGTTTTATAGTGTCCAGTCTTACATTTAGGTCTCTAATCCATTTTGAGTTTATTTTTGTGTATGGTGTTATGGAGTGTTCTAATTTCATTCTTTTACATGTAGCTGTCCAGTTTTCCCAGCACCACTTATTGAAGAGACTGTCTTTTCTCCATTGTATATCCTTGCCACCTTTGTCATAGATTAGTTAACCATAGGTGCATGGGTTTATCTCTGTGCTTTCTATCCTGTCCCATTGATCTATATTTCTGTTTTTTGTGCCAGTACCATACTGTCTTGATTACTGTAGCTTTGTAGTATAGTCTGAAGTCAGGGAGTCTGATTCCTCCAGCTCCATTTTTTTCCCTCAAGACTGCTTTGGCTATTCAGGGTCTTTTGTGTCTCCATACAAATTTTAAGATTTTTTTGTCTAGTTCTGTAAAAAATGCCATTGGTAATTTGATAGGGATTATATTGAATCTGTAGATTGCTTTGGGTAGTATAGTTATTTTCACAATATTGATTTTTTCCAATCCAAGAACATGGTATATCTCTCCATCTGTTGGTATCATCTTTAATTTCTATCATCAGTGTCTTATAGTTTTCTGCATACAGGTCTTTTGTCTCCCTAGGTAGGTTTATTCCTAGGTATTTTATTCTTTTTGTTGTAATGGTAAATGAGAGTGTTTCTTTAATTTCTCTTTCAGATTTTTCATCATTAGTGTATAGGAATGCAAGGGATTTCTGTGCATTAATTTTGTATCCTGCAACTTTACCAAAGTCATTGATTAGCACTAATAGTTTTCTGGTGGCATCTTTAGGATTCTCTTTGTATAGTATCATGTCATCTGCAAACAGTGACAGTTTTACTTCTTCTTTTCCAATTTGTATTCCTTTTATTTCTTCTATGATTGCCAAGGATAGGACATCCAAAACTATGTTGAATAATAGTGGTGAGAGTGGACATCCTGATCTTGTTCCTGATGTTAGAGGAAATGGTTTCTGTTTTTCACTATTGAGAATGATGTTTGCTGTGGGTTTGTCGAACATGGCCTTTACTATGTTGAGGTAGGTTCCCTCTATGCCAACTTTCTGGAGAGTTTTTATCATAAATGGGTGTTGAATTTTGTCAGAAGCTTTTTCTGCATCTACTGAGATGATCATATGGTTTTTATTCTTCAATTTGTTAATATGGTGTATCACATTGATTGATTTGTGTATATTGAAGAATCCTTGTTGCATCCCTGGGATAAATCCCACTTGATCATGGTGTATGATCCTTTTTTTTTTTTTTGCTGTATGCAGGCCTCTCACTCTTGTTGCCTCTCCCATTGCAGAGCACAGGTTCTGGATGTGCAGGCTCAGTGGCCATGGCTCACGGGCCCAGCTGCTCCACGGCACTTGGGATCTTCCCGGACCGGGGCACGAACCCATGTCCCCTGCATCAGCAGGTGGACTCTCAACCACTGCGCCACCAGGGAAGCCCTATGGTCCTTTTAATGTGTTGTTAGATTCTGTTTGCTAGTATTTTATTGAGGATTTTTACATCTATGTTCATCAGTGATATTGGCCTGTAGTTTTCTTTTTTTGTAGTATCTTTGTCTGCTTTTGGTATCAGGGTGATGGTGGCCTCACAGAATGAGTTTGGGAGAGTTCCTTCCTCTGCAGTTTTTTGGAAGAGTTTGAGAAGGATCAGTGCTAGATCTTCTCTGAATGTTTGATAGAATTCAGCTGTGAATCCATCTGGTCCTGGACTTTCGTTTGCTGGATTTTTTAATCACAGTTTCAATTTCAATACTTGTGATGGTCTGCTCATATTTTCTCTTTCTTCCTGGTTCAGTCTTGGAAGATTATACCTTTTAAAGAATTCGTCCATTTTTTCCAGGTTGTCCGTTTTATTGGCATAGAGTTGCTTGTAGTAATCTCTTAGGATGCTTTGTATTTCTGTGGTGTCTGTTGTAACTTCTTTTTCATTTCTAATTGTATTGATTTGAGCCCTCTCCCTCTTTTTCTTGATGAGTCTGGTCATGGTTTATCAATTTTGTTTATCTTCTCAAAGAAACAGGTTTTAGTTTTATTGGTCTTTGCTATTGTTTTTTTTTTTGATGGTTTCTATTTCATTTATTTCTGCTCTGATCTCTATAATTTCTGTCCTTCTGCTAACTTTGGGTTTTGTTTGTTCCTTTTTCTCTAGTTCCTTTAGGTGTAAGGTTAGATTGTTTATTTGAGATTTTTCTTGTGTCTTGAGGTAGGCTTCTATTGCTATAAACTTCCCTCTTAGACCTGCGTTTGCTGCATCCCATAGGTTTTGGATCGTCGTGTTTTCATTGTCATTTGTCTCTAGGTATTTTTTGATTTCCTCTTTGATTTCTTCAGTGATCTCTTTGTTATTTAGTAACGTATTGTTTAGCCTCCATGTGTTTGTGTTTTTTACATTTTTTCCTGTAATTGATTTCTAATCTCATAGCATTGTGTACAGAAAAGATGCTTAATATGATTTCAATTTTCTTAAATTTACTGAGACTTGATTTGTGACCCAGGATGTGATCTATCCTGGGGAATGTTCCATGTGCAGTTGAGAAGAAAGTGTAATGTGCTGTTTTTTTGGATGGAATGTTCTATAAATATCAATTAAATCTATCTGGTCTATTGTGTCATTTAATGCTTGTGTTTCCTTATTAATTTTCTGTCTGGATGATCTGTCCATTGGTGTAAGTGAGGTATTAAAGTCCCCCACTATTATTGTGTTACTGTTGATTTCCTCTTTTATAGCTGTTAGCAGTCACCTTATATATTGAGGTGCTCCTATGTTGGGTGCATATATATTTATAATTGTTACATATTCTTCTGGGATTGATCCCTTCATTATTATGTAGTGTCCTTCCTTGTCTCTTTTAACATGCTTTATTTTAAAGTCTATTTTGTCTGATATGAGTATTGCTACTCCAGCTTTCTTTTGATTTCCATTTGCACCCCCTCACTTTTTCCGTTTGCATCCCCTCACTTTTTCCATCCTCTCACTTTCAGTCTGTATGTGTCCCTAGGTCTGAAGTGGGTCTCTTTTGGACAGCATAGATATGGGTCCTGTTTTTGTATCCATTCAGCGAGCCTGTGTCCTTTGGTTGGAGCATTTAATCCATTAATGTTTAAGGTTATTATTGATATGTATGTTCCTATTACCATTTTTAATTGCTATGGGTTTGTTTTTGTAGGGCTTTTTCTTCTCTTGTGTTTCACACTTAGAGAAGTTCCTTTAGCATTTGTTGTAGAGGTGGTTTGGTGGTGCTGAATTCTCTTAGCTTTTGCTTGTCTGTAAAGCTTTGATTTCTCCACCGAATCTGAATGATATCCTTGCCAGGTAGAGTAATCTTGGTTGTAGGTTCTTCTCTTTCATCACTTTAAATATGTCATGCCACTCCCTTCTGGCTTGTAGAGCTGAGAAATCAGCTGTTAACCTCATGGGAGTTCCCTTGTATGTTATTTGTTGTTTTTCCCTTGTTGCTTTCAATAATTTTTCTTTTTGTTTAATTTTTGCCAATTTGATTACTACATGTCTTGGTGTGTTTCTCCTTGGGTTTATCCTGCCTGGGACTCTCTGATCTTCCTGGACTTGGGTGACTATTTCCTTTTCCATGTTAGGGAAGTTTTCGACTATAATCTCTTCAAATATTTTCTCGGGTCCTTTCTCTCTTTCTTCTCCTTTTGGGATCCCTATAATGCGAATGTTGTTGCATTTAATGTTGTCCCAAAGATTTCTTAGGCTGTCTTCATTTCTTTTCATTCTTTTTTCTTTATTCTGTTCTGCAGTAGTGAATTCCACCATTTTGTCTTCCATGTCACTTATCTGTTCTTCTGCCTGTTAGTCTGCTATTGATTCCTTCTAGTGTATTTTTCATTTCAGTTATTGTATTTTTCATCTCTGTTTGCTTTTTAAGTCTTCTAGGTGTTTGTTCTTTAATTCTTCTAGGTCTTTGTTAAACATTTCTTGCATCTTCTTGATCTTTGCCTCCATTTTTTTCTGAGGTCCTGGATCATCTTCACTATCATTATTCTGAATTCTTTTTCTGGAAGGTTGCCTATCTCCACTTCATTTAGTTGTTTTTCTGGTGTTTTTTCTTGTTCCTTCATCTGGTACATAGCCCTCTACCTTTTCATCTTGTCTATCTTTCTGTGAAAGTGGTTTTTGTTCCTCAGGCTGCAGGATTGTAGTTCTTGCTTCTCCTGTCTGCCCTCTGGTGGATGATGCTATGTAAGAGGCTTGTGCAAGTTTCCTGATGGGAGGGACTGGTGGTGAGTAGAGCTGGCTGTTGCTCTAATACACGTTTTTTATTAGGCAGAAGTCAATGGATTCTTTGAGGACGAATCTTTGGAAATACATAATAACCTTTTACTTGGCAATTGAGAATTTAAATGTTTTCACTTCCTCCCATATGTAATTCTTGGAGCTCAGGTTTCTCTAGACCAGGGCTTGGCAAACTTTTTTGTTTAGGAAAGCTGCAGGCGATCAGGGGAGGTGCAGTCCAAACTCAAGGTGTTCCAGACAGTCCTCAGCAACCTGCTAGTGTTGGAGGGTCTCCTGCAGAAGCGGGGGTGGCTGTGTCTCACCGTGAGGACAAGGACACTGGCAGCAGAATTTCTGGGAAGTACTCCTTGGCGTGAACCCTCCCAGAGTTTGCCATTAGCCCCACCAAAGAGCCCCACTATTTCTTAATCACTTTACAATTCATAACCTCTATAATCCATAAACATTGTCTATTTCCCTTTTTGTGCATCTGTTTGGCATTTCCAATCACTAGACATTCATTCATTCATGCTATTGCATAAGAGCAACTGAATAGCATGGGCAAAGAGAGCTGCAATTGCAACCCAGTCCACTTTTTAGAAAATTTATTTATTTATATATTTAGTGTTGGAGATTGATTTATGCCTTGGAGCAGGGCCAAAAGAAGGCTATTCAGCCCCTATGGTATCTGTTGCTGGGGGAGCATCAGGCCATCTGCTAGGCTTTAATGAAATGTGGCAATAACGTTTTGGTTTGAAACACAGAATGCTCTTCCAAACCAAAATTAAACTTTGTTAGTAAGTGCAGGTCAGCCCCTTTCTAATGGAAACTCCGTAGCTTGCTAGAAGAACCTCACATTCTGACTCGCTTTGACGTCAAAGGGTTAGTTGGAGTCAGTGTATTTATTTTCTATTACAGCTGAGACAAATTATCACACACTTAGTGAGCTAAACAATACAAATTTGTTATTTACAGTTCTGTCATTCAAAAAGTCCAACATGGGTCTCACTCGGTTAAGATCAAGGAATAGGCAGGGCTGCATTTCTTTTGGATGTTCTAGGGAAGATACATTTCCTTGCCTTTTCTAGCTTCTAGAGGCTGCCTTTTCCTCAGTCTTCCTTTGTTCGTGTCCCTCCCTCAGTCTTCAAAGCCAGCACTGGCGGTCAAGTCCTTCTAACATTGAATCTCTCTGCACCTTCTGTCTTTGTATCTCTCTCTCTAACCACAGCTAGGACAGTGTCTCTACTCTTAAGAACTCATATGATTAGAATGAACCCATCCAAGTAATTCAGGATAATTGCCTCATCTCAAAGTCCTTAACCTTAGTGACTTTTTTTTGCCATATAAGTTAACATAGTCACAGGTTCAGGGGAATAGGATGTCAACATCTTTTGGGCCATTATCCTGCCTCCTGCTTCAGGGTATGGAGAAGCTGTTCAACTCTGATAGTCTTTTCAAGTACATAATTTTAAATAAAGAAAAGTGCTATTTAGTAAAGCAGTCTCTTTATTTAATAAATGAAGGATAAATCTGCTTTCTTGGCTAATTTACCAAAGAGCATGTTAACAGATCTATTAGATGTTGTATTTGGCTCCTAGAGGGCAAACGCTTTTCCATCACTACAGCAGAAGCACACTGAGAGACTGAACTATTAATAATGAAAGATTCAGTAAATGGAGAATTAAACAAGATCCACAGACCTGCCAAATCCCAGGAAAATCTGGACTCATGTGCTGTATTGTATTTCCTTTCTTACAAGAAAAGACAAAGCCCAAATAGTTTAACTGAATACAGAGAATGTCACATGAACAAAGACAAGTTTCCATTTTTCCAGCATACATACACACACTTTCTCTTTTTCTAAATAGTTTACTTTCTGGGTAAATTTGGTCAAAATGGAAGAGACTGGAATGCTTCATTGTTTTGGAACAAACTGGATGAGAAAATGTCTTATTGCAGTCTCCTAATTGGTACACACGGAAAATCTCTAAAATGGCACACTGTTTTCTGAGAAGTTAAAGGATTCCCAGTGCAGAGATGGCAGTGATGGGACGTGGATGAAGTGATATTTGACCATGAAGGATGGACAGGTAAGGAATTCCCTGGCAGTCCAGTGATTAGGACTCAGTGCTTTCACTGCCAAGGGCCCGGGTTCAATCCCTGGTTGGGGAACTAAGATCCTGCAAGCCTCACGGTGAGGCCCCCCAAAAAAGGACATGTGATGGAGCTGCAGTGTTGTGCACATAACTGGAGGCAGGCTTAACATGAGCCATCACTTCTTTTTTTTTCCCTAATTTTATTGGAGTTGATTTACAATGTTGTGTTAATTTCTGCTGTACAGCAAAGTAACCCTGAGTTATATTTTTTATATAAGAAAAATATATTTTTTCATATACTTTTACATTATGGTTTATCACAGGTTACTGAATATAGTTCCCTGTGCTGTACAGTAGGACCTTGTTGCTTATCTATCCTCAATATACTAGTTTGCACCTGCTAATCCCAAACTCCCCATCCTTCCCTCTCCCACCCCCCTCCCCCTTGGCAACCACAAGTCTGTTCTCTACATTTGTGAGTCTGTTTTTTTTCATTGATATGTTCATTTGTGTCATATTTTAGACTCCACATATGATATCATATGGTATTTGTCTTTTTCTGACTTACTTCACTTAGTATGATAATCTCTAGTTGCATCCATGTTGCTGCAAATGGCATTATTTCATTCCTTTTTATGGCTGAGTAATATTCCATTGTATATATGTACCACATCTTCTTTATCCATTCATCTGTCAGTGGACATTTAGGTTGCTTCCATGTCTTGGCTATTGTAAATAGCACTGCTATGAACATAGGGGTGCATATATCTTTTTGAATTAGAGTTTTGTCTGGATATATGCCAGTGGGAGTGGGAGTGCTGGATCGTATGGCAACTCTATCTTTAGTTTTTTGAGGAACCTCTGTACCATTTTCCATGGTGGCTGTACCAATTTACATTCCCACCAACAATGTAAGAGGGTTCCCTTCCTCTTGTTTTAAATGTAATTTCAGAACCTTTATGTTTCCTGGTTGTCAGTAATCCTAGGAGTGGAGGGAAAGAGGAAACAAAAGAGAAAATCGAAGAGTGAGCGTAAATGAGAAGGAAGGGAAAAGCTAATAGATTTTTGCAAAAACACTTGATGTGTGGCCATTTAGGATCAGAGAGAAAAAGTCCAAATTTGGATTTCAGTGATCACAGTTAATGATAATAATCATGATCTATTATGGGTTAACAAACACTGTGTTAAGCCTGTCACTGATTTGGCTTGTTTAATTCTACACATTTGGTGAGTAGGTATTATTATGGGCCCCATTTTATAGATGAAGAAATTGAGAGAAAAGTTAAGCAAATTGCCTGCAGTCACATACCTATCGGAGCCAGGATTTTAAATTCCATTTGGTTTACTTATTGTCCCTCTCACCCCCAGAATGGCTTGGGTTGGGTGGGGGAGATGGCATCTCAGTGGCAAATATGTGCTGCCTGGCTGGTCTCCCAGGATTGTCCTGAGGGCTGGTGTTCTCCTGCAATTGCCCTGATGTGGCCACTTTCGGGAATTGCTGTTTCCACGGTGGACTGTTGTCATGTGTCAGTGGTTGGGTCTGAGCAAAGCAGAAGCTTGTGAATGAGGAGCTGGAGAGAACACCCCTCCACCTGCTTCACTTAGGAGGCTGGGCCATCACCACCTGGCTTCCATCTGGGCAGGTTCTGGGGCATCACAGGGGAGTCAGGTCTTGCAGAGGTTGAGCAGGTGTGACTGTGCTTCTTTCAGGCTAGGGCCCCAAGCTGAGTCTGCATGTCACCAAGTGCAAAGGGCATGTCTTAAGAGAGAGTCTGTGGTTCTTCCCCTCCCCACAGTGGGACAACTTACCTGGTGTTGGTTGGATTATTCTCCCTGCCATGGCGGAGAGTATCAAGCTCAACGCTTAAAATGATGTCCTCGCTGCTCATATAGAGAGAGCATCCTGCATGTGAAAAATGTAAACCGAGTGGATGTGTATGTATTTAACAGGTTTTTCCTCTCTACAAAAATAAAAAGAAACTATGGAACCCAAATGAGCCTGTTGGGTTCTGAGTCTGTTTATTAAGCCAACAAATGTTTACTTACTTATTCAATGCACATTCTATACTAAGTACCATTTTTGATCCTTTGAGTGACAACATGACTGGCACACAGTAGGCATTAGATGAATGTGGGGGTGAATCCACATAAAGAAGCAAACGACTTGGTTTCTAGTTTTGCAAATGTCAAATCCCAGTTGGAGGAAACTGTACATATATGAAACCAAGGAGAAAAATTGGATATTTAAATGGGAGCAAATGCCGGAAGGGACAGAGCATTGTAGAGCAGCAGCCCTCAGCAAAGATCTGTTGCATGTGGGTTAAATTGTAAGGAGCGCCTAGAGGAAGTGTAGGAATAAATTGAGAGAGAGTAGGAGGGGGTTTGTTCTGGGAGAAGATTTCCAGGAAGGTGTCGAGCTGGGGACAAATGTGATGCATCACAGGAAGAACAGAAGGAATGCTGTGGAGGAGCTGTGTGAGTTCCGACACTGATGGAAAGCTGATGTGGTGGAGTTAACGAAAGACGACCTTCCAGAAGGGGTGGCTGATGAGGAATAGGAGAGGATGTGGTTGGGCACAGGTCGGGGCTGGCTCACTGATGGCCTTGACCTCCAGAGGAAGGGCTTGTTCTTGATCTGAGTAGATATATATCTGGGAAGTAGATATATCTGGGAAGATATAGGTTCTCAAGACATTCAGCACACACTTTTTGAACTGAATCGAAGACAAACTTGGAAACAATATATAAAATGAATTGGAAGGGATTTTAAACTTGTAGTTCTTACTTGAAAATATAACTCAAGTTGTTACAGAACCAAACTTGGGTCTGCTCTCCCACGTGCAGTAAAGCCAATCTACTGACACTGGATTGTGGTGAAGGAAAGTGCAGTGTTTATTTTAAAGGTGCCGTATAAGGAGAATGGGTGACTGGTACTCAGAAACCCTGAACTCCACGAGGGTTTCAGCAGAGCATTTTTAAAGGCCAGGTGAGGGAAAGGGGAGGGGGTGTCGCAGGGTATGTGATCAGCTCATGCACAATTCTCTGATTGGTTGATGGTGAGGTAACAGGGCAGTGTCACAGGGGTTAACATTATCAATCCTTAGGCACCAGTAGGTCTGGGGGCTATGTGCTCATGGTCATCAAGTAGTTAATTTCTTCCATTTGGTGGTGGTTTAAGCATCTGTTAGACAACTCAGGAAATGTGCATCAGATACTATTATGTAGGTGCTTAAGAGAGGAGCTTAAGCCCCATGGAGCTCTGCCCCATGGCAGAGCGTATGGAGCAGGGGTCTGTCCTGGGAAGGCCCTGTAGGGTGCTGCTCGGTTACAAGATGTTATTACCAAGAATCAGAGGTAGCTTTTTATGGAACTCTGGTTGTGTGGAGAGGTACAACCTAAGAACTAATTCTAAGTGTTACTTTTGTAAAGGTCCCTGCCCACCTCCCCCATCTTTGGTGGGGACAAGGAAGGCAAGGTGGCAATAGGAAATAATCGGCTTTGGGGTTCCAGAGTTCCCCTGGGCCCCTATGGGCCTGTGTGGAGGCCTCGTGTGTGAGATATGTTTTGTTAGCCTCATGAAACAAGGGGTCAAACAGGAGTGGGAACCAGCCCAAGCCCCAGGAGGAAGCCTGCACGCCTCCTCTGGTGCAGACAAACTATTGTTCTCCCAGGCGCTCGGCCCTGAATTTACTTCATCTGGTAAAACCCTAAGCCCAGTTATTATAGATGCCCTGTGAGGAAGTCACTCTAAAGACCTGTGCGGGGCCCATTAGTGCCTCAGCAGAGGCTCCCAGTGTGCCTGGAAACAGCAAGACATCATTTCAGTGACTCTGGTCTGTCCCCACAGCGTGAGAGCCGTTTAAATCTTGACTTTGCCTCTCATGCTTCATTGTATTTAGAGCTGGGTGTTTTTCTGCCATTATTTGGCTATTTTCTTGCAAGGAAGCCATTTTACGAAAAATGCCTGATTGTTGCTGCCAGAAAAGTAATATCTAACCATTTCTTTAAATGACATAGTCTTAAAAGTTACTGTTACTCAGACAAATGCAAATAATTTCAACAATGACTCTGAACTTAATCACCACTAAAGTGGTTCCTCCCCGTGTCCCTTCTTTTGCTCAGCGTGCAGTAATGGAGTGTTTCAGTGAAGTAAACACTGAACAGAATGTTAGAGGGAAGGTATTCACCCTTTTGCAGCATGTCTTGTAAGAAGCCTGATCCATTTCAGCAGAAACTAGTTGACTATTAGAGTGACCCTGGACAAATATTGATGCTGTTACATCCCAACAGCTGATCCACGAACATCACACATTCCTTCCAAGTGGTGAGGCTGAGGGTCAGATCTCGGCACGTGATGAATCCTGAAACAGGTGAGTGGAGCACAGAGGTGGGCTATGTTAGGGAGTCCCGGGCACTGGGAGCTGAATCCTCCCTTTTTAAAGATGGAAAGTCTGACCATCAGTGAAAGCCTTTGAACAAGGGCAGGTCATGCGTTGCTCACTCAGAGGCTGTTTGGTTGGTGCCTCTGAGAGCAAATCCTGTGCTCACTGGGGTGTGTGGCATAAGAGTTCTTAACAGCTCTCTGAAAGGGCTAAATGAATGTTTCTGATCTGCTGATATCCAAGAGGATAAATCCAAACCTTCTTAGGGCCTCAGCTCAGACCCTCACTAACATTCACATGCAGGGTAATCAGGGCTAAGTAAGAAGATTTGGGCAACATCTTGCCACCTCAGCCAGTAGCAGGAGGAAACTCTGCTAGAAGCCTAGAAAGATATTGCCATCAGACAACTTCTCTCTAAAGAAGAACTTCAAAAACCCCTTTAAAAAGCAAGGGTGAATAAACCCATTACAAGGAAGTGCTCTGTGACCTGCATTGTCACAGAGGGTCTTCTTGGGGAGATGGGGTCTTGTTGACAAAAATGCGAGCTGCGTATCTGTTACCTTGAGATTTCTAAATTGCTGAAAAGTGGATATTCAATTTCCTTTGCCTTCTGGAAGGGAGATTCTGTTCACAAACTTTATTGAGCATCTACAAAGGCCAGGCATCAAGACTGGCACTTTCCATAGATAAGTCCTCCAGGTATGGCCCACGCGTGTGGTTATCTTGAATGTTGGGGACTCTTTGTGTCCCCTATCTTCTGGTAAAAGGGCAGAGTACCTTTGGATGAGTTTGTACCACCCAGGAATCATTATGAGTGTGACTAAATGGGGCTTCGGACTGCTGTGTGCACACTATACTCTGTGCAGTGAGTATAAAGACAACTCTGTTCAGCAAACCATTTAGTTTGCTAGCAGCACTCCCCTTGTTTCAGCAGAATTTTTTCCCCCAAGTGTGGTCTGCAGACCACCTCCATTAGAATCACCTGCTTGTCAAATATGCACCCCAGGAGTGGAGCCCCATTTTTTAGCAGCCCTGAGGAGAAGGGGCTTCAGAGCAGGCTTCTGGGTTCAAATTCTGTCTTTGCTCATTTACTCACTGTGTGACTTTGGGCAAGTTACCTAGCTTCTCTGAGCCTTAGTTTCTTCAACTGTAAAATGGGTTGATAACTTCCTCTACTTCACAGAATGGTTGTGAGGATTACATGAGTTAGTGCATGTGAGGCATTTAGAACAATGACTGGGACAGAGTAAGCATTCAATTAATGTTGGCTGTGTTCATGCTATTATTATAGTGTTTATTATTTTATTATTATCCTGTAGTGAGCCTTGAATCTCTGACAGGCCTTTGTATAGGCCTTTGTACAGGCCTACTCCCCTTGCAAACATATACTTCCTTTACCCTATCTAGCTCATTTTCCCTATCATTTGGTCTATAAGCTTAGGGACAGATAGAGTAACTCTTGCCTCTTGCGTTGAAATATCTGTGATGCTCTTTGCATTAACAAGATTCTTTAGTTGACAGTAAAATTCAGATCCATTCCTACTTTCTTACTGCTAATCAATGATGCCCTGACTTCTTCAGGGCTATCCTCTGTATAAATAATACTTTGCATAATTTTGCATTTTCTGCATAATTCGATTTTGCTGCATAACAATGTGTCAGTTTATTTTCCCCCTTTCTGTGCCTTGGAAAGAAAGTCCTCTGAAATGACTGGCAATCTCGCAAGTGTTTGCTCGTTAACATTACATCTTTGAAACATTTCCCAGAGGTATGCTAATAAGCAACAAGCAAAACAACAATAAAGAACATCAAGGGAGAAAAAAAATATACACTACTGCAAGACAGATTTGAAGCTTTCAGTGCTTACCAGTCACTCTGCTGCTCAGCCTCCAAGCTGTTAATTGTATGTAATTATGAAGTGCTGAACTATGAGAATGGTCCTGACTCAAAACTGGGAACACAGAACGAGGCTATATTCAAATGATGCATTGATCTGTAAAGAGAAATATGCTGTTTACAATCTCAATGAGTTGTTTCTCTCATAGTTTTATGATTCTTCAGATAATATTTTTGGTTGTGGAGAAACAATGAAAAATGGTACAGACGAGCGGGAGCATCTTCCACATCAGGAGTTGAGGGAATTGAATAAAAATGAGACCTGTTTTTGTTAGCTTATACCTCAGGACAGAGGATTTTCATTTTGATAAGTTAGACCTAAATCTCACCATGAATATTATGCAAATACTCTTTAAAGCAAAGGAGGAAGGTGCTTGGGAGCTGTAAGAAGAACCAGGAAAGAACCACTAACTCTAAGTGTGAGAGGTTGTGAGGTCTTAGAAGAGTGCATTTCGAGTTGCCCTTTAAACCTGCCTTGAATAGTTTTTGTGGTGTGGAAGCCTTGAAGATGGCCACAATGGTTTCTCTTGAACTGTAGGTAACCTTGAAAGTAAATGAGAGCAAGCTAGATTCTGGAAAAACGATAATTGCTCTCGGTTTCATTTAGCTGTTGTTTATCGTACTTTCTAAACCCAGAAAAGGCATTCTTTAGGTTGAATACACTAGAGAATGTCTCCATTCATGAAATGACTGAAGGGACTAATAGACCCTCTTGAAGACTCCGTGCTTTTTAGTTTTTAACAAGTATTGAAATATTGGGTTCTAAAGTCAGTCATTCAAGCTCTGCTATTTACTAACTACCTAACTTTATAGCCTTGGTCAGCCTTCAGTCGCCTCAGTGTGTAAAAGGGATATGATACCAATATGTTTTCTTCCTATCTCACCTAAACGTTCAGAGGGTCAAACAAGAAATTGACTGTGAAAGTCGTTCGTCGACTCTGGTTTTCCATTATTATCAGCTGTTACTGTAGACCTATTTCTCTTCCTCAGCTGCATAACTTTTCATCCCACTGATGTAAGAGCTGTCATTTTTTTGGTGCCAGAAATTGTGTTAGACACTTAACACACATAGTCTAAGTTCAGTCTTGGAATGATTCCATGAGACAGGTAGCATGATTTCCCACCTTTGCAAATGCAGAAATGAGGCTCAGGAAATGAAGTAATTTACTAGGGTCACACAGCTAGAAATGGAGGTGGGGCAGGGGACAAGTCTCTATTTATCTGTGTTGATCAGTTAACAAATTAGTAGGAGATCCACACTTAATAGAAATAATAATGCTTTAAATTTAGTAGATACCTACCATAGTGGTGGTAGGTATCTACTAAATCTACTATCATACCTTTGGTTTAATTATTCTTTGTAAGACATTACAAACCATGTGATTTGGCAAACTAGACATACTTTAGCATTGTGACTCTCAGAAAATCACTCAAGAAGCTTGTGACATAAGCAGATTCTAGGGCCCAGTCATCCAAGATCCTAAGTTTGGAGGTCTGAGGAGGGGCCTTGGATCTGCCTTTTGAATAAATCTTCCAGGACTTCTCCTAGGTTATTGGGATGACTGGTGGACCACAATGAAGAAACATGGAGTCTGGCTGTTTGGGAGTTTTGGGAGAAAGATTTGTCTCTTTGCATGATGCTTTTAACTATTTCCGTACAGTTCTTTCAGTTAAATAACATGGTAAGTCTTCTTATGATGACAACATCTAGGCTGATTTACCTGTGGTTAATGCTGAAGGACATTAAAAAATCAACCTCTGATAGTTTTTTTTTTCTATAGGCCTTGCAGGAAAGTAAGTGATAATTGCTATAAAACAAAAGCTGAGTAATAAAAAGTTAGGACCTGTTTGAATTTTTGAGCCTCAAATATGTGTTAAAAAAATGTGCAGCAGCTTTAAGAATCATTAACTAGGATGTAATGTAAAGGGCATTATTAGGGGGATCTTTTTGAAAGTTTCTTTTATTAGCAAAAGACATGACCAAATACTTCACAAAAGAAGAAATATATATGGAGGTGTCTTCAATCCCAATAATAGTCAAAGAGATAGAAATTAAAGCAGCAATATATTATTTTTTAACCTAGCAAATTGGAGAATATTTTGAAAACTGACAATAGTGTAGGTGACAAGAGTGTATGCACTATTTTAAACAGTTTACTTAAATTAACTAATTTAACCAGCACAATGACTTTATTAGGTACACACTATTATTATCCCCATTTTACACAGGAGGAAACTGAACACATAGGGGCTTTAGTGTACTGCTGGTGGCATTATCTTCTTACTGGGTAATTTGACACTATGTTCAAGAACCTTGAAAACATTCACCTACTTTGACTCTGTAATTGAACTTCTATGAATTTATTTTGTGGAAACAGTAAGAGGTTTATGCAAAAAATCTATGTACAGGGCTTCCCTGGTGGCACAGTGGTTGAGAGTCCGCCTGCCGATGCAGGAGACACGGGTTCGTGCCCCGGTCTGGGAAGATCCCACATGCCGCAGAGCAGCTGGGCCCATGAGCCATGGCCGCTGAGCCTGCGCGTCCGGAGCCTGTGCTCTGCAGCGGGAGAGGCCACAACAGTGAGAGGCCCACGTACCGCAAAAAAAAAAAAAAAAAAAATCTATGTATAAGACTGTTCTGGTAGCTTTATATAGCGTACAAAAACACAAAAGAAAACAAAACAATTTAGTGCTCCAAGGAGAGAAATGACTAAATAATTGATGGCTTGCTTACCCCTATGATAGAACATAAAGCCATCAAAAAAAATCATGGTTTTAAACAATGGGAAAATGTTCACAATGGAATGTAAGTTTAAAAAGAGGACTCAAAACCACATGCACATAACTATTCCAGTATTACTCAATGTTAATATAAATCAAATGCCTGGTGGTCACTCTAAGATGTTTGTAGGCCATAAGCACTTTTTTGCATCATATCAAAAATAGAGAATTCCTACAGAACACCTACTGAACACTGGCAGAAGACCTCAGACTTCCCAAAAGGCAAGAAACTCCCCATGTACCTGGGTAGGGCAACAGAAAAAAGAAAAAACAGAGGCAAAAGAATAGAGATGGGACCTGCATCTCTGGGAGGGATCTGAGAAGGAGGAAAAGTTTCCACACACTAGGAAGCCCCTTCACTGTTGGAGATGGGGGGTGGGCAGGCGAGGGGAAGCTTCAGAGCCTCAGAGGAGAGTGCAGCAATGGGGGTGCAGAGAGCAAAGCGGAGAGATTCCTGCACAGAAGATCGGTGCCAACCAGCACTCACCAGCCTGAGAGGCTGGTCTGCTCACCTGCCGGGAGAGGGCGGGGGCTGGGAGCTGAGGCTCCGTCTTCGCAAGTCAGATCCCAGGGAGAGGACTGGGGTTGGCTGCGTGAACACAGCCGGAGGGGGCTAGTGCACCACGGCTAGCTGGGAGGGAGTCCAGGAAAAGGTCTGGACCTGCCTAAGAGGAAAGAAACCATTGTTTTGGGGTGCATGAGGAGAGGAGATTCCTTCCCCATCTGCCCACAGAAGACAGAGCACTGCCTAAACGAGCTTCAAAAAGGGTGCGAGCCTTGGCTATCAGCTTGGACCCCAGACCTGGGCATGAAACACTAATGCTGCTGCTGCAGCCACCCAGAATCCTGTGTGCAAGCACAGGTCACTATCCACATGCTCCCGGGAGCCTGTGCAGCCTGCCACTGCCAGGGTCCCATGATCCAGGGACAACCTCCCCGGGAGAACACACGGCGTGCCTCAGGCTGTTGCAACGTCATGCTGGACTCTGCTGCTGCAGGGTCACCCCCTATTCCAATTATGAGTACCGTACCCCTCCCTCCCTGTGGCCTGAGTGAGCCAGAGACCCCTAATCAGCCACTGCTTTAAGCCCCTCCTGTCTGGGTGGGGAACAGACACCAGAGGGAGGCCTAAGCACAGAGGCTGGGCCAAAAGCAAAGCTGAACTCCAGGAGCTGTGTAAACGAAGAGAAAGGGAAATCTGTCCCAGCAGCCTCAGGAGCAGCAGATTAAATCCCCACAATGAACTTGATGTACCCTGCATCTGTAGAATACCTGAATAGACAATGAATCATCCCAAAATTGAGGTGTTGGACTTTGGGAGCAAATGTAGACTTGGGGTTTGCTGTCTGAGACTGATTTGTTTCTGATTTTTATGCTTGTCTTAGCTTAGTTTTTAGTGCTTGTGATCATTGGTGGATTTATTGGTTTGGTTGCTCTTTTTAAAAATTATTAATATTTTTTAATGTTAATAAAAATTTTTATTATTTTTTTATATTTCAACTTTTCTTTCTTTTTTTCTCTTTTTTCTTCTGAGCCATGTGGCTGACAGGGTAATTATGTTCTGACCTGGTGTCAGGTCTGAGCCTCTGAGGAGGGAGAGCTGAGTTCAGGGCATTGGACCACCAGAGACCTCCCGGCCCCATGTAATATCAATCAGTAGGAACTCTCCCAGAGATCTCCATGTCAGTGCTAAGACCCAGCTCCACCCAACGGCCAGCAAGATCCACTGCTGGACACCCCACGCCAAACAACTAGCAAGAGAGGAACACAACCCCACCCATTAGCAGAGAGGCTACCAAAAATCATACTAAGTTCACAGACACCCCAAAACACACCACTGGATGCAGCCCTGCCCACAAGAAAGACAAGATCCAGACCCACCCACCAGAACATAGGCACCAGTCCTCTCCACTAGGAAGCCTACACAAGCCACTGAACCAACCACACCCACTGGGGGCAGACACCAAAAACAACAGGAAATATGAACCTGCAGCCTGTGAAAAGGAGACCCCAAACACAACAAATTAAACAAAATGAGAAGACAGACAAATATGCACCAGATGAAGGAGCAAAGTAAAAGCCACCAGACCAAACAAATGAAGAAGAAATAGGAAGCCTACCTAAAAAAGAATTCAGAGTAATGATAGTAAAGATGATCCAAAATCTTCGAAATAGAAAGGAGAAAATACAAGAAACGTTTCACAAGGACCTAGAAGAACTAAAGAGCAAACAAACAATGATGAACAACACAATAAATGAAATTAAAAAGTCTCTAGAAGGAATCAATAGCAGAATAACCAAGGTAGAAGAGCGGATAAGTGACCTAGAAGATAAAATAGTGGAAATAACTACTACAGAGCAGAATAAAGAAAAAAGAATGAAAAGAAATGAGGATAGTCTCAGAGACCTCTGGGACAACATTAAAGTCACCAACATTCAAATTATAGGGGTCCCAGAAGAAGAAGAGAAAAAGAAAGAGACTGAGAAAATATTTGAAGAGATTATAGTTGAAAACTTCCCTAACATGGGAAAGGAAATAGTTAATCAAGTCCAGGAAGTGCAGCATCCCATACAGGATAAATCCAAGGAGAAACACGCCAAGACACATATTAATCAAACTATCAAACATTAAATAAAAAGAAAAAAATATTAAAAGCAGCAAGGGAAAAGCAACAAATAACACACAAGGGAATCCCCATAAGGTTAACAGCTGATCTTTCAGCAGAAACTCTGCAAGCCAGGAGGGAGTGGTAGGACGTATTTAAAGTGATGAAAGGGAAAAACATACAGCCAAGATTACCCAGCAAGGATCTCATTCAGATTTGATGGAGAAATTAAAACCTTTACGACAAGCAAAAGCTAAGAGAATTCAGCACCACCAAACCAGCTTTACAACAACTGCTAAAAGAACTTCTCTAGGCGGGAAACACAAGAGAAGGAAAAGACCTACAAAAACAAACCCAAAACAGTTAAGAAAATGGTAGTAAGAACATACATATGGATAATTACCTTAAATGTAAGTTGATTAAATGCTCCCACCAAAAGACATAGACTGGCTGAATGGATACAAAAACAAGACCCATATATATTCTGTCTACAAGAGATCCACTTAAGACCTAGGGACGCATACAGACTGAAAGTGAAGGGATGGAAAAAGATATTCCATGCAAATGGAAATCAAAAGAAAGCTGGAGTAGCAATTCTCATATCAGATAAAATAGACTTTAAAATAAAGACTATTACAAGACACAAAGAAGGATGCTACAGAATGATCAAGGGATCAATCCAAGAAGAAGATATAACAATTATATATGCACTCAACATAGGAGCACCTAAATACATAAGGCAACTGCTAACAGCCATAAAACGGGAAATCGACAGTAACACAATCATAGTAGGGGACTTTAACACCTCACTTACACCAATAGATTATTCAAAATGAAAATAAGAAAGGAAACGGAAGCTAAAAATGACACAATAGATGAGATAGATTTAATTGATATTTATAGGACATTACATCCAAAAAGAGCAGATTACAGTTTCTTCTCAAGTGCGTATGGAACATTCTCCAGGATAGATCACATCTTGGGTCACAAATCAAGCCTCAGTAAATTAAAGAAAATTGAAATCATATCAAGCATCTTTTCTGTACACAATGCTATGAGATTAGAAATGAATTACAGGGGAAAAAACGTAAAAACCACAAACACATGGAGGCTAAACACTATGTTACTAAATAACCAAGAGATCACTGAAGAAATCAAAGAGGAAATCAAAAAATACCTAGAGATAAATGACAATGAAAACACGACAATCCAAAACCTATGGGATGCAGCAAAAGCAGTTCTAAGAGGGAAGTTTATAGCTATACAAGTCTACCTCAAGAAACAAGAAAAATTGCAAATGAGTAATCTAACCTTACACCTAAAGGAACTAGAGAAAGAAGAACAAACAAAACCCGAAGTTAGCAGAAGGAAAGATATCATAAAGATCAGAGCAGAAATAAATGAAATAGAAACAAAGAAAACAATAGCAAAGATCAATAAAACGAAAAGGTGGTTCTTTGAGAAGATAAACAAAATTGATAAAACATTAGCCAGACTCATAAAGAAAATATGGGAGAGGACTCAAATCAATAAAATTAGAAATGAAAAAGGAGAAGTTAGAACAGACACCACAGAAATACAAAGCATCCTAAGAGATTACTACAAGCAACTCTATGCCAATAAAATGGACAACCTGGAAGAAATGGACAAATTCTTAGAAAAGTATAACCTTCCAAGACTGAACAAAGAAGAAATAGAAAATATGAGCAGACCACTCACAAGTAATGAAATTGAAACTGTGATTAAAAAATCTTCCAACAAAGCAAAGTCCAGGACCAGATGGATTCACAGGTGAATTCTATCAAACATTTAGAGAAGAGCTAACACTCATCCTTCTCAAGCCCTTCCAAAAAACTGCAGAGGAAGGAACACTCCCAAACACATTCAATGAGGCCAATATCACCCTGATACCAAAAGCAGACAAAGATACTACAAAAAAAGAAAACTACAGGCCAATATCACTGATGAACATAGATGCAAAACTCCTCAATAAAAAACTAGCACACGGAATCCAACAACACATTAAAAGGATCATACACCATGATCAAGTGGGATTTATCCCAGGGATGCAAGAATTCTTCAATATATGTAAATATATGCAAATTAATCAATGTGATACATCATATTAACATACTGAAGAATAAAAACCGTATGATCATCTCAGTAGATGCAGAAAAAGCTTTTGACAAATTTCAACACCAATTTATGATAAAAACTCTCCAGAAAGTGCGCATTGAGGGAACCTACCTCAACATAATAAAGGCCATATAAGACAAACCCACAGCAAACATCATTCTCAATGGTGAAAAGCTGAATGCATTTCCTCTAAGATCAGGAACAAGACAAGGATGTCCACTCTCACCTCTGTTATTCAACATAGTTTTGGAAGTCCTAGCCACGGCAATCAGAGGAGAAAAAGAAATAAAAGGAATACATATTGGAAAAGAAGTAAAACTGTCACTGTTTGCAGGTGACATGATACTATACATAGAGAATTCTGAAGATGCCACCAGAAAACTACTAGAGATAATCAATGACTTTGGTAAAGTTGCAAGATAGAAAATTAATGCACAGATGTCTCTTGCATTCCTATACACTAATGATGAAATATCTGAAAGAGAAATTAAGGAAACACTCCCATTTCCCATGCAAGAAAATGAATAAATTACCTAGGAATAAACCTACGGAGGGAGACAAAAGACCTGTATGCAGAAAACTATAAGACACAGATGAGAGAAATTAAAGATGATGCCAACAGATGGAGAGATATACCATGTTCTTGGATTGGAAGAATCAATACTGTGAAACTGACTATACTACCGAAAGCAATGTACAGATTCAATGCAATCCCTATGAAATCACCAATGGCATTTTTTACAGAACTAGAACAAAAAATCTTAAAATTCGTATGGAGACACAAAAGACGCCGAATAGCCAAAGCAGTCTTCAGGGAAAGAAACGGAGCTGGAGGAATCAGACTTCCTGACTTCAGACTATACTACAAAGCTACAATCATCAAGACAATATGGTACTGCACCAAAACAGAAACATAGATCAATGGAACAAGATAGAAAGGCCAAAGGTAAACCCACACACAGGTAAACACATGGTCAACTAATCTGTGAGAAAGGAGGCAAGGATATACAATGGAGAAAAGACAGTCCCTTCAATAAGTGGTGCTGGGAAAACTGGACAGCTACATGTAAAAGAATCAAATTAGAACACTCCCTAACACCATACCCAAAAATAAACTTAAAATGAATTAGAGACCTAAATGTAAGACTGGACACTGTAAAACTCTTAGAGGAAAACATAGGAAGAACACTCTTTGACATAAATCACAGCAAGATCTTTTTTGATCCACCTCCTAGAGTAATGGAAATAAAAAAAAAATAAATGGGACCTAATGAAACTTAGAAGCTGTTGCACAGCAAGGAAACCATAAACGTGACAAAAAGACAACCCTCAGAATGGGAGAAAATATATCCAAACGAATCAACGGACAAAGGATTAATCTCCAAAATATATAAATGGCTCATGCAGCTTGATAATAAAAAAACAAACAACCCAATCCAAAAATGGGCAGAAGACCTAAATAGACATTTCTCCACAGAAGACATACAGATGGACAAGAAGCACATGAAAAGGTGCTCAACATCACTAATTGTTAGAGCAATGCAAATCAAAACTACAATGAGGTATCACCTCACACCAGTTAGAATGGGCTTCATCAGAAAATCTACAAACAGCAAATGCTGGAGAGGGTGTGGAGAAAAGGAAATCCTCTTGCACTGTTGGTGGGAATGTAAACTGATATAGCCACTATGGAGAACAGTATGGAGGTTCCTTGAAAAATTAAAAATAGAGTTACCATATGATCCAGCAATCCCACTACTGGGCATATTCCCAGAGAAATCCCCAATTCAAAAAGACGTATGCACCCCAATGTTCATTGCAGCACTATTTACAACAGCCAGGGAATGGAAGCAACCTAAATGCCCATCCACAGACGAATGGATAAAGAAAATGTGGTACATATATAGAATAGAATATTACTTAGTCATAAATAAGAATGAAATTGGGTCATTTGTAGAGACGTGGATGGATGTAGAGAGTGTCATACAGAGTGAAGTAAGTCAGAAAGAGTAAAACAAATATCATATATTAATGCATTTATGTGGAGCCTAGAAAAATGGTACAGATGAACCCGTTTGCAGGGCAGAAATTGAGACACAGATTCAGAGAACAAACGTATGGACACTAAGGGGGGAAAGCTGGGGTGGGTGGGTGTGGTGGTGTGATGAATTGGTTGATTGGGATAGACATGTATACACTGATGTGTATAAAATTGATGACTAATAAGAAAAAAAATAAATGAAAAAGAAATGAAGGAAACAATAGCAAAGATCAATAAAACTAAAAGCTGGTTCTTTGAGGAGATAAAAAAAATTGATAAACCATTAGCCAGGCTCATTAAGAAAAAATGGGAGAAGACTCAAATCAACAGAATTAGAAATGAAAAAGGAGAAGCTGCAAGTGACACTGCAGAAATACAAAGGATCATGAGAGATTACAACAGGCAACTATATGCCAATAAAATGGACAACCTGGAAGAAATGGACAAATTCTTAGAAAAGCACAACCCTCTGAGACTGAACCCAGAAGAAATAGAAAACTTAAACAGGAAAAACACAAGCACTGAAATTGAAACTGTGATTAAAAGTCTTCCAACAAACCAAAGCCCAGGACCAGGTGGCTTCACAGGTGAATTCTATCAAACATTTAGAGAAGAGCTAACACCTATCCTTCTCAAACTCTTTCAAAATATAGCAGAGGGAGGAACACTCCCAAACTCATTCTATAAGGCCACCATCACCCTGATACCAGAATCAGACAAAGATGTCACAAAAAAGGAAAACTGCAGGCCAATATCACTGATGAACATAGATGCAAATATCCTCAACAAAATACTAGCAAACAGAATCCAACAGCACATTAAAAGGATCATACACCATGATCAAGTGGGGTTTATCCCAGGGATGCAAGGATTTTTCAATATATGCAAATCAATCGACATGATACACCATGTTAACAAATTGAAGGATAAAAATCATATGATCATCTCAATAGATGCAGAGAGAGCTTTGGATAAGATTCAACACCCATTTATGTTAAAAACTCTCCAGAAAGTGGGCAAAGAGGGAACCTACCTCAACATAATAAAGGCCATATATGACAAACCCACAGCAAACATCATTCTCAATGGTGAAAAACTGAAACCATTTCCTCCAAGATCAGGAACAAGACAAGGTTTTCCACTCTCACTGCTATTATTCAACATAGTTTTGGAAGTTTTAGCCACAGCAATCAGAGAAGAATAAGAAATGAAAGTAATCCAAATTGGAAAAGAAGAAGTAAACTGCCATTGTTTTCAGATGACATGATACCATACATAGAAAATCCTAAAGAAGCTGCCAGAAAACTAATAGAGCTAATCAATGAATTTGGTAAAGTAGCAGGATACAAAATTAATGCACAGAGATCTCTTGCATTTCTATACACTAATGGTAAAAAATCTGAAAGAGAAATTAAGGAAACACTCCCATTTGCCACTACAACAAAAAGAATAAAATACCTAGGAATAAACCAACCTAAGGAGACAAACGACCTGTATGCAGACAACTATAAGACACTAATGAAAGAAATTAAAGATGATACAAACAGATGGAGAGATAGACCGTGTTCTTGGATTGGAATAATCAACATTATGATAATGACTATACTACCCAAAGCAATCTACGGATTCAGTGCAATCCCTTTGCAACTATCAATGGTGTTTTTCTCAGAAGTAGAACTAAAAATTTCACAATTTATATGGAAACACAAAAGACCCTGAATAGCCAAAACAATCTTGAGAAATAAAAACGGAGCTGGAGGAGTCACACTCCCTGACTTCAGACTATACTACAAAGCTACAGTAATCCAGACAATATGGTACTGGCACAAAAACAGAAATATAGATCAATAGAACAGGATAGAAAGCCCAGAGATAAGCCCACACACATATGGTCACCTTATCTTTGAGAAAGGAGGCAAAAATATACAATGGAAAAAACACAGCCTCTTCAATAAGTGGTACTGGGAAAACTGGACAGCTATATGTAAAAGAATGAAATTAGAACACTTCCTAACACCGTACACAAAAATAAACTCAAAATGGATTAAAGACCTAAATGTAAGGCCAGACACTCTGAAACTCTTAGAGGAAAACATAGGCAGAACACTCTATGACATAAATCACAGCAAGATCCTTTTTGACCCACCTCCTAGAGAAATGGAAATAAAAGCAAAAATAAACAAATAGGACCTAATGAAACTTAAAAGCTTTTGCACAGCAAAGGATACCATAAACAAGACCAAAAGACAACCCTCAGAATGGGAGAAAATATTTGCAAATGAAGCAACTGACAAAGGATTAATCTCCCAAATATACAAGCAGCTCATGCAGCTCAATATCAAAGAAACAAACAACCCAATCCAAAAATGGGCAGAAGACCTAAATAGACATTTCTCCAAAGAAGATATACAGATTGCCAACAAGCACATGAAATGATGCTGACCATCACTAATCATTAGAGAAATGCAAATCAAAACTGCAATGAGGTATTACCTCACACCGGTCAGAATGGCCATCATCCAAATATCTACAAACAATAAATGCTGAAGAGGGTGTGGAGAAAAAGGAACCCTCTTGCACTGTTGGTGGGAATGTAAATTGATACAGCCACTATGGAGAACAGTATGGAGGTTCCTTAAAAAACTAAAAATAGAACTACCATATGACCCAGCAATCCCACTACTGGGCATATACCCTGAGAAAGCCATAATTCAAAAAGAATCATGTACCACAATGTTCATTGCAGCAGTATTTACAATAGCCAGGAAATGGAAGCAACCTAAGTGTCCATGGAGAGATGAATGGATAAAGAAGATATAGCACATATATACAACCAAATATTAGCCATAAAAAGAAACGAAATTGAGTTATTTGTAGTGAGGTGGATGGACCTAGAGTCTGTCATACAGAGTGAAGTAAGTTAGAAAGGAAAAAACAAATACCATATGGCATGACACCTAATGGCCTCCGTGGTCCTACGATGGAAGGAGCAAACTCAGTGTCCTTTGTTGGGGAAAGTACCACTGTCTAATGGAGAGACTGGTCAAGGCACTGTGCTATGGTCTGTGTCCTTCCAAAATTGATGTTGAAGTTCTTATGCTCAATGTGATGGTGTTAGTATGTGGGCCTTTGGGAGGTGATTAGGTCATGAGCATGGAGCCCTCATGAATGGGATTAGTGTACTTAGAAAAGATAACCCACTGAGATCCCTCACTCCTTCCATCCTGTGAGGACAAAACCAGAAGTCCACAGTCTACAACTTGGAAGAAGGCTCTCACCAGAACCTGAACATGCTGGTACCCTGATCTTGGACTTCCCAGCCTCCACAACTGTGAGAAGTAAATTTCCATTGTTGATAAGACACCCAGTCTATGGTATTTTGTTACAGTGGCCCAAATGGACTAAGACACTGTCTCTTAGTGTTTAAAGGAGTGATGTATGTGCTTTTTAAAAATATTGGAGGTGGAAGGCAGGAGAGTATATTGTTAATGGTTTGCATTCAATGGGAAGCACTGATTGGAGTTATTTGTGAGTTTATTATTTGTGAGTTATTATTTGTGAGTTTCATGGTGCAGTAGTTCCCCGCCCCTTATCCACATGGATATATGTTCCAAGACTCCCCAGTGGATGCCTGAAACCATGGATAGTACTGAACCCTGTATATACTATGTTTTTTCCTATACATATATACCTATGATAAAGTTTAAAGTTATCACACCTTGTGGCTGTAAATTTTTCAGTTTGAGGTGTGACAGAAAAACTAGTGCAAATTTCTTTTTTCTTCTTTGCAATTTCATGGATAGAAGATTCACTCTTAACCTAGATTGTAGCAACCTCAGGATCCGATTCTCTTCCTTTTTTTATATTTTGAGAACTTTCACCTTTTCACTTAAAGTAAGCACTTCATGGCTTCTCTTTGGCATATTTGAATTGCTGGCATCACTACTCTTGTGCTTTGAAGGGGCCATTATTAAGTAAAATAAGGGTTACTTGAACACAAGCATGGTTGATACCATGACAACCATCTGATAACCAAGACAGCTACTAAGTGACTAAGGGGGGTTGGGGTGTGGAGTGGGTGTGGGGGGTGATCTGCTAGATAAAGGGATGTTTCACGTCCAGGGCAGGAAGGAGCAGGATGGCACGAGGTTTCATTATGTCGCTCAGAACAGTGTACAATTTAAAACTTATGAACTGTTTATTTCTAAAATTTTTCATTTAATATTTTCAGACCATGGTTGGCCATGAATAACTGAAATTGCAAAAGGGGAAACTGGATACAAGGCGGGACTACTGTATAATGGAGGTGATATAGACAGAAAATGCATATTTTGGTGTCTTGAAGATCTGGGCTTCAGTCCCAGCTTCTGCCTTTACCAACCTTGTGGACTTAGGCCAGTTATTTTATCTTCCTCTGAATGTATGTTTCTTCTTTTTTAAAATAGGCTTTATAATACTTATAATACTGATATTATAGGGTTCTTGGATTTGCTAATAAAACAGCAACCACTTGTATAGTGCTTACTCTGTGCTAGGCACTATTTTAAACACTGTATACTTATTGATATATTAACTGAGTTAGCCTGCACATGATCTTCTTAATTGCATGCCATTATTATTCCCATTTTACAGATGAGGAAACTGAGGCACATTGAAGTTAACTGTCCAGGGTCATACCTCTGAGAAGTGGTAATGCTCAGATTTGAATGCTGTCAGTCTGGCTCAGAGTTATACTTTAATTTTGATACTATGCTGCCTCAAATCAAATTAAATGGCTTATGTGGAGCATCTAGTATATCATTCTCAGTGGGAAAAATATCAACCCTGAAGGGAGTAAAAACTGGCTCTTAGGGGACAAAAATGCTTTATACTTTCGTGTATAAAGCACAGATATTCATACAGTACATAAACAGATATAGAGTGTATTTGTGGTATTAAACATTAATGGGAGAGGGGAATGATTAGAAAAAAAAAAGTCTAAAAATTCTCCTTAAGGGGATCAGTAATGAAAAAAGGGTTAAGAAACAATGATCCAGTGCAATGCTAGGCACACAATAGGCTTTCATAAATTCTCCTTCCTTTTCTCATGCCAGTTTAGTTTAAGAAGTGAGAGGTGGCTGGGCTGATGTGTTCCCCAGCCCAGGGAAGAGTTTAGTCTGAGTTTAACACAAATGAGTAAGGAGGGAGAGGGCTAATCCCACCACTTGACTTACACTGGAGCGGGAAGCAAGGTAGGAGCTATTGCTGCTCAGATGCTGTTTTGAATGCACATTAAGCTTAGTTATTAAGCAGCATCTTTAAAAAAATTATGCAGGATTTCGGTGTCACATCAGTCTTCTATTCAAGAATAGATGAATATTCAAACCTAACAAATACAAGGGATAAATAATTTCTGCAGTAACTGCAACATATCTCTTGAGTCCCAGGAATAAATGCAAAACAAATACAACTCTATTATAGAGTACAGAAAAAAATAACCCAGCCAAATTCCTATGTATGTATTTTTTTATATTTTTTTAAATTTAAATTTTATTTTTGGCTGTGTTGGGTCTCCATTGCTGCACGCGGGCTTTCTGTAGTTGCAGAGAGTGGGGGCTACTCTTCGTTGCGGTGCACGGGCTTCTCATTGCGGTGGCTTCTCTTGTTGCAGAGCACGGGCTCTAGGCGCGTGGGCTTCAGTAGTTGCAGTACGCGGGCTCAGTAGTTGTGGCTCGCAGGCTCTAGAGCGCAGGCTCAGTAGTTGTGGTGCACGGGCTTAGTTGCTCCGCAGCATGTGGGATCTTCCCAGACCAGGGATTGAACTTGGGTCCCTTGCATTGGCAGGCGGATTCTTAACCACTGCGCCACCAGGGAAGTCCCCCTATGTATGTTTGAAGAAGAAATTATTTTATTTACATATAATGTCTGTCTATTTATACATAAAATCTTACCTTTAAAAGAAAAAATTAATACAAAAATAGCACAATTAAGTCCCTCCCACTTTCCTTTTCTGTTTGGGGGAATATTGTTTTAATTATTTTACTCTCCAGGTAGAGTTACTTATTCTTTTTTTTTTTTTTTTTTTTTTTTTTGCGGTATGCGGGCCTCTCACTGTTGTGGCCTCCCCCGTTGCGGAGCACAGGCTCCGGACGCGCAGGCTCCGGACGCGCAGGCTCAGCGGCCATGGCTCACGGGCCCAGCCGCTCCGCGGCATATGGGATCCTCCCAGACCGGGGCACGAACCCGTATCCCCTGCATCGGCAGGCGGACTCTCAACCACTTGCGCCACCAGGGAGGCCCTTTATTCTTTTTTTTTTTGCTGTACACGGGCCTCTCACTGTTGTGGCCTCTCCCATTGCGGAGCACAGGCTCCGGACGTGCAGGCTCAGTGGCTGTGGCTCACGGGCCCAGCCGCTCCACGGCATGTGGGATCTTCCCAGACCAGGGCACGAACCCATGTCCCCTGCATCGGCAGGCGGACTCTCAACCACTGTGCCACCAGGGAAGCCCCACTTATTCTTTTTTTTAATGTTAACTTTTATTTTATTTTCAAAAAAATTTTATTGAAATATAGTTGATTTACAATGTGTTAATTTCAGAGTTTTTTAAACATTGTCTTCCATTATAAGTTATTATAAGGTATTGAGTATAGTTCCCTGAGCTATACAGTAGGTCCTCATTGGTTATCTATTTTATATATAGAATTACTTATTCTTTTTTTTGCCTCTCTGGCTGCATTAATCCTCTGAATGTTAAAACATATAAATATGATCTGGATACAATTTATGACTATATTTCCTGTTATAATTTAGAAACATTATAGAGCACATAGCAAATTTCTTCAAGGATGTTTTAAAATGAAATAAGAACCTGCAGAGATGCTCTTTGTCAAAGCAAGTCCTTTAAGACTGCCTTCTTTACCTTCCTTTTGACTCTGTTAATGCACCTCTTTAGTTAAGCACAGTCTTACCAGGTACCCAAGGAGCCTCATAATGGTCATTAGGGAGCTGAAAACAGTTATTTGCCAATAAATAGCTTTCTTAGTCAACTTTGTCAGAGGAAGCCGGGGCCCCTTTTCCTGGCAAATGAGGCTCACTTGAGGGTCAGAGAGAGACCCTCTTTCACCTTTTGTCTCCTGAGGGGCTGAGAGCCAGGAGAAATTGAAGAGAACCAGTTCTCTTTGGAAAGTGAAATCTAGGTGAATGCTATCACAGATGATGTAATTCCCTCATCCCACATCTAGGTAGATACCAGGCAAAGTTATGAAATAGAAGAAAATTCCTTTTGGCTTCCCAAACTTACACTGTCCCTTGCTCATCCATGGTTGTCCACCTGAGTCTTGATCTACCTGATATGACAGCCTCAGAGACCATTCCCTCTTTCTCCACCCAGAGCTTAGTGCAGCTCCAAGGGGAGGGGGGAGAAAGGAGAGAATAGAGGTTCCCCATAGAATCTTTTGTATTCTAGATCACGTCCTCTAGGGGCTCTGGGTGGGAATTCCAATACATAAGCCAAACAAAAAACAGTGAAGGGCTGAGGAAGATTGTTTGGCCTATTGTGTCCTCATGGATTTGCTTCTGATGGGATCCGGAGCAAGTTGTGGCTCTTTGTGAACTGATGAGGGGTGCTAAAATCTTACCTGTCTTATGCTGATGCAGGCAGGGCTGGTTCTAGCACTACAGGAGACGATACTGGTCTATCAACTCCCAGCCTCCCTTCCTGTGGCAGCCCTGGGATATGCCTCTCAGGTCCCTGATGGACAGGTTTCCTGACTGCGGGAAACACAGTTGACAGAGGGCCCAGCTGCTGTGCTTTGAAACCCATCCCAAATTTCTTTAAAAATTTTTTTATTTATAATTTATTATTGTTATTTTTTCCCCAGGTTTATTGAGATATAATTGATATATAACATTGTATACATTTAAGATATACAGCGTGATGATTTGGTACATGTATATATTGAGAAATGATTACCACAATAAGGATAATTAACGCCTCTATCACCTCACAAAATTATCATTTGTGTGTGTGTGTGTGTGTGTGTGTGTGAAGAACACTTAAGATCTACTGTCTTAGCAAGTTCTCAAGTCTATAGTACAGTATTGTTTACTATTTTCTGCCAAGGCCATGCTTCTGCTCATCTGCCCCCAACCAATGACTAAATGAGGCAGGGGCTGTTTCTGGGAGATGCGAGACTCCTCTGATCGGCAGCTTTGGCTCAGGGACTCCCCGATGGCCTTGCTGAACTCAGAACTGCACTGCTGTGTAAGGTGCTTCCATCCAATCTTCTGTCCTTCCTTTATTCCTTCACTCAGGCTCAGATCGGCATTGTACTCTGAGGTTCTCCAAGTCTTTCTGGCTCCCTCCTCATTTGCTCTCACAGGCATTTCCCCTACTACATTTTTTGCATGTTCATCCCGCTTTGGCTTCTGCTTTTTAGAGAACACCCCTCATGATGACCTACCTCCTGGCCAGTCACTTCCCACCTTCTGTCTCCAGCTCACTCCCCTTTCCACCCACTCCCTTAAAACTTTTTCTCAGGAAAGATGATCTGATACCAGCTATTTTGGGTTACTTCTAGTCATATTCATATATAGAAATAGCTCTATTTGTGGAATACAAGTTTTTGTCCCTGATAAAGAAACCTCAGACTCTCACAAGCCTCTTGGGTGCCCCAGTGACTAGGTCCTACAGGTGACTTCCTAATCAGCTTTTTTTTTCCACACCAATTTTCCATTTATTTATTTTAAAAAATTGTTTATTTTTTATTTATTTTATTTTTGGCTGCGTTGGGTTTTCGTTGCTGTGTGCGGGCTTTCTCTAGTTGTGGCAAGCGGGGGCTAGTCTTTGTTGTGGTGCGTGGGCTTCTCGTTGTGGTGGCTTCTCTTGTTGCGGAGCATGGACTCTAGGTGCGAGGGCTTCAGTAGTTGTGGCTCGCAGGCTATAGAGAGCAGGGTCAGTAGTTGTGGCACGTGGGCTTAGTTGCTCCATGGCATGTGGAACCTTCCCAGACCAGGGTTCGAATCCGTGTCCCCTGATTTTTTTTTTTTTTTTTTTTTGCGGTACGCGGGCCTCTCACTGTTGTGGCCTCTGCCGTTGCAGAGCACAGGCTTCGGACGTGCAGGCTCAGCGGCCATGGCTCACAGGCCCAGCCGCTCCGCAGCATGTGGGATCTTCCCTCACTGGGACACGAACCCGTGTCCCCTGCGTCGGCAGGCGGACTCCCAACCACTGCGCCACCAGGGAAGTCCCATCCCCTGATTCTTAACCACTGCACCACCAGGTAAGCCCCATTTCTTTATTTTTAACTTATGGGGACCCTCAAAAAATAGAAGTGACTTTGGCAGGGAAGGAATGTCGAGGGGCCAAGGGAAACCATGGTGATTCCTGCTATGGAGTGGCCATTCTCCTGCCTCAGTTTCCCCACCTGCTCCATCCAGTGCATACGGAAGTGTCTGTGTGGGTGTGAGGGGGTCTGGGGAGGGGCTGTGGTTCCAGTAGCTCCCTGAGTGTAGGAGTGCAAACCAGCCTGGGTGCCCAGGGTATCTCTGTGGCTGATGTCCCTGGAGGCAGTGCATCTCAAAGAGCTGTCCATGGTTTTGAAAACTTGATCTGTACAGCATTCGCACGGGAAGGAAAGGGTGCTACTGTTCTCTGTGCTGATCCCAGCTGTTTTAGAGCCAGAGGCAACGGCATTCTTTCATTTCCATCCAAGTGTCTGGACTTACCTGGCGTGGTACTAACTATATGTCTTCCATGCCCAACTCTCCCCTCTAATTGTGATCTGCCTTAACCCAGACCCCTTTTGACTCCCGGCTGTTGTTCAACAATGCGGTGTGATTGCTACTCTAGATGACTCTAGGGTAATGCAAAGCAGGAAAGCAGGAAAGCTGGGAGATCTACACTCTAGTCCTCAGATGGATGGTTGCTCTTTATACCAGAGAGCTAATTGAGAAACATAGCCTCCAGTGGCCACGCAATCATACACTCATGATACAAATAAGAACAGCTAACATCTCTTGAGCACAGGCTATATGCCAGGTATTGTTTACTGCTTTACACATACAGCCTCATTTAAATCTCCTTATACACTTGAGAGATGGGGACTAGTCTATCACCCCATTTTATAGCCTATAACCTAAAGCTTACTTGCTGAGGGTCACAAACCCAAGAAAAGGCTAAGCCAGGATTCAAAGCCAGGCTGTCTAATGGCTGAATCATACTGCTTCTACTTCTTGCCAAAAGTGTTGAGCACTGATATGTGTCACCCTCTGAATGGCATTTTCTTGGAACTAAACAAGAGCAGCACTGAAAGCTGAAGGTTCTTTGGATCTCTTTGTTATCTGTTTCCCTCCCTCCCTCCCTTCCTTCTTCCTAACTTCTTAAATTCCTTCCTTCCTTTACTTCTTTTTATTTTTAAATTCTGAAATGCCAATGTCCAGGCACAGAAAACATCAAGGGGGCTGCCTCACCTCAGGAGTTGGTACCAAGGCTGGAGCCCAGGCCCTCAGTTCCTTGACCTGTGGCTGCACTGGCCGGTGATCTGGAGAGAGGCTCTGTTTGGGGTCAGGAATGGCTCAGTCTCCTGGATGGGAAGGACACTAGCCTATGGAGCCTTTCAAAGATCAAGTGCAGAAGGAGAAGAAACATTTGTTGAGAGGGAGGCAGACATTTCTTAGGCCTTCTTAAAATGGAAAGAGCTATAAAAGGTAAATCAGATGAAAGAGACTGCCTGAGATTTAGTTCCTGAGATAAGCTTTTCTAAATAGTTGCCTGATCGTCTGTGCCATCCATGGGCACTGTCATTCTGTTGGCATTGGTGTTCCTTCCCTATTTGGGAGTCTAAAGTGTTGATCTGTATTGTTAATGACAAGCCAGGGAGACATAACATTCAGAATAAGCAGGCATCAGGAATATTTATATGTGTCCTGTCAGCTAAAACCTGTTTTGTGCTGCCAATAAAACCGGGTGACAGCTTTCTTCCAAGAATTTGTGTTCTTCGGCTGTTATTTGAAAGCGTTGCTGTGTCTCAGCTGCACTTGGAAAGCAACAAATAGGACAAAGCATAAATATGGCACAGTATCAGATTCTGAAGACACTCATGATAACAGCAAGACTTGTTTTTACTTTTTTTTTTTTTTTTTCTTTTTTATACGCGGGCCTCTCACTGTTGTGGCCTCTCCCGTTGCGGAGCACAGGCTCCGGACGCGCAGGCTCAGCGGCCACGGCTCACGGGCCCAGCCTCTCCACGGCATGTGGGATCTTCCCGGACCGGGGCACGAACCCGTGTCCCCTGCATCGGCAGGCGGACTCTCAACCACTGCGCCACCAGGGAAGCCCAAGACTTGTTTTTAAATGACAAACAAAATCCTTTCTAGAGTGAAGAAAAGAGTGGGTGGGGAAAACCTGTTTCTCTAAATGAGTTTAGTGGAGTCTGTAGACTCCTGTTTCAAAACTTTCCCTCAAGATCGGGGACTTCCATTGAAGAAAAAGCATAACCTCTTCAGAAAGGAAACTGTACACACACACATGCGTGGGTTACATGCATGCCTCACACAGGGTAGGTGCCCTATAAATTTTTAGTGATAATGGTGACTGTATTAGTTATCTATTGTTGTATAACAAATTGCCCCAAAACTTTGTGGCATAAAACAATAAACATTTATTATCTCACACAGTTTCTGTGGTTCAGGAATCGAGAAGGGACTTTGCTAGGCACTTCTGCTCAAGGTCTCTCCTGAGATTATAATCAGGATGTGGCCAGGGCCACAGTCCTTGGCAGGCTTGAATGGAGCTGGAGGAGCTACTTCTAAGGTGGCTGACTCACATGCTTGACAAATTTGTGCAGATTGTTGGAAGGAGGCTTCATTTCCTTACCACATGGACCTTTCCATGGGGCTGGTTGAGTGTCCTCACAACATGGCATTTCCCCAGAGCCAGTGACCCAACAGAGAGAGCAACACGGAAGCCTCAGTGTATTTCATGACTCACCCTCGGAGGTCATGCTCTATCATTTCTGCTACAAATTATTTATTAAAAGAGAGTCACTTGGCCCACACACAGGAGGGGGAGTTAAACTCCACCAAAGGAAGGAGTATCAAAGAATTTGATTTGAAATTCTTTTATTTGAAAACAACAACAGTGACCTGTAAGATTTGTGCAAAACAGAATACGTAAATTCCTCACAAAAGCAACAGCTTACTTCTGAGGATGATAATGTCTCTGACATGAATCCAGAAAGACTGTCACTGTCACAGAACAAGTCAACAAGAAGAATGATGGAAAAATCATCTTTTCATGGAAACAGATGAGAAGAGAAACCAACTTTCTAATGCTAAATGTGAGGATCGATTCTTCAAATTTTAGATGATGGTGAATTTTATTTTGAGTCGACTAGAAAGAGACAAGTTTGAGGTATTTCATTCATAAAGAATGTGTGGGTATGGGATTTTGGCCTCATTTGCTCCCTGCTTTAATATCAGGATCCTAATTGAAATCCTCTTTTCCTCATGACTTATCTCAGACCTTCTTCTTTAAAAAAAAAACCTCTGCTTTTACTATTGATGGTGAGGTGTACTCTTCTCTAGAATGGATGTGGGGATACATATGTAATTGGAAATACGAGATGAGGTTGGGTGAGAGAAGACCCTACTTTGTTTCCTCTGTGATTTGGATCTTCTTTTACTTCAACAATGGACCCCCCTCCCCCAAAATGTCAAATCTGGGTTTTATCAAAGACTAATTCTGAACTTTGGGAACATGAGAGCTTTGCTCCAGCTGTTTAGTTAGGATCTGTTTTCTCAGCTCTAAAGAGGGATCTGATAGCACTTAGAACACTTTAACATCCTTGGCAAAAATAATCAGCACATTTTAAAACCAAGCAGAAGATGGTAATTATTATAGAGAATATTTTATAAGTGGTGAATTAGTCATGGCAGTAGATTTCTGGATGGGAGAATTTCTAGATGGTAGGATGAGATAAATGAATCAGTGTATGAAAGGATCAGGTAAATGTGAAGGGCTATTAATCACCATTCTAAAATGCCTCCAGACCTAAAAAGATTTACTAGTAGAATGGCTCTCATCGACACAAATTGTTTAAAGAGGTACTTTTCTCCAAATGGGAAGGGGAGATGCTTATCCTGCATCTAACTTGGACCCCATTTGGGGCCTATTTTCATTCCAGGGGAAACCAGAGCTTGGCTGAGTCAGGGGGTCACAAATCTGGCTGATTGACACATCTCTATTTGAGTGTTAGGGCTGGGAACTGGTAATGGACCTTCAGTTTATCCAGGCTGGTGGTAATGTTTTTCATACTGGTGTTTCTAGTGATTCCTGGAGCTTTCATGCCCAGACCCTATTCCTGGCCTATCATTGGCTTCCCCAGGGTGGAGAAGACACTCTTTTGATGTTGGCTGTGGATCTTCACATTGTCCCCATTAGCTGATAATTCGGTTTACAGTGATGCTGTATGTGCATAATCATAATGAAAAGTCAGAGTTTTAACATCTCAGGGAAGCATCCTGGGAGAATAAGCACTAACTTCATCATGGAAAAATCCTATGCCAACAGGAATCTACTCATGGGGTTTTCTCTGCTGTATATTACCTGGGCATCTGAGTAATTATTCTGCACATCACACATGCCCTTAGCTGTATTTACCCTCAGACATGTTCCCCAGGCACTTCCAGAACAGGATCCATGGACTAGAATAAATAATGATATTGCTGTGGGTAGTGATGAACTAAATTCAAGGTTGGAATTAGATTTTTAGTAGATGCTCCCACTGCATAATTAGACTGATCAAGACAGAGATTGAAGGGGCTTAGCCAGAATTTGAAAGAACAGCTGTTCAATGATAGAACAAAATTTAGGCAGCTTTTTTAACATAAAAAAATCTGTGGTTTACCTTTTTTTTTTTTTCCTTAAAGCAAAGCACCTGTGAACCGGAATGAGAGAGAATTTCAGTTTTTATATTTATGATAATGCTTGCCACTCTGATCTGCAACCTGAGCTGAAATATTTTTCCTCCTACCATCTTCTGCCTCCCTCTCTCTTTTAATCTCTGCTCAGTGCTTGTTGATTTGCATGTATGAATAGTAACACCTACTGATGGGCAGGGCTCAGGAGACGCAATTTGGTTGCCAGGTTTTCCTACCGCAGAGCCCTGTCAGCATCTTGCATTGGTTTGAGGTGTAATCAGTGTTTCTCCTCACTGTTGTGCCTGCTTCTCCCGGGCTCTGATTTTCATCCTCCAGCTGCCTTCTCTGGCATTGGCCTTGCAGCAGATTGCTTGGAAAGGCTCGATTTCACCTTACGTAGATACCAGAGGGGTCAGTAGGAGTGCTATTCATGTGGTCTAGAGGGAAATAGCTCACACTGTCTTTTTTTTTTTTTTTTTTACACTGTCTTTTTTAATCGAATGATTTCTTGCCTGTTTTATCATTTACCATATCCTTTGTCTGAAATATTACAGTGCTCTAGCTAGGAATTACAGGTCTCCATCCCAGTACACTTTGAACACTAGGTTGGAATTAGGAGAGAGATGATTTGAACTTCTAATCAAATTTCACTGCATGAGGTTCTGGCTTTTCAATAGGGGACATTTAAAAAACCTGGGAGAGGGGAAAAGCAATAAACAGCACCATAATGGGAAAGTCCATGATAATAGTGAAGGAGTCCACTGGAGGAATTTTTTTTTTTTCCCTTGAGAAAGCAGCTCATTTTTTCAGTGCAAGGCCCCCTGTAGACTTTGATGACTGAAGAGGCTGATGTTCCATATTAGCTTTTGGTGGGGGAAATGCATTTAAGCAGTTCCCAGCGACTGATCATGAGGCTAATGGCAGCATCTTTCTGAGTAGGCTGAAACCCCTACAAATCTGCATCCCAGACATCTCTTCCTCTGACACTTCCCTTCCAATCCATCTGCAGCCAGCCAGAATCACATAATAAGCATAATAAGATGATTTGTCAGGAGGGTCTATGCAAGCAAGTCTCAGGGCAAACTTCCTTTGAAGTTAAAATACTTTTCCACCTTCGGACACAGGGACATATGGGCTGGGCAATGAAAACTCTGCATGAGACCTGGGGAAAGGGCACCACTATTGCACCTCTCCATTATCATGTTTTCATCTTTTACTCACTTATGTTGCTTCTCACATCATGTTTTTAAAATAGCTATAGGAGCATTGTTTGAAGTTGCTGCAGCCACAGGATAATTCAAAGTACCTTTTTTTTCCTTCCTAGATATTCAAGGCTGTGTTTGTGTATTTTTAAACCTGTCCATAGTTATTTCAGATAAATGGCTGTGTCTACTTAGTGCTCCCTCCCTCCTGCCTTGGGCTGGTTCTGAGTGTACTGGAACCTCTTTAAAGATATAAAAGTGTCCTGTGAATGCTTTCAGCTGTGAAACCTTTTGTGCAGGCTTCAGGTCCCTTTGTTGTATGAATACTGCTAGCTTAATATTCCTATAAAATAGGTCTTGGACTTAAAAAAGGCTAGTTTGTCAATCTATTGATTGCCTCAGGCCAAGCCAGCTAATTCTTCAGCACTACCTCTGCCTGTATTGAACAGGCTGATCCTTCTAGGCAAATAACTCACATCGCTAAAATAATATTAAGGTTTGTTGTGGCACAAGCCAAATAGCAGAGAAAATCCATCATTATCACATGATGCCTCTGCCCTTTAATTTATATCATTATAAAAAGATGGAGGAAGGAGCAAAGAAAAGTAGAGGGAAATGTATTCAAAGTGATATACAGTGTTCTTCATAAAAATGCCCTTCCTTTATGAGCACCTGAATAGTCATATAAATATAACCAGCAATGGGAATTTTAATCAAAGCTTTACAGCTTTTCCTTTTTCAAGACTTTGACTTCCTGACCAAGTTAACTTCCAGCCTAAGAGTTTCTGGCTTCCCTACTCATCTTGGGAAGACCTTTGCTCTATTTTTGTGTTGGCTCTTTACCAGTTTAAGTTGGTCTTCTTTTGTGTTCCTCCAAAAGTGATTTTTCTTATAAAAAGGACTATTGTGAACATTTCCTAAAAACTTTTGAGAATTACTCAGAAAATGAAAGCAACAGATTAGACATCATCTTACTTACGGATAGAGGTGCAGGGCCAGCTGCCTCATGTTATGCTGTGGGGACATCTGTGAGCCTTGAGCTGCAGACACAGCATGTTTTTCCAGATCTGTTGGCTGTGCTGGCTCATCCTCAGACTTTCTGCTTTTCATACACAATTCAGAATTCACCCAGATGGCATCTCTTCCACAGTCACACCTTGGTCAATAAAAGGAGCTGGGAGATGTGAATTTGAAAATGGGCCAAAGTGTCAGAAGACCAAAGTGTGGTGTTGCTCCTTAAAGTTGTGACTGGGGGACTTCCCTGGTGGTGCAGTGGTTAAGACTCTGTGCTCCCAGTGCAGGGGGCCTGGGTTTGATCCCTGGTCAGGGAACTAGATCCCACGTGCATGCCTCAACTAAGAGTTCACATGCCGCAACTAAGGAGCCCGCCTGCTGCAACTAAGACCCAGCTCAACCAAATAAATAAATAAATATTAAAGATGTTGCAATAAAAATAGTCTTAGAAAAAAAAAGCTCTGGCTGGCTATGAGGAAACAGAGGAGGAAACAAGTAGGAAACTTCCACGGAAAAGAAAATGTCTAAGGAAATTTGGAGATTTATGTCGTAACTGAGCCCAGGACTAACCACTTTATAAAGATGTCCAAGAAATAGTTATAGAAGGAAACTACACATAGATAAAAGAATGAAAAAAAATAAGAGGAGAAAGGAATCAGACACAGCCATGCAAGACAGAGGCAAGTAGCCAGGGGTTAATTTTCTCCTGAGTTGCTTTCTCGTCTTTCCTTATATAACAGAGATCTCCGTTTGAGAAACTGAGCTGTATTTATCCCTGGATTTCTTTGTTCTCTCTGGGCAGGTAATTGGGTTACACTGCTGCTACTCAAAGACCCAACCTACTCTCTGGCTTCAGAACCTACCCTAGAGTAGAATGTCATAACACATCTTTTAATGTGTTATAAAGGTGTTATACCTTAAAAAGACTGGAGTGTACCCTCCAAGCAGCCAGGAACATTTCCCCATTCTGATGGGCAGAATGACCGGAGTATGTAGGCATCTGTATCTAGACTTTCCTTCTAGATTAGTAGTTCTCAAAATTAAATCTGCATAAGAATTCTGACTACAGAACTGAATACACAAAATCACAAACAGGGTACTTTGTGGGTGATTTTAAGGGTAATTTATATAGAGAATTAATTTAGATATGATTTATATATTATAGTTATTTACATTTATTGTGTATGATTTTAAGGGTAATTTTATCTATTTTATTTTGCTGTACCCCTGATTTTATTTATTTATTTATTTATTTTCTTATTGAAATATAGTTGATTTACAGTGTTGTGTTAGTTTCTGGTATACAGCAAAGTGATTCAGTTATATATATATATATATATTCTTTTCCCTTATGGTTTATTACAGGATACTGAATGCAGTTTCCTGTGCTATACAATCAGTCCTTGTGGTTTATCTATTTTATATATGGTAGTTTGTATCTACTAATTCCAAGCTCCTAATTTATCCCTCCCCTACCCCCTTTTTCCTTTGGTAAACATGTTTGTTTTCTGTGTCTCTGAGTCTGTTTTTGTCTTATAAATACGTTCACTTGTATCATATTTTAGATTCCATATACAAATGATATCATATGGTATTTATCTTTCTCTTTCTGACTTACTTCACTCAGTATGATAATCTCTAGGTCCATCTATGTTGCTGCAAATGGCATTATTTCGTTCTTTTTTATGGCTCCCTGAGTTTAGAACCCAAGTCTCTATAAAATGTGATTCTACTGTAGATCCTCACATGCTCCAGGAGGCTGTTTGCATGAAGGACTGAAAGATGTCCTGGGGAGAGTGAATTTGGTGTAAGACAAGAAGAGTGAGGTTGAATACAGCATGGTCCTCTTCACAAGGCACATGGTCGCTTGGCTTAGCCCTACAGCACTTAAGGGAACAGCAGGAGGAGAAATGGAGGGTACTTTCCTCTCCAGGTCTCTGGGAGCCCAGAATATATGTGAAGACCAAGCCTTGGGCTACTCCTGCTCACCTCTGCAAATGGAGAGGAAGCAGATGAGGGTGTCATAATTGGGTGGCATTGGAAGCTTTGATTTTATTCTTGGTGACAAGAAGAGGCAATATCATAGTGATCCTGTCAGGAGAGGAGGAAATTGGTGGCTGTTACATGGTAGGTGAGGGATCTCTTTGAGGGGACTTCCCAGGTTAGAGGCAATTTACCAAAGTGGTTAAGAGTTCTAATTTTAGAGATGGACAGACTGTGTTTATATCCCACCTCTGCCATTTAGTAATTCTGAGTTCTTGGGCAAGATAGCTACTGATCTGCTCTACGTCTCAGCTTCCTGTGTGTAAAGTGGATAATAATTTCATCTGCCTTGCAAGGTGGTGGTGAAGATTAGAGATAACATACCTAAAGTACCTGACACATATGGTAGTTATTACTATTCTTTCACTTGTTTGGGGCACCTTTCCTAAGGAGCCGCATTATGATTTTGAAGTGATCATCTCTCCACCCATAATTTATTGTGTATGTACTCTGTGTTGAGCACTAGACCAGGCTCTGGGGTTGTAGGAAGGCAGTGAGCTGGAAAGTAAGCATGGCTGAAGAAAAGCTATTTCATGGAAGATGTGGTATCAGAATACTTGAATTGGATTGGGTTGTGACGATGATTTGGGATAAAAAATTGCCGCTATAAAATCGGACCTTAGTGTTCAAGTGAATATTACACTTCAGCAAGTTTCAGCGACATTAAACCTTCTGTCATAAAGACAGAGGTAATGGCTTTTTGTGGGCAGAGTATTAGAAATGCTTCAATTGTTAAGTATTTATATAACCCTCTATATGTGCAATGTATGCACCTTATCATTTCCCAGAAGTTAATGTCTAGAAATATTTCCTAGTGGGAAGAGAATGTTCCCTATAGGTTCTGGGCCACGCCTAACACTTTGTGAGTTTTTAGCAAATATTAAAGGACCCCCAAGAAGGCTATGTTAAAGAAAGGAGGCAAAGCTAGCTTGAAAGTAAGGTGAGGAGAGCTGACATCTCTCTCTGCTTCTTTGAGTTGTCTTCCTCTTGCCCCTGATCTGAAGGTGTCTTGGTGAGTAACACAATTCCCTGAAGATGCTACTGACTCCTCTTAGTGCGCTGGAGGGAGAATTTGTCCCTGGGGCCTGCCTGGTTCAGCTCCATCCTGTTCTTCCCTATGTGGTGACTCTTCTGGGACTTTCTTCATTGTTGGGCACAGAGTGTGGGGCCTTGGAGTTCCCATAGGGCTCATAATGTTACATGAACAGGGGCAAGAGATTAAGGCTGGTGTGTAAGGATGAAGAGATCAAGAATAATGAAACTGCTTATTTTTCCCATATGAAACTTCTGTTTAATGTAGCCACTACTACATTTTCAGCTAAGAATAGAGTTGATTATATTCCATTAGGCTTCCATTTGAATCATAATTTCTTCCCAGGAATATGGTTTTGCTGTCTAGGTATAATTTCTCCCTACTTTTCTACCACATGTGAATAGTAATTATTACCGTGATGTCTCTTCTTTCTAGCTCGAGGGACTCCAATGTGCCCAGTTTAGCCCTCTCAATAAAGTAAAAGTGTGGTAGTGCCTCTAGATTTCTAACAGATGAGATAAAAGTATAAAGAAAGTCATCTGTAAAAAAGGACATGCAGGGCTATGTGAGATGTAACTGATAATAAAGATAAAAAGAAAAAATAGTTACTGTTGATTGAGTAGGTATCACATTAGAGGCATAGAGCTAAGGATCTTACACATATTATCCTTGTGTCAGTCTCAAGACGATAACAAGAGGAGTATATTATCACTTTTATTTTGCAGATGATAGTAAGGAAAGTGAGGCATGGAGAGAGTAAATAACTTGTCCAAGTTCACATGGCTGGGAAATGTTGGAGACAGACCACAAATGACTCCCAGATGTGTATTTTTGACCACTATGTGATATGGCCTCCCATAATGTAATGAGATTAAAAAAAAATGTGCCAGAGTATATACATCTAAACAAGGACTGTGTCCTTTTAGTCATCACCTTGAAAGGTCACACAGTTATTTCAGTGAAGCAGCTACTGCTCAGAGTTTTTTGTTTTTTTGCGGTATGCGGGCCTCTCACTGTTGCGGCCTCTCCCGTTTCGGAGCACAGGCTCCAGACGCGCAGGCTCAGCGGCCATGGCTCACAGGCCCAGCCGCTCCGCGGCACGTGGGATCTTCCCGGACCGCGTCACGAACCCGTGTCCCCTGCATCGTCAGGCGAACTCTCAACCACGGCGCCGCCAGGGAAGCCCTGCTCAGAATATTTTTGAAGCTTCTTTTGAATGTTGACAAATCTGAATCCTTTGAGGGTGGACTTGATCTTTGGAAATGTCTATAAGTCACTTGGAGTTGAGTCTGGTGAATAAGGTTGATCATCAAGTTGTATGGTGGGATGGTTCTAGTTTTTCGTCTAAATAAGGTGTGATTATAAAGACATGTATGGACTTAATTTCCCTTTGTGATTTATACATGTCCTGATTGCAGTTCCGGAAACATTTTGGGCAATGTAAGCATGACTGAGTGTGTACATATGTTGTGGCGATTACTTTGAAGAATGTTACAGGAAGTCCACATAGAGTTTTATTTTGTGATACACCTTGCACAAACACATATACACATGTACAGACTGAGCTGATTAGCATGTTAAATAGTCTTTGAACACTTTTGTGGCTTAGGAGAATTATCTTTTCAAGAGCAATGTGTTGTCTCAACAGCCATTTAAGCAGATTCCTTGCAAAATATTCCATCTATCAAGATGTCCTGAATTGCTATGTATTGAATTACCTTTTGACTCCTTTGTTCACGTTATTTGTAACTTTTTCATTATGTAAATATAGAAAAATGGTCTTGTACATGCTTCCTGCTCTCTTCCCATTTCCTATTTATGAGATAGAGAAAAAGTTAGAAGGGAAGTGCTGAATGAGTGAACATTAATAGACTCACATATCAACCTATGTAAAAAATATATTTTTATGAAAATTGAATTTACATGCTTTGAAGCACAGTACATTGAGGATAATGAAGCTTAAAGCAAAGTTTGAGTTCAGAAATATATGAACTAAGAACACAATAATCCACAGTAGTACAAAAGTCAGAGGTGTAGTGTATTGATGCCCTGAAGAATTTGAAATTTCAGGTAAAAATTTCGTGCTATAAAAATTAGAAAATACTAAGGTTAATATAAGAATGCTAATCAGTTCCTCTTTCACCAGAGAAAGACAATCAAAGATGTGTGAACTGGAGAAGCATTTTGTAAAAGCCATAATTATTTTAATATCTGTATTTCAGATAACCTTTTTCTCCCTGAAACTTAGAGGGATATTGTAAAATCACATATATTTTTAATGAAATATATTTATCTGCAAAGACTAAAAAGAAAATACTAAGGTTGCCATGCAGTGGTGTCTACTGTTAAATTTTCAGGAATTTTGTGAGCCAGTTGATGTTATGTAGGTAGTTTGGAATCAGCCATGGTAGGAACACAGATATTGGCAAATGTCACAAAGAGAGATTTTTCCCTCTCAAGAACTGAGAGTAATTGTTAAACATCACTTGAATGCTACTAGTTGTATGTCTAAGTTTTACTTGTCTTCACCCTGTATTTGGAGGAATTTTAGTTAATTGTAATGCTATTAACATATGCATAATTCTCAGAATTATGATTCTGAGGGTCCTTTCTATCAATGACCCTTGGAATCATAATGGAACCCAAGGGTTTCTTAGGTCAACAGAAAAACAAACTGATTACTTTCCAGGATTTCCCTGGCGACGCACTGTGTTCTGTGGAATTTTATGTGAGTGTTATTGTGCGTAAGTCACTGAGATTCTCTGGAATTCTTAGGTTTAGCAGAGATAAAATACCACTTGGCTACCTTCAACCCAAGGAAGTTGTGAGGATTCATAAGGATAAAAGATAAAAAACTGGGTATAAAGTAATGATGCTGACTTGCATAAACCAGACACCAAGAAGCCTCATGACTTGATCTTTACATTTCACATGTAGTGTGACTATGATGCAATAAGCATTGTTGAATTGATACACCAGATCTTCTACTTTTGACTGAAATTTGTCAAGCAGTATCCCTTCAACAGAATCCCTTTGGGAGGCAGTGCACTTATTTGAATGACGATACTGTTGCCCAGAATATGTTTGGACCTCCTTTTGGAGCTAACTTCAGAATCACTTTACAAACCAAACAAGAAAACACATTTAATTATTTTAGAGCCATAGCTCATCTTGTACTCAGAATTGTGTTACCTAAGAAGATTGTGCTTCTATTTATCAGGGTTGGCTTTGAATGACTTGGGGGCAGTTTTCAGAAGTTAAACCTATTCTCAGAAGATGGAAATTTACCATCACCAAAGAGAGTTAAAAAAGGGGCAGAGTGGGGGAGAAGAGAGGGACCAGACACTCTCATGCATTGTTTAAGAGTGTAACAATTTACACAGTCTCTTTGGAGGGCACTTTGGAAATACTCATCAGTTATAAATGAACTTAACCTTTGACCTAGCAATTACACTTAGACTTTATCTGATAGATACACTCATGAAAGCGCAGAAAGAATCTTGTACAGATTATTTACAACAACAGGAAAAGATTAGAGGAAACAAATATCCAACAATAGGAGACAGGTTAAGTAGCTATGGAGCACCCATAAATTAGAATACTATTCCATCATTAGTAAGAATGAGGCAGAATTATATGTGCTGATAGGGAACAATCTCCAAGATATTATATTAAAAAAACTAGGCACAGAAGAGTGTACCACCAGCTTTGTTAAAAAGGATATAAATATATTGACTTCTAAGCTTATAAGAATCTATCTCTCTATATATATCTTTCTCTCTATTTGTATTATCTCTGGAAGGATTTGAAGAAACAGGTAGCACACTAATTCTAGGGAGGGGAACTAGGAAACCAAAGCAAAGGTCGAGAAAGGTATAATTTTTCATTTCGTAATATTAAAAATTTTAAATACACATTTTCAAAAAACAAATAGAATAAATGTCAGGCACAAGGTGATTCTCAAGCAATTCCTATAAGTTTTAAAGAGTGGTAGTACCACTCTTTAAATAAATAAATAATAATTGTGCTATGAACAAAGATTTCACTTGGAGGGGGCCTAAGATTCATAATATATATGTTCTGATGTGTTTGTTAAAGATATGTTCCACGACTTTAATCTCATTTTACAGACGGATTCCACATTGGCAGGAAGGTGCTAAAGAGAGCAATGTAATGTCTGGACTTTGAGAACTCCACAAGGGCAGGGACCTCACATGTTTATTCACACCTGAGTCTCAGTCAGTGTTATCAAGTTGTAAGCAATGTAAACCAACTCTAGCTCATTTAAATAGGAAAGGATATCCAACAGCTCACAGAATTCTGGGAGGGATAGAGAACCAGGCTCAGCACTATGTAGCCAATCACTGAAGAGTGCAAACGCCACTACTGATATTGCTGATTTCAAGATGCCTGAGTTGGGACCACTGTCACACTCACATTGGATTCTGGGTGAAGCTGCAGGTACGTATCACTTTGCTTCCATCCTATTGGTCAGAAATTAGTCACATGACCAAGAAGGAACTGTATTACTTATGCTGGGTAGCCATGTGCCTACCTAAAACTTTGACACTCTGTAACAGTGAGAGGTAGGGGGAGAATGGATATTGTGAGACAATTAGCAGTCTGTCCCACAGACAATGATTCCATGCTGAACTTAAACATGAGCTGGCAAAAAGGTGGGTTAGAGTCATCTCCATCTGGATCTTGATGTGAAGACATAAGACTGAGTCTGCTTGAATCTATGTTCCTAAGAATTATTTTTTTGTTGAAAATGTAGAAGGCTGTTGAAAAATAAGAAAACCATTATGATTTATATATTTTTGTTTTTGATTATTTTCTTGTGGTTTTTGCTTAATCACTAAGCATGGATCCATGCATAGGCATCTGAGTTTGCTGGCAGTTGGAATAAGGCAAGTGCTATTATAGTTCTGTCCTACTAGAATGAGTATTTTTAGGTTTGGCAGTTGATCAGGTTAGAATTTTATCAGATTTGAGCAAGTGAGTTTCATTTTTTTGGGGGGAGCACTGGAACCCATCAGAGAGAGTTTTCCATGTTGCAAGACTATTAGTGGAGTAGAGAGACCCCAATTGTTAAACTCCCTGACCTGGGAAGGTTGCCATTTTTCATTAATGGGGAACTTCCATTTTCTGGAATATGATAAATAGCTAGGCAACATTCTGGTTCATGGGACACTCAAAGTAGCTGCGTGAGTGTATTTTCTCTTCTGAGTATTTGCATTTTCACCTTTTCTTTTTCCTTGAAGAAAATCATCACTGGATGATCTCCAGGTTGTCTAAAACTTTAATAGTAATTTTATCTTTGAGTGTGAGAATTTTTTCACGTATGAAAGCCTGTGTAAATTGAGAAATGGGGAGTGATAAATCCCAGAGGGTGCTGGAACTCCAGTAGAGATGCTAGTCTTTCTGATGCTGAACAGTTTAGTCGTAGAAGCAGTCTGTGCCTAGGGTTGGGTATGGATATAGCAAGGATCAAACTGGAAGTTGCCTTATATTAGATAGCCCACCTCCAGAAGGATTTAAAAATAAAAGTTGTAACTTCTCTCAAAGTCAGTGGCACACCCATTTTGTTTGGTTTCAAGAAGCTTAAATCATTTATGCAAATTTAAAAGAGCGGGCGGTCTTAAAAATTCTCATTAGAAAAGAATTAAGAAATTAAGCCAATACTTCTAATACTTTAGTGTGCTAGCCCTTTAAAAGATCTCCAAATATTTACACTGAGAGCTCAACTGTAAATCTATTCTTTAGCTTACAAAAATACATTAAATAGGTTAAACAAAGTGGTCTGTACTTGAGGAAAGCAGCTTTGATCATTTCTAGTGAAGTCTGAGATTTGAAAGTGTTCACATTCTGTTTTAAATGTTTGCCTCCTAAAGGGTCTTATCTGACTCATGCTTGCTTTATTTCTTAATTTTTCCCCAAAGTCCTCAGAAAAATTCTGGTTCTCAATAGTGACTGTTCAAGGAACAGCTCTCTCCACTGGGTTTTCCTTCTTTTGCCAGTTTGTCTCCTTCGTCTCCTTTGTTTATTGGGAATGCTGTCTTTTGTGTCTTTTCTCTGAAAAGACTAAATTCTTGCCATTTCTACTGTTTATTTCCTGAGACTGGGTGTGTTTCAGGAATTTACTTCAGTATCCTGTCATCCAGTCTCTCCTTCCAGGGGTGTCACTATGATGATAATTGTGTTACCTGCTTTGGGTAAACGAATTTTTCTTTGTTTTGGGGGGAAGGCATTACAATTACTCATTCGATCTCCTTGTCTGTGTCTATCTTTGTGTTGTACAGAATTGTGATTAAAACAAGGAACTATGTATTGTCACTGAATTTCTCTCTTGGCAAGAGTGACCTTGTATGGTCCCCACAATTAACTAGAGCGAGGATACAGTGTGACTGTAAATGACCAGGCTGAAGTTTAATTGAAATACACAGCTAAAAATGGAGCAGTTTGTCTTTTAGCTGAGCTAAGGCATTTTATGATTCATAGATGGTTGTAAAAGTAAAGAGGTGCAACAGATAGATACCAGCTGCAAGCCCATTCTTCCCTGTATGTCTAAAGTTCAAGCCTGGCATTACTCTGGATGAGCTTGTCACCTGTCCACATGCACATGTCCCTTCCCAGCTTTTTTCTTTCTGTAAGTAACCCTATTAATATCCAACTTACTCAGCCTTAAGATCTCTGGGTCACTTTGGATCTTCTGTTGTTTGTCCTGTAATTGTGGTCACTTGCCAGGTCTTGTCCACTCCTCTGTTTAAAATCTGTCTCATCTTGGCAGAGGACTGTGGCTTCCGATCAGTGTCACCTCCACACCCCCAGTTCAAGGACCAGTGTTGCAATAACCTTCTGGTTCATCTCCTTGCTTTGGTCCCTATTGCTTCAATCCATCCTGTGTTTAACATTATTAATAGGCTCAGTCAGTGCAATACATTGTTTTCATCAGATTCTATGATCCCTGTTCAAAAAACAAAAAACAAAACAAAACAGAAAAAAACCCCAAAACTTCTATTGGTTTCTCATAGGAAAAGCGCCAAACTTCTTGATCTAGCTTTTAAGGTTTTCTTTAATCTGACTCAGATTTATCTCTTTTTACTCCCCTACATGGATCCAATTTCTAGGAAGGTGATTTCTTTAATTTCTTCTTCTTTCACTTCTGCTTACATTGCCTCGCCCTCATCCTATGCTGTTTTCAAAACTTACCTGTTTCTCAAGGGCACAACTCAAGTCTCACCTCCGGACGAATCCCTCCTTGTCCATTTCTGCCCATACTGACTGGGTCCTTCTCTGAGCTTGGAGGCTCCAGAGGATGTTAGAACTGCCAGAGGCCTGAGCAGCTACTGAGTCCGTTGGTTCTTTCTGCTGGTCATGTAGTTTATACCCTTAGTACTGTCTCCTCTGCTAGACTCGGGGCCATATCATGGTTTCCCATTCCTGCCACAGTGCCTGGCACACAGTGCTGGGCACAATGATGAAACAAAAAGAAACTGAGGCCCAGACCATCGGCGGCAGTCGACCAGGGCTTCAGGAGATTCCCAGTCTACGTTGTTCTCAGCACAGCTCTTGTCTACAGAACTGGGTGGATTTTTCTCTTGTATGATTATTTAATAATTGTGAAGTTTAATTCTTCAAAGGTCTTGGAAATACCTCTTCAATGCCACTTCTTCTCTGTTCTCACTCTTCAGGGATAAGATCATATTTTTCTTTTCACTTGTATCCCTTCAAACCCTAAGTACTGACAGACCAACTGTTGTGAGCTAAACTGGTGGAAAATTTCCTGAAGGTGTCTGTCCTTCTGTGAGACCACAAGCTTTGGAGGAGAGGACAAACCTTTGCTGAGTGCTGACCATGGCTGAGCGCTGACCCTGGGAATAGGTTTTTTTCTTCCACTTCCCATTTCTGGTACACTTTTAGCTCAAATTTCTGGTTAAAATATATAAATCAGTGTTGTCTGATTTATATATCTCTACTGAGAGGACTGGCACTCTCCTTTCTCCTCCTCCCAGAATGTTTGGATTTCATCTGCTGTCTGCCTTCTAGATTGGATAAATATCCAAGGTGGTCATTAGATTAGAATCCCTATGTCCTCACTCTGACATTTAAACTTTATGGAATGAAAAGTCACCTGAGATGTTGGAAACGTGTCATGTTTCAGCTGGTGTGGCTAGGAAGTACCTATTTTATGTATTTTCCTGTATAAAAGTCATTTTATGCCCCTGTTGAGCCAGGAGACAAATCGGTGGAGGTCGCATTTAAAACTTTTAGTAGGTAATCACTACCATTTCATATTCAATGCACAACCACAGGGCGCCTGGCACTGCCAGTGTTGCTGTAAATAATGGGCCCTTTACAATTGGACCTAAAATATACTTAGCCAAATTACTGGAGTATAACAGCTCCCATCTGTGTGGTATTAGAGCACTTTAAAGTGGCCCAAGTTCTGATTTGTTTGGCTTGTTAAAAAAGCACAGAATGGTTTTTACCCTGAGAAGGTGAAAAGGGGCAGGATTTGAGTCACTCACAAATGATTTCCAGAATCCATTTCAGAAGAGAACCCGGTTTAGACTTCACACCCCAATTAACACTCCGAGACCTGTACGTTTCCATTGTTACCTTAGAAAAGTCTCCTAAACGCCCCTTCCTCTCTGTTCCCACTGCTTTCCCCTTCTAAGCCTTCTTACCAAAATGGCTGCCAGATGCCTCCAATTGCCTTTTCTGATGCCAGCCCCATTCTCCATTCTGTGTAGCATCTCCCTGTCACATTGATCTCTCTTAAACACCTCATTCATCACATCAGTGACAGTGGTTTCTTAGAGAAAGTCAAAATTTTCGGCCTGCTAAAATGGACAAATGTGGCCACTTTCCCTATCCTCAGAGTCAGGGCTTTGTGAGTCTGGTGCATCTTGCTTCCTTCCCAGCAACTTTGGCTGCCTGGTGAACTGGGAAGGGATAATAAAGCAAGAGGTTGAGTTAATGACCTTTCCCTAAAATCTATTAGACCTCTACACATTGCCTCCTTAAGGGAATTTAGAAATCATCTGTCCCCACACCTTTCCATTTCATAAATGAGTGAGCTGAACTCCAGAGCCTGTAGGCACTTGCCCAAGTTCATCTAGCTATTAATGGCAAGATGTCTTGACCCCAAATCTATCATTTCTCCCCTTATTACTCTTCTGGGCTCTAAAGACCCTCCATGACCTGATCTCCGGCTAATCTTTGGTTCTTACAACTCTCCAACTCAAACTGCTGTCCTGATCAAGGCAGATTTTTAACTGTGAGGTGAAAGTGAAAATCCTGTGTCTGTGACTATGTTCTTAGCTTTTCTTTTGCCTGCAATACTAGTCCCTCTTCCTTTTAATGGTCTCAAGTTTTCCTCATTTATGCCATGTGTTGGAAAGAGTGTGGATTTTATAACCAGATATTTAATCATCTGCAACGTGAGTGATCATGGGCAAGGTAGTGTGTTTGTTTCCTCATAGGATGGTTGGATTAACTGAAGCAAAGTGAGATATGGAGTTGTTTAGCTCTGGACACATAGTAGGACATCAAACAAGGTCTGTTTCTTGCCTTTATTCCCATCTCATGTCCACACAGTCCCTGGAGCCTTTTTTGACCATCTTCTCTTTCACCTTCTGAGGATTTCCGCAGTCTCTCAAACCAGCCCACTGTTATATTTTCTGATGTTTGCTCTTTGTGGTAATTATTAGTATTGTGTACAGTTTATTCCCCCTTCCCTGTAAGAGGGTTATCCATCTCTACCTCATTGCTGTTGGGCTTGATCATGTGACTTGCTTTGGCCAATGGAATGTGAGCACATGTGACAAGTACCATGTTCTCCTTAGAGAAATTGTGTTTCTGCTAGCTCTCTTTCTCATCCCCGCTGCTGCAAGACTGGTTTGTTGCACACAGGAGTTGCTTGAGTCCTAGAATGAGAAAACATATGATGCTGCAGGAGTTGACTTAAAACGTGAGCACAAAATAAATGTTTGTTGTGTGTCTAGGAGATTGAGGGGATTGTCACCACAGAAGATTTTCTAATCAATTCCTGTTTCCCATGGGAGTTCTGTTTCCCAAAGTAGAGTTAAACTTCTTTAGTTCATAAATGCAGGTGTTCAAGAAATTTAATGGATTTTATTTCTATAATAATTCTGTCTCTAAGCCTCTATGCTGCTGGATAAGTAAAAAACGCAAACAATTTAATCCTTTCTTGGAATCCCCTCTCCTCAAATATATCCCTAGGATTGTGCTACAGTTATCATAGGGCCCCAAGCCCAGGAGTAGTGGGTTTTGTTCAGATGGCCATCATCCCTGTGGATGTGACCTCTTTGGCCATGCTTGTGGTGTGGGAATCTTCAGCAGGGCTACCTAAGATCCAGATGCAACCCATGAACCACTCCCTAGGAGTGTTGCCAGTAAGCAAGACTTAGGTTCCCTCTGTTCTTTTTTTAAATATTGATGGCTGGGTCCAAACACTGGAGATTTTTTTTAAATTAATTAATTTATTTTTGGCTGCATTGGGTCTTCGTTGCTGGGCGTGGGCTTTCTCTAGTTATGAAGAGCAGGGACTACTCTTCGTTGCAGTGTGTGGGCTTCTCATTGTGGTGGCTTCTCTTGCTGCAGAGCATGGGATCCAGTAGTTGCAGCACGCAGGCTCAGTAGTTGTGGTGCATGGGCTTAGTTGCTCCACAGCATGTGGGATCTTCCCGGACCAGGGATCGAACCCATGTCCCCTGCATTGGCAGGCAGATTCTTAACCACTGCGCCATGAGGGAAGTCCAGTTCCCTCTGTTCTTGAGACACATCAACCCTCTCCTTCTCGTCTCTCTCCCCCTAATCCAGAAGCACGTCTTTCTAATCTTGGGGAAATCCTTCCTCTTTCAAAATTTTGCAAGAAACTCTGTCTTTGCTCTCAGATTTTCTTCCCATAAAAATCGCAGTCTTGTAAGCTTCTGTTTCCTGGCTGTGAGCCTACTTGCCCTGAGGCAAGGAGCATAGGGCTGACTGTACCTATTTGACTGCAGTGGAAGGAAAAGGGAAAAGTCAGGGACAAAAATAAGTTAGTATTTCAAATTATTATGTAGCCACATTTCCCATTTAAACTGAGGTTTCTCAACCTCAGTACTACTAGTACTTGCAGCTGGATAAATCTTTGTGTGGTGACTCTCCTGTGTACTGTAGATGCCAGTAGCAACTCCCACCACCTCCACTGCTGTGACAACCCAAAATGTCTCTAGACATTGCTAAATATTCTGGGGGGCAAAACTGTACTCAGTTGATAACCACTGATTTGATGTATGAACTGAGTTATAACCTTTGCTTTCCCCAAGACTTAGCAGAGTACTTAACCCATAAGGAGGTACTCAACAGATATTTTCTGATTGAAGGAATTAAAGTAGTGCGTTTTATTTCTATTTTGGCTGGGGGGCTGTAGTTCATTTTAAATGGGGAAGTGAAGGAAAACAAATGCATTTGTCTTAAAAACATTTCCCTTTCCCTGCCCTTTTGCAGGTATGCAATCTCTATGGGTGAATGCTCAAACTAATTATTGTTACTGAGGGATTCTAATGAAATGCTGAATTCAGTCACTCAACCAGTGTGGTAATTAACAAGAAGTTGCTTGGGGAAGAACATTTATGAAAAGGAACTACAAAATAAATACTTTACAAACCAAAGAATAAAATTCCTGGGAAAGCGTGAGTCAATCATAGGCCTCTGCCAACATCACAGTCCCAGAGTTTGCTGCTTGAGGGATTTGTGAGAGTGAAGGATGAAAAGGTGAATTGAAATCCTGCGTGCAAATAAAGCTGTATATGCTGTTGTGGCTCCAGTGCGTCTGAAGACCTTTTAAAATGACGGGAGCATTAGCAGGGTGAGGATTCCATATTGGGCAAGAGAAGAGATTCTCTATTCTTTGAATAGGAGAGTTGAGTCTTGTATGTGTGTGTATGTCAGAGTTGAGGAAGGCATTACAGAAAAATTGTTATTTATGTTTTATAGGAAATTAATCCCACCCTTGTCTTGGACACAACAGCAACCCAATTATGAAGGCAGAAAGACTAGTGAGGGATTAGCATTACTCATGTTCTGTGCTGCTTATCGCCTGGTTATAGTGAACGAGGTGCTTTTTTTTTTTTTTTTTTTTTTTTTTTGCGGTACACGGGCCTCTCACTCCGGACGCGCAGGCTCAGCGGCCATGGCTCACGGGCCCAGCCGCTCCGCGGCATGTGGGATCCTCCCGGACCGGGGCACGAACCCGTGTCCCCTGTATCGGCAGGCGGACTCTCAACCACTGCGCCACCAGGGAAGCCCAGTGAACGAGGTGCTTTTATCTTCAGGCACACAACAGATCGTCTGTCACCTCGGATTTCTGGAAATTTATATATGCAAACATTTGGCAGAGCTGGGATCTTTGCAACCTTTCTTAATAATAACAGACTGCCATTCAGCGCCTGGGGTACAATTTAGTGGGTACATCTCATTTTGGCATATGTGTGAAAAGGAAAACCTTGTGTGGTAGGATTACTTTACCAATATGATATTTCAGAAATTTCTGAGATTCAAATTACCATGGGGCTGTATTATTAAAGTGAGAGATTTGTTCAATTTACACTAGAAATCCCTGGAGAGATAAATGTGCTTATATTATAGGTAAAATCAGAAAGGTAAATAGCAAGTCTGGACACGATTTTCTTTTATGTAGTATTTTAGTTGTATGATGATTTTTTTTTAAGGACAAGAGCAGATGGAGGAGTGTGTAATCAGAATGTGAAAAATTAGGCTCAGAGGGAACCAAGAATTTGAAAAGAAGTTTATTTTTTAGATACTAAGCTATAACTACTGACCTTAGAATAGCCTATTTTTTTAAGTAAAGCATTTTTTTAAAAGACTGTACCAAGTGTGTTATGATTTCCTCCTTTCCAACTCTCACTGCCAACTCTCAGAGTTTTCAGACTTACCTGTCCTAGACTTATCTTTCTCACTACCCTGAAAGCATCCCTTACTTTCTCTTTCCTAGTTTTATCCATCACTTTCTAGAGATCAACCCCCAGACTCCCCTTGTTCCCAAGTCTTCCTTAATTTACACTAATCAGATACTGATGACTTTCTTGCTGGTGTGGCCTCCATACTTAATTTCAGAATTTTCTCCTGGAACAGGTTTATATCAGTGTATTTCAAAATGTGTTGTAGGGATTAATGCTTTATGGGATGTTCATGTTCATAGGCGTCACATGACAAAAGGTGCCCATGTTGAAATAAGTTAGAAATCCTGTGTAGACAAAGTTTTGTCCCCTTATCCCCCGACTTCCTCACCAGAACTTCTCAGTGATGTGAATCTCCAAGATGGGAAATAATACATGGCATTTCCACACATTGCTCATAGATTTTTTTTTCTTGTAACAACTATTAACATCCCACGGAATTAGCATTCCATAGAACAGTATTGCCTTTGGGAATGCTAAGTTAGACTCTATGACTAGATGATGCTAACTGTGCACATACTGGGATAAAGGGGGGCAACTGAGTTCAGAGGTCGAGAATACAAGCGTTAGGTGGAAGTCAGTAGGGGAGCACTTCCACGAAGGTACCAGCCACGGGAGATCCAGACCAAATGGTCCATAAATCTGACCCAGTTCCAGGTAGGCACTGAGAATCTAGAGGACAGGGTGACACAACCAGGGGCTTGTGGAACAGAGAAATGGCTTTGAAAGTGCTGTGCTAAAATTGTCAGAAAATCATGAAGGGAAAGAAATGGAAATGAGCATGAATATTCATAAATTCATAAATTAATCAGATATTTACTATGTATTAGAGCTAGGGTTTGCAGGATTGAAGTCACCAAGTAGAGAGCCTCCCAGCTAGCTTGATGTTCAAATGGAGTGGAGAGGAAGAAGAATGGAGAAAACCAGATACTCAAGACATCTGTGCAGGTGTTGAAAAGCATGGGTGGGGGTGGTCTGCAGAGGTGGACTGCTCAGGAGCACAGTGGCGCTTCTGCCCTGGGGCCAGGGGCACTCTCTGTAATTTCCAAACCCCATTACTTAGAAGGACATGGGTGGTTAACATACAGCCTGGTGACTTAGTAAGAGCACAACCAGGTGGAGTCAGCCAGGGGCTGACATAGCTCTCCACGCCAGGATGGAAACACAGAGCAAACTCCTTCCTCCTAATGACTTGGGTTTCAAGAGCAGAGCCCCATTGTAGGAGGTGAACTCCCCTTCCAATTTCCTCTCATTTGCGAAGCACCTATCACATTTCTACAACCATTTGTCTCTTTTATCTCCTTCTTGAATTAACTCCCACTCACATTCTTTTATTTCTAATCACTGTTCTAAGACAGGCATATTGAAGTAGGTAAAAAAAAAAAAAAAAAAAAAGGCAATGTGAGCCCTCTGGAACAGTTCCTTATTCTTCCTGCCAAGAATGTCCTATGTCCACAGCAGGATGTTCAGTTAGCAAATCCATGAATCAGGATTTTAATTATACATTTATCTGGAAGGAAAGTGCTAGCTTCACTTCTACCCTATACCTTACTTGTGGGAGTCACAGCGTGACACTGACTGAACCTGGGTCCCTGTAAAGAAATGTGAGATGGTGAAATGCAAAAGTGTTGGTGGAAATTCTTTATTTTTGTTTACGGTTGTTTCTGTATTTAGCAAGTAGCAAGAATTCTTGGTTGTATGAAAAAAATTAGAATTGGCTCTAGAAGGTTAAGAAGTATCCTAATTAAGAAATGTGCTTATTTTTATTCCCTGCTGTGTCTATAGTCATATTTGGTTTTAAGTCATGGCTAAGCATCTGAATGGTTTCCTTACTTGAACATGTTCTCTGTTGTTATCCTGCCTTCCCAGCTGGATGATATGCTCTTTATGGCTGGGGATGTTCTTCCTTCTTCCCCTCTTCCTCCTCTTCCTCTTTCTCTCTGCTCCCTCCCTGGCCCCCCTCCTTCCTTCCTGATGCTTCTTCTTTCCACGGCAGCTCTTGAACCTAGAGGCCCCCAAATGCTCATTGAGTGCCTTCCATTAATATCTATAAGGGAAAATTGCTTTCATTGCCTCTATGGTTAGATATACCCTAACCTGAGTAGGAGGGTTGGTAAAAGAACTAGATATTGGGGTAACCAGGTCCATCCTCTCTGAAGGCTGTGGCCCACATTGTCAAGAGTAAGAAAAGAGAAACACCATTTGTCAGGCAGGAACTTAGGAGATTTTGTTGACCACATGAGCTCAATCAACTCTCAGAAGCTAGAGGCAGTTCAGAGAGAGAAAGACCTAAGCACCAGACTTACAGTAATTCCCCAGATCCTTTCCAAAAGCCAACAGATCCATCCTTCTCATGAAATTGCTGGACTATATTCACCGTCCAGACCTTCGTTGTATATATGGCAACCCTGACCCTTGGTCCTTTGAGGTCTAATCTTGTTTTTAAAGAGTCTGAAAACATAATCAGACTCCTTGGCTCCCCATGCCAAATCTAAAAAGTATTAAATTATTGATTTTATATATCAGATGGGGGACACTTATATTCTTTTCCTTTTCCCCCTTATCCCTGTCGACAGAGGGAATTTAACTGGGCTCAAGCTTTATAGGCATATTTGACCTAGGGAAGAAAAGGAACAAAGGAAAGCCATTAAGGGATGTCTGGTCACTCCAAGTCATCTGCCTGAAGTTGTTCCCTAGCAGTGAATGGGAAGAAGACCAAAGAGTGAACATTTTCTGCCCCTTCTGGGTTCACTGCTAATTTATCTTAACATGATGTGTAATAACACATGTATACAGTGGCTAACCATACATAAGATAGAAGAGAATTTGTGGGCCAGTGAGGAATGAGAACTATCTCAAAAAGTGTGAGTCTGAGGTGTTTAAACAGGAAATAGAAAAAGATGTAGGAATCATAATGTAATTCTCCTAGATGCAGTACTGGGCTAAGATTTAATCAAGGCATTGTGAATTTTTCGGATATTTCTGCTAAAGACTATTCAATTTAGGCTTACAGGAATAAATACTAAAAAGGATAAAGAGAGCTTTAGAGTTGGCTGAAGAGATTATCTTTAATTTTTTCCCCTTGTGTACCTCTAAAGAATTTTGAAAAACAAAATATTCCTTCCCACATTTTTAAGTTAATTTCTAAAAATTTTAACATAAATTTGAGTAAATGAAAAGATGTACTTTACCACATGTGAATGTAGACTTTTCAAAATAAGACTGTTACCTTCTTCTTATTTTATTTTACTGCATTTCCCTTTAACTCTCTGAGAGTCTAAAGACCATGGCAATTTACATTGAACTTGGATTTATCTTATGTATTTCTCTCACCATAAGTCTCAAAGTGTTAACATTTTTGCTGTGTAGAGTTATTATTATTGTTATTATTTTTGGCTGTGCTGCGCAGCACGTGGGATTGTAATTTCCCGACCAGGGATTGAACCCGAGATCCCTGCATTGGAAGCATAGAGTCATAACTGCTGGACCGCCAGGGAAGTCCTGTACAGGGTTATTATTACAGGTTGGGATAATTATTAAATAAAAAATTAACTGGAGGGCTTTCCTGATGGCGCAGTGGTTGAGAGTCCGCCTGCCGATGCAGGGGACACCGGTTCATGCCCCGGTCCGGGAGGATCCCACATGCCGCAGAGCGGCTGGGCCCGTGAGCCATGGCCACTGAGCCTGCGCGTCCGGAGCCTGTGCTCTGCAACGGGAGAGACCACAACAGTGAGAGGCCTGCGTACTGCAAAAAAAAAAAATTGGAAATGCATCACGTAATGAGACAGAAATTTAAAAAATTAGTTCTTGTATCTGTGGATGAATTTTGCTAGAATGAAACAGAGTTAACATCAGTATAAAATGTTTTCATTTTTTATATTTGTAAGCATTTGAAACCTTGTTCATTAGAGAAGAAATGGAAAGCTGGTTATTTTTGTGTCAGTCGATTCTTTGGACTCCTTTCAAGTTAAATGCCAAAGAAAAATCAACTAGTGCTCTTTCATTAGAATAGGGGAAAAAAGTTTTTATCAGTGAGTTGTTTGACTTGGTCTTTATTTAACCAGCTTAAAAACAGGAAATTGGAAATCATCTGGTTTATAGAAGGATACATAGCTCAGTTAGAGAGTGACTTTCTCAGCAGTGTTTTGAATTGTCTCTTTGTTGCCTGAGGTTTCTACATTGCAGGGCAATGCACTGATGTGAGATCTAGCTCGGGAAGGTCTGCCTTTCTTTCATTTCATAGACTAGGAAAGGTCTCTCCTGAAAGGGCAGGAGGGAACGGAGAGTCAGCATGGTGCCCTGAGGACATTTGTTCTCAGGAAGATCACTTTTAGACATTTGAGGATCCTGAAATGGGCTCCTCTAAGGACTGCCTGAGAGTTTAAGGGAAAGCTTTTGCACACTCCTACCCCAGTTAGAAGACCACTCACTTAGGAATGTGAATGAAAAATATTGCCTGCCATATCAGTTAACAAAGAATGTTGCAGCCATCAAGCAACACCACAGCCTCCATCCCCCTCCCCCAAGGTGAGCCCTGTGGGAGCTCAGGATGGAAACATAATGTCCGCCATAGAATCATCTGCCACTGTAGCCGTCCCCACACTGTCCCCCGCCCCTCCCCCCCACCAAAGCTGTACTCTGAGGAAACTCGTGAGAAAACAGGTTACTGGCCCCAGATAGCTGAGGTGCATATCAAAGGAATGATTTCAGTGAGCCCAGACCCTTGCATGTTCCCATACGTAGAACAGCACTAAATTCCTTAACTTGAGATATCTGGTTTTCTTTTAACAGTGATCTTTTGATGTTCCAACTACGTGGTCTTTGTTGCAAAAACTCCTATATATCCTGGCTCCCCACCTTGCCTCTTCTGAGCTAGCAGTCTCTCAGAGTAATCTGAGATGCTCTGTTCTGGGCTTAAGTCCTCAGATTTGTCCACTGAATTAAACATAACTTTCAACTTTTAGGTTGTGCATTTTTTTAGTTGACAGGAACAATGTAGATATGCTTACACTATTGGAAATGGGCCCTTTTGGAATAAAACCTTAAGGATTTGGAGTTGTTTAATGTGTGAGAAAAACAAGAGAATGGAAAGGAATATAAAAGGATATAGTCCAGTGGGTAGTGAGCAGTTACTCTTCATTTTATTGAAAACATAATAAGAATCAATATAATGAATTTAAACAAGAGCCCAAAAGGGTTCTACCATTGGGATGTATCATTCATCCTTTTTTTTTGAGAGATGTTTAAGAAAGTTATAATAATAAAATTTTCAAGCTTTGGGAGAACGCTAGTAACATATTTCCTTTGATCAAGGATGGTCCAGGATAAAAGGCACAAATAGAGTGAAAATTATTTTCAATAAATTTTACTTGATTTGACTCTATGGGGGAGGAGTTACTAATTGATTATAGCAGTATATTGGGCTCTGTTTTCAGATAAAGTTCTGCTTTGGTCACTTACTAGCTGTGTAACCCTAGCAGATTTATTAATTATCTCCAAGCCTTGGTTTCCTTATCTGTAAAGCAAGACCTACTTCATAGGAGAATGAGGATTAAATGAGATAATATGAAATAATTAAATGTAAACTGTTTTGCGTGCTCCTGGCACATACTAATTGCTCAGTAAACAATAACTAGTAGCCAAAAACTGGAAGGAATTTCAGTAAAAAAGCCTTATTCATTAGAGCTTGTATGAAGAAATCTTTGACTTTTGACAGTCTCTTAATTTTCTAGTTTTTATTCAGCTGTCAGTTACCTGGTAACTTCTCTGTGAATAGGTGTGGATCTCAGGGTCCCCGATATGAGAAGCAGTGCTGAAAGGCGAGATAACAATTAGTGAATCTTCAGTGAATTCATCAATAAATTTAAAATATTTATTTTATAACTAGTACTCATAGAAAATGTTTTATTAAGAAATAAAAAATTTGAGGAAACTTTTTGTGCTATGAGCAAAGATGAATTCATTTTTAACCAAGAAAATTACATTTATTCATTGAGGGAATGTTTATCAGAAAATATCTGGTACTGAAATTGTGACATCCTTCTCCTCAGATGTTTCATATACCACTTCTTGGCTCTCCAATACTATGATTTTTTTTTTTAGCATCAGTTTGCCTTCACCAGCCTGTAAGTTCTAAGAATGTATGTTCTGCTGTAACCACAAAACATTTTAATGTAATTTGAATAAATAAAAATTGATTAAATGAAAAAAAGAATTAGTGAATCTTTCAGTCCCTTGGGTGTGGTGAAGGTGATAACAGCATGGAGAGAATTGAGAGTCTCTGGTTCTCACCCTTGGTACAGTCACTAACCAGCAATGGTCATGGGCAGATGATTGGATGGCAGTGCCATTTGCTAAGAAATGAGGCTGTTGGTCAAACCTGTGTGCAAAGGGCATGTGGTTAGTGTAAATGGCTGAGGTTGCAGGAGTGTATTACAATAGATGCAAAATTGCCTGTATTGTGGTCAAAGGTGATACCTGCCCTATTGCACAGCCTTTACAAAGCCTGGTCTGGCTTTGCAGAGCAGCCAAGCAAAAGTCCCTGTGGGAGAGGCGTACTGAGCAGGACTTCCAATGTATGCTCTCAGATGTAGAAGGGTCTTAAAAGCTCCTTTTCAGCTCTGTAAATCTTATTCCTTGGATATATTTCATCCCTTAAAAAAGAAAACCAATTGAATTTGATGTCCTCCTGAATTTTTTGTTATTGATACTTGCAAGGAGATCCTTTCATATAATAGACCAAATAATGCAAAAAAGAAAAAAATGCAAATATAAGAACATAAAAAGCTGTGTCAGCAAGAGAATTAAAGTTATGTTGGCAGCTTTCTTTTTCCTTTTAGGAAAAGAGGACATTTTCTAAAAGATGAAAATGGCTGGTGATATGAAGTCAACATTTAATAAAATGAATATAGGCAGAAGGTCCTTGCAGCATTGTCAGATTCTGATGAAAACATATTTAAGAGTAGATGTGATTTCTCAGCCTGCAAATTTATATTTGTCAAAGAAGCATTTCTGTGAGGATTCCAGAGGTACTCTGATCTTATAGGCCTCCCTTGTCTTTTCTTAGAATAAGTCCTCAAACTGAAGTAGGAACTGCTAATTAACACAGACACAAATCTTCACCTTGTAACACTACTTAAATCTTCAAAAGAATAAACTCGAGTTTGTGAAGACTGCAGAGCAAAGGTAATTGCCCAGTTTTCTTAAAAAATAAAAAAAGTGAAAAGTGGCTTAAGGTTAACTTTCTATTTCCTGGGAATCCTACAGTAGGACTCTTAATGTGGCCACCTTCCCTTTGAAGAGAGAGGCAGATAAGATTGATGGTCTGGTCATTTTCAGGATGTTCCACTTGATAATTTAGAATACTTGCAAAAGCATCATAGCTCATCTAAATACCACTTTAGAAATTTCCACTTTCTCTCATGAGGGCAAGAGAGGCAAAGATGTGCTCATTATCACTATACCTGGCTTCTGACAATTAGCCATATTCCAGAAGCATCATCAGAAGTCAGGGTAAGCCTTGCTACAGGGCGAGTTGGGGGTTCCACACACCTAATTAGCCAGGATTAAATTATTCAGCATCAAATGGGAAACCAGTCAGGACTTGCAATTATAATTCAAAAATGTTTTCTGTTTTGCATTGCAATAAAAATAACAGTCTGGAGTGAAAGAATCAGATAAGGCACAGTTACAGGAAATGCTGAGGGAACAATTACCAAGAAGTGAAATTAGAAAGCTGTAAATTGATGGGTGAAACCTGACTGGAATAAACAGAGCCTTCCTCTCAATACATGGTTCTCATGAAGACAATGACATCTTTAGCCTTGTAGGTCATGAACATTCCAGGAATGGTCCAGTTTTTATAAGACTGGTATAATCATGAATGGGGTGGGGTCAGGCATTAAATTCTCACTTGCTATTACACTTTGAATCTCCAGTGAGACTTAACCAGGTATACAGGGTAGAAGATTGTTCCTGGCAAAGCGTATTGTATTTTAATAAATGGCAGTGATGTATTTATTAAACTAAGGAGATTTTAGTTGAAGCTAGTGATTATAGTTGAAGCGTGTCCTTTCTTAATTGGTAGAAGATAAATGATTCTCTTCACGTTGGCTCAGGTTATTCATTTATGACAGAGATGTTTAACAACACATATAAAAATCCTTCCCTTCTGGGCGATGGGAAGGAGGAGGCAAGAAATCCCATGACAATTCAGAGTTTTAGAACTGGCATCTGGAGTTATCAAGCCGATCTTTAGACTTAATTCAATTGTTTGCTATCCAGATAGAGCAACTTGGTGAGAGAGAAATGATATTGCACTTAAATGATTAAGCACTTAGAAAATGCTTAAAAATGTTGTCTGTATCTTAAGCCAAAATGTCTAAAATTGTGTATTGAAGGCTTCTCTTTACATAATTATATTTGACTGTATTTATCATAACTTATGTAATTGTATAATGAAGTGTTATTTTGAGTGGGCTTTGCAACCAAGGGCATTGAACTGGTCAGACATCCTCATACAGGGTGATAGAGAATGCTTATAATGCTCTGGTCTGTGTTAAGAATACTCTCACACATACTGACTCATTTAGAGGTACGCAGTATTTCTGAAGGGTAATAATGTATTAGCTTCACATTTCTGCTGTATCATTACTACAAATCCAGTGGCTCAAAACAACAAACATTTATTATCTTGCAGTTCTGTAAGTCAGAAGTCCAAAATGGGTCTCCCTCGGTTAAAAATCAAAGCGTTAGGCACAGCCACCTTCTTCTAGAGGCTCTAAGAGAGAATCAATTTCCTTGCCGTTTCCCACTTCTAGAATATTCCTGCATTCCTTCAAAGCCAGCAGTCAGTAGAGTGTTATTTCACACTGTATCACTTGGAGAATGACTCTTGTATCTCTCTTTTCCAAATTTAAGGACTCTTGTCATTACCTAGGGCCCACCCAGCTAGTCCAGGATAATCTCCCTATTTTAAGGTCATCTGATTAGCAACCTTAATTCCATCTGCAACCTTAATTCCCCCTTGCTATGTAATGTACCATATTTACAGGTTCCAGGGATTAGGATGTGGACATACTTGGGGGGGCATAATTCTGCCTTCCACAGTAAGTATTATTATTACCCATTTTACAGGTGATAAAATGCAGAGAAGTTAAGTAATTTGCACAAAGTTATATAGCTATGAAGGATTGGGGAAGAATTTGAACCTGACACTAAAGTCCATTCTTTTAATCACTCTACTATACTATCTCTACTGATATTTTACCAGCAGGAGATTGGATCATTCAAGTTCAACAATATCAACATGCCCCTTAGCTAGAACCTGCACATGCTCCACATAGTGGCCGTGGGTCCCTGACCTAGAGGAGTAACTAGGATGACTGTATTTCTTTCAGGATAGTACTTGCTGGCTTTGATCTTTTGTAGTCCTAACCTACGTAAGACAAGGTAGTTGCGTTTTCCTACCTTATTAACATACATTAAAAAAATAAATTTATTTATTTTATTTTATTTATTTTATTTATTTTTGGCTGCATTGGGTCTTTGTTGCTGTGCACGGGCTTTCTCTAGTTGTGGTAAGCGGGGGCTACTCTTTGTTGCGGTGTGCTGGCTCTAGGCATGTGGGCTTCAGTAGTTGTGGCATGTGAGCTCAGTAGTTGTGGCTTGTGGGCTCTAGAGCACAGGCTCAGTAGTTGTGCAACAGTTGCTCTGCGGCATGTGGGATCTTCCCAGACCAGGGCTCGAACCCGTGTCCCCTGCACTGGCAGGCGGATTAACCACTGTGCCACCAGGGAAGCCCAACATACATTTATCAAATCCTTTTTGAGGGTTTATCAGACTTTATGGTTGGCTCTGAGGAACCCAGGTTAGTAAAATATTGCTCCTGCCTTCAAAGAGTTCACAGTCACTGGCAGAAAGAGACAAAGGAACAGTTACAAGGAAGTGTGGTAAGTGCTATTACAGAATAGTGTACAAGATTGAGTTCTATTAATTCTGCCTCCAAAACTTATCTTGACTCTATTTCTTCTCCATGGCCATCCCATAGTCCAAGCCACCACTGTCTCTGTTACCTGGACAATAGTTTCCTCATTTGTCTCTCTGCTTCCCCTTTTGAATTCCTACAAGATACTCTCCAAAGATCAACTAATTATCTAGAAAATGCAAATTAGATCTTATATCACCCCTGCTTAAAACCCTCCAGGAGCTTCCACTGTACTTAATATACACTAAACTCTGTAACAAGTTCTGAAACCCCCTACAGGGGCTGACCCTTGTTCCTCTCTGTAAACATGTCTCCTACTCCCCTCCATCTTGCTCACTGTTCTCTCACCAACCTACCTTCTTAAAATGTTAATACACCAGGTTCTTTTCAGCCTGGCCCTTGCACATGCTGTGTCCTCTGCTTGGTATGCTCTCCCTTCTTGCTCTTCATATGATGGTTCCTATTCCTCTTTCAGGTCTCAGCTGACCTGACCACTTAAATAGGTGCCTCCTCCCCTCATTGTTTCTTCCACAGCCCTCTGTTTTTTTCCTAAGAATTTGTACTGTCTTTAAGTTTCCTGAAGGCAGCAACCATATCTAGAGTCCTGCAGAGTGCCTGGCACACACAGTACCTGCACAGGTACACAATGAGTATTAAAAAAAAATCCCAAATAGCAGAAAAGGAAGCAATTAATTCAGTCAAAAGAGATAATACTAGTACCTTCCCCTAGGGTTGTAGTGGGGGCTAGAGGAGAGTTGGACGAAAGGAGGGAATTCACAATGCACTTAGTATGGCATCTGGAGTAGATGGAGTGTTAGCTACTGTTACTTTCATAAATGGATCAGGCCGTGTTTAAATGCAAATTTATATACTTATTTATCTTTTTCAAGGGCATTTTAATTTTTTAAGAGTGAGAATAAATGGAGGCTTTGTCTCCACTAAAGCTGTGTTTCATCCCACTTTTAGGTCTTTGTGTTAAACAGCTTCGCCAGAGGGCTTTCCCTTCCTCCTTACATTGAGGGCAGCTTTCTCTCTGGTTCCTGTTCCATCTTTCCCCTAAGAACTGTCTGCCCTAATTGGACACAGGCCACTGCTTACTTAGCTTTAATAACAATTCTGCTTGTTCAGAAACAGAATTAATCTTGATTAAGCCAATTTATTCAAATAATATTCTATTCTGATTCCTTGGGGGTCTGTTTCCTTAGGCCTTTATGCTTCTGTTCTAAATTCACAATTTTTTTTTCTCTCTGAGGGCATTTCCTTCCTTACTTCATTCTCAAATTAAACATGTTTAACGTGTAAAAAAAGAGCTTATGGTTGGAAATAAATGGGAGGCAAAACTCCCCTGACTTTGTTCCCTTGAATCCGGCTGGTAGTATTTCTTTTTGCTTGTTATTTGAACTAAGAGGTGTATTAATGGCAAAGGCAGATTTGTTTCCTTGCTTGGAGGTGGTTAGTCAGCTCAGAACAGTCCTGGTTGGTTTGTTTTTACTGCCAGATGGCCTAGGCTCACCAATCCACCGTCAAAACAGGGCTCGTAGGTCATCATTTCCCTGCTGAAGTCATTGGGGATCAATTTTACAGCCTCTAGAAACAGCCTCCACAAATCTCTGAAAGCCATTTGCAGAAAAAACTGTCCAGCTTGATTCAATCAGCCTGCTTCCAAAGTTTATCACCTGTCTTGACCCCTGATGTCACCCTTGTTCATAGTCTGAGCTGCTCTGGCTGGTCCCCTGCCTGAAGAATATTTTTTGGAGATGTTCTCCCACCTAGAAGGACTGGAAGGCACTAAACTTTTTACATTATCTTCCCTGGTCCCCACATAATGAAACATGTGGTTTCAATAGGCATATAGTCTGAGGTTATTAGTAGACTTTTTCTTTTGCTGCACTGATATATATATAGGGCTTAACCATAAGGCATTGCCCTTGTTAAGCTTGACACCTAAAAAAGAAGGTCACTGTTGGAGAAGTAACTGTAAACGGTCATGGATTGCCCACTCTTTAGAGGAGTCATTTATTTAGGTCTGATATTTTGTTTTAATTCTTAAGAGGAAGCAGTTATTTCAGGAGGAGTTGTTATTCTGCATAGTAGGTCTAATGTAAGCTCTCTCATATGCATTTAGTTCTTCTGAACCAAGATTCCACAAAGGAATTATGCCCTAATGTGTTAACGAATCCAATGGATATAATGAATTAACTTCTTGCCTATGTCTCTAGAATGGTACTAGCCTTGTTCCATTCTTGGAAGGATTGAGGAAAAAGTTACATACCAATCATATTCTGTAGGATTCAGTTCTCTAGTGGAACTCTGATTGAGAAAAACTGTAGGGAATCTAGTGTCTACTTTAGAATCAAGTTTTCATAGAATCAACTCTTTGTGTAGTTCTCAAAGGCTTGTGTTAGAGAGGAAGCCTCTATGCTTAGTTGTCATTACTCAATACTCATAGCTAGGACTAGGTGCGCTGGCTTAAAAAGGACATTTGGGCAGAGTACTGATAGCATCCATTAAAGTACACACCCCTTGCAGTGCTTAGAGCATTTTATTCTCACATTAAGTTCACTCCATTCAAATACATCTTGAGAATTCTGGGTGGTTACAATTTCTGGAAAAACTTAGAAGAGGAAAGTTAGCAGGATTAGATACAGCCCTCCACTGCAGTAGTTTGTCCTAGATCATCACTGATACTCATAGTTTCCCTCCATTCCCACCCTTACCAGACTCCTATTCCCTTTTGGTGAGTACTTGGTGAATACTTCTACTGTTCTAGGTGGCTTGCTTGGTGAATCAATCCAGATCCCACTGGCTTTGTTATCCTGTCTGCTTAGTTGTTTGGTGCCTTTTCTGAGAGGTCTGAGCCTTTGGCTCCAGGTCCTTATTAATCTGGTTGCTGTGACCTGTCCATTTACAGTTATGATTGGGCATGGTAATAGCTAGATATGTCCATTGGATCACTTTAATGCCTAACACATTTTTTCCAAGCACCTGTTATGTTGTTGCAGCAGTCTTACCTCCCGATGATTATTGCAGTTTTTCTGCAAGTATGGTAACCTTTTTCTTTGCTGCTGGTGTATTTTTTGAGGATCCCAAAGTGACCAGGAATTAGCTGTAGCTTTCAGTTTAGTGGAACTCTCACTTTTTTCCCTAGTGGAAGGGTTCCCCCTCTGGAAACCAGGACCTCTTGACCCACAAAGACTAAAGTCTTGGGGGTAGAGAAGAAAACACTCCCTAAGTGGGTCACTAGGAGTTTATGAGCAGGGTCTCTCTTATTCTATCACTGGGTTCCTGAACCTATGTGTTCTGGCTATTGAGGCACAGTACTATATACTAGCCATTGGTTTAAGGTCTGCTGTATCTTGAAGAATAATGTCCCATCTCTCCAGGTGTCATCTCCAAGCTGGCACATCAGCTATGACTTCAAAAGGCTGTTTCATAGCTCTGTCAGGTTGGCAACGTCTGAATGGTGTGATATATGATAGGGTCTATAGATGCCATGGTTGTCAGCCTATACTACTTAAGTGCATTCCTTAGTCTGAGGTGATGGTATATAGGATCCATGTTGGTATATCAGAAACTTTGTGAGTCCTTGGATAATGGTGCTGGATGAGACACCTGTAGGTGGTAAAGGCAACTCCATACCTCAAGTATATATCCTTTCCAGCCAGCATAAACATTGCCCTTTCTAGGATGGAAGGGGTCTAATGTAATTAATTTGCTACTAAGTGACCCATTGGTAAGAAAGATGGTACCATCTCAGGGGCTCATTGTTGGTTTCTATGGCTGGTAGGTCAGATATTTCTCAGCAGCTGTAGCCAGATCAGCCTTGACGAGAGGGAGCCCAACCTGTGATCCCAAGAATAGTCTCCAGTTCTGCCAAGGTGATTACTCTGCTCATGAGAACATTGTGTACATGCAAGGGTGGCTCAAGACAGAGTCTGGCTGACATCCACTGGCTGAGTCATCCTGTCTGCTTGACTTTTTAGTGCTTTTTCTGAAGTATGTTCTCTCTGGTGGATATTAATGTGTGATTCAACGTTCCTCACATTTGTGCCCACTCCCATAGGTCTATCGACTTACCTCTTCCCAGACCTCCTTGTTCTTGATCTTCTAGTCTTCCAGGCCCCTGACCAAGCACCTATGAGTCTTTGTATATCTTTACCTCATGCCCCTTTACTCTCCACACAAAGTAGGTGACTGGCTGTTGTGCCCATTGGGAGAATTTCCCCTCTCCATTGTCTTTCAGGTCCAATTGAAGGGGCTACAGTGCAGCAGTGGTCCATGTCTGCCTGCCCACACATACTGAGCTGACCCACCCATGACTCAAGCTTGGGAATTTTCACCCTCCATCAGCTGGTCACAGAGAACCCCCACTCCCCCCCCCCCCCAAGAGCTGGGAGGAAGGCATCAGAGCAAGAGTGGTAGGTGACATGGGGATCTGGGACACTTGTTAGGCCAGCTTACTTGAGACCTATGGATCAGCCTGAGCCTGATCTTAAATGTACTGCTTCCTTTTATTCTGAATTGTTGCTGGGCCCATTGGAATTTATGGTGAGTTGAATAAAGATTTAAAGAAAGTGATGGAGTGACCTATGTGGGTATCTAGGAGAAACTTATTGCAGCTGTAAAAAAGCAATGAAGGGACTCTTTATATTGATAATGGAAAGATCTGAAAGATGCTTAGTAAGTAAAAAAAAACAAAAGCAAGGAGTAAATAGAAACTGTTTAAAACTGATAAATGAGGAAGTAGGCATAATTCACCATTTAGCTATATGGTGGTAACCAACAAAGGAACTAAAAGCAGAAACTGATGGAAGTGAGTTTATCTGAGAAGAGAGATTATTGGTAGGTCAGAAAAGGGCCACGAACTGCTACTTGTCATTTAGTAGCTTTCTGTACTGTTTTAGGTTTTTTCTTTTTCTTTTTATTGTAGACATGGAGCAAGAAGAAAGTGTAAGAGGGACTGAGGAAAAGAGCAGCAGAAGATATTATGGTTTTGGAGAATGTTCCAGGTCAGAAGCCTGGTGAGCTTTTCTGATGCTCATGCTAGAGTTACTGATCTTGACTCTATTTCAGATAGGCTCTTCTGCCAATGTCCTGTAGTGGCTGTTAGGATCCATGATAGCCCCTGGTGTCTCTTTCCCAATCCATTCTCCACATGGTAGCATGGAGGTTGGCAGATTCAAGTCTCAGTGCAAATGCTTCCACTGATGTGCTCTGTTGGGAGAATAAGCAATCATGCATTTACAAATCCTTTCATGGTACCTAGGGAAGTGTGGGATCATTACACAGTACAGCATCCTGCAGGAATGTGGAAGAGGCACCTCCAGTTACTTAAGTGTAAAGCATTGTCCACCTGAGGGTCTTTGAACCTGCTTCTGCTTGAGTTGTCTTTTCCTGCAACCTTTTCTATCTTATCCCGTAGGCCTTAGCCTTCCATGACGCTGATCAAAAGTTGGCTTGCCATCCCCCTCCTCCTGCCTGCTAGGCTCTATCTCAACCCTTTATTGCCTTCATTGTGTCTCCATTCATCCTTATTTATCTGTTTACTTATTTTTTTGTCCATCTTACCTGACAGAACCTAAGCTTCACTTCAAGTTTATCATTTACTTAATGTTTGTTGAGTGTGGACTTGAACAAATTTACTTATTTTTATGCCTTCCTTTACTCATCAGTGAAATGCAAGAGTTTTAAAAGCGTTGGAAACATTTACATTAAATGAATAAATACTGAACTCTTTTTGCATTACTTGTATATATATATTTGCTACAATTCATTCATAGCAGTTAATGCTTTAAACAATCCACAATAAATGTGTTCTAAAAGGATTTGAAACAGTAAAACTCAAGCAATTTGACAAGTTGTCAGAAGGAACAAATTTCACGTGTGGTTGAAAATGTATACACGTGTGCGTTAGGTTAAGGTTTGGCTGACAGTGACAGTAAACCCCAAATAACAGTGGCTTAGACAAGATAGAAATTTACTTGATTTTCATATTAAAGTCTAAAGGTAAGTGGTTCAGGGCCTGTGCTCTGTGGTTTCAGACATTTAGGCTTCCTACATTTTGCTTCTCTGCTCTGGGTTTGCATTATGTGTCTGTGTTAATATGCTCTTCTTAAGGCGTGTCATGCTCTGAGACATGAGACATGTCATGTAACATGACATGTAACATGTTCCTGTTCCAGCCATCATGTTAGTCCTCCAGCCAGCCGGAAGGAGGAAGGCAAAGTGGAAGCCTCCTTCCTGGAAGGACATTTCCTGGAAGTTGCATCTATTATTCTTCTTTACATCTTATTGTTCATAATTTGTCATATTGGTACATCTATCTTCAATGGTGGTTGGGAAATGTAGTGTTTATTCTGGGCTGCCAGGTACTCAATTAAAAACAAGGGGTTCTGTTACTATGAAAGAGTGTAGAATGGTTGTTGAGGGACAACTAGTGGTATTTGCTATAATACATGCCTACAATCATCTTTTTAGCAATGTCCTTTATTATTATTATTATTTTTTGTGGTACGCGGGCCTCTCACTGTTGTGGCCTCTCCCGTTGCAGAGCACAGGCTCCAGACGCGTAGGCTCAGCGGCCACGGCTCACGGGCCGAGCTGCTCCGCGGCATGTGGGATCTTCCCGGCCTGGGGCACGAACCCATGTCCCCTGCATCGGCAGGCGGACTCTCAACCACTGAGCCACCAGGGAAGCCCTGTCCTTTATTTTTTATGTAACAGGTTTTGGGTACATTGGAAGTTCTTTATGGTTACTCTGCTACATAGAAAGTAAATTTTGGAAGAACACTGATGCTTCCATATGTACCTTATGGTGTTGCTTTCCTACCTTTCCTGGTTTGCGATTTTATTTTACAACTTGTTTGACATGTGTTTGACAATACACATTGTAGATGTGTTATCTGTCAAAGTATAGTTGAACCATTTTTAGTCTTGGCATTTGACATTGTATAAAAATTATCTTCATGCAAATTTGCAAGGTTAGGAATGTTCATCAGGGTAGGCTTACATTCCCTTCATACCAATTGTTTTGTTTTCATTATAAAAATCATATTTGCTACTTCTATTTTTCTGTTACAAGCTACAGAGTTGCTATGTTACCTCAAATTCAATCTTCTCATGTTATTAAAATAAGAATGAAAATAACTTAGTTTAATTGTATTGCTCTATAATTTGTCTTTATTGGAGCAAGGTAACTATGGCTTCTAACAGTGCATTTCACTATCACTGGGAAAATTTAAACAGTCTGAAGTAATTATAATGTGCCTTTGTAGGGAGTAATGAATAGTGTCTTGGTTACTGAGAGCAGCTTCTCCTTTTCATAATGGTAATATATGGTAGAGAGTAATTCCCAACTAATGGTGCATGACTCCCTAAGGTGTGTGTCTTAGGAAATCTCCAAAATGGGGAGTTTGTAAAAGCATATTTACCAGAATACAGTTCCTCAGATGTCTGTATGTGGAGCCCTATTTAAAAAATACAAACAGTGAAACATAAAGCATAAAAAACATTTTTTTTTTTTTTTGGTTGGTGAGGATGCTTGGGAGATAGTATTTTTTTTTTCTTATTAGTGATTCTCTCTGGAAAGCTTGAGATTTTACATTATGTAGAGGAGGAATGACCTAAGGGGTTAAAAATGGACTAAAGTAGTCTTTGATTATATTGGTATTGATTCAAAATTTACTCATCCCTGCTAGAGTTTTTCTGTACTATCCAAAACCCAAATGCTTTTTCCAATTTTTTTTTCCCTCTGTCTTCTAGAGTGATATTCTTTGTGGCTGCCTACTTATGTGTTCTTAGCTTTTGGAAATGACAGTGGTAAAAGTGTGTGTTATTTACCATCTGTGGAAGAGGGCTCATCTCTATAAAGAGCTTTTCCCTAGGATAGTGTTTCCAAAACATATCTGTTATGCCATCTTTATGATTTTCCTCTCATCTGTACTATTATTTACTTATTTTTCTTTAAATATACTCCCTTTCTAAAAATCTTTAAATTCATTTAAAAAAGAAATATTATCACAAGTAAAAACCAGTTTCAATTGTCACAAATAGGAGATAACTATAATAATAAATAAAATGAAAATAACCCCTACTCCGCACTGTCATTAAGTAAAGAACAAAGAAAAACAATAATATCGTTATAAATGTAATTGATTTACAAAATGTATACCTAAAAGTAAGTCCCTTAAGGAGAAGAACGGAATTTTTTAGTAGTCAATAATAAGGAGATAGTAGGTTTAAAGTCACCTAGTTTAAAATAAAGTTGAAGTTCTACTTCAGTAGTATTGTTGTTTGATTTTGGTGTCACTTAGCACTGAGAGTGTCACTCACAGGTGTATGTCGTCCGAAAGAGCCATGTTTCCATACCCTTCACTGAGTTCTTGTATGTATAAACATGGTATGTGGGGAACTGTGTTAGAGATCTAGGCCATCATCATTAGTAATACTCCCAAGAAGTTAAGAAAGTCAATTCCTAAAGATGTGAAACATTCAAGCTCATGCCAGGGCACAGTGCCTTGTTCAGTCAGAATAAGATGGGTTACTCCAGTTGCAATTATTGTCTCACTCTAAGCCACAAGACCCTTGGGTGTGTTGTACTAGTTATATATAATATTTTTTCCTAAGATACTTTAAAATAAATACAGAATTATAAAAAATGTTTTCTGGTGTAATTCATAACTCGATGATCACTGACCTCATCGTATTGCCCATGAAGGAAGAGGTCTACATATATTTGGCTCAGGTAACAATCTGTAGAAGAGCACTGATTTAAGGAACTATTAAGAAATTTTCATCTGCACCAAGGTCTTTACTTGCATTTTTGTCCATGAGAAATTTCAGAGAATGATATATTTTAGGATATTTCAGAAAAATTCTGGATCTTATCCCTAATGTATTTCTTCTATACCTCATTTATCCTAAATGCAGAGGCAGGTACCATTGATATTTGATAAGGCAGTGAAAATGATTCCTGGAAGTGTGTGGGAGACCCTATCATTGGATATTACTTTTTGTACAAACCACTGCTAACCCAGAATTAAGGATATAGCATATGTCTTAGAGTGGTATCAATCTTCTGAGGGCACAAAGAAGGCTTCAGAACTCTCCAATTTGCAGCTTGTAGTAGCTCTTAGTGTAAAAACAGGGGCTTTGAAATTCTTCTATAAAGGTTGGAAATGAGAAGATCTCCTTGAACTCTCTTAAGATCTTGTAAGGGGACTTCCCTGGTGGTCCAGTGGTTAAGACTCTGTGCTCCCAATGCAGGGGGCCCGGGTTCAATCCTGGGTCAGGGAACTAGATCCCGCATGCATGCCGCAACTAAGAGCCCGCATGCAGCAGCGAAGATCCCGCATGCTGCCACAACTAAGACCCGGCACAGCCAAATAAGTAAAAATAAAATAAATAAATATTAAAAAAAAGATGATCTGGTAAGAAATCACTTGGCTGTGTCACTTCTATCAATAAATGAGCTTCCCGTGAGCATGGTTAAAATACAGAATCAAAATCTAGAAGTTAGAAGGCACTGGCTTAATAAAGATCATGTTTGAAAATACTTTTGTCTGGAAAGAGTCTCAACTTTTGTCTGGAAAGAGTCTCAACCCAGTCTCCAGAGACTTCTTTAAGCTCTACAATTCTTATAATACTAAGACTTGGAGATCTAAGCTATTTCTACTTCCAATTCCACCCATGGGTTAGGGGACAGAAATGATTAGAGATGCCTATCTTAACTTTACCAGTTAGTGATTTAAGAATGGTTTCTCAAATGAATTCAACAATCACTTATTGGGGATATTGCTAGTATCATCTGGCTTTTGTCCTAGAGATGTTCACTGTTGAGGAGGGAGGCAGGCATTTATATAAAGCAAACCAAACTGTGATAAGTGATCTATAGCGATTTAAAATGGGAAAATGTGACAAGGAGGAGGCAATGATTAATTCTTGGTGGTGGACAGGTTTAGAGAAGTAATAGTTTAGCAGAACTTTTGAAAGTAAGAAGTTTGCCTTTTGGAAAATGAGAGTAAGTCATTTCAGGTAGAAGGAGCTGCTCAAGCAAAAGCATGGTGGCTTGATCGGGATGGATGAGTCACCCTGTGGGGTTGGAAGTGGGTGTTGTTAGGAGTGAGGGGAAGAGGAATCTGGTGTATGTTGGAGTCACTAGGGAAGGCCTTTGAATTCCACACCGGGAGTTTGGATATTATATTTTAGAAGGTGATGAGCCATGAGGAACTTGAATAGTGGAATGATACCATTCAATTGATTTTTAAAGATAACTGGGAGCAATTTGGAGGGGGGTGGGATTGGAAACAGAAATTAGGAGCTTATGCAGTCAGGCACCTGAGAGGTTAAACTGAGCTAGTGTGAGGAAATGAGATGAGACAGATGTGAGACACATTGAATATGAATCAATAGGACTTAGCTATTGAGGAACATGTAAATAAATAATTGTAATTTGTTGTTGTTAGTCCTGTAATAAGGGCATGTACAGGGTACTGTAAAAGGTCAGAGAGAGCTTCACAGATGAGAGGACAGTTAAGAAAAGTAGAGGCTCACTAAGCTTTAAGATCTTGCAAGTGGAAGAAACAGAATAACACGATATGGTTGATCTGGCAACCAGATGTCAGGGATTCTCAGTTGCGTTCCAAATTAGAGTTACTGGGTAGGCTTTAAAAAAAATTGATCAGTGTTTAAGACCCACTGCTAGAGAGTCAGATTTAATTAGTCTGGTGTTGAGCTTAATTATATACACTTTTGCAAAGCATTCCAGGTGATTTTAATGTGCAGCCAGCATTGAGGTCCATTGTCATAAGCAGCTTGTTGTGGTTGAGTATGGTGTGTATACAAGAGTGGGGTAGATGAAGTCAGAGGTTAGCCCTTAGATTCCATACTAAGAAGTCATTCTCTTCTAAACTGGGACATTTCTGAGAGTGAAAGAAAGATGTTAATAATAATTTATCTGCAATAATAGGTTAAAACCAGGACTGTTTCAGGGAAATGTGGTTGTAGAGTCACACCATCATATGAACTATGGGAAAACTTTGAAGGTTTCTAAGTAGGGATAGTGTACGATTAAACCTCATTTTTGGAACTATTTTGGCTACAACAGTGTAGGGAGGAATTGTAAAGGAGGAAGACTGAAATCAGGGCGACTGGTTGTGAAATGATTGTAATCATCCAGATGAGTGAGACTACAGCCCTAATTAAAGATTTGGCTATAGAATGAGAGAAATGAAAGAGGTATTAAGGGGTTAGGTTGGCTGGTATAATAGCAAAAGTTGTACCAGGCTAAGTTAAACAGGCAAGGTAGACTTTATTCAAAGCTATTGCAATAGGGGAGAGAGAGCAGAGCTTACTCTGAGCTCAGCTCCCCTAAAACAAAGGTTGGGAGAATTAAAAAAAAATTTTTTTTATCCAGGTATAGTTGATTTACAATATTATATTAGTTTCAGCTGTACAACATAGTGATTCAAAATTTTTAAGGATTATACTCCATTTAAAGTTATTTTAAAATATTGGCTATATTCCTTGCACTGTACAATATATCCTTGTAGCTTATTTATTTTATATGTAGTAGTTTGTACCTCTTAATTCCCTACACCTATCTTGCCCCTCACCCCTTGCCTCTCCCCACTGGTAACCTCTAGTTTGTTCTCTATATCTGTAAATCTGTTTCTCTTTTGTTATATTCATTTGTTAATTTTATTTTTTAGATTCCACCTATGAGTGATGACATACAGTGATGGTCTTTCTCTGTCTGTCTTGTTTTTCCCTTGCTGCTCTTAACGTTCTCTATTTATCTTTAATTTTTGCTGTTTTAATTACAGTGTATTTTGTTGTGGAACTCTTTGGGTTGATCCTGTTTGGGACTCTCTTTGCTTCCTGGACTTGGATGTCTGTTTCCTTTTCCAGGTTAGGGAAGTTTTCAGCTATTATGTCTTCAAATGTGTTCTCAGCCCCTTTCTCTCTCTCTTCTCTTTCTGGGACTCTTTTCTTAATGTGAATGTTAGTATGCTTGATGTTGTTCTAGAGGTCTCTTAAACTGTTTTAATTTCTTTGTATTCTTTTTTTCTTTTTAGTGTTTACCTTCAGTGATTTCCATTACTCTGTCTTCCAGCTTGCTGATCTGTTCCTCTGTATCATTTAACCTACTATTGATTCCTTCTAGTGTATTTTTCATTTCAGTTGTTATATTCTTCATATCTGTTTGGTTCTTCTTTTCTAACTTTTTGTTAAAAACTTCGAACTTCTTGCTCTGTTTATCCATTCTTCTCCTGAGTTCTTTGATTATTTTTATGATCACTACTCTGAACGCTTTATCAGGTAGATTGCCTATCTCCACTTCACTTAGTTCTTGTCTTGGGGTTTTATCTTGTTCCTTCATTTGGAACATGTTCCTCTGTCACCTCATTTTGCCCAATTTGCTATTTTTATTTCTGTGTATCTAGTAGGTTAGTTATGTTTCCTAGGTTTGGAGTAGTGGCCTTTTGTAGGAGATATCCTGTGTGTCCCAGCAGTGCACCCCACTCTGGTGACTGGAGCTGTATTCTCTAGGGGTGCGTGGGTCCTTCTGTTGTGGTGGGCTGACTGCTGTGGGCTGTCTGGTAAGCATTGCTGTCTCCTGTCCAGTTGGTTGCCAAGGTCTGCATTGTGCAGAGGCTGCCAGTCACTGGTTGATAGGGCTGGGTCAGGAGGAAGTTGGCTGCAGAACCCTGGGGGACCTGGGGCTACTGCTGGCTCACTGGTGGATAGAGCCAGGTTCTGGGGTGGGTGGCTGTGGGGCTGGGGTTCCCAAATCTCGTGTCATCCTACTGGTGGATAGGGCTGTTTCCTGCATTGGCTGACTGTGGGTTACAGGATGTTCCAAAGCTTGTTCTGGCCTGCTGGTGAGTCAGCCTTGATCCCAGGGCAGCTGGTTGAGGAGTCCAAGGTATCTCAGAGCTGGTGTTGGCGTGCTGGTGGGTGGGGCCAGGGCCTGGGGGCTCCTGGGGCTGATGTTGGCCTGATGGTGGGTGGGAATGGGGCCCAGAGGTGTCTCAGGGCTAGTGCTGACTCACTGGTGGGCAGAGCTGGGTCCCTGGGTCTCTGGCTGCAGGGCCCTGGGAGTCCTCACACTGGTGCCATCCCTTTGGTGGGTGGTGCTGGATCTCAGGGCCACTGGCTAAGGGACCCAAGGTGTCCCAGAGCTGGAGTTGGCCTGCTGGTGGGCAGGGATGGGGCCTAGGGTGTCCCAGGGCTGGTGCTGCTCTGCTTGTGTGTTGGCTAGTTTCTGACAAGGCAAGCTGCAAGGCTGTGGTGGTTTTGGGGCTGGTGTCTACCCACTGGTGGGCAGGGTGGGGATCCAGGATATTCTGGGGCTGATGCTTACCCATGGTATGTGGGTGTGTGAAGCCAAGTCCTAGGGCTAGTGCTAGTCCACTGGTGGGCATAGCCAGGTTCTGGGGTCTCTGGTTGTAGGACACAAGGGTCCCAGAGCTGGTATGGGACTGCTGGTGAGACTACTTCCTGACACAGCTGGCTGTGGTGCCCAAGGTGTTCCAGATCTTGTGTCAGTCTGCTGGTGAGTGGGCCTGGATCCTGGGATGGCTGACTGAGGGGCTCAAGGTGTTTCAGAGCTGGTGCTGGACTGATGATGCGTGGACTAGGCCCTTCCATTGCAGGCTGTGGGGAGGCGATAGTCCTGAGGGTGGTGTCTGCCTGCTGGTGAGAGGGGCTGGTGCTCAATGGGTCCTGGGACTGATGCCTGCCCACTGGTGGGCAGAGCTGGGTCCCAGGGTTTCTGGCTGTGGGGCCCTGGGTGTCCCAGCTCTGGTGCCTGCATGCTGGTGTGTGGGGCCACGTTCTGGGCCCCCTGGTAGACAGGGCCGAATCCTCAGATGGCTGTGGACTTGGGGGTGGTGGTGTCTTAAGACAACCTGCCTGCTGGTGTGTGTAGCTGTGGCCTCCCCCTTCCCCCAGCTAGTTCGTTGGCCTGAGGCATCCCAGTACAGGTGCCTACAGGCTGGCTGGCAAGGGCAGGGCCAGGCCCCAATGTTAATAAGCTAGAGGGAGAATTCCAAAACGGTGCTTGCCAGCACCAGTCTCCATGTGGTAGAAAGAGCTCCCCCAAATGGCTGCCATCAGTGTCTATGTCCCCAGGGTCAGCTCCAGTTTCCTCCTGCCTCTCTGGGAGGCTCTCCGAGATCAGCTGGTGGGTCTGACCCAAGCACCTTTCAAATTACTGCTTCTGCCCTGGGTCCCAGAGCATATGAGATTTTGTGTGTGCCCTTTAAGAGTGGAATCTCTATTTCCCACATCCCTCTGGGAGTCCTGAAAGTAAGCCCTGCTGGCCTACAAAGCCAAAAGTTCTGAGGGCTTGTCTTCCCAGTGCAGGACTCCCAGGCTGGGGAGCCCAATGTGGGGCTTGGACCCCTCACTCCTTGGGGTGAATCTCTGCAATTGTAATTGTTTTCCCTTTTCTGGGTCGCCCACCTGGGTATAGGGGTATTAACTATACTTCAACTCTGCCCCTCCTACTGGTCTCATTGTAGTTCCTTCTTTATGTCTTTAGTTGTAGAAGATCTTTTCTGATAGATTCTGGTCTTTCTCATCAGCGGTTGCTCTGTAAATAGTTATAATTTTGGTGTCCCCATGGGAGGAGGCGAGCTCAGGGTCTTCCTACTCCACCATCTTGGACAAGCTCCTTGCGACGGGAGGATTTTAAGAGAAAACACAGGTCATCTGTGTTTACTGATCGGCTTTACCCACCCACTTCCCCCAAAGTAAGCTTTCTTGTGTCTCTGTTACAGGGTGTAGTTTTTTTTTTTTTTTTTTAACATCATTACTGGAGTATAATTGCTTTACAATGGTGTGTTAGTTTCTGCTTTATAACAAAGTGAATCAGTTATACATATACATATGTTCCCATATCTCTTCCCTCTTGCATCTCCCTCCCTCCCACCCTCCCTATCCCACCCCTCTAGGTGGTCACAAAGCACCAAGCTGATCTCCCTGTGCTATGTGGCTGCTTCCCCCTAGCTGTTTTATGTTTGGTAGTGTATATATGTCCATGTCACTCTCTCACTTTGTCACAGCTTACCCTTCCCCCTCCCCATATCCTCAAGTTCATTCTCTAGTAGGTCTATGTCTTTATTCCCGCCTTGCCCCTAGGTTCTTCATGACCTTTTTTTTTTTCTCTTAGATTCCATATATATGTGTTAGCATACGGAATTTGTTTTTCTCTTTCTGACTTACTTCACTCTGTATGACGGACTCTAGGTCCATCCACCTCACTACAAATAACTCAATTTTGTTTCTTTTTATGGCTGAGTACAGGGTGTAGTTTTATAATGTGGAGCTAGGTGTTAGCCAAAGTTAGGGTTCTGCCCTCCCACAGAGACTGGGAGATGGGGGCACACTTCTTGATGATTACAGTTCAAAGAGATGGTTCCCAGGTCCTGGAGAAAGACAGTCCTCGGTTGTAAAACTGGCCCTAGGGTTTTTAAAAGATTTACATACATCTCAAATGTGCAGAAAAAGAATTTATAATTACAGGTTTTCTAAAGGAAATGTTCTAAGAAAAGGGAAGTAAGGGCCTAGAGTGAGGAAGAACTCTGTCTAAGGTTACGTCCAACAGGGGAGAGTGTTAAGGGTGTCTTGGTCAGTGGACTTGGATGTGGGGGTTAAGGGGAAGAGAGGTCAGATGATTCTTTGATTTCTGGCTTTGGTCTTGGATTTGTTGATGCCATTTACTGTCGTAGAGAACAGAGGAGGAATAGAAGTTTGCTAAAAAAGACAAATTAAGTTTTGGATAAACTGCGTTTGCAGGGCTTGTGGGATATCCAAGTTGAGTTGGATGTATGGGTCTATGACCCAGAAGAGGTGTGGATTGGAAGGTAGGTTTGGGAGTGGTGGATATATGGAGCTAGTGGCAGCTTTTATTTGAGCTCACTGATTGTATAACTTATGTTTAGCTGAAAATAACATTGCCCTTCCACACCCCCAGTTGAGGGAGAATCTGTATGGATTAAACAGAATTTTGTGAAATAGTAAGATGCACCTAATAAATGCCCAATATATTTGGTTAGTTCTGTTATTATGGTTAGCAAGAAGCTGATGTAAATTAGAACATGTGAATCAAATGGTCAATGGACGACAGTTACTATAAAACTAATTTTCATTGTGTTCCAGAGGCTGTGACAGCTCAGGACAAGGGGTTATTTACCAGAAATACATTTTCCTTAGTATCAGCAAACAAATAAAAACAAATAAACAAACAAAAAACAAAGAGACAGAGTTCTCCAGAGTTCTTTTTTTTTTTGCAAGACCATGTTGCATTCAGTGCAGGATTTGGACTCCCCCTGAAAGAGTAAAAGAAAAGCCCCTAATAAAATTCAAACCCAAAGTGGTTTGTTTTCGGACCAAATGGTGAAAAATGGAAAACCACATCAATCGGTCTGTTCTCTGTGACCCAGTTCCTACCTACTTTTCCTAGGCCTTTAAGGTCTGTTTCTTTGCTGGAAAAAGTTTAAAGATGCCTACAGGGTTGGGATGGGGTAGGGAAGGACGCAAGCCTTGTTGATGTCTTCCCCTGGGTTTTCATGGAGCTTCAGATGCACTGGGGAGCTGTGACTTAGGGGAAGGAGTTTTTTGAAACATGGGGACCATGGACATTTTTGCGCTTTTTGTGTTATGGTTGGACAACAGCAGCAGAATTGAGTTTAGCTGTGACAGCCTGCCACAGCTGTTTGTCCAGTAGTAGCTGATTCTGACATTTGAATGATGAGGGATGGAGGTGTGTGGAAGGTCAAACTCTAACCTGCCTTTGACTTCAGGGACCAGTGACGATGGAATTTGGCATTTGGGTTTGTTTACCGCTAATGAAGCTTTCCTGTTATTGATACACATTTAGATTGGTATTCCAAGAATTCTCCAAAGGCTATTCACATGCATTTTGAAGAGCCCTTTGAACATTAAATGGCTCTCACAAAAGAAGCCTTTTTATTAACTGAATGTGAAGGGGAACATGATTCAAAGGAAAAAATATGCCCTCACAGCCTTTTTGTGTGGTAAACTGCAAAGGGGAGCTCTGGGTTGGAAAATTGCGTTCACTTAAGTTTATTATGGCACAAAGACTGTAGGGTTCTTATCTTCTTCCCTGTATTTACTGGGATCCTTGAAAAAGATAGTTTTTGGTTTTTGTTTTTTCCTGGCCCTGAAAAATGTCTTTCGGATTTTTGGTGTGTTTTAGTGGCTGTGCCATTTCTGAAACAAGTGGTTATTGACCAGAAGTTTGTTTTCTTTAGAGTTAGTGAACAAACAAACAGAAGCACAGAGGCATCGTTCTTCTCCAGGGGCCATTTTCTGAACTTTGCAAGCAAAATGCTGAATCAGTGGGGAATAGTATAGCTCCTGGACAAGTCAAAACCAGGGAAAACGAAAAATAAAATCCCCCCAAATAAAAACAATTCTGCTGTGTGGAAGATGCTGCCCATTTTCAGTGGGAGAGGAGGTAACATCTGGAGTTTAGCTGGGAGGGAAAGCAGGCTGAGCTGGATCCTTGAGGCTGGGGTCTGTTGGAAGGAAGCTGTCAGACAGCAACTTGATATATTATCCTTTGCAGACAAAACAATACATGTAAAAATAAATAGCCATCAGTGTTACGATCCTGTAATGCAAGTCGACACATGCAAGCACAAACCTCACAAACAGGTTAGTCTGCCTTGCTCCCTTGGTCTCATATGATGATGGGAACCAGCATAATACAGAGAGAGAGAGAGGGGAGGGGAGTGGGAGAAGGGGAGAGAGAGAGGGAGGGGGAGGGGAGAAAGGAAATGAAGAAATGTTACTCTCTAATCACTCTAGGTGCCCTTGATGCAGCTGTGGTGGGTAAAGAAACTAATAGTCAAATGTCAGGCGTTTTTGGAAGATAGAGTCTATTTTAAAACAATTGACTCAGGGGATATGGTTTTGAAGTGCCAGGTTGCCTGAGACTGACTTAGAGCTTCAGTAGTTGTTTTCTTTTAAAATAAAAGGAGGCAGTTTATTTTTTACCGTTGTACTGACTAGAAGTCCTATTAACTGAAGTCTAAGTAAAATTGTTTAAAAAACGAAAACCATTTTCAGGCAGTCTTTCCTTTTGGTCCCATAGCTGACACCCGCCGACTTTTAGTTCAGCATCATTTTGTTATTAGACTCCAAAGCCTGACCTCAAAGGACCCTTTATAATGTGTGCATTTTTGACATACACCTTACTGGTAACAGCTGTGTTAATCTTTGTTCTTTGTTCCTCGAGTTTCTAAATACCAGAAGTATGTCTTCCTCTTCAAAAAAGGTGGACGATGTAATATGGAAATTCACTCCAGATGATCAATTATACAGAATGGATTTCTAAGGAATTAGTTTTTTCCTGTTTCTGACTCATTCTATGTTTTCTGATCTGATGCCTGAAGAATATGAGCATGTAGGGGGTGGTAATAGATGCTCCAAGAAAAGAGTTCTGTGAACACATCAGTTTGCAACTCTCTGACTAAACAAAACCACCTGGGTGTGTGTGTGTGGGTGCATGCTTAAACAGCAGGACAATTCAGAGCCTTGTCTTGTCAGTATGCATTGGATTCTAGATGCAGTACTTTCCAAATCGATTTGACCATGGAACTTCTAAGGAACCCAGTTTGGATTCTGGATAGATGGATCTATTTTTCTTATGGTTTTTGGGGAAGAATTGCTATAACACAATTTCCATAACCTTAGGTTGTTTATATTTGTAGCATTGCCAATGTTTTGAATAAAAGCAAAGAATCAGTTAAAATGTCAGAAAAGATTTTTTTTTTTTTTTTTTTTTTTGCAGTATGTGGGCCTCTCACTGTTGTGGCCTCTCCCATTGCGGAGCACAGGCTCTGGACACGCAGGCCCAGCGCTATGGCTCACGGGCCCAGCCTCTCGGTGGCATGTGGGATCTTCCCGGACCGGGGCATGAACCCGTGTCCCCTGCATCGGCAGGCGGACTCCCAACCACTGCGCCACCAGGGAAGCCCCAGAAAGATTTTTTTCCAGATAATCCCAAGGCCTGGAAGGACATACACTAATTTTGTAACACTTTGTGTAAATGTTATGCTTCATACTGCCACTATATGGGTTGGTTAATACTTTGTCTTTATTTCTAGCCAAAATTCTTAAATTCCAGCTATTCTATTTTCAGTGGCAAGGATAACTATTGAACTCTTAAAAATTCAAACAAAATGCTTTTTTAAAAAAAAATAAGAATGATATTTTTCATTGTAGACAGTTCAGAAAAAGCTTAACAACAAAATGGAAGAAATAAAAATCACCTGAAATCCTGACACCCAGAGGTAACCTCTGTTGACATTCTGCATAAATCAGAGCTGCTAACAGTAGTTTGCAGAAGTGTTTTATTTGACTGTGTAATATTTACATTTTTTTGAATTAGGGTGTCCACATATAAAAATTGGGTCTCATAAACCCACATATATTCTAGCTTCTGAAATATTGAGGATTAGTATAATGTGACCTGCATTCTGCATTCTGGCATGTCAAGGCTCAGAACTGAGTAGGAGTTGCTGTCTTTAGGAAAGAACCCCCTAGTCCTAGTTTATCTGCCTGTATGGTGAGATATTTGCGTTTGAAGCCCCAGTTATAAGTCTTTCTGGCCTTTTCCCTCTTGGATAGCAGTTAATTAAAAAAGGGACTTGTCCTTTCATATTCAGGTGTAAGCTTTTTCCTCTTAATATTTTAGAGACATTTTCAGATGTCATTAAATGTTCTATATCATTGCTTTTGTCTGCATAACATTCTACTCTATGGCTATCCCGTACTTTATATAGCCAATGCTCTACTCTATTGGACTTTCATGTTAATTCCTTGTTTAATCTATTAAATATACAACACAGGAGGATAAACATCCTTGTGGGAAAATCTGTGCATGTGTCCAGGATTGTTTCTTTAGGATAAAGTCCTACACTTGGAGTGGCTGGGTCAAAGACTATAAATACTTGAAAGGCTTTTGAGACTCATTGCTAAATATATGTGTTTTCACATACTTGACAATGAAGTAATCTCTTCAGAGCTTTTAATAAGTTAATGGGACTTCCAATTAACACAAGACTCTTTCTCACATATCTCCTAATAGCTCAGGACACAGTAACATTCTGTAGAGGAGAGTCTGAGAAATTTCAAGTTGAATTGGTGGTTGTGAGAAAGTGCTAAAAGGTGGAGGACATTCAAACAAGCTGTATTTACATTACAATTCTGTTTAGCTGTCAACCAGACTTAATGTTTATGTATATTACATTATGAATTCCTATCCAAAGGAAAGTTTTCTTGAAAAGCCTGCAAACTACTCAGGGCGGGGACTGTTCTCATCCATTCTCACTCTTACTAGCATCCTCTAACCCCCTCTTTCTGCCTTCTTCCTCACCAGTGCTGCCCTTATCACCTCTGATCTTTTTTTTTTTTTTTTACTTATGTGTGGAGAAACAAGTTGCCACCCTCAATTTTTTTTTAAGACCACAAACAAACTGATAAATAAATAGACTCACTGTAGAAATTTGGGAGAAACAGCCTACTTTGCAGTGTAGAGCCATAAGCAGGTTAGTGTGTAGAGAGTGTTGAGGGTGAAGTTGGAAAAGAAGGTAGGAGAGGTGATCTGAGAAGACCCTGAAAGGGAGTGAGCTAGTGCCTTGTGGAGAAGAGACTTGAGGGGGCCAAACCTGAGGAAGAGAGAAGAGTTAGAGGTCGTTGGAGTGGTTCAGGTGAAAGCTAATGAGTCTGAGTGGTGAGGGTCTTGAACTTGAGCTTTGGTGGCAGAGGGATATGTGGGAAAACTGGAGAGGGAGGAGAAAGCACTGAGGATGACTTTTCAAATATCTCGACCATCAGTGAGATATTAATTTATGTCTGTGTATAACTTCCCAGAGCTTTTATATCCAAATACATTCATGGAAAGGGTCAAACAATTTTAAGTACACATGTTTAGGGTTAAGAGGCTCTATGTACATAGTGGTCTTAAAGTTTTTTCAAAGTTAAACCAACTTCATTAAAAAACTGAGGTGTAGAGACTTCCCTGGCAGTCCAGTGGTTAAGACTTCACCTTCCAATGCAGGGGGTGTGGGTTTGATCCCTGGTCAGGGAGCTAAGATCCCACCTGCCTTGGGGCCAAAAAACCAAAACACAAAACAGAAGCAATATTGTAACAAATTCAATAAAAACTTTAAAAATTGTCCACATCAAAAAAATCTTTGAAAAAAAAAACCTGAGATAAAATTGACATACAGCATTATACTAGTTTCAGGTATACAACAAAATGATTGAATATTTGTATATATTGTGAAATGATCACCACAACAAGTTAAGATCCATTACCACACATAGTTACAGAATTTATTTTTCTCGTGATGAGAACTTTTGAGATCTACTCTCTTAATGACTTGCAAATATGAAAGGCAGTATTATTAACTATAGTCACCATGCTACATGTTACATCCCTAGGGCTGACTTATTTTATAACTGGAAGTTTGTACCTTTTGACTCCTTTCAACCTTACACCACCGCGCCCCACTTTCTCCTCCTCTGGCAACCACCAATCTAAAAGAGCTTTATTCTTTAATTAAAAATTTAGCTAATATGTAATTATTAGAGAAATGCAAGTCAAAACTACAATGAGGTATCACTTCACTCTGATCAGAATGGCCATCATCAAAAAGTCCACAAAGAATAAATGCTGGAGAAGGTGTGGAGAAAATGGAACCCTCCTACATTGTGGTGGGAATGTAAATTGGTGCAGCCACTGTGGAGAACAGTATGGAGGTTCCTTAAAAACTAAAAGTAGAACTACCATATGATCCAGCAGTTCCACTCCTGGGCACGTATCTGGAAAAGACAAAAACTGTAATTGGAAAGATACACGCACCCCAATGTTCATAGCAGCACTACTTACAATAGCCAAGATATGGAAGCAAACTAAGTGTTCATTGACAGATGAGTGGACAAAAAAGATGTGGTATGTATACATACAATAGAATATACTCAGCCATAAAGAAAAATGAAATAATGCCATTTGCAGCAACATGAGTGCACCTAGAGATTATCATAGTAAGTGAAATAAGTCAGAGAAAGACAAATATCATATGATATCACTTATATGTGGAATCTAAAATAATGATACAAATGAACTTATTTACAGGATAGAAACAGACTTACAGACGTAGAAAACAAACTTTTAGTTATCAAAGGGGAAAACGGAGGCAGAGAGGGATAAATTAGGAGTATGGGATTAACAGATACACACTACTATATATAAAATAGATAAACAACAAGGATCTACTGTATAGCACAGGGAATTATATTCAATATCTTGTAATAACCTATAATGGAAAAAATCTAATAAAGAAATATATATAACTGAACCACTTTGCTATACACTTGAAACTAACAGAACATTGTAAATCAACTACAATAAAAATTTAGCTAATATGGAAAAACATTAATAAAAATATTTTTAAAATCTTTTAAATCTCAACATACAAACTATTTTAACATGTGTATATTCTTTTAGGACTTCTAAGCTAATTTCTCACTAAACTATTAATGAGTCCTTATTTAGTTCTTACTTTAAACAAAAAATCAGAAATTTCTTTACATTCTCACTATTTTCTAGTGCTGCACAAAAAGTTTTCAAAAGTTTTTTCCATATCAGGAGGAAGGATGAGAGATTGGCTGCTTCTTACTTTTAAATGTATATACATGGTGCTAACTAGGGCATCTCTAATTTTAACAGGCTTGCTGCTAATTTAGTCACTAAAAAGGAATGTAATAATGACTTCATTTTCTTCATGTTCATCTTTTTAAAGTAATCAAAGACTATTGCTATTTCTTCCTTCAGTTTACTTGTTACTACCCATGTTTAAAAGTTCGATTTTGCAACTTCGAAACTACAAATGTGAATTCGTTTTTCTTGAGGGGAGAGGGAGAGAGAAGAGGAGAGTTGGGGGCAAGCAGGAGGAGGGTTCCTTGGGAAACGAACTTTGAAGTGGAGATTTGCAAGCAGAAAGTTTATTCAAGAGGTTCCTTGGGCATAACCCATGTGAGGGAATGAAGAAAGCAGATTGGGGCAAAAGGCAAGTTGAAGAATGCAATGGCAACAAAATACGTGGCCAGTTTCTAGAGCTGAGAGAGTCCTCCAGAAGTGTCCTTAACAGAGGCGGGGTCTGGGCCTTTGTATCCCTGCATTGACCAGTAATGTGATGGGAGCTGCCCCTGGGAAGAAAGAGTAACCTAGGATTCAGGCTGCTCCATTTAGCTGAGGGCAATTCCTGAGGACTCACCTGGGAGCACCCAAAATGCTTGTCACATGGAAAGAATGAGTGCTTTGGTTCAGGAGGGATCTGGATGGTGCACCAAAGGATCCATCAAATTCCACATCTCATGCCACTTGGATCCACTCGCTTCATATAATAATTTTACCCCTTCTGAGAACAACTCTTTTAAGATTATCTGTGGTTCCTTTTTACTGGGGAAACTTGCAAAAGAAAAGCCAGTGACATAAACTACAACCTCTATTGCTGCAGCTGCTCTCAGGGCTGCTATTGGTACTCATCATCTCCCTGCTCTAGGTTCCCCTCACCCTCAGTACTTTTGATGGTCTAGGTGGCTTACCTGGTGGGGTGACCCAGATCTTCATCCCTCAGTAGTCTGAGTGCCTGGTCACCATGCCCCTCACAGGTCATGGTGGCTGTATTTGTCTGTTTACTTTCAAAATTGAGCAAGAGAGTACCAAAACATGCCACTGGATCACCTAGGTGCTAAACATAATTTTCCCTGTCCTCATTGTCTAACAGCACCCCATACCTTACCCTGTTGATCTGGGTCAATCACCACTGACAGGATGACAATTCATTTCCTTGCCTGCTGGTCTTCTGGTATGAGAAAACTGGGATATGAGGGTTCAAGATGACAGTGTAGGAAGATTCTGAACTCACCTCCTTTCACAGACACAGTAAATCTATAATTCTACATATGAAATAATTCCCTTGGAAAGAAACCTGAAAACTGGATGAACAGAGTCTTCCCAACAGAGGGTAAAAAGACAGCATCAAGACAGATAGAAGAGGCAGAGATATAAGCTCACTGAGGAAAAACTCACACCCTAGATGTGCTGATCCATAATTCAGAAGGATCACAGAGATATGAATCTTTTCCCTGAAGAGTGAAGGATTCAACCTCCATATCAGGCACCCAACCCCTAGATTCTGCACAGGAGAGATGAGCCTCAAAACACCTGGCTTTGAAAACCAATAGGGAATGTGCACAGGAAAACTATGGAACTTCAGGGAACAGAAAACTCTCTCTTAAAGGGCTAATATACAAACTCACTTGACTTGAAAACCAGCACAAAAACACTGGATTGAAAAGCTCATGGACCATGGTGAAGGGGACCCATGTACTAATCTTGAAGTGTCTGATGGAGAGGCAGGAACCAGTGCAGTGATTCCTGAGAACCAAGACGTGAGCCATTTATGTAATCTCAGGCTACCTTTTTAATTCTGGCACTGGTGGGCACTGTTTGGGAATTCTCCATCTAACCTGTTGGCACCACACATGCTGAGAGCCCTGCCCAACCCTGTGCATCACCTAGACCTCACAGCTGACTGAGCAATAGCCCACCCACCCACCATGGCAGCAGCTGCTGAGCCCCCCAGCCAGTGCAGGGCCAGCTTTCCACCAGTACCCTACAGCAGTCACTGTCAGTCCCCATAGCTGGTCCAGAGGCCAGCCCTGACCCCACCACAACAAGAGAGCATATGCGGTCCATGAAGGGGACACCCCTTGAGTGCCCGACTCTGGTGGTGAGGTGGGATTGCACTTCTGAGCCCCACAGGACATCTCCCAAATAAGGCCACTTCTTCAAGACTGGAAGAGATAGCTGATTTACCTAATACATAGGAAAAACTACAGAGAATTAGGCAAAATTAAGAGATAGAATATGTTCCAATAGAAAGAATAACTAAATGAAATGGAGATAAACAACCTACCTGATAAAGAGTTCAAAGTAATGGTCATAACGCTCAATGAACTTGGGAGAAGAAGGGAGGAACACAATGAGAACTTTAACAAACAGATATAAAATATAAGAAAGTACCAAACAGCATTATTACTGAAATGAAAAATACTCTAGAGTGGTTCAAAATTAGGCTGGATGAGCTAGAGGAACAAATCAGTGAGCTGGAAGACAAAGCAATGGAACTTATAGAGACAGAGCAGCAAAGTGAAAAAAGAATTTAAAAAAGTGAAGATACCTTCAGGGACTTTTGGGACAACATCAAGTGGAATTACATTCTCATTTTAGGGATCTCAGAATGAGAAGAGAGAAAGGGCCAGAAATATTAAGAAATAGTGGCTGAAAACTTCCTTAATCTGGGGAAGGAAACAGACATCCAGGTCCCGAAAGCTCAGAGAGTTCCACATAAGATTAACTCAAAGAGACCCGCACCAAGACATGTTATAATTAAAATGATAAACCTGAGGATAAAGAAAGAATCCTAAAAGCAACAAGAGAAAAACTTGTTACATGCAAGGAAATCCCATAAGTCTATTAGCAGATTTTTCAACAGAAACTTTACAGGCCGGAAGGGAGTGGCATAATATATTCAAAGTGCTGAAAGGAGAAAACAATCAACCAAGAATTCTCTATTCAGCAGTTATCATTCAGAATTGAAGGAGAGATTGAGTGTTTCCCAGATAAGCAAAAGCTAAAGGAGTTCATCACTATCAAACTGTTTCTACAAGAAATGTCAAAAGAACTTCTTTAAAGTGAAGAAATGGCACTAATTAATAATTAGAAAACGTCAAAGTAAAAATCTCACTGGAAAAGGTAAATATATAATAAAGGTAGTGGATCAATCACTTATAAAGCAAGTATACATGTTAAAAGCCAAAAGTAGTGAACTTAACTAAAATCACAGTAATTAGTTAAGGAATACATACAATGAAAAGAAGTAAAATGTGTCATTAAGAGTATAAAATGTGGATGGGAGTAAAAAGATAAAACTTTGAAATGTGTTCAAATTTAAGTTGCTACCAACTTAAAACAGGCTACTATTTACATAGGATATTATATGTGAATCTCATGGTAACCACAAAGAAAAAACTTATAGTAAATACACAAAAGAAAATGAGAAAGGAATCTAAACATAACATTAAAGGAAACCACCAAAACACAAAGGAAGAGAGAAAGAGAAAAAGAAAGGAACAGAGAGGAACTTCAAAAACAGCCAGAAAACAATGAACAATGTGGCAATAAGTACATACCTATCAATAACTACTTTAAAGTAACTGAATTAAATTCACCAATTAAAAGACATAGAGTGGCTGAACAGATAAAAATACGGTGCCATCTATATGTCACCTGCAAGAGATTCACTTGAGAAGAAAAGATACACATAGAGTGAAAGTGAAAGGATGGAAAAAGATATTCCATGAAAAAGGAAATGAAAAGACCGCTGGAGTAGCTGTATTCATGTCAGAGAAAATAGACTTTAAAATAAAGACTGTAATAATAGACAAAGAAAGGCATTACATAATAATAAAGGGGTCAATCCAGCAAGATATAACATTTATAAATGTATATGTACCCAAAAGAGGAGCACCAAAATGTATAAAGCAAATATTAACAGACTAATAGTAGGGGACCTTAAAAGTCCACTTACATCAATGGATAGATCATCCATACAGAAAGTCAATAAGGAAACATCAGCCTTAAATGACACATTAAACTACGTGAACGTAATAGACATATACAGAACATTCCACCCAAAGCAGCAGTTACACATTCTTCTCAAGTGCATGTGGAACATTCTCCAGGACAGATCACATGTTAGGCCACAAAACAAGTCTCAATAAATTCAAAAAGGCTGAAATCATATTAAACATCTTCTCCAATCACAATGGTATGAAACTAGAAATCAATCACAAGAAAAAACGAATGGGAAAAACCACACAAATGTGAAGACTAAATGGATAAATTCCTAGAAACATACAATCTTTCAAGGCTGAATAATGAAGAAATAGAGAATATAAATAGACCGATTACTAGTGAGGAGAAACAGTAATCAAAAGTCTCCCAACAAACAGAAGCCCAGGACCAGATGGCTTCCATGGTGAATTCTACAAAACATTCAAGGAGGATTTAATATTTATTTTTTTCAAACTCTTCCAAAAATTTGAAGAGGAGGGAAAACTTCCAAACACATTTTACAAAGAAACTATTACCCTGATACCAAAACTAGACAAGGACACCACACACACACACACAGACACAATTACAAGCCAATATCCTTGAGGAATATAGATGCAAAAATTCTCAACAAAATATTAGCAAATTGCATCCAAAAATACAATAGGATCATACACCATGATCAAGTGGGATTTATTCCAGGTATGCCAGGATAGTTCAACTTCCACAAGTCAATCAATGTGATACACCACATTAACAAAATGGAGGATAAAAGTCATAAAAATCACCAATCATCTCAATAGATCTGAGCTATTGTCAAAAAGCATTTGACAAAATTCAACATCCATTTATGATAAAAGCTCTCAACAAAGTGGGTATAGAGTGAACATGCCTCAACATAATAAAGGCCGTATTATATGACAAACTCATAGCTAACATCATACTCAACAGTGGAATGCTGAAAGCATTTCCTCTAAGATCAGAAACAAGATAATGATGCCCACTCTTGCCACTTTTATTCAACATAGTATTGTAACTCCTAGTCAGAACAATTAGGCAAGAAAAAGAAATAAAAGACATCCAAATTGGAAAGGAAGAAGTAAAACTGTTACTATTTTCAGATGACATGATAATGTAAATAGAAAACCCTAAAAACTTTACCAAAAAGCTGTTAGAACTAATAAATGAATTCAGTAAATTTTCAGGATACAAAATCAATACGCAGAAATCTGTGGCATTTCTATACATTAATAACAGACTATCAGAAAGAGAAATTAAGAAAGCAATTCCATTTACAATTGCATCAGAAAGAATAAAATACCTCAGAATAAATTTAACCAAGGAAGTGCAAGACCTGTAAAAACTATGAGACTGATGAAAAAAATGGAAGTATACACAAATAAATGGAAAAATATTCTGTTTTCATGGACTGGAAGAATTACATTGTTGAAATGTCCATACTACCCAAAACCATCTACAGATTTAATGTAATGCCTATCAAATTACAATGGCATGTTTCTCAGACATAGATCAAATAATTTAAAAATTTTTATGGAACCACAAAAAGTCTAAAACAGTCTTGAGAAAGAATGAGAAAGATGGAGGTATTATGCTCCCGATTTCAAACTATACCACAAAGCTATAGCAATCACAACAGTATGATACTTGCACAAAAGCAAACATACAGATCAATGGAACAGAATTGAGAGTGCAGAAATAAACCTAGGTATATGTGGACAATTAATTTTCAACAAAGGTGTAAAGAACATCATACAGTAGAGAAAGGGTAGTCTCTTCAATAAATGGTACAGGGAGAACTAGACAGCCATGCACAAAAGAATGAAATTAGACCACTATCTTACACCACATAAAAATTAATTCAAAATGAATTAAAGACTTGAATGCAAGACCTGAAACCATAACATTCCTAGAAGAAAACATAGGTGGCAAACTTCTTAACATTAGTCTTAAGAGTTTTTGTGGACCTGACTAAAGACAAGGGAAACAAAAGCTAAAATAAACAACTGGGACTACATCAAACTAAAAAGCTTCTGCACAGAGAAGGAAACCATCATCAAAACCAAAAGTTAACCTACTGAGTGGGAAAAGATATTTTCAAACAATACACATGATGAGAGGTTAATATCCAAAATATATGCACCTCAACAATAACAAAAACAAACAACCTGATTAAAAAATGGGCAGAGGATCTGGATAGACATTTTTCCAAGGAAGACATACAGATGGCCAGCAGGCACATGAAAAGATGTTTAATATCACTAATTCTTAGGGAAATGCAAATCAAAATTACAGTGAGCTATTACCTTACACTTGTTAGAATGGCTATTATTGAAAAGAGAAGAGAGAACAAATGTTGAATAAGATGGAGAGAAAAGGGAACCCTAGTACACTGTGGTAAGAATGTAAATTGGTGTAGTCACCATGGAAAACATCATATGGCCCCACAGTTCTACTTCTAGGTATTTATCTGAAGAACATGAAAATACTAATTTGAAAAGATATATGCATCTCTTTGTTTATTCAGTGTTATTTACAATAGCCAACATATGGAAAAAAAACCCTAAGTGTCCATCAATTGATTAATGGATAAAGAAGATGTGGTGTATATACACAATGGACTACTACTCATCCATACAAAAGAATGAAATCCTGCCATTTGCAAAAACATGGATGGACCTTGAAGGTATTATGCTGAGTCATATGTTAGACAAAAAAAGCAAATTCCAAATGATTTCACAAATGAAAAGAACAAGATAAAACAAAAAAACCCCTCATGGATACAGAGAAGAGATTACTGGTTACTAGGAGGGGTAGGTGAAATGGGTGAAGGGGATCAATTGTACGGTGATGGATGGTAACTAGACTTGTGGTGGTTATCACTTTGTAATGTATCTAGATGTCAAATTATAATGCTATATGCCTGAAACTCAGAAAAATTTGCTGTGTCCCCTGGTGGAAGTATTCTCCCTCTAAACTTGTGGGATCCAGAGTCCTAACATTTGTAAGAGACACAAATTTTAAAAGGGATCGCTGGAAGTGATGGTGAGAGGGGCTACTCCTACTTTTGCCTCTTGAGTCCCAAACTCTCATATTCTACCTATCAGGGAAAGAGCACCATATAATTGTGGCTGATTTAGGGTAATAGTGCTTCCTTGAGGATGGCACCCCTTCCTTACTAGGTATCATTTCAAAGCTGGTACTTCAGCTATGTCTTCAAAAGCCATTCCATTGTCGTATAATGCCAGCAGCTTTTAGATGCTACAGTATATGATATACCTTCATTACTGTGAAGTATGCTCTTTGGCCTAATGAGATACAATGTGGGATCCTATGTTGGTGAATCAAAAACACTCTGTGAGTGCCATACAGATGCTCAAATAGTGGTGCTGGTTAATGTCCTGCAGAAGAAATGGCAGACCCATACTTAGAGTAAGTATTGACTCTATTCAAGATGATTTACTGCCCCTTCTAGCCTGGAAGGGGTCCAATGTCAGAAACTAGTCACATTTTGCTCATCTGATACAATTAACATGATATCACTAGTGTAGTGAACTAATGTGATGTTTTGAAGCATGTCTAGCTGGTAAAGGCTGTTTGACCCTATCATGACTGATGGTGGGCATTAACGTAGCCCTGAGGCAAGATAATAAATGTATACTATTGTATATCCCATATAAGTACAAACTTTTCCTGATCCTTCTTAGTAGAGATGGAAAAAAATTGCACTTGCCAGATTCCTGGATCCAAGGTACCTGGGTTTTTTTCCATCTGCTCTAATGATGATACAATGACACAATAAGCTGCAACTGCGGCCACTACTTGGTTGAGTTTGCAGCAGTCCACTTTTGTTCTTCAGGAATCATTCAGTTTCTGTAGAAGGCAACAAGGAATTAAATGGGGGTATGATACAGGTGATTACACCTGTATCCTTTGAGTCCTTAAGGGTGGCACAAATCTCCACTATTCCTTCCAGGTATGCTACTGTTTTCATTTTACTATCTTAGCCAAGTTGGGGAGCATTGCTTAGAAGCTGCCACTTGGCATCCCACATCATGACATCTCTTACTCCAGAGGCCAAAAACCAGTGTACTTGGGGATTCTGCCAACTATTATGTTTATATTTTTTTTAGGGGAAGTGCAGAAAAATGACTATGGGGTGTGTTCTGGATCCAGTGGACTAATTATGAGGTGGACCTGGAATAGAAGCATTTATTATCTGACCTCTTTACATCCCTTCTCTGATAGTGGGGTCCTTATGACATTTCAGGTCTCCAAGCATTAATGTCAACCTGGAGCCTGTGTCCAGTATTCCTCAAAATATCTTGGTATTTCTCGTTAACCAATGTATGGTTATCCAAGTATATGATCATAGGTCCATTTGGCAAAGGACTGGGTAATCATTACCATATACACTTACCTTGGTGCTTCAGGATTTTCATCCTGGGGACCTAGTCTTTCCTTCAGTCTATGGGTTCTGGTCTGAAAAAAATAGGCTCAGATCCAGAAATTAGTTAGACAGGGAATCATAACTGTTTAATGGGGAGGTTTCTCTAATCCTCCTGGTTATCCATTCTTGATTTTTCTTATTTCATAGATTGAGAAATACCCTTGCCACTTATTTGTCTTGAGCTGTGGATGGTATGTTCTATTAACTATCTCCATTTTTCTGTGCACATCAGGCCCCTGGATCCCACTCTGACAATGCCACTTATCTTGCTGCTTATGGTTAAGTATGCCCCCTGGCCTCAATTATTTTGGGATTCCATCATCCTCTTTCCTACTAGGGAGCAAGGTTATGTAGTGGTACCTCTTTCTGTTAGCCCTGGCTTATGAAGGACAGCCTTTTTTGAGCTTCTCAACAATGCTGGTCCTTCTCTAATCAGCATTTTTGCTGCTTTACTTATTGCTTTAAGTAGAGTGTCCTTCTGGTCCTCCAACAGAACATAGAGGGTTGATGGGTTCCCTACACTTAATAGTATATCCACTCTAGCATGTCCACTTCTCTGAGTCTTTTGATCCATTTTCTATCATCTGCCATAGCAGTTCTGGCATTTCTATGTCACTTAGTATGGACCATCAGTATTTCCAAGCATCCAAGAACTAGCTCAGCAGCATGTTTGTCCCATCTCTTGGGGTCCTGGCAAGGGTGTTAAATCCTATATTCCTTTTACAAATTTCTGTTCTATTCCCCAGTCTCTCCCAATCAAGCTCCTTCTGGATCCAACCCTGTACATATGTTCCTGGCTTCTTAAACGTTGCTGGTGGTAAATATTGACTAGGTCCTGTAGTTCCTTCAGGGTATGATGCCTGTCCTTCTAACAGACCCAGTACTTTCTGGCTGGGTTATATTTTGACTTGATCTTGATCACTGGTCTTAGTTACTAACTAGGAAGGGAGGTGCTGGAGGAAGATCATGAAAGGGGCACTCATATTGTCTTGCAATGTACAGGACTTTGTATTAATTGCACAGGGAGGGAGCTCTAATCTTCAACACAGGGGAATGGGACACTTATGTAGGGGAATCTGGGATTTTAAGGTTTCAAAGTGCTTCAGCCTAGATGTCTACATCTCAATTCTCAGGAATCTTCCCACCCAAAGCTCTGACTTTGACACAGGAAACTTGTCAGTGTTGAGAACTCAACCTTCTCTTTAGCTCTGCTATCCTTGTAACTAAGTCCTGAGACTAATTCTTAACTTCTTCTATCTTTTGGCTGCAGATAAAAATGTGTTTATACCTTATCAACTAGGATCTTTGATTTTCATAATTCACCTTAAATTACTGATTAATCACCCTCAGCTTTTCATTGTCTTTCTCCAATATATTGATAAAACTCAGTAGTTGCCATCTGATTCCACTGTCCCTATAATAGCTACTTCTACACCTGTCAGTGCATTCCCTTCTGCTAGTATCCCATCCTGGTTCACTACAGTGAAGATTTTAACATTTGTACTCCTACCAAATGCCAGGGGCTTCAGTCTTGCACCTTCCACCAGTGATGGGGTCTTTATCGCCAGCCAATTAGCAGGTAGACAAACTTCAAAATCCCATTTTAGATTCTGCTTTCTCAGTTGTTCCTGGCACCATGTACCTTAGGTTGGGTTTCCTGGGAAACAGATTGTGAGACAGAGATTTATATGCAGGAAGTTCACTGGGGAGTGATCTTGGGAACAATTCTTGTGAGGAAGTGAAGGAAGCAGGTTTGGCAGAGGGAGAAGATGAGGTACAACACAGTCACAGCAAAGGCCTCAGACAATTCCATGGGGAACTCTTGGTACAGGATCATGCTTCAAAGTAGTTTCAAACTGAGGCAAGGGAGCCAGGCCATTGCACCCCTGCATCAACAAACTATTGGATGTGGACCCTCCTCAAGGAGAGGGGATAACCTTGGATGGAGCAATTTCCTTCAGCCAAGGACAATGTCTATGGAGGAACTCAGCTATAAGCTATGAGCAGCCATCATTCCTGGCTGGTGAGGGAATTAGTACCTTGATCTTGATGAGGGAACTGGGACATATCATAGCATCCACTACAGTGTGATCTGAGATTGCTACTCAGATGTCCAACAGACATCACAGGCTTAATGTACATAAAGTATAGCCCGTGTGTTTTTTTCTCTCCAGGCCTTTCAGAGTCTTTTTTGTAAATGCTATTATAATGGATCTATGAGATTCAGACCATAGCTCTCTTTTTTTCTTTCCTGTCTCAACCCCCACCTAATGTGCCAGCAAGTCCTCCCAACAATAACTCCAAAATATATATTTTGAGTTCATTCACCTCTGCATCTCTACTACTGCTATCTTAGTCAAGCCACTACCGTCTCTTGCCTGTTTTACTGCAACTGCCTTCTAAGTCCTTGTTTATACTCTTATCTTCTACAATTACTTTTTCATGTGGCAACACAGTGATCTTGTAAAGATATAAATAGGACCAGGTCACGTGTTTACTTAGATACTTCATGGTTTACATTGTATTTAGAAAAAATCTAAAGTATTTACCATGGCTTACAAGGCCCAATATGATCTGGTCCTTCCTAGTTTCTTTGACCTCATCTTTACTTCTCTCCTCTATCATGGCAGTCACTATTATGGACTACCTAATAGTCATTTCCTCCCCTTCTTAGCAATAGAATTTTGATTTTTTTCCCATGGTGTCAATATTCCCAGTTTTATTTAATTGAATTTTGCTAGAGGGTTCTGAGAAGGTTTTCTTTATCCCTTTCTTGTTGAAAGGAGGTGATACATCTAGCACACTGGTCCTTCCCCATTCTTTCTGCCATGAATATAGACATAATATCTGGAACCATAGCAGCCATCTTGTGACCATGAAGAAAAGCCCTACAGAATTACAGAGATGTTGACTCAAATTATTTGGCCTCTGAACCAGTCTCTTATCTTTATCACTCAAACACTAAACTCTACCACTTCCCAGCCAGGCCTATATACTTGTTCTCCCCAAGCCTGAAACTCTTTTTTCCTGTATCATCACATGGCTGGCTCCTGTTCATGCAGATAGATCTCAGCTTAGCTCCTCAAGGAGGTTGTCTCTGACCACCCAATCTCAAGTAGCACCACTCCTCCGAGCCCTGCCCAGGCACGCTATCAGGATATATATATATATGTATATATATTTAAAATAGCAATTAGAATTTTGTGAAAGTATCTTATTGATTGACTACTTTTTAATAATCTGTCTCTCTTCACTAGAATGTGTTTCACAAGAGTAGGGATGCTGTTTGCCTTGTTCCATGGTGTTATCTCCAGCACTTAGACTAGGACCTGGCAGATAGTAGGTGCTAATGAATATTTGTTGAATAAATGAATAAATGCCACCAAATATGAATCATATTTGGTCATTCTATTAACCTTGCTGAGCTTCATAGTTGTTGTTTTTTTTGAATAGAGATCCTAAGTAGTACCATTTAGACGCACCACACAGTGCTATGAAAGTTGAATAGGATCATGTGTGTGGAGGTTCATGGGAACACAGAGACCACTGGACAGTGCAACCTCTGAGATTGTGAGTGACAGCTGCCCTTTCTCATTTCTGAGTGTCTGTGCTGTAGGCGTTGCAAATTCCCCTCTTTTATTATACTCATATATGCAGAAAAGTTATGAGCTTAGGAACCTGGGAAAGTAAAATCAAATGAATTGATTGCAGTGTTTATCGCAGCAGGCGCCTGGGAGCACTCTGGTTGCTATGTTTGAATGTGGCATTACTTGGTCTGGGGACTACAGAGTGAATGAGTTTGAATTTAATGTACCAAGGGTAAAGTCAACATATAGGCAGTTGCTAGCAGAGTGGAATGATAAAGGAGTGATTAACTGAGGAAAGTGATTGGGGATTTAAAAATCAGACTAATCATAATAATAAAGTCAGAGATCTGGCTTTATCAAAAGAAGGGAAAAAAAACAGAAGGAGGCATTTGGGAAAGATGTCATTGAGTTGATAGAAACAAGTATATAGAGGTATTTTTTTTTTTTTTTTCTTTTTGCGGTATGCGGGCCTCTCACTGTTGTGGCCTCTCCCGTTGCGGAGCACAGGCTCCGGATGCGCAGGCCCAGCGGCCATGGCTCACGGGCCCAGCCGCTCTGCGGCATATGGGATCCTCCCAGACCAGGGCACGAACCCGTATCCCCTGCATCGGCAGGCGGACTCTTAACCACTGCGCCACCAGGGAAGCCCTATAGAGGTATTTTTGACTGCTGTTTACAGAGTTGATGACAGAGGAAAACTATGAAGACTAGGGAGATTATTTTTGATAATTTAAAAATGAAAGTAGACTGGGCAACATCCATCTCTCCATTGTTCTCAACAATATATAAGAGCTTAATACAGAGAACAAAGATTTAATTATCCAGATATGAACTGATGGAAATCTGAGATGGAAGAAGTAGACATAAAAAAAGGAAAAAAAACCCAAACACTTCTCTGATATTACAGTGGAAGGAGGACTGGGCTTAGAATAAGATAGTGATTAGTTAATTCACTAAATAATATTGTTTAGGTATCTTCCATGTCTAGACATTGCTGGGTGCTGAGAATACAGTATGGTTACTACCATTAGGGAGTAACTCCAGAGGAGGCTGTGGGCAAGTTAGCAAGCAATCTTAATAGAGTGTGATAATACTGGAGTGAGGGAGAACAGGATGCTTTGAGAACAGCTAGAATCTGCCCTTGTGTGTGTGGGCAGGTTGGGAATATGCACTGGAGGAAGTGATGTCTAAGCTGAGACAGTAAACATGCTTAGCTGTTTTGTGCCACAGGCCTTTGTACCACCTGTTTCCTCTGCCTGGAATGCTATTCCCTCTGACCTCTGCATAGCTGACTCCTTGATAATCAGTTTAAAGGTCATCTTCTCAGAGAATTTTCCGTGAGCAGTCTAAGGACATCTCACAGAAAATCTACCAAATCACTCTTTTATTTTTTTAGAGCACTTATCATTATACACTGTTTTCTGGTATTTTTATTGTTTGTCTCCTTTTAGAATACTTGCTCCAGAGAGCCGGAACCTTGTCTGCCTTTTCCATCACTGGATCTTAAGTGCTTTTAACAGTGCCTGATTCAGAAGAGGTGCTCAACAAATATTTCTTTTTTCTTTTATAAATTTATTTATTTATTTATTTTTGGCTGCGTTGGGTCTTCGTTGCTACGCTTTCTCTAGTCGTGGTGAGTGGTGGCTACTCATCGTTGCTGTGCGTGGGCTTCTCACTGTGGTGGCTTCTCTTGTTGCGGAGCACAGGCTGTAGGCTCAGGGGCTTCAGCAGTTGTGGCTTGCAGGCTCAGTAGTTGTGGCTCATGGGCTCTAGAGCGCAGGCTCAGTAGTTGTGGTGCACGGGCTTAGTTGCTCCATGGCATGCGGGATCTTCCTGGACCAGGGCTCGAACCTGTGTCCCCTGCATTGGCTGGTGGATTCTTAACCACAGCACCACCAGGGAAGTCCAACAAATATTTGTTGAATATAAAAATGAGCAGTGGGAAAACAGCAGTGGGAGGAGGGAAAGGGGAGACAAAAGAGAGAGGAAAAAAATGTTTTGTTAGAGAGCCCCACAGTTGTTACGGGTTCTAATTGGTTCCCAAGTCCCTATTAAGGTTTGTTAAAGAACTTGGCTCCTCAGGGGAGCCTCCTTTCCCTGTGTAAGGGGTTGGCTCTTCTGCACGAATGGACTTTAATTTCAATCTGATCATATTCTGCTGCATCATTCAGATTTCCATTTTACCTCTGTGTTGGCACCTTTCCCTGTATTCCTGCTTGGTTGCAGAGGTCTTACTTTTTAGACCTCCTGGTCCTTTCAATGGGATTTAGGGGATGAGTGGTCAATCTGTGAGCTCAAGTTTCCATCTTGAAAGTCTGAAATGTTACTCTTAGGGAGACTTGAACCCATGTTTCCTTTCCCCATAGACTATAGCTAGTAATTTGTTTTCCCTTTGTCTAGAATTTACTCATGATATACCATCCTTTCTTGCTTTAGGAAAGCTATAGATGGCTCATCTCAGATTTATGGTCTCCAGATCCTGGCTAGCACTTCCTGGGAGGCACAGTTACAATTAATTTTAGTCATTAAATGGTGTTGGTCCTGCCCTAGATTTTGGGGTTATGGCTCCTATTTTGGGCTTTTATCTTACCCCGCACAATCTCCATGGACTATTTGTAGTGTTAATTATCTTCGGTGGTAGGTCTTCTTTCACTCCTGGGGAGAATGGGCTTATTGTTTGAAACCTGAGTATAAGAATAGATTATAATGACTTTTTCTTGCTTTGCAAACTTTTAAATATTCATTTCATATTTAGTTGATGGAGATGGCAGGTACTCTCCCTTTTTTATTTTTATTATTTATTTATTTATTTATTTTTGGCTGCATTGGGTCTTTGTTGCTGCACGTGGGCTTTCTCTAGTTGTGGTGAGCAGGGGCTACTCTTAGTTGCAGTTCACGAGCTCTAGGCACACGGGCTTCAGTAGTTGTGGCACACGGGCTTCTGTAGTTGTGGCACACGGGCTTCTGTAGTTGTGGTTCACGGGCTCTAGAGTGCAGGCTCAGTAGTTGTGGTTCACGGGCTTAGTTACTCCGTAGCATGTGGGACCTTCCTGGACCAGGGCTCGAACCTGTGTCCCCTGCATTGGCAGGCAGATTCTTAACCGCTGCGCCATGAGGGAAGTCCCTAGGTACTCTCCCTTTTGTGTGTTTAAGGTAGAAAACAAAGTTTTAGCAGAGAACAGAAAAAACTTTATTTGGAAGCTATTACCTGATGGAAGTAATACCTATACATGTCTTTTATGTACATCAAATGGATATTCTTCTATACAGGAAATCTCCTCTCTAATCCTGTCCTTTCTTACTTTTCACTGACATGGGCATCATTGTCAATACACCAATTGTGAGTCCAGAGTTGGTGGTCAGATGGGGAAGAAGCTGTGAAAATCAGGAGCAGTTTAGGGGAAATGAAAACTCCTTCCCCAACCCAGGCTAGCTCCCAGGTAGGACCATTCTAGTTAATGTTGATCCTCCAGCCCCATTATTTCACTTTGTAATTCAGCCTGAAATCCTACCAGTCAGTTACTCATTTGGGTAAATAAACACCTGTTAAAAACATGCACTTATCTGCAGAAAGCATGAGTGATGTTTTCACAGGTAGAATTAATCTCTTCCTCCTCTATGTTTTTCTTTAAGTTACCTTAATTCTGTAAGTTTACTTCTTGTTGTATAACAAATCACCCAGTGTTTAGTGGTTTAAAAACAACAGTCATTTTATTTGCTCATGATTCTGCGTGTCAGCAATTTGAGCTGGCACTAGATGAGGGGTTCTCCTGCTGGTCTCTCTGGGGACCACCCATATCGCTGCAGTTATCTGGGGGTCTTAAATTGGACTGGTTCCTCTCTGAGGCCTGTGGACTTATCTTCCCACAGGCCAGCTTGAGCTTCCTCACATGGTAGCATTGCTTTCCAAGAGGATGAGACCTCAGTCTGCAAGGCCTCTTCATACTGTGGCTCAGACATCAAACAATGCCATTCTGTCTCATTCTATCTGTCAAAGTCGGTCAGTGGTCAACCAGAACTCAAGGAGTGGAATAACAGACTCCACTTATTGTTGAGAGAACCTGTCTCATGCCAAAGGAGGCCTGCCTCCATGGATGGGAGGAATTGTTGCCGCCATCTTTGCAGATAATCTACTGTAGCTTCTATGACACGTGCCTGGCTTCATCTCTAAGCTGCCTGAGAGCGGGAACTTTTACTTGACCATCCTGCACCACAGGGACTAGGGCTTTTCACAAAGCATGTGTTTGATAGTCATTGGCTGAACTGAATTCATATGTAGAGAAAGATTAGCTTGAGTCCCACAGGAAGCCAAAATTTGGGTGTCTGAACATCAGGTGAAAATGGGGAACTTGGGGTAGGTTCAAAGGCTAGAAGTCAAAAGCATATTGGGGCAACAGCCTCTGGTTGTCCTTGGAGGGCAGGGAAGATCAGGCTGGAGTAAGGGTCAGGGTTGAAGTCGGGCATCAGGAAATGTGTATGAGCGGAGTTCAGTGAAGAAGCCTGAGAAGGGGTTTCAGGATCTTGGATAGGTTGATGGGTGGTTTCACCCAGTAGGGCCATCTGGGTGTGCCTATGGAACTCAGGACCATGAATCCCAGAGATCCTCATCTGTGGCTTGAAGAGGGGTGGGCGGGTAAAGCCTGGCTGTATTTACTATTCCCCAGAATGAGGCAGGGTTCTGCTGACTATTTCCGTAGAAGCTAAATAGGTCCTTGAAAGATCCCCTAAAATTCTGCTGCTCACCTGCTTTGTAATCCCTCCTTCATTATCTCACATTATTCCACACTTCAGCATTCCTTCTGGTTCAAACAGTTAACATTCCCTCCTTCTAAAAAGTCTCCCTTGACCTCCCTTCTCTCCACAATGACAAAATTCTCCTTTATTTTCTTAGGGGCCACATGACCCCTAATCCTCCAGAATGCACGCTTGGGTTTGTTCATATGGTGGACTCAGGATTTAAGGCACAGCAAGGAAGAGGGAAAGCCCCTATGATTTTTGTCTCTGCTGTGTCACATTTGCCAGTATCATTTCCCAGAGCAATCATATGATTGCATGAGAGGAATGTGAATAACTGATGGCCAAAAGGCAGGCTATGCTTTGATTGTAATAATGGCCACATTATTACAATAATAATAATGGCCCAGATTGAAGAGTGAAGAAGTAGAGTCTACCGCTTAATGGGGGTGACTGTATAGTCATACTGCTGAACTCAGGTTCAGCTGCTCGCTGCTCAAAAGCCAATACTCAAGAGGCAAGTGTTGGTTGGAAAGGAAAGGTTGCTTTATTCAGGAGCCTGGCAACCTGGGGAGATGACAGACTTGTGTCCAAAAACCAACTCCAAAGATTCTGCTCGACCATGAAAGTTTTTAAGGGGAGAATCATTTGAGGAGGGAGTCAGAGTCTTTGTTATCTTCCACTGTGTGGATTCTTTCTTCTGATTGGTTGGTGGTGAGGTAACAGGGTGGTGCTCCAGGAATCTTGTGCTCAGCCTGAAGTTACCGTCCTCCACCTGGGTAGGGGTCTTAGTTCCTACAGAAGAACTCAAAGATACTGTTATGTATATTCCTTCAGGAGGAAGCAGGACCCTGTCCCATGGCTGCACTATTGTTTCTTGACTGCTCCTCCCTTGTCTCTGTATTCTCTCCCTTCCCTGATAAGCAACTGTTTGAATCTGCCCTTTGGAACTCAGGGAAGTTCAAGGAGGCTGAATGAAGCCTATTTCCTACAAACAAGAAATTGGGGACATGGAAAGGATTTGTACCTGGGAGGGCCCCACAGGGTCCCACTCAGTTTCAGTCACATTGCAGAGGAACATACTGAAATGGAAATAACTTGTGGCCATGATTTTTTATTTTATTTTTTTTATTGGAGTATAATTGCTTCACAATGGTGTGTTAGTTTCTGCTTTATAACAAAGTGAATCAGTTATACATATACATCTGTTCACAACTTGTGGCCATTATTACAATCAACCCATAGCCTGACTTTTGGCCATCAGTTATCCACATTCCTCTCATGCAAAATATTCCCAGCTCAGGACCCCAAAACTCTCTTCTTAATTATGTCACCAAGCTTGAGTCTAAGATCTTGTGATCCACCTCAGGTCCAGATGAGGCTCTTTGCCTGGAGATCCTCTTGATATAAGGACCTATGAACTAAAAAGATAAGTTATACAGCTGCCTTGTGAGATAGAGCCAGGATAACCACAATGGAAATATCTGTTCAAAAGGCAAAAAACAGGAATCACATAGAACTTAATAATAGTCCACAGCAGTTCTGAAATCCAACTGAACACATGCTGCCAGGACATATTCCCTTTGGGATCATGGAATGATCCTTGATTAGGGCTGGTTCTGCTCCCTGCTGTGGCTCCTGAGTCCATTGTTCTTCATAGCTCCCTGCTCCACCCTTTAAGATGTCTTTCATTTCTGTAAGAAATGGCTGGTGTTGGCAACTGCATCACTTTCTGAGTCTGCTTTTTTTTTCTTATAGAAAGCTGGAGGCCCAGAGGCTTTTCTTCATTTGTGTCTCAGTCCATTTTAGTCCCAGCTGACATTACTTGCAACAAAACAACTCTCCTAAAATCTCTGCGGGTTTCTCTAAGACTCCGATTCAGATCTACTACATTCAATAGAAATCTCACCTGTGATTCTGAGCTAGGCCTCTCTCTTCTATGGGAGCTGTACTGGGCTTCAGGGGGACCTTAACTTTAGTGAAAGCACTTTGTACAGCTGAGGGAGCTGACTTGGCTGAGTGTCTTTCGTTTCTTATACTGTGGTAGTTGCAATTTACTAAAAGCAGCAGAAAAAGGCAAGCACTTTTTTTTTTTTTCGCGGTACGCGGGCCTCTCACTGTTGTGGCCTCTCCTGTTGCGGATCACAGGCTCTGGCCACGCAGGCTCAGCAGCCATGGCTCATGGGCCCAGCTGCTCCACGGCATGTGGGATCTTCCCGGACCGGGGCAGGAACCCGTGTCCCCTGCATCGGAAGGCGGACTCTCAACCACTGCGCCACCAGGGAAGCCCCGGCAAGCACTTTTTGAGTCTCTGCTTGTATCATGTTTGCTATTATCCTATTGGTCAAAGCAAGTCAAATGGCCAAGCTCAGAGTCAGTGTGAGATGTGACTACCAAGGGCGAAGATAGGGAAGGGAACGATTGCAGCCATTTTTGCAAACAGTCTCCCGCATTTGATATGGCCAGTGTCCTTTGCAGGATTTTAATTTGGTTCAGTATTTGTTCCATTCCACAGAAAGAAGTTCCCAAGAAGTAGCATATAATATTTTGTGCTTGTATTTTTCAGTACAGCCCAAATCAGTGTATGTTTACAAGATTCATGAACAATAAAGGGAAAATTCTTATCTATACAGGTGGTGAAGTACACATTATGTGATTTTCTAAAAAATTAATTAATTTTTATTTTTGGTTGCTTTGGGTCTTTGTTGCTGCACACGAGTGGGGGCTATTCTAGTTGCAGCGTGCAGGGGCTACTCTTCATCATGGTGCACGGGCTTCTTATTGCAGTGGCTTCTCTTGCTGCAGAGTACGGGCTCTAGGTGCAGGCTTCAGTAGTTGTGGCGCATGGGCTCTGGAGCGCAGGTTCAGTAGTTGTGGCACACGGGCTTAGTTGCTCCGTGGCATGTGGAATCTTCCTGGACCAGGGCTCAAACCCATGTCCCCTGCATTGGAAGGTGGATTCTTGACCACTGCACCACTAGGGAAGTCCCAAATATTATGAGATTAAAAGAATGTTTTTTTTCCCCCAGTTTTTGTAAAGATTTTATTTGTGAGGGATTGCACATATTTTTATATTCCTTTCTCACAAAGAGCAGGCTTTCAATTCTTTGAAAACTGCCGATGATGTTTAGTTAACATGAACATCTTTTTTTTTTTTTTTTTTTTTTTTTTGTCTAAGAAGCAAGAAAAGTTTTAAAGATGCTTTCACATTTACTGCTCTGTGGTATTAACAGTAATAGCTCTTACTGCTTAAAGCACCAAAACAACGTGAGATCTTCTAAGTTTTATACTGACCCCATTAAGAATCTGCAGAAGAAGAAACTCGTAGTGGTGATATCTAAATGGAAATAAAGGAGCAACAGGGCAAGGTGGTTGAAGAGAAATGGAAATCAATATGCAAGCAGTTTAAGAAAATATAGTCTGATGAGGAGGAAGTAAAGCAAAAGAGTTATTTAAAAAACCAGCCTTGGGCTCTGTGATGGTTATGTGTGAACTTGACTAGGCCACAGGGTTCCAGATATTTGGTCAAGCATTATTCTGGGTGTGTCTGTGCAGGTGTTTTTTTGGATGAGATTAACATTTGAATCAATAAACTGAGTAAAGCAGATCACCCTCCTTAGGTGGGTGGGCCTTACCCAATCAGTCAATAGTCCAAGTAGAACAAGAAGGCTGACCTTCCCCTTTGTAGGAAGGAACTCCTGCCTGACAACCTCGAGCTGGGACACCAGTTCTTTCCTGCCTTTAGACTCTAACTGAAACATGGACTCTTTTTATGTCTCAAGCCTGCAGGTTATCAGACTGGAATACACCATGGGCTCTCCAGCTTGCTGTCTGCAGATCTTGGGACTTGTCAGCCTCCATAATCTCATGAGCCAATTCCTTATAATGAACTAAACACACCACACACACCCACACACATACACTCACATGCACCCTACTGGTTCTGTTTCTCTGCAGATGCACATCCCTGACTACATATAGGTTAGAGGGTTAATTGGAAGGAAAACAAAAAATAGAATTAGAAAGAAACTTTAGTGAAACTGTCTCTTAATGGAGAAATGAGCAAGTGTTATGTAGAGAGAAACAACTGTGTCATCTTTCCCAAGGTTCTTCTACTCTAGAATTGTCGCGAGGAAGATATGAATGAAGGTGCAGTAGCCACTATTCAGTTCACTAATTTTTTTCTTTACAACTTTATTGGAGTATAATTTCTTCATAATGGTGTATTAGTTTCTGCTTTATAACAAAGTGAATCAGTTATACATATACATCTGTTCCCATATCCCTTCCCTCTTGCGTCTCCCTCCCTCCCACCCTCCCTATCCCACCCCTCCAGGCGGTCACAAAGCACCGAGCTGATCTACTTGTGCTATGCGGCTGCTTCCCACTAACTATCTGTTTTACGTTTGGTAGTGTATATATGTCCATGCCTCTCTCTCACTTTGTCACAGCTTACCCTTCCCCCTCCCCATATCCTCAAGTCCATTCTCACCCAGCAATCCCACTACTGGGCATATACCCTGAGAAAACCATAATTCAAAAAGAGTCATGTACCAAAATGTTCACTGCAGCTCTATTTACAATAGCCAGGACGTGGAAGCAACCTAAGTGTCCATCAACTGATGAATGGATAAAGAAGATGTGGCACATATATACAATGGAATATTACTCAGCCATAAAAAGAAATGAAATTGAGTTATTTGTAGTGAGGTGGATGGACCTAGAGTCTGTCATACAGAGTGAAGTAAGTCAGAAAGAGAAAGACAAATACTGTATGCTAACAGTTCACTAATTTTTATGCCAATAAATTATATAGGTTGGAATTGATAGAAGAAAGCAAATTACAGGTTGATTTTCAGATGTTTGGCAATACCCACAACCAACGGGGGAAGGCATGCAAATAGCAGCAGTTAGTGGGGAAGCCCAGCAGGATGGATGGCCGGGTGGCTGCAGGGCAGGAGAACACGATATATTCCGGATCAGCTTCTGCATAAATGGGAGTTGGCATAATGGTAAAAATCTCCTAAATATTTCAAAGAAAATATTAACTACTCGGGAAGCCAAGCTAACTCTTGGGCTTGAGGAAAACAGGAGATAGAATTAGGAGTTCCCTTTTAAGGGTGGATATTATCTCAAAAATGGTAGCTTAAATGTTTCTGTGTCACTGTTGTTCACATTAGAAAGTGCCTTGAAAAATAGGAAATAATTACAATTTTTTTTGTGGTTGTGGGGAAAATTTATAGAAATAACTGCTCCAGATTTAATGAAGGAGTACTTTTAAAGGCAAATTTTGATGCAGTGAGCATGCAGTTATGACAGAGGGCTATTTTGTTTAATTATCCTGTTCATGGAGAGTATTTGTGCCTCGTATGTAAGATGAATATGGACAGACTTTACAGATTATTTTGCATGTTCAAATAAAGAAAGCTGGAGGACAATGGTGATGAGAATTTTAAAAGAATTTATATAAATGGAGTTTGGAATTCTTAAAATTAAAATATTGATATCATATAAGAAATTTGTTCATATTATAGAAGACTTAGAAATTAGGGGAAAAGGCATTAGGGGAAAAGGCACCGACAGTCCCAAGACCTCAACTACTTAGAAATTAGGGGGAAAGGCATTAGGGGAAAAGGCACCAACAGTCCCAAGACCTCAGCTGCAATCACTATTATTATTTTGATGTATTTTATTTCTCATATTAAAAAAAAATATATATATATATATATATATTTTTTTTTTTTGTGGTACGCGGGTCTCTCACTGTTGTGGCCTCTCCTGTTGTGGAGCACAGGCTCCGGATGCACAGGCTCAGCGGCCATGGCTCACGGGCCCAGCTGCTCCTTGGCATGTGGGATCTTCCCGGACCAGGGCACGAACCCGTGTCCCCTGCATCGGCAGGCGGACTCTCAACCACTGCGCAACAAGGGAAGCCCTAAAATGTATTTTTAAGCACAGTTTTAGTTGTAGTCAACTGGCTTTTGTCACTAAACATTCTGTTATAAACATGCAACAGGGATTATAATTTAAAAATATTCAATATCCTTTTCTCTTTTTTTGCTTTAATGGGTACCCAACTTTTGTGCCTAACTTCCCTAGGCACATGAAAGTCTGAGGTTGCTACAGAATAAATGCCAGGCCCCAAGCCAGAAGGCCAGACGCTTGTTGGTTGCTTACTCCATGTCTATTTCACCAGTCTTCTTTGCTAACAGAACCCTGATTTTGTCCGGGTATTGTCTTCCCTTACATGATTCTGGGGAGGGTGACCCAGTCTGTGGCTTAGGAGTCAATCCTTAGTCTGCCTCATAAGATGTGATGGTGGGGAGTCTTTTCTTCTCTTATGAAGATACCAGAAGAGATGGTCCTTTTGCATCATGTCCAGCGTTGTACCTGTGGATGGCAGACCCAAGTTATGAAAGAAACCTAGGATGGTGTTGATGAGCCACTAAATCAATTACCTCTGAAACCTCTGGCTTCTTCACTGTTGAAGCACATCTTTTTTTTTATTTTATAAATTTATTTATTTATTTATTTATGGCTGCATTGGGTCTTCGTTGCTGTGCGCGGACTTTCTCTAGTTGCGGTGAGCGGTGGCTACTCTTCGTTGCGGTGCACAGGCTTCTCATTGCGGTGGCTTCTCTTGTTGCAGAGCACGGGCTCTAGGTGCAAGGACTTCAGTAGTTGTGGCACGTGCGCTCAGTAGTTGTGGCTCATGGGCTCTAGAGCACAGGCTCAGTGGTTGTGGTGCTTGGGTTTAGTTGCTCCGCGGCATGTGGGATCTTCCTGGACCAGGGCTCGAACCCATGTCCCCTGCATTGGCAGATGGATTCTTAACCACTGCACCAGCAGGGAAGCCCTGTTGAAGCACATTTGAATTGGGTGTTTGATATTCAAGGATAAAGGATCCTAACTGAAAGCTGAAGGTCATATTTTGGTTTGACATTCAAAATAGAATTATGCAATAGGTCAAGAACAGTGAGAGATTGATTACATTCTCTAGCTCCTCTTACTCTCTGTGTGTCCACCTTCCCCCCCCCCCCCCCCCCCCACCGCCAGCACATCAACAAGTGAATCTGGAAGATTTAGCTCGCAGTGTTCTCCAACTGTATAGTGGAGGTATTCCTGCCAACCCCTAAGCCTTAATTGGGAATTAGAAGAAAGAAGGTATATTTTAGGGACAGTAAAGGAAAAGGTAAAACTTTTTGGGCTCAGGAGACTGTGGGACTGTGGGAGGTATGAGCAAGAGAGAGAGGGGGGTGGGGAGAAAGGGAATGAGAGGACAAAGCGTTCAGATATGAGTTTCCTGAGCTCCTTTTCCTAGGTTAGTAGTGGAGATACATTCTTCAGGGTAATCCTGAGCAGAAAGAAGGGGGTTATTGCCTTTTCTCCCCTTGGCTATAGCCAGAGAGAAAAGTAGTGCAAGATGCTCCAGCAAAGGGCATGGAGCTGAGATTAACCTTTGGGGGAATAGTTGCTATGCAGCACAGATGCTGAAACAAGATTACCCTTTGGGGCAGTAGTTGCTATGCAGCACAGATACTGAAACAAGACCAGCGGGCTTGCCACAGCCCCACTCAAGGCGGAGGCTGGGATGCAGGCTAGGCCAGTGGGCTGGGTGGGCACCCGGCTGAGGCTCAGAGTTCTGCAGTGGTGCACACCAAGGTGAGGCCAAATTACCCAGGGGATCCTAATGCAGTGAAATAAGAGAGACCAGGCTACGTGTTATACCAGGGGCAGATCTCATCCATGAATGCAAGCAGGGCAGCATAGAGAGCAGAGGAGGCGAGGCAGCAATTAAGGAAGGTTCAGCCAAGGCTAGGGGCCCCGTTTGCTCCCTTCATTGCCACCATATACCCCAGTCCATTCTCTTATAGAGAGAAACAGGCTGGCTGAGAGAACAAGAAATTTTATCCAAGAAAGCCCGAATAAAACCTGAAGGGAATATTATCATTGTTATTATTAACTTATTACATTGGACAAAATCTCAGAACTGGACAGAATAGAAAAAAGTTATTTTTTTCTCATTTTAATCAATGAGTGGGAATTCAGTAGGATGACCAAATTAATTGTAGACAAAATAAGGATATTGCATTTTCTCTGTATTTCAAAATGAAAGTGTGAGTTAAATTATGTTTTTCCTGTGCTTCAGCATAGTCTTCATCACTGCAGTTTATAACAGTAGCACAATAGTCCATTGATATATTTTATGATAAATTTTAATGACTCCCAAGCATTTAGGTTAATGTAAATAATACGATGACAAACATCTTTGAGCATACAGATTTTTCTGTGTTTTGGATTATTTCTTGAATTAGATTTCTGCAATGGGTTTGCCTTTTCCAACAGAATGGTCATTTTGTTTTTATGCCAAATTACTCTCCATAAAAGCAATTCTAATTTACATGGCTATGAGCACCAAAGTATCAATTACAGTTTCACGTCTTCTCTGGCATTTAATATTGTTAAATATATTTTTTGAATATAGTAAATGAAAAACATTGGTGTCGTCTTAATTTGTATTTCTTATTAGGTCAGTAGAATATATATTTTAAAAAATTCATTTTAATTTATAGTGATTATTTAATGCTTTTAATTTATTATTTCCTGAAATGCAATATCAAACATTTTGTACCTTTAGAAAGCAATGCTTGTTTACTATACATTAGTTAGTAGATTCAATCTTAGTACTGTGCACCTGTTGGAGGACTTCAAGAAGGACGGCAACTGGGTAGAGCTTTTCAGAAGCCCATGGTGCAGCTCTGTTTGGGGAGGGTTCATTTGGGCTTGTTCTAAAGCCCATCCATGAGCTTTAGAACATTTCTATCCTGAGTTGTCCCGGTAGCCTGGCACTGTATTCTCATTTTTAAGTTTCCTGGACACAACTTATAAGAAGGAAGTTTTATAAAACAAACAGTATAAGCTCCCAGTCTTGAAAATCATCCAACAGCCAATATTGTAAAGTTTCATGGCTTTGATCTCTTTTCCTTTGCTTCTTCGCTTGCAATGAGTGTGTCCCAGCAGGCGTGGGCTGCTTACTTGACCTGCTCTGTGGGCTCCTGTTCTTCTTATCACATCACACCACACAGTATGTGAGGTGCCTGTGTCATCCGACAGAGTGTCACCACTCTCCTTTGGAAGTCAGCATCTGAGGAGACTATAGGGAAGTCACAAGGGTGAATGAGACCTCTCTCTAACCCTGCCATCCTTCTCAACTTTCCACAAATAGTGTGATGTGACCTGTCCCCACTTATCTCAGTGACCCTCAGTTCTCTCTCATTGGACAGTGACAAGAAAAGTAAAGTTGCTGTCAGCACTTGCCATCCAGGGAGCTTACCTCCAGCTTCTTCTGGGACACACGTGCCCTGGGAAAGACCATCCAGATCCCCAGGTACTCAGTGCTGAAGGGAGAGATCAGAGGTCCAAGTTTTGTGTCGAGTTAAACTGGGCTACGTATGGGAATATTGAAGTTTATCAGATAAAACAAATTCTAAAACAGTCTTATAATATGAAAGAAGAAAGTGACAACAGAAGGAAAAGGAACATTTATCCCACCTAACAAAGCTATTTTAATTAGTGTATATTCCAGGTCTTTTTTTGGCCAACTTTTATAAATCTGAATTATAATATACACATAACCTTGCAGCTTGCATTTTTGTTTCTGTATCTATACAAACAAGCTTTCATGCTGTTATGAAGTGTGTTACGCAGATGTGGGTGAGTTCACAGATCTGACATGGTGACCCAGCTGTGGCCAATGTGATGTGACAGAGGTCTGCTGGGTGTGCTTTTAGGAAAGTGGAGATGCAGAGGAAGAGCCAGGCCTTCTTCTGCAGGGCACAGTTGTGTTTGCAAGTGGTGCTAGTTACTGAAAAACCATCTTGTTACCACGAGGCCAACTACAAAGCCAGCAAACACACTGAAGATGGAAACTATTTCCTAAGCAGTGTTATGTCCAAGATGTGCTGCTGTGATTAAAACGAACACACCATTGTCCCCTCTTTCCTGAATGTTAAAATCTACTGGCAAGACAAAGAGTCCTAGAGAATGATAATACAAAGCCAGTTTGTTGCTTCCTTTAGTGCTGTTATTATTGACTGGTGCATGGAAATAAAATTTTCCAATGCTTTGCCATTAGCAGTTCTAGGTTAGTTAGGGCCACCTCTCTGTGATCTGATTGGGTCACCACATATCACTGGCTTAGTCATCTACTTATTTGTAGAATGAGGAAGCTGGGATATTTGAGCTCTAAGTCTCTTTTAATTATTAATAAAATAGTATTTTATATTTCTCCCAGACTGGTAATAATAAACTGGCATGTGAACAATTGAATGATTGACTCCCCAGAGGTTTTTTTTTGGGGGGGTGTTGTGTTGTTTTTTGAGTGGGTCAGGAAATTATATAAATGTAAAACAGAACAATGAGAGAAAAAATGTAAGGTGCACAGATGTTTGGTAAGCAGGTGGAATTAGATACACTTTGAGAATTGATAGAACAAAACTCAGCCAATTTTATTTTGGATTATAAAAATAAGATAGACAATGTGTTCGGTAATAGAAAACTCACGTGTCCGGGAAGAGATAGGAGTTGGAGTGTGTCCTGACTGACATCTTTAGGATCGTGAAGGGCACAGAGGTAATTGATCATCTTCGTTTTGTGTTCCCTCCCATCAGTTCAGTAGGTCAGTGGCACTGATTGGATGGTGAGTCAGAGCAAATGAAAGGAAAACTATTCTTACTCTGGGTTCTCAGCACATAGATTTGTTGTCTCTGTATTTATTTCAGCAACAAACATAGAAACCAGACTCAAAATGACAAGTTTACAAGCCAAGCAGGACCTATAGTTGAACACATATCCCAGAATAATGAAATTTCCTCCTTGGAAACCAGCTGTTACCCAGAAGGTTAAGGAAGAAAACCTCTGTGCAGCATTGTCTAGTTGGCTGGATACACATGTTAGATGTATAAACATGGCTTTGACATACTCTAGTTTCAGATCTTTTGATGTGTCAGCTGTTGTAAGAGTATCCCAAATTGCCTGACCTTGCTTTGAAAACACTGCATTCCTCAAATTACTTATTGGTAATTTAGTAGAATAAAGAAAGTAAACCAATCAAACACTCACCATAAAAGCAGAAACAGAAGGAAGAGAATTTAAACTTACATTTGAAGACAGCCTTCCCTCTGTGGTGGCATGGTGGCACTTATCAGATCAGATACTACTCTGCACTGAGGTATATTACTTTTTTGGTGGAAAGTTTGGAAGTTGATGACTGACATTTGGAAGATTTCCCTTATTGAATGTTTTATGATGAGCCCTAACCAAACCCTGCTGCTCTCTGGCAAAATGGAGGGTCTTTCCCTTTACAGAGCTGTTAGAATGTTTAAGCCCTTTTAGGCCACAATATATCAACCAATGAAATTTGTGCTTCAGTTATGTTTGGGTTAAGAGTGAGCTTGAGCACTCATCTGGATTGGAAACATTAAGACAGACTGAATTTAAATCATTGGATGTGACTATAGATGAACAAAATGACATTTAAAGTACCATGGAGAAAGTATCTTGCTCTATGCCAACACTGCCGTACATTTTCAAACTGCCCTGAAAAAGTAGCTTTTTTCAGCTTCCCTGGTGGCTCAGTGGTTGGGGGTCCACCTGCTGATGCAGGGGACACGGGTTCATGCCCCGGTCCGGGAAGATCCCACATGCCGCAGAGCGGCTAGGCCCGTGAGCCATGGCTGCTGAGCCTGCGCGTCCGGAGCCTGTGCTCCGCAACGGGAGAGGCCACAACAGTGAAGGGCCCGCGTACCGCAAAAAAAAAAAAAAAAAAAAAAAAAAAAAAAGTAGCTTTTTTCATTTAAAGAAAGCAAATGCAAAGACACGTGAAACAAAACAAAATATTAAAATAAATGCTAATCAGAAAAATAATGCTTCAAGGCCAAAAAAAAAAAAAAAAAGCCCTCTAAATTATGGCCACTTTTTTGGAAACAGTGTTTTGTTTAGTCTCTGTACTCACTAAGAAACAAAACAATATAAAACAGAACTCATTTTTTTGAATTATAAAAATAACTCATGCCTGTATAAAATTTATATTCCACAAATACATGATAGAGGAATGAAAATACCTCACAGTCCTCCCCTCGAAGGTAATCGTGATTGTCAATTTGCTGTGTATTCCTTCATAATTTATTATTATGTATTCTTTTAACACTTTGTTTTTCAACATATATGTTTATTTTCTTTGTTTTATCTTTTGTTCAACTTTCAATTTTTTTCATTTAATTCTTCTTTTTAATGGCTGAAACTATTTCATGGTAAGTGGTCTGTCAGTTTTGGCAGCATATATGAAATTGTTTGTTTGCTTTTAAAAATAAAACAAGTGAGAGAATTTATGGAAATCTGGAGGTAAGTTCATGGGTCTAGGAAGAATAGTCTACAATGCAATGTCCTCTTTCTCATTGCCCTTTGTGTTCCAACCTGGTTTTTGCTAGAGTTGCTAGTGACTGTGCGGAAGCCAATGAAACATTTTACCAACGTCTGCTTACTTGCCTTCCACCTAGTTGTTTGTGCCTTCCTTCTCATAAAATTCTCCTTTCTTGGGTTTTGTGACACCACCACCCTTTCCTGATTTTCTGCCTTCCTAGCTGGCCTCTCTGCTCTAATCAACCCCTACTGGAGGTCCTCAGGGCTAGATCCTGGATCTTCTTCATGTCTTTACTCTCTCCCTTGATGATGTGATCCTTTCCATGATTTTAAGTATCATCTCTACGCTGATGACTCCAAACTTTTTATCTTTAGTTAGATATTTCTTCAGGGCTCAGGGTTCATATGTAACCGCCTTCTTGTCATCTCCCTTCGAATGTCTCACAGGCAACTTAAACTTAGCATCAACACTGAGCCCTTGAGTTTCCCCTCCAAACCTGGCTCTATCCAGTCTTCTCCATCCTGGCAAACGGTTTCCTTATCTACCTGGTCACTAGAGCAGAAACCTGATGGTCATCCTTGACTCTTCTTCTAAAATGTCTTGGATCCACCTACTTTTCCTTTACCAACCCCACATGGTCCCAGTCACTGTAACTCTCTACTTGTCCTTTATATTCTGTCCTAACTCTATTCTAACTGTGGTAATCAGAGTTAAAACACAAATCAAGTCATTGTACTGCTACAAATCCATCAGAAGCTTCCCAATGTTATCAAGAGTACAGTCCACCTCTTTACCACGGCGCACAGGATGCTGGGTTACCCGGTCCTTGTTTTCATCTTCACCCTTGTCTCACAGTACTCTCTCCCTTGCTCACTCTGCTTTGTAAAAAGGAACCTCCCAAGCTCCTTTCATTCAGAGGGCCTTTGCAAGCATTCATTTACTTATTCATTCACTCAAATCATCCATTCAGTCAACAAATATTTACTAAGCTTTTCCTAAGAAGTGCCAACCACTGTTTTACTTGTGGCCACATAGGGTGTGCACCCTGAGATGAATTTGTCTACAGATTGCAAAAATATCTTTCTATCACTCCAAGTTTGTCAATTCGTTTTAAGATAATAAAGAATTGGCATATTCTGTTACCCTTGGTTTTGTGGTATTAGAGTCATAACTCTATTGTCTAAAAAAATTGCTTTAACAAAAATGGTGATTTCAAGAGGTAACCTATTTTCACACCAGTGAAAATCACAAGGATTAAAGAAGATACAGCATGTTAGGGTGAGCAGGACAGGGGCTGGCTCAGAGCAGGTACTCAAAATTGCAGTAAAAAAAAAAAAATTCTAACAACAACAATTCTAATTTCTGTGCTATCATTAGCCATGATTGTGGCAATGGTCTTATTTATCTTTTTTTAAATCTCTTTTGGGTCTCATAGTCTCACACCCCAGCCAACATTTGGCATTATCCAGCTTTCTAAATTTTAGCAGTCTCGTTGTAAAGTTGCATTTCATTGTTGTTTTAACTTTCCTTTCTGATTACTTGTGGATTTGAGTGTCTATTCTTATGCTCGTTAGCCTTCAGGGTTTCCTTTTCTGTAAATTGCATTTTGTAATCTTTGCCTATTTTTCCTTTGAGACTGCTGTCTTTTTACATTCCCACCAACAGTGCAAGAGGGTTCCCTTTTCTCCACACTCTCTCCAGCATTTATTGTTTGTAGATTTTTTGATGATGGCCATTCTGACTGGTGTGAGGTGATACCTCATTGTAGTTTTGGTTTGCATTTCTCTGATGATTAGTGGTGTTGAGCATTCTTTCATGTGTTTGTTGGCAATCTGTATATCTTCTTTGGAGAAATGTCTATTTAGGTCTTCTGTCCATTTTTGGATTGGGTTGTTTGTTTTTTTGATATTGTGCTGCATGAGCTGCTTGTAAATTTTGGAGCTTAATCCTTTGTCAGTTGCTTCATTTGCAAATATTTTCTCCCATTCTGAGGGTTGTCTTTTTGTCTTGTTTATGGTTTCCTTTGCTGTGCAAAAGCTTTTAAGTTTCATTACGTCCCATTTGTTTATTTTTGTTTTTATTTCCATTTCTCTAGGAGGTGGGTCAAAAAGGATCTTGCTGTGCTGTGATTTATGTCATAGAGTGTTCTGCCTATGTTTTCCTCTGAGAGTTTTATAGTGTCTTGCCCATGGTATTCTTTCTTGAACTGAAAAGCTTAATTTTGATGAAGCCTAATTAGTTAATGTTTTGCTTCTTGGTTTGTGCTTTTGCACCTTGTTTAAGAAGTCCTCTCCTATCCTTATGTCATTTTAGGTATTCTACATTTTCTTCTACTAGCCATTGTAGCATTTAGGTAATTGTTATGGGATGAATGTTTTTGTCTCCCCAAAATTCATATGTTGAAACCCTAATGCCAATATGATGGTATTCAGAGGTGGGGCCTTTGAGAGATAATTAGGTCATGAGGGTGGAGCCCTCATGAATGAAATTAGTGCCCTCATAAGAAGAGACATGGGGGAGGTTGCCTCTTTTCTCTTTACTCTCCACCACGTGAAAATACCGTGAGAAGATGACCATTTGTAAACCAGAAGTAGGCCCTCACCCAAACACCAGATCTGCCAGCACCTTTATATTGGACTCCAGAACTGTGAGAAATACATATTTGTTGTTTAAGTCAGGCAGTCTATGGTATTCTATTATAGCAGCCTGAATGAAGACAGTAATTAATCCAGTTACAGTTTGTGGAGGGCTTTGCGTGTGGTATTGAGTAGGGATCCAGTTTTATTTTCCTCCTTATTATCCTCTTTATATTTCTACAACTTAATTGGTACGCAGTAGTATTCAGTAAGATCTGTTGAATGAAGGAATGGAGGTTTCCTCAAATGTAAGGGAAAGAAGTGTGTGTGTGTGTGTGTGTGTGTGTGTGTGTGTGGTGAGTGTGTGTGACTGTGTGAGTGTACGTGTGTGTACATCCTGTGAAAGATATTTCCCTCTCACTGGGGAGGAACATGGTTAGAGCTGGTGGGCAGAATCCTTCCTCTCTTCTCCAGCTCAAATATTGACTAGGGTGTGTGTGGGAGGATGGAATGGGAGGATGGATTTAAGGAAATACTTATCTATTGATTGACATTTACTCAGATTTCTCTTTTCAATTCAGTTTTATTGGAATCAGAATGTGATAGTCAAGGTTTATATTAAAAATGTCTAACAGATGGTACCACACAGACACTTACCAATTAGAATGACTGCTTTTAGTATGTCTTACTGGTGTGTTCTGGCTAGATATTAACCATGGAAACAGTAGTTTCCTAGTTATTATTAGATATTATTAAATGATAATACATATAAAAGTGCTTCGTGAACTAAAGATTCACACAGATGTTAAGCAATACTATTTTTACCTCTATTTGACTGTTTAGAAATACAATTTTAAAAACCCTTTTTTTCTATATAATATGGATTCTGGTTGCTAAAATACAACTCTTTGGACCAGTGGTTTAAAGAAGGTAATTAATTTAAAAAGTTTCCTTTGACTTTCCTGAAAAATTCCCTGCACCTCAATGTGACCTGACATCAGGGTCAACCAGCACCTGTTCTTTGACCTCTGTTGCTGTTGAAGTTTTAGTTCAGAAAAGTTTGAGGCACCTTTGTGGTTCTTCAGTCTGATTTATGAGTGTTTTCCTATTTTTAGCTGGATTTAGGGAAGCTGGTTCCAGTAGGTGGAGCTCTTTCTCAATGTTTGTTCAGTTTTCACCAAGGTGGGGACTTGCTTCTTTTTCATCTTATTTTCTACACTGGCTTAGTCATAACTTGGTACAGATACTTAAAACAGCATCTGAAATTAGCATCAAATGTAGGTTATGTGTTTCTGTAAAGTGAGTTTTTCCCCAAGATGTTTAATGGAACAGCTAGGGTTAATTCCCTTCTGAGATCTGATCAAACACCATTGCCTTTTTTTTCCCCTTTGATTATCTGCATCAAAGACCCAAAATACCTACACTTTACTATGAAGCTGTGTCCAGGTCCAAGATCAAATATGGCATCTTTTGATGTGAATTCTAGTTACGCATATCAATGCCCTGGCTCTTGTCTTACTTGGTCTGTGTTGCCTCACTCCTCCTGTATATTAACAATTTTGAGTGTGGGATTTAGAAGCTGCAAATGTATTTGATCATAAATATGCATACAGCAAGAGAGTTCTTTCTGGTCTGGATAATCCATTTAGTGCCACATCTACAGGCCTCTCTATCAACTTGGAATTATTCATAGGAAACAGAATTAAAAAAAGAAATGTCTAGAGGTGGTCACTTTATTTAAAAGCAATAGTCTAAGTTGTAAAATGGACATCCATGAAATAATGAGCCAATTTCAGGGCTTAGTAGAATTTTAATTTTTTGAAAAAGTTAGTAATGTATTTACTTCAAGAAATGTCATCTGAACTCTAGACTTTGAAGTGTAGCTTGGACTAATTTATTAATAAACATTAACAAAATTTAAAACTTACATATGGAAATCTATAGAAATCTATTGTTTCTTCAGTGAACCTTCAGGAATTTTGTGCAGGAATAAAAAAAAAAAACACCTCTAGTTAAAGTATCCAGCATCTATGACCACAGATGTGAGACCAGAAAATGTAACACATTTTGTTTTCATTTGTCCTATTTTCTTTTTTCCCCTTTCCTGCTATTTGACTTGTGGGCAATACAGAAAGCAAATCTCAAGTATGGGGTATTTTTCTACTATTAACCTTGAAGCATGATGAGTAGATAGTAACAATGCATTAGTGGGTGTAGTGGACCAGGTATATTAGGCTGTCTGCTAAGATGCTGAGAGATGTTTAAGGAGATTAAGATAAGGAGGAGTAGCTGCTGCTATAATGCACTGAAGTTTCTGGGTATTAGGCAGGAAGACTGGATAACACCCCAGTAATCTCACTGCTGCTGTCCACTCTTCATGCTTCAAGGCTAATAGTAGGAAATACAAGTAAAACTAATTCAGCAGTTACTAAGCACTCAAAAAACAATGATAGGGCCTCCCTGGTGGCGCAAGTGGTTGAGAGTCCACCTGCCGATGCAGGGGATACGGGTTCGTGCCCCGGTCTGGGAGGATCCCATATGCCGCGGAGCGGCTGGGCCCGTGAGCCATGGCCGCTGAGCCTGCGCGTCCGGAGCCTGCGCGTCCGGAGCCTGTGCTCCGCAACGGGGGAGGCCACAACAGTGAGAGGCCCGCATACCGCAAAAAAAAAAAAAAAAAACAAACAAAAAAAAAACAATGATAGTAGCAAGACACAGGAATAAACATGGATTTTGCCTTTATGAAGGATACACACAAATGCATAATTATAATTGTAACTATTGTGATAAGTTATAATAAAGATCTCTATCTCTATCTATATATATGTATAAAATTAATTCATTTCCCTGACTCTTGGTTTTCTCATATACTCTCCCCCACCTCATATGCATCTATTGTGTTCCAACCAATATGCCAGAGACTTTTCACATATTTTAAAAGTAAGTTAATTTAATCTTACTTTTTTTAATTTAATCTCCACAGCAAGCTTTGAGGAGGATATTATTAACCATAGTTTACAGATGAGGTTTGAAGCAGGTAGAAAAGCAGTGTTCCATTGACCACATGTTATTATCTGTAATGTTCTTTTCCAGTGTCACATACTGGGACCTAGAGAGTCAGAGGCTTGAGTATTCAAGAAACAGTAGGAGCTGCCCCAAATTTTGGGTCTCTAATTCCCGTGAAATTTTTGAGTGTAAGACTGTCCTTTTCCTTCAGTGAATTTATCAGAAGGACTTCCATAAACATATCAAAAGAGCAGTGATCTCCCATTTCTTTTTTTTTAATTGAAATAGATATGACGTTATAACATTGTGAAAATTTAAGGTGTATAATCCCATTTCCTTTTGGATATTGCAAGAGTGTTATTGCATTGGGGTGGCATGGAGAGCTGCAAAAATCCCTCAGGAAAAAGTTTCCTCTCCTTTCTTCCTTAGCCTGAAACTGCTACATCCAGGGACAATCCTGTCTGTGGGAGTCCCAGCTGAGGGTCCTGTCCCATGATTCATTGGCACTTGTTCCCAGTGACAGCAGCTCAGTGGTGAGTGGTAGTGGCACTTTTTGATCATGGCTCCTTTTGGAAACCTCTGTGGACTATAACAGCAACTACTCCTCCTTATCTCCCGTCTCTTTTCAACATTGCTTTTGTGTCTTGGCATGCAGCTCTCATATTTCATCACCACCAGTGGAGGACAGCTCATGGCACCTTCAGTGCTTACTGAGTTCTCCAGGGGCAGACCTGAGAAGGAAGATGGGTTTGCCAGGGAGGTGAGCCTAAGGTACAGATCTACTGTGGGGTTTCCTTTTAGCAGTTTTGAAACTCTGAAGCAAGGCATAGGTCTTCAGATTTCCTTAGTTCAGAGTGAGCTTGTAGGCTGCTTATGGGTTACTATGAAGTATTCCCAGCAGTGACTCTGACCCTAGTAGTGGATATTGCTGCCCCACAGTAGTTAGAGTGATATTTTTGGGCAGGTGGTCTTTTCCTGTGCCTTCCAAAGCCTTTGAGAAGGACTTTACCCTTCACTGTTGACCTCAAATAAAGTCTGCAGGGACCACTGGTATTTCTCCTATGTTTACTGAAAGACAAATCTCAGAGTACATTAACTTGTAAGAAATGCATGATAGGGCAGGCATGTATTGTTTATTAACTTGTTTCAAAGACAATTTAAGAAAGCTCAAGTCTGATTAAATGAAACAGAAATGATGTTTCTGGAGAGAAGATCTCAGTTCATTACTTTAAAAAATCTCTGCCCCCTCCCCCATCTTTTAAGCTGCAATGTTTAAAAAAATTCAATTATTTATTAATTTTTCCCCAAAGCTGTTTTGAAGTCTCTGAATTTTCCTCTTGGGTACATTTCACTCCTATTTCAGTCCCTCAACACTATTATTCAGATGTGACTAATATTATTCAAATGTGATTTAGAATCGCTAAATGTCTTTCCTGGGATTATAACTTTTATTCCCAATTATCTAATGGATGCAAATCAAATATTTATCATGTGATTGTGATTAAAATATATATACCCCCAAAGATGTTTATATTAAAGCAATTCTTCCTGAAAAATATTCTCGTGTTTTTAACTGTTACTGAACAATTGTGAAGTGCATATTTTGATGTACATTTATATTGATAAAATTAAATCTCTATAAAAAATGATTTCTCATTAAACCCCAGGAAGCTATTTATGTACATCAAGATTTCCTCGGGCTTCCCTGGTGGCACACTGGTTGAGAGTCCGCCTGCCGATGCAGGGGATGTGGGTTCATGTCCCGGTCCGGGAAGATCCCACATGCCGCAGAGCGGTTGAGCACGTGAGCCATGGTTGCTGAGCCTGTGCGTCTGGAGCCTGTGCTCCTCAACGGGAGAAGCCACACAGTGAGAGGCCCGCGTACCGCAAAAAAAAAGAAAAAAAAAAGATTTCCTCATTTTAGTGTTGAAGACATTTTTACTTATTTATTTACTTTTGGCTGTGTTGGGTCTTCGTTGCTGCACGCGGGCTTTCTCTAGTTGCAGCGAGTGGGCGCTTCTCTTCGTTGTGGCGTGCGGGCTTCTCATTGCGGTGGCTTCTCTTGTTGTGGAGCACAGGCTCTAGGCACATGGGCTTCAGTAGTTGTGGCTCACGGGCTCTAGAGAGCAGGCTCAGTAGTTATGGCACACGGACTTAGTTGCTCCGTGGCATGTGCGATCTTCCCGGACCAGGGCTCGAACCCGTGTCCCCTGCATTGGCCGGCAGATTCTTAACCACTGAGCCGCCAGTGAAGCCCCAGTGTTGAAGACATTTTTAAGTGACCTGAGGCAAAGTAACCTGCTTGGGGTCTCACTGTGAATTGGGGAGTGTGCCGTTGGAACACACAGCCCCTGATGACACCTCGCATTCTGAGCCACATGCAGGAACTACACATAATGATTCTTGAAAGGAGCTGTGGTGAACACAAGCACTGGCTACACAGTTGCAGCAAAGTGGAATGTTTGTGTTATTTAAGACAAAAGACATTCTATCAATGAAAAAGTATTTTATTTGTCAAGATTAGTTATAGTGCATTGATCTGGTGTTTGAGAAACTGCTCTGGGAAGCTGGGGAGACCGAGAGGTTCAGATGTTTAGAGTGTGATGCCAGGAGCTGCCTTGGCTTTATGTGGGACAGTGGGCTTCTCGGGACTCTTTGAGGAAACAAAGTTGAGTGCATCCAAGTTTAGGTGAAGCTGTGGAGAAAACCAAAGAGCAGAATAAATGTTGAAAGGAAGGGAGATAAGGGAGTGTGGCACATGTTTGCTGGAAAGAAGGGAGGAGAGGTAAAGCTATGGGAGTGAAGGAGGCACTGAGGCTTTGGGGCTCAGGGAGGACCCCATGTCTGAGCACTGGGTTAACACTCTACATCAGGCCACCATTCAGTCTTACAGCATCCTCAGGAGGCAGGTGTTATTGCCCCAACTGACATGTGGGGAAAATGAGACACAAGGAGAGGTTAAAAGCAGCTTGAGGTCACACAGCTAGAATGTTTCAGAATTAGAATTCTGACCCAAGATTTTCCATTCATGATTCTGCTGATTCATAACAGAAAGGTACCAGAGAAGTTTCTTTGCCTTAATTTGACCACATCTCCAAAGGATGCTTTTCTCCTTTACCTATTTATCCCTTGAGATGTTCACACATAGTGACCAGGTCTTATCTATGGGCTGGCTGTTCATGGGGCAATTTCCTGATTTCTGTTCATCATGATGAAGGTTTTAGCCCACCTGGCCTGTACTGATCCTCATTTAGATTCCAGGGAGAGAAGGCATCTAGCTTTTGGCAACCCCAGCTTGGCAGAAGCTCTGAGGGGCTTCTGGAGAGAGACAATTTCAGAAACATCAGCCATGCTCCCGGAGGTTCAGGGAAGGGGACGTGAGGAGGTCTAGAATGTGTACTCCTGTGACCAGCTGTGACTTCTCCTGCAGCTGCTTTCTTCCCCTTGCTGCTGCCTCGTGCAACAGGCAGGAGCCATGGAAAGCCAGCTTGCACCTGCCACTCTTGACAGGGTGAGTCTCTCCATGAGGTGGGGCAGCTGGAGCAGATCCACCAGGCTGCAGGCTCCCTACAGCCACGGATGTCCTGCTCCCAGAGCTCTCCATAGAGGGAAGGATGGGGAGAGAGCAGCTGATGTACTAATGAGTTCTGATCTTGCAATTTCTATTTGGAAAAGGCCACTAGGGGATGAACATGTTTGGAGCTATACATGTTCTCCCAGGTGGCATGGTTTCAGTGCTGTGGTTGCCACCACTTTACCATGGGCTTCTGCTGTCTCCAAGAGCTAACATTGTGGACTTTGCTCTTTGTGGTTATAGGACTCTAAGGGGAATAAGGACTCAGGGACTGAGTCTTGTTTCTGTGTCCATAATGTCTGGGTCATTGTCAGGCATGTGCAGGAGTCAGGGAGAATAGTAAATATTTGTTGAAAGAATGAATCAAAAATGAATGGCAGGGCTTCCCTGGTGGCGCAGTGGTTGAGAGTCCGCCTGCCGATGCAGGGGACACGGGTTCGTGCTCCGATCCCGGAGGATCCCACATGCCGCGGAGCGGCTGGGCCCGCGAGCCATGGCCGCGGAGCCTGTGTGTCCGGAGCCTGTGCTCCGCAGCGGGAGAGGCCACAGCAGTGAGAGGCCCGCGTACAGAAAAAAAAAAAAAAAAAAAAAAAAATGAATGGCAAACACCATTCATTGGGTTTTATTAAGAAGTGTTCTTGAAAAAAATCTTGTAAGAGAATAGTGGGGGAAGTTGGACAGGGAATAGAAGGAAACCAAGCAAGCAAGGTCCCACAGAAGCTAGCTAGCTTTGGCTCAATCCCACGGAAGAACTCTTGAGACAGCACCAGACAGCACTGGTCATACATCAGAGTTGTCCATATCAGCGGTGAGGTCACTGAGTATTTATACCTGTATCACTGATTAAGGGCTGCCCCCAGGGCATAAAGTCTCATGCCCTCAAGGTCTCAGTGTGCTCCTGCAGCTCAAGGGAAGTCTGCTGATAATGAGACACAGGTATTGGCTGTTGGAAGGGAGTGTGCTAGGGTTTGGTGTGCACAAAAGACTCGATACTTAAAGTTTTGTCCCTGGACTAGCAGCACCAATACCACTTGGGAGTGTGTTCGAAATGCAGAGCCTCAAGCCCCACCCCAGAGTTATGAAATCATAAGATACAATATACCAAGATTCCCCAGGTGGTTTTAAAGCATAAAGAAGTTTGAAAAGTGCTATGGTAAAGGGATCTGAGAGATTGAGTGGAATGCCAACATTGCATGCTATAAAGCTAGGCTTAACAATTCTCCAAACTTTGAGAAATTCCCTGCTAACTTCCTCCTAAGGGGAGAAAATATGCTCCACATGTGCCTCCTCCCATAGGCACTAGCAGTAGAAGAGGGGTTGATGCTTAAAAACCAACCAACCAGCTAACCAACCACCACAACAAAATTCTTATCCTTGAATTGCAGTCACCAGGAAATCAGCGTTCAGGTCTCTAGGAAACAGAATACTATATGTATAGCAAGTTTTACTTGTCCGAAGACCATAAACTCTATAGAGGCTAGCCCATTCAATCCTCATAATAACCTTGAGGTGGGTACTTTTATAATGATTACCTACATTTTACAGGTAAGAAAATAAAAATACAGAGAAGAAACTTGCTCTAGTCACCTGGCATGTGGTGGAACTTGCGTTACTAAGTCCAGACTCATACTGCTTGCTGCACGGCGGGCAAATAAATTAAGAGATGAGTTGTTGGGGCAAGGAATAGCACTTTATTCAGAAAGCCAGCAGATGGAGAAGATGGTGGACTCGTGTCCCAAAGAACCATCTTGCCTGAGTTAGAATTCAAACTTCTTTTATACTAAAAGGGGAGGGAGTAAAGTCCAACATTTCCTGGTTCCAGTCACCCTCTGGAGGAGATGTGTTCATTTCTTCTTTCCTGCAGTCATTCACAGGTGGGCCTGGTTAGGATGTTTCCTGTGAGCTAAACAAAGGTATTTTAGCTTAATGCTCATTACCTGGGAGGCAGGGTTCCCAGAGATGGGCCATCATGTATAATTTAAGCTTATAGGCAACATCCCCTTAGTGATTAACTTGTAATATTGATAGAATATAAAGGTACTTTCCTGTTACACTTGGAATCAAATTTAGGTCCTCTGGCTCTAAAGTCTATTTTTTGGCCACTAATCTATGATGCCTCTTGGAGGAGGGTGGGGGCTGACAGCCACATCTTCTAGAATCCTTACAGCCACATACACTAGTTACCTTGGCTGCCTATGCACAGACTCAGTCTTGAATTTTACTATACATTCCGTTTCAATGGCTTAATTTCAGGAGGTATTGCTCCACCTTTAAAAATTCTCAGAAGTTCTTGAAATGGGGCTTCCCTGGTGGCACAGTGGTTGAGAGTCCACCTGCCGATGCAGGGGAATGCGGGTTTGTGTCCCGGTTCAGGAAGATCCCCCGTGCCACAGAGCGGCTGGGCCCATGAGCCATGGCCGCTGAGCCTGTGCGTCCGGAGCCTGTGCTCCGCAATGGGAGAGGCCACAGCAGTGAGAGGCCCACGTACCGCAAAAAAAAAAAAAAAAAGTTCTTGAAATGGAAAATCATTCAAGGCTAAGATGACTGACATTGATGCCGTTGCAGCTGGAGCCTTTTTATGCTGGACCTGGAGGTCAGGTTCATGCGTTCATCTGGTCAGATGCTTCTGGGCAGAAATGACCTGTCTCCAAGCCTTGGTGGCTCCCAGGGGAAGCTTCCAGTGGAGGAATGCAAGTCCTTGCAGAGAGGTAGGCTCATCACCCTCACCCCTCCTTTCAGAGCTCCAACACAGCTCCCCCACCAGGTGCCCAGAGGCATAGCATTCTTCAAAACACCATGGGACAGACATAGAGAACAGACTCATGGTTGCCAAGGGGGAGGAGAGGTGGGGGAGGGATGGAATGGGAGTTTGGGTTTAGCAGATGCAAATTATTTTATATAGCATGGATAAACAACAAGGCCCTACTGTACAGCATGAGGAACTATATTCAATATCCTGTGGTAAAACATAATGGAAAATAATATGAAAAAGAATGTATGTATGGATAACTGAATCACTCTGCTGAAATTAATACAACATTGTAAATCAACTATACTTCAGTAAAATGAATTAAGAAAAAAATCATGGGAAAGTCTCCCTGACTGTGTAGGCATGAGCCATTTCCTCATGGGCCAAGCTGACTTGCAGCTGGCCTGGATGGCTACAAGCCTAAATGGGAAACACAGGTAAAGGGAGTAAAGCACCATCTTGCTGCACACGCTGATGGGGGCAGTGATGGGAGCCTCTCCTGTCACCTTGGTTTAATTAAGTGTGGCTAGAGGAGGACTTTCTTAAAGGAAATGCCGTGAGTGTCTAAGAGATTTTTGAAGTAGGCAGCTCATTTGCAGCATAAGGAAGGACGATTTCATTCCATTGAGCAAATAGGCAGGGAGATGAAGAACGGTGGTGACTTTTAATTTCCTTTAAGGAGATTATGGAAAGTAATATAGTAATGATCCCTGAGAGGCAGCCATGAGCCAACAGACTCACTGTTAATGTCAAGGACTTTTGCTTACATTTAAATCTTGTTATTTGTCTCTGTTCTTCCACTTATGGGCTGTGCAGCCTTGATCCCATTCCATTGCCTCCGTCCTTCCATGAGGAAGATGGAATTATTTCAGTTCCTGGGGATCTGGTGATTCATGGGTTTCATCTGGGGAAGAAACTGGAGAACGTTCCTTCATAAACATTTCCTGAGCCATAAAAAGAAACGAAACTGAGCTATTTGTAATGAGGTGGATAGACCTAGAGTCTGTCATACAGAGTGAAGTAACTCAGAAAGAGAAAGACAAATACCGTATGCTAACACATATATATGGAATTTAAGAAAAAAAATGTCATGAAGAACCTAGGGGTAAAACAGGAATAAAGACATAGACCTACTTGAGAATGGACTTGAGGATATGGGGAGAGGGAAGGGTAAGCTGTGACAAAGTGAAAGAGAGGCATGGACATATATATAGTACCAAACGTAAGGTAGATAGAAAGTGGGAAGCAGCCGCATAGCACAGGGAGATCAGCTCGGTGCTTTGTGGCTGCCTGGAGGGGTGGGATAGGGAGGGTGGGAGGGAGGGAGACGCAAGAGGGAAGGGATGGGGGAACAGATGTATATGTATGACTGATTCACTTTGTTATAAAGCAGAAACTAAAAAAAAAAAAAAACAAAAAAAACCCAAAACATTTCCTGAGCCTTGCAAATATAGTGGGTTGTGGCCTTTGGTCTGGAGGCACTCCCAATCCAGGCTTGCCCACTTGTTTGATTTTGAAGACAGGAAGCTAATTTTAATTAGTATTCTTTTTTCAATTAAATTTTTGCTGCTTGGCTTAAGGATCCACCCTGTTGCTGGAAATCTATGATTTCTTTAGAGTATGTGGAAATCCCAGTGATGCTTCTAACTCTTCTCCATGAATGGGGAGAAGAGGTTCTATTGCCTACATAGTTTTCTATCAGTAGAATAGCTCTCTCAGTGGTCTTCTCAAGTCTTCTCTGGAGGGAAAGGAAAGTGGAAGGGCTTTGATTTTACAGCTGTTTTCTTCCCAAAGGCCTGCCTGGGAAGGGTATTTCTCCTAGTTTTCTTGAGTTCCTAGGTTGCTGGATGGATAATAATGCTGTGAATTCATGTAAATCTGGGCACCTGGCTCTTCAGTCACTTTTCCATAATGAATTACTTCCCCCAACACAATTCATTGGTAAGAATGAATGATTCTGTTATATAGATTCCTGAGGGCTTTCACTTGTGGCCTCTCCAGCTCTTATTTCCTATGTCACTCAAAGTCCAAAAAGGAAAACATAAATCACTCTAAGTATCAATATTTAAAATAAAACTAATTTAGTACAAGGTATTGGTTATTATGGGTTAGGGAAGAGATGGGTAGTCAAGTGGAGGACAGTAGGTATTCAAGGGATTAGAAACAACCAGAAGCTTCCCTATCCTTATGTGGAGAAACAAAGGGAGAAAGTGATGGTATTGGAGCCCATGTGTTGGGGTCACCCATAGCTGTCTGTCCAGTGTGAGCTGGGATCAAGGCAAAAGCGTAGCTTCTACTGGAGATGCTTCTTAAGATCGACAGGGAGTGGGAGAACTTCTCTGGCTTCTCCCTTTCCCCTGCCTTCCAGTCGGTTTTAGTGCTCCTGTTGGCCAAATCCAGCTGGAAGCCAGTTGATGAGGGGGCATGGGAAACAGCCTACAGGGGCTGGTCCCTCTGTATCAGAGTAGAGCAGAGGAAGGCTGAAAAAGACTTAGGAGCAAAGGGGCCCATGGCTGGTAAACCTGGGGCGTGGTACCAACATGGGTCTCACCCATAGGGTCTTCCCAAAGTCCCTAAGCAGTTCCAGCCCTCTGGATTTTGTGCCTGCTTGGTTATAAGTGTTTGGGAACTTGACATAAACGTCTGTGTGAGATCTTCCTGGTTGCTTGTTTGGAGAAGTTACAGGGTCTGTCACCTCCCCAAGCACTTTCATGTTCTATTTCCTATTTAGTCTTATTTTCCACGCCACCTCCACATCTTCCTGCTTACTCTGGCCACACACTTCCTACTAACTAACCCAGAGCTGATCTGCCAGTCTTCAGAGGATTCAATTTCATCCTAACTAATTTGGCCCTGATTTCTCTCTGCACTTCCCTATCCCCTCCTTGGTCATTAGGAATTATTTTCTTTGATAAGGTAATTGAGATGCTGGGCATAATTTATCAGCTAACATAGCTATATAAGGATTTCATATTAATGAAGACGCAGTGGTAAGACTGTGATTCTGGTTCCTGTTAAATACAAATGCATCCACAGCATTGACACTGACTGACAGTAAACTACCATTCATTAAACACACCAAGCTTATATTATTCTCTGTAGAGACAGCTGGAAAATTATCCTTGGGTGCCACAACACAAATTTTAATTTTAAAGAAATGAGTCATGAACTACTGAAAATAATAATTCTCAGTGATGACACCTGAGAGGTTGTTGTGGGTATCAAACAATATATTAATTTTATCTCTGGTTTCCAAGCTGCAGAAATCCTCTTGTGCTTGTTATGCAAAAAATGTGTTAAGGCATGGCCCACACAGCTATAAACACAAAAAGTTTTTTTTTTCTTTTTTAAAAAATAGCTCTCTACTTTGCTGAACAAATCTCTGCTTCTCCTTTATGGGGTCTTCCCATTTGGGATGGTAGGGAATTGACCGGGTACCTGTCTTTCTGATTAGCATGTTACAATAACGGTGCTAATATTCTTGTTTCAGGAGAAACATATTTTAAAAAGATGCTATTCCTATTTAGAGAACTGTGTTTCTTTGTTTGGTTGACTCGAGCAGTTGCTCTTAGAGACTGAAAGAATCTGTTTTGCAACCAAAATGGATATCCCACAATATGTTACTACCAAGTGCTATCCATTGCTAGTCTCTGAAATAGTTTGAGATACAAAAGCTAAAAAGAAAACAACTTCTGAATTCCAAAAGAAAATGAGTCTGCCTTACATTTTAAGTTCAACTCATCATCACCATCACCATCCAAACTCGTTTGCCTCTCTTTCTACAACTCTTATCAGAATTTGCCCTTTTTTCAGACTCAACATATTGGAGTGGTTTCTTCAATTATCCTCAGGGTAATGAACCCTGGTACCAATGTCTATAGCTCCCTGTTCAACTGCACCATAAACTACAAGATGGATCTTATTAGGGAGTCAGTGCAAGCCCTAAACAGTGAGAGATGGGCCCTGAATGGTTGCAGTCTTGGTGTACCCCATGTGGCTGCTTCCGAGGCAGGAAGGCTGAAAATCGAATAATCGAATCCCTTAGGGCTGAAGGAGAAGAAGCTGCAACTGCTTGTTGTCTTCATTATTTAAATGTCTGACTTTTCCCATCTTGGAAGCACCCTCCATGGGACTAACAGTTGAACCACGAAGGAGAACATTTATTTCTCTTCCCAACGATCAGGTGGTTTACTCAGAAGCAAGTGGCCACTGGAGATTTGGATGAGTTTGGTAAAAAGCTCCCCTTTGAAATCAGTGCTTTGGTCCTCTTGCTTCCCTGCAAAGTTGCACTTAAGAGATGGGATTTTGCATGGAGAGTTTGATTTGCTTCAGAAATCATGACTTTGCAGCTATAGATAATCTTGTAAGAATTCCTTTGATTGCCCTTTATTCAGTCCAGCAAATAGTTCTAGAAACATTACTTGTTTATTTTTCCATATTAGGAGGCCAAAATCTATGCCAATGCCAAAGATAACTATGCTCAAAAATTTCCACCCAAACACAATTTTTATATCTTTGCTTGAAATCACACTTTTAAAAAAAATAAATAAACCAGACAAAAAGGATATATATTATTAGTGTGCTAATTCAGTTCAAATCTCTTATGCCCTGTTTCTTTTAGATCCCATAGGTCAGAGTTTTAAAACTGTTATTTTATAAGTTTCTTCAGGATACAGGGAATCTAACAATTATTAATATCCTCTATAGTACCCAGGACAGTTCTGGGTATAGAGTGGACCTTGGAATATGTTGATTAACTAATTGGATCTGATTTCATTGCAATGATGCAGATTAGTGAGAGTGCCTCCTCCTTGGAGATCAGGATTCAGTTGGTTAGTGTGCTTCATTTTGCATGTAAGAAAAGATCCAACTCAAGTTAGCTTAGAGAATAATGAGGCTTTTATCAGCTTCCGTCCTTGAAAAGGCCAGAGTCAGGTGGGCAGGGGGAGGGGGGAGGCTTTAGCTCTGAGATTCTCTGCTCTGTTTCTAGTTGGTCTTGTAAGATGGCTGCCAGCCTCAACTGGGACTGCAGGAAGAGAGAGAAAGCACTGCTTCCCATAGTCACTGAATAGAATCCTGAGTTCACCAAGTCATCACCCCAGAGATTCAGTTTCAGTTGATCTTAGGTGAGGCTCAGGAGTTTGGATGCTTTAAAAGCTCCCCACGTGATTCTAATGTGCAACTTGAAAGCCACTCTCTAGTAGAGGTATATACCCGAATCAAGGTGGCTTAATAAGATTTTTGTCTCCTTGGAATTTGATATATGGCATGGAAATACCCAGAAACTTAATGTTGCCAGGACTGAGTCATGTTGATGATAGTGATAAGTTCTCCTGTTGAGGTTTCTGGATTTACTGTGGTACCTGCTTTTCTCAGTTCTTTCTCATTCTTTGGTCCTACTTTCTTCAGTTAAAAAAGTATTAAATTCTCCCTTTGATTCTGTGAGATACCCCAGTTTTCTTCCTTCCATCCATCATCCATCTATCTATCCATCCATCTACCCATCTACCCATCTGTCTATTCATTTTCTGTCCAACCATTATCCATCTATTCATCCATCCATCCATCCATCCACCCATCCACTCATCAAACATTTATTCAGTACCTAGATAGTTGTTCTCTCTTTCCTGGATTTCATGCAAGGAATCTATGAAAGTGGTTTAAAGTTTGACTTGAGTAAAAATGTACAGCCTGCTGTCCCAGCTCTTGTCTTGATTAACCCCAATACTTTTTTATCCTTTGGTCCTACTTTCTCCAGTTAAAAAAAGACATTCCTTATTTTGTTTTGCACTATGTCTTCCTGAGGTCCAATTTCTTGCCTACCAGAGTAGTAGCATCCCCAAATCTGGAGACAATTTGGAGAAGTGGTTATTAGTGTGTGCTCTTGAGCTGGTCTGTCTAGGTTTGACTCTGGCTGCTCTTACAAGATACCTAGTGTGTTTGTTTCATTTCAGCTTTATTGAGGTATAGTTATATTGATACATAAAATTGTAAGATATTTAAAGTATACATCATGGTGATTTGATATAGGTATATACTGTACCTAGTTTCTTTCTTAAAATGAAATAATAAAAGTGATTATAACTCATATGTTGGTTGTGACAATTAAATGAGATAATACGTGTAAATCATCGAGCATCTTTTCATGGTAAATATTCAGTGAGTAATAGCAATTGTTGGTATAATCATCAGGCATTGTATTGCTTAGAGCAGGTATATCTATTGTTTCTGTAAAGGGTAAAACAGCCTCTGTGGCAACTACTCAGTTCTGCCATTGCAGCACAAAAGCAGCCACAGACAATATGTAAGCAAATGGGCGTGGCTATGTCCCATTGAAACTCCCCCTACCCCGTACGCGGGCCTCTCACTGCCGCGGCCCCTCCTGTTGTGGAGCACAGGCTCCGGACGCGCAGGCCCAGCGGCCATGGCTCACGGGCCCAGCCGCTCCGCGGCATGTGGGATCCTCCCGGACCGGGGCACAAACCCGCGCCCCCTGCATCGGCAGGTGGACTCTCAACCACTGCGCCACCAGGGAAGCCCCCATTGAAACTTTTACAAAAATAGCTGGTGCGGTGGATATGGCCCTTGTGCCATAGTTTGCCAGCCTGTGGTTTGGAGTATTAGGAGCTACAGGTGTGAACTAATATAGTTGTGGAGGGAAGCTCTTATTCTGGATAGTGGTGGCTTATAGAAACCTGTAAGAAAACTTCTATTATTTTTAGGAACTAATAAAATTCTGGGAAGAGAAAGGATGAGTCAGGACTCCAGTCTTGGCAGGACTTTAGGCCATAAAATACAGGCTTCATCATTACCAGTACACAGTTATTGCTTATACTGTGCCAGCCAGTGGGGATGGAAAGGTCTGTAGGACCCAGTGCTCACTGGGAAGGGCTGCTCATCTTTCCCCCTCGATACATTTCTTATCACAGGCATGGGTTCTAATCTCGGTGGTATAACTAGGATTCCTGGGGCAGGTAGTTGTAGAACCAAAGTTGTCTTGTGGGAAATCATTTAATAACGATAAATAGTTTTCCTTTGAAACACTGGTTTAGCTATGTGGAAGCTACTCTGGGGCTGTACCTAGAAAGGAATTCTTTAAGGACCTTCCTGCACGTAGTTATAGTTTCATTTTTCAGTGCAGTGGAGCAAGGCTGTAAAAGTTTACCCTGCATTTAGAGGGGAAAAATGTGACACCTTGCTGTCCCATTTACCAGAAGCTTGGCACTTTTGTGGGCAGCAAGGAGACTTGTAACAAAGACAAATAAAACAACTGGGAACAATAGTGATTCACTCCCAGAGAACTCCTTGCCCAGCTGTATCATCTCATTTCCTGGAGTGTAAAATCAGTACTCTTCCCTGTAAAGCAAGAAAACCCAAATTGAAGTACCAAAGTGAGACAAGAAGAGGAGAGACACTTGAGGGATAGAAACAGGGGAAGAGAGACCAGGGAAAGGAGACAGAAGGAGAAAGAATTCTTCCCCTTGTTCCAGCCTTTACCATCCACAGATGGAGACACGGAGAAAAGATACCCAGAAAGAAAGGCAAGAGAGAGAGAGAGACAGAGACAGAGAGAGAGAGAGAGAGAGAGAGAGAATGCTATTGGTCTTCAGGGGTGGGATAAAACCGGGCATGGTTCATTGTGACACGTCAAACTAATTTTCATCATTTATGGCTTCATCTTACAGGGCTGCAGTTTAGTTTGCTACCTTGTGTCTCAGAGAGAGATGCACAGACAGTTAAAGGCCGTAGGATGGCATCTCTAATGTGCTTATATACTCTTCCATCCTATTTAAAAAAGCTAGTTCATTGGTAAAATAACGGTTGCCCTGGGGGCCCTAAAGTTCATAAAATAATATTTATTGGCTATTCATAGTTAATTCTTCTCTCTGACCAGCAGGTATCACTTCTTAAGGAAAATGCATAGCATTGAAACTTAAAATACCTTTTGCTTCTCTGGCAGCAGGTGAGAACCAGGGGTATGTGTGTACTACGTATAAATCATGGACTTTTCACAAAAGCCTTGACTGAGTGAGGGGAGGGCTATAGTGTTTGTTTCAAGTTTTCTTACTTTTCCTGTAACTTCATTTATGGAAGAAAATGTTTGTGCTGTATTGCTTTAACCAATAGAAACATATTGGGTTTTTTTCCCCTTATAGATCTTAGAATTTAATAGGAGCTAGCCTTTAGGGTTTTGCATTCATAAAGGGTAGCGGTTACGGTGATGAGAGGGGAGAATTTTCTCCAAGGGAAGTGTAGAGAAATCTGAGATAAACATTGCTTTGTTTTTCAGATATATTTTGGGAGTTTTAAAAAGCTTTTGATGAAAATTTTTGGATTGACAATTTTGAAGGTCAGAAAGTTTTGTTTACTCATGGAAGAGATCAGCCAGAATATCAATAGTTGCACAGGTTCATAGGCCATAGCATTTGAAAGACATTTGCCTAAACCTGAAAGGAGCTAGCCCTTAGCCAATAAAGGATTTCAATAAAAATTGATGGTGGTATTTCCTTGGGCTACAGACTTTACTTCTCTTACAGCTGTGTCCCACATTTGATTCTAAAGTGTGGTTGTGGCCTGATTTTCAGATTGGAATGAATTAACTAAGAGCTACTGAATAACTCACTTGCGTCTGTGTGCTGCATTTCCTGTGGTCTGTGCCTTGGGATGTGTCAAGGTTATTTCTGTGAGGTGCCAAGAGGATAAACAGCCTGAATGGAAACAAGTTTTCATGGACAGAAGCCAAAGTCTGATGCTTGTTTGGGACTAGAATAACTGTTTGGCTGGATTTGCTCCTATGCACTGAGTTTCATACACAATCAAAAAGGAGTGGTAGGGGAGAGACAAGGAGCACTTCCACACGTGGAGAAATGGTATAAAAGCTCTTGGAGGTGAGAAAATAAACAAAAGCAGGTTTGAATCGCCTGTTCTCTAGGGACTCAGAATATTTCAAATTTCTGCTGTGAGCTGTGTTGTCTCATTAGACTGCTATAGAATTTCCATTCCGGATATTCACTTCATTAACAGTGAAATGAAAATCAGATCTTTCGTCTGCCTTTCATCATCCCCATGGACCACTGGGGGAGATGTTTATCTCTTCCTGGAAATGGCAGGCACACTACCTGCTTAATAATTAACCCCTTCAGTATCATTTAAAACATGAGACTCAACTCCTTGGCTCTGGAAATCAGCGTTTATCCAAAGGATATCCTGAACTGAGCAATATACTCTTCATTGATTCTGAATCAACAAGAAAGTACAAACAGGAACCTGGTTCCAAAAGGGGTTGGCAAACCAAATGGATTTATTTTGGGCTTTGTGGTGGTCTGTATAGCGTCTACCCCTGCCCTTCTTTTTTTTTTTTTTTTTTTTTTTTGCGGTACGCGGGCCTCTCACTGTTGTGGCCTCTCCTGTTGCAGAGCACAGGCTCCGGACGCGCAGGCCCAGCGGCCATGGCTCACGGGCCCAGCCTCTCCAAGGCATGTGGGATCTTCCCGGACCGGGGCACGAACCCGTGTCCCCTGCATCGGCAGGCGGACTCTCAACCACTGCGCCACCAGGGAAACCCCCCCTGCAGTTCTTCTGAAGGACATTTTGTAGATGTGACATTCATGACTACTGATGAAGATCCTTGTTACAAAATCAAAGCATTACCCCTAAGACTTTTTTCTTCATTGCTTTACATATTCTAAATACTTAAGAAAAGTATTCAAGCAGGAAATATAATTGTATACTTGATTAAAACCTGTGGATGTTTACTTATAATGGGAAGAGTTTCCTACTTTTAATAGTTTTGTGTTCATACTCCATTTCAGACTAAAATATTTCTTTGAGGACCAATATTCATCCCTATCTCTGTGGTCATTATGGAAATAATGCTGGAGTTCTCTGTTCTTAGAACTCACTCATCATCACACAGCTGCTTGCACTGTTGTAAAGAAAACGATCCCATTATGGCTCCCGGGAAGTCAATTTTGATGCTATGTTTGATATAAGCCATCAGCAATGAAGAACACACCCCAGTTATACCCTAACAGTGCCTATGGGTTGCCATCCTCTCTACGCACTGGCCCACCCTCACCCTATTGCTGGAAGGTTATATATTTTTAACAGCATGGAAGATATTTTTTCTTTTCTCTTTTAAGCAGAAGCCTCTTCTGTCCATATACCTATTTTAGTCCAGCAACTAAACAGTTACAAGAGCTCTTGAACCTGGTCTTTTGGTGCTTCTGAACCAGCAGGTGCTATGATCACAGATATGTAATAACAGAATGACATAAAAATGCTAGCAAGTATAAATCTGGTAATCCTGGATTTGTATCTCTTCTTCCCATTTGGCATAAAAGAACTTGAGTTCTTGGGGGAAAAAAGGCTGAAAGATATCACATCTGATGTCTTGATCCTCTAGGTGATGTTTGAATGAAAGATATTAGCGATTTGGGGAACTTTGACTTTTCCTTGTTATCCTCTTTAAGTGTAAAAATGACATAATAAGAAACATAAATCTGCCAGGAAAGTGGCATTTGCTGAAAGAAACTCTTGGTGTTAAAATCAAACAAACACCCTGTCTTCCCCCATTCACATCAGGGTGCATCCCAATGACTTTAGCTCACCCATATCCTCCTTTGATGTCACAATGTCCCCTTGCTATGGTGGGTCAAATTTCTCTGTTTCTGAAAGAAAAAACTTCTGTTAAAATTCTAATAATTCCTATTCTTATAAGAAGCTCTAGGTTCCTTGAGGGTGAATATAAGTTTATTTTATTTACCCCTTTGTGAAGTGGAAAGAGGGAAAAACTGAAAATAATCAGAGAGAAAATTAATCATTTTATGTAATGGGTGACTTGTTTAAAGACATGGACATAATTTTACCTTTGAGAGATTATTTTCTCCTCTGATGTCATTCCTGATATTCCACATCCCTGACTTTCCCTCTCTGATCAGAAAGAAGTGGGTTCTCTCTCGCTGACTCTTCCTCATGCCAGCAGCTCTTTCGTGGTGTTTAAGCGTCTGTAGTCCGTTAGGTACTGTAATTTTTTGTGTTTGTATCTTCTATTGAGTCATAAACTTCTTGAGGGAGTTTTATTTATCTTTGTATTTCCTCAAACAATCAAAAAGAGTGCTTTATACCTAGTAAGCGCACAATAAATGTTGAATAAATTAACGGAGGTGGTTTCTCCTTGTCCGTTTGAGCATTTTGAAACGATGCTTCAGTTTTCTTCTTAAGATGAATACTTATTCAAAGATGTCATTCTATGTGCCAGATACTGTCGTATGTTCTGGGGATACAGCATGAATAAAGCACAGAAATCATCCCTGCGGCTAAATAAAAAAGAGCAAGTATATATATATATATTATTTGAGATGGTGGTAGGATTTAAGGAGAAGAATAAGTTGGGGGAAGGGGATAGGGTTGCAGGGGGGCATTTTGGGAAGTCCTCCTTGGGAAGGTGACAGTCAAGGAGAGACTTGAGGTAGGTGATTGAGGGGGCCAATGAGAGAGAGGTCTTCTAGGCTGAGGGGACAGCAAATGCAGCCTGAGGTGGGCGTGGGCCTGGAATGTTCAAGAAAGAACAAGGGGACCAGTGTGTAGCTACAGCCCAGTGACTGAGGGCATATGGATTGGCAGCCAAGGCCAGGGAACTAGCATGGGGTGAGATGGGCCCCACTGTCCTGGGCTTTTGCACTGCGATGGAATTTGGGATTTTGCACTGAGATGGAATTTGGGCTTTTGCTCTGAGATGGAAGGCTCACTGGCTGAATATTGAAGTGACATGATTTGACATATGAGGTTAAGAAAAATGTTGTCAGCAATGAAGGTTGTGCTTTAATTATTAGAAATTTTGACTTCACCTGTGAACATGAACTTTCACTCTAGCATGGAAGGTGGTTAAATGGCTTTAGGAACCTTTGAATTGAAAGCATACTTTAGACATATCCAGAGTTTCTAAATGCACTTAAAGTAGAGTACTGGAAACATCATGGGCATCCCGTTGTGATTCTGCACATGAATACTTAAAGCATATATTTTGTGGCCTATGTTTTAGTGTGTCTTATTTGTCTTAATTGAAGCTTGATTGATGCACTGCTCTGAATATGTTTTTACTGCTCTCTTACTTACCTGCCAAGGTGCTTCTTCTATTTGGTGTCTATGGTAGGCACCATAATATGTTGGAAGTAAATTCTCACCAGGCCAGAATCCATTGTAGACCAGTGGTCCCAAAACTTTTCAGATCTTGTGCCTCTATCAGTCAAATATTTTTTCAACATTCACCCATAATCTGCATATATTTACCATTTACATGTACTACAACAGCCATATATGTTTATTATAAAACATACACTTAAAGGAATTTAAAAAGATGATATAAATAAATACCTTAAACTGATATTTAATTTGTTTATGGTTACAAAATATTTTTGCTCTCATTAAAATATTATTACCATTTTAAAATGAGAGCAATGTACTTGAATATGTTTTATTAGTTTTTAGACTGTTAGTAATAAAATTTTGTGATGAAGTAATTAGAAGGGGTGTTTCAAATTCAAGTTTGAGACTTGGTTTTCAATCGTTGTCATAGTTGAAAAATATTCCCCAAAGTATTGAATAGAAGGAATTCATCACAGACCTCACTCACTTCATCATGTAAGTCAATTTTCAACCCCAAATTCATCTTGCAATGGTTTTCGTTGAAATATGGCTAGCAAATTTCCATATTCTGTGATCTCAATCAGATGTTTTTGCAAAGCTAATTTGAAGGTAATGCATTTTAATGTTTCAAACAAAGGTATTCAAAACCCACTGAAACTTTCCACTTGGAAGATTTAAAAACAGTCTTCAGACAGGAGAGTGTTTATAGTGATATGCTTCCAGTATTTTCTTCAACAAAATCATATAATGATGGAAAGATTTTCAGACATTCATTTTCACAATGCTCTTTCCATACATGAATTTCTTTTGAAAAGCAGTTGCTTTCTTGCTTATTGTTGAAGCATCTAATTTACATTGAAGGGACGAATTAAGTATGTAGCCGACAAACAGCTAGTACTGGAAGCTGGAGAAGTGTTGGCTTTGTTAGTGCCATCTTATGTTTTTACTTGCATTATTAGTACGTTGGTTTCTTTGCACAAATATCTTAAAGCCATCAGAACATTTGAAGAGGATCAGTTTGATGAAAATTAGATAATATGATCTGTGAGTACACTTAATTGGGCATATGTAAAGTGCAATATGGAGAAAAAATTCTGAAAAGCAAGGAACAAGCAAGGGCAGGGCTGACTGCTCCTCCCACACCTCTTTTAGATACATCTCCTAGAAAGGTGACATCAGACGTCCTGGTAGTCGGACATCTGTGCCGAGTGAGGATGCCAGAGCTGATCCATAGATTAGATGTCAGCAGATCTTGATTTCTTTCTTCTTAAGGATTAAATATATTAAAATATAGAAGTCCTAATATTTTTTTAGCACCCTAGAGGATCACCTGGCACACCCCTGGGGGTTTGTGTAGGCCAAGAGGGAGACTCTGTCCTTGGTGCTGGCATTTTCAATGGAGGGCTTGAAAGTCCTGAGGAGCCACAAAGCATTAAAAAGTTTTGCTGCCCCCTTGTTTGTAAGAGCCCATCAACAGAAGCTCAAGCAAAAAAAAAAAAAAAAAAAAAAAGGTTTTGGGGACAGAGATAATTAATTGCATCACACTGGTAATTGAAAGCAAAGTTAATTAAACTCCTTTGGCTAGTCATTGCTTACCTTCAAATGCAAATGAGTGTCTACAGCTGTCCAAATAGTCCTTGTGTCACTTATGCTTCTAATAGCTTAGGCACCATGCAGATGGCTTCCAGTAAGCCTTCTTCCTTTTATAAATTCCATTTTCCAGCTAGTTTCTGTCTTGCCTCTTTTTGAAACAGGAGGGAAGGGGGCAAGGTACAACCTTTGAAAGAATGACATAGCCATAGTATATGATGAAAACTAGTGAGAACCAACTGGGTCCAAGATGGTGGAAGATTCGACTTCCAGTAGACCTTGAGCCTCATTATACCCTCAATGTGATACATTAGCATATGCTAAATGACACACCCACCAGTGCCATGACAGATCTGAGGCTGACCATAAAAGGCCAGAAAGTGGGTGGTGGCCCAATTCCTGGAAATCCCTGCCCCTTCCCCCAAATAGTTGGAATAATCCTCCCACTCATTAGCTTATGAGATCACCCACCCCATAAAAACTAACGATGCCATAAGAAAAGGTTAAAACGATGCCATATTTTGAAGCCTCTTGCCTCTTGCCTTCCAAGATGGCCCACACTCTGTCTGTGGAGTGTGTTTCTCTCTAAATACATCTGATTCTTACTTATCACTTTATCTCCAAATTCTTTCTCAACGAAGAAAGAACCTCAGATTCACCGGCAACACTTTTACTTTTCCCAGATTGGGTATGCCATTGCCCAGGGAGATTGTAGGTTCATTCATTCCTTCCTTGCTTTTGGTATCAAGCTGTCAGTGTCATCTCAGGAAGGAGAGTGGTTGGAGCCCAATCTACCAGTCATCTTAAATTAATGATATGTTTTCAGTGACATTGAATTCTGTGATGCTTTTGTTTTTTCTATCTTTCTTTTTTATGGGCTCTGGGAAAACAAAGCTTTTCTTGTTTGTTTGCAAGCTTAATGGTATGAATGTATCTCTCAAAGTTTAAAATTCCCAGGGCTGCTGCAGAGCAAAAAATTTTAACCTGTTCTTTTTCCCTTTTCCTGAAAAATATCTTGGGAGAAGAATAAACTGTTAAGAGGTAGAGGAATTGCAAATGGTGTGTGGCTGCAGTGTTGATGTGTTGCCACAGCTGAATAATGTTGGCAGTCTAGGGACACAAAAAGGCAGTAGAAGGAAAAACATTTATTTTATGAGCATGAAGAGGTGTGTGGGCAGAAAATGTCCCTGGACATTTCCACCCTCCCCCCTTCTTCCCTCCTTCCTTCCTCCTTTCCTCCCTTCCTTCCCTCCTTCCCTCCTCACTTCCTTCCTTCCCTACTTTCTGTCTATAGAACATAGTAACAATTTGCAGCAAATTCTGTTCTGGGGGGAGAAAGAAACTAGGAACCCAAGAACCCCAGAGATATTAGAGCCTGAGTGAGGTTAGAAGGGTGATCCCATGGCAGGGCAGCCCAGAGTGTGTATCAGAGCTGGAGACGGTTTTAGGTGAGCATCCATACAGGTGGGAGACTGGTGGCCTGACATAGTGTGCCAGAGCCTGATTGGGGTTATGGGGCATCCATAACTGATGTCTGTGGGCAGACAGCACAGGGTAGCAGAGCCCTAAGCAGGCTAAGAAAAGTATTCACATGGGCAGAGTGTGACAGCCTTTTGTAAAACTCAATTTTCTACCTTTATGCCTTGTAAGGGACAGGAAACATTTTTCTACCTCTCCAAGCCCAGGGAAGCATTGCTAAATCAATGAAGGGTTGCCCTGCTGCACCTTTACTTTAGACTGTCACAAAAAGGGATGTGAAAGATTAGGAGGGAAGCACTGGACACATAAAGCATATGCTGGGGAAAAAAATAGGAAACTGATATTTCAAAACATTGGATAAAAACATAAACAGAAACCTATAGTTCAGGATTCCCAGTAATTTTGTGTTCATGCTTACAAAGCATGAACAAAAATAGAAAATCTCTTACCTTGAACATCACCTTCAGAATGGGAAACAAGAAGCTACCTTTTTTTTTTCCCCCTCTCCTCAGCTTGACTTTGGTATGACAGAGAGAAAAGGCTTTGGAATCAAATTTTGTATTTATACTTTACAAAGGGCATCGTTGTGGAGCTGTGGAAAGGAAAGACATTCTGGCCTTTGAAACTGGGTAGATCTCATATAGAAAATGTCGGGTCCTTCTTGGGAACCTAGTATATGGTCCTTCCTACCTGACTTACATATGGCACCATGTGGACGTGGTGCAAGTGGAGAGGGTGAGGGGTCTGTTGTACCTTCACCATAATTTCTCTGTGCGCCTCCAGAGTGTCAACCTCTTTCCATACTATGGCTTCATTTGTGCTCCTCCTCTTTAAAGAGGCATCTATTTTGAGCTGAAATACAGAGTAGTTTTTTATTCCTTCCTATTCTATCACTGTGGTAGGAAACATTTTGCAATCTCTGTGCTCCTTTGGCCATTTCACTGATTGTAATCCTCGAGACTCTTATTTTTCTGATCCAGAATTTACCTTTTATTTGTTTATTAAAAAAAATAGGTGGTGGGTTAGAACAAGTGTTGTGCTGGTAAATATTTAACAATCAGCTTTCAAACTAACTAACTAACTAACTAACTAACAACAGTCCTGATTTCTAATGCCAATTTCTGTGGTGTAAATACTTCCACCATGACTGATTTCAAGCTACAAATGTGACACATGCAGCTCACAAAATTTAGCAATCAGCCATTGCAAGCTGGTACAAGCCAGCTCCCCACACCCCTGGAATCTCTACCCAGAAATGCTTCCTGTTTAAACTGAGCTAATTTCACTTTTATCCATTTCTCAGTAAGAACTAAAAGAAGAAATAGAACTTAAATATTCTTAGGTATCTTTTAAGCCTGATGTGGTGATGAGTTATTCTTTGTTTTTTTTTTTCCTTGAGTGAAATGAAAATAGGGAAGAAGGGAGAGCTATTTAGATTAGACTTTCTGATTAGATTTTAAAATAAAATGAAAACTGAATGAGCCTATAATTACCTTTTCTGGAGAATTTATAAAAATAAGATTCGAACCTATCCAAAATCAACCATATCAAGTCTGCCTAGTGGCTGAGAATGTTTTAGAATGAATGCTGAAACTTTTATCCAATTCTTTTTGATGTTTGATTTTATTAAAAGAGAAGTCTGTATTTTATTCTCTTATGCAGTTCTGAGATGACCTTTTCTCTTCATTGTTTTCAAGTCTTATTCAATGTGCCTTGACCCATCAGACCACCATATGTGCTATTTTTATTTTTTGCTTTTCTTAAGGGAAGGTTCACAAGAGAGGGTTATTAATAGTATAATGAGTTCAAATTCCAAAATGGAGGCAAATTGCTAGTCAAATAGCTTCCTTTAGCTCAGATGTATTCTGGGCTTTATTACAGTCATTGACCTTGGATTTTCTAGGAGCTTTAAGTGAGTGGTTTTGAATCAGCTCATCTGCCCTGATTTTTAAAATTTAGAACTAAAATATTTTCTGAAGTGATGCATGAAGAAATAGCTCTTTAAAAGTACATGTGGGGGCTTCCCTGGTGGCGCAGTGGTTGGGAGTCCGCCTGCCGATGCAGGGGACACGGGTTTGTTCCCCAGTCCGGGAGGATCCCATATGCCGCGGAGCGGCTGGGCCCGTGAGCCATGGCCGCTGAGCCTGCACGTTCGGAGCCTGTGCTCCACAGCGGGAGAGGCCACAGCGGTGAGAGGCCCGCGTACCGCAAAAAAAAAAAAAAAAAAAAAAAAAAAAAAAAAGTACATGTGGAAGTTTCTTTGTTCTTCTAGCATTACATTTTTATTTTGAGCAGATATGCATCATATTTTCCTAAAAAGGTTAAAGTTCAAAGTTAAAATCTGCACATCTACAAAATCTACAAATTTATTCTCCTGGCCTACTTTTTAATCTACTCCTTTATTTCTGTTTCCCTTGGCTCTTTCCTTTTTCTTCCTGGGCTGTTATAGTGCTAGTGGACTGTGAACACTCTGAATGTAAGCTTCTCTTCTTATTCATCTTTGATCCACAACATTTGAAACTGCTTGGTATGTAGTAGGCTTTTAATAAATTTCATTGAAATCCATTTTTAACTTTTTCAGGTAATCTCTCTGCTCGTGAGTCAATATCCTCTGTGTCTTAGATATTTTTCCTGGAATACTTTGGATAGGAAATGAGATGTAGAATAAAGAGCATATATGGAGAAGGTGAGAAATAGTGAATTTTGATTTGAGATGGTTCATCACTGGCAAGTGTAAGAAGCAGTAAAAAAAGACCTTTTTTGATAGGGCTGAAACCTAAGTATTGAAAAAATTGTGTTCAGTATTAGATGGATCAACTGTCTTGGTTTGTTTGGGACTGAAGGGGTTCTGGGATGTGGAACTTTCAGTGCTAAAACTGAGAAAGTTGCAGGCAAACCTGGAAAAATTGGTCATCCTAGGACTAAACTCATATAGTAGGATGGAAAGGTACTCAGCTGTAGTGGTTCTCAACCTTAAGTACACTTTGAAATCACCTAGGGAGACTTGAAATGTAATGACACACCCTTGGGATTCTGACTTAGTTAGGATGCTGCCTGGGCATCTGGATTTTAGGAGCTACCCAGGTGATCCTAATGTGTAGCCAGGGTGGAGACCTGCTTATGTCAGGCAATGCTTGGTGTGGGACAAAGTTGTTCTCATGGCTTTGGCACTGTACACATTGTCTGGACTTGGTGAGCAAGGCCTGATGACAAACTTTGGTTTGGGTTTGAAGATTGGTGAGAATGGTGACTTGGACTATATTAAAGCTTGCCTTGACTTTTACCGCTGTTCACTACTGAAGTAACAAAAAAGAAATCCAAAACTATACTCTAGATCAGGAGACAGAACAGTGGATGTAGTTCATCAACCTCCTCATATGCTCCTCTTGGGAGGCATCTTGACATGGTCCATGTGGCCCTGGTGGACTAGGAAATTCTCATCAGAAGGGGTCAGAGCTGCGGGTTAGCCACTTGGGTACTGTAAGGGTGGATAAATAGTCACCTCAACACTAAAAGTCCACTGAACATGTAAGGATGTTTCTAAGGATAACCCTTAGAAACAAACTTTCTGCATTTTTTTTCTTACTGAATCATTGTTTTTAACAGGCTTGGCCATGGCCAGAAACAAGAGAAAAATATAGCTGTGGATTCTTTTTGTACATTTTTCTTACGGTGCATACCAACATCATTAACTTGAGAAAGCCTCTGTTGAAGATGGGTTGTTAGAGAGGGAGTTTCTGTTTTACATCTTCAGAAATGGAAGCGTGTCAAGGTTAAATTTACCAAACCCAGCCAGTGAAGATGAGGATAGAATCTGCTCTTCTAGTTGCTCTGGGAAATTCTGCCCAGCTCTTTCTTCATAAAAGCTTTATGTAAAGTTGAGCTATTCTGTACTGTGTTTGTAAAGGGGCCAATCCCTTCCTAATGAGCGACAGATGGAGATAGCACACTCATTATTCATAGGCTACTGTAGAGTCATTATGTGGAAATGACTTTCACTCACTTTTGATCTGGGTGGTATGGGGATATATAAATCTAGTAATAAAAGGCCTTAGCTCTTGTGGATAAGCCCAGAAGTGTTCATTCCCCTAATGGTTTGCCCTTTTCAATTAAATTAGAATTATCCCTTTATCATTTAGGCAGCAACATTGCTTTCTGGTCAAGCTCTGTGAATTTTTCTAGAGGTGTGGGCATAAAAGCCTGTCCAAACTCTGCCCTCTTTCAATTTATTGAAAACTAATTGAACAGCTAAAAGTTGAAAGGGGTCATGATGCTTTGCAACACTCCAAATTGTACTGCTTTCAGGGACTCTTTAGGACAAGTGGCAGGAGGAAGGGACATGTTTGTCTCTGTGTAGCCTGCCTTCTCTCCTGTGGTCCATCTTCCACCCAGCATGGTTTTTCTGCTTTGGCATCGGTTAATGGGGCTGTTACTCACATGGCCACGTGGACGTGGTTTTACTGTAAATACAATTATCTTGGCTTCAATGCATGATTAAAATTTGACTTGAAGGCTACTTAATGTTTGTCAATATTTTATGTCCCTTTAAGCACCTAGCCTTTTTAGTCTGTCATCTATTTTCTTTTTCATATTGGAAGCACAGATTTTCTACAGTGTAGAGTTTAATAGAAAAATCAACCAGCTTTTCCTGAACTTTGACCTCTCCAGGGATGGCCACCTTTCTCTAGGATCTGTCCAGCAGTAGCAGCATCTGGGTTTTTCCATAGCAAAGCTCCTTAGTAGAGGCCCAAGCTGTCTCCTGCATATCATTTGCTTTCGCACAATGCAGCTGGGGCTCTGCCTCTGATGTGGAGGGTCAGCTGTCAGAAAATTCCTAGAAAATGATCTGATTGGCTTTAATTCTTCTGGAGAGGGGCACGGGGTCTTCTTCCCTCTTAAGGGCATCACCCCCTGCCAACCAAAAAAAAAAAAGGTGTAGAAGGAGAGTATTTTGCTTTAGTAATCTTCAAGAGTGATGGAGGAAAGTGTGTCTTAGACAGGAAAAAAAATCTCTTACATGGCGAGGGTGACATAGGTTCAAACTGAGAAATGATTATAAATTGTGTCAGTCTTCAAGCTATTGAAACCCTGCCCTCCTCAGTGGGTTTTCTGGAGCTTCTCTTTAGATAGGGTCACGGAAAGCACCTACCATGCCAATAATGAACTCTGCCTTTCTGATGAGATGGCAAGTAGCAGGCGGTGGGCTCGTGACTTCTATATCTGTTGTATAGGAGGAAGGATGTTTTCTCACATGTTGAATATGTTTACTATATTGTCACAATAGAAATGTCAAAATCTGAAGGACCAGGCTCTAGGCTGAAAACCAATTTTCCCTTCCAACTGCAAATCCTTATTACAAAATGTAGTCTCCATGGAGGATTGACTTCTCTGAGGGACTTACCTGGGTTTAGAATGAAAGCCATAATGAATATGTTGTGATGATTCGAAGGAAAACTAGGATGTGGTAAGTGGTGAAAATTTGGGAACTAGTTAAAAGGACCTTGGCTTTACCAATCCTGTCATACAGCCCTTGAGTGTTAGGCAACTTAGAAATGGAGAAATATGTGACTAGTGATTTAGAGTATTTGCTAAGACTTTTAAAAAACTGATTATTATTTATTGAACACTGATTATTTGTAAGCACTTTTTATTTATAAAAAATTATTATAATATTTACACATGATTTTTGCTGTCAAGAAACTTACAGATGAAGGACAGTAGGACAGATGAATTCTATCTCCACATAAGTGGAGTTAAATTTGGTTTGTGCAAAGCACCGTGGGGTGGGTATAGTCTGAGTGCTGTGGCTGTTTGGTGGAGAGAAGACTCATCACTGTCTGTGTTGATCTGGAAAGTTCGTAGAGGAGGTGGCATTTGAATTGGGCCTTGAAGGATGAGTAGGTTTGACTAGGTGGAGATGATGGAAACCAGTCTAGGCAAAGGTGACAGCATCAGTGAAGTGCAGCATGAGACACAGTGAGGGGCGCGTTTGGGAAATGGCTAGTAGCTCATAAATGAGATTGTAATGTTTATATGAGGGAGAGGTGGAAGATGAAATAGGCAGATGGTAGGAAACCTTACTTCAACATGTAAGAATTTGTTCTTAATTCAGTAGTAATCACCTGGTTTCCAGCTGGTGCGGGTCGGGACAAAAATAATTCCTTTAAGGGGGCAAGTCTTGACTCACTCACTCTATGTACTGAGTCTGGCTTGGTTGTGAGGAGAGTCAAAAGTAGTTTGTAAAGACTATTAAAGTACAAACTAATTTACTCTAAAAAAGTACATTAGGTTTGATTAAACATTTAACTCTGAAACGATGTCCTTTTATTAAACATTTAACTCTGAAACTATGTCCTTTTGTTCTGAATGCTTTCTGGAGGGGAGGGGGAGGGGCAGAGGGTTTTGATTTCTTAGATAAGCCCAGAAACAATCACTGATTGTGCTGAGAGAGCTTGGAAGATGAGCATGGCCTTAGGACAAGCCTACTCTAAAGATTGGAGAGATTGATGTCAGAGCATCCCAGCTGACCTTGAGATTTAGAGAAATGACCTGTAGTTCAAAATCTGGGATAATGGGTAAGGAAACAGAATACAGGCCTACTAATCACCAAATCATTGAATGAAATGAAATTAAAAAAATATTTCCTACAATGTTAAATCCTTTTTTATTAAAAAAAAACAGTTGTTTAACTGTGGTTCTAAAAGTGGGCATGTAGAAGTGGGAAAATCCCATTAGTTTTCTAGTGTTAAGAAGGATATTAGTGACAAAATCTCCTAATGTCAGGAGGGAACTATACTAGAGGTTACCATAACCTCATTCTTTTCTGGAAAGTCTAAAACAAGGGTGACACTGGCTGTCTGTTTTATTCATCCATCTGTCAGATAATAATCACTTGTGTGATTTCAGAATTTCTCCAACTCCTTCAGAATATGTTGACATATTAACTTGCTTGGTCTTCTAATTTTCACATTGATTCTTTTTGCTGAAATATTCAGTGCTAGCACACACCTCCCATTCATGCTATTTAATGCACATTTAAAGGACATTTTGACCAAAGAGTCAGAAGGATCAGAAGCCTCTCATGGGAAGAAATGAACACTCGTTAACTATCTATAACTATTAAACACCAGACAGTTGAGTGAGCACTTTCCATCCTAAGCATTATCCCATTTAATTTCCACCACAAAACTGTAAGGGAGATATTAGACCCTTGTTTTTTTTTGGATGAAGAAACTGAGGCTTACCCTGTGGAAGTGATTTACCCAAGGACATGCAGCAGTAAGTAAGAATACCAGGGTTTAAATCCAGGCAGATCTGAGATCCAGCTTCTTTCTTCCACCATGCTGTCTTTCAAGGTTTTGAAATCCATGAAAACTGTCTTTTCTGACCACAGGGCTTCTCACTGCAGTGGCTTCTCTTGTTGCGGAGCACGGACTCTAGGTGTGCAGGTCTTAGTAGTTGTGGCACATGGGCTTAGTTGCTCCGCGGCATGTGGGATCTTCCCGGACCAGGGCTCGAACCCGTGTCCCCTGTTTTGGCAGGCAGATTCTTAACCACTGCACCACCAGGGAAGCCCATGATTCAGTTTTATGCCATCTCTCTTTCTCCATCATCTGCGTCTCACTGGCCTGCCCGTGGACATTTTTATCCCCAGTGGTTCTGAAGGTAGGAAAATAGGGAATAATGATGATTACCACAGGCCAGGGGTAGACTTACACGTGTGCAGTTGTGTAGCCTGGAAGTTCCTTAGCAACAGAAGGATGTTTTAGGAAAATCTCCTCACCCCAGTGCCAATTCTTTTACACTTGGGGGTTCCTTGAAAAGGAAACATCTTTTGATGACAATCACCTCGTAATATTTAGTTGTTTCCCCCACTGTGGGGATTATGTTTGCTTGGCTTTAGCTGCAGACAGACCTTCTGTGTATAGTTATAACTATGCGTGTGTCAGCGCTGATTTTATGGTGGGTCATTGACAGATAGAAGCAGGATAACGGAGAATAGAGAATGGGGATGAGGTTACTGCCTTGACTCTCATCTTCCTGTTGTATCCAGATTGTCAGAGTTGTCAAGCATACTGTCTCAACTTCCTGATCCCGTAGCCCCACCAGTCCATGGGAGCTGCTCTTACAATGTTGTCTGACTTGTAAGTCCAGTGGACAGTTCTTACCTCTTGTCTTCCTTTACTTTTTTACATGCTTTTCACATACTCACCACTCACTCCTTCCCAGAGAAAACTCTTTTCTTGGCTTTCCTGTGCTGCCATTGTTCTGTATTTTTGTCCTCTGACTTCCCTGGACACATTGCAGCCACCTTGGGATTCTTTTGAACTATTCAGTCTTTTCATGATGAAGATTCTCAGGACCAAGCTCTCTGTTCTTTGCACTGGACATTTGGACCCTAGGTGATTTCATTTGTTTCTGTGGCTTTAGATCTTTTTGCCACTGATCCCTAAAGTTAACATTTTAGCCCCGACCTCTCTCCAGGTCCAGGTCTAAATGATATTTCCTCCTGGATGTATGATAGACACTTCAACATGAATATGTTCAAAATGGAACTCATGTTCTTCCACCTCAAACTCGCTCTTCCATGATATCTCCAGCTCATCACATGGCTCTACCATTTACCTGGTTGCTCATGTCAGAACCCTAGCTGGCATCCTTCTCCCTCACTACTCACATCCAACTTAGTCATTGGCATCATATCCTACTGAGTCTACATCCTAGATATTTCTGGCATCTCTCTCCACCATCCTATTTTGAGCCACTGCCATCTTTTCCCTTAGCTGCTGCTGAAGCCCCCTACTTGATCTCCAAAAAATCACTCTCTGTAACCTTCTTAATATGCAATCTGATCACGTCACACCTCTCTCTAACATTATCTCCAAGCTTCCATGTGCTCTTATGATAAAAGCCTACATTCTTGATGGGCTTGATTTCTCCTACCTCTTTGACCTCATTTTTTTGCTACGCTCCCCCTTATGCACTATGCCCTCAACTCATGGGCTTTCGTTCGGTTCCTTGTCCTCATCTGGTCCTCAAGCGCTGCCTGGACCACTTTTCTCCCATTTCCACCTTTCTCCCAGCCTCCAAGCTTGATCAACTTCTATTTATCCTTCTAATCTCAGATTAGACATCGATTTCTTCACTCCTTTCTAGCTGATAGGCTCACACTATTCTATACACTTGCAACACTTTATGCATTTCTCTTATCACACTCTATCATAAACATTTGCTTAATATCTGTGTTCCTGCTAAGATGATAAACTCCAACCTCTATCTGAGCAGAGATGTGTTAATTCTTAACCCCTTGCACAGTATTCAGCACAGAGTAGGCACTTATTATATAGTAACTGAATGAATGAAGGAATGTTCTTGGGGGGCCTACAGAGCTATAGTGTCTAGTAAAGTAACTACTAGCCACATGTGGCTATTGAGCAGTTGAAATGTGGCTAGCTCGAATTGAGATGTGCTGTAAGTGTAATATACACATTAGATTCCAAAGACTTAGTAAGAAAAAAATGTAGAATACCTCATTAATACATTTTTCTATTTACTGCATGTTTACATGATAATATGTTGGGCATATTGGGTTAAATAAAATGTAGTATTAGAATTAATCTCATCTGTTTTTTTTTTACCCTTTTAAATGGGCTTCTAGAAAATTTAAATTACATGTGTGGCTTGTGTTATATTTCTGTCTGACAGTGCTGTTACAGAATATCACTTGGAACTGAAATTGAACATCAACGCTTTTAAGCTCCCTTGTATTAAAATGTTAAAACCTCCATTTTAAAACTTTTTGCATTGATAATACTGCAACCTCATTCTTTCCCTTTCCAGTGTGCTTGGTTACCAGGCTTGTGGGGTCATCAATCTCCCTGTCTTGCACCTCCCTGCTCAGTTGCTGATTTCTCTGTGGTCACAAGGGTGCTTGAAAAAGGTCTGTAATTGGCAGTCCCCTTAACAGTGACTGTGGGGAAAATTTGCCTTTGGTGCAGTGATAGTGCCCACTTGTCTAGGGATCTCTGTACTCTTAAGTCTAAAGACTACGTAACTGGTATGTGAGGAAGAAATAAAAGGTGGTGTTTGTCCTTGAAACATTTCTTTCTCTGAGTCTGACTAAAGCCATGTAGGAGTGGTTTTGGCATCTGATATAATAAACAACATATCTTTCAAATTGCTTATCTATCGAAGTAAAAGTCTTGCTAATTTAGTTTTCTTTGGTAGTAATTTCCAGTTATAGGTACTCATATGTTTCACTTTAACATAACACATTACAGGATAGCAAATATTCTCTTGTGTACATTTTGGTATGGTGTTTAGTAGACAGTGCCAACTAGCATAGATTGGAAATCTCTTTCATATAAAGTCCAATTTTATGACTGGCCTTGGATATTAAATTAAATTTAGACATTAAATCATGAAGCCATTAAATCACTAAATCTTTACATCACATTGATTCCATCTTTGCTGTAAAAATGAGAGTTTTTGTTTCCTGAATCTTTCTGTTGCAGCTGGTGCAGGTAGAGTGAAGAATGTCCTAGTGTTGCAGTAGTTGAGGTGGAGAATGCTGCCCGAGTAAAGCCTCAGAGAAGAGGAGAATCCCAGAAGAGATTGTACTTCCAGTTCCCAAAACCCTGGACCCACCATCTTGGTGACCTCACAGGTAAGACTGGTCCACTCTCCTGATGGGGGTCTCAATTTAGAAGAAAAATTACCTGCAGTAGTTGGTGGAGAATCAGTGTCTGGTTTGTTTCTTGATTTTATTTATTCTGAAAGAAAATGGCTCTGATCCGAAATTTCAAAAGATGTCTTTATTGCAACTGAAGCAAACATGATCAGTTTGACTGAGCTCAAGATGAGCAATATATAATTCATAACATCTGAGGCATTTTTTTCCCTGCAACTTCCTGAGGGTAGAAGACAGTTGCTATTTAAAGATACATTTTTCATTAGCATTCAGACCTTTACCAGAACATGAGTATAAGCGTAATAGTTCTGTCATATATCATCTTTCTGTTGTATATCATTGACACATTGAACCGATGTCAAAAGACTTTTCTTAGCGTTAAATACTTCTGTACTGTTTTTTTTGTTTGTTTTTTAACTTATACCTACAGTTTATTTGTTGAAAGCTGTTTTTCTAAGTATAAGTTGTAGCATACTTAGACAAGATTCAGCCTGCCTAAGACTTTGCTCATTAAGGATCCTCCTTAACTGGGTTTGCCAGGCCTTGAGAAACAATAGTGAGAGCAAGGCCCATCCACTATATGACTCTGTGGATCATCATATCTGGTGGAAGTGCTCTTTAAATCAGGTAATAAAATATTTGTAGAGACTTGCTGAATTAATGTGATCTACAAACAGTCTACTATACACATTTATATATGACAAAATATAAGGTTAAATAGTGTTTTTGAAACAAATTTCCAACTCCTTCTTCAAAGAGGTGATAGTCCAAAACCATAGAGTTAAAAATATAATTTCTATTATGTTGTTCAAATCCTTTTCTTTGTGCCCCAATGTTTGTGTCCTGGAGTATGTGCCCTGGCTGTCCACTTCTTGTCACTGTGTCCTGGGCTTTTCTTAAACACTTATGAGGGAGTTCCCTGGCAGTCCATTGGTGAGGACTCTGCGCTTCTACTGCAGGGGCACGGATCCAATCCCTGGTCAGGGAACTAAGATCCCACAGGCCGCAAGGCTGGAAGGAAAACAAAACAAAACAAAACAAAAACAAAGACACTCATGAATCACTTATTAATCAATTGATTCCTGTAGAAGATTTTACTTCCCTCAAATAGGCTACAGAAAAAACTAACTGCTTTATTTGTTTCAGCACATTGCGACTATTCTCTCTTAGGTCTTTGTTCTCTTTGTGGAAAATAAGAATTTTCTGTGTTGAGGGACTGAGAAAGAAAATTAAAAATCTTCATTGGTAAGAAGAGTCATTTCCTTCCTTGAGTTTGGGCCAGAAATAGATTTGCCCCACTTTGCATACCACTCTGGTAAGTTTTCTAAAGCCCCAGAAAGCCTTCTCCAAACAGCAGCACCTCAAAATCATTGCTTAATTATTTCATGACCCATATTATGTGGGCTTTAAAAATGAACTTTTTGGGGCTTCCATGGTGGTGCAGTGGTTAAGAATGTGCCTGCCAATGCAGGGAACATGGGTTCTAGCCCTGGTCTGGAAAGATCCCACATGCCGTGGATCAACTAAGCCCGTGCGCCACAACTACTGAGCCTGAGCTTTAGAGCCTGTGAGCCACAACTACTGAGCCCATGGGCCACAACTACTGAAACCCACACACCTAGAGCCCATGATCCACAACAAGAGAAGCCACCACAATGAGAAGCCCCTGCACTGCAATGAAGAGTAGCCCCTGCTTGCTGCAACTAGAGAAAGCCTGCATGCAACAACGAAGCCGCAACACAGCCCTAAATAAATAAATAAATAAATAAAAAGAAAATGAACTTTTTTTTTCCTGTGAAAAATGGACATACCCAGCATTTTTTTCTGTGTAGTGTATGTTGACATTTGGTTTATGCCGGTTATTTAAACTTAAAAAAAAAAAGACTCTTTAGAAGTCAAATAACCTTTATTTATCCATAATTTTTTGGGGGTGAGAGTGCCTCAGGAAACTTCCAGAAGGCTTGACGGAAGTATAGCAATGGTGGAGATGGTCAAGGAGCACATACATTCACAGCACATATAAGAATGTAAAATGGTACAGCCATTATGGAAAACAATATGGAAGTTTCTCAAAAAATTAAAAATACTCCTGACATGTGATCCAGCAATTCCACTCCTGGGTATGTATCCACAGGAAATGAAATCAGTACCTCAAAGAGGTATCTGCACTCTCATGTTCATTGCAGCATTAATCACAATAGCCATGATATGGAAACACCCTAAATGTCCACTGATGGATGAATGGATAAAGAAAAGGTGGTATATACATACAGTGGCATAGTATTCAGTCATAAAAAGAAGGAAATCCTGACATTTGCAACAATAGCGATAAGCCTAGAAGTCACTATGCTAGGAGGAATAAGCCAGACACAGAAAGACAAATACTGTATTATCTCCTTTCCATGTGGAATCTAAAATAGTTGAGCTCATAGAAGCAGAAAGTAGAATGGTGATTGCCAGGGGTTGGGGTGTGGAGGAAATTTGGAGATGGTGGTCAAAGGCTACAAACTTCCACTTATAAGATGAACAAGTTCTGGGGATCTAATGTATAGCATGGTGATGATAGTTAACAATACAATATTCTGTACTTGAAATCTTCTAAGAGAGTATGTCTCAAGTGTTCTCACCACACACAAAAAATGGCAACTATGTGAAGTGATGGATGTGCTAATTAATTTGGCTGTGATAATCATTTCACAATCTACATGTAATCATCCCACTGTGTACCTTAAATATACACAATTTTTATTTGTTAATCATACCTCAGTAAAGCTGGGAAGAAACCAGCAGTGACTATGGTGCAGTTTCAGCTGTTTCAAAGTTAGCAGCAGCAGGTGCTGGTAGCAATCGGCATGATGTGTGCAGACAGTGATGTGGGATAAATGATACTTTCTGAGGCCCATGGCATGTGGTGATACCCTTAGGGCACTGCAAAAGGATGTAAAGGTAAGGTTGAGTGGCTTTCTTTGTCTCCTTGAATTTGTTTAAGCCATAAGATAGCCTGTCTGAAATGTCTTGTAGACTGAAAAGTATGAGGGACTGAGGCAAATGGGAAAATTCAGAGGAGTTTGATGGACCTAAATTTAGATGGTAATAAGTAATTACTTTGGACAGGGTTCTTGTATGAGACCAGGTGACAAAGGACATAGTGGGAAGGTTGATGGAGAGCTTGGATGGAGAATCTATTGAGCGATCCTGGAAAATGTTCCACAGTGTTAGTTCTGTTAGTTGAGAAATGGATTTTCTAAATATTCATTGTTTAGGAAAAGATGGTAACAATGGGAAGGATAGAAAGTGGTGAAAGTAAATAAGACATTTTGAGATGGAACTGAGGACAATACCATGGAGGGTCATGACCATTTTCTATAGAATGGTTCTGGAAAGTGTAGAGTTTAGATTCCAGGATGATGGGTCCATTAAATTGACCTCATATAGAGGCTGGTTCTTAGGTACTTGAGTGTTTTTATTTTGTTGTTTGGTTTGAGGTATTCTAATGACCTTCCCTTTTCTTATAATACTTACATGCTCCTTATATGCAATTCAATATTAAGTAATATCAATTATTAGTATATTGGTTATTTCCATTCGTATGTTGAGAATTACTCCTGTGTACATTGTGGGAGAGGGAGTGGTTAGGGTTCATGTAGAAAATATTAGAACTTTCATTTAAATTTATTATATGTATATTATATATGTGAGAAAGAAATTAATATTTAATATGCAGATTGGCATTGGCTCCTTTCCTTAGCATATATGTCACATGTCAGGTGTCACAAACAGATGTGATAAGAGACTCGGGGGCTCCACAGGTCAGTGCTCTAACCCTTGTTTTCTTTTGCTCCTGGTTAAGTAGATCTATGGGGTATCATCTAGATGTAAATAAAAACCCTCACAAAATGGGCAAGTGGTTTAAAAAGAGTCTAACCAAAGAATTTTGGCTCAAGATAAACTAGAAATGCCAGGAACTACAGGGAAATCACTGCGCTGACACTCCTTGACCTATTTTAACCCTTTATCAATCACTTCACAAAACAACCACTGTTTAAAAGCATCAAGAAGAGTTTAAAAAGTAAACTACTATGTAATCTCAATTGTTAATGATCTTATTCAAAATGTGTATTATGCTAAGTAAGAGTAGGGAAGAACTATGTACTTCCATACTATTACATGCATATATCTATATGAATAAATAGTACATGCATATATGTATATAAATAAATAAAATACATGTCCTGGGAGTGAATACTCAAAATTTTTTCCTGAAGGGATAGATATGTGATTAAAAAGTTTGGAGACTGCTGCTCCTTTTTATTTCTACATAGCATTAATACTACAAGCATGTTTTCAATCCTCTACCACCTGTTTAAAGTTATTAAGATACTTAGATCTACTTAGAACTTGCGGTTCTATTAGAGAAAGTTACACATATATTATGAAGCCTTGACTATAATGAGGCTAGGGTGATTATTGCTCCTTTGAGCTTCTAGGCACTGGATCAGTTACATTTTACTTTAACAGTTTATACTGTTCAGCTGTGTCTGGTCTTCCCAAGAGGGCTCCTTGCCTATAACAGCCCTCTGTTTTATGCTATCATTAGGAAGACTGCATTTTTTTTCCATCTAAAAAGCAGCACAGGGCATGTAATAGTGGAACACTTAAAATCAGACATGTTGGGCTTCCCTGGTGGTGCAGTGGTTGAGAATCTGCCTGCTAATGCAGGGGACACGGGTTCGAGCCCTGGTCTGGGAGGATCCCACATGCCACGGAGCGACTGGGCCCGTGAGCCACAACTACTGAGCCTGTGCGTCCGGAGCCTGTGCTCCATAACAAGAGAGGCCGTGATAGTGAGAGGCCCGCCCACTGCGATGAAGAGTGGCCTCCACTTGCCACAACTAGAGAAAGCCCTTGCACAGAAACGAAGAGCCAACACAGCCAAAAAAATAAATAAATAAACAAATGTGGGGTTTAAAAAAAAAAAAAGAAAAGAATTTAAAATTAATCAATACAATCATAAATAGCAGGTAGGTCAAATAATAAAGCATAATTAAAATTAGAAAAATATTTTAAAAAATCAGACATGTTTTGAAAATCTGAGATGTATGATAGCCATGATTAAAGTGTTATGTATAATAAAAGTTAGGCAAATAAAAGCTCAAAGTTACTCTGTTGATTGAGACAAAGACTTTTTAAGTATTAGTCTGTGTGGAAGGATTGGGTATCTGTGTTGTTTTGTTCAACACCGCATGCACTCAAACTACAGTACAGTAATCCCCCAGCTTTTCAGGGCTTGGGTTCAGTTGGAATATGACTCACACTATGTAAAAGAGTCAGTAATCATGTCTGCACTTTAAAAGGTGCTGGATCTGAGATCAAGACAAATTTGGCATGTTTTACCTCCTATATTCTTAATTATTTGATTAGAGCTGATTACTCTACAGTTCCACTAGGGAATGTAATTGGATAAGCATCTGTATTTTGGTTTTGTGTGTTTGTTTTGGTGCATGTGTTTTTATGTAGATGTTTGTGTGTTTTCAGTTTTCCTCCCAATACTTGTGTAAAAGCAGACACTAAAAAAGAAGATAATTTCCATTCTGCCATGATGGCTTAGTATGGATGTAAGTAGTTTCTACAACTCATATTTCTCCCAGTTCTCAGCTGATTTATTGTAGTCCTTTCAATAGTTTTTTGTTGTTTATTTACTTTTTTATTTATTATTATTATTATTTTTTGCGATACGCGGGCCTCTCACTGTTGTGGCCTCTCCCGTTGTGGAGCACAGGCTCTGGACGTGCAGGCTCAGTGGCCATGGCTCACGGGCCTAGCTGCTCTGCGGCATGTGGGATCTTCCCGGACCGGGGCACGAACCCGTGTCCCCTCCATCGGCAGGCGGACTCTCAACCACTGCGCCACCAGGGAAGTCCCGTTGTTTATTTTATAACCCATCTTCCACATCCACTTTAAAAGTCATACTTTGCTTTTAGGATGGCTTAGAAAGAATATTATTTAAAAAAATATTTTCTCCAGAGATTATTTTATGCAGTGAAAGTTTTTTTTGCTAAACAAAATTTGTGTCACTTAATAACTTCTATAATAGAAAAATATAATGAATTATACTAGATAGGTAATAAGCCTGAGGCATATCTTTGAAAGAACTCAGAATCCTTAGTTCAAAGAGAAGTGTCAATTTTAATTTAATAAAGACTTTCTACCTTAAAACCAACAAATTGTCTTTTTCATTTTACTTGTTATGAATAATATTACAGACTCACTAAATGGGTTTTCTTTTCTTTGTTACAAATGGAAATTAACCAAATGAACAAATGTCAGTTGTAATAGGTTCAGATTCATCAGGCACAGATCACATTTGGGTAAATCAAACAAGCTTTTTTAAATCTAGAGTTTATAGAAAGAGGTCAAAGCAACATTATTGTGACAGACGGAGGTGTAAGTTTCCAGGTCATCTAAAAAGACCTCCCCAGTAGATACACTGCTGTGGGTGAGGAGTCTGAGTGACCAGTGGTTACATTAAAACCTCTGGAAGTACAGCCTGTTATACCCGTGGCTGGAGCAGTTCTGCATGTGTAGTTTAAATGTGAGCTGGGAACGCTCATCTGAGCCAGGTGCATTTCATCCATGCTGGTATTAAAAAATATACAAAATGTCTCCTCTGTGTGGTTCAGTAAAGCACACTTAAGCTTGAACATGATGCTCATTTATCACCGTCAGGCTCCCTAGATCCTCACAACCTGGGCTTCCAGCTTTCCTGAACTGAGAGTGGCAAAACAAGGATGGGGTCAGTTACCCAGGCAACTCCAGTCTCAGGCTAGCAGATCTTGAGACAGTTAGGAGGGTTATCCTGCACATATAAATATAAACTACCTATAATCACCCCACCAAGAGAATTCAGCATTTACATTTCGGGGGATGTTTTCCTAGGCATTTCCCAAATAAAATCATACTAGCATACTACTTAATCATTTGCTTTTACCTTAACAAAGTATCAATACTATACATATCAATACCTTTTCATATTAATACATATTGATCTACAATTACTTAATTATTTTAATGGCTACATAATAGTCTATGATATGGTTTTATATTACCAGTTGCCAATCAGCTATTGATCAGCATTCATGTTTTTATCTTTTTGTTATTATAAAAATGCTACATTGAATCTCCTTGTAGTTATGTTATCAAATTAATTTTTTTCCCTCTCTCCTGTCAAATTCTCTTACACATTTTGTGGGACGACAACTCATGATGTAATGACACTGCTGGATGTTTCATGAAGGATATTTTAACTCTGGGTAGTCTGCTAAACAAATAAAGGTTAGAAACCGGCCAAGGGTATAGGGTAGTCTTAGACTAAACTAATTAAACCAAGAAAAATGGTGTTCAGAGCAGGAAAGAGTTTTCTTTTTCTTTTATGTCAAGTTTGTCAGGTATAATTTATATACAGTAAAATTTACCTTTTTTAGGTGTATGTTTCTATGAATATTGATAAATGCACACAGCCAGGTAACCTCTTTATTTCATTTTTCCCTCATTCTGAATGTGCCCTCATGCCTCTTTGTAGTCATTCCTCTCCCCCAACCCCAGCCCCTGGCAACCACTAATCTATTTTCCTATTATACAGTTTTGCCTTTTCCAAAATGTCTTAGAAGTGGAATCATACAGTATGTAACCTTTTGATGCTGGCTTCTTTTATGTAGCACAACCCATTAGATATTCAAATGTATCACTGCATAGATCAGTAGTCTGTTCCTTTTTATTTTACTCACCAGTTGATGGATATTGGGTTTTTCCCAGTTTTTGACAATTATGAATAGCTCTGTTAAAGACATGTACATACAGGTTTTTATATGGACACATGTTTTTATTTCTTTTGGGTAAAAACTTAGGAGTAGGATTGCTGGATTGTATGGTAAGGGTATTTTTAACTTTATAAGAAACTGCCAATGTTTTCCACAATGGATGTACCATTCTGCACAACCACAAGCAGTGTAAGAGAGCTCCAGTTCCTCTGCGTCCTCACCAGCACTTAGTATTGTCAGGTTTTTTTTTCTTCCTTTCTTTTTCAATTTTAGATATTCTAGTAGGTGTGTAGTGGTATTTCATGGTGGTTTCAATTTACATTTCCCTAATGACTAAAGATGTTGAACATCTTTTCATGTACTTTTTTTTTTTTTTTTTTTTTTTTTTCTTTTTGCGGTATGCGGGCCTCTCACTGTTGTGGCCTCTCCCGTTGCGGAGCACAGGCTCCGGACGCACAGGCCCAGCGGCCACGGCTCACGGGCCCAGCCGCTCCGCGGCATATGGGATCCTCCCAGACCGGGGCATGAACCCGCATCCCCTGCATCGGCAGGCGGACTCTCAACCACTGCGCCACCAGGGAGGCCCTCATGTACTTTTTTTGCCCTCCATATATCTTCCTTGATGAAGTGTCTGTTCAAAAATTTCCCCAATTTTAAAAAATTGGATTTTTAAAATTAGTTTTGAGAGTTATTTATAGATTTGAGATATAAGTCCTTTCAAACACCACTTTTTGAAAAGGCTATTAGATACACCTTCGGAGTGGAGTAGTAAGAACTCCAAAAATCTTCTCTTCCGTAAAAGCAATAGAAACACTGGCAACAATTGTGAAAATCAACTTTTTTAGAACTATGAAAATTAATCAAAGACTTGCAGCAATCTGAGAGTTATTTATTCAATAAAAATGACCAACTCTCTGTAAGAACAGCAAGCTTTATGGCATTTTAACTTGCTCTATTCGCATCCCCTTTTCCAAGCTTTATGGTAGCCTTGAAACCCAGCAGCCTTGCAAAAATGTAGTTCGAGAAACTAGCAGCCTCCAGCCACTGAAGAGGAAGATATGTAGCTCCTCTAAAACCCCATTCCCAGGGAATTTTTAGTATTTGATCTGTCTAGCAGGTCCTTGGAAAGGACCACTTCACAGGGCTTGTCGCCATTTGATTTCTCTTAAAGCTCACTTACTGTAAAAGCTTTTTACCTAGGATGTGTGTCAAAAACAAAATAATCAGTGGCAATTGTTTAATGCCCAGCTACCTGAGACAATAATAGCAATTGGGGCAAACAAGAGGCTGGCCAAAAAACTTAATAGTAAAATATGGGGAATGAGAGGTACAGAGGGGGCTTGGGAAAGCTCTGACCTATTCCTGGGCTGTAGAAGGCCATGTGCATGTGCAGGGCTGTGTAGTGCCCAGGAAAGAACTGCGAACATTCTAGTGTCTCACCTCCAGAGGCTCTTCAGGAAGTAAAGGCTGAGACAGATTTTCAAACTGCTAGAGTGTTGAAGTCATACCCCAACACACACGTGCATAGCCTCTCAGCAAATGTTGGGAGATTTACTGGTTCAAGGCATTCAAGGAAATTTCTGTTCAGCCATCAGCTGACCACTAAGCTAAACAAGCAGAGACTTCAGGGACTGCACATGACAAATGATACAGACTTTACAGAATTTATAGTCCAGGAAATTCACTAAACAAATAGATAGCAGTAGCAACAACAGCAATAAATAGCAAAACCAAAATACCCGGGGTGTGTTTGTGTGTGTGTGTATGTGTAAATCTTATTTTCAGAGTTGCCACATTATGTTATTTATAATGTCCCATTTTCAACCAAATATTATGAGACACACAAGAAACAGGAAATTATGGCCCATTTATAGGAAAAAGCAGTCGGTAGAAACTGTCCCTGAGGAAGACTTCAACAACACTATATATAAACCAACCAGACCTAAAAGACATAAACAGAACTCTCCACCTCCAAATAGAAGAATATAAATTCTTCTCAAGTGCACAAGGAACATTTCCAGATAAACCATATGTTAGGCCATAAAACATGTCTCAGTACGACCCAGGAGACTTCACTGGTGAATGCTATGAATTTTAAAGAAGAATGAATACAAATTCTTCACAGTCTCTTCCAAAAATATAGAAGGTCACTTCCCAACTCATTCTATAAGGCCACTGTTATCCAGATACCAATATCAGACAAAGCCATCATGAGTAAAGAGAACTAAAGGTCAATATCGCTTATGAATATAGATGTAAAAATTTTCAACAAAATACTAGCAATAGCATACAAAAGGATAATATACCATGATCAAGTGGGGTTTATGCCAGGATTGCAAAGCTGTTCAACATATGAAATTTATTCAAAAGAAACAGTCAACAGAGTGAAAAGGCAACCTGTAGAATGAGAGAAAAATATTTGCAAACCATATATCTGATAAGGAGTTAATTTCCAAAACATATAAGGAATTCCTACAACTCAATAGAAACCCCCCCCCCTCAGATAACCTGATTAAAAATGGGCAAAGAACTAGAGTAGACATTTCTCCAAAGAAGACGTATATATGACTGAGAGACAAATAAAACATTGCTCAACATCACTAATCATCAAGGAAATGCAAATCAAAGCTATCTTTTAGGATGGCTATTATCAAAAAACCCAAAAGATAACAAGTGTTGGCAAGGTTGTAGAGAAATGGAACTCTTGTACACTGTTGGTGGGGATGTAAAATGGTACAGCCTTTCTGAAAATTATTATGGGAGTTCCTCAAAAAATTAAAAATAGAATAACCATATGATCCAGCAATACCACTTCTGGGCATATACACCCAAAATAATTGAAATTAGGATCTTGAAGAGAACATATCTCCTTGAACATTCTCTGTGGTCGAGGTGTTGGGAGGGAAAGATAGCAGTGAACTGGATGCTCGGATGAGGCTGTCTAAACCTCTGAAAAACATCGGTCAAAATACCTTAGTATGGAAATCACAAGCTGGGAAGTTACTATGCTCCCATTGGGGCATAAGATTGGCTAGTGAAATCTCTAAACAGAGATAGACTCAGTTTTTGACCTTTGTCATGGGTTAGATAGAAATTGCCTCGATGTCAATTGCCTCTAGAGCCAAAGGGTAGACTGTGTTTCCTGAAATAAGGCCCTGAATATTAGGGTTGTGTCTGATGTTTCAGTATTGGATCCTTCTAAATTTGGAGCACTTTTTGCTGTGTCTAATAGTTTTTATCCACTATTCCATGTACAGGAGAGCTCTGTACTATGGGAGAAACAGATGGAAAATACTTTATGGTTAGTCTTTAATTTTGTGTCCTATTTGCCCAAGTAGAATAAAAAGACTTTTTGGATAGTGCTAACCATGCAGCAGTAATAATGACTAACATTTCTTGGGGTGCTCTGCTTATGCTGTCCATGAATTATCCCATGCAATCCTCAGAAGAGCCCTATGATGTAGGTAGCATCCTGATTACATTTTATAGATAGGAAAGTGGAGGCATGGAGGGGTTAAGTAATTAGCCCAAGGTCATGTACCTAGTAAGTGCTAGAGCTGAGATGTGATTGGAGACAGGTTGATTCCAAGGGCACATTTTTTTTTTTTTTTTTTTTTTTTTTTTTTGCGGTACGCAGGCCTCTCACTGTTGTGGCCTCTCCCGTTGCGGAGCACAGGCTCTGGACGTGCAGGCTCAGTGGCCATGGCTCACGGGCCCAGCCGCTCCACGGCATGTGGGATTCTCCCGGACCGGGGCACGAACCGGTGTCCCCTGCATCGGCAGGCGGACTGTCAACCACTGCGCCACCAGGGAAGCCCCCAAGGGCACATTTTAAACTATTCATCTGTATGTGTTTTATGTGACATTCTCTCTATAGTACTGTTTAGTATCCACAACTCACAAAGATTATGATTATTTGATAGCCTACAAAATAAAAATAGAAGTCAACAGTAAATAAGGTCGTAAGGCAGCAACATGGCCTCAAGCCCATAGTAAGGACTCAAATTGTTGAATTTTCTAGGAGGAGTGGGGCTTTAACCAAGTTTAAAAACAAACATGTTCTCGACATCCCTGTGCAAAAGCATCCCTTAGGAGCTCCCGGCCAAAAATGCAGATCTTCTCCCAGAGATTGTAATTCAGACCTGAGAGCAGTAACCTGGGAATCTGCCTTTTATCAAACAATCCATATCATTCTGATGTAAGTAGTTGGTGGCCTATAATTTGAGAGACAGTGTCTTAAAGACTCCAAGACTTGACTAGTAAAGAGGAAGAAAAAGAGGGCATTCAGGCAGTGATAATGAGGTGGGCCATATAGGTGAGTAGAGGGAATAACAGGCACACCAATTTGTCCCAAGCCGTTGGTTCTGACTGTTGTTGCTATATCACTTATTTATTCAAACATTTCAAGCACCAGCTCTGTGCTGCTTACTACAAACACCACCCCCCCAAAATACAAAGATGAACAATGGCATAGTCATTTTCCCCAGAGAGCTTCATCTTATAGAGGAGAGGAAGGCATACACGCAAAAAAATAGGAATATAACAGCACAGCAATAGATGTATCTATTTACTGTGGTGACGCTACAAAAAAGGGGCATGAATAAAGCTAAGATGAACTTTAAAGGATGGATGGGGTTTGAATACAGACAGATATGGGTATAGGGCAGTCCAGGCTAAAGGTACTATGTGAACAAAAACATTGTGGTGGAAATATGCAGAAAAAATTCTGGAATGACAAATAGTGTGGTTTTGGCACAGAGTATGTGAGAAGCAATAATGAGGAAGATGGCTGGAAGGATGTTTGTAGACTAGATTGTGGAGGGCCTTATATATCAAGCCAGGAATTTGGACTTGATTTTACCAGCAATGGGAACCATGGAAAATTTTGGTCAAGGGCCATGAATTAATTCAGTCTGATAGTACTGAGTAAACTATATTCGTCTGATTAGAGTAATCTCTGGGGATACTTAGGAAAATATAAGTTCTCAAGCCCCTCTGCTACAGATTCTGATTCAGTAGGTCTTGGGCAAGGCCTAGAAACCTGTATTAAGAAACCCACTCATGTGATTCTTATCATCAGGATTATATGAACAACAGTGAAGTGAGAAAAGCCTGAAAGTAGGGAGAGAAGTTGGGAGCCCATGGCTATAGTTTAGATGAGAGGTAATGGACAGTTCTAGGCTTGGTGGTGTCTGTATTGATTGTACTGGAGCAAATAGATCCAACAGCTGTTATAGAGGTAGAATTAATAAGGTTTAGGTGCCTGGATATGAGAGAAGGGAAAGACAATGACTAAAAAGATTCTTTGCCTGAATTTCTGGAAGATGTTGGTGCCATTAACCTCATCAGGGAATCCAGGAATAGGAGAAATAATCTTTAAGCTTGAATCGAGAAATGCCAGTTTTGAGATGCCATTAGTACATTCAAGTGGAGATTTCTTCATGCCGTTGGAATGTGGGGTCTGCCTCTCTGGAGAGGGTTTGGGAATGAAGGCAAATATTTGAGACACATCAGATTAGAGGTAACGACTGAAGACATGCTAATAGACACCAAAGGGATGGGTACCCTCTACGAAGCCTTGGGGAAACCAGAAGGAGAAAAAGAGGAACAATCTGAGAGCAAGGAAGGCTGTAAATGAGCGCAGTGTTAGGAAATCAAGGCAGAGAACATTTTAAGAGCGAGGCAAGGGTCGACAGTGTTAAATGGTGAAGGCAAATGCGTCTGTTTCATGTTGTTGGCCTTGTAATCTAGTTAATTCTTAGAGCTGTGGTAGACATGAAAAATTTTAATATTAATGCAGCTGGATCAGTCTGATTGACAAGTAACTTTACAGAGGCTCCAGAATTGTGAGTAATTCTCCCCCTTATAGTCTGTTGAGACTTAAAATTGTGTATAGATCTTTAATTGTCTGCTTAATTCAAGGTGGTTTATTTGTGTGATATACTTCATTCTTTCAATTGGCCAGTCATCTATATATGTGTAGTTTTGAATGGTTTCTTGAAATAACTCAAATTTATGTAATTTAAAAAGCTTGTCCTATGAATTGCTATGCCATTTTATATCTTCCTGTTGTCATAGCAACTAGTTATATTCACCTACTTTTCACCTGAATCTCTCAGTCTGGTCACTGAAAATTACATGCAAATGTGAGCTTTCACATCTTATAGCAAGAGTAGGAAGAATGGGGAACTTATGATTTGTTTTTTTCTCTGATAAGAAGGTTAACATTCAGAAGACTCAAGGCCAGCTTCTGTTTTATAGAAGGTTAGAGAAGAGAAAAACCTTGGTCGGAAGAAACAGGCACTGGTAGTGGAAGGAAAGGAGATGGGCCAATCCCTGGGGCCTGAGGAGGAAAAGTAAGAGTGTGACAGGGGACCATCCTAGATTGAGGAGTGACATGGGGCTTTAATGTGGCAGGAAGCTGTGGACCCCCAGGCTCACCCACTCTGAGCCCTGAAAATGTTGGTCACTAATTCAGCTTGTGAAAACAACAACCAGCACAAACTTGGAGCTGGAGGCATCCTCTTGTTTTCCTGGAGGTAGGAAGCCTGGTGAAATGAGAGTGACTCTGCCCTTGTTCCCTGCAGGGCTGCAGAAGGGAGAGGAAGGAGGGTTTCTGCATTGGAATACAATTTGTACCATTTCTGAAAGCCGTAGGTACAACTATGATATTGTATTCAGCTACATTCTGAGTTTAATAGGCTCTTGTAGACCAGTCTGACAGGTATAGTACAAGGATTCCAAGCGTGGTCTTTGGAACCACATGGATCTGAGCTTAAAATCCTGCAGAACCACTTACTCCTTGTGTGACCTTGGGCAAATTACTTTAACCATTCAGTGCCTCAGTTCTCTCATCTGTAAAATGGGCATAGTTACATATTTCTCATAGTATTTTAATGATTTCCTGAAATTATACAAAGCACTAAACATAGTGTCTAGCATACAATCAATGGTTAAGATGGTAATTAATGTGGTAAATGTATTCTAAGTTCTAACAAACAACTGACAGAGACTTCTGTTGGAAGCTGCATGCACATGCAGTTGGTGAATGGCTAGTCTGAGACATATAGATGTGCTGGACTGGCTTATATTTTTACAACAATTTAAATGGCAGGGACTTCCCTGGGCTCAGTGGTTAAGAATCTGCCTGCCAATGCAGGGGACATGGGTTTGAGCCCTGGTCCGGGAAGATCCCACATGCTGCGGAGCAACTAAGCCCGTGTGCCACAACTACTGAGCCTGTGCTCTAGAGCCCACGAGCCACAACTACTGAGCCCACGTGCTGCAACTACTGAAGCCTGTGTGCTCTAGGGCCTGCAAGCTGCAACTACTGAGCCTGTGTGCTGCAACTACTGAAGCCTGTGCACCTAGAGCCCGTGCTCTGCAACAAGAGAAGCCACTGCAGTGAGAAGCCTGCGCACCACAACAAAGAGTAGCCCCCACTAGTGCACAGCAAGGGAGACACAATGCAGCCAAAAATATTAAAATTAAAAAAAATAAATGGCATTCTTTATTTATTCAACATGTAATTAGTAGGGACAAGGAAAACCTGACTTTCTGGTAGCAAAAACTGACTTCCTCTTAGCAAAAATTATATAACTTGCTCTTCATGTTCAAAATAAAAGGATTATTATTTGTACTGAACACTACCCAACATTTACATTTATCTAAAATGTTCTTATTTTATGGTGTTCCATCCTTTATAAGTGGGTAGCATTAGCCATATTCACCAAGGACTGAGGCACCTTACATGGGTTTAGTTACAAAATCTTCATAAAGATAGGTGCAGCAAGTTAAACGATTTTTAATTACACATCTCTCTGGGATGTCTGGACAAAAATAATGTGTCCTTTATTTTGTTTCTAATTAATCTGGCCCTGAACAGTTAAAAAGTGAACTGTTAACTCTGATTTTACTCTGTCTGCCCTCAAGATTTAAACAGTTCGTTTAGGTGAAGTTCAATTTCCAGAGGTAACAGTGGTTAATCTCTTAGATTTTGAGTCCTTTCTCCCTCCTCGTCTCCTTTTGAGATTGTTTCTGGGTGTTGGGGAGAGGAAAGTGAGGAGTGACCACGTGGTGATGGGGGTGTCTGTGGCTTCTGGTCTCTGGGATGGTGGCCACCATCATCACGCTGGTTACTGTCTGCCCCACATGACCCTTGCTCTTTCCCCTCTGCTGGGTAGAGGGAGTGCTACCCTAGGTCTCCTAGTGTGGAAAACAGACCCTAGGGTGACCTCCAGTAATTTCAGTGTTCATGTCTTTGTGTAATTCCTCCTCTTGATTTGGAGTGAGACCTGGGAATTGCTTCTAACCAACCAAATGTAGTGAAGGTGATGTGATGTCACGCCCATGGCTATGTTACATTATATGGCAAAGGTGAAGGGATTTTACAGATATAATTAAGGTCAAATCTGCTGATTTTGAGTAAATTGAAAGGATGGTTATCCTGGGCGGTCGGGGTGGGGGCTGATTTAATCAGGTGAAAGCCATTAATAGAAGGACCTCCCTCCTGGAGGTCAGAGACCCCAAGCAGGAGAGACTCTCCTCTGGATCCAATGAAATAAGTATCAAATGGTGAGGATGCCCATGGGCAGAAACTGTGGGTGGTCTCTAGATCTGAGGGTGGCCCCAAGCCAACAGCCAGGAAAAATCAGGGCTCTCTATTTTACGGCCACAATGAGTTGAATTCTGCCAACAGCTTGAGTAAAGTTGGAAGCTGATTCTTTGAGCCTTTCAATGAGAACGCAGCCTGCCAATTCCTTGATTGTAGCCTGGTGAGACCCTGAGCCGAGGACCCAGTTAAGCCACGCCTAGACTCCTGACCACAGAAACTGAGATAAAACATGTGTATTGTTTTAAGCTGCTCAATTTGTGGTAATTAGTTACACAGCAGCAGAAAACTAATACACCTGGGAAGATCGACCCTCCCACCAGCAGTTCCGTGGCTATAAAGTCAGTTCAGACTCCCGTTCCGCGGGGATTTGACCTTCTGCTCTGCAGCCCTTGCTTCAGCTCCATTTTGCCTCCCACCATGATGCCCCTTCTGACAGGTTCCTTGGCCATCCTTCAGCTGCTTCTGGGTCTCATCTGTGCCACAGGAGAACCAGGTAAAGTTGCTCAGAAATGCTAAGTTTAACACTTTTCTTTGTCTGACCAAACCACCCTGACAGATTGATGCGGCAACTCCTCGGGTTGGTGTGAGACCCACACAAGGACGGTCTTTTTCAGAAGTCCGAAACAGAAAATGGGGTCAGATTTTCTTCTGCTTTCAGTGTTATCCGTACTCATTCGATGCACAGATATCAGGGCACACACTTCCGGTTGTCTTGCTCCCTCTTTTCTCTTCTTCCACAGCCTCCTTGGGGAGGTCACGGTAAAACCTCCTTCCTCCCCCTCGCCACCCCCCAGTAGTACATTCTTTCTTTCTTTCTTTCTTTTTGCGGTATGCAGGCCTCTCCCTGCTGTGGCCTCTCCCATTGAGGAGCACAGGCTCCGGACGCGCAGGCTCAGCGGCCATGGCTCACGCCCCCAGCCGCTCCGCGGCATGTGGGATCTTCCCGGCCTGGGGCACGAACTTGCGTCCCCTGCATCGGCAGGCAGACTCTCAACCACTGCGCCACCAGGGAAGCCCGCACATTCTTTCTTTGATAGAACATGCCTTCATTATTACAGAAAGTTGTATCTTCTACTCTATGGGAGAATTCTGTGAGTTTGGCAATTCCAGCCTGAACTGGCAACTCCAGGCTTGGTTGCTGATATGTTAAAGGAGGAGATAAAAATATAAACTCCCTCATTCATTCATTTGTTCATTCAGCCACTAAATATTTGTTGAATGTGTGATATTTGTTGAGAGTCTACTACTGGGCTCTGTTCATAGGGGATGCAGCCGTAAACAAAACAGAAAACCCCTGTTCCCCTGGAGATTATAGCCACTCGATGAATGCCTGATGTCCAAGGTTATTTCTTGCTGCATAATCGTATTTTGCATGTTAGATGCTAGAAATTACTTCATTCTTTCTCTTTGCATCTTTCAGTGAAAAAATCCTTCTCTATACCCCCTCCCCCCAGCCAGATGTCGATGAGTGTGATGGTCTCATACTCAAAAAGGCAGAAGTAAAAGCACATGAAAGGCTTTCAAAATATTACCATCACTGAAAACGTTTAGAAGTGTTTATTTCCTCTGGATTTAGTGTTAGCAAGTGTTTTTTAAAAGTATTTTTAAAAATTATTTTTCACCTTCCAGGTTTCTTTTGTAACTTTTAAAATAAGACAATTAAAACGTTTAAAATTTGGAGAGTAAAGCCAGAGATGTTTTTCCAGTAACTATGCTATGCAATTTAGTGTTTCCTCAGTTTCAGGTGATTGAAAGCATGAACCCAAAATAACCATCAGGTGGCAGGAATCAGGACGGCTGGGGCTTGTGGTTGTATTGTGAATCTTGTACATATGCTGCAAAAATACTCAATAAGTGTCAGTTTGTACTGATGAGGAGTGTTTTTTTTAATTAATTAAAAAATTTCATTTAAGGTCACTATTTTGGCAGGAACGAGGCCAATTTCCATTTCATTAATTATGTAAGGAATTTCATGTGGAAATTTGAGATAATTGATACAATATTTTCAATTTATTTTTATTCCAGTGATATTTTAGTACCTGTATGGATTGAATGTTTGTATCCCCGCCAAATTTGTATGTTGAAACCCTGATTGACAATGTGATAGTATTTTGGGGCCTTTGGGAGGTAATTAGGTCATAAGTGTGGATCCCCTATCATGGCGTTAGTGTCTTTATAAGAAGAGACATTAGAGGACTTGCTTCCTGTCTCTCCCCTCCCACCATGTGAGGGCACAGCAGGAAGGCAGTCATCTGCAAATCGGGAAGAGAGCTCTCATCAGAACCCGACTACCCTGGCACCCTGATCTCAGACTTCCCCGCCTCTAGGACTAAAAGAAATAAATTTTTGTTGTTTTTAAGCTCCTAGTCTGCAGAAGTTTGTTCTAGCAGCCCGAGCTAAGGCATACTGCTACAAGATTGGCGCCTGACTGAGCCATCCTTGAATTTTCCTCTCTAACTGGGCACATGCGTGTGTGGGGTTAGGGGGCCAGAATAAAAGCATGTGACTGAGCTCTGGGTAGAGGTATTCCATTATTCCGTTTCTTCTAGTCAGTGCTTAAACTAGTACATGGTGTCAACATATAGTTATTGTTTTGTTTCTATCGTCTACTGGATACTGTGATATTTTAAGCAAAGTAGCCTTTATAACTAGTCTAGTACAACAGCTTATAAGATTAAGATATACTTAATGAGAGAAAGAAATGCCAAAAGGAAAAATTCATGAAGACTCTAGGAAACACGATCTCTTTTCTTTATACCACACGATGTGTGCTGAGTACATTTTTCATGTAAAAACATTAGTATGGCAGATTCAGGCAAGAGGGGAATGAAGGTAAAATGGCGACATTCAACCCAGTGCCATTCAGAAAATTTGGAACGCTCTAAGTTAGTTACATTGTCTGCCATTGGTGGAAAGTTCCAATTTTCATATTCCTCATGGGCAGAACAACTGTGAACAGAAGGTAACCAGGAAGGCTTATGTGATATGCCAATGTGTATTTCTTTCTGGAGTAATATGGCAGAAAAAAGAGATCTAGTTGGTTTTCTAAATATACTACATCAACATCCCACGACTTGGATTCTCTTATATAGAAATAAACATCTAGTGCACAGATGAAATGGGGAAAAGAAACAACTCAATAAATGAAGCATAGGCAAGAGATTTTGGTCTTTGAAGGAAATCAGCTTTTACATTTTCAATTGTAACCCAGTATTTAAAATCTGCAATTACCAGTGATTAGTCTCCTCCTAATTTGAATCTTTCCTACTCTCGTTGTTAACCAAGTACAAGAGTTGTTAGCGGTGCAAATGGTGGTAAGTACTAGAAATAGGTAATAACATGATACCTCAGAGTTACATAATATAAAGATCCTTTGAGTTATTCAGTGCTTTGGGAACTTTGTTGTTTTTATTATACATTGTTTAGAGGTATGTTAGAATCCTGATTGGGTGGTGGAAACATTGGGGACCCAGTGAAGAGGAGGTGGGTCCTGGGTCGTGATAGATAAACTGATAGTGAGACAATGAGAGCAAAGATGGCTCCTACCAATAGACAGAACTGTTTCCTTACTCCTGGTAGTAGAGAGGGCTTTGTTATTGATGTACCTCAGGTGGAGAGCAGACACTATTTCCAGTACAGCCTGTGGTTCTCTAGAAGGGGAGGCATTACATGCCAGGTTTTCATGGAGGAGAGCCAGCAATGAAAGAAAGAAGGAATGGCCCTTTGAGGAGGAGCTGAGAGAGATTTTTCTGGCTATTTTTCAAGATTTGGCATAGACAGCAGAGTCCTGGCAAAGCTGGGAGAAAGAACACAGAAGCAAATCTTGCTGCTGGGTCTCGTGAGAATGTTAGAGAAAAGGAAAAACAGGCGGTCAAGGACGAAGGTAATGGCTTTTGCAGGTTGAGGTCACTTGAATTTTCAAGGTCAAGAAGCAGTGTATCCTCTTAATGTATGATCCATGGATGTATCTGGGAATTATTTTGGCTGTTTAAGTGCTCATAACTTTCTAACTCCTTAGCCTGTTTTATCATTATTTTTTGACATGGCATTTATCACCACCACATTATATATTTGTTTTCTCTTAATTTCTTTCTCCTTGCATTATAAGGGCAGGGACTTTTTTGGCTTCATTTATTTATGTGTGTCAAATGGTATCAGATGCATAGTAAATACTGAAATAAGTGTATTTATATATGATTGTGATTAATGCTGGTTCAGGAAGTCCAATACATTGGCAGGGGTCTTAGCAAGAAATGGCGGAGGGGCAGAAAAATGTGTTAGTGGGTGTGGCCATTTAAAAAGATGCCCACAAACTATTTGATACTCCTCCCTTCAAAATGTGGAGCCGTATTCCCCTCCCCTTGAGTGTGGTCCGTACTTAGTGATTCTGACACACCAACTGTGGCAGAACCAATGAGTGTAACTTCTGAGTCTGGGCCATGAAAGACACAGTGGCTTTTCCTTGATTCTCTCTCTGACTGGTACACTCACTCTCTGTTTACTCAAGCTGGGGGAAGCCACCTGCCGTGTCCTGAGGATACATGAGGGCCCAGGTGGCAAGGAACCGTTGCTCTGGCTTATGGCCAACGAAGAGCTGAGGCTCATGCTAACAGCCACAGTCCTGAGCTTAGCGGCGGGTCTTCCAGTTCTAGGCAAGCCGTCAGCTGCCTGCAGCCCCTGCCGGTACCTTGTCTGCAACTTCATGAAAGACCTTGAGTCAGAACCACCCAGTTAAGGCACTTCCTAATTCCTGACCCTCAAAACTGAGATCATAAATGTTTGTTGTTTTAAGCACCTAAGTTTGGAGGTAATTTGTTCTGCAGCAGCAGATAACTGCTATAGGGAGGAATCTGCCACCCAGAAATAGTTCATGTAACTGTTACCTGGGCGATTAAAGAAAAAAATGCATGAATGGAAAAGCACACACCTACTCCTACATATTTTTATTTCTTTTTTCCTTTTGATCTTTTTTTTTTGAGAAGACCATATTTTTATAACGTTCTGCAATGCCTCCTATCCTGCAAGTTATCAATGGCTAATAAGTGGTGATGACAAGTTTTATATATTTATAATATTCTCAGATAGGACAGAAGGCAGTTTCTACATCAAGATGTCCTTCCCTTCTTCCCTTTTTCTATTCAGTTCCATTGTGTAGATTAAGATTTGTTATATCTGGGGAATGAAGAAACATGGCTGAGTGCATGTGTGTGTGTGTGTGAGTGAGAGAGAGAGAGAGAGAGAGAGAGAGAGAGAGAGAGAGAGAGAGAACAACCTCTAACAACCACATTGTAGCTTTTCAGACTCACATCACATACATACAAAACATGCACAAAAACTGATTTAAACTGCTTCACAATCAATTAGTATTTTTTCTTGAAAATTTGCTGAAAACATGGTTCTTACCTAAAGGGGATTTAATTAACTCCGGCCAGGAAGTTTTGCTGCAGAAATATGTTTTCTTTTAACTAACAAATATGACTTATTTCATAATGTGAATGCAGAGTATTGAATGATAGTAGACATTGTTATGGATTTGGAAAAGGATTTCTCTGAGATTTTGGAAGGAAAATTGTATAGTCCCTTTTTGAGAGCTTGTTACCCCACGATCTCCTTCTCAGCATTCAGAAATGGAAAGCACGGAAGTCCTCTATCTTAAACCTGGGCGGTGATGTTGGCCTTGGGGTCAGAGTCATCTGGGTCTCACCATTTACAAGTTATGTGACCTTGGGCAAGTGATTTAACTTTGCTGATACTTAGCTATCTCCTCTGTGGTGCCTCTCCCATTCATTCACTCAAACAAGTCAATGGACAATAACAGTGATGATATATGTACTATATTTGAAGCCAAGTCACATGGAGATGGGTGGTTAGTTGGTACTTAAAATGACCTTCAAATCGGAAAAATGATTCTACTCCCCTCAACCCTCCACTCCCAGCCACCCATGAGGTATATCTATAGGAGCAAAAGAGCACAGTTTCAATTATACACACATGATATGAAGAAAGGCTAAGTGGGCTGAATACAGTCTTGGGGTTAGAGTTGGCTGTTACTTGAATGTGTCAGCAGAGCTGTGGTATAAAAGGGCACAGCAGTGCTCCTTCCATCACTCTTGACATGTTTTAGAGTGTGAATCCAATTTAGGTTTAGTCATATAATTTCAAAGAAATCTCCAGGTGGAATGTCAGTAAATATTTTTGTGATGAAAAATATATGAAGCTTCCCCTCCCTCCCTGTTTTTAGTACTAACATGTAAAATGTTCAGGCTTTTTGTGAAATACTTTATATTTTTTAAGAAAAAGGTTTCTATCATGTCCTGTTGGCTTTTGTGCAAATTATTTTTGTTGACTCTCACCTATTTTCTGTCTCTGTTGCCTCCCGACTTTGTCCATTTCTCTAAACTGCTGGTGTTCTTCTCACAGCTTATCCATTTCATCAACTTGTATAAAAACTCTTCAGACTGGGAGATCTCCCCTAATGTAAATAATAAATATTTATGAAGTAAAAAAAAAAGTAAAAAATGGGTAAATATGAGTGATCAAGAAAAGGTGTGTGTGTGTATATATACACCAGTATGGTATGGCTCAGCAAAGCCTAGATGGTGACTTAATTCCATCTTGACAAGCTTGGCAAATCCTGATTTCCAGACAAGGATATTCTGTGCTTGAGACTTCCTTATTAGTGAAGAGATGAGGATTTTCCTCTCATCTGTAGGCTCAGCCCTCTGACCAGATAGCAGTGTGATATGGACTTAAGAGTGATGAAGTTGCCTTAGCCCTCAGTGTCTCTGGACCAGAGCAGTGTGAAAAATACAAAAAATGGCACCACCTAACACTTATCACTTAACTATGTGCTGGACAACACTGTTTTTCACATGTAGTGTCATGTAGCTTGATACTCCTGATCTCTCTACCCTCTGCCTCTTGACCATCTTAAGAGTGAGGTGGTATTTGTAGCTCCTGTTGGCATGGTGGTCATTACCCTGTGCTTCATCATTTCACCTCACCAACCCCAGTGACCCCACTTTCTACTAGTTAGCATCCTTGAACCTCTCTTTCCTTTGAATTTCTGTCACTATTCACTCTGGAACATTTCCATCACCTATTTTTTTAATTGAAGTATAGTTGATTTACAATGTTGTGTTAGTTTCAGGTATACAGCACAGTGGTTCAGTTATACATATATATGTATCTATTCTTTTTCAGATTCTTTTTCCTTATAGGTTATTACAAAATATTGAGTATAGTTCACTGTGCTATACTCAACAAGTAGGTCCTTTTTGGTTATCTATTTTATATATGGGAGTGTGTATACGTTAGTCCCAAACTCCTAATTTATATGTCATCTATTTTTTTCTTCTGCTTCCCCCCCAAATAACTCAGTGCTATTGAAAAAGTCATTTAACTTTGATAACTCTCTCTCATACGGAGGCAGTCATTGATTCAATGTGCTTTGTGCTAGGCACTGAAGAGAGAGTGGTGAAGAAACAGAAAAATCCCTGCCCTTGCTTCCATTCTGGTGGGGGGGAAATGGGTAATAAATAAGACCATAAAGTACAATATATAGCCCAACAGAGAGAATAAGTACCAAGGAGCACTTATACGTAGTACTGAAAGCAGGAAGCAGGAATAAGAGGTAGAGATGGGTGGAGAAGTTGCAGTTTTAGATGTGCAGGAAGATCTTACTGAGAAAATGGCTTCTGAATAAAGAGTTGGAGGAAGTGGAGAGCAGATTGTTGCTATAACCTTAGTTGGGCCTCCATGAATGAGCAGCAATTATTTTATCCATCTCATTTAAACTCAGTGTCACATACTACAGAACTTTTCCAAATCCCTCTCTTTAAGCTCCTGCCAAGTCCTTAGCTTTATGAGATCAAGATGCTTCCACCTTTAGCTGGTAGGACTGAGAACATGGAATTTATTCTGCTGATAGTTATTGAAAGCCAGTCAAACAGAATGATCAAATAATCCTGATCTCCTGGAGCTTATATTTTAGTTTATGGAGCTTATATTCTATAATGGGGCTTCTATACTAGCATCATTACACCATCCCTACCTTCTTTCTTTTTTCTTGAAAATGTCCCCATCTTTCTATCTTCTCCTCTTACCCTGCCAGATTTATTGTGGTGTAATTGACAAAATAAAATTGTAAGATATTTAAAGTGTACCATATGATGATTTGATATACATTTATATTGTGAAAGTATTCCCATCCATCTAGTTAATTAACCCATCTATAACCTCACATATTTTTTCTTATTGCTATTTAAAAGAAGTAACATACCATCCATCTGTGCTATCGATATCAACTTCTTGTGCCTTCCTCTGAAACTTAGTGCCGCCATCAATAAATGCCCTTTTGTTAGTCAAATCTTTACTTTCCTGCTTCACTAGTTACTCACTTCCCTACTGCTTAACAAATGTGTTGAGGACTTCTCACTCCTAAAACACCTTCTCTTGATTCTCCTTCCAATTATAAGTACGTCTCACTTTTCTTTCATTGACAAGCATCTTGAAAGCCCTAACTGCATTGTTTCTATCTCTTTACTATGATGTTACCATCATTTCAAATGGAAAATCAAAACACATGGTGTATTATGAGACAGAATAAATTGAAATTGGGAGTATTCCAGAAAATCTAGAACAGGTTACCCTGATTCCTACCTATGAACTGAACTCACCCACAATTTTACTGAAAATGCTCTCTTAATAGTCCCCAGTATCGTTCTAGCATCAAATCCAAAATAATTTTATCTCATTGCCCTTGAACTCTTTCTGGAAATTTATGATTGTTGATATTTTTGATTATCCTTTCCCTTAGTATGTGACAGTTAACCCTGTCTTCCTCCTCTTGTGGCTTCTTCATCTTTCACTAACTTCCTTTCCTCTTATTCCACAAGAGTGCACATTCTTTAATGCTCCTATCCATGGAGCTCTACTTTCAATGCTTTATGAAGAAATCTAATGTCTTTAACTAGTTGTTTGACAGCCACATTTGCAACTATGGCTCCCAGATTTGTATCCAATGCCCTGACTTTCTATGAACTCAGGCCAACATTTCTTTTTCTTTTTTAAAAAAAATTATTTCTTTATTTTTGGCTGCGCTGGGGCTTCGTTGCTGTGTGCGGGCTTTCTCTAGTTGTGGCAAGTGGGGGCTACTCTTTGTTGTGGTGCACGGGCTTCTCACTGCAGGGGCTTTTCTTGTTGAGGAGCACGGGCTAGGTGTGCAGGCTTCAGTAGTTGTGGATTGCAGGCTTCAATAATTGTGGCTCGTGGGCTCTAGAGCACAGGCTCAGTAGTTGTGGTGCACAGGCTTAGTTGCTCCGTGACATGTGGAATCTTCCCAGACCAGGGCTCAAACCTATGTCCCCTGAATTGGCAGGTGGATTCTTAACCACTGTGCCACCAAGGAAGCCCCAGGCCAACATTTCTAATTGTGGATTATTCCCACAATTTAAGTAGCTCCAACTTAACACACCTGAGGTTAAATCACTCTCTGTTGTGCCAGCCATAAAATCAGTTTATCTTTATTTCTGTCAATGATGCCTCCATTTCTTCAGTCATCCAGGCTTGAGTACTCAGTGGCATTTTTGATGCCATTCTTTTTCTATCTCTCCACAACCTATCCGTTGCCCTGGCCATCTTATCACCCTCCCTTGTGTTCTTTATTATTTGTTTTCTTCACAATTTATAAATATCATATTTATTTGCTTGTCTACTTATTTATTCCCTTGCTGGAAAGTAAATTTTGTGAGATCAGGGACAATACCTACCTAACTCAACATTGTATCTCCAGCTTCTAGCACAATGCCTGGTTTGTAGTATTTCTTAATAAAAATCTGCTGAATGAATGAATGAATGAGTGGAAGTTTGATTATTTTCCAGGATACTTCCAATTTTTCCATTCTTTTGAGTTGCCATTCCCACCCTTTAGTTCAGCCCTTGTCACTGATTGTTGAGATTATTGCAATAGCATCCTATGTGGTCCATCCTCATTCCTTCCCCTGAGCTGTCCCTGCTATGGGACAGAATTCCTCTCCTTTTAATAAAAGACATTCTTGTAGGAAAAAAATTAGTTCAGCTCCTGTAGATGATCATTAAAGGTCTTCTATACTTAGTGCCAACTTTTCCATTCACTGTCCCCATTAGTCCCCATTCATACAAGTCAAGAGCTACATGGCACAAGACCAATTATGTAACTTTTGGTTACCTTTGATCAAGAGTTGTTATTCCTGGGAAAGGGACTTTGACAAATATAGTCCAAAGGCTAACATCATTATCAACTCTGTAGTTATGAGAAATTATTAATATAAGTTAGAACTCCACCTTTATATTTCAGACTCTTCTCTAGAAACTATTTTACCAACAATGGGAAGGGGAAGTACAGGAGGAATAGAATTAAGACAATACTTTAGGAATATGTTGTGGTTATGGAGGGAGGAGCTATAAACTGCAAAACTGCCAGAAAAGTACGTGAGCATATATTATTTCCCTAAGTAGCAAGGAAGAAGGGAAATCTGTGTGTTTGAGAAGGTTGGTTGCAACAAGGAGATTCTGGAATAAATTTAATGTAATTTAATCACTTAGATGATTCTTTTCCTTTCTAAAATTGCAATTGCAAAATCCCATTTAATTTTATTTATGGTAAAGTCACCTAAATCTGGATGGAATTAATGATTTGGCACATTGCTGATCAAACAGAGATGGTCCCACAGTAGTCACAGAGAAACATTGCTGAATGAATAGATAACTCTCCTATCTAGGCGCAGTGTTTGGCATAGCGAGTGAAGAAAGATAATGTAACTGGTGAATAAGTAACTTGGAATTCTAGGAGGGGCAGATTATAAAAGGTCAAGGGCACAGTAATATGGAGACTTTATAAATGATACTTAGAGACTGAGTATTTATTTATTTATTTATTTAGAAGATGTTGGGGGTAGGAGTTTATTAATTAATTAATTTATTTTTGCTGTGTTGGGTCTGTTTCTGTGCGAGGGCTTTCTCTAGTTGTGGCAAGCGGGGGCCACTCTTCATCGCAGTGCGTGGGCCTCTCACTATCGCGGCCTCTCTTGTTGCGGAGCACAGGCTCCAGACGTGCAGGCTCAGTAGTTGTGGCTCATGAGCCTAGTTGCTCTGCGGCATGTGGGATCCTCCCAGACCAGGGCTCGAACCCGTGTCCCCTGCATTAGCAGGCAGATTCTCAACTGCTGCGCCACCAGGGAAGCCCCACTGAGTATTTACTGAGTGACGTAAATGTGGGGAAACTGACTGGGTAGCAAGACTTTGGAAGACTACAGTGCTGGTTGGAATTCTGATCTGTCATTTACTTTCTCTATGGCCTTGGATTTTTATTCCTCAGTTTTCTCATCTGCAACATGGGGAATATTTGTTCTTGCAGGATTGTTATAAGCTTGGGATGATAAGTAAAACACCCAACTTGGCACCTGGTACTTTGCATGTCAACTTTTACCTGGTCGACAAGTGGTAACTTGTCATAGTATTTACCTAAGGAGTCTAGAGAACATCTCCCTGGAAATACTCAAGATGAAAATAAATAATTGGTGATATGGATAGTTTAGATTTCCTCACTTCCCTGGTGATAGACCAGGTAATCTTTTATGGTGCATCACAACTATGAAGTAGCATTTTATGTGAAATACACAAGCCAATTTACAAATAATACTGTGTAATTATTGTTTTGGTGACTTTCATCTAAAATTTGGAGATGTGGAACTAAATCGTGGGTAAAAATGTTGCTTGCCAATTGCACACATAACTGAGTGCAACAGTGTTGTCAGGATGGAAAGGGCCAGGATAATATTTCTGTTCTCTCAGAAAAGCAGTGAGATGTGGATGAGAGGTGGCTGCCCAGATAACATCCTATGGGATAACTTTGTAGAAGACTCTGATATTAACGACTGATTATCTTTATCTCTTGTGCCCTTGTAACAGATCCCTGGAAGTATTTGCTTTCCCTTCATTCCAAAGAGTGATTGCTGAGTAAAGCTAAGGAATCGTGTGATATGCAATTTCAACTCTTTGAGAGACATTTTGAAATATCTTTATAGAGTGTTTATTTCTAAAGAATCTAATTGTGCTTTAATGGCTAATAAATCACGTTCACCTGAAAGGATGTTCAAAACCATCATCCCCTCTCCAAAGGTTCAAAATTTGCTTTACTTTTGTCTCTATCAACCACTTTTCACTAAAAGATTAATGGTATTTCATTGATTTCCCAGTAAAGTTACTCTCTACAGACTGTGTGAATACCAATATAATTTTATATGTATTATAGCAGAAATGTATCAAGACTAATAGATTTTTCTTTAACTGAAACATATTTTAAACCACAAAACATTTTAAAGATTCATGTACTCTGGAAAATATTTAATACTATGCAAGGAAACATGAATTTTCATAGCATTCAGGATATATGGTAGGGTGTCTACGTTATTTGTTTTCTTAAATATATTTTTCTCTCTCAATACATGTTCTGTCCTCTGTACTATCACTTGAAGTTTGGAAAATATGTCTTGCTTTAGGAAATTGTGATTAAAAAAATCTGAATTCACAAGCTAGGTACATTTCTTTACCAAAGAATTCACCATGACTTGTATGATGTGATTTTGAGAGTCACAAGTCCTTGATTCAGGTCCTCCTTCTACTACTTATTAGTTGCATTAACTAAAGAAAATCATCTAGTTTATGTGTGTTTCAGTTTTCTAATCCATACAGTAAGGATAATGATATATTTGCTTATTTAACTTACACAGCCAGCATGAGGATCACATTAGAAATGCTTTGTAAAATTTAAGTATAATTAAATTAATGGTGTCATTTTTTATTTGTATTAATTAACCCACCCCCCAGCCTGAGATATAATTGACATTTAACATTAAGTTTAAGATGTACAATGTGATATTTGATGTATGTGTATACTGCAAAATGATTACCATGTTAAAATTAGTTAACACATCAACTCAGATAATCACCATTTTTTGGGGGGTATGGGGAGAACAGTTTAGATCTACTCTCTTAGCACCATTCAAGTACATCATGTCATATTGTTAACTGTAGTTACCATGCTCTAAATTAGATCCTCAGACTTATTCATCTTATAGCTGGAAGTTTGTATCCTTTGACTAATATCTCTCCATTTCCTCCACAGCAAAGCCCCTGGCAACCACCATTCTATACTCTGTTCATATGAGTTTGGCTTTTTTAGATTCCACATAAAAGTGATCATACAGTATTTGTTTTTCTCTGTCTGGCTAACTCCTTTAGCATAATGCCCTCATATTCCTTCCATGTTGTTTAAAATGGCAGGATTTCCTTCTTTTTAAAGGGTGACTAGTTATCTATATACCTATCACATTTTCTTTATCCATTCATCTGTTGATGGACACTTAGGATGCTTCCATGTTTTGGCTATTGTAAATAATGCTTCAATGAACATGGGAGTGCAGATATCTCTTCAAGACAGCTGGATCATATGGTAGTTCTATTTTAAATTTTTTTGGGGAACCTCCGTACTGTTTTCCATAGTGCCTACAGCAATTTACATTACCACCAACAGTGCCCAAAGTTCCCTTATCTCTACACTCTCACCAGCACTTGTTACCTCTTGCTTTTTGGATGATAGCCATTCTAACAAGTGTGAATTGATATCTCGTTTTGGTTTTGATTTGCATTTCCTTGATGATTAGTTATGTTGAGCACCTTTTCATGTACCTGTTGACCATTTGAACGTCCTCTGGAAAAATCTCTGTTCAGTTCCTCTGTCCATTTAAAAATCAGATTTAGTTTTCTGCTATTGAGTTATATGAGTTCCTTACGTATTTTGGAAATTAACCTCTCATCTGTTATGTGCTTTGCAAATATTTCTCCTACTCCACAGATTGACTTTTCATTCTGTTGATTGTTTCCTGTGCTGTGCAGAAGTTTGATGTAACCCTACTGGTTTGTTTTTGCTTTTATTGTTTGTGCTTTCCATGTCATATCCAAAAAATGATTGCCAAGAGCAAAGCCAAGGAAATTTTCACTATGTTATTTTCCAGGAGTTTTAAGGTTTCAGGTCTTATGTTTAAGTCTTTAACCCATTTGTAGTTAATTTTTGTATATTGTGTAAGATAGGAGTCCAGTTTTATTCTTTTGCATGTGGTTATCCAGTTTTCCCAATACCATTTATTGAAGAGACTATCTTTTCCCTTTAAATATTCTTGGCTCCTTTGTCAAATATTAGTTAACTGTCTATACATGATCTTATTTCTGGGCTCTTGACTTGATTCCATTTGTCTATGTGTCTATTTTTATGCTAGTACCATGGTGTTTTGATTAATCTAGGTTTTAATATAGTTTGAAATCAGGAGTGTGATGCTTCTAGCTCTGTTCTTTCTCAAGATTGTATTGTCTATTTGGGGTCTTTTGTGTTCTTTATGAATTTTAGAATTAGTTTTTATTTCTGTGAAAAATGTCATTGGAATTTTGATAGGGATTGCACTGAATCTATAGATTCAGTGCTTTGGGTAGTATGGACATTTTAACAATTTTAATTCTCTAATCCATGAACACGGGATATCTTTCCATTATTTGTGTCTTCTTTGATTTCTTTCATTAATGTGTTAGTTTTCAGTGTACAGATCTTTCAGCACCTTAGTTACATTTATTCCTAAATATTTTTTTAGATACTTTGTTAGTGTATAGAACATAACTGATTTTTCTATGTTGACTTTATATCCTGCAAATTTACTGAATTTGTTTATTAGTTTTAACAGTTTTCTTGGTGAGGCCTTTACGATTTTCTACATATAATTGTCTCTTGAATAATGTGGGGATTAGGGGCACCAACCTCCTGTGTGGTTGAAAATACACATATAACTTTACAGTTGGTCCTTCGAATCTGTTTCTGCATCCTTGGATTCAGCCAACCATAGATTGTGTAATACTGTTGTACATATTTATTGAAAAAAATCCATATATAAGTGGACCCATGTAATTCAAACCCATGTTCAAGTGTCAAGTGTGTAAGATCATATTATCTGTGTATGGAGACCATTTTACTTCTTCCTTTCCAATTTGTATGCCTTTTTATTTCTTTACTTTCCTAATGTTCTGACTAGGATTTCCATGCTATGTTGAATAGCAGTGGTAGGGATGGGCACCTTTGTCTTGTTCCTTATCTTAAAGGAAAAATTTTCAACCATTTACCATTGAGTATGATGTTAGCTGTGGGCTTGTCATACCTTTATAATGTTGAGATATGTTCCTTCTATACCCAAGTTGTTGAGAATTTTTATCATAAAAGCATGTTAAATTTTGTCAAGTTTATTTTCTGAGATGATCATATGATTTTTATGTTTTATTCTATTAATGTGGTGTATCACATTTACTGATTTGTGTACATTGAACTATCCTTGCATCCCTGGGATAAATCCCATTCAATCATGTATAATACTTTTAATGTGCTGTTGAATCGAATTTAATGTGCTGTAGTATTTGGTAGAGAATTTTTGCATCTATATTCATCAGGGATATTGTCCTGTAGTTTTCATTTTTTTCATTTTTTTTTTTAATTGCAGTAGTAAGCCTTAGAGCATTCTTCCTAAGCTGGCTTTTCTGTAATTTGTAAGTTTTAATTTTTTATACAAGTTTTAAAGATTGCTTTCCATTTACAGTTATTACAAAATATTGGCTATATTCCCTGTATTGTACAAGCCTATCTTACACCCAATAATTTGTACCTACCACTCCCCCACCCCTATACTGCCTCTATACTTCCCTCACTGGTAAACACTAGTTTGTTCTCTACATCTGTGAATCTGCTTCTTTTTTTTAATTTTTTATAGTGTCCTTGTCTGGCTTTGGTATCAGGGTAATGCTGGCCTCTTAAATGAGTTCAGGAGTATTCCTTTCTTTTCTATATTTTGGACGAGAGTTAGAAGGATTGACATTAATTCTTCCTTAAATATTTGGTAGAACTCACCAGTGAAAACATCTGGTCCTGGGCTTTCCCTTGTTGGGAGCTTTTTGATTAATGATTCAAACTCCTTATTCATTGCTGGTATGTTCATAACTTCTATTTCTTCATGATTCAGCCTTGGTAGGTTGTTGGTTTCAAGGAACTAAACCATTTTTTCTAGGTTATTCAATTTATTGGCATATAATTGTCCCTAGTACTTTTTAATGATTCTTTGCTTTTCTGTGGTATCAGTTGTAATGTCTCATTTTTCATTAGTGATTTTATTTGAGTCCTCTTTTTCTTAGTCTTGCTAAAGTTTGTTTTGTTTCACTTAAAAAAAAAACAGCTCTTAGTTTTATTGATCTTCTCTATTTTTTTTCTGCTCTTTTTACTTTATTTTTTTACAACTTTATTGGAGTATAATTGCTTTACAATGTTGTGTTAGTTTCTGCTGTATAATAAAGTGAATCAGCTATATGTATACATATATCCCCTCCCTCTTGATCCTCCCTCCCACCCTCCCTATCTGACCCCTCTAGGTGGTCACAAAGCACTGAGCTGATCTCGCTGTGCTATGCAGCTGCTTCCCACTAGTTATCTATTTTATACTTGGTAGTGTATATATATCCATGCCAATCTCTCACTTCATCCCAGCTTACCCTTCCCCCTCCCCATGTCCTCAAGTCCTTTCTCTACGTCTGTGTCTTTATTCCTGTCCTGCCCCTAGATTCTTCACAACCATTTTTTTTAGATTGCATATATATGGGTGAGCATATGGTATTTGTTTTTCTCTTTCTGACTTACTTCACTCTGTATGACAGACTCTAAGTCCATCCATCTCACTACAAATAACTCAGTTTCATGTCTTTTTTATGGCTGAGTAATATTCCATTGTATATATGTGCCACATCTTCTTTACCATTCATCTGTCAATGGACACTTAGGTTGCTTCCATGTCCTGGCTATTGTAAATAGTGCTGCAATGATCATTGTGGTACATGTCTCTCTTTGAATTATGGTTTTCTCAGGGTATATGCCCAGTAGTGGGATTGCTGGGTCATATGGTAGTTCTATTTTTAGGTTTTCAAGGAACCTCCATACTGTTCTCCATACTGTTGTATCAATTTACATTCCCACCAACAGTGCAAGAGGGTTCCCTTTTCTCCACACCCTCTCCAGCATTTATTGTTTGTAGTTATTTTGATGATGGCCATTCTGACCAGTGTGAGGTGATATCTCATTATAGTTTTGATTTGCATTTCTCTAATGATTAGTGATGTTGAGCATCCTTTCATGTGCTTATTGGCAATCTGTATATCTTCTTTGGAGAAATGTCTATTTAGGTCTTCTCATTTTTGGATTGGGTTGTTTGTTTGTTTTTTTTTTAGTTATTTCTGAGATACACATTTTAAAGTAATAACTAGAATTATGACTTATAACATTATACCAGAACATATAAGATTTTTAGAAATTTCATGTCACATCTGAAACATTTATATTAACATATTTCTATACAAATAATCCAAAGAAATTTTAATATTAGTTGTTTTCTTGTTTGTTTGCTTGTTTTATACTGCAGCTTCTTATTCTTCATCAGTTTTATGCACATCAGTGAACACATGTGAATCCCAATCGCCCAGTTCAGCACACCACCATCCCCACCCCACCACAGTTTTCCCCCCTTGGTGTCCATACGTTTGTTCTCTACATCTGTGTCTCAACTTCTGCCCTGCAAACCGATTCATCTGTACCATATTTCTAGGTTCCACATACATGTGTTAATATACAATATTTGTTTTTCTCTTTCTGACTTCACTCTGTATGACAGTCTCTAGGTCCATCCACGTCTCAACAAATGACTCAATTTCGTTCCTTTTTATGGCTGAGTAATATTCCATTGTATATGTGTACCGCATCTTCTTTATCCATTCATCTGTCAATGGGCGTTTAGATTGCTTCCATGACCTGGCTATTGTAAATACTGCTGCAGTGAACATTGGGGTGCATGTGTTTTTTTGAATTATGGTGTTCTCTGGGTATATGCCCAGTAGTGGGGTTGCTGGATCATATGGTAATTCTATTTTTAGTTTAAGGAACCTCCATACTGTTCTCCATAGTGGCTGTATCAGTTTACATTCCCACAAACAGTGCAAGAGGGTTCCCTTTTCTCCACACCCTCTCCAACATTTGTTGCTTGTAGATTTTCTGATGTCTATTCTAACTGGTCTGAGATGATACGTCATTGTAGTTTTGATTTGCATTTCTCTAATAATTAGTGATGTTGAGCAGCTTGTGCTTCTTGGCCATCTGTATGTCTTCTTTGGAGAAATGTCTATTTAGGTCTTCTGCCCATTTTTGGATTGGGTTGTTTCTTTAATGTTGAGCTGCATGAGCCATTTATATATTTTGGAGATTAATCCTTTGTTCGTTGATTCATTGGGAAACATTTTCTCCCATTCTGAGGGGTATCTTTTCCTCTTGTTTGTAGTTCCCTTTGCTGTGCAAAAGCTTTTAAGTTTCATTAGGTCCCATTTGTTTATTCTTGTTTTTATTTCCATTACTCTAGGAGGTGGATCAAAAAAGATCTTGCTGTGATTTATGTCAAAGAGTGTTCTTCCTATGTTTTCCTCTAAGAGTTTTATAGTGCCTGGTCTTACATTTAGACCTCGAATCCATTTTGAGTGTATTTTTGTGTATGGTGTTAGGGAGTGTTCTAATTTCATTCTTTTACATGTAGCTGTCCAGTTTTCCGAGCACCACTTATTGAAGAGGCTGTCTTTTCTCCATTGTATATCTTTGCCTCCTTTGTCATAGATTAGTTGACCATAGGTGCCTGGGTTTATCTCTGGGCTTCCTATCTTGTTCCATTGAGCTATGTTTCTGTTTTTGTGCCAGTACCATATTGTCTTGATTACTGTAGCTTTGTAGTATAGTCTGAAGTCAGGGAGTCTGATTCCTCTGGCTCCTTTTTTTTTTTTCCCCCTCAAGACTGCTTTGGATCTTCGGGGTCTTTTGTGTCTCCATACAAATTTTAAGATTTTTTTGTTCCAGTTCTGTAAAAAATGCCATTCGTAATTTGATAGGGATTGCATTGAATCTGAAGATTGCTTTGGGTAGTATAGTCATTTTCACAATATTGATTTTCCAATCCAAGAACATGGTATAGCTCTCCATCTGTTGGTATAATCTTTAATTTCTTTCATCAGTGTCCTAGTTTTCTGCATACAGGTCTTTTGTCTCCCTAGGTAGGTTTATTACTAGGTATTTTATTCTTTTTGTTGCAATGGTACATGGGAGTGTTTCCATAATTTCTCTTTCAGATATTTCATCATTAGTGTATAGGAATGCAAGAGATTTCTGTGCATTAATTTTGTATCCTGCAACTTTACCAAATTCATTGAATAGCTCTAGTAGTTTTCTGGTGGCGTTTTTAGGATTCTCTATGTATAGTATCATGTCATCTGAAAACAGTGACAGTTTTACTTCTTCTTTTCCAATTTGTATTCCTTTTATTTCTTTGTCTTCCCTGAATGCCATGGCTAGGACTTCCAAAACTATGTTGAATAACAGTGGTGAGAGTGTACATCCTTGTCTCATTCCTTATCTTAGAGGAAATGCTTTCAGTTTTTCACCATTGAGAATGATGTTTGCTGTGGGTTTGTCATATATGGCCTTTATTATGTTGAGGTAGGTTCCCTCTATGCCCACTTTCTGGAGAGTTTTTATCAGAAATGGGTGCTGAATTTTGTCAAAAGCTTTTTCTGCATCTATTGAGATGATCATATGGTTTTTATTCTTCAATTTGTTAATATGGTATATCTCATTGATTTTGTGTATATTGAAGAATGCTTGCATCCCTGGGATAAATCCCACTTGATCGTGGTGTATGATCCTTTTAATGTGCTGTTGGATTCTGTTTGCTAGTATTTTATTGAGGATTTTTGCATCTATATTCATCAGTGATATTGGTCTGTAGTTTTCTTTTTTTTTTGTAGTATCTTTGTCTGGTTTTGGTATTAAGGTGATGGTGGCCTCGTAGAATGAGTTTGGGAGTGTTCCTTCCTCTGCAATTTTTTGGAAGAGTTTGAGAAGGATGGGTGTTAGCTCTTCTCTAAATGTTTGATAGAATTCACCTGTGAAGCCATCTGGCCCTGGACTTTGTTTTTTGGAAGATATTTAATCACACTTTCAGTTTCATTACTTGTGATTGATCTCTTCATATTTTCTGTTTCTTCCTGGTTCAGTCTTGGAAGTTTATACCTTTCTAAGAATTTGTCCATTTCTTCCAGGTTGTCCATTTTATTGGCATAGGTTGTTTGTAGTAGTCTCTTAGGATGCTTTGTATTTCTGCGGTGTCTGCTGTAACTTCTCCTTTTTCATTTCTAAATTTATTTATTTGAATCCTCTCCCTCTTTTTCTTGATGAGTCTGGCTAATGGTTTATCAATTTTGTGTATCTTCTCAAAGAACCAGCTTTTAGTTTTATTGATCTTTGCTATTGTTTTCTTTGTTTCTATTTCATTTATTTCTGCTCTTATCTTTATGATTTCTTTCCTTCTGCTAACTTTGGGTTTTGTTTGTTCTTCTTTCTCTAGTTCCTTTAGGTGTAAGGTTAGATTGTTTACTTGAGATGTCTCTTGTTTCTTGAGGTAGGCTTGTATAGCTATAAACTTCTCTCTTAGAACTGCTTTTGCCGCATCCCATCGGTTTTGGATTGTCGTGTTTTTATTGTCATTTGTCTCTAGGTATTTTTTGATTTCCTCTTTGACTTCTTCAGTGATCTCTTGGTTATTTAGTAACGTATTGTTTAGCCTCCATGTGTTTGTGTTTTTTACGTTTTTTTCTCTGTAATTCATTTCTAATCTCATAATGTTGTGGTCAGAAAAGATGCTTGATATGATTTCAATTTTCTTAAATTTACTGAGGCTTGATTTGTGGCCCAAGATGTGATATATCCTGGAGAGTGTTCTGTGCGCACTTGAGAAGAATGTGTAGTCTGCTGTTATTGGATGGAATGTCCTCTAAATATCAATTAAATCTATCTGGTCTATTGTGTCATTTAAAGCTTCTGTTTCTTTATTTATTTTCATTTTGGATGATCTGTCTATTGGTGTAAGTGAGGTGTTAAAGTCCCCCACTATTATTATGTTACTGTCGATTTCCTCTTTTATAGCTGTTAGCAGTTGCCTTATGTATTTAGGTGCTCCTATGTTGGGTGCATATATATTTATAATTGTTATATCTTCTTCTTGGATTGATCCCTTGATCATTTTGTAGTGTCCTTCCTTGTCTCTTGTAACATTCTTTATTTTAAAGTCTAATTTATCTGATATGAGTATAGCTACTGCAGCTTTCTTTGGATATCCATTTGCATGGAATATGTTTTTCCATCCCCTCACTTTCAGTCTGTATGTGTACCTAAGTCTGAAGTGGGTCTCTTGTAGACAGCATATATATGGGTCTTGTTTTTGTATCCATTCAGCAAGCCTGTGTCTTTTGGATGGAGCATTTAATCCATTCACATTTAAGGTAATTTTCGATATATATGTTCCTATGACCATGTTCTTAATTGTTTTGGGTTTGTTTTTGTAGGTCCTTTTCTTCTCTGTGTTTCCCGCTTAGAGGAGTTCCTTTATCATTTGTTGTAGAGCTGGTTTGGTGGTGCTGAATTCTCTTAGCTTTTGCTTGTCTGTAAAGCTTTTGATTTCTCCATCAAATCTGAATGAGATCCTTGCCAGGTAGAGTAATCTTGGTTGTAGGTTCTTCCCTTTCATCACTTTAAGTATATAATGCCACTCCCTTCTGGCTTGTAGAGTTTTTACTGAGAAATCAGCTGTTAACCTTATGGGAGTTCCCTTGTATGTTATTTTTCATTTTTCCCTTGCTGCTTTCAATAATTTTTCTTTGTCTTTAATTTTTGCCAATTTGATTACTGTGTGTCTCGGTGTGTTTCTCCTTGGGTTTATCCTGTATGGGACTTGCTGCGTTTCCTGGACTAGGTGGTTATTTCCTTTCCCATGTTAGGGAAGTTTTTGACTATAATCTCTTCAAATATTTTCTCTGGTCCTTTCTCTCTCTCTTCTCCTTCAGCAACCCCTATAATGCGAATGTTGTTGCGTTTAATGTTGTCCCTGAGGTCCCTTAGGCTGTCTTCATTTCTTTTATCTTTAGTCTGTTCCACAGCAGTGAATTCCAACATTCTGTCTTCCAGGTCACTTATCTGTTCTTCTGTCTCAGTTATTCTGCTATTGATTCCTTCTAGAGAATTTTAAATTTCATCTATTGTCTTGTTCATCATTGTTTGTTTGCTCTCTAGTTCTTCTAGGTCCATGTTAAACGTTTCTTGTATTTTCTCCATTCTATTTCTGAGATGTTTGATCATCTTTACTATCATTACTGTGAATTCCTTTTCAGGTAGACTGTCTATTTCCTCTTTATTTGTTTGGTCTGGTGGCTTTTTACCTTGCTCCTTCATCTGCTGCATACTTCTCTGTCTTCTCATTTTGTTTAACCTACTGTGTTTGGGGTCCCCTTTTTGCAGACTGCAGGTTCATAGTTCTTTTTATTTCTGGTGTCTGCCCACAGTGGGTGACGTTTGTTCAGTGACTTGTGTAGGCTTCCTTGTGAGGAGGACTGGTGCCTGTGTTCTGGTGGGTGGGGCTGGATCTTGTCTTTCTGGTGAGCATGGCCATGTCCAGTGGTGTGTTTTGGGGTGTCTGTGAACTTAGTATGACTTTAGGCAGCCTGTTTGCTAATGGGTGGGTTTGTGTTCCTATCTTGCTAGTTATTTGGCATGGGGCGTCAAGCACTGGAGCTTGCTGGTCATTGGATGGATCTGGGTCTTAGCCTTGAGATGGAAATCCCTGGGAGAGCTCTTGCTGCTTAATATTACATGGCACCGGGAGGTGCCTGGTGGTCCACGATCCTGGACTCGGCTCTCCCCTTGGAGGCTCAGGGCCAACACCTGGCTGGAGCACCAAGATCCTGCCAGCCACACAGCTTGGAAGAAAAGGAAGAGAAAACCAATGAAAATGAACAGACAGAACCCCTAAGCAAATGGTAAAAGCAAAACTAAAGAGACAAAGTTACAGAAAGAAACATACACACACTCACAAAAAGAAAAAAAAAAACTGACGTAACCCCAAGACAAATGGTAAAAGCAAAACTAAACAGACAAAATCACATGAAGATCATACACACAGACTCTCACAAAAAGAAAAAAAAGGGAACAGAGCAACCAAACCAATAAACCAACCCACAAATAAAAACAGTCACTAAAAACTAAACTATGATAAACATGAAGCCAAAAACATATCAGAGAAAGCAAACACCGCTCCACAGTTGCCCCCAATGTCCACTGCCTCAATTTTTGGAACACTCATTGTCAATTCAGGTATTCCACACATGCAGGGTTTACCAAGCCCATTGCGGGGATTTAGTCTGCTGCTCCTGAGGCTGCATGGAGAGATTTCCCTTTCTCTTCTTTGGTCACACAGCTCCTGTGGTTCAGCTTCGGTTTTGGCCCCACCTCTGCATGTAGGCCGCCCTCAGGCATCTGTTTCCTGCCCAGACAGGAGAGGGTTAAAGCAGTGGCTGATTAAGGCTCTCTTGCTCACTCAGGCTGTGGAGAGGGAGAGGTGTGGTGGTCACAATTGAAATGCAGTGTGTGCCTGTGGAGGCAGAGGCTGGCATGAAGCTGCAACAGCCTGAGGCGTGCTGTGTGTTCTCCTGGGGAATTTGGCCTTGGATGATGGGATCCTGGTAGTGGTGAGCTGCACAGGCTCCTGCGAGGGTGTGGGTGGTGACCCGTGCTTGCACACAGGATCCTTGCTGACAACAGGAGCAGCGGTAGTGGTCCGTGCCCACCTCTGGGGTGTTAGATGATAGCCGTGGCTTGCAATCGTCTCTGGAGCTCGCTTAGGCAGTGCTCTGTCTTCTGTGCTAAGACAGCAGGAATCCCCTCTCCTTGTGCACCCCGAGACAATGGTCTTTTGCCTCTCCGGCAAGTCCAGACTTTTTCCCAGACTCCCTCCCAGCTAACTGTGGTGCACTAGCCCTCTTCAGGCTGTCTTTATGCAGCCAACCCCAGTCCTCTCCCTGGGGTCTGACATCTGAAGCCTGAACCTCAACTCCCAGCCCCCACCCTCCCTGGCAGGTGAGCAGACAAGCGTGTCAGGCTGGTGAGTGCTGGTTGGCACCAGTCCTCTGTGCAGGGATCTCTCTGCTTTGCCCTCTGCACTCTTGTTGCTGTGCTCTCCTCTGTGGCTCTGAAGCTCCCCCCCACCCATGTCCCTGCCAGTGAGGGGGCTTCCTAGTGTGTGGAAACTGTTCCTCCTTCACAGCTCCCTCCCAGAGGTGCAGGTTCTGTCCCAATTCTTCTTTTTTTTTTTTTTTTTTGCGGTATGCGGGCCTCTCACTGCTGTGGCCTCTCCCGTTGCGGAGCACAGGCTCCGGATGCGCAGGCCCAGCGGCCATGGCTCACGGGCCCAGCCGCTCCGCGGCATATGGGATCCTCCCAGACCGGGGCACGAACCCGTATCCCCTGCATCGGCAGGCGGACTCTCAACCACTGCGCCACCAGGGAGGCCCTGTCCCAATTCTTTTGCCTCTTTTTTTTTTCTTTTTTCTTTTGCCCTACCCAGATACGTGGGGATTTTCTTGCCTTTCTGGAAGTCTGTGGTCTTTTGCCACCATTCAGTAGGTGTTCTGTATGAGTTGTTCCACATGTAGATGTATTTGTGGGGAGGAAGGTGATTTCTGTGTCTTACTCCTCTGCCATCTTGAAGGTGTCTCCTCTATTTTATTTATTTATGTCTAATCTTTGTTATTTCCTTCCTTCTGTTAACTTTGGGCTTTGTTCTTTTTCTAGTAATTGAAGTGTGAAATTAAATTGCTCATTTAAGATCTTTCTTTTTTCTTAATTTAGGTGTTTATTCCTATAACATTCCCTCAGACCTGTTCCTGGGGCATCCCATAAATTTTAGTATCTTGTATTTTCATTTTGTTTGTCTGATACTTTCTAATTTCCCTTTTTAATTTCTTCTTTGACTTAATAGTTGTTCAGGATTGTGTTTAATTTTTACATTCTTGTGAGTTTTCCAGTTTTCCTCTTGTTATTGATTTCTAGTTTGATAACATTGTGGTCTGAAATCAAAGATTTCAGTCTTCTTAAATTTGCTAAGACTTGTTTTTAATCTAACATATGATCTATTCTGGAGAATGTTCCATGTGAAGTGGAGAAAAAAGTTTATTTGCTGCTGCTGAATGGAATGTTCTGTATATATTAGTTTCATGTGGTCTATAGTGTTATTTATGTCCACTCTTATTGATTTTCTGTCTGGATGATCTGATTGTTGGAAGTCAGATATTAAAATTCCTATTATTATTATATTGGTGTCATTTTCCCCTTCAAACCAGTTATTATTTGCTTAATCTATTTAGATGCTCCAATATTGAGTGAATATATATTTACAATTGTTATATGCTCATGATAAATTGACCTCTTTATTATAAAATAATGACATTCTTTTTCTCTTGTACGGTTTCTGATTTAAAGTGTATTTTGTCTGATATAAGTATAGCTATCCCCATTCTCTTTTGGTTTCCACTTGCATGAAATATCTTCTTCCATCCCCTCAAAGGTGAAATGATTGTCCTTAAAACTGAAGTGAGTCTTCTATAGGCAACATTAGTTAAGTCTTGTTTTTTTAATTCATCCATCCACTCTATGCCTTTAAATTGGAGAATTTAATCCAGTTATATTTAAAATAATTATTGATAGGTAAGGATGTACTAATGCCATCTTATTAGTTGTTTTCTGACTGTAGTTTCCTTGTTTATTCTTCTCTTGCTATCTTCCTTTGTGAACTGATAATTTTCTATAGTGGTGTGTTTTGATTTCCTTATTTTTTGTGTACCTACTGTAGCTGTTTGCTGTATGGTTACATCTAAAATATTTTTAGATATAGTAGTCTATTTTACACTGATAACTACTTAACTTCAAATGCATACAAAAACTCTACACTTTACTTCCCCCTAACATATTATATTTTGATGTCGTGCTTTACCTTTTTAAATTCTGCATTAACATATTACTATGTAGCATAGTTATTTTTAATACTTTTGTTCTTTAACCTATATACTAGGGTCAAGTGGCTAACATACCACCATATCACTTTTGTAATCTGAATTTGACTGTATATATATATATTTTACTGTTGCTTTTTTATATTTTCTTGTTACTAATTAGTACCCTTTCATTTCAGCTTGAAGAAATCCTTTCAGCATTTCTTATAAGGTAGATCTAGTGGTGATTAACTCCCTCAGCTTTTGTCTGTTTGGAAAAGTCTTTATCTCTCCTTAATTTCCAAAGGACAGCTTTGCTGGGTAAAATATTCTCAGTAACAGGTTTTTTTTTTTTTTCTTTCAGCACTTTGAATATATCATCCCACTCTCTCCTGGCCTATAAGTTTCTACTGAGAAATCCACCAATAACCTTATCGTGGTTCTCTTGTATGTGGGGATTTTTTCCCTTTTGCTGCTTTTAAAATTCTTTTTTGTATTAAATTTTAGACAGATTTATTATAATGTGTCTTGGAGAAAACTGGGTTGAAATTTTGTCCTATTAGCTTTTGAATTTGGAAGCTCACTTCAGATTTGCGAAGTTCTTAGCCATTATTTGTTTAAATAATCTTTCTGCCCCTTCTCCTTCTCTTCTTCCTCTAGGACTTCAGTAACATGTAGATTGTTTCTTTTAATGGTATCCTGTAGTTCACATAGTCTATCTTCACTCTTTTTCATTCTTTTTTCCTTGTTCTTCTCTGACTGAATAATTTCAAAGGATCTGGCTTTGACTCCACAGATTCTTTCTTCTGCTTGATCTAGGTTTAGATATTGATCTTCTCTATTGCATTTTTCATTTAATTCATTGTGTTCTTCATCTCCAGAATTTCTATTTGGTTCTTTTCTATGACTTCTGTCTCTTTGTTAAACTTTTCATTTTGTTTGTTTTTTCCTGATTTTTTTTGAAATTGTCTTTCTGTGTTTCCTTCTAGCCTACTGAGCTTCCTTAAAACAACTATTCCAATTCTTTACTGGGTAAATTGAGGGTATTGGAAAATTATTATGTTACTTTGGTGTTGCTTTCTTGGCTTTTCACGTTCTTAGATTCTTGTTTTGCTGGCTTCACATTTGAAGAAGCAGTAACCTCCTCAAGTCTTTAATGACTATCTTCAAAAGAGAAATACCTTCCATTAGCCCTGTTAGGGATTCTGAAGCTTTCTCAGACTTTTTCTATGAATATGCCTGCTAGCAATTTTTTCTCTCTTGTGACAGAATTCTTAAGTTTGTATGCCTTAGCTTGATCCTGTAAAGCCAGGCTGGGTGCTGACAGCTTCCCTTTTGCTTTCCCTAAGGTGGTGTTATATGATCAAGTTCGCGTGGTTTCTCCCATGTCTGCAAGGTTGGGCTGCTTTCTGTGGATGCTCACTAGCTGTCTGCAAAAGCTTTCTCTTCCCACCCTTGGAGGACTGCACAGATTGCTGGTCTTGGGTTTGGGGGTTCTGTGGGTTTGGCTCATGGAGTGTTGGTGGTTTCATGGGCTAGATGCTGGAATTTGCAAGTGAGGTATCCCCAGTGATTTGTTGGCAGGCTTCCTGATGGAGTCTGTGAAGCACCTGGTAGGATCCACCTACCTTTGATAATTCTGTTCTGACCCTTGGCTGCTGTTCTCCCAGCCACTCTCTGCCCTAGTCCTGCAGTTCATGATTCAGTATTCTGGATGGGGTGAGAAAGAAGTTGGTCTCTTTAACAGTGTCCCACATAGCTGGGGAAGCTGGGGTGCTCACTCATGCATTCTCACTTTCCCTCATGTGAGAAATATGGGACAAGAAGGACTCTTTTGGCACTAAGCTGTGCTGTTTTGGGGGAGAGGTGTTGCAGGTAAAGTGAAGCTGTTCCTCTTATCCTCTTCAGTACTTCCAATCTCAGATTTTTTGCTCCGGTGGTGTGTTTGAACTTCTCTGCTGAACTCCTGGCTTTCCCCAAAGGCTCCCTTGTCCATGGGAGATTTTCTAAATTGGTGTTCTTCTGGGGCAAGATAGTAGAAAACTCTTATTTTGTCATGATGATGACATCATCACTCCATAATTTAAATGCAACTTCTGGCTTGCTTTATATTAAAAAAATGAGGAACATTATAATGTTATTAGTTAACAAAGCCATTTTTATTTCCATTTAAAGTGACATGGGGCCTTGACTCTAAACTCTAATTCAGTTTTTGTTTCCATTAATAGTAAGTGATATGAAGTTACATGAAATGAAAAAGTCTTGCATTTATTTGAATCAGATTTAGTTTTGCAAAATTGCATAGGGACTAAGGATATTCCTTTTGAGATTCAAAATTATTAAAATATCTCTGATGAATGGAGGTAGCCCCAACCTAAGGTCAGCTGTAAGAAGGTACCAGCTCTTCAGGAAAAACTCATTATAATGTAAAGGCAGTTGTGGACTAGTGACTTGGGATCTCTACTAGGTCCTTGAGGGTTAAGGAGGAGGAATGATATGAAACTAAGACTATGAGGATGTTTTCTTATCAGTTCACCTTACTGTCAGCATGCCTTGAGAAAACTGGCTGTGCATATTTGCAATGAAAAATTTTAATGCTCATGGAAGGAATGACCTCCTTCTGCAACCTGAGGAAACTTGCTACCTTGGCAGAATCTTGGCCAGCAGGAGGTGGTAATGACAAGGATAAGAATCTTAACCCCAGTTGCAAAGCTTCAGCTTTCTAGGTTGTGTCAAGTGAAGACTCTAGAAAAATTGTCATTAGCAGGGAGAAGGGGAGGAATATTTTCTGATTACCCAAATTTTGACTGTCTCTAATTTTTTGAGTGGTAGGAGCAGCATCTGACAATATGTTCTAGACCTATAGATATCCAGTGCTTTTCTGGCCATCACTTCACCCTGAACACCAAACTTCAGTGTGTATATGAGTCATCTGAGGATCTTGTTAAAATGTAGGTTCTAATTAACCAGATATGGGGTGAATCCTGAGATTCTGCTTTTCTCACAAGTTCCCAGGTGATGTTAATACTGCTGGCCTAAAGACCACATTTTGTGTAGCAGAGAGTGGTAGAAATATTTATGACCCCCAAGAAGATGCTATGCCCTAATCCCCAGGAGTATATTTCCTTACATGGCAAAAGAGACTTTGCAGATGTAATTAAGTTTACTAATCCATTGACCTTAAAATAGGAAGATTATCCTAGATTATCTGAGTGGGTCTAGTACAATTACGTGAGCTCTTAAAAGCAGAGAGCAGAGGAGAAGATGTCAGAGAGATTCCACAGGTGAGAAGGACTTGGAATATAATTGCTGGCTTGAAGATGAAAGGACCAAGTGGAAAATATGAGAAGGAACTGAATTCTGCCAACATCCTGAATGTGTTTGTGAGTATTCTTTTCCAAAACATCCAGTAAGGCATGGAGCCCTGCCAACTCCTTTAGTCAGAGTCCAGTTGAGCTATTCTGTGCCCAGAATTAATGAGATACAGAAACTATGAGGTAATAAATAGGTATTGGTTTAGTTGCTTCATTTGAGGTAATTTGTTATGACAGCAACAGAAAACTAATACACGAGGTAATCTAGAGCGCCTAGAATCTAGGGGAGCATGAAATCCTCTTGCATTAACAGGGTGAATCTGAGTTCCAGATCCAGGGAAGATGTGAGAACAATCACAGTTGGCCTTTGCATTGACTGACCCCTAGGTTTCTCTGAGTTATTAAGGAAGGCAGGAACCTGACAGACCAAAGATCCTCTCACAATAGAGAGATAGGGCCTTGGAGTCATATTAAAATAGAATACTTAGAGAAATAGGAGGTTCTCCAAGCTGGCAAAATGGGACTTAAAGGTCATAAATTCTCTATATATTACAAATAACATCTATGTACTGGGAGACAATTCTCTGTGGGCCTCTTGTATTTCTGCACTCTTGCAAGCAAAAGCACTGACAGCTTTTCCTGCTGACAATCCTTTCAAGGATGTTTGTATAGTGAAAAGCCTTGGTAAATGGAGCTAGTGATGTCTTCCTCTGGAGCAGGGGCAGGTTTATTTACTGTCCAGTATAATAAAGATAATGTTTCCCTCTAGGGCAAAGGTAGGGCAGATTTGCTTGCTGTCCATTATAAAAGATTGGGTTTGCTTTAGCTTAGTATTCCTTGGCTTGATGAAAACCAACTCTGTGCATAGCATTTATGTGAGATGCTCAACATTACTGCGTTGGGACTTGGGGAGCAAGGAGAACCAAAGTAAAGGTGAAGCTCATGCTTGCTGTGCTGTGAGTAATCATGTCCTTTGTCTCTGACCTAGAAGTCTCTTCTGTCATTGGCTATGAAGCAGTGACAGGCTAATATGTTTGCCTGCAGATAGGTTATAACCTCAGACCTTCACAGTTCTTAAGTACGTATGAGTAAATTTTTGTGTGTTTAGGCTTGTGTATGTGTGTGTGCATGCATGCAGATTCCAAATTTCATTTTTTTTTATCTGTCAGCAATTAAGTTGAAGAAGATTTACATATTGTGGGTTGTCTGAAGTTTCTCGGTACCATGAATTCAATAGGTTTTTGGCTCTTAAGCCGTGCAGCGTGTACTGAATCTATTGCCATTAAAGAAATATTACATTCAATTAGCAAGACTCCAACAGTTTTACTGAAATAACCACCTATTTTTAAAAGTTATAATAACTTTTTTGATATTTACTTTATCACCATGGTTAGCATTGTTAAGTACCGTTATCTTTCCCAAATATTATATTATTTGGACTTTTTGGTTTTCTTGTATCCTTCCCATTAGTGTTTTTTTTTGCTGTTGTTATTGTCGTTGTTGGAAATATCTTTGCTTCATTTAAATAATAATGATAGTAATGATAATGAGCTAGGGTTTTGATTAAAAAGTTTTCTTTTTTCTTTATTTTTAAAAAAATCTTTATTGGAGTATAATTGCTTTACAATGTTGTGTTAGTTTCTACTGTATAACAAAGTGAATCAGCTATATGTATACATATATCCCCATATGTCCTCCCTCCTGAATCTCCCTCCCACCCTCCTTATACCATCCTTCTAGGTGGTCACAGAGCATCAAGCTGATCTCCCTGTGCTATGCAGCTGCTTCCCACTAGCTAGCTATTTACATTTAGCAGTGTATATATGTCAATGCTACTCTCTTACTTCGTCTCAGCTTACCTTTTCCCCTCCCCATGTCCTCAAGTCCATTCTCTAAGTCTGCGTCTTTATTGCTGTCCTGCCCCTAGCTTCATTAGAACCTTTTTTTTTTTTTTACATTCCATATATATGTGGTAGCATATGGTATTTTTTTCTTTCTGACTACTTCACTCTGTATGACAGTCTCTAAGTCCAACCACCTCACTATAAATAACTAAATTTTGTTTCCTTTTATGGCTGAGTAAGATTCCATTATATATACGTGCCATATCTTTATCCATTCATCTGTCGATGGACACGTAGGTTGATTCCATGTCCTGGCTATTGTAAATAGTGTTGCAATGAACATTGTGGTACATAACTCTTTTTGAATTATGGTTTTCTCAGGGTATATGCCCAGTAGTGGGATTGCTGGGTCATATGGCAGTTCTATTTTTAGGTTTTGAAGGAACCTCCATACTTTTCTCCATAGTGGCTGTATCAGTTTACATTCCCACCAACAGTGCAAGAGGGTTCCCTTTTCTCCACACCCTCTCCAGCATTTACTGTTTGTAGATTTTTTGATGATGGCCATTCTGACTGGCGTGAGGTGATACCTCATTGTAGTTTTGATTTGCATTTCTCTAATGATTAGTGATGTTGAGCATCCTTTCATGTGCTTGTTGGCAATCTGTATATCTTCTTTGGAGAAATGTCTATTTAGGTCTACTGCCCATTTTTGGATTGGGTTTTTTGTTTTTTTTTGATATTGAGCTGCATGTGCTGCCTGTATATTTTGGAGATTAATCCTTTGTCAGTTGCTTCATTTACAAATATTTTCTCCCATTCTGAGGGTTGTCTTTTCATCTTGTTTATGGTTTCCTTTGCTGTGCAAAAGCTTTTAAGTTTCATTAGGTCCCACTTGTTTATTTTGTTTTTATTTCCATTTCTCTAGGAGGTGGGTCAAAAAGGATCTTGCTGTGATTTATGTCATAGAGTGTTCTGCCTATGTTTTCCTCTAAGAGTTTGATAATGTCTGGCCTTACATTTAGGTCTTTAATCCATTTTGAGGTTATTTTTGTGAATGGTGTTAGGGAGTGTTCTAATTTCATTCTGTTAACAGGTAGCTGTCCAGTTTTCCCAGCACCACTTATTGAAGAGGCGGTTTTTTCTCCATTGTATATTCTTGCCTCCTTTGTCAAAGATAAGATGACCATATGTGCGTCGGTTTATCTCTGGACTTTCTATCCTGTTCCATTGATGTATATTTCTGTTTTTGTGCCAGTACCATACTGTCTTGATCACTGTAGCTTTGTAGTATAGTCTGAAGTCAGGGAGCCTGATTCCTCCAGCTCTGTTTCTCATTCTCAAGATGGCTTTGGCTATTCCGGTGCTTTGTGTTTCCATACAAATTGTGCAATTTTTTGTTCTAGTTCTGTGAAAAATGCCATTGGTAGTTTGATAGGGATTGCATTGAATCTGTACATTGCTTCGGGTAGTATAGTCATTTTCACAATGTTGATTCTTCCAATCCAAGAACATGGTGTATGTCTCCATTGTTTTATCATCTTTGATTTCTTTCATCAGTGTCTTATAGTTGTCTGCATACAGGTCTTTTGTGTCCTTAGGTAGGTTTATTCCTAGGTATTTTATTCTTTTTGTTGCAGTGGTAAATGGGAGTGTTTCCTTAATTTCTCTTTCAGATTTTTCGTTGTTAGTGTATAGGAAAGCAAGAGATTTCTGTGCATTAATTTTGTATCCTGCTACTTTAGCAAATTCATTGATTAGCTCTCGTAGTTTTCTGGTAGCTTCTTTAGGTTTCTCTATGTATAGTATCATGTAAAACTGCAAACAGTGACAGTTTTACTTCTTTTCTGATTTGGATTCTTTTTATTTCCTTTTCTACTCTGATTGTCATGGCTAAAACTTCCAAAACTATGTTGAATAATAATGTTGAGAGTGGACACCCTTGTTTTGTTCCTGATCTTAGAGGGAATGGTTTCAGTTTTCCACCATTGAGAACGATGTTGGCTGTGGGTTTGTCGTATATGGCCTTTTTAATGTTGAGGTAGGTTCCCTCTAAGTCTACTTTCTGGAGAAATTTTTTGTGATAAATGGGTGTTGAATTTTGTCAAAAGCTTTTTCTGCATCCTTTGAGATTACCATATGATAATCCTTTTAATCCTTCAATTTGTTAATATGGTGTATCACATTGATTCATTTACATATACTGAAGAATCCTTGCATTCCTGGAATAAACCCCACTTGATTATGATGTATGATCCTTTTAATGTACTGTTGGTTTCTGTTTGCTAGTATTTTGTGGGTTTTTGCACCAGTGTTCATAAGTGATATTGGCCTGTAGTTTTCTTTTTTTGTGACATCTTTGTCTGGTTTTGGTATCAGGGTGATGGTGGCCTCATAGAATGAGTTTGGGAGTGTTCCTCCCTCTGCTGTATTTTGGAAGAGTTGGAGAAGGATAGGTGTTTTCTCTTTGCTAAATGTTTGATAGAATTCACCTGTGAAGCCATCTGGTCCTGGGCTTCTGTTTGTTGGAAGATTTTTAATCTCAGTTTCAATATCAGTGCTTGTGTTTGGTCTGTTCAGATTTTCTATTTCTTCATGGTTCAGTCTTGGAAGCTTGTACTTTTCTTAGAATTTGTCCATTTCTTCCAGGTTGTCCATTTTATTGGCATAGAGTTGCTTGTAGTAATCTCTCATGATCTTTTGTATTTTTGCCATGTCAGTTGTTACTTTTTCATTTCTAATTCTGTTGATTTGAGTCTTCTCCCTTTTTTTCTTGATGAATCTGGCTAATGGTTTATCAATTTTTATCTTCTCAAAGAACCAGCTGTTAGTTTTATTGATCTTTGCTATTGTTTATTTCATTTCTGTTTCATTTATTTCTGATCTGATATTTATGATTTCTTTCCTTTTACTGACTCTGGGTTTTCTTTGTTCTTCTTTCTCTAGTTGCTTTAGATGTAAGGTTAGGTTGTTTGAGATTTTTCTTGTTTCTTGAGGTAGGATTTTATTGCTATAAACCTCCCTCTAGAACTGCTTTTGCTGCTTCCCATAGGTTTTGGGTTGTCGTATTCTCATTGTCATTTGTTTCTAGGTATTTTTTTGATTTCCTCTTTGATTTCTTCAGTGATCTCTTGGTTATTTAGTAGCATATTGTTTAGTCTCCATGTGTTTGTATTTTTTAGTATTTTTTTGCTGTAATTGATATCTAGTCTCATAGTGTTGTGGTCAGAAAAGATACTTGATATGATCTCCATTTTGTTAAATTTACCAGGGCTTGATTTGTGACCCAAGATATGGTCTATCCTGGAGACTGTTCCCTGAGCACTTGAGAAGAAAGTGTATTCTGTTGTTTTTGGATGGAATGTCCTATAAACATCAGATAAGTCCATCTTCTTTAATGTGTCATTTTAAGCTTGTGTTTCCTTATTTATTTTCATTTTGGATGATCTGTCCATTGGTGAAAGTGGGGTGTTGAAGTCCCGTACTATGATTGTGTTACTGTCAATTTCCCCTTTTATGGCTGTTAGCATTTGCCTTATGTATTGAGGTGCTTCTGTGTTGGGTGTATAAATATTTACAATTGTTATACCTTCTTCTTGGATTGATCCCTTGATCTTTATGTAGTGTCCTTTTTTGTTTCTTGTAGTAGTCTCTCTTTTAAAGTCTATTTTGTCTGATATGAGTAATGATGATCCAGCTTTCTTTTGATTTCCATTTGCATTGAATATCTTTTTCCATCCCCTCACTTTCAGTCTGTATGTGTCCCTAGGTTTGAAGTGTGTCTCTTGTAGACAGCACATATATAGGTCTTATTTTTGGATCCATTCAGCCAGTCTGTGTCTTTTAATTGGAGCATTTAATCCATTTACATTTAAGGTAATTATCCATATGTATGTTCTTACTACCATGTTCTTAATTGTTTTCGGTTAGTTTTTGTAGGTCTTTTCCTTCTCTTGTGTTTCTTGCCTACAGAAGTTCCTTTAGCATTTGTTGTAAAGCTGATTTGATGGCCCTGAATTCTCTTAATTTTTGCTTGTCTGTAAAGATTTTAATTTCTCTGAAATCTGAATGAGATCCTTGCTGGGTAGGGTAATCTTGGTTTTAAGTTTTTCCCTTTCATCACTTTAAGTATGTCCTGCCACTCCCTTCTGGCTTGCAGAGTTTCAGCTGAAAAATTAGCTGTTAACCTTATGGGGATTCCCTGGTATGTTACTTGTTGCTTTTCCATTGCTGCTTTTAATATTTTTTCTTTGTATTTAACTTTTGATAGTTTGATTAATATGTGTCTTGGCATGTTTCTCCTTGGATTTATCCTGAATGGAACTCTCTGCATTTCCTGGACTTGACTGACTATTTCCTTTTCACATGTTAGGGAAGTTTTCAACCATAATCTCTTCAAATATTTTCTCAGTCCCTTTCTTTTTCTCTTCTTTTTCTGGGACACCTATAATTTGAATGTTGGTGTGTTTAATATTGTCCCAGAGGTCTCTGAGTCTGTCCTCAGTTCTTTTCATTCTTTTTTCTTTATTCTGCGCTATGGTAGTTATTTCCACTATTTTATCTTCCAGGTCACCTATCCGTTCTTCTGCCTCAGTCATTCTGCTATTGATTCCTTCTAGAGAATTTTTAATTTCATTTATTGTGTTGTTCATCATTGTTTGTTTGCTCTTTAGTTCTTCTAGGTCCTTGTTAAATGTTTCTTGTATTTTCTTCATTCTGTTTCCAAGATTTTGGATCATTTTTACTATCATTACTCCGAATTCTTCTTCAGAAAGACTGCCTATTTCCTCTTCATTTGTTTGCTCTGGTGGGTTTTTACCTTGCTCCTTCATCTGCTTCATATTTCTCTGTCTTCTCATTTTGCTTAACTTACTGTGTTTAGGGTTTCCATTTTGCTGGCTTCAGGTTCGTAGTTCCCATGGTTTTTGGTATCTGCCCCCAATGGGTGAAGATGTTTCAGTGGCTTGTGTAGGCTTCCTGGTGGGACAGACTGGTGCCTGTGTTCTGGTGGGTGGGCCTGGATCTTGTCTTTCTGGTGGGCAGGGCCACGTCCAGTAGTGTGTTTTGGGGTGTCTGTGAACTTAGTATGATTTTAGGCAGGCTCTCTGTTAATGGGTGGGGTTGTGTTCCTCTTTTGCTAGTTGTTTGGCATGGGGCATCCAGCACTGGAGCTTGCTGGCCATTGAGTAGAGCTGGGTTGAGACACAGATCTCTGGGAGAGCTCTTGCAGATTGATATTACATGGGGCTGGGAGGTCTCTGGTGGACCAGTGTCCTGAACTCGGCTCTCCCACCTCAGAGGCTGAGGCCTGATACCTGGCTGGAGCACCAAGACTCTGTCAGCCACACAGGTCAGAAAAAGGGAGAAAAAAAGAAAGAGAAAAATTATTAAAATAATAATAAAAAGAAGAAGAAAGCAACAAATTCAAGAAACAAATCCACCAATGATAACAAGCACTAAATACTAAACTAAGAAAAACATAAAAATCAGAAACAAATCAGTTGCAGACAGCAAATCCCAAGTCGACAGTTGCTCCCAACATCCACTGCCTCAATTTTGGGATGTTTCATTGTCTATTCAGGTATTCCACAGATGCAGGATACATCACGTTGATTATGGAGATTTAATCCACTGCTCCTGAGGCTGCTGGCAGAGCATTCCCTTTCTCTTCTTTGTTCACACACCTCCTCGGGTTCAGCTTTGGTTTTGTCCCCACCTCTGGGAGTATGCCACCCTCAGGCATCTGTTACCCACCCAGACAAGAGGGGGTTAAAACAGCGGCTGATTAGGGGACTCTGGCTAACTCAGGCTTGGGGGAGGGAGGGGTACAGTAGTCATAATTGGAATGCAGGGTGAGCGTTTGGTGGCAGAGGATAGCATGATGTTGCAACTGCCTGAGGCATGCCATGTGTTCTCCCGGGGAACTTGTCTCTGGATGACAGGACCCTGGCAGTGAAGGGCTGCACAAGCCCCTGGGGGCGTGTGGTATTGACCTGTGCTTGCACACAGGATTCTTGGTGGCTGCAGCAGCAGCATTAGCATTTCATACCCTTCTCTGGGGTCTGAGCTTATAGCTGCATCTTGTGCCCGTCTCTGGAGCTCACTTAGGTGGTGCTCTGAATCCCCTCTCCTCGTGCACCCAGAAACTATTTTCTCTTGCTTCTTCAGCAGGTCCAGACTTTTTCCCGGACTCCCTCCTGGCTAGGTGTGGCACACTAGCCCTCTTCAGGCTGTGTTCATGCAGCCAAGCCCAGTCCTCTCCCTAGAATCTGACCTCTGAAGCCTGAGCCTCATTCCCAGCCTTCACCTCCCATAGCAGGTGTGCAGATAAACCTGTCAGGCTGGTGAGTGCTGGTCCACACTGATCCTCTGTGAGGAAATGTCTCCACTTTGCCCTCTGCACCCCTGTTGCTGTGCTCTCCTTTGTGGCTCCAAACCTTCCCCCCGCCACCCCCATCTCTGCCAGTGAAGGGGCTTCCTAGTGTGTGGAAACTTTTCCACCTTCACACTCCGTCCAATAGGTGCAGGTCCCATCCCTATTCTTTTGTCTCTGTTTTTTTCTTTTTTCTTTTGCCCTACCCAGGTATGTGGGCAGTTTCTTGCCTTTTGGGAATTCTGAGGTCTTCTGCCAGTGTTCAGTAGGTGTTCTGTAGGAGTTGTTCTGCATGTAAATGTGTTTTTGTATTTGTGGGGAGGAAGGTGATCTCCACATCTTACTCCTCTGCCATCTTGAAGGTCCCCCTAAAAAGTTTTCTTAAATAATACATTCTAAATTTCGGGACTTGAGATAAGCCTTTATAAACATTGTAAGAGGTAATTATTATTCTTCACATTTTTTTAGGAAGAATTAAATTTGCAGGAGGGTCTCAGTATAATACTATGTCACTGGGAAAAATAAGAAAATTTAGCAGATATTTATTCTTTTTTGGTAGACTGGGAAATTCTTTGAACTGTAAGAGCCCTGTTTTCATCTTTTTCGTCTATCAAGGAGGAATATAAGTATAACCTGAAGAACATTCAATGAGTTTCTTTTTTCAAAAATGTGTACTTGTGGGTGTGGAAAGTTTCAGCTATTCATAGTCTAGCATGTTTGCTATCAGATGCTACTTGATGTTTTTCCTTGTCAAAGCTGTCTTTTCTTGACTATGCCTATTGAAAATGCATTATGTTTTCCAAGACAGATGAAATATTTGCATGCAGAATTGTTCCAGTTTTTTGAAAAGACTATAAATGATTATATGTGTATTTTCGTTTTTAACCACCACTATTTCTCCATCTGTTCTTTGTAGGTTTCTGCCAAGAGGAAAAACATGACAAAGAATCTAGACCTAGTGCTACCATGTTTCTGAAATTTTGTGTTTGTTTATAGAGGAAAAGCAATTACATATAATTGTATAATAAGGTATTGCTCATTTTTACTGAGTGGAAGATGATTGCTGCTAGACCTGGCTGAAATTAGGGTGGAGATGGTGAGGGAGATGATGGAGAAATATCATTCCATCCAAAAAAAGCTGTCCTCATTGTATAGGCTGGGCTGACCTGATAAATCAGCTTTTTAATTTAAAATTTTCACAGTTAAAAAATAATTAATTCTTTTACTAAGTAGTTTTTGAGCACCTTCTATATACAAAGCACTGTCAGCTAAGCAATATAATTATTTTCTTTTAAGAACCTAGCAAGTCTTACCAACTTCTGTCTTTATTCAGCAAAGGAAAAGAAAAGCCCAACCTTTCTTTGCTGCAATGGTACAGATTTGTTTTCAGTATATTGAATCCAAACCTTGAATAAGATAATTTTTCTTTTCCAGCAGATCATTGTCTAGATGCAGTTTGTTTTGGCTGTTATATAATATCTTCCTGGAGAGGTATTCATTCACTATTTCTAGATTATTAAAGATCAATTTAGGAGATTAATAAAAGGTCCCTGGAATGACCTGATAGTGGAAAAATCATTTCTAAAAAGAAGGGTAGTTCTTGTTGCAATAAAATGTTAGAACCATTAACCTTATTTTCAATGTTCTGTCTCCCTTTTTGATTTTCATTGGGCTAGTAAAGTGTTGTGATTAGAGACTGGACGTATTTTCAGCTGGTAATGTGATATCATTTTAATATTATGAATCCTGCCTCTCTTTTTCTTTGTTGTAATGTTGATGCTTGGCTTGTTTTTTCCAAACTATTTCATAACATTTGAAATATAAATTTGACACACATTTCTGAAAATATAGCAGTGATTTTGCTGTCAGTTTGATATCCACTGCAGCCTGACAGGGGTGCTTTTATTCTGTGAATTATTAGGGTTATGTAATATTCCTAGAAATGATGTTTTATAAAGTCATGAAAAAGAGCCTTATACAATTGGAGGAATGGGGTTTTGTGCCTTTGTTGGTCTCTGGTGTCTCTTATTGGCCCAAAATAATAGAAACCAGGGTGTCTTATTTGTATTGTCATTTCCACACAAAATGTAATTTGTAAATACCAGTCAAAGGAGCATTTTTTTTCATACGGGAGAGAATGTTCTCTCTTTATGGTAGTTTGTAGAAGGATAGTAGATTAAAAATTCAAAGCACTTTTGTTATTGAAATAATGGAATAAGATGGGAGTTGAAAACGTTAATGTTCCCCCCTTAAAAGGGAAAGTAATATTTCCTTTCCAAGTGTTACTCCATGAGTAGTTTTTCACATACCCTATCCCCCCAGGATATTTTCTATATTTTCTTAGTTTGAGAGAAACAGTTTCTTTGATTAAAGTGGAAAATATCCTAGGCAGCCTTCCAAATGCTGTGCAAATTCACATCTCAGCACTGGCTCCTGTGTTTTCTTTTCCTGTAATGCAATCCAACATTTCACCACACCAGACAGAATGCTCAGCTCAAGCAACAGGTCTTCGGGACCTCCTATAGCTTATTTGACTTAGTCCACATTGAAACACCCCTTCCCCTTGTGTTAACTCTTATCCACCTTGAAAGAAGCTATTCACTTTGAAAGCCCAGCTCTTTCTCTTGTTCTTTCATGTTTATGCATTTTGATTTTCTGACTGCTGTGTAAACTCTTTGGGAGCAAGAACCATGTTTTATAAGTCCTCTGTAACTCTGTGATGCTGGGAACAGAGTAGCTACTCAGGAAATTGTCTTTCTTGATTGGGAGTGACATCTGGAACCCCAGTATGAGCAGTGGTATTGGGTCCATATGCTTTTGGCTTCTGTCTTAGTTTGGCTGCTGCAATGAAAATACTATAGATTGGGTGGCTTATAAACAACAGAAATTTATTTCTATCAGTTTTGGAGGCTGGGAAGTCCAAAATTTTATATCTGGTGAGGACCTGCTTCCTGGTTCATAGATTCATCTTTTTGCTGTGTCCCCGCATGGTAGAAGGGGCAAGGATCTCTTTAAAGTTTCTTTTATAAGGGCACTAATCCCATTAATGAGGGCTCTCCCCTCATGACCTATTCACCTCTGAAAGGCCCCACTTCCAAATACAATCACACTGGGGATTAGGTACCAACATGAATTTAGGGGGATAAAAACATTCAAGTCTATGGCAACTTCCTTTCTGAAAAGGAAGGAAGGAACTATATGAAAACATATAGTTTTCATAACTATATGTTATGAAATAGTTTGGAAAGGCCCAGTGCCTGTATGCAGAAGGAGGTTAAAATGTGTTAATTCCATAAATGAATGAGGGAATGAATGGGATGTAATTGGTCTTTGTTGAATTAGGTGAAATAATCTCCTAAAGAAAGCCTTAGAAATGGTATAAAACCTGACTGAAATGAACTAAGCCTTGCAGATGGGCATGTCAAGTGTGATGACAACCAGTAGTATAGGGCACTGGAAACTGGGAAAAACAGTGAGATGGCAACAAGTTTCTGCTTAAAGGGAGAAGATAACTTGCTTGGACCCATTTCCTATGGGAAATACAAGCTCTGATTAAGAATCTAAGTTTCCTAGTACTATACCTGAAGCCTGACCATTAAAGCATTTTTTATTATGTTTTAATAGTCTGACCTTTTTGTGTAAAAACAAGGCTTTATAAGTATTGTTGGAGAAAGTGACTGGAGAGAAAAACTAAACAAATAAACCTAAAGCTGCTGATTCAGCAGCAGGTGCTTCCACTAGCGCTGTTTTGATCAGTTGTTTTTTGAGGAGGGAGAACAGCTCTCTTAGAAACACGGACTCGAGGAGCACTTCTGCGTGAGCTTTCAGAACGTGTTCCTTGCCAGGTGAGTTGTGTTGCCCTCTTGGAGCACATTTTTTCTGTAAAGTTCTTTTACCATCAAAATCTGTCAACATCAGAGGTTTCTTGACTCCACAACTAGGGTAGGGAGTGCAGTGTTGGTGATGTACCTTTACATTGGTGCTCTTTGAGGTGGTGTCTCTGTAAAAGTTTCCTAATATTCTTTGATTTCTGCAGCGTTTTGCTTGTCATCTCCTTACCACTGACTTAGTAGGGATGGGATTTTCTAGTAAACCTGGATGTGTTTTGTTTGTGAAAAATACATTTAAGAGAATATCGCTGAGGTACTGTGGCATCACAAGTTCTGGAATTAGGACATGGAATTCTTTGGAGGGTCATTATTTTGCCTACTACATAAGCTGTTTGAATTCATCCTGAAGGCAAGGAGAAGCTATTGACATATATTTATCCAAAGAATATGGTGGTGCTTTAGAGAGTTATGCTTCAGAGGGGTCACTTTGTTGGAAGTGTAGATATTTGAGGCAAGGTGAAAAAGGATACTGCAATTTTCCATGCAAGAAATATGGGATCCTGAAACATGGCAGGTAGCAATGTGGCTGGAAGGGGAGAGGACAGACTTAGTTAGAAAATGGGTGTAAGGACTGATTGAGGTATTTAGATATGAGTCATCCTGGATGACTCTGAAGCTCCAGCCATAGGGAGCCTAGGTAGATGACAATTCCATTAGCCAAGATAGACAATAAGGAAGGAAGTGCCAGCTTATCTTGGGAAACAAAAGACTTGATTTCAGTTTTGGTTGTGTTCAGTTTGAGCTGAGAGGTATGGTACCCAGTTGAAAAAGATCTGGAGCCCAGGAGAGAGGACTGCATTTGGATTCATCAGACAACAACTGCATGGAAATGGAAGAGGTGGCTTAAGGATAGAATATAAAATGAGAAGACTTGAGGCTACTTCTATGAATAATTTCAAGGTCTATATTAATGACTGGTTTTACAAAGCTCTTGATATACTTTTACAAGTGCTATTGGACATAAACTCATGCGTGCTCCATATTTTGTTCAAACTCATGATAAATAAGAGTTGAGGTCCTTTAAGATGTTGCTAAACCTTTATATATCTGAATTGCCTCTTGTGTCCTCCCACTGATTGAATGAATACCTATCCACACTCAAGCATAAATTTAGTTTGGAGTTACATTGGAATTCTTTGTGTTAAAATATAAACCCCAAATTATCAAAATCAATTATTTGCCTTTGGTTTATTGATGCCTTTTATAATATAACTTACAAGAGGAATATTTAGTGTTTCTCTGTTTGAGATTTGTTTTTCAAAGTTACAATAATTACCCCTGTTACAATCAGGTTAAATATAGATACTTCCTAGGGCAGTATTTGAAATGTGTGTGTTGTCAATGCTGAACACTCAAAGTGTCTTTTCTTTACCTTAAATCAGTGGATAGGGTTTTTATCACAAAGTTTTATACCAGTTCCACACAACTTTATGATCCTGTTAGTGTCAGAAAGAAGCTGTGAGAGACAATCCGAAAGTTCCTCAGGAATGAGCACCTTTCCCAGGATTTATTTTCTCAGTTGATAACATCATCTCTCTGTCTTTTTTTTTGACTGTAGACCTTCATGGTCATCTTTGGCCTCACTTTCCTTCCCTTTGTTCAACAGGCCACCACGATTTGTTAGTTCCCCTTTTGAATTGACTTATCGTTTTCTACTCTTATTTTTCCCGAACTCTTGAAATAGGCTGGATGCAGGGAGAATTACTAAAAGCTTATCTCCAGCTCATTTATTTTAAACATTGTCACTAAGCAAGTTTTCTGAAACAACTGATCATATTCTGTATAAACCCTTCGGTAGCTCTACTTTGCCTGTAAAATAAAGCCCCAAGCCTCTGACATCCGAGGCCCAGTTTGCCCTCCTCCAGACACTTCCCACTGGGGACTTCCCACTCTGTGCTTTGTCACTTTTCTCCTGCTGTTCTGATTGGAAGAGCCTTTCTTCCTCTGACTTCCTGGCCTCCACATTGGCTTGGTGAATGCTGACCTATTTTCAAAAGTCCAGTTCAAAGAGCATCTCCTTTGTGTGACTTTGACTCTTACCTATGGCTGCTCTAAGTGTTCTCACCGTATTAACCCTTTCTACTTTAATTCTTTAGGTGTCCACATCCCAACTCCTCACCTCTCCTCACTACTCTCGCCTCTGTATCCTTAGCATATAATTAGTATTTAATAATAATTTGAGTGGATTGAGTGGTTTGATGGAAAATCTGTTGAGAATCTAGTTTCAGCCCCTCCCCTGATTGACTATGCATCTCTGGGCCTCTTTTCTTTGCCTATAAAATGGGAGGAAATTCAAGTACATGTATATCAGATCAATTCATGATATCCTGAGATCTCTACTGTAAGTGTTCAATTTACATCATGAGGTTTTAAGATGAAGAATGTGCAGGTTACTTGAGTTTCAGAAGCAGGCATTCTTATTATTTTCTTCCAAGAATGCCTGGTAAAACAATTCCACAGGACTCTCTATTTTAACCTTATCCAGTTTTCTGGGTTTCTCAGGAGACTTGCTCTTTCATGTACACAAAGGCTATTGACCAAGGTTAATGAGCAAGTGGGGTTGCAAGTAACCCTTGTTAGTAAAACCTGGGTTCAGTTCAGGAACATGAAAATCTAACCTGTCCCAGGCTTTGGGAATCTGTGGTTGTCCAGCCTTATTATTTTTTTTTAATCTTCGATTCTCAAATCCCCTTTAGTTCCTAAAGGCACTGGACTTCTGATTGAGTTATGAGAATGTACTCAGACAGCTGCACAATAATCTTGCTTTTATCTTCCCAAGATTTGAGGAATTGTGCTTAGGTTTTATGAAAAGTCCAGGAGGTATATACCACTTCATGGAAAGATATAATTAGAAGTGGTGTATTAGTTTGCTAGGGCTGTCATAACCAAAAACCACAAGCTCAGTGGCTTAAGGAACATGAATTTATTGTCTCACAGTTCTGGAGGCCTGAAGTCTGAGATCAAGGTGTCAGTGGTGTTCGTTCCTTCTGAGTGCTATGCCTCTCTCCAAGATTCTAGTGGTTTACTGGCAATCTTTGGAGTTCCTTGGCCTGTAGAAGCATCATCCCCATCTCTGCCTTCATCTTCACATGCATTCTCCTTGTGTGTATATCTGTCTTGATGTCCAAATTTCCCCTTTTTATGATACACCAGTCATATTGGATTAGGGCCTGCCATAATAACCTTACTGTAACATGATTACTTCTGGAAAGACCCTATTTCCAAATTAGATCACATTTTGAAGCACTGGGGGTTAGGACTTCAACATATTGGTTTTTTGGGACCTAATTTCACCCATAACAAGTGGTATGTGCTGGTATATGTGCTGGCTGCAGCTCTGGAGTCAGTCCTGGAGGTCCCTGGCTGAGCTTGTGTCAGGGCTTAGCCCTTTGGTGCTGGACTGTGGTGGTGTCTGGGGGGCTGGAGGGGTGGCTGGGGACATGTGTGAGGCAGAGGCTATTTACCAATTGGTAGGGAAGTATTTTAAAACCTTTTCTAGCCAAGTACCATCCTTGGGTTGAGAGATCGACTAATTCTGCAATATATTTTAGGGGTGCTGGAAAGACCATTACTTCTTAAAATTCCCATTTGTTGGTTGATACCTGAATTTATATTTTAAGTCACTCATCACAGTAACTTAAAATGTCTGAGCACTGCTAAAATGTGAATTCTTCAGTTATGTTTTAATCTGATGCCCCAACTATCAAGTCTCTGCTCATTTGTTTGGAAGTCTAGTGCTTGTTTTCATTCCTCGGTTTGCATTTATGTTGTATAAACCAAAATGGCTGGTAGCTTGACTGATTACTGTGTAGTTTTCTTGAGTTTAAATTAGAGAAGTTGTTCCTTACTAAGTGTACATTTTGTGCCATGTGCTGTTCTTCCTCATGGCAACTCTAGGAGGAAGGTGTTTTACTGTCTCCTAAGAGATGAGACAAGAGAGGCACAGAGCAGTTAAGCAACTTGTCCAAAGCCACAAGTAGTAAGTCTTCTGGAGTCTGTGCTGCTAACCAGTGTACCATTGTGCCTCTGTGTAAATAACCTGTGTTAATAATAAGCAAGAGAGACTATTTTTGTTTTTCTTGAGTCGGCCTTGTGATATATTTTAAAATGATTGTGGCATAATCTATTTTAGATTTGCTTGGTAGTAATGAAGAGCATAACAGAATATATGCAGAAATAAAGAAAAAAATTCCCCTCTCTTCCCTTTCTCCAGCAGAGGTCACCATGTTTGGCTCCAGGCATAGCCTTGTGGATTAGGGAAAGGTGTCTGTGATCTGAGGGATTCCCCTGGCCTCAGCTTTTGATAATATCTGAAAATTTAACCCTGGACATTCATTGTATTTATGGAAACTGTCAGGTAAAAAGTTATTGATTAATTTATCTACCCTGGAATAGTCAAATTTGAGTGCCTCCCCCCGTTGTGAGCATTTTAATTGAATCTGAGATGACTTTGTGAGGATGACTTTCTGTGGTAAGTTGTGATAGTGGCCATGTTTTATTGCTGCTGTGGAACTTGGCTGATGGTGGCTAAGGAATCCAGGAATAGAAACTACATATTAATTATTCAATTTGTTGATCCTACAAATATTTATTGATACCTCCTCTGGGCTCCACATTGTGCTGTCTGCTGGGATAGAGCCAGCCCCTACTGTGGATAAAATGACATGCTGAAAGGAGTATGTAGGGCTCTGAAAATAAACTCATTACCTTGGGAGTTTTGCCTCAGGCTAGCTTGGTCTTCTCCAGTACAATACTTATCACCAGTGGATAAAGTTCAAGACAAGACTTTTCCAGAGAGAGATGATGGGTGGTGATCTGTAGAATCCTGTAGTTTTGCTGCCCTTTTTTAAATCTGACTTTCAGTTCTGATACAACCCATGAGACCAGAAGGGAAAGAGGCAAGGGAAGATGAGAACTCCCACCAACATCAACAGGTCTGGAAAAGACCTGGTTCATCAGTGGTTAGTTTGCAACTTTGGCTACAATAAAGTTTTGGAATTAACTGTGATTAGAGTTTTCTGTGTTCTCATGTATTATGTTTCCTGTTAACACAGGATGTAACACACAGTAAGCATTAATTAAATGTTAACTGATTTACAATTGAGTTAAATATCATTTCTCTTGTAGGTGTAGATAATTGCTTTTGCTTTCAAGCATACCTGAGTTTTTCAATTCCATAGATTATGAAACGTGAAGACCTACAATAATTAAAGAAGTAAAAAAAAAAAGACACACATACACACAAGTGAAGGGAAAGGCACATCCCTTATTTTAACACTCATAGAATGGGTGGGATAAAGATAGGGCTACAGAGGGGTAAGAACTTACTGGTCTAAGGCTTTCATACTAGATTCTTCAAGAAGACTGCTTAATTTCAGCATGGGAATGCAATAGTGTTAAACTTTTGTTCTTTTCTGCTAGTACCTTTATGAATTAACTACTCAAAATTTCTAACCATAGTTAACTGTCCCAGTTTTCTCATTTAAAATATTTCAAATAGGAGAACCATGAAGGCACACTCTGTTTGAACACTTGGAAACAGTAGATGTCAAACCTGGATGATGAATTTGGCTTCTTATGCACTGCTGGGTTGATGATGAATGGGAACTGCTGATAAATCCATACAAATGAGAACTTTCTGGAAGGTGTGACAGTGATGAAAGACAACTTTTTTGTTGTTGTTGTTGTTGCCTGGTGATTCCAAGTTAGCCTGTTTTACTACACTCTTGTCTCTGCTTGGTGTATACACATCTCTGTGCTGCTAATGGTTGATTTCTTTTTGGGAATGCTGGTTTCCAAAAGAATGTTTTAAGTAGGAATTTGGGGGTTAAGGAAATAGTAACTCAGAGCTAGCCTTAATATTTTTGATTCACTTGCTGCTTACCCTTATATGATGCTTTCAAAATAGTCCTTCAAACATACATTTTTAATGAGTTAGGTGACCAAACCAATTTAAAGAAAAACCTGTATCTGCTGTGCTGACTGTAGAATAGTCATTACTCTGTCTAGCAGTTAACTCCATCAATAATGTTCATTAGTAGAATTTTTATATTATTGGTTTTTACTTTTACCAGGCATCTCTAGTTTTCTTGCTTTATGAATATTTAAAATACAATTGTAGAAAATGCCTTATTTCTCTTTCTTGAGAGAACTGGGTTTCCCTTCCTTGAATCTCTCCTATTTCTAGGGTATTTTACAGTGCCAAGCTGCCTCTTAGGGGTCTCTTATTACCAACCCTTAAGCTCATTAATAATTCATGCTCCAGCCGTGTGAATTGGGAGCTTTAATTAGCTATTACTATTTTCCAGAAAAGACAGTTTCATTTATGAGTTTTATTTCATGGAACAAACGACTTAAGGAAGATGGGCATTTAAAAATAACTTTATCTGAACTGTGTTTCAGGCTCCAAATTTATTCTTCATTGTATTTCCATTTTATTTTAGGTTTGAAAGCTTATTTATAAAATATTATTTTTGTAGATTAGCATATTTTTTCCATTTAAATGCTTACAGTATTTGGCGAATGCTTTTGCTTAGCCTTTTCCCGATATCCCATTTTGATTGCCCTATCAAATCTCAAGTGGTTAGCTTTATGTATATTTTTTTATGGACTGTAAATTTGTGAGATGTATAAAGAGCTGCTTATGTTTCTGTCTTATATTTCATGAGCTTTTGTACTTAGTCTAAACACAATCAAAGTAGCCTTTAAAGGTTTGAAATGATTACTTTCTGTTGTCATATTTTGACATTAGTCAACTCTAAGGGTATTGGACCTTCAATCAGGCAGAACTTGGTCCCAAGACCAATACAGTCCATGCATCTCTGAGGAAACACAGTTAGGGTCACTCTGAGAGGCCTCTGTACACGCTGATCTTTTGATCAGAAGGTATGGCTGTCCAATTATTCTGAAAGTGCTCATAAAATTAAAAAAAATTAAATTACCTTGAATTCAATTTAAATGCTTCAGAATTCACAGGAAATAGGAAGAGCAAGGATGTTGCAAAATCTAATACCACAATTTGCCAGATCTTAGGGCTTTGAGCCATTAGGTCTGACCAATATTCCTCTGAGCTCATCTTTTTAAAGAGATGGTGAGATGATTTTATAAGGTAAAAGTGCTGCAGTTAAGTGTAGTACAAAAGAAAACTTTTGGAACTGGAGAAATTTAGAAAACTGTGTAAATTTGAGTTTAATTTACTTGGATGAGTTTAATTTACTTGGATGAATTAACTCTTTATTTCATCTGAATAAGTGTCCCTAGATAAATTTGAGAAAACCCAAGAACCCATTCAACAGGTATATTTTTATTTGCCTCTAGAATGACAGTATGTAAGTCAGTCTGGGAAAATATTCCAACTAAGGCAATTTCTTAGACATTTGAGATTTACACATATTTACTTTCTTGTGAACTATTATATTCAGCTGAAGACATCTTGGAAAGATTGTCCCAACTTCTTTTGCTGTTTACAGCTACTTTATCACATAATCTCTCTTCTACTTTTAATTTCACAATATGCAGAATTCTGTACATTGTCAGTTCTCAGCTTTTTTTGCTACTATTTTAATTGTTTACAATGAAAACTTTTACTGTTAGGCAAGTAGTTTTATTTATTGACTGATTAATCATCTAATTTCAAGTTAGGTGTGACTCTGTGTGTCTGGTTTACCACTAGGACATTGTATGTGGATTAAATGATTACAGAAAGGACTATGCTAAACAATGATTTACTGAGTACCCATGAATGCATTGACCATACCAGGGAAAGATATATTCCTTTATCTGGCTTCATTTCTGTTTCTGCTATAAATAACCTTTAAGTCTTTGGGGATCTTGGTTTGGTTTTTGGTTACTCGCTAATTGGCATTTGAATTATAATTTCACAAATTATAAACAGAGGACTAGGTCTCAAGGTATAAAGCCAGTTTTTTCCTTATGCAAATGTTATTTCTGTGAAAAAGGTGACATTATTTTTCACACCGATTTTAGTTTCTTGGGTTAAGTGAAACTGGAAGAAGGTCTGTTTCCTCATTATGCTATAATACCCCCTATTCAAAAATCACAGACATATTACATTTTACATTCCTTTTGCTGCTTCACCTTGGTAAGGTTTCTGTGAAAAGATTTCAAGAGCTGACTGTATTTCAGAGCATGTTTTAAATGGAAGTATGGATCCTCCAAGGAATTTGTGTTATCTTGGAGGTACTTTAGAAGAGGGGAAAGAAGCAAAGATAAGTGAGGAGAAAGCAGGTAAAAGGACTTTCACATTTAGGTGCGCATAGATTGATGGAGGTTTACTTTATGGGGGACTCTAAATGGTAACCGTCAAACTGTCATTTTGTATCTTCACCTTCTATTTTAGTCAGAATTCTTTTGGTTGCAAGTGACCGAAAACCCAACCCAAACTGGCTTGGCTTGTTTAAAAGATGTAGTTTATTGGTACCTATGAGTGAGATGTGATGGAGTCTCAAGTGTGCCTTGATCCATGGCTCAACCCACACTACCAAGAACTGAGTTCCTGTTATCCGATGTTGACTTTATTTGGGGACTTCGCAGTTATGTGGTGCCTGTCAGCAATCCAGAGATTTAGATCCAGGGCGAGAAAACAAGGATCCTTGTCTCAGTGTTGCCAGGAAATATCCTGAGAGTCACAAGGACTAGACCGGATTAGGTTACCCTCCTACCCTATGCCAGTCATTGTGGCCAGGGAAGGTCTGACTCTGACCGAAGGAGCTTTACCCCCAGAACTGCAGAGGCGGCCTGTCCAGATCACGTTATTTGACAGGAGGAGGAGCTGACCTCCAAACAAATATTGAGGCAGTTGCCAGAAGGTGAGAAGGAGTTTGAGGAGGCAAAGGGCAATGTCCACTACACACACCATACAGACCCCCCTTCGACTGGACTTACTAAGTAGGCATTATGTTATGTTTTTATCCCAGGACTCCATAAAAGTCCAAAACCTGAATACCATCTGAAGTGTACTCATTCAGTAGGAGGAGAATTTATCCATTATTTACTTTCAGGCTCCCAAAGAGCAAGGATTAATCCTAGTTACAACTTTTAACCTTTAATTATTGAATACCAAGTAAGAAAGGGAATATTTCCCAAATCCAAATATTTGATATTAAACATGCATATAACACTTGAAGATGCTTGGAAGTTCATCTAAAACTTCAAACCTTTTAGAATCTGATAAAAGCTGTCAACTCTCTCTCCAGAAAAACGTACATGGGCACATACACACAAAATATGACATATAATTGGAGGGCTTAGCAATTCCAACTGAAAACTGACAAAATCCCACTACTTATCCAAAGATGGAATACCTTCTATGATACCCTAGCAAAAAGTTGTCCAGTTTAAATTTGAAATCTCCAGGGCCTGGCCCAACTTTGGTCCTGGCAACCCTGGACAGTATGGCCGTCTCAGTCTACTAGTCACTTCAGAAGCTTCCTCAAGGCTTCACTTTCATCCTTCACTTAAATCTAGGCTTTTGCTTTTGTTCCTTTGTCTTTGAATAAGGATTCTCTCCCCTGTGTCTCTAAGCGATTGGACATCCACTGATGGAGACCTCATGGCCCCTGGAGGGTGCCAGCACCATCCTTAGGCTGCTCTGTTAGTTCCTGCTTATACTGAACCCCAAACTGCCCTTTTGTAGCTGCTGCCCTTTTGGGTTGCCCCACCTCTTGAGGCCACATGGAGTAAGCTCCAGACTACAGAGCAGTGTGGGGTGGGGGACACGTTTACTTTGTCTATGTTCCTCTGGTAGCTTCACCTCCAGAACTGAGCAGGGCCTCCACCCAAATCACACCTGAGAGTTCTCCCACCCAGTGTTCTTTCTGATGAAAATGCTCAGGTCTCTGTTACAGGAGAAACATTATTCTTTTTAGCTGCTGCCTCTGCGATTCCTTTTTCTGTCTACTCAAACCAATGCTTCTGGAATGGGAGCTCAGTTTGGAGGTGGTCTCTTAATTACTAGTAATCTACCTGCAGGTTGTATTGGTGGGTATAGGAAGCTGGTGCTATAATCTTAGGGGGTCAGTGGTCCATGCCTGCTTGAGGTGAAGAGATTTCATTTTCACTTTAAAGGGTGGATCGCATAGACTTTTAACATGGATTCTTCTCTTTTAAGCCCTTATTTGCTCTGCAATCAGTAGATAAGTGAAGGGCCACAGATGCTGCCAGCATCATTGCAGCCTCTTGCTCTTTGTTTCCCAGAAAAACTCTTTGTGCCAGTGGAATGAGCTTTATTTTTGAGAATCTAAAATTTGGAGCTGCTTAAACTGCAGCTGCAGGGAAGCCAGTGGCAGTAGCTTTTCAAATGGTCCTCTAGACTGGTTAGGAGAGAGCATTCAGGGGTAGCTGCTGCCAGAGTGTTACTTAGACATTCCTCTCTGTCTGTGGTAAACGTAGCACCTCAGCTTTGGGCTGGAACTAACCTGCTGTAGGAATTCTTTGAGCACATAAGCAGGATTGACAGGGGGCAGACACGGCAGCCCAGAGGCTTTTTGTGCCCTGTATTGGAGTCAGCATTTCTAAAATCCCCATTGGGTGGGTGCCAACATCACAGAGGAAGAGGTGTAAGCTAGGAGGCGACTCGGGGAGTTAGAAGCAAAGCCATATGAAGTTGGCTCACAGCAGGCACCATAGGAAATAAGGGAAGAGGAAAGGTAATACTGCAGGGAGAAATTCTAAGGCAGCACTGAAACTCTGGATAGTAACCAGGAGATGCACAAATATAGAAAAAGTTAATGCTAAATAGCTGAATGGGAAAAAGCAACACAACCCTAACTTGACCAAGTACTTTGTAGGAACTAAGCTTGAACAGATAAAGCTTACATAAATGTGGTCAGTTTTAGGCCAATGCAAGATATTCATGTTTTCTCAGATACTACCTACTGTCTGATCTTGCCTCAAATAAAAGTAAGACAGGGCTTTCCTAGTGGCGCAGTGGTTGAGAGTCCACCTGCCGATGCAGGGGACACGGGTTCGTGCCCCGGTCTGGGAGGGTCCCACATGCCGCTGAGTGGCTGGGCCCGTGGGCCATGGCCGCTGAGTCTGTGCGTCCGGAGCCTGTGCTCCGCAACGGCAGAGGCCACAACAGTGAGAGGCCCGCATACTGCAAAAAAAATAAAATAAAATAAAAAAATAATAAATAAAAGTAGGGCAAATGCTTGAAGAAATCCTATCTGGGATATTCTGGCTTACACAGGGCAGCCTCAGAGGTGGCCAAGCATGTGGGTTCCCAGGGAGGGTAGAGCAGACCTGTTGACAGCCCTCCCCATAATCAGCTCCTATCTCACTCTTAGTAAGCAACTGGGCTGTTCCCAAGTTCCACCCTAGTTCCCAAGCCAGCCCTGAGACTTAGGATACAAATGAGTAGTCTTCACCACATTCCTTCCTTCCTGCCTCCTTTCCTTCCTTTATTTGTTCTTTCTGTCATCTACAAATATTTACTAAGCACCTACTAGGTGTCAGGAATTGTGCTTGGTGTTAGGGATTCCGAGGAGAGAATGAAGATGCAATCCCTGCCTTTCTGGAGCTTCCAACTAAGTAAAAGAGAGAGAGAATCAAATAATCATATAAATCCACGTGTAATGATAAACCTTGATAAGTGCCATGAAGGGAAGACACAAGATGCTATGTAAGTGTCTAACAACAGGGCCTTAGTTTTAGGGCTTAGTGGAGGCTTCTATCAGGGTGCACCATTTGAGCTGAGGTTTGAAGGATGGATAGGAGTTGCCAGTTGGCTGGGAGTGGGGAGGAACACTTTGAGTGGATTCCCTGTGCCTGTAAAGGTCTCATGAAGTAAAGAAGCATGGAATGTTTGAAGAACTGAGAGGAGGAGAATGATTTGATGCGAGTCTGGAGAGATAAGTAGCCAGAGTCAGTCTATGCAGGGCCACACTGATTTTGTTCTGTCTTATCGACAATGGGAAGCTACTGGCGTGTTTTATGAACTGTGGAAGGGGCAATGGAGTGGGGATACCATCAGGCTTACATCTCAAAAATACTCTAGCTCTCTAGCTTCAATAGACAGAATGGATGGGGCTGAGTGAGGCTCTGGTTAATGTATAATTAATGTATGAGGACGTGAGGAACTGCTGTGGTTGTCCAGTATGGAGGTAATGGTGCCTGGATTAGTGTGGCATCAGCAGACACAGAGAGAAGTGGGTTGTTCCCACAAGTACTTAGAAGGTAAAATTGTCAGGACTTGGAGATGGACTGCCTATGATAGGTACCTGTGTGTGTCTGGGAGAGGGGGTCACGGAAAGTTCCAGAATGACTTCTACATCCTTGTTGGCAGAAATAGGTGGGTATTGGTAGCATTCATTGAGAGAGGGACTTGCTGGGAGTGAAAAGTCATGAGCTGTTCTTGGACATGTTGAATTAAAGGAACTTTTGCAATCTTTTTCCCTCCTTTAAGATGGGATTTGAAATTAATTCCTAGCACACATGAGAATCTTTGATGCAGCCACAGTATTCAGATCCTGTTGAATCTTTGTCCCGAATGCTCAGCTTCTATTCAGATCTGAGAGGTGATATTTCGGGGCTTTGGGGCCAACCAGTAATAATTTCCAGTGCTGTCTATGACATGGACAATTTACATCTAAACCTTGCTTTCCTCTCCAATAAAGTGAAAGACTCACTGAGATGAAAGATGTATTAATTCGTATGGCAGGAGTCTTGACCCATCTATGAAGGCAGGACAATTTGGATGCTTAGGAGAAATTTTGGGGCGTTTTTACAAACTCATAGGTCAGGGTTGCTAAGGAGAAACATGCCTGTGGACTGTTTCCCTCTCCTCTTCCTAAGTACCCAGGGATGTATGACTTAACGCTGCTCAGGAGTGCAATTCCATGCCATGATGTAGCAGAACCTGTCAACCTGCTCATCCAGCACCTTCTCTAAGACAGATAAGAATGTAGTCCCAACAGGACTCCTCTCTGTCTTATTTTGCTTCTGTTTCTTTTTCCCAAAGCTGCATAGCAAAAATATGTACTTTGGTTCTTCCATTCACTTTACCTTCATTTTATTTTGTTAGTTCCAATATTCATCTTTCCTAATCATTACTGACAGTGCGTGGATCACCTTGCACAATACCTGGCATGTAGAATCTACTCAGCAGTCATCATTCCTTTTTCAGCAGAAGCCCAATGTCTTGCCTTTACAGCGACTTTCTTTAAGGGCTTAATTACTTGCATCTGAATGGGTAGATAAGTCACCCAGGGGAGGAAAGCTTTCCTCCCACGTTTAGTCTGACATTCGTGTGAGATGCTTTATAAATGGTAGAAGATCTTGAACCATGGTGAGATTCTGATTACAAGCTGGGGTCCCTAAGCCCAGTCTCCTGCTTGGCCAGCTACTAGACTTCAGAGACATCGTTGGATTTCAAGGCTTCCAGGGATATAACAGGGCCTGGGCAAATTTTAATGCATTGCTCCTGGAAGATGGTTTTGGCCATTCTGTATAGAGCATGGGCTTCAGACCAGTCTTTTGCTCTAGGAAATTTCTCCCAAGTCTTTACATAACTATTAATATTGAATGTTGAATTCAACTTTGTTCATTCAGTAAATGCTGCTGATGCAACAGTAAAATCCTATTCTTGTCAAATTTAGTTCTGTTCTTTACATATATTCCTAGTGCTGGGAAATTTGACATGGTTGTGTCTTATTCTCTTCAATGGGAAGGTGTTGAATTATAAATTTTCATTTACATATTGCTAACTAGATACTTTGACGTAACATTTTCACGGTCTCTTGTGTATTAGGTATGGGACTTTGTTCTTGCTGCTTGATTTTGGAAAGTAAGGGTCAACAGGGAAATATAAAATAGATAATTCAAACCTGTTTAGCAACTGATTTACTGAAGATTCGTTTCTTGACACTATTCTTGCCCTTTTCCATGAATATTAGAAAATATGTTATTCCATAGAAAATTTTAATGTAGAACTTAGCCAGTCTCAATGCAAATAGGAAATTTGCTTGTAGCTTTGTGTTCCTCACTAGAATTATTTTTCAACTGAAAGGCTTTTCTGAAATCAGTTTGGCCTTTTTAATCCTGTGTGATTTTCAGGGAGAAGACCTCTCTCAGTGTTTCCTGAAATCCTTCCCCAGTGGTTGAACCTTGCACAGCTCCCACTGGCCAACACATTTCTGAGCAAGGGCTTTACAAAAGTGGCTGCAAAAGTTTTCTTTTTATACCCGTCTAAACACCACGTTCTACTAAATGCAAATGGGATGCACATGATTGGAGTGATATCATTTTATTAAAACTCTTCTCATAACCCAGCTCTAAAAGGCCTTTTTTTATGATAGCTAAGTTATTGATGCTGAATAGTTCAGCAAATTGGGTTGTTGAAGCACATCTGCCATGCCTTATGCATGAAGCACGTCTTTCACAGATTAGTGCTGTCTGTTGCCTGGTCCTGGAGTCCCAGTAGCACCACTTTCCAGGGTGGGGGAGTGTGCCTCTTTTGTGAGCCAAGAACTGGTGTCACAGACACAGCCATCAGGCCAACACTTGGTTACACTGTTGTCTTCGAAATGTAGTGCATAATGGGGAAAAGGTTTAATTAATGTGCTACAGTAATGTGTCTGTTTATAAAGAAATAATGTACTATAAAATTAAGCCATGTATAGTGAATGTCCCTCCTAATGGTGAGGCTGGCATTTTAAGTGATCAGTAAATCACTTAAATATTAAGACTTTCTTGAAGAAGGCTAATAAAAGGAGACATTTGGAAATGGTAGATACTGGTACATACAATTATCCACGAAATAAAACATTTTTATTGTGATCCCAGTGTTAATCACATTGTAGAACAGGCTGATCAGGAAATGTGATAAATTGTATCTGAACAATTTCATTTCCAACATGATTAACCTACATGAGAATGTAAGTCCCAAATATTTAAACCTGACTTTCCTCAGAGGACAGCCGTGCTTTAGTTTCCTGAGGCTGAAAGATTACTTGTAAAGCTGCTAAGGCTGCTTTGTCCCATGGTTTAATCCTTCTTTATTTGGATCATGGTATCCAGGTTTATCACTTCTCCCAGCTTCCTCCCTCTGGGCCATCTTTCCAGCTCATTGGGCAGAACTCTATTCTCAGGTCTTTCCTGCTACCCTCACCGTAAAGGGTTCTCTCCCACTTCTGGCATCTGCAGGCATGATCAGTCTTACGTGGTCTCCTTGGTCTAGTTCTTTGGTAGGTGATGCCCCATTGCTTATAAGGAAGTCATCTGAGGGCTGACCTATAAGGCTTGATGTTGCCCAGCTGTCCCCTGGAGCTGTTTAATACTTCCTCTTTGACCAGCCTCCTTTGATCCTGGCGTTCACATCCAAGGAAACCAAATAGACCAGGTGGCTGTACTGTTTTTCTCCAAGTGTTCAGGCTTTTCCACTAAACTCCTCCTTTCTGGCATAATACAATTTGAGTATCAAAATCATCTACTTTAAGCCTTATTAGACAACATGCCCCCAAACCATCATGTGTATTTCCCTCCCTCATTAAAAACATTTTTTTTAAAGTTAACAAATGGTTACACTAAGTAGTTATAATCAAAAAACAGACAAACAAGAACTTGGATTCTCCAGCCTTTGCATATTATATATAATTAAGTGTATTCTGCAAAATGGAAATTGTGAATTGTTAAGCCAATAGTAATATATTCAAAATGTTTTAGAAAACATCCATTTATATTTAATCTTTTTCTAGGTTACTATATGCAAGCTAGAGTATCTTTAGAGGGTTTTGTAAAACAAAATTGTAAATTTCAAAATGTTGTGCTTAATGGGTTGTGGTCCTGAATCCCGGATCTCTACTGATGAAAATTTGGCAGGTTGGGAAGTGAGATGAGGGTTTAATGAACAAAATCTAATCTAAGAGATGGAAATGCTGTTCCTCTTAAATACAGAGAAATTAATGGGCTGGAAAAGGCACAAACAATTTCCGCCACGGCACAGTGTGATTTCCATAATGGAGAGGATGGAGGCTGGCTGGTTGGGGTGTGTATTAGGCAAGTACTGCTGGTGGCCAAACCTGGCCAGTGGGAATTAGGAAGCCTTTGTCATTCCCACTCCAGATCCCTTGCTTTAGTTCATACTGGTGTTCCAGGGCCCTGCAAGGAGGTGCTTTTGATTGGTTTAAAGGCCAATGGATGTTTGTTTCTTTAACTCAATAGAACATCATGTAATCAGGAGCATTCTTATTGTGACCTTGAATAATTAGGACATGACCACTGTTAGAAGATGAGGATTTAGAGATTTTAATCAATGGAAAAGATTTCTCTTACCTCCAGTTAATTTTCTGTTCTAAATGCTGATAGACTTTCTCTTCTAGTGTAAGTTAACCAAATCTCTAAGAAATATCTCTAGTTGGGATTTAGTTATGAGCCAAAGTCCGTTGCTAGGGACAACCAGGACAGAAGCAGTTAATTAATTCACTTCTGTCATTGTGTATGGATTAAGCCACTGAGTCCTGGTTTGAGAGAAAATGGACCGGGTGGGAGTGCTTTGCTGGGCTTGGGGAGTGATGACGAACAGCCTGGCTTCAACCCCATCCCACCCTTTTCCACCTCCATTTCCCAACAGGAAGTTAGTAGCTTTTTTCCAGGAGTCAGTAAGGGAAGAAGATGAGGAGGCAGGGCATGAACTCAGCGTGCTTATGGAGAAAAGATCCTCAAAGGGAATAAAACAAATAAAACAAAGACATGAAACTGACATAAGCTATTGGTTAGTGCCTAGCAGGTGGCAACAGGGCCCTATTAAGAGAGAGAGAGAGAGAGAGAGAGAGTGTGTGTGTGTGTGTGTGTGTGTGTGTGGTGGGGGATGGTGAGAGCTGTGAAACTCCTGGATAGCTAGGAGTTAATTCCAGCTCTGGTAGTGAAGAGCACACAGCACTGTGCAGTCCAGGAGGCCTGGATTCACATAGTACCAGAGAATCACAAACATGACCCTAGAGAGCTAGTGACATAGGCACAGGTATTTGCCGACTGTCCTTCTGCAGGTGGCCCATTTGGGTGGTGAGTAGTGGGTGGTCCAGGGCCTGCAGTGCTAATTTTCACCAGAACAACATCAGAGGATGGCAGGTGAATTTGCTCCTGAGAGGAACAAAGCAGAAATATTGGGGGCTTTGAAATCTTAACCTAAACCAAGGAACAAGCCAGAGCAGAGGGTAATGGCTCGCTTCCAAATTAAAATTTGGAATGAACGAATAAGAATTATAAATAAGATGATGACCACCAGTCCTGGGAGCTGTTGGAAGTGGTCTGTATCTTAGGCTTCAGATTTACTTTTTTTTTTTTTGCGTTACGTGGACCTCTCACTGTTGTGGCCTCTCCCGTTGAGGAGCACAGGCTTCGGACACGCAGGCTCAGCGGCCATGGCTCACAGGCCCAGCCTCTCTGCGGCATGTGGGATCTTCCCGGACCGGGGCACGAACCCGTGTCCCCTGCATCAGCAGGCAGACTCTCAACCACTGCGCCACCAGGGAAGCCCCAGATTTACTTTTTAAAATGTTACTCCAGAGAAGAGTTATTTTTCCGTTTGAAGCTTTTTTTAATTGTTCATAATGTTTTCTAAAAAACATTCTAAACTGAAATATAGTTGATTTACAATATTGTGTTAGTTTCAGGTGTACAGCAAAGTGATTCAGTTATGCATGTATATATATATATATTCAGATTCTTTTCCATTATAGGTTATTACAAGATATTGAATATAGTTCCCTGTGCTATACAGTAGGTCCTTGTTTTTTTTTTTTTTTTTTTTGTGGTACGCGGGCCTCTCACTGCTGTGGTCTCTCCCGTTGTGGAGCACAGGCTCCGGACGCGCAGGCTCAGTGGCCATGGCTCACGGGCCCAGCCGCTCCGTGGCATGTGGGATCCTCCCGGACCGGGGCACGAACCCGTGTCCCCTGCATCGGCAGGCAGACTCTCAACCACTGCGCCACCAGGGAAGCCCGGTCCTTGTTGTTTATTTATTTTATGTATAATAGTGTGTATCTGTTAATCCCAAACTGATGTTTGTTTTAATTTTGCTAATGATTTCTTGCTTTAACACAAATAGAAATTCTTGACATTAAAATGTGTTTTGCTGTCGTTACTGTTAAAATACACCTGATGCTCTACATTAGCTCCCTATGAGCTGTGAGATTCTGGGTCAGCTATGCTCAGGGCAAAATGGGGGACAAACCATTTTATTTCCTGTAGAATATGGTCTTGCTTCCTCTACTGACGGGAAAGATGATGAAGTTGCTGGAGGATTAGGAAAGGGTGAGGAAGGGAAGTGGAGCGTGTGTGTGTGTGTATGTATGTATGTATGTGTATCTACTAGGAGTAAACTCTGTATAGCAGGGAACTTAGCTGTCTTTTTTGCCGCCATGTCCTCGGTTCCTGGCTTATAGCAGACACTGAAGAATAGTTCTTTACAGTCAGCTGCAAGGCCCTGCAGGATCTTGCCCAGCCCTCTGCTTACAATCTCTCTGTCCCCATTTCCTACTGTTTTCCCCACTGCTTATTTCAGCATCAGCTACATTTCCTTCATGTAGCTCCCTATACACCCCAATTCTAGTCTCACCTCAGGGTCTTTGCACTTGCCATTATTTTAGCCTGGAACATTCCTCCTGGATTTAGGAATGGCTCTTTTCTCCCCTTGAGGTTTCTGCTCAAATGTCACCTCATCAGTGAAGCTTCCCTGACCTTCTGTTTAAAATAGCTCCCCCATTCACATGGCCTTCCCTGCCTCTCATTTTAGCTTTATTTTTCTCCTTAGCATTTATTGCCTCTGGCATAAACATACATATGTCTGGCTTGTTGACTGGTCTGTTTGTAGTCACTAGAACATAAACTGCAACAGGGGAAGGGTTTTTGTCTGTTTTCTTCACTGCTAACTTTTCAAGGCCTGATACAGAATAGGCCCCCCAGAAAATTTGTTGAATGAATGATGGAATGAATGAATCTCACGTATTGTTTTGACTATACGTACATATATTAATAATATAGCAATTCTTGCTCTATTTTTCTACTTTATTCACATATGTGATTTAAAACGAGTGATTTCACTGGGGCTTATTCCACAAACATATTTGACAAGCTTGAATGGTTATGTACATAAATATTGCAAAATAGATAATTACTTCAAGAATTAAAAAAAGATGCAACTGAAAACACAAAACAGAAGTTCAAAATAGAAATTTAACTTCCTATTTTGCTAGTATGAGATGAGAATCAATGAAAAAGCACCACCTCTGTCCTCCAACAATGACTTTGACTGCGGTAGGGCTTACAGTAGGTTTTCCTTATTCCTGTGCTGGTTATAATCCTCATTCCTGAACACAGAGTAGAGACCTGTTATCCTGTCTCTCCAGCAAAATATAACCTCTATTTAGATCTTGGGTATGAGTGACTTTCCATTACTATCCAGTGACACCACACTCAAATTGCAGAGGATAAGGCTGTGAGAGCTGAAACTGCAAAAAAATATTTCAACCAAAGAGTGATTCTTTTGTGATATAAGATTTCCTAAAAATATCCAGAATTAAAAGTGAACAAAACTATTTTTAATTCTTTTAAACAAAAATCTTGCTTTACAAAGTGTGGGCAATTGCTTTCTTTTGCTTAATTTCTAGAAACGTTTCCCTATATCATTCTTTGAGAGAGTGTATGGATTAAGGTGTTTAGAAACACATTCTCCCACAAAATAATCTGCCTCCCAATAAATAACTCCTGGGAACAGGGGAGAATGGGGAATCCCCCTTTGTGGGCAGGGTGATAGGGTGATGGGCTCACGTGCACTGTGTGAACAGGCATTAAGATGCTTTAGCTCTAAGCAGTGATTTTGAAGTAAGCTTCTCTGCATCTCATCTGATATTCTGCTCTGGGCAGCATTTGCTGAGCTCAAGTAGTTACTGACTCCTGTGAAGCTGACAAAGGAACATTTCGGAGAGGGGAACCTAATTTATTCTGACTGCTTGTCAAGCATCAGCCTAACTAGCCTCATCTTTTTTTGCCCTAAAAGTTGCAAGATTCTAACCTTTGCTTTTACAGCATCCACATTAAATAACAAAATGGCAGAGGAGTTCCTATCAGGAGGCTTATGCATTAGTACAGCACCATTAAGAGAAGTGATCTTTTGAAATCAGTGGCCAGATGGTCAGGTAAATTGACCTTCATTGTTCTCTTATTAGCAAAAGACATCTTTTCTTTTTAATTCGGAATGGTTATCAGGAAAGTGACTGAATTCTCTGAACTTTTAGGTTCGAGAGGCAGAACTCTTGATCACATGGCTAATTGAGACATTTGGGAGTAATATTGTGCCAGTTGTACTTCCCATGACTTTCTTCACAGAGAGCTTGAAGAATGCATTCCTGACGTGGAGCATGTGGGGCTACGGATTTGGGAAGTTCTCTGTTAACCAGAGGAAAATTCTTTTTAAAAAAAAATTTTATTGATGTATAGTTGATTTACAATGTGTTAATTTCTGCTGTACAGCTAAATGATTCAGTTATATATGTATATATTCACAGCTAACTGATTCAGTTATATATGTATATATTCTTTTTCATATTCTTTTCCATTATGGTTTATCACAGGATATTGAATATAGTTCCCTGTGCTATAAGTAGGACCTTGCTTTTTATCCATTCTATATATAATAATTTGCACCTGCTAATCCCAAACTCTCAATCCTTCCCTCCCCCAGTCCCCCTCCCCCTTTGCAACCACAAGTCTGTTCTCTATGTCTGTGAATCTGTTTCTGTTTTATAGATAAGTTCATTTGTGTCATATTTCAGATTCCACATATAAGTGAAATCATATGGTATTTGTTTTTCTCTTTTTCACTGACTTCACTTAGTATGATATCTCTAGTTGCTGCAAATGGCATTATTTTGTTCTTTTTTATGGCTGAGTAGTATTCCATTGTATATATGTACCACATTTTCTTTATCCATCTGTCAGTGGACATTTAGGTTGCTTCCATGTCTTGGCTATTGTGAATAGTACTGCTATGAACATAAAGGTGCATGTATCTTTTTGAATTATAGTTTTGTCTGGATATATGCCCAGGAGTGGAATTGCTAGATCATATGGCAAAAACCAGAGGAAAATTCTTGAATCATTATCTTTTTTGTTGTTGTTGTTGAAATTCACTCTAACTTCACTTCATATGCTGTCTAATTCAGCCATCTCAGGGGGTTGGTTATATGTGCTGTGTGGTAGTGGGATCTACAGCGGGCCACGGGGTCTAACAGCAGCCAGAATGACCTTTAAAAAAAGTGGATTGGGTCATGTCTGTGGCTCGGCTGTTTAGCAGCTTCCCATCGTGCTTAGTGTGAAATTCAGAAAAACCCTTCCCATGGCCCCAGGGGACTCTGGGACCAGCTTCTTCTCACTTCTCTGAGCTCAGCTGCTCCAGCCGCTCTGGCCTGGGGTGTCCTTCAAGCCCACTGAGCTCCATCCAGCCCCAGGGTCTTCCCACCTGCTTGCCTCTCTCCTTGGAGAGACCCCTTAGGCCCTTAGGTTCCAGGGCAGGTTCCTCCTACTCATTCCAGTCTCAGCTCAGCATCCCCTCATTCCTTAGTCTTCCCTAAACACCCAATGTAATATTGTCTCTTCTTCCCTCAGTCTCTGTTTCACACTCACTTCTCCTCCTCCTTGCATTTATCACTCTCTGAAGTGCCCCCGGACAAAGACTTGAATTTAAGTCATTTTTCTAGGAGGTGATCCCAGGAGGTGCAGGTGGGGGAGTGTTGAGGGAAGGATGGGAAGCAAAAGAAGCCGATGCAGGGTATGTTACTGATCAGGTGCTGGCTGTGGACATTTGGGGCTCATTGCCCCTGGGGAAGCTGGGTTAGAGTATAGAAGTACATGCTTCAAAGCTGTCGCCCCCTGAGAGGGAGGAAGCTGGAGTATTTACCCACTAACTCTAATCTGTTCTTGGCCTAGAGCTGTTGCTGAGGCTATCAAGTCCCCAGCATTTTGGGCCTGTCCTGAATGAGGGCCAGGCAAGGCAGAGAAAGCCTCGGGTGCCAAGTCACAGGTGCTTACAGGAGGGAGCTTGTTAGTGGCAGGGGTGAGAACAGTGAGTGCAGAGGCATAGGTGCGTGGCAGGTAGAGCCCTCTTGCTCATTTAGGTGTTTTCTAGTTTATCAACCGTTCTCCTGCTCTAGAATGTGAGCTTCATGAAAGTAGGGATGTTGACTATTTTGAGTTCCCCAGACATGGTGCCTGGAACAGAATAAGCACCCAGTAAGCATTAGTTGAGTAAATGAAAAGACATGAAGTTTCACTGGAAAATACATGGCCTCTAACATTTATTTCATTCTGATGTGGCAGATCCATGAGACTTGGAAATGGCCAACTAAATTGTGGATGTCTGGAGAGGGAGGAGGGGATTCAGAAGGATTTGCATGGTATATTAAAGATGGTATTGGGGCTTCCCTGGCGGTGCAGTGGTTGAGAGTCCGCCTGCCGATGCAGGGGACGCGGGGTCGTGCCCCGGTCCGGGAAGATCCCACATGCCGTGGAGTGGATGGGCCCGTGAGCCATGGCCGCTGAACCTGCGCGTCCGGAGCCTGTGCTCCGCAATGGGAGAGGCCACAACAGTGAGAGGCCTGCGTTTAAAAAAAAAAAAAAAAAAAATCTCTCTGGAATTCTGTTCCTTCACCTACTTTACCTGCTTCACAGAGATGTTAAGATAATAAAAGGAGATAATAGATTTGAAAGCACTTCTAAAAAATGTACTCTTATGGGGAAAGCTACTATTTAACTGTTGAAAATACCTTATATTCAAGTTAAAATTGTTCCTAAGTGCTTAGTCCCTTTAAAAAGTGATTGCTGCTGCCAAGAGCCATTTTAATGGACAGTTATTGCCTCTCAACTGAAGTGAGTAGAATAATCAATTTCCATGGTGTGTCTGATGACCTGTGGCTGAAAAGAGAGCCTCAGGGGTGATCGGCTGACTCTTATCTCATAGGAAACTGGCGGCCTGGGAAACAAGGGGACATGGGAGAGATGTGCTCAGGTAACAATGGGAATCCATATCTCTGGCTGATCTGGAAATCCATTTTGATAAAGTAAATAAGCCAGGGGAGCAGGGAAAGTAGAACTGCAGGGGAAACAGCTTCTTGTTGCAGTTAGAACCAGGTGGAGAGGAGAGTTTTCATTTTTAACTTTTGGCAGGACTGAGTATTCCGGTTGATCATTTGAAAGGCTTTGACACCTAGTCCACTGGACACTTGAAGGGCGGGTGATGGAGTATGAATAGGGCTGGAGTATGAGTGGCCCCAGCCCACTCCCTCTGGCTCCACCCACACCTCAGGGGGCCTCCAATCAGAGCACGTGATGCCCCTGCCCCAGCCTGAAAGACCAAGCTCCGTCCCCCTGCAAGCAGCAGCTCTTGGCCATCCTTGGCCTGGGGGTTTGCACACTGGGGGATCATGGCCTGGCTTAGGGAAGGTGGACCAGGAGAAGAGGGCTGCACAGGCCCTGGGCATGAGAGGCTCCTGTTTGGGTAGAAAGTTCCTGGGCATTGGAGTGTGGTCTAGAAAGAGGGAAGTGGATCTGGGTGAGCAAGTCCCTTGACCTCTTGGACTCCTCACCCCAGGGGGAGAGGTGCCACTAGGAGAGGGCCAGAACAGGGTGGGATCTCTAAAAAATGGGACCCCGGACAGGGGCCTGGGTTCCAGATCTAAGGGAAGAACATCTGATATGAAACTGACTTTGGCCTTGGTAGTTAAAGCTATAAAAGAGCATGAGCAGACAGGTTAACTGCAAAAGCCCCTAACTGACCAGTGAGGGATAGGACGGCAACTCTAGGAAGCTGTTTATTGGAAGGGAAAGGTAAGCCAAGGAAAACTCTCTGAAGGATTGCCACGTGACTCAGAGGGAAGTCGTAGTCTTTGCAGTGGCCACAAGGCTGTGCGTGATCTGCTACCCCTCTGTCCCATGACCTCCCTGACCTTATCTACCTTCTTATTCCCTCCTGCCAGCAACTGTGCTCTGTCCGCACTGGCCTCCTCACTGCCTTTCATGGGTGCTGAGCCTGTTTGCAGTGGCTATTCCTTCTGTGTGGAACACTCCCTGAGAACTGCCGGTGTACTTTGTTCAAATGCCCCCCTCCCAGTCACCTAACCTGACCAGACTTTATAAAATTGAACCAGGCACTCTCATTCCCCCATCCCTTCTGTCTCCTCCCCCTGCCCCACTCCTGACCCCATCCGTCACCTAGTAATTTACTTATTGCTTTTTCAGTCTTTGTCTGCCCTTGGGAATGTAAGCTTCATTCATAAGGCAGGCTTCAGTCCCTAGAAGAATGCTTGGCACGTTGTAGGTGCTCAGTAAATCTTTGTAGAATGAGTGAAGTAAACTTGATTAAGATAAATAGTAAACAATGAGAGGAATTCCTGAAAACTCATCAGAGATCTTAAAATGCATAGAATGTACAATTTCTTAAATTCTTGCTGTATGAAGAGGGATAATATCTAAATATTTAAATGAAGGCTTTTCTTTCTCACCACTTTTCTTGTTGCTTCACGGGTCTCACTTACTGAGCCACTAGCATTCACTGTCTTCTGAGAGTGAAAATTCAGACCAGAGCAAAGAGTCAAAGAATTCCAGGGGAAGCTCTTGAAATCAATAAAAGCCTCTGAGAACAGAACCTAGAAATGTTTAATGGCGATTAGATTGTGCACAGTCTGCCTTTTTTTTCTCTATTCTTCTTAATTTTTCCTTTTCCCTTTCCTCTGTGCTCTTTTCTCTCTCCTTTCCTCCTCCTTCAAATTTGGAGCAAGGGGCTGTGTTAGGACTGTAGGACTCAGAGATGGATGGGGTCAGTTCTCAGGAGTGGACAGTTAGGTGGGGGAGATTTCTGTAGGAAAAAATCATTTCAGCATCATGTGCAAAGTGCTGTCATGGAAGTATGCCCAGACACTGGAGGAACCAAGCTCTTGAAAGATAACTAGATTGGCTGGTGGAGATGTAAGAGGCTGCCAGGGGAGCCCTGGGGTACATGGGTGGAATTCTATACATTGGAGACTTGGAAGAATATAGAGTTATTGTTTAGAAATTCTGAAATCACTTTAGGTGTGAAAGACAGTCTTTGGTTATTTCTAAAATTCACTATCTTTCAGCCCCCTTTCCTACCCATTCTGCATAAATTCTCTCTGTCTCTGATTGTCTTTCTCTGTTTGTCTCTCTCTATATATAGATAATATATATACACACATATATACATATCAATTGTGCTATTGGTAAAGATGTTATCAATATATCAACAGCACTTATAGTAAATAGTAACTTTAGCAACTGCCATCAGGCACAGTGCCAAGCCCTTGACATTGATGACCTCATTTACTCCTTATAACGTGCCTCAGCAGAAGACACCAACACCATCCTCATTTTATAGATGAGGAAACCAACGCATCATGAATAAATAACACACAGTGATATCATTATGTGAGTCTTTCTGATTTTGACTCTCCATGTGTTCTTTCACATCACCCATATGTGTCAAAAATACGTTTACATCCTAAGATGTAGGAGAAACACATATGTGAAAATATGCTGCTGAAAAAGTGGCAGAATGAACAGGCAGCAAATGTATCCATTCTGGAGAAGCAATAACTGTAAGAAATCCCCAAGACTGAAGAGGACTTGGTGACTGCTGCCTGTATCTTAAATGCCATGAACTTTCCTATGCCTTACTTTTATGAACAGAAACACCTGCTTTATAATTATGCTCACTTTCCTTACAGGAGAGTATTTAAATGAAGTTATCAATTTTATTTGATGGTTTTAGACAATTTTAGTGCTCAGAGAGTTAAAGAAATGGTGGCAGGTCTTTGGGCTGGCCTGGTATAGTGGGCATTTCTTTGTGGTCCTTTGTCAATGAGATTTAATCAAGTTATCTAGGCACCTCAGCTTTTCTGTTCTTATGCCTTATGCCTATTGAATTGTGATAATGAATCGTGGTTTCAAATACTTTCTAATTATTCCCATGGTACTTTGTGCTAGCCAAAATCTCTAAGGACACACGCTCTTTTCAATTATTATTTCCCAAAGCTTTGTAATTCACATAACTGTTTGAAAACCAGACAGTGATTCCCAATCATGGTGTTTAAGACATTTTAGATGATCTCCAGTTATTTGCAGGGATGCAATGAATTTAATATTTTCTAATAAATTATTAGAATTTGTTTATTATTTTTCTAAACATAGGATGAATTGTCTGTATATGGCTGAAAAACTCAATGAGGGACCAGTAGCCCTTTTTGCTTTAATTACAAGTAACTTTGGCCACTATTCAAAGTGCCCATTGCCACTTGCCCCACTGTATACCTGCAGCTATGTAATGTTTTTAATGAGAAGCTGAAATCTTAGAGAACCTGAAATACAGGATTGTGCTCAGTGGGTTTTACTGTATGTGTCTTTGTATTGGGGGTTTCTATTATGCATAGAGTTGTTGACTAAACAGTAATTTTATAGCCCATTGATGGAATCAAGATATGTACATTAGTCCCATTATAGAACTTTCTTAAATTCCATCCCATTCAATTCTCTGCTTTGGCCCACATATATAGTTGTGTTTAACTAGAATAACTGAAGTTTTCTATTCCCACATTGTTTTACCTGTAACAATAATATGCTCATCAAGATTATGTAACAAAGAGGTTCTATAGGGGCAACAGTAGGTGTATCCACTGAACATTATCCTGGAGGAAATAAAAGAGTTTTTACAATTTATTCTGAATACTGTAAGAGCAGATATAGAAATAAAATGTGAACTCCTTAAGCATAAGGGCCATTTATGTCTCATTCACAGTTGGACTCCAATATGTGACACATATTAGGTGCTCAAAACGTTTGAATGAAGGACTCACTTATAAAAGTGGTGTTTAGCATGATGCTGGACATGTGATAGGTTTTCAGAAACTATTTATTGATCTAGATATGAACCTTGGGCCCTCGCATAGGGAAACTGGAACAGCTTCCTAAGGCTTGGACGTGGGCATGGCTGCCACTGAGGAACCGAGTGAGGTTAGACATAAATTTTCACATACTCTTTTCTTCTTCTCCTCCTTCCCATTCTCTCCATTTATTATCATCCTGCTGTTGCAGCCAGCTAATACAAAATCCTTTGTGATTCACTACCACAGGCAAGTATGTTTCAAAGTTCCTCCTTACAGTAAAACCTTGAACTTCCTACCATAGTATATTTGAAATTTACATCTCAAAACTTACTGTGAAGTGACCCCTTCAATTCTGGACTCTGCCCAGTGCCCAAAATAGTGTGAGTGCTAAAAATACATGCACTCTGCCAAAAAGAGTTTACTATGTTCTCAGTAGAAGCTTTAAACTCTCCCTTAAAGGTTAGAGAAAGTTGGCTCGATGGCAAAAGAAAATTTATTTAAAAACCATTTTTACACTCTTTTCATAATAGTAACATTTTATCTTTTTTACAGTGATTTATAGGCACTGGAGCAGAACAGGGGAGTCATGGAAAAAAGCAATTAACGAATAAAGAAAAAAAGTACCAATAGTGAAGGGGAAAAGAAATCTTCTGAAAGCTAAAGAAGAGAATAATTGATGGTTCCATTTTAGCTTAATGTTATTTCTGGATCTCTTTTATATACTGTGTTATTTACTGCATAGTTTATAGTTGACAGAAATAAACAGCATTTGCAATATAATGTCTTTAGCCCTGCCATCCACTTGCTCATCCTACTTGCCTGTCAGACTAGAACTTCAACCAACATCCGTCAAAGTCTCCTGTGATGGAGTCTGTTTTTAATAAGCCCAGCACTATAATTACCTTATTGCAAAGTTAAAGCCAAATGACACTTACGATGAAGGTTTCATGGCTAAACAGTAAAGTCAATGAAGCATATGCACACCAACTGTCAGACAGGAAATAGCTGCTCAAGGATTTGTTTCTTTATTGCTTGCCGAGGGTCACTTCATTTGTACTTGGAAACTTGGTCACATCTACAACAGGTAGGAGAGAAGGAAAAAGAATGAGTGTCATGGAAGATAACTTAGAAAGATACCCTTATTCATAGACTTAGGGGAGATTCATTACTGGGCTTCTGTGCTCAGGAACATCTGTGCTAGGTGTTTCCGCAAATATTTTCTAACTTAAAGCTCTAATGATCCAAATAGTTAAAGTATTGTCCGAATTGCATAAGTGAGGAACCTGAGACTCTGAGCATGTTTAAACTATGGGCTTGAGGCTACCCAGCTGGTAAGTGATAAAGCAAGGCTGTGAACCCAGTCTAAATGTTTCAAAGTTTGATGCAGTTGGCCCTTATATTATAGCTGCCATCAGGTGAAGTGTTTGGTCTAACATGGTCCAGATTGTGGTCTGGATGGAAATGGAATGCAGTTTAGACATGTCTGCATACTGAGTTACTGAAACTAAGAAGGCGAGACACTCAGATGAATGATTATCCTCTGTGTTTTATGGCAGAGATCTATCTCTACTTTATACTGTTTTAAGTTTTACATTTCGGTGACAATCACAACCAATTGTGAATTGATATGTCAGTGAATATCGCATCACACATGGCATCCTTCACCAAAGAAGCTCTGGAGATAAATGGAGTCTTGCTCTCATCTTAGCATGTGTGGATGACAATGACAGAATGTGTGTCTAAAAGCTTAGGAGCATCATTTTTACTTAATGGATAATACAAAATGGATCATTGAATCATTTGGCTCAGTCAGAACCCCCAGACTACTAAATCTGGGATCCTTTTTTTTCCATCCAATATCTCAAAGCAGAAATATGGGGCTTCATTTCTATTCCTCTCTTGAATTACTTCTGGGCAATACTAAAAGCATCAGATTCTTTTTCCAGTTCACTTGAGAGTTAACATTGCATCAACCTCCAGAATCTCTCTGCTGGCACATCTGGGAAGAGGAATGCCCTGTAGTGGCTGTGCTTCTCAATGGAGTGTTAACCTTGGTGGCACCAGACCTGTAATTAATTAAAATACCCTAAACAAGTAGGGTATTTTGATTCTCTGGACTGAAGCCTATAAGGACAGGGTTTTAAAAGAATGAATTGATGAAGTGTAAAAATAACTTAAATATTTGACTCAGTCACAGGTTTATAAAATCTCTGTAAAAGAAAGTTGTATTTCAGGCTATGGGAGTTAACATTCAGTCATTGCCATGCTATATTGGCAAAGATGGAAACTGCTGAAATTGAACTGTTGACTCTTGGGCGACATTTTGTACAATGCCTGGAAACGTCCTCAGCTGAGCCATCAAGTACCATGCAGCATACAAAGGGCAATGAGGATGTCAGTTAGCACGTGTGTTGTTTGAAAGCTGGAGGTTCCTCACTAGACAGAACACTTACTGTTCTCCATTTCCCCTCCTGCCCTTAGTGGGTTGCATCTCAGGTTGGGCGGGGGAGAGGGTCTGTGGATTGGAGTGATCACTGGGGGTTTCAGGACTGGTTTTTCTTGCTCTTAGTAGCTGTGGAAGGGGGATCTGGCTCTCAATTTTCTGCAGATTTCTCTAAAAGGTAGAATATTTAACGTCTCTGTCATCAGCTTTGTCTTCATTCTACCACTTCTGAGGCAACAGTCTAAATTCTTCCTCAATGTTTTGCTATATTCATATGCTCTACCTAGATACTCTGAGTTTCCTACCATTTCTAATAAGAATACTAGCGCTGTAGCTACAATTTTTAGATCTGGTAGCTTTACATGTTCCTCTACTACTTCCAGTCACATATAGTCCCTTTGTAGTGTTAAACTTGCTCATGAGTAGACCAAATGTGTACCTGATGTGAACAGGATGCAGTTAGTTTAGAAGGAGAAACATTGGTGAGGCGCTCATGGGGATGTGTTCCAGCCCAGTGTCAGAGGGAGAGTAGATTCACTTCTGTTTGTGCCCTTCACTTGGATTTTAAAATCATCAAATAATTTTGTATGCTATTTCCATCCCTAACATCCAGACCAGATACAACAATAAAAAACCAACATTTATTGAAACATGTATTATGCGGAATAATCTACGTAAGTACACCAAGGGCTAGAGAAAAGCAGGATAAAAGGAAGCTGCTGTGAGTTTGGATTGTTTGGGAGAGGCTTCTGGGAAGAGTTAAGAGCATGACTTCAGAGGCAGAGTGGCAGAGCAGATCAGATGTTCCTCGCTGTTGCAGGGGCAGAGGCAGGGAATAAGGAGCTAGTGCCTGGGACAGAGCAATGTCTGAATTGAATTCTAAGACTGTAATAGTAAAAGTCTGTAATTACTATTAAAAATAAGATTATGAAAATCACTTGATACTTGCACATTAATGCATATGCCTCATTTACAGACACCATTTTTAGTGTTTACACTGAAGAATGTTTCTTAAAGTCACATCAGAATCACCTGGAGTGTTTGGAAGAAAAAAAAAAAAAGCATATTTCTGTGCCCTCTCCCAGACTTTCTGGCCTGTCTTAGGATGGGGCCCAGGATTCTGCATTTAAGATAATCTCTAGAGATGATTCCTATACTCACTAAAGTTGGAGGATCACTGGTATAGAGTAAGCTGAAAGTCCATGTGCATTTATAATGGAAATGACTTAGGAAGATGTTACTGGGTAATAGAAATCTTGTCACATGAGGGCTAAGTGTTGCTGATAAATGGCTTTTCTTGCATCTAAGAATTGTCGAAGAGATATCATTTGGCTGCTTCAGGCAGAGCCCAATGGGATGGAGTCTTCATGGGTTTGGGGCCTGGGCCTCAACCTTGCATATGCAAAAATTAAATTGGATATATTTGCCTGCAGGGAGGCTGACGTGCTAATAGATTTGCAGGGGACTTACTGATTAACTAGAATACTGCTCTATTAATTTGTGGTAGAAGTTACGTCTGACTCAAGAACCAGGACCATACTGGTAGGTCCTCAGGAGAGACAATATACATCAACAAGTGACTTTGTGCTTTGAAATTGTCTGAGTATTCGTCTCCTTCTCTGTCCAGACTCATTGAGCATCTTATTCCTGGTACCCTCTTCATGTACAGTGTGGCTGGCCACAAAGTCAACACTTAAGAGAGCTGTTAAATAAACAAGTGATTCTAATCCAAGGGGATCAGATAATCATAAGGCACAGGTACATTGCTCCAGGCCAGTAGGATGGGTTACTCTTCTGCACACTGGATATTTCTGCCTAGTAAGAGTATTCTCTGTCCTGAGCTTCTGTGGAAACTGACAAATTCTTGCTTCAGAATCTCCTTTACTTCTCTCTCTGCAGACCCCTGCTCTGTGTTTTATATATATAGCTCTATCTCATATTGCCAAGGTAAATTCTGAGTAGTTAATTCTTTGTTGATTTGTTTAATAAGTTATATGTCAGTTGCTTGCCTGATGTCAACCTTGACTGCCTTATTAAATATGAGAACTACTGTAATCTCACTTAAATAAACATTCTTTTTAGGGTGGCTTTTTGCTTCTCACTTCAGAGAATATAACATTTCTGGCCTTGCTTTCATATCCTGAAACATTTTTAATTTATAATTTTTTATATTCACTTATAGCGGATTGTTTCTAGTGTTTTTGATTAACAATTATTTATTTGTGCAGAGGTTTTAAAATAAGATATACCAATGGTCGATGCACAGGGACAGAGTTATAAAAATTTTAAGGTAGGGAAAGAGTTGAATTGTTCAAAAGGACAATGCATGTTCTATGTTGAATATACGCTTGTGTATTTATACATAGGAAGATTTCTCCCTTCTGAAATCTAGACAGTGAAACCCTCTTAAAGTGATGAAAACCTCCTGATCTTGTTGATTCTTATAGAGATGGGACCTTTCTCATAACCTTCATATACTTGAAAATACTTCATAAGTCTTGATGCCATGGTCTGCCTTCTCATCCTCTTCATTGTCTAAACTCATTTAGAAGACTTTGAACAACGAAAACAATCTGAAGAGGAACTTCTCCAAGAAAAGAAAATTTTCGTTGCTGAGAAACTGATAAAATCTTTAAAACATGTAATATACAGAAAAAAATTTTGAAAATGACTGAGTATCTATCTATCTCTTAGGCTAGCGGAGAATCTTTTTTTTTTTTTTTTTTTCATTTAATAACAGCAAGATCTTACCCATCCACAATTTCTAGCCTTTGGGGTAGAGAATAAGAAGTGTGTGTGTGTGTAAAGGTAATAAATAAATAAGTCTAAAACATTAAAGCATTGAAACTCAATGAGGCTATTTCATATAATGTAGTAGAATATCTTGTCGGAGTAGGAAAAGAACAAGATTAAGTCAGTTTTCTTTAGTTGTTGGTAAATAGCTGAGTTTTAGTAAAGAACACAGGCAACTTTTTTTATCAAAATAAGGTATAAAAAATAGATTCTCAATTTTTCAGTTTGCCTATTTCATAATAAAAGAAAAATATGAAAATAATTTTTGTCCAGATTTCTGTAGGAGATATTTCCTTTACTTCCTATTTCTTCTTTTGACTGTGACTCAGCCGATCAAAAACATAAAAGTGCAAGTTCAGAAAGTGATGATGTGCATAATATGCCAGACTAGTAGTGATGGATGAACCAAAAAAAATTTTTTTTCTCTACAGTAGAACTGTGGGGTTCTTTTTCCCCTGATGGTTTTTTGAGTTATTGGATTTCCTTATTAGATGTTATACAATAAATTGTGAGGTGCACTTTTCAGGAAGTGACTTAATTTATCACTGAAAAATACGGCAAATAGCATGTTGGGAAACATTTATTAAAAGAGAATCTATATCTATTAGTGCTGTTCTTTAAAGAAGAAAAGAATCCAAAGGTGTTTTCATGGTTTGCCTTTGTTTGCAAGTCTATAAAGAGCTAAGTATTTCAGCTGCCCACATCTTGGTAGCGGATTGCAATTGCGGATTGCAATTACGGATGGCATTGAAATACTATAATTTCATAAATACCTCAATTGACTAAACAGCAGGAATTTACTGAGCTTTTTGTTAGATGCCTGGCTTAGTAAAGTCTTGTGCATGTGGAGGAAGAAGGTGAGTTTCAGAAAGAACTGAATGAATTGAAAACAAACGGCACATCCAGAAGTATCTGTGGAGTTTTGGAGGTGAGAATATCAATCTCAAAACTCTCCTGTAAATCTTTGCTATGCAGCAAAACCCTGGACTATGTTTTTGTTTGTCTCTGTGAAACTCTGCAGAAGTACATTCTATTTTGTGAAACTGTTGAAAGAGACACCAAGAAACATCCCTGGGGAGGAGGATCTGAAGTTGGAATTGGGATATGTCCTGGCTGAAAATGTCCCATTTTTTAAACATCGTTCAGCTTGTTAAATGCCAGAGTTCTCACTCACTTGGTAAAAAAGCAATTAACGATGAATGCTAAGCCTAGATTGGCATTTACATCTAAATAAATTTGACTCCGTTGGAGACTGCTTTTCAATCCATATTTCTGATAAGTTTCTTGCTATTGTTATAAGATTAATGGGGCTTAAACAGCTGGATTTCTGATTATGTGACCCATAATTGAAAGTGTATGACATCTCGAGTATGGAAGTTCAAGGACAGGAACATTCAGTGTGTGCTTTGGGCAAATGCAGAGGCTTGCTGAGAGACACAGATTGGCAGCAAGGCTCTGAAACGAGGGCACGATTTTGGAAAGACTGAGGGGGCAGAAATACTGGGGGAGAGAGTAGCAGAGGTGAAAGCATAGAGCTGGAAATGTGAATTGTATCGGGTGTGTATGTGTGTGTGTAAATGGACTTGGTAGGAAGAGACAGTTTCCAGTGACTATAGACTGTGCAGGTTGACACTCTATGGTAGAGGGCTTTAAGGGCTTGTTAGAGAAGATTGTATTCAGCAAGGTAGGGAAAAAAATTGCCTTGTAAATTATTGAAGGAGAGAGAGAAGGCTGTGAAGAATGTTGTGGCCTAATGATTGGAACAGATGGGGAGAGACTGAAGTCAGTTTTTTTTTTTTTTTTTTTTTTGCGGTACGCGGGCCTCTCACTGTTGTGGCCTCTCCCGTTGCGGAGCACGGGCTCCTGACGCGCAGGCTCAGCGGCCATGGCCCACAGGCCCAGCCACTCCGCATCATGTGGGATCTTCCCGGACCGGGGCACGAACCCATGTTCCCTGCATCGGCAGGCAGACTCTCAACCACTGCGCCACCAGGGAAGCCCTGAAGTCAGTTTTATTATAAGGATAGATACCCAATTAGTGGGACTGCCTCAGTATTTGAATAGCTTTAATTCTGTTTTCTCTTTTTCACTTACTTAGTGCAAATGAAGCCCCCTGGCCAGCTCTCTGGCCCCATTGTCTTCCCACCCTGGCTCAGTGCTGTCCTGGAGGGACTTCTGATGTAGGCTGTGGACACCCCAGCATGCGAGTCCGGGCTCTGTCTGCCACCTCCACTCTGCCCTAAGACAATCACCCCTTGGTCCTGAGTTGGACCTGAGGATGTGTCACCCATGGTGATATCTGCCCTCTGGAGAATGGACCCAGGAAGAGGAGTATGTAGGTTCCAGCTCAGGGATGTTTGGGCACTTGGAGTGATATCTAGAAGGGGAAGCACAGCTCCAGGTGGCTCATCCCCTTGGTCCCAAGTCCTCCTCATTCTGTGGGAAGAGGCTTGGCTGGTGGAGGGCCAGAATAGGGTCCACACGACAGGGTCCCAGCTGACTCGCTCTGGGCACGATTTTTCTGGTCCGTGCACTTAGACCTGGAGGCATTATGAGTTATACCTAGACATCTTGACCCACCATTTTGTTCTTTTAATAAACGTTCACAAAACATTTGGTACATCCTTGTGAAAAATGAAACTTTTTAGGGCTGACTGAGGAAACAGCTCCTTATTTTTGCTGAACTTCTTGCATCATTTCTTATGGTTTCCTTAAGAGGCGAGGGGCAGAGAGGCAGGGTCAAGTGCTGCCAATTTCCTATGCATGGCTTTAATATTATTCTTTCACTTATTCAGGAGTTTATTGAACACTTTTCTCTTAGAGAATCTTTCAGGCACTGAACTGAGTAAATCCTGCAACTATAAACAAAATGTACACAGGTCCTTTCCTCAAGGAACCTACAGTTTAGTTGGGAGGCAGATTTTAGGTAAACAAGCAAAAGATCATGGTAATTAATGTGATTAATGACAAAACATGTACTTACAGGAGACACAACTAAAGAATATAACATACACTGAGAGGTCAGAGAAGGCTTCCCTGAAGGAGTGATTATTATTGAATAAATTGAGAAGTGAGAACTTCTTTTACAGGGGACACAGCTGTTGCTAAGACCATGAAGGAATACTGACTATTTGAGGAACCACAGGAATGCAGAATGGAGGAGAGAGAATGGTCCTGGGTGACAGTACTTGGACAGCAAGCAGAATGTGCAGATGATTTAAAGAATATGGAAGTCCTTTAAAGGTCTTTATCCTAAAAGCAATCGTGGGAAGACTTATTTAAAGGGGATAGGATGACATGGTCAGATTGCATATTTAAAATCTCCCTCTGGCCTCACTGAGGAGAGCACCTTAGAGGGGAGACAGGACACATGAAGAGGCCAATTAGGAGACTGTTGTAGTAGTAAAGAAATGATAATTATAGCTTGGGTGAGAGGTGATGATATGGGACATGGGGAGAAGTATATGGATTTGAAAACTATTTAAGAGGCAAATTTTTTTTTCTGTTTTTTTTTTGCGGTACGCGGGCTTCTTACTGCTGTGGCCTCTCCCGTTGCGGAGCACAGGCTCCAGACGCGCAGGCTCAGCGGCCATGGCTCACGGGCCCAGCTGCTCCGCGGCATGTGGGATCTTCCCGGACCGGGACACGAACCTGTGTTCCCTGCATCGGCAGGCGGACTCTCAACCACTGTGCCACCAGGGAAGCCGTTTCTGTTTTTTTTAAACATCTTTACTAGAGTATAATTGCTTTACAAAGATGTGTTAGTTTCTGCTTTATAACAAGGTGAATCAGCTATACGTATACGTATACCCCCATATCTCCTCCCTCTTGCATCTCCCTCCCACCCTCCCTATCCCACCCCTCTAGGTGGTCACAAAGCACAGAGCTGATCTCCCTGTGCTATGCGGTTGCTTCCCACTAGCTATCTATTTTACGTTTGGTAGTGTATATAAGTCCATGCCACTCTCTCACTTTGTCCCAGCTTACCCTTCCCCCTCCCCAATGTCCTCAAGTCCATTCTAAGAGGCAAAATTAATCAGACTTGAGGAGGCAGATTCCAAAGATGATTCTCAAGGATCAGCCCTAGGACTTCTCTTTGTGAGCATTAAGTGGCTGGTAGACTAGAAGGCCTACAAATAAAGAAGAACAAATAAATATGAACTAGAGGGGGAGGAAGAAAACCAAGGGAGTGTGATCCAGAGGCAAAAGGAAGATAGATTTTAAGAAGAATGTTTCTGAGATAGTGAATAAAACAAAGAGTGAGAAATATCCTTTGGATTTAACAATGTGGCTCAGCGGCCATGTAGCAAGTATTGTTTCAGTAAAGCAAGGGAAGCAGGACCCAAAATTAATGGGTCAAGAGGAAATGGATAAAGTAAATATGGATAAATCCAGAAATTTGGCTGAGACCTGAATATGATATAAAGGTCTATATGGGTGTGAAGGAGGATTTTTTTTATATCATAGCGACTTGAGGATGTTTAAATTTTCTTGGAGCAAGACCCAAGAGAGAGAAAGAAATCGAATATACTGGAGAGGGAGGCCTCTCCTTATCTCAGTGTCCACCAGTAGTCATTGTTTCACAAAAACTTTCTGTTCTCTGGAAAAATTCTGAGGGTAGGAATTGAGAACCTTGAAGCAATAGCAGTAAGAGTAGGGATTTTGCTGAGGGCAGAAAAAACATCAAGGAGAGGAGTGACAGCTCTGATAATTGAAGGACTGATTTAGAATTCAAACATTGTTTTGCAACCGCAGAGCTTGTGATTATGCTGAGTGGGAATGTGACTTATATAGACCTTTTTTATAGAGTCTTTCATTCCTTGGGGTTCCCGGAACAGTGCGACCGTAAGTATCTGTGCTAGTTTCTGAAGCTTGACTTACTCCATTGAAATCACAGGAAGAATGTTATTTGATTTATGAAAGGAGTTAGCCAGCCATTCACCTAATTTTGAAACAGTGACAGGAATAGGAGGAAAGAAAAAGGATATTGAACCAGAACTGTACAACTTGCAAGTTATTGAGATGCCTAAGGAAGATAAAGATTTTTTAATATTTAGAGTCATAATTCTTTCAAACGAAGTTAAGAAATCAGTTTTCAAGACAATGCAAACTCGCTAATGCAGACAAACTTTGAGTGGATATCTTTTAAAAAGTTTGAGCTATAGAATAATATGGAAATCTAGGTTAGTTACTTTAAATTCTTTTTGAAATGAGAAAGGGTATGAAAAAGAAAAAGGATATATTTAAGTTCATGAAGTTACTCTCTAACTGGTAAAGCAAAGCATTAGCATTTTTATCTAATAACTTGGTGTGACATATTTGTGTAATAATGGTAGTAACTGACCATTTGTGATCTCGCAGTTTCTGTGGGAGAGAAGTCGGGTATGAGCTAGCTACGTTGACTGCTCAGGGACTCACAAAGCTGAAATGAAGGTATTGGCCAGGGTTGTGATCTTATCTGGAGCTTGGGATCTTCCTCCAAGCTTCTTCCGGTTATAGTTGTAGGATTGAGGTCCTGTTTTGTTGCTGGTTGTCTGTTGGGCTGAATCCCCTTGAGGCTGCCTGCCATTCCTGGCCATGTGGCCTTTTCCATAATATGTCAGTTTTCTCCTTCAAGGCCTTCAGAAGAGTATCTGCTGTAGCTTTGAATCTCTCTGACTTCCTTCATCTCTGACCCCTAGACCCTCTTTTTAAAGGGCTCATCTGATTAGGCCAGACTTACCCACACTCAAGAGGAGGTGATTACATAAGGACTGCACACGAGGGGGGCAAGAATCTTGGGAGCCATTTTAGAATTATGTCTCCCACAAATGGTTCAAATGAATAGATGTTAATAAACAGACCATGTACAGAGTGAACAGGGTAAAGGAAGCAAAGGAGGAATGATGAAGCAGCCAGAGATTAGCAACAGCAGGACATCATTATCAGAACCTGGTGAGAGTGTGGACGGTGGGGGACAGCTATGTCCCTGGAAGAGGGCAGCTGCTGCCAGGGTCTTGCACTGAAGCGGGGAGGGAACAGAGAAGAAATCCCCTCCCTCTCTTTTCTTGCCTTCTGATCTCCTGTGGATGGCTCCCAGGGGCCAAATCGAACTTGAAACTGAGGGCTCCAAGCCTGGGTCAGGCAGTCCTCAGAGGTCAGCCTTGCAGGGCCCAGAGGGCAGAGTAGGTCAGTGAATTGACCATCACTGTGTTCAAGAAATGTTAGTTGTTATTATTAAGGGATCTCTGGTTTATGAACATATTCATAAGCCTAGAAGTATGAGGGCCTCCCCTGTCAACATTCTAACTGGTTCTGATAGGTGAGTGATGACATAAATGTGGGAGAAAGGAACTAGCCAATTTGTTGTGAGTAGAGCTGTAATAATGAACTACCTCTAGCACATTCCCTTACATGGAGGAGATCCTTGACATATATTTGTAGCAACTGCCAATGTAATGATGAAACTGTAGAAGTTCTTAATGAATAGAAACTTATTTCATAAATATGTGCCAACAAGAACAGAATGCTAACTTACATTAACTTCTTTTTTTTACTTAAAAAAAAAGCACATTGATATTAAAAAAAAAAGAATTCAGTGGGTTCCACTGACAAATTTTGTGCTACAGTACAGTATGAACTTGTTCAGAGGCAGGAGGCTAGAGTGTTTAATTTTTGAATTCCACTGACTGAAATATATAATTGTATTTACTATACCCATAATCAATGGCTTATTGAAACTTTTGAGTAAATTTTGGAATCAAAATTATAACTCCTACAGCAATCACATTGAACCCACAGCTATCCAATGAGAACACTCAAAGTTAAAAGTCTCATTTATTAATTCCTTCCATTGCCATAGTGAAAGAGGAAGCATCTATAATAAAGTTTTCGGCACCAGGATTTTAAAATTTATAGTAATCCTTCCTCTGGCAGAATTTATTTTTCACTTTAATGTGTAAAACACAAAGCATTTCTGTTTTCTTTTGAAAATCTAATTTTTAAATTCCACTGAGTCTCTCTGTAGGGAGAGAGCAAGAGGGACATGGCTTGTCAGTTTCCACCACAGTTAACAGTTGAATCTGGAAATTTAATCATTTACATTGGACAGGTCAGAGGGAGACTCAGATTCTGATATTCATGTAGCATCTCTCCATATCACATATTAGAAATTGAAAATAGAAACAACTTTACTGTGGGACTTCTTGTTTAGTATTTCCACTAAAATACAGATTATTCGTTGGCCATCAATGGATTTAGATTTCTGATTATTTGTTGGCCATCAATGGATTTAGATTTCTAATCAATTAATCATGCATTTAGTATAGTTAGAAATAAAAGAAATAACACATATTTCACATTTCTCTCCAAATGTGCAAAGTCTGATTTAAGAACTTTGAGTGTTCCACCACCTGTAATGCTTATTTTTATATTCATTTTGCATTGAAAACATTGCCTTAATGTTCTAATTAGCATTTCCATCATATTTGCTAACACACTTTCACACTTATCTTATGCAGTGGAAAACTACAGTTAAACATTCCCCTCGGAATATTGAAAGGTTCTTCATCTGGATAGATTTTTCTGATGAATATTACAGCAGGGACCTCAGAAGGAACACTGGTTAGGTATTCTGAGTACAGAACAGAAAGTCTGAAGCATGGAGACAGTCTAATATTATGTTAATTTCATTTTTAAAGATTGGACTTGGAAATTTTTCTGATCTACTTTCTGCTTTGACTCCTATACCCATTTATGTTATTTAAATTGTCCTAGTAAGTGTAAAAATTCCTCTCTGAAATGTATGTAGAAAATAGGATTGTACCAATGACCATCTGGTATTGTTTGAGTACCAGTGGAAAAGTTGCTCTGTCTTTATTAAAAAGACTTATTCTTTACTTCCTTAAGTTTGATGAGTTGTTCAAACCAATCTAAACCTTTCCTTTTCTCTTCGAATTTTCATTATTCTTGGATATCTAACCTGGATAACAAGAATATAATTTTATTTCATGATTACTGCTACTCTATTTTAAATTTTCCCTCAATTTAACTCTAGTTATTATAGAAACAATGATCATCCTTAGGTAGTTAGAGTAATCCAGCATTTTATGGTAACATAACCTACCACTTTATAATTTATTTATTTATTTATTTATTAAAAAATATATATATATATATTTTTTATTGTGGTATGTGGGCCTCTCACTGTTGTGGCCTCTCCCATCATGGAGTACAGGCTCTGGACGCACAGGCTCAGCAGCCATGGCTCACGGGCCCAGCCACTCCACATCACGTGGGATCTTCCCGGACCGGGGCACGAACCCGTGTCCCCTGCATCGGCAGGTGGACTCTCAACAACTGCGCCACCAAGGAAGCCCCCACTTCATAATTTAAAAACTGTATTTTAATATATTTTTAAAGAATGAAAACTTTAAAAATGATGAATGTTACACCTTTGTTAACAATGTGAAAATCATCAAGTATATTTTACTCTTTGAACTTTTTGTTTTCTCTTTCCTTCTTCAGATTTCAAATTCTCTCTGGATAACATTCACCAAAATAAGTTGGAATAACTCCAGAAGGAAGCACTACATTAGGATAATTGGATAGTTCTCTCTCTTTGTGAATTGGGAGGAAGGGCAGTAGAAAGTAGCATTATTTTGTGTCCTTGGAAACACTGTTTAAAAAGCTGCTATCTTGGGAACTTTCTGACTTACTTTGGGCAGTCCTATGGCCATATAGATGGTGGAAGGCTTGCTTTGCATACTACTTCTGTCATGGATTTGGAAGGTTCCCTGGTGGCGCAGTGGTTGAGAGTCCGCCTGCCGATGCAGGCGGACAAGGGTTCGTGTGGGAGGTGGGATTTGTTATCCTCCTGTCCTGGGATCCCACCCTCATTATACATAGTGTGATTTACCTTTAGCCCTCTGGTGGAAAAAATGTGGTTGTGTCATAAAATGGAAGTTGTAATCTTTTGAAAATTGAAGGGAAACTGGGTAGCCAGATTATAGAAAATCCATTTTTCTTTTTCAGGCTGTTTGACTTCAACAGAAGTAATATGTCTGTGGGTGCTAATAAATTGTAGCCAGCCAGGGCTTAACACTGATGTGTATTGTGCAGATTTAGATTCCCTTAATGTTTGCTTAACTTGCTCTCTGCACCAGAATTGCAGCATTCCAGATGTAATAAGAATGTGAATATTTCCATAAAGTACAAATGTAGGTGACTGTTTATTAACTGTTATGATGAGTGCTTGGCAATGAACTTCAGTGTTTTCCTATAATTCTGATTTCTGGAGAAACAATAAGCTTAATTGTTTTAGGAAAACTATCTAGGGGCTTAGTATTTATACTCTAGAAACTGTGAAATTTAGGTAGACAATTGAATTGGCTAGCCCTGCATTTATTCATTAAATTTGTCTAGGATAATCTTATTTTGATTAGTGGGCTAAAGCTATTTTATCTTTATGCCCTTGTTGTTTCTGGCATAAATTCTAGGTCAAGGTAACTCTCAAACTGCTAAATGAGTATTTTTCAGTGGAGTCTTATAAGTTGGGGACAGTGCTCTTAAATCTTCTTGGCTGAGTTGCCATTCATTGAATTACTGGGCTGAGATAGGATCAAAGTCATTTTTTATACCTAAAAATTTTTTACTTGAAAAAGAAAAAGACTCAGTCCAGAGAATATCTTCAGTCATTGAAAGGGAAGGTCACTAGGTATTTGTCATTCTTATAAATTATTAGCTGAATCATTTGGAACAATGCTAAAGAAGAAGAAATTCACATTTCTTGCTATGAGAAATTATAGCTCACGCTAAAACATTCTCATGATTTGTGTTTTTAATCAGTTTATGGTTATAGTTAATCTGCCTACTGTCTCTGAGAAGTAGGTTAAAATTATTAACCCTGTTTTACAGATTAGGGAATGGAGACACACTCCTGTTAAATGGGACCACAAGCTGCCACAGTAGGTCACTAACACAGGGAGGATTGGTCCAATATTCATGTGTTGTGTTTAGTCCACAATGTCTTTGATTTTACTTGTAATGAATCACACTGTTGCACCCTGTTCCTCTTTGGAAAGGAAGCACTGACATTTGACCATCTTTCTTTTTTCCCTTCAATGATCTTTATGAGCCATTGAAGATAAACAATTGTGGTTTTTGAAAGACTATAGCATCTTTTAATCTTTTGTAAGATGTGCATATATTATGGTTATAACCAACTTTCACTTTCATGTTAATGTTAAAGATCTTAGACAAGTTTGGAAATTAAATTAAAATTTAACCCATAGGTATATTTAATTGCTAGTCTTTTCATTTCTATATATTTGGAGACAGTTAACCAAGTAGTGTTTACTGAGCAGCTACAGGTTAAAATTTGTGTTGAATGGTTGTCGACCACAGACTTTGCTAGGTAACTGTTGTGACATCTTTCTCTCAGGTGAGATATTGACAACACCTGGGGCAAATTTGGGGTCATAACTCAGCCTTCCTCAGATGGTACTGGATGACTTAACTAAGATAAGATCATGTTATAAAATTTCAGGGTTGGAGGGCTTAAGAGCCATTAGTTCATTCTCACATCATATTGCTGCTCTCTTCCCCCACCGCCCTCTTGGAGGCACAGCTTATACTTCAGATACAATTTGTTCTGCTTGACCCTTCACACTCCAAGCTCCAGCCATCTGGAGCAGTACCTTGTGGATATTATGCTCTCTCCTCTCACAACCCGCTTCTGTACATGAGTTTCTTTAATCAGATCACGTTTCCTCCCTCCCTCCCCCTGACCCTCTGTCCCATGTCCATCCCAGGCTGATTCCCTAACTCTTAACTCCTATTCAGTTTTCAAGTCTCAGCTTAAGTGCTGAGATTTTAAAATCAGATCCTGGACAGTGTAAACAAAAATTTAAATTTGTGGTCTATTTCATAATCCCAAACTGAATCTTTCCCTTTTCTTTCTAAGCAGTCCGCTATGGAATTTTTCTTAGAAGCAATTAACTCCAAATCCTTTCTCTAGTAGTTGTTGCTAAAAAAAAAACTGGAACTCTATATCCCATGTCCAGGAAAGATATGCAAATGAACTGCTTCTTTGTCCACTTTGTCTGTTATTATTAATATTATCTCTTTGCGTTCTTTGTTCCCCTTTCGTTGGTTTACCTTGACTATCTGTTTATTTTAGTTTTGTGATTTTGTTCTAATGAGATTGGTTTTGGCTTTTTACTTTGACAGTTGTCGTCTTTTAACTGAATTAACTATTTAAGACTAACAGCCAACATCACATTTAATGGGAAAATATGAGTGGCTGCTCTAAAATCAGATATAAAGTGGGACTCTGACATCACTATTATTGTTTGAACATATTCTTTTTTTTGTAGTCTCTGTCCCACAAAGTTTATAATTTAATTGTGAAGATAAGATTAAGATTTATGGACAAAATAAAACATTATAAGACAGTATACACATCATAATATTCAAGAAAGACAGAAATTCCTTGTCTGCCTAGAATTCAGTCTATAGTCAACCTCACCTCTTACAACCCAGGGACCAAGCACAAAAAGCTTTTATCACATTGTACATTTCAAGGCCTTTACAAGAGGTGAAGCCTTGAGCCCTGCAATGAATTATGAAATAGAAGTAGGAGATATCAGTATTCGAAAACTATAGATTAAAATATCATCTTACCTAGATGATATGAATTTTTGGTTTAAAAAAGCCTGAGAGAACCATTTGAAACTATTATGATTTTTAAGTAATTTCAATAAGCTAGGGAAATAATATAATGTTAATAGTTTTCTTATAAACCAGCAGTAAATAATTAAAAGACAATTGATAAAAAGTACAGTAAAGTTTCCATTAAGAATAACAACATCGGGCCTCCCTGGTGGCGTAGTGGTTGAGAGTCCGCCTGCCGATGCAGGGGATACGGGTTCGTGCCCCGGTCTGGGAGGATCCCATATGCCGCGGAGCGGCTGGGCCCGTGAGCCATGGCCGCTGGGCCTGCGCATCCGGATCCTGTGCTCCGCAACGGGAGAGGCCACAACAGTGAGAGGCCCGCATACCGCAAAAAGAAAAAAAAAAAAAAAAAAGAATAACAACATCTATTCTATCAACAAAACTTTTATTTATTTATTTATTTACTTATTTTTTTATTTTTGGCTGTGTTGGGTCTTCATTTTTGTGCGAGGGCTTTCTCTAGTTGTGGCAAGTGGGGGCCACTTTTCATTGCGGTGCACGGGCCTCTCACTATCGTGGCCTCTCTTGTTGCAGAGCACAGGCTCCAGACGCGTAGGCTCAGTAGTTGTGGCTCACGGGCCCAGTCGCTCCGCGGAGTGTGGGATCCTCCCAGACCAGGGCTCGAATCCATGTCCCCTGCATTAGCAGGCAGAGACTCTCAACCACTGCGCCACCAGGGAAGCCCAACAAAACTTTTGGAGAGCCTTCTATGTACCTGCATTGAGCTACAAAGTCTTTGCCCTCAAGGGCTTAAATTGTGGTGGGTGAGACTAATGTGCAAACCTGCAACCACAGTACAATATGTTCAGTGCTATGGTACAGATAACATGCAGGATGAGGATGCTCCAGCTGAGTTCTAAAGGAAAAGTTAAATTTTAATAGGGAAATGTTGTTCAGGTATAGGGAGCGATGATGGACAATAGTATCGAGGTGTGAGAGGGAAGCTCATCCATTCAGTAAGGCTGGACCATTGGGTGCAGGGGAGGGACTAAGAGTGATGAAGCTGGTGAGAAAATGTGTGGTCAGTTCACTAAAGGCTCTGTGAGCTGTGTGGAAGGCTATAGGGAAATCTCACCTGTGACCCTCTCCCCTGCTGTAGGCATCTTGAGGGTGGCAGTCACTTGGATGATATTTGTTCAGTTTCTGTCATTCTGTTCTGAAGATATTTGGTGTGAGGCTGGTTGTAGAGTTTTTCTTGCTCCTAGACTCTGCTTATATAACCAGGGTAATGTATCTGAATTACCTTCTGATTGACCAGTGTGCTGAGCAGGGTGTTTCTACTGCACCAAGTTCCTTCCCAGGGATTGGGTATCTATAGATAAGAACCTAACAGTGAGCCTTTGGACCCTGAAGCAAGGTTTTAAGATGTCTTTATAGTCAAGGAGGTAACCCACTGTGGTGCCTTTGAGGTCACCTGAGGTCCACAAAAAACCTAGAAGAGGACTTTATACAGACTGTGTGATCCCACTGGGTCTAGCAGACCATGGCATAATGAAACTGTAAATTTCTGGGTTTGCCTGATAGCTGCACTCTGGAGAAATGCATGTATGAAAAGTCTTTTGCTCAGGAAAGTGCTATTCAGGTCTGACACTGGGTTTTCACGAAGAATAGTGAGTTTCTGTTGAGAAACGAGGGTGGTTCATTGCTTCTGCCAGTTGAAGGTAATGAAATTCTAGCTGGTTGAGAAGACCATGAGTTTATGTGCATGGTTCTATGGCGGTCAGACATGCCATTGGCCTTCTGGCTTTTAAGATTTATAAATTAAATTTCACAAGAGAGATCATCCATCTTACTTGGCATTGGCTGAGCCACCTGATGGTAATATTAATAATAGCAGTTAAACTTTATAGAGCACTTAATATTTTTCAAGGCTCCATGCTAAATGCTTTCTTTGAATCTTCACGCCCCTATAAGGTAGATATGAATCATTATCTCCATTCTACCAAATGAGTGGATCGAGGCAGGGGAGATGGTATCTTGCTCATGGTCATATAGGTAATGCTTTGTGGGAGTGGGTTTCACACCCACACCTGTCAGATTCCCAAATGCATCCTCTTAACCAGAATGCTACACTGCCTCAGGTGTGTTTGGGGTTATGAGAAGTGGAATTTTGGTATGGAGTGGTTGGTCAGGCTGTCATTTTTTATTCTATAGATAGACATCAGTACACAAGTTGAATGTGACTTTGTTGACTAGGAAGTTTTTCTCCACCCAAGAAATCTTGTTTTTGTCCACTTTTTAATAAAAAACATGCACATGGAGTCCTTGGGATAAGATGGCACTGGTGATCATTTTGGATATATTTGTCTTCTTTCTAAATAGGTTTTGTCAACTGGTCTGGAATGGAAATGCAGAGTGGGAGGTACAGATATAGACAAACAATGAATACAGATGTGCAGGGCAGGATCTGAGATGTAGACTAGGTGTGGCTGATAAGGGTCAGAAAGAAGAGCTCACAGAAGAGCTCACAGCTTGCCCCAGAAGCATGAGCGTGTGTTCCTATGAGCAGGCATTCTCCCTATGAAATCCATGTCCATCTAGCCCTGCTGATTAGGCAGAAGGGACTAAAGAATGCACTTGTTCAATAAAACCTCAGTGGTACCTGAAGTGCCAAGAACCTATGGACAAAGTGCTAAACACAATAACTTTGTGCAGGAGTTGAACTTGGAAGCTGGGGGACGTAGGAGAGTCATGTACTTGGTACAGAACTGTGACTTTGTAGATTGCTGGGCAGCTTGGCAATTCTGCCCAGTGCATACTTTTATTTGGTTACCTGTTTGTTGTAGTTTTTGCCTTTTCTTAACTGGAAGCCTGCTGATCTCTTTATGAGGATGAGCCCTAAAAATGTAGAAAGACTATTTTATAACATATTGGGCTGTCCCAAAAGTTCATTCGGGTTTTTCCATCAGATGGTATGAAAAACCCAAACGAACTTTTTGGCCAATCCAATATCACCTCCTTATTTTAGGCACAGTATTGTTTTGGGCAGTGTGTTTAGCTAACTTTCAAATGTTTGTCTTTTGAAATAAAAATAATAAGAAACAAAATGAAGTTTAGTTATTTATTAAGGGAAAGTGAATGTCATTTTATTATACTTGACATTAATGAAAACCAAGTACCGTGTTAGAAAAGTTACTGTGTCAGAACTCTTTATTTACCTATTTTAAGTGGAATTGTAAGATCATCTTGATATATATATATATATATATATATATATATATATATATAAAAGTTTTTTTTTTTCCTAAAGGGTAATATTTTAAGTCTACTACTTGATGGGGTTAAGCTAGGCTTGAAGTGTCCTGTGTTTTTATGATCTGAAACACATGGTTTTGGGATCTGTGGGCGGGTATCCTGATGATGACAGCTCATGATTTCTGAGCCATGATGAGAATAATACATTGGCTGGAATACTTGGAAATGGTGGTGGTTTAATTCCCACTATTAAGTTTATGATGTTGTCCAGGGTTAGAACTTACACCTATAATGGCAGCAATATCTCATGTTTACAAGGCACTTTCCTCATGAAGGGTTCCAGAGTGCCTTTTGAGCACATGTTTACAGGATTGACTATTCTCTGTGATGCAGCCATTTCTTCAGAGAGCAAACAACACCCATAAGGTCACAGCTGTGTGGTACCCATCAAGACAAGGATGATGATAACAGTCACTCAGGCCTTAATTTTAAAGCAACATAATCTACTCACCCAATTTGACTGGCATACCAATATTAATATCCTTCAAAAGGTTTTGAGAGAGGCTGTGATGATTATGAAATCGTCTTTGACTTTTATATGGCTCTTGATAGAACACTGTCTCTTAACATCTTGCCAACTTAGTATTTTTATTTTCAGAGGCAATATTTCTCTCTTCTGACTTAATAAAAAAAAGTAGATATCGTATGTCCTCTCTACCACCCATGTGTTCTTTGGAAATGTCTAATTTCTGTATTGCCTTTGTGTTTGAGTGGGTTTCCTCATTAAGAAATAATTGTCATGTCCAGGAAGGATACCAGAGAGATTTTAAAACTCCTCCCATATATCTGCCTTCGTAAAGGCAAATACAAATGAAAAATAAGAGGCTTAATTCTACCTGTTGAAAATAAAGAGACTTGTCTTCTCCCTTTTCTTAAAGGATTTATTTTAGAAAATGTGTAATTTCCAGTTCCTTCTGTCCCTTTGAAATGCATGTAAACCCCTCCCCCCCTTTTTTTTTTGTGGTATGCGGGCCTCTCCCTGTTGTGGCCTCTCCCATTGCGGAGCACAGGCTCCGGACGCGCAGGCTCAGCGGCCATGGCTCACGGGCCTAGCCACTCCGCGGCATGTGGGACCTTCGCAGATCGGGGCACGAACCTGTGTCCCCTGCATCGGCAGGCGGATTCTCAACCACTGTGCCACCAGGGAAGCCAACATGTAAGCCCTTTTTAAAGCTAAATGCATCTCCTATCAGTTTCTTTTTTGACCCACGAATGTCTTTCTCAAGGGCCTGGGAAACAATTCTTGGAAATATCATCATCAAGGAAGTGGGTGCCCCGAATTTTCCAGTTTCTGTGGGAGCCCAGAGGCTCACTTCAGAGGGTACCTGCCTCCAAACCTACCTGACAACATAAAGATATGAGCAAATTACTTTTCCTTTGGATAAAACCATCTAGCTAACACAGGGGGTCACCTCCATTACCGGGTGAATCTAAGATGAACTGTGCGTGACAAATGGTGCTGTCAAGTCCTCTTACCTGAGGACTAGTTATTTCTTTTGAGAACATGTATGTAATGGGTTGTGGCTGCTTGGCTACATAAAAAGGGTGAGATTTCTTTCTGTCTTTGCAATCTCTTAGTGGATTAGTGTGCTTCACATTCTGGTTTAATGTTTATTTGGTAATAAAACTGTTTTCTTTTTCATTTACCTTTGCTGAGAGCTTTTCTAGGTTGACAGGAGATTTTGTTTTTAATTCTATTTCCCCAACATCGTCCTTTGTGGCAGTGCCATTGGGCTATTAATAACGTTTTATTAAAATAGCCTAGGCACAGCTGTTAGAATTACTCATGTCATGGAAAATTAGTACAGATAACCTGTGCTGAGGACTGTTTTATGTGCTTTAATATATTTTTCTTCTAATTCTGTGAGAAAACCTGAGAGAGGTCAGTTTAATTTTCTCATACATTTTAAAAGATAAAAAGGTAACCATTTAAACAATAATACATTAGTTATCATTATACGCAATTTATACATTTTATAAAATACCATGCAGGGCTAGTGTGGAAATTTCCTAAATTTCACTTCTGAGTATCTTTTTCTTTTTTAAAAAAATTGAAGTGTAGTTGATTTACAATGTTGTGTTAGTTTCAGGTGCACAGCAAAGTGATTTGGTTTATATAAATATATATATATATAATATATTTTTTCAGATTTTTTTCCATTATAGGTTATTACAAGATATTGAATATGTATCTTGTCCTATACAGTAGGTCTTTGTTGTTTATCTATTTTATGTATAGTAGTGTGTATCTGTTAATCCCAAACTCCTAATTTATACCCCTGCCCCCCCATTTCCCCTTTGGTAACCATAAATTTGTTTTCTGTGAGTCTATTTCTGTTTTGTAAATAGGTTCATTTGTATCATTTTTTTAAGATCCACATATAAGTCAAATCATATGATGTATGTTTGCCTCTGTCTGACTGACTTCACTTAGTGTGACAATCTCTAGGTCCATTCATGTTGCTGCAAATGGCATTCTTTCATTCTTTTTTTATGGCTGAGTAATACTCTATTCCAAGTGTCTTTGATTCAGCCTTTGACTCTTTCTCTGGTCACCTGCCTCCAAGCCTTAACACTTGATTGGAATTCTTCTTTTCTTCCTCCCTTCCTCATTGATTTTGGGGGAAGTCACCTAGATGGGAAGAGTAGAGGCAGGGGCAGAGGCTACATGCCTGTAGGCTCTACTGTTGCTTGATGGCTATGCAATATGCTATGTCATTAAACCAGAGTAAGGCTAAAGGCTACCTAAAGGAGATTCCTCCTGATCTTATTCCAGCAGCACTTGGCCAGAATAAGCACACCTCTTTTTATTTAAATTTTTTTCTTTTGCCATGTTAAAATCCTTAATTAAAAAAATGTTAAAATCTTTTCCAATAACTTTTAGACTTCCATTATTCATTAACATTTACTAGGATTTAAATATAATAATCTATACAATATAGTCAGCACAAAGCACATGGGAGGGGTTCAGTGTTAGCTGTTAGTTATTATTATGGGCCAAACAGTGGGGACATAGGGGTGGAGGGAAGACAGCGGGGCACAGAGTGACCATAAATAGAGCTGCTGTTGTATCACTTTTATGTAAACTTAAGAAAATTCTACAATCCCCCCGAGTCTGTGTCCTCATTTTCTGGGTGCAGATGATGCTAGATGATATATTAAAATCGACAACAGTTGAGGGGAAGGTCAGAAAGCAGAATGGCAGAGTTGAGTTCCCAGAGTAGGCTTTGGTGGGATTCCCTCTAGCTTTCTGGATAAATCCCAGGCACAAAGGCACAGGGAAGTATGTGATTCAGCTTCCTCCTCAGCGAAGTCCGCTGACTCACACACAGGTTTTTACCACCAGTGCTCGAGGCACTTAATAGTGCCCCTCAGCACTGGTCCTCAAATGAACTTCATCAGAACCATGCAAACTTCCAGTTATAGACGAATAAGTCCTGGGGATGTAAGGTACAGCATGATGGCTGTAAGTTAACAGTACCTACTGTACACTTGCAAGATGCTAAGAAATCTTTTATTTTTTATTTTTTTATTTTTTTATTTTTTATTTTTTTAAATTAGTTTCTGCTTTATAACAAAGTGAATCAGTCATACATATACATCTGTTCCCACATCCCTTTCCTCTTGCATCTCCCTCCCTCCAACCCTCCGTATCCCACCCCTCCAGGCAGTCACAAAGCACCGAGCTGATCTCCCTGTGCTCTGCGGCTGCTTCCCACTATCTGTCTACCTTACGTTTGGTACTGTATATATGTCCATGCCTCTCTTTCGCTTTGTCACAGCTTACCCTTCCCCCTCCCCATATCCTCAAGTTCATTCTCAAGTAGGTCTGTGTCTTTATTCCTGTTTTACCCCTAGGTTCTTCATGACATTTAAAAAAAAATTCCATATATATGTGTTAGCATACAGTATTTGTCTTTCTCTTTCTGACTTACTTCACTCTGTATGACAGACTCTAGGTCTATCCACCTCATTACAAATAGCTCAGTTTCGTTTCTTTATATGGCTGAGTAATATTCCATTGTATATATGTGCCACATCTTCTTTATCCATTCATCCGATGATGGACACTTAGGTTGTTTCCATCTCCGGGCTATTGTGACTAGAGGTGAAATGAACATTTTGGTACATGTCTCTTTTTGAATTATGGTTTTCTCAGGGTATATGCCTAGTAGTTCGATTGCTGGGTCATATGGTAGTTCTATTTGTAGTTTTTTAAGGAACCTCCATACTGTTCTCCATAGTGGCTGTACCAATTCACATTCCCACCAGCAGTGCAAGAGTGTTCCCTTTTCTCCACACCCTCTCCAGCATTTATTGTTTCTAGATTTCTTGATGATGGCCATTCTGAGTGGTGTGAGATGATATCTCATTGTAGTTTTGATTTGCATTTCTCTAATGATGAATGATGTTGAGCATTCTTTCATGTGTTTGTTGGCAGTCTGTATATCTTCTTAGGAGAAATGCCTATTTAAGTCTTCTGCCCATTTTTGGATTGGGTTGTTTGTTTTTTTGCTATTGAGCTGCATGAGCTGCTTATAAATTTTGGAGATTAATCCTTTGTCAGTTGCTTCATTTGCAAATATTTTCTCCCATTCTGAGAGTTGTCTTTTGGTCTTGTTTATGGTTTCCTTTGCTGTGCAAAAGCTTTGAAGTTTCATTAGGTCCCTTTTGTTTATTTTTGTTTTTATTTCCATTTCTCTAGGAGGTGGATCAAAAAGGATCTTGCTGTTATTTATGTCATAGAGTGTTCTGCCTATGTTTTCCTCTAAGAGTTTGATAGTTTCTGGCCTTACATTTAGGTCTTTAATCCATTTTGAGCTTATTTTTGTGTATGGTGTTAGGGAATGATCTAATCTCATACTTTTACATGTCCCTGTCCAGTTTTCCCAGCACCACTTATTGAAGAGGCTGTCCTTTCTCCACTGTACATTCCTGCCTCTTTTATCAAAGATAAGTTGACCATATGTGCGTGAGTTTATCTCTGGGCTTTCTATTCTATTCCACTGATCTATCTTTGTTTTTGTGCCAGTACCACACTGTCTTGATTACTGTAGCTTTGTAGTATAGTCTTAAGTCAGGGAGCCTGATTCCTCCAGCTCCGTTTTTCGTTCTCAAGATTGCTTTGGCTATTCAGGGTCTTTTGTTTTTCCAAACAAATTTTGAAATTTTTTGTTGTAGTTCTGTGAAAAATGCCAGTGGTAGTTTGATAGGGATTGCATTGAATCTGTAGATTGCTTTGGGTAGTAGAGTCATTTTCACAATATTGATTCTTCCAATCCAGGAACATGGTATATCTCTCCATCTATTTGTATCATCTTTAATTTCTTTCATCAGTGTCTTAAAATTTTCTGCATACAGGTCTTTTGTCTCCTTAGGTAGGTTTATTCCTAGATATTTTATTCTAGTTGTTGCAATGGTAAATGGGAGTGTTTTCTTGATTTCATTTTCAGATTTTTCATCATTAGTGTACAGGACTGCCAGAGATTTCTGTGGATTAATTTTGTATCCTGCTACTTTACCAAATTCATTGATTAGCTCTAGTAGTTTTCTGGTAGCATCTTTAGGATTCTCTATGTATAGTATCATGTCATCTGCAAACAGTGACAGCTTTACTTCTTCTTTTCCAATTTGGATTCCTTTTATTTCCTTTTCTTCTCTGATTGCTGTGGCTAAAACTTCCAAAACTAAGTTGAATAAGAGTGGTGAGGGTGGGCAGCCTTGTCTTGTTCCTGATCTTAGTGGAAATGCTTTCAGTTTTTCACCGTTGAGGATGATATTGGCTGTGGGTTTGTCATATATGGCCTTTATTATGTTGAGGAAAGTTCCCTCTATACCTACTTTCTGCAGGGTTTTTATCATAAATGGGTGTTGAGTTTTGTCAAAAGCTTTCTCTGCATCTATTGAGATGATCATATGGTTTTTCTCCTTCAACTTGTTAATATGGTGTATCACGTTGTTTGATTTGCATATATTGAAGAATCCTTGCATTCCTGGAATAAACCCCACTTGATCATGGTGTATGATCCTTTTAATGTGCTGTTGGATTCTGTTTGCTAGTATTTTGTTGAGGATTTTTGCATCTATGTTCATCAGTGATATTGGACTGTAGTTTTCTTTCTTTGTGACATCCTTGCCTGGTTTTGGTATCAAGGTGATGGTGGCCTCGTAGAATGAGTTTGGGAGCTCTCCTCCCTCTGCTATATTTTGGAAGAGTTTGAGAAGGATTGGTGTTAGCTCTTCTCTAAATGTTTGATAGAATTCGCCTGTGAAGCCATCTGGTCCTGGGCTTTTGTTTGTTGGAAGATTTTTAATCACAGTTTCAATTTCAGTGCTTGTGATTGGTCTGTTCATATTTTCTATTTCTTCCTGATTCAGTCTTGACAGGTTGTGCATTTGTAAGAATTTGTCCATTTCTTCCAGGTTGTCCATTTTATTGGCATAGAGTTGCTTGTAGTAATCTCTCATGATCTTTTGTATTTCTGCAGTGTCAGTTGTTACTTCTCCTTTTTCATTTCTAATTCTATTGATTTGAGTCTTCTCCCTTTTTTTCTTGATGAGTCTGGCTAATGGTTTATCAATTTTGTTTATCTTCTCAAAGAACCAGCTTTTAGTTTTATTGATCTTTGCTATCATTTCCTTCATTTCTTTTTCATTTATTTCTGATCTGATCTTTATGATTTCTTTCTTTCTGCTAACTTTGGGGTTTTTTTGTTCTTCTTTCTCTAATTGCTTTAGGTGCAGGGTCAGGTTGTTTACTCGAGATGTTTCCTTTTTCTTAAGGTGGGATTGTATTGCTATAAACTTCCCCCTTAGAACTGCTTTTGCTGCGTCCCATAGGTTTTGGGTCATCATGTCTCCATTGTCATTTGTTTCTAGGTATTTCTTTATTTCCTCTTTGATTTCTTCAGTGATCACTTGGTTATTGAGTAGTGTATTGTTTAGCCTCCATGTATTTGTATTTTTTACAGATCCTTTCCTGTAATTGATGTCTAGTCTCATAGCATTGTGGTCGGAAAAGATACTTGATACAATTTCAATTTTCTTAAATTTACCAAGGCTTGATTTGTGACCCAAGATATGATCTATCCTGGAGAATGTTCCATGAGCACTTGAGAACAATGTGTATTCTGTTGTTTTTGGATGGAATGTCCTATAAATATCAATTAAGTCCATCTTGTTTAATGTATCATTTAAAGCTTGTGTTTCCTTATTTATTTTCATTTTGGATGATCTGTCCATTGGTGAAAGTGGGAGGTTAAAGTCCCCTACTATGAGTGTGTTACTGTCGATTTCCCCTTTTATGGCTGTTAGTATTTGCCTTATGTATTGAGGCGCTCCTATGTTGGGTGCATAAATATTTACAATTGTTATATCTTCTTCTTGGATCGATCCCTTTATCATTATGTAGTGTCCTTCTTTGTCTCTTCTAATAGTCTTTATTTTAAAGTCTATTTTGTCTGATATAACAATTGCTACTCCAGCTTTCTTTTGATTTCCATTTGCATGGAATATCTTTTTCCATTCCCTCACTTTTAGTCTCTATGTGTCTCTAGGTCTGAAGTGGGTCTCTTGTAGACAGCATATATATGGGTCTTGTTTTTGTATCCATTCAGCCAATCTGTGTCTTTTGGTGGGAGCATTTAGTCCATGTACATTTAAGGTAATTATTGATATGTATGTTCCTATTCCCATTTCCTTAATTGCTTTGTGTTCGTTATTGTAGGTACATTCCTTCTGTTGTGTTTCTTGCCTAGAGAAGTTCCTTTAGCATTTGTTGTAAAGCTGGTTTGGTGGTGCTGAACTCTCTCAGCTTTTGCTTGTCTGTAAAGGTTTTAATTTCTCCATCAAATCTGAATGAGATCCTTGCTGGGTAGAGTAATCTTGGTTGCAGGTTTCTCTCCTTCATCACTTTAATTATGTCCTGCCACTCCCTTCTGGCTTGTAGAGTTTCTGCTGAGAGATCAGCTGTTAACCTGATGGGGATTCCCTTGTGTGTTATTTGTTTTTTTTCCCTTGCTGCTTTTAATATGATTTCTTTGTGTTTAATTTTTGACAGTTTGATTAATATGTGTCTTGGCATATTTCTCCTTGGATTTATTCTGTATGGGACTCTCTGTGCCTCCTGGACTTGATTAACTATTTCCTTTCCCATATTAGGGAAGTTTTCAACTATAATCTCTTCAAATATTTTCTCAGTCCCTTTCTTTTTCTCTTCTTCTTCTGGAACCCCTATAATTCGAATGTTGGTGCGTTTAATGTTGTCCCAGAGGTCTCTGAGACTGTCCTCTGTTCTTTTCATTCTTTTTTCTTTATTTTGCTCTGCATCAGTTATTTCCACTATTTTATCTTCCACCTCACCTATCCGTTCTTCTGCCTCAGTTATTCTGCTATTGATCCCATCTAGAGTATTTTTTATTTCATTTATTGTGTTTTTCATTGATGCTTGATTCATCTTTAGTTCTTCTAGGTCCTTGTTAACTGTTTCTTGCATTTTGTCTATTCTATTTCCAAGATTTTGGATCTTGGAAATAGAATCTTGGATCATCTTTACTATCATTATTCTGAATTCTTTTTCAGGTAGACTGCCTATTACCTCTTCATTTGTTAGGTCTGGTAGGTTTTTATCTTGCTCCTTTACCTGCTGTGTGTTTTTCTGTCTTCTCATTTTGCTTATCTTACTGTGTTTGGGGTCTCCTTTTTGCAGGCTGCAGATTCATAGTTCCCGTTGTTTTTGGTGTCTGTCCCCATTGGCTAAGGTTGTTTCAGTAGCTTGTGTAGGCTTCCTGGTGGGGGGGACTAGTGCCTGTGTTCTGGTGGTTGAGGCTCGATCTTGTCTTTCTGGTGGACAGGTCCACGTCTGGTGGTGTGTTTTGGGGTACCTGTGGCCTTATTATGTTTTTAGGCAGCCTCTCTGCTAATGGGTGGGGTTGTGTTCCTGTCTTGCTAGTTGCTTGGCATAGGGTGACCAGCACTGTAGCTTGCTGGTCGTTGACTGAAGCTGGGTGCTGGTGTTGAGATGGAGATCTCTGGGAGATTTTCGCTGCTTGATATTATGTGGAGCTGGGAGGTCTCTTGTGGACCCGTGTCCTGAAGTTGGCTCTCCCACTTCAGAGGCACAGCACTGACTCCTGGCTGCAGCACCAAGAGCCTTTCATCTACCCGGCTTAGAATAAAAGGGAGAAAAAGTAGAAAGAAAGAATTAGTAGAAGAAAGAAAGAGAGAGTGAAAGAAAGGAAGAAGAAAAGAAAGGAAAGAAGGAAGAAAGAAAGGAAGGAGGGAGGGAGGGAGGAAGGAAAGAAAGAGTGAAAGGAAGAAGGGAGGGAGGGAGGAAGGAAAGAAAAAGAAAGTGAAAGGAAGAAGGGAGGGAGGGAGCAAGGAAAGAAAGAAAGAAAGGAAGAAAGACAAAAAGAAAGAAGGAAAGAAAGGAGGGAGGGAGGGAGGAAGGAAAGAAAGAGAAAGAAAGAAAGGAGGGGCAGAGGGAGGGGGGAGGAAGGGAAGGTAGGAAAAAAAGAGCAGATAAAGTAAAATAGAATAAAGTATAAAATATAGTAGCGTTATTAAAATTAAAAAGTAATTTTTGAAAAAAAAACGGACAGGTAGAACCCTGGGACATCTGGTGGAAGCAAAGCTACACAGAGAAAATCTCATACAGAAGCATCCACATACACATTCACAAAAAAAGAACAGGGGGAAAAAAATCAAAAATCTTGCTCTCAAAGTCCACCTCCTCAATTTGGGATAATTCGTTGTAAAAAGAGGAAAAGGGGAAAAAGTCTGAAATCTTGCTCTCAAAGTCCACCTCCTTAATTTGGGATAATTCGTTGTAAAAAGAAGGAAAGGGGAAAAAATCTTAAATCTTGTCCTCAAAGTCCACCTCCTCAATTTGGGATGATTCGCTGTCCATTCATGCACTCCACAGACGCAGGGCACATCAAGCGGACCGTGGAGCTTTGATCCGCTGCCTCCGAGGCTGCACAGAGAGATTTCCCTGTCTCTTCTCTGCTCTCACAGCTCCCGGGTCTCAGCCTTGGACCTGGCCCCGCCTCTTCGCGTAGGTCGCCGGAGGGCGTCCATAATTCGCTCAGACAGGACGGGTTCAAAGGAGCAGCGCTCTTAATGCCCTCTCCTCGCGCACCAGGAAACAAAAGGGAAGAAGAAGTCTCTTGCCTCTTCGGCAGCTCCAGACTTTTTCCCTGGACTCCCTCCGGGCTAGCTGTGGTGCACCAACCCCTTCAGTCTCTCTTCCTGCCGCCAGCTCCAGTCCTCTCCCTGCGCTCCGACTGAAACCCGATACCCGAGCCTCAGCTCCCAGCCCCGCCCGCCCCGGAGGCCGAGCAGACAAGCCCTCTCGGGCTGGTGTGTGCCTGAGGGCACCGATCCTCTGCCCGGAATCTCTCCGCTTTGCCCTCCACACCCCTGTTGCTGTGCTCTCCTCCGCTACTCCGAAACTTTCCCCCTCCGCCACCCGCAGTCTCCGCCCGCGAAGGGGCTTCTAGTGTGTGGAAACCTTTCCTCCTTCACGGCTTCCTCCCACTGGTGCAGGTGCGGTCCCTATCCTTTTGTCTCTGTTTATTCTTTTTTCTTTTGCCCTACCCAGGTATGTGGGGAGTTTCTTGCCTTTTGGGGGGTCTGAGGTCTTCTGTCAGCATTCAGTAGGTGTTCTGTAGGAGTTGTTCCACGTGTAGATGAATTTCTGATGTACCTGTGGGGAGGAAGGTGATCTCCGCGTCTTACTCTTCCGCCATCTTCCTCCGTCCGCTAAGAAATCTTAAACATTCTCAACACACACACACACACACACACACACCACACAAATGGTAACTGTGAGGCAATGAATGTGTTAATTGACCTTACTGTGATTATCAGTTTGCAATGTATATGTATATCAAATCATCACATTGTATAACTTAAACTTATACAATGTTATATGTCAAATATGTCTCAATAAAGCTGGAAAAAAAAAAAGAGTTACCTGCTGGGAGGTTGCCAAGCTGATGAAATCAGAATCATCAGGGCTGGGGCTTAGATATTTGCATTTGAAAACTGTCTCGGTGATTCTTATGTTCTTTGTATTTGAAAATTACTTTTTTCTTTTATAATTTTTCCAGTAGAGGTAGGCAACTAAGGTGAGCCAGCTCTTCACATTAATCTCAGTCTGGTTTCCTTCTGCTGTTGAGTATCCCTTTTCTCACCACTCATTGGCATTTGTACTTAAATGTATGAACTAATTCTAAAATCAGCTTCAGCTCATTTAACAATTTTGCTGTTAAATTTTTTTAATTGAGGTATAGTTGACTGACAATATTACATTATTAGTTTCAGGTGTACAACATACTAGTTCAAATTTTTATAGATTATATTTCATTTAAAGTTATTATAAAATATTGGCTATTTTCCCTGTGCTGTACAATATATTTTTGTAGCTTATTTATTTTACACAGTTAGTTTGTATCTCCTAATCCCTTACCCCTATTTTACCCCTCTGTGCTTCCCTCTCCCTACTGGTAACTACTAATTTGTTCTCTATATCCGTGAGTCTGTTTCTGTTTTGTTAAATTCATTAGTTTTGTTTTTTAGATTCCACACATAAATGATGATATACAGTTAAACATTGTATAGGATTCATTCTTAGGTCAAAAGTCTGTCTTACATTTGAATGCACTTCTTTTTTTGCGTGTGTGTTGGGGGAGAAGGAAGTACTTATTACTTGCAACAAGTAAGGAGAGCACATGGAATCATTCTCAAAACAATGTCTCCTGAATGCACTTCCTTCTGTTAGCCTGCAGATTTGAACATTGCTCATCTGGTTATCTGTCTAGTCCCCTTTGCATCAGGAGGGGTTTGGCTGTCTCTCCCCAGCACCAAATGGGGGACAGCTGCACAGGAAGCTGGATCAGTGCCCGGAGGGCACCTTCTGCATTCACTGCTGTGTTATCACCCAGACCAGGCACTCCCCCCAACCCTTTCAGCTTGTTTCAGGTGTAGAACAAGAAACTGCATTCCTGAGATCGGCCCTTGCAAATGTATTTGTATCTCTACAGTGGTAGCAGTAGCATGAGGCTAAACGTTAAAAATGGAATTTTCTCGGTGAAGCAAGCAAGCGGGGAATTTTTCATTTTGTCCATCATTCGCCACTACCACAGCAGTTTCTCACAATCCCTCCCTAATTTTTTAACACAAAAGATGAAGATGGGAAAGTGTGAGGTATTGATGCCACGGTTAGAGAGTTCAGTATATTGAACAGAAGCAGAGCGATTTCATTTTCCAAACAGCAACAGAAACCAGCCCTGACCAAACAGCTCTCCTGATTTGATGGCAGTAGCAGGGAGAGAGTCTGCCTAGTTCCTGAGGTGACTGCCACAGAGGGAGGCTGGAGAGAGGCTGGCCTGGTCTGCGTGTGTTCCGATACACTGAGAAAACATTATTCCATAAAGTAAGTTTATTTCTGATATCAGTTGGTTTGTTCAGGACCATTCCTTTGCTTCACGCTTGAAGACAGATAAACACAAGTGGGGAGAGTAATACTAAGAAGTACCGTTTATTGAGGGGCCGTAGTGTGCCAGGACTACACAAGGAGGAATAAGATATAGCCCCGTGGAGATTCTGGCAGAAGCTACTTCATGACGTTGTTTTAAAACTGAAATGAGACAATGAAAGTGAGATGTTTAACATAGTACCTGACACAAAGAAAGTGTTCAATAAAAGCCAGCTGTTTGATTTTATTATTGATGCTTTGAGAAGCAGCCTAGTGTGGTAAGGTTGAGAGTGCAAGCTCTGACTCTAGCCTGCCTGGGCTTAAATCTTGGCAAGTGAAAGTCACTGGGCCTCAGTTTCCTCATTTGCAAAATGGGAATAATAATACTGTTTACATCATGAGACTGTTAGAAGGACTAGCTGTGTTTAGAACAGTGCCTGGTATGTAATGCAGCATAGAGTTTGTCATTTAAAAAGATGATCTAGGGCTTTCCTGGCGGTGCAGTGGTTGAGAGTCCGCCTGCCGATGCAGGGGACACGGGTTCGTGTCCCGGTCCGGGAAGATCCCACATGCCACGGAGCGGCTGGGCCCGTGAGCCATGGCCCCTGAGCCTGCGGGTCTGGAGCCTGTGCTCTGCAACGGGAGAGCCCACAACAGTGAGAGGCCCGCGTACCTCAAAAAAAAAAAAAAAAAAAAAGATGATCTATTTTAAAACATGATCTGACTGCCCAGACACGTGGTTTATAAGTGCTAGAGGCACAACTTGAACTGTAATCCTCCTGCTTCCCAAGCTCACACTCTCCCCGGAAGCAGCGCTGCCATTCCAGCAAACAAAAAAGCATTTCTAAATTCCATTAGTGTTTTTTTCTTTAATCCCACATTTGATTTCTTTGACTTATTAGCCTGAGAAATTACTGGATTACCTTCATGAGACGTTTTGTCCACAACATCTGACTAGCCCATCACTTGATTTATTTGAGGCTGAGCCTGAGTTTTTATCATCATTGTGGTGGTTATTATGACTATTTTTAGAACTTGGTTGTATGGGCCTCTAAAAAACAAACTTAAATTTTTTTTTTTTTTTGTCTGTACATGGGCCTCTCACTGCTGTGCCCTCTCCCATTGCGGAGCACAGGCTCCAGATGCGCAGGCTCAGCGGCCGTGACTCACGGGCCCAGCCGCTTCGCAGCACGTGGGATCCTCCTGGACCGGGGCATGAACCCGCGTCCCTCGCATCGGCAGGCAGACTCTCAACCACTGCGCCACCAGGGAAGCCCCCAAACTTAAAATTTTTATTGCTAAATGATAAATCTTTTGAGGGGGCAAATTGAAAATTAGTAAAGTAAATTTAGAGATATTTATTTTTTATTTTAATAATTTATTTTTACTCTAAGCATATTTTATGACAGTTGAGCGTTATTTAATACTTTGTATTTCTATGCAAATTTTAGGAAATTAGAATATTAGGAAAGGTCTAAGAGAGATTTCCTCTTTTTTGGTCAGTTTCTGTTTGACGAAGGGATTGGAGAAGTACTTAATGGCTTTGAGGACAAGTTAGGTTATAATAAACTCATATGACAAATTAGAAAATTGGAAACAGCAGTTCATTCATACACCCAAGGTTGGGGTGACCTCAAAGTGCAGATGCCAAGCTTGGTGAGGACACGTTATCAAGGCATGGCTCTGTCCGCAGGGACGCTGAGGGAACTGAGGTTATGTAAAGCAATACATCCGTGTTGGGGATTATTAGCACCACCTAGTAGAAGTAAGGCTACTTACTCATTGGTTTCTCTCATCCTATTAAACACCTGAAACCTGGGCTTCAGAAGTGAATTATTTTTTTTCTCATAATGGTAAGGCCATGAGGTAGCTTTAGCTACCAACTTCCTCCTCACATCCCATTCTTTATAATGGATAATTGATACGTCTTAAGTCTTACATAAAGTCTACCCAAACACGATTTAAGATAAGGCTCTTAACCTCACTGTCTCCCAACTAGATAGTTCCCCCTAAGTCCCTACTGTAAGGAAATTCCTGAGCTGCCACTGTTTCTCACAGTTAGAGCATTTCTGTAGAAATTCAGCTTGCAGAAGGGATCTAACTTTGGTCTCTTATTTAAGACACTAATCTGATCTTTTATGGTGTTTTCCTACTGTCTATTTTGTAAGCTAAAGTTTCTCCTCCCAGTTACTCTGGAACATGTAGGTATTGATGAATTTGAGCTGATATTTTTTGGAACATTGCTGCTTTATTACAAAGCTCCTGGATTTCTCTGCTTTTGTCAGCTCTTGGGTGAGTCTTGGTGATAGAGCTATGTTAACAGAATTAACTGCCCTAACTCTTTGCTTATGAGGAAAGTAAATTTCAGTGATAGATCAATTAAGCAGATGTTTTGATTTGTTGTGAATGTTACTTTAGTCTTCTTTTCTCATATTAAGACATTGTATAGATTCAAAAATATGTTAGGTTATCAAAATTTTACTTTCAACAGATTATTATCTCCATCTCCTCCACCCCTGTCCTTGGCTCTGTATTTGTCCTTCTAAGTTAAAATTCACGCATATGCTATTTTACTTGCAGAGTTAGAGACAAGATATCCATATATATTTTCTATCTCTACCTCCAGCCTTCTTTTGAGCCTAAAATTCAGCCTCATTTATCACTCATAAAGGCACTTTGAATAAAAGGGGCATATAGTATAAATGCAACAGTGTGTCATTTCATTACACCTGTAATGAAGTTATTGTTAATAGTTCTATCTGTCTGTCTGTCTATCTGTCATCCATCCATCCATCCACCTATCTATCCAGCGTGAAAAAGATAGCAAAAAATTTATAAGAAGTCATCTTTGTTACATTTAGAATTCTATCTCATCATAAAATCTTATAAGAGGTTGAGGCAGCTTAGAGCAAGTGAAACATCAGTGAAGGATGCTATATTAATGGATGTAGGGACAATGAAAATGATGTGTCTGAATGAGGAATAAATTGGTTGACTTTGGTGGTGCATAAATTCTATCAGGCCATTCGGACACACTTTAATAACCTTTGTTTCATTGCATGAAATGCTTACCCATTAGCTGGAAAGAGTGGCAGTTTCTCTGAGAAGGAAGAAACAGCTACAAGAGTAAACTACAGAATGTGCAAAGATCAGATTAACTCACCAAACTGAGTAAGATTTTGAGGAAGAGAAAACATGGGGTACAAAGCAATGTATTGCTGGTGAAGTCTGGTGCAGAACTGGTCTAATATCCTGGTTTGACATCTCTACCAACTGAAGTTCTCTTATTTTAGGTCTGGTTAGTGTATTAATTTTCTATTGCTGTGTAACAAACTACCACAGATTTAGTGGCTTAAAACAGCACACATTTATCATCTCACAGTTTCTGTGGGTTGGGAGTCTAGGCAAGACCTAGCTGGGTCCTCAGGAATAATTCAATCAGAGTGTTGGCCAGGGCAATGGATCATTTTCCAAGCTCACTCAGGAAACTGACAAATTTCACTTCTTGCGATTGGAAGACTGAGAGCTCCACCATGTTGCTGGCTGTTGCTGAAATGACCACAGCTCCTGGAGCCCTTATAGTTCCCTGCCACACTACTTATATGGGATTGCTCACAACATGGTAGTTTACATCTTCAAAACCAGCTAGAGAGAGAGAAAGCAGCAAGTCTGTTAGCAAGATGGAATTTGACATAGCATAATCTCTGGAGTGACATCACATCACCTTTGCCGTAGTCTGTTGGTGAGAAGGTCACAGGTCCTGTCCACACTCAAACAGAGAGGGCAAGAAAACCAGGAGGCAGGATCATGGGGTCACCTTGAAGTCTGCCTGACATATTTAGTCAGGACATGTTGAGTCACATGGAGAAGTGGAAATCACCCCCTGTGTAGGGCATAAAAGTATCTCCAAGACAGTGATCTATCTGCAAAGTCACTTGCCTAGGGAAGGAAGAGGAAAGCCCTCTTTGGGGGCGGGGCTGTAGAGGAGGCAGCTACTCTTTAGCTTTTCATGCTTTAATACCTGAATTTATTATTGTCAGTTGCTGTGTTTATGTTTAGAGGTTTCATTGAGTGAGAGAGTGGTAATGAACTAAAAGCTGCCTTAGACTGCTTCTATATATTTGAAATTTTCTTAGAGGAAGGAGAACAGTGTTTTGTTCTGGTTTCTTTTTAGGTTTATCAAGGTGACTGGTATTCTCTAGCATGCAGTGTAATTCTTACCTAGTTACTGGAAAGAATCGATGTACAGTGATCCCCTCAGATGTGACCACTGCCACTTTGGCTAACATCTTTTGCAGAACCTGGTGTACTTTGTTTTGTTTTTGTTTTCTTAAAAATAAAGGTAATCCATTGCAATCAAAGGTAATAAATTCATTGACCCTAGGAACAAGGAAGCTTTTACTGACTGATGTTTAGTCTGGTGATGATTTATAGCCAAGCTGGTGATTATTTAGCTACTTAAGGATCTGAGAGTGGTTTATTGCCCGCTGAGGGCCTGGCTTATATAATGTCACTCATAACTATGTTTTGATGGTTTTTCTTTCATAACAATTAATCACATTTTTTCCTCCTCATTCTTAGTTGCCCCATTCCCTGTCATTTGTTCTCCAAATTGCTTTTGGGCACTCCTCAATGCTTCTGTTGCCACATCTACAGACCTAAAATGAATAGCACACTCTGCCTGGAACGTGAGCACTAATTGAATTTGCTTACATTCAGTGATTTTAATGGGGCTCTGGAGGGTTGTTTAATGACAACTTTTATATGGAAGACACTGAAAAAATTAACATGTTACATTTAGTAAATTGGCAATTACTTAGCTCCATTATATCAAAACCAGTCACCTACATTTATTAATACTATATTCAAAAAGCACAGCTTTAATGTTGGGCTCCAGGTGTCTGTTTCCATGGGGCAGTGTTTATGTCAGCATTGTATTTCCACCCACACACCACCAAAAATGTAGTGACTGAATTCTTAAGTGGAAAAACTCTAAAATGCAGCAACTACTGTAACTCACTTCACCCTTCTTTTCTGACAGACCCCTCCAAAGTGGTCTCATTGAAAGCTGATCTATCCCTAATTACAGAAATAAATGTTGGTTGTCTCAGCTCATCTTTGGGCCACATTCTTCTCACCAGTAATGTTTAGGAAAAGGTACTGAGATGTGAGATGAAGTCTGCATGTAGGCTTTTGGGAAAATTTATTTTGCTGTTGTAAAGACGCATAGGAAGAAACAGTTCCTTTTTTTTCTTGTTGAAGTTGTATCTACGTATGACATCTGGAACTCTGGCAGCCATCGTGAAGCCACGAGGGCAGTTGACATACTGAAGATGTCAGAGTGGAGGCGGGGAAGGGAATGGAATATCTATGACATCATTTAACTTCTGAGTTAGCCTATCCTGGAGATGACCCACCTTGGTACATCTTAATATCTAAGATAATAAATATCTTTATTATTTAAGCCATCCCAGTCATTATTTATTTCCTTCCCCCCCATCCTCCCTCCATTCCTGCCTCCATGCCTCCTGCTTTCTCTCTCTCCTTTCTGTCTCTCTGTCAACTAAAGGCATTGTGATTGAGTCACAGAGGTATCTGGGAATCAGATTATAAAAGTGAGTATTTTATCAAACTTTCCACTTTCCTTCTGCTTTTCTCACTGATTACTTCAGTGAGGATTTGTTCATGCTTGTTTATGGAATGGATGAAGGGGCTACCGCCTACTTTATATTATTGTGAGAATGAAATAATCAAGGCAAAACATAAGCCTAGTACTCAATAAATGGCAGCTGCAATAGTTATATTAAAAAACAAATAAACAAAAAATCTAGGACCTGGAAACTTGTACTCATTGCTTATCTTTAGATCAATAGAAGCTAGAAAATTCTACTCACTGCTTATTTTTAGGTCCATTGTCATAGCCACCGCCCCCCAAGTTTTTAATATGTGAATAAAACTAAGCGGGAAGGACCAAATGTATCCACTGCCTGTATCTACCAAGCAGCTATTTATCTACTGAATGGATTTAGAATCAGCTCTTTTTTGGAAAAAAGTTTCACAGAGTTTTTTTTTTTTTTTTTTTTAAAACTCTGACATAGGCTTAATTAGCTACCAAAACCCAATTTAGAGGCAGTAAGTCTGGTATCTACATCAGTGTTTCCCTGATAATAAAAATCACTTTTTCATTTGGGGCAGTGATGGGAATGTGTCATCCAGCTTGTCTACTTACAAACTATGTAATCCTGGGCATGTCAGCTAACTTCTCTGAACTTCAGAGTCCTTGTTTATAAAATGGAAATAATGCCTCACAAAACTGTGGTGAGTGAGAATCAAATATAATGTGTATGTGAAAATGCTCTTGTGAATAACAAGGTGCTATATATATGTGAGGTGAGAATGTGTTGTTAGGATTATCATCAAAGACCATCTTTTGTAGTTCCTTGTGAAGCCTGTACTGTCTTTTTAGCTTGCTTTGTTACTCATTATCTCACAATTGGAGTTTTCCAGAGGCTCCATATTTGATGATACCATGACAGATTGAATATAGAAGCAGATATGAGACTTCTTTCTTTTTTATGCAATCAAAATTTTAATAACAAAGATACTATTTTTAACATGGGTAAATATACTTGGCTAAGTTCAGATCTTAACCAAAAAAAGTATCTAGCCCAACAGTGCAACCATACAGCTTTGTACAGAACATTCCATAGATCAACACAAAATACATTTGAGCACAAAAATAAAAAATATTTAAAGAGAATCTCTAAGCAGTATTTTATTTCTGCAAAACAGACATATAGTACTGATTAAATATCTACAAGTGCATTTCCTTTACAAAAATACATATATTCTTAATAGACTAAGTCATTAATAATGACCTGGTAATCTTTCACTTCAATTTGAATGATTTATAAGCTAAATCTTACAACCACAAAAAGGTTTTTATCTGTATTAAGATGTTACCGCTTTTGACCAAAAAAAAAAGCTTAAAATATTTTATATTTCAAAAGAAAATTAGCAACATAACTGTACAATATAGTCTATGATGTTTTTTTTTAGTGTGAGGGCTATTCTATTAAAAATTGGTCCTTGCTGTTGTGCTGCCAGATGCAGGAGTGCAGCAGAACACTGGTGCTCCCTCACAAGCTCTTGTCGACCACAGCTTCATAAGGACACTTGGGTGCCCATCCACATTCAAAACAATACAGCAAAAGAAAACCAACCCCAAACAATGTGAGGCTGATCCCATTCCATTTCTAATGTGCAGAACTCCTGCTCTGCTGGACTGATGTGAAGTCCACAGATACATAATCTATTCACTATCTCTGCATTGCCCAGAAATATTTAATCTTCAGTTTATACTAGATTAGTCTCTTTTCTTTTTTTTTGAATAATGAATGTTTTTATTTATTTATTTAATACATCTTTATTGGCATATAATTGCTTCATAATACTGTTAGTTTCTGTTGTACAACAAAGTGAATCAGTCATATGCATACATACATCCCCATATTCCCTCCCTCTTGAGTCTCCCTCCCAACCTCGCTATCCCACCCCTCCAGGTGGTCACAAAACACTGAGCTGATCTCCCTGTGCTATGCTGCTGCTTCCCACTAGCTATCTATTTTACGTTTGGTAGTGTATATATGTCAGTGCTACTCTTTACTTCACCCCAGCTTACCCTTCCCCCTCCCCGTGTCCTCAAACACATTCTCTATGTCTATGTCTTTATTCCTGTCCTGCCACTAGGTTCATCAGTACCATTTTATTTTATTTTTTTGATTCCATATATATGTGTTAGCATATGGTATTTGTTTTTCTCTTTCTGACTTACTTCACTCTGTATGACAGACTCTAGGTCCATCCAGCTCACTACAAATAACCCAATTTTGTTCCTTTTTGTGGCTGTGTAATATTCCATTGTATATATGTGCCATATCTTCTTTATCCATTCATCTGTCAATGGACATTTAGGTTGCTTCCATGTCCTGGCTATTGTAGATAGTGCTGCAATGAATATTGTGGTACATGACTCTTTTTGAATTATGGTTTTCTCAGGGTATATGCCCAGTAGTGGGATTGCTGGGTCATATGGTAGTTCTATTTTTAGTTTTTTAAAGAACCTCCATACTGTTCTCCATAGTGGTTGTATCAGTTTACATTCCCACCAACAGTGCAGGAGGGTTCCCTTCTCACCACACCCTTTCCAGCATTTATTGATTCTAGATTTTTTGATAATGGCCATTCTGACTGGTGTGAGGTGGTACCTCATTGTAGTTTTGATTTGCATTTCTTTAATAATTAGTGATGTTGAGCATCTTTTCATGTACCTTTGGCCACCTGTATGTCTTCTTTGGTGAAATGTCTTTAGGTCTTCTGCCCATTTTTGGATTAGGTTGTTTGTTTTTTTGATATTGAGCTCCATGAGCTGTTTGTATATTTTGGAGATTAAGCCTTGGTCCATTGTTTCACTTACAAATATTTTCTCCCATTCTGAGGATTGTCTTTTGGTCTTGTTTATGGTTTCCTTTGCTGTGCAAAAGCTTTGAAGTTTCATTCCATCCCATTTGTTTATTTTTGTTTTTATTTTCATTACTCTAGGAGGTAGGTCAAAAAAGATCTTGCTGTGGTTTATGTCAAAGAGTGTTTTTCCTGTTTTCCTCTAAGAGTTTTATAGTGTCTAGTCTTACATTTAGGTATTTAATCCATTTGGTGTTTATTTTTGTGTATGGTGTTAGGGAGTGTTCTAATTTCATTCTTTTACATTTAGCTGTGCATTTTCCCCAGCACCACTTATTGAAGAGGCTGTCTTTTCTCCATTGTATGTTCTTGCCTCCTTTGTTGTAAATTAAGTGACCTTATGTGCGTGGGTTTACCTCTGGGCTTTCTATCCTGTACCATTGATCTATACTTCTATTTTGTGTCAGTACCATACTGTCTTGATTACTGTAGCTTTGTAGTATAGTTTGAAGTTGGGGAGCCGTTTTTCTCCATTTAGTATAGTTTGAAGTCGGGGAGCCATTTCTCCAGCTCCATATTTCTTTCTCAAGATTGCTTTGGCTATTCAGGGTCTTTTGTGTTTACATATGAATTAAAAAAATTTTTGTCCTAATTCTGTGAAGAGTGCCATTGGTAGTTGGATAGGGAATGCATTCAATCTGTAGATTGCTTTGGTTAGTATAGTCGTTTTCACAATATTGATTCTTCCAATCCAAGAACATGGTATATTTCTCCATCTGTTTATATCATCTTTGATTTCTTTCACCAGTGTTTTATAGTTTTCTGAGAACAAGTCTTTTGCCTCCTTAGGTAGGTTTATTCCTAGGTATTTTATTCTTTTTGTTGCAATGGTAAATGGAAGTGTTTCCTTAATTTCTCTTTCTGATTTTTTGTTTTTGGTGTATAGGAATGCCAGAGATTTCTGTGCATTAATTTTTTATCCTGCAGCCTTACCAAATTCATTGATTAGTTCTAGTAGTTTTCTGGTGGCATCTTTAGGATTTTCTATGTATAGTATCATGTAATCTGCAGACAGTGACTGTTTTTTTTTTTTACTTCTTTTCTGATTTGTATTCCTTTTATTTCTTTTTCTTCTCTGATTGCCGTGGCTAGGAATTCTAAAACCATGTTGAATAATAGTGGCAAGAGTGGACATCCTTGTCTTGGTCCTGATCTTAGTGGAAATGATTTCAGTTTTTCACCATTGAGTATGATGTTTGCTGTGCGTTTGTCATGTATGGCCTTTATTATGTTGAGGTAGGTTCCCTCTATGCCCATTTTCTGGAGAGTTTTTATCATAAATCGGTGTTGAATTTTGTCAAAAGCTTTTTCTGCATCTATTGAGATGATCATTTGGTTTTTATTCCTTAACTTGTTATTGTGGTGTATCACATTGATCTTTGTATATTGAAGAAAACTTGCATCCCTGAGATAAATCCCACTTGATCCTTGCATCTATGTTCATCAGTGATATTGGTCTATAATTTTCTTTTTTTGTGATGTCTTTCTCTGTTTTTGGTATCAGGGTGATGTTGGCTTTGTAGAATGAACTTGGGAGTTTTCCTCCCTCTGCAATTTTTTGGAAGTGTTTGAGAAAGACTGGTGTTAGTTCTTCTCTAAATATTTGATAGATTTCACTGTGAAGCCATCTGGTCCTTGACCTTTGTTGGAAGATTTTTAATTACAGTTTCAATTTCATTACTTGTTATAGGTCTGTTTATATTTTCCAATTCTTCCTGGTTAAGTCTTGGAAAATTGTACCTTTCCAAGAATTTGTGCATTTCTTCATGGTTGTCCATTTTATTGGCATATAGTTGTTTGTAGTAGTCTTTTATAATCTTTTGTATTTCTGTGGTGTCAGTTGTGATTGCCCCTTTTTCATTTCAAATTTTATTGATATGTGTCCTCTCCCTTTTTTGCTTGATGAGTCTGAATAAGGGTTTATCAATTTTGTTTAACTTCTCAAAGAACCAGCTTTTAGTTTTATTGATCTTTGCTATTGTTTTTTTGTTTCTATTTCATTTATTTCTATGCTGATCTTTATGATTTCTTTCCTTTTACTGACTTTGGGTTTTCTTTGTTCTTCTTTCTCTAGTTGCTTTAGGTGTTTATTTGAGACTTCTGTTGTTTCTTTCTTTCTTTTTTTTTTTTGTGGTATGCGGACCTCTCACTGTTGTGGGCTCTCCCATTGTGGAGCACAGGCTCCGATGCACAGGCTCAGTGACCATGGCTCACAGGTCCAGCTGCTCCGTGACATGTGGTATCTTCCCGGACCGGGGCACGAACCCGTGTTCCCTGCATTGGCAGGCAGACTCTCAACCACTGCGCCACCAGGGAAGCCCCATGTTTCTTGGTAGGATTGTATTGCTCTAAACTTCCCTCTTAGAACTGCTTTTGCTGAGTCCCATAGGTTTTGGGTCATCATCTTTTCGTTATCATTTGTTTCTATGTATTTTTTGATTTCCTCTCTGATTTCTTCAGTGATCTCTTGGTTATTTAGTAGTGTATTGTTTAGCCTCCATGTGTTTGTGTTTTTTACAGTTTTTTTCCTGTAATTGATTTCCAGTCTCATAGCGTTGTGGTCCAAAAAGATGCTTGATACAATTTCCATTTTCTTAAATTTTCCAAGGCTTGATTTGTAACCCACGATGTGATCTATCCTGGAGAATGTTCCATGTGCACTTGAGAAGAAAGTGTATTCTGCCACTTTTGGGGGGAATGTTCTATAAATATCAGTTAAATCTCTCTGGTCTACTGTGTCATTTAAAGCTTGTGTTTCCTTATTTATTTTCATTTTGCATGATCTGTCCATTGGTGTAAGTGGGGTGCTAAAGTCCCCTACTATTATTGTGTTACTGTCGATTTCCCCTTTCATGGTTGTTAGCATTTGCGTTATGTATTGAGGTGCTCCTATGTTGGGAGCATAAACATTTATAATTGTTATATCTTCTTGGATTGATCTCTTGATCATTATGTAGTGTCCTTCCTTATCTCTTATAACAGTCTTTACTGTAAAGTCTATTTTATATGATACGAGTATTGCTACTCGAGCTTTCTTTTGATTTCCATTTGCATGGAATATCTTTTTCCATCCCTTCACTTTCAGTCTGTATGTGTCCCTAGGTCTGAAGTGAGTCTCTTGTAGACAACTTATACATGGGTATTGTTTTTGTATCCATTCAGCCAGTCTGTCTCTTTTGGTTGGGGCATTTAATCCATTTACATTCAAGGTTATTATCGATATGTATGTTCCTATTACCATTTTCTTAATTGTTTTGGGTTTGTTTTTGTGGGTCTTTTTCTTCTGTTGTGTTTCCTGCCTAGAGAAATTTCTTTAGCATTTGTTGTAAAGCTGGTTTGGTGGTGCTGAATTCTCTTAGCTTTTGTTTGTCTTAGAAGCTTTTGATTTCTCCGTCGAATCTGAATGGGATCCTTGCTGGGTAGAGTAATCTTTGTTGTAGGTTTTCCTTTTTCATCACTTTAAGTATGTCCTGCCACTCCCTTCTGGCTTGCAGAGTTTCTGCTGAAAAATCAGCTGATAACCTTATGGGGATTCCCTTGTGTGTTATTTGTTGTTTTTCCCTTGCTGCTTTTAATATTTTTTCTTTGAATTTAATTTTTGTTAGTTTGATTAATATGTGTCTTGGTGTGTTTCTCCTAGAGTTTATCCTGTATGGTACTCTCTGTGTTTCCTGGACTTGGGTAACTATTTTCTCTCCCATGTTAGGGAAGTTTTCCACTATAATCTCTTCAAACATTTTCTCAGACCCTTTCTTTTTCTCTTCATCTTCTGGAATCCCTATAATTCAAATGTTGCTGTGTTTAGTGTTGCCCCAGAGGTCTCTGAGATTGTCTTCCATTCTTTTCATTCTTTTTTCTTTATTCTGCTCCTTAGCAGTTATTTCTACCATTTTGTCTTCCATCTCACTTTTTCATTCTTCTGCCTCAGTTATCCTGTTATTGATTCCTTCTAGTGTATTTTTCATTTCAGTTATTGTGTTATTCATCTCCATTTGTTTGTTCTTTAGTTCTTCTAGATCTTTGTTAAACATTTCTTGTATTTTCTCACTCTGTGCCTTCATTCTATTTCCGAGATTCTGGATCATCTTTACTATCATTAATCTGAATTCTTTTTCAGGTAGATTGCCTATTTCCTCTTCATTTATTTGGTCTTGTTGGTTTTTTACTTTGCTCCTTCATCTGTGACATAGTTTTTTGCCATCTCATTTTTCTTTTTTTTTTTTTTTTTTTGATGGGTAGGATTTTGTTCCTATCTTACTTGTTGTTCAGCCTGAGGCTTCCAACACTGCAGTTTGTAGGCTATTAGGTAGAGCTGGGTCTTGGTGCTGAGATGAGGACCTCCAGGAGACCTCACTCTGAGGAATATTCCCTGGGGTCTGAGGTTCTCTGTTAGTCTGCTGGTTTGGACTCAGAGCTCCCACTGCAGAAGCTTTGGCCTGACCCCTGGCTCGTGAACCAAGATCCTGTAACCTGTGTGGGGTGGCAAAAAACATAAAAAGGTGAACAATTACAAAGACTAAAAACTAAAATTAGACTAGGAAACTAACCGATATGTTAGAAAGAATATAAAAATAAAGATATAGATGAAACAACAACCAGAAGGTAAAACATAACCACAATAGTATAAAAGAGTAGAAGAAAAAAAAATGGTGGAAAAGGCCTTGGCTGTGGAAGGTGGGCCCTAAGTAGGGGCGGGATTTGGGCAGTGGACGGGGCCTATGTTAGGACTCACAGGGCTGGAAAAGGCCCTGGGGGTGTAGGGGGTGGGGCTTAGGCTCAAGGGAACAGAATGGGCCCAGGTTTGCCTCTGGTCTCAGAGGGTGGGGGACCGCACTTGGGAGTCCAGCTGGCTTTCTAGACCCGAGTGGGTGGGACAAATGCCCTCCTCTCCTCTCCCACTCCTCTGGTCCTGGAGGGCCCCTCCTGCCTGCCTCTCCTGCTCTTCTCTGCTGCCAGGACCAGTGCAGCTGGGAGGGGTCCTCTGAGGGCATAGGACCCATCCTGAGAGCCGGGCAGACTTCCCTGGCCAATTGGGCAGGAGAAATGCTTGGTGTGCTCTCCCTGATCTGAGCCCCCAAGGGTCCCTCTGTTCATGGAAGTCCCTCAGGGGCTCCGGTCCTGTCCGTCCTTCACTTCTCCTCCCCCCTCAGTCCCCCCACATCCTACCAGTTCGTTTGGGAGTTCCTCCCTTCTCCTTGGGCATGGAGGTCTCCCACCAGCCTCAGGCAGGTGCCCTAGTTGTGAGGAGACATGAACTTCGCATCTTCCCATGCTGCCATCTTGACTCCACCCTTTAGATTAGTTTCTTATTCCATGAAGCTCTGAAAGATGGAAGAAAACTGGATGCAGTATTTAATGTTTCACTTGATTCTAGATTTAAAAATAATTAAAATTAAAAAGCATTTCTGAATAATGACTCAAGTTTTGAATCCTAGGAAAAGGGGCATAAAAAGTATTTGGACACATTCTAATGAGAATTTAAAATAATTTGTTTTTGTTTAATTTCATAACTTTCTGAAAAGGAAGTGTTTGAGCATGTTTGAAGTGTTTGAGCATGTAATTCTATTTGAAAATATAGTAAGGATAGCAAATAAACACAAAACTCTGTAATGTATATTTGAGTACATTTTAATGAACTTTCAATCTGAACTTTCTTCAACAGAATACTACTGAACTAGGTATATTAATTAAATCCAGAATTATCTGGTTATTTTGTGCTTTCAAAGGGTTTGAGTTTCTAGTATATTTAATATTTTTCAATTTTTATAAACCAGATCTGGCAGACATTTTATATTCCTTATTGTAGGGATAGGTATATGTCTCAAAATAATAGCATTTCACGTTTTTATGTTTCTAACCCAGAAAATGAAAGTTATGGAAAACTCACTCATTTTTGTAATTCCCACAAGCAATATCTATATCTCACTGGTACAGAGTATAGCCTGCTGGAAAATTCCTTATGGTATACCAGAGTATGTAATGGAGTGCATCCATCTTTATCCTATCCAAGGAGGTTTACCTAGTGGCCTGTCAGGAAGACTTCATAATGTGAGCTTTACTTGAGGTGGCCCACAGCATGGGATCCCCAAAAGATCGGTGTGAGGACAGGGCTTAACCTGGTCTATATGCTCTTCATCTGGGGCTTATCTTGCCAAATTTGGCTGTATGGCTAGATTCTAAAAACAAAGTAATTGCTGAGAAACAAGACAAAGAATTACTTTTAAAAAACCAAAGGCTTTTAGGAAAATTTTGCTTTTGAGTACAGAAAAAGCATTTACTTATGTGAGTCCAATAGAATGTACTGTTTTTTATATAAGTAATCATGTCTGCATTTTTACCAAAGTCTGTCTTTAATAAAATTTCTTATATTACTAAGAACCCAGAAACTAAATAAGCATAATTTTAGTCTATATTGCCTCCATGGAATAAAAAGCTTCTCAAATTAGAACTTAAAATCTCAGTTTCAATTTTCTTTTCAAAGTATGTATTTCTCCCACTTTTCATCCAGAGGGAGGCTATTTGTTGTGTTAATCACTTTTTCATCTTTGAGGATTTCCTAAGATCTGTCAGATGGTGCTGGAAAAACAAGAAACATAGCTGAAAGGAAGTATGTTCTGATTATTGCAAGAAAAACCTGCATTTGATCGATGTTACCATGAAAATTAAGTTTAAAGTCTTTCTTTGATGATATTTTAGCAATTACTCAAGGTTATTGCCTAATTATATAGAAATAAATTGCAGTCTAAAAATTTCCAACCTCCAAACAGTTAAACTGTCTCTCTAACATGGTTATTAACAGTAAAATGTCTTTGGTGATAATTATTTTCTTATGAAAATCTTTCAAAAAGAGATTACTGTAAGTTACAAGAATCTATTTAGATACAAGACCATTGATAAGAGACAGGGACAGAAAACTCAAAATATATGCAGTAAATCTAAAACAGAAATGCACTTTAGTGATTAGGCACTTTCTCTTAAATAGTTCAGTAAAGCTAAACAGTTCACCATATTATATAACATACTTTTCTTCCCTTAAAGAATCATTTCAAGTTACATATAGTTGAGCAAACTCATTACATTTATAAAATGAGGCCTATTAATATGGGATAGATTTTTAATGAATAAAGAAATATACTTTTCTAAAAGTAGTTATAAGACATCACCCCAATGTATCTGGACCCCAGACTGAATGACCTAATACTGCCTCATCAGTGAAACTTTTAGTTTATTTGTTTTTATACTTTAAAGCATAATCTGGAGAAAGGGCCATATTTGGATTTTCTATTAACTAATGTAATTACTTCAATTAAAGTGATGTCTATAAAGCACAGTGCTTCTTTAGATCCAAGGTTCCTTGACCCTTGTGCATCTTTGATATCTAAGGCAGACAAAACAGATTACAAATCTTTTATGAAAGTAAAGTTCTTTCAGTTTGTTGCTTAAGAAACAACAAATTAAAGAAAAACTTAATTTAGTTTTATTCTCCAATTTTGCAGATTCAGATGATTATTCCTATAGGCTATTTGTCTAAGGAGTTTATCTTATTAGCACCCCAAGTTTGTAAAACTAACCACCTGTATATTTTTGCCTTTAAGTTTTTCTATACCTGGTTTCTTACAAATTCCACAACCTGACTTGGGATAATTAACTAGGGATTAGTGTATTACTAGACATGAAAATAGTACCATACTTAGAAAACCACAGTTGAGTATATGAAGAAGTCTGTGGTTCTAATAGTAATACCACGTTACTTAGTACCATCATAAAATGTGTACCTTTCCCCATATAACTGATGCCCTTCTTTATGCAAGGTTTTCACATGTTTTGGCACATATTCCATTGCATTTCAATAAAAATGTTAATACATTAACAGTAAATAGAGGAATTTTATATAAAACTATTCTCAATGCCATAAATGCTTCCTATATGTTTCCTTGGAAAATAGTGACATTACATAAGATGAGGCAGCAGGCCAAATTTAATGAGATCATGTATATAAAATTCATTTAAGGCTGTAAGTTTCGGCTGGGAACCCCAAAACATCCAGGTCTCATTTGTGGTTTTTAAAACACACCCTCAATTCATTTTGAGTTAATTAAAATCAGCTTCCATAAGTAATCAAGGACATTATCATAGCTCTGACCTTAAAGAACTTATGTATAAAACAATAATCCCATTTCCCCCTGATTACTACAGGATCTAAAATGAAATATCCTCAAACCATTAATTCTGGTTAAGCATATTTATCTATGACACTACATTTTTTTCTATTTTATACATATGGTATGGAAATGTGACAGATTACTAACAGTTTTAATCTACAATTGCTTTGAGATTTTTGAAATCCATAAAATAGCTAATGTTATCTGCCCTAAAAATCCTAATACTTAAATCATCATAACCTTCTGCATGCCACAGTGACACATACTTAAGGCCAACTGAAAAAAGGGAAACAATGTACTCATTAGATAAATGCCACAATATAATGATGCACGATGTTTCATGAAGCAGCACTGGCTCGTCATAAGGCCTTATGAAAGATTAACCTCACTTACACATTAATTTTGTTAGAAGTAAATGTGATCAGCTGCCAATGTTTCAAATGGTTGCGAATCTCACTTCAGCTCTCCAAGAAGTCACGTACATTTTCTGGAGGGTGAACAGGCCCTCCCTGTGCGACTGGTAGACTACACAGATGACGCAAGATGCCTATAATTATAATGGACTTTAAAGTAAAGAACAATTGGAATTCTTCCCAAAAGGACTTGCACACTCAAGAGTGAACTGTTTTGCACACAAAAAGCTTACTGAGAACAGGATAGTGGCTCAAGGACCACTTTTCTAAATATATTTCCCATACAAAATAATCTCAAGATATAATAATTATTAGTTCCTTGTACGGTACTCTATTTAAACAAGAATTAATCAAATAGTAAGTATGTGAAAACTGCAACACCACAAAGATTGAGGCATGTTACTAGTGTAATCAAACAATAGAACAGGCAAGCAAAATATTTAGAAGGCTGAATCATGGCCGCATATCTAACTGATTTCAACTGTGACTTGTACACTGTGAGACAGCACAGATAACTTATGCAGATGGTTCAGTAGCAGAATGGCACTTGGTTTGCTCTTAATAGAAACAACATAAATGAAACTGACAATTTAGAGACAGACAATAGCCTTATTCACATGCTGAAAATCTTGTTGTGTCCCTCTAGTCCACACACAGTTCACTGTGCGATCTGTTGATGAGTAAACACATAGTACAGGATTCATTCAGTGGGATCTAGACCCCTGGGTCTAACCGCAATCAATTCTTGGTCGATACTGCAATACCATGGGGTATGACTGATACAAAGGGCCATCCTGAGGGCAGACTTGTGAAGCTGAGCAGTTCAGACACTGAAAGTTTTCACCTCTTAGTTGCCATCTTGTCATGTCTATGAACTCCACAGTATGATCCTTCCCCATAATTTCACCATTGCACAGCACATCCAACTCATAAGAACTTGGAAGTTTTAGTTTAAAACTTAGAAATTTTTTAATAGTTCCCACAGTTACACGTGTAGAAAACTGAATGAATTCCTTCATTAAACTCTTTACTGCATTGTCCCGATTGTTCATTATTTCGTAAATGATCTAGACATATAGCAATTTGTGGGTCAATTCTGTGATAGTCTTTTTTTTAATTAATTTATTTAATTTATTATTTTTGGCTGCATTGGGTTTTCATTGCTTTGTGCAGGCTTTCTCTAGTTGCGGCGAGTGGGGGCTACTCTTTGAAGGTTTGGGGGCGTGGGCTTCTCACTGTGGTGGCTTCTCATTGCGGAGCAGAGGCTCTAGGCATGTGGGCTTCAGAATTTGTGGCACATGGGCTTCAGCAGTTGTGGCTCGCGGGCTCTAGAGTGCAGGCTCAGTAGTTGTGGCGCATGGGCTTAGTTGCTACACGGCATGGGGGATCTTCCCGGACCAGGGCTTGAACCCGTGTCCCCTGCATTGGCAGGCAGATTCTTAACAACTGCACCATCAGGGAAGCACTGTGATAGTCTTTATCATCTTGATTTTCATCACCTTCTTCATCTACTTTAGGTTTGTCAACTTTTGAAGTATCATCTTGTCCATTTTCTTGAGGCTTGTTTTTCTTCCAAAATTCACTCTCAAGTTCTTGTTCTTGTAGTCCAGGGACCAACTTAAATATAATTTCCTCTAATGTGTTACCCAGGCTCAACCTTTCTAATGGGTTTGACTCATGAACCTGGTTGCCACACCTTGGACAACCAATGCTATCTTCAAAGTGCTGGATGATACAGGTCTTACAGAAGGTGTGGAGGCATTCCGTCACTGTAGTTGGCTTGATGAGATACCCTTTATAGATACAGCAGATGATGTAAGGATTGAAATCTTTTACCAAGTGTTTCCTTTGGGTAGCCATTTGTTGTTAGCTAGGACTGGCTCTAGTAGTTCAGGCAAACAAGGGTATTAAGTGGATGAGAGTCTGATCCCAGGAGCTGGTGTGGAGTTCCCAACTGCATGTCCCGAGGCATTAGAACTAACATCCAGACTTCTCATGTAATCGCTGGTCATCACTCCTTTTGGTGGTTCTGCTTTTCCATATCCTGGAGCTGCGGCCACCGCTGCTTCTCACCACCAGCACGCCAGCCTCAGAGAGAAGGAAACAAAGAGAAACAGTGCCTGCTGCAGCCTGGCCAGTCCCTGGGCCCCATGGAGACTTCTATTTTCTAAATTTAATCTTTATTTTATATTGGAGTATAGTTGATTTACAATGTTGTGTTAGTTTCAGGTGTACAGCATAGTGATTCAGTTATACATATACATGTATCCATTCTTTTTCAGATTCTTTTCCCATATAAGTTATCACAGAACATTGAGCATAGGTCCTTGTTGATTATCCATTTTACATATGGTAGTGTGTATATGTTAATCCCAAACTCCTAATTTGTCGCCCCCACCATTCCCCTTTGGTAACCATAAGTTTGTTTTTGAAGTCTGTGAGTCTGTTTTGTAAATAAATTCATTTCTATCATTTTTTATTAGAGACTAGAATTCTAATAAGCCAGAGTCACAAAGAGATAAAGCAGTACTGCTCTTCCCATTACATTTTTTTGGAAGAAAATATAGTTGTTTTCATGAAAATATGTCATTTATGTTAATGGATAATATATTTATTTGAATTATTTAAAAATGACAATATAATGCTTGAAATTTATTGGTTTAATTTATGATATGATATCCATATATCCAAATATATGATAAACACCCACATGAAACTCCACATAAACAAAGGATCTTTGAAGTTGCAGCAATCTTTAAGATTGTGAAGGAGTCCCAAGACCAGCATATTTGAGAATCACTGGTCTAGACTAGGCTCCTTTTCTCTGACTCTGGGAGAGCCCTGTGCTCCCTATTTCTACTGCCTTCTAGGCTGAATTTCTTTGTTCACTACACTGATAGTTCCTACTTAATGGCCAGCTTCTAGTTTCTTTCTCTTTTTCTATGACTCTTCCATGAACCCTTGTGGCGTGGATTTTGATATTGGTTTTCCAGATCTCACAGTCATTCTTCTTTCTCTTCCTTGATGGGGGTCAGGAATCTTGGGTAAGTTCTCTTCCAGGCAATTTAACACAGTAGTAGACTTCTATTTTGTTTTTATCTGCCTCACATCCAAACTCCCTTCCTGTTTTGGGGAATCCCATATTGTTGAATCTTGGTGGGAGACAGCTGCATCTCCCACTTCAGTAACTAAAGGCAGCAAATACCCCTCCATACTCATGGTCCATTGGATACAGCCATGTGAACTAGGCTTGACTAACTGAAGGCCCTGCCTGGGGCTTTGACTCTGGAGTGGGTGATGGAAGGAGAAAGGATGGATTCGGACTTATTTGTGGCAGCCTAAAGTATTCAGTGGTTAACAGGGGCCACACGCAGTGCCAGCAGTAGCAGTGTCCTGCGGTGATGGGGACAGTGCTGTTGGCAGTGAGGTTCTTCTGCACAGCCTGGGAATCCTAATGCATCGATGCCTTTTCTTCCACCCATTTTATGTGCTTTTTCCAGCTTTTCTGTCAATTCTGCAAGCTACCTGATTTCCTTTCAATATATTCCTTTTCTGCCTACGTTAGCCAGAGACTATTTCTATTTACAATCAATAATAGCTAACACTTCAATAGTGCTTTCTGTGTGCCAGGCACTGTTCTTAGTACTTTGCATATATTAACTCCTTTAATACTCACAGTAATGTTGTAAGAAAGATACCATTATAATCCTCTTTCTACGTTTGGGGAAAATATGATAGAGGTTAAATCATGTTCCCCACATCACACAGATAGTAAGTGGCCATGCCAGGCTGCAGGCCCAGGCAGACTGGCTCCAAGCCCAGGCTTTTACACTCTCTCTACCACTCTGGCTGAACACATACGTGACTGAGACAAAGATATAAGTCTAAATTACCACTGAGCAAGCAATAGGGGCCAGTGCTTCATGAAGTCTGGGTCTTTCATCAACTCTTACAAATATAATCCTTTTGACAAACAGACATGGGCCTTCATTTGCATATGAAGCCAAATTTAAAACAGTAATAGCAAATTAATTTGTGGTTAGCCATGGCAGGTATTTTTCTAAATATTTTAAAATTTCCTTTCTAGCTGTGCTTTATATGGATTATAATGAGAGTCTATTTAGGATCTGTCAAATAAGGTGGTAACATGCCCTGTACCTTTAAATATGTGTACATATACATATACATACATACACACATATATTAGATGTATGTTAACTGGCAGTTGCATGTAGTGCTGATGGCTTGCTGGTGGTTGAAATGGAGAAATGACCAATGGTGTAATGTATCAGCACATCAGTGTGTGCTCCCCTGGAACTCAGAATAATCTGAGTTGGTTAGATCCTCTCCACCTCCTTTCTCACACTCCTCCACTCTCCAGGGCTAAGCAAGGGAATATGGATGCTGTATTTTATTTTATCTAAGCCATAAAATGCACATCAGGCAGTGATGTTCAATTACTAGATGTTTAATTACAAGAAAGGAAAAAAAATCAAACAATAAAAATATTTCAGGGCATTAGCTCAGTTCCATACACTGCATTGTATAATTACTACCCACCCAGCTTCTCAGCAATTACATCATCACGAGCAGTGAAATTACATTTCAGTGATAATTTTAAAAGTACAGCAGTAGCAGTCCATTATTAATAACTCTGAACATGAGTATGGAAAACTAGTGTCTATGGTTCAGTAAATACTACCGCTTGTAGTTGGAGTTAAATCTTCATATACCGTAGATTTAATGTTACCTCTTTAACCTTCACCAGTGTGTTCCTTGTTCTCTAAAAGTTTCATAATCCCATTCAAACAAAGACCAGATGTAGTGCTATGGACCTCTGACAGGGAACGGAGAGCTTGACTTTGAGAGCAATGGAAGGGTACTCAGGGAGCTTGTTTTGCAGTGTTCCAGGGAGATGGTGGTGTAATTGTGCCATATTGAAAGCTTTGATAGCTTGGGGAGGAGGAGGCGGCAGCAGCAATGAATTCTAGTATGATGAAAAGAGATGTGTTTTGAATACAGGCAAAGCATTGAACTCACTGGTCAGTCTCTTGCTCCACGTGAAGATAACAGCACACCATGTTGTCTTTTCGAAGACAGAGACACAGGACTTCCACTCATTTGAGAATTCATTATTTTCCCATTAATTTTCCCAAACTATTCGGCAGCCTAAAACTCATGTTCTGAACTTCAAGAGTGGCCAAAGTAAGGGCTTCAGGCAAAATTTCACCCTAGGGATATTGAACCATGGGAGGGTTCAGTTTAGATTTTGGTGTTTGGTCCAGTTTTACCAGAGGGCCACTCTTTGATCAACACTGTGGTCAAGGCTGTGTAATTCTGAGCCTTTCAAGTGCTGCTTGTGGAATGCCCTAGCTCTGCTAGGAAAACTGGGTCAAGCATAGTTTATGCTTCTCATGGAAAGAATTTCATAGAAGTATTTTTCTGTCATGACTATGGAAAATCAGGAAAAGTTCTTGAAACAATACAATTGCTTGATGGCACTTATGGCTAATGCAAAGTAACCATATTTCTCTATTAGCCACAGAGAAATCAAATGAATATTCCCTCTCTTCCTTATTGTGTTTGACCATTACTCCTCACAATGCACACACATATCTCCCCTAAGCATTCTTTAGTTTTACAGTTCCTGGTCTGTTTTATCTCTGACCCTGTGTTAGGCACATCTTCAGAATTTTAAGAGGGATAGGAAATTGATGTTGTCTACTCTGTCTTGTTCTCTTCCACTGTGTTTTGAAAAGTGTCTCGGGACTTCTGTATGTCCTTCAAAAGTGTTTCTCCTGTTGACTTTTCTAGAAGTTGGGTCACCCAGATGTTCCAGGGTAGATAAGAGGACATTGAATTGGCTCCCTGGAGTAAAGAATCGGGGTGATAAATTGGACTTTCAACATATACAGAACTAGGAATTGCTTTTGATTTGTCTTATGTAGCTTGTTTACCTGAGCATACCTTTAACACCAACGGCATACTTTGCAACAGATGCTCACATAAGACAAAAGCAGTATTGAAATATGAGGGAAGAGATCAAACTAAGTTCAAGCATTTTGAAATGGAACTGATGGAAATCCCAGAAGATCCAGCACAGTAAAAGTGGTAAGATGAGAAGGAACCCATGTCATAGATTTAAAAGAATTAACGTCTTAACTGTAAGAATCCACGGGCCTTGGAACTTGGCAATGTTGACCAAGTACCGCAACCCAATGTGGGGTGATCACGGATTGATCAGAGCTCTAGGTAAATTGGTGCAGTTGAACTTATAGCAGCTGAGTAGAAGGAATGGTAGAAAAAAATGGAACAATTCTCCAGTAATCTCCATGACATGCTTTGATAGTGGGAGTTGCTATCTGCTAACTGTTGGGAGAAACTGTCACACTAGTGGTAACTGATGAAAGATTTGCCAGCAACTGACAGTCCAACCTACCTGGCCTGATATCCAATGCAAAGTTGGAAAGTATTCAGAAGTAGAGTCTAACACAAGGGAATAAAAACAATTAGTTTGACCTGGCAGACATCAGTGGGATCTATCAAAGAAATTCATTTAACAAACTCAGTAACAAATACTGAGTACCTAGAATAGGTCAGGCATTTTTCTAGACACTAGAGATATAGCAGTGAACAAAATAGTGAAAATTCCCACCCATGGAGCTTACATTCAAGTAGGAGGACACAGACAGTAAATAATGTAAGTAAACTATTCAATAAGTTAGATAAGTACTATATAAAAAATAAAGCAGGGAAGATGGATTAGGATCATTGGGGGTAGGGTTGTAATTGTATGTAGGGTGGATGTTGAACCCAGCCTTAAGCAAGAGGAACAGCCAACGTGGGAAATGTACTAAACCATACTTAACTTTTGGTCTCCTGGCTTGAGGAGAAAGTGAAAAATATTTAACAATATGTTCTTCTTTTCTGGCTTATTATCTAGAATAAAGAGGAAACCTGAGGAAATCATAAAAATGAGGATCCAGGAAATTGAAGATTCTGAGGCTAGAGGGGAGAATCAGAGCTAGGAATAAAAGGGAATGATGGGAAGAGACAGAGTCAGAGGAAAAACTGTATCACAGGAGTTTCACCCATAGTGTGGTATTCCCCAACAGCAGAGATATCAGGATCTTCTGGAGTAGATGAAGATTTAGAATGTGGGACTTAACATGTAAAGGGAAGTGAACCTTGCCCACTTCCTCAGTGTGCATGTCCCAGTAGTACCTCCAAGTCAACCCCAGATGCATTAAAATAATGTGAAAATCAAAAGAGCAATCTGTGCTTTTCTTAACATGTCAGTCTCACTGTATATGCAGTACTTTGTCCAGTTCTGGATGTCACAGTTTAAGAAAGACAATGGCAAACTAGTGTGTATTCAGAATAGCCTGATCAGTATGGTGAGGAGAATTGAAAACAAATTACAGGAGGAATAACTGAAAGCGGTGGAGATGTTTAATGTATTGAGTAGAGCTAGGGGCGTGGCCTGTTAGCCTTTTTCAGGTATTTCAAAATTTTTGTATGGTAACTGGTTTCAGTTTGTTTTATACAATCTCAGAGGAGAAAACCAGGATCAGCCAGTAGAGATTTCTGGGATATAGATTTCAACTGAATACCAGGAGGTACTCTCACAGCTAGATCTCTCAAAACTGGAACAACATGTCTTAAGAGACAGTGAGATTTTTGCTATCAGAGGTGGCATCTTGTCAGAGGTGGAGTGGCCACTTGAGGGACTATTCTAGCAGGTCAGAACCTCTACTGCAAGAGTCAAACCCACAGTTGAGAGAGATGATGGTGGCGTGGATCAGTGTGGCTGTTCTGGAAGAAGATCAAAGAGAAAGCTTTCTCTTTGTCTCATGTTGCAAGGGTTGGATTTAATATTTGGCCTTGTCATAGCCACTGTCTAGAACTGGTGTTCATAAACTGACTGCATCAGAATCATCTGGTCCCATGCCTGGGAATTCTGATGATGATGGTCTGGTAGGAGTTTTTAAGAAACTCTTCAGATGATTTTAATGTGCAGACAGTTGAAAACTACTAGTTAGAGGAAAGCCCATCCCTGGCGTTCAGAGCCTTCCACAATTAAAGTCCCACCCTGTTCTTCTCACTTTGTCTCCCATTATTCCATGAGGAAATCTTGGGCTTGAAACCAGTTCTACTCATTTGCCGTTTCCCATACCTCTGTTGAGTTTTTCTGTGCTTGGCGTGTGATCATGCCCTAACCTCTGCCAGGAATATGGCCCTCCCACACCCTTATCCTGCTCACCACTGCCAGTCCCCCCTAGTCATGGACACATTTCTCAAAATCCTCCAAACTTTCAGGTCCATCTTCTTAACTGCCATGTCCTATTTGAGCTTCTTCAATTTTTTGCAGAGTTTGAGAAGGATTGGCATTAATTTTTCTTTAAATATTAGCTAAAATTCACCAGAGAAATCATCTTGTCCTGGGCTATTTTTGTTGGAAGGTTTTTGATTAATGATTAATCTCCTTACTCATTATTGATCTATTCAGATGTTCTGTTTCTTCATGATTCAGTCTTGGTACATTTCTAGGAATTTATCCATTTCTTCCAGATTATCCAATTTGGTGTCTTATAGCTTTTCACAGTACTGTCTTAGAATCTATGTATTTTTGGTGGTATCCATTTTAAAGTCTTCTCTTTCATTTCTGATTTTATTTATTTGTGTTTTCTCTCTTTTTTTCCTAGGTAGTCTAGCTAAAAGTTTGTAAATTTTGTTTATCTTTTCAAAAAACCAGCTTCTAGTTTCATTGACTTTTTTTTTCGTCTCTATTTACTTCCTTACTTCTGCTACCTTTGGGCTTAGTTTGTTCTATTTTTAGTTCTTTGAGGTATCAAGTTAGGTTGTTTAAGATCTTTCTTTTTTCTTAGTATAGACATTTATTGTTATAAACTTCCTTCTTAGAACTGCTTTTGCAGTATCCCATAGGTGTTGGTATGTTGTATTTCCATTTTCATTTGTTTTAAGATATTTTGATTTCCCTTTTAATTTCTTCTTTGACTCATTCACTGTTCAGGAGAGTGTTGTTTAATTTCCTCATATTTGTAAAATTTATGGCTTTGCTTCTGTTACTGATTTTTAGTTTTGTACTACTGGAAAAGATACTTGGTATTATTTCAGTCTTCTTAAGTTTGCTAAGACTTGTTTTGTAGCCTATCATATGATATATACTAGAGAGTGTTCCCTGTGTGGTTGAGAAGAATATGTGTGTTGCTGCTGTTGGATGGAATGTTCTATATATGTCTGTTAGGTCCCTTTGGTTGAAGGTGTGTTTCAAGTCCAGTGTTTCCTTGTTGATTTTCTAGATGATCTAATCTTTGTTGAAAGTGGAGTATTGAAGTCCCCTACTATTAGACTTTTTCTACTTCACCCTTTAGATGTATTGGTATTTGTTTAATATATTTAGGTGCTCTGATATTGGTTGTGAATATATTTATTATTATTTTATCTTTTTGATGACTTTGTCATAATATAATGATCTTTGTCTCTAGTTACCATTTTTGGCTTAAAACCTATTTTGTCTGATGTAACTATAGCTACCCCTGCTCTCTTTTGGTTTCCACTTGCCTGGAATATCTTTTTCCATACTTTCACTTTGAGTCTATGTGTGTCCTTAAAGCTGAAATGAGTCTCTTGTAGGCAGCATACAGTTGGGTCTTGTTTTTTTAAATCCATTCAGCCACTCTGTGCTTTTTGATAGAGAATTCAGTCCATTTAATTTAGAGTAATTATTGATAGGTAAGTATTTACCAATGCCATCTTATTAATTATGTTCTGTTTGTAGGTCCTTGTTCCTTTCATCCTCTCTTGCTACCTTCCTTTGTGATTTTTCATAGTGGTATGATGCAATTCCCTTCTCTTTACCTTTTGTGGATCTAATATTTGTTTTTGCTTTGTGGTTACTATGAGGCCTACATTAAACATTTTATAGATATAACAATCTATTTTATGCTGATAACAACAAAATTCTACCCTCTTACTCTCTCCATTTAATGTTTTTAGTGTTACAATTTATCTCTTTTAATATTTTTTGTTAACAAATTATAGTAGCTATAGTTATTTTTAATACTTTTGTCCTTTAACCTTTATACTATCATTAAGTGGTTAACACATCACTTTATCACACTATTAGGGTATTCTGAAGTTGACTGTATATTTACCTTTACTAGTTTGTTGTATATTTTCATATTATTTTCACGTTACTAATTAGCATCCTTCTATTTCAACTTGATGAACTCCTTTCAGCATTTCTTGTAAGGCAGGGCTAGTGGCGATGAATTCCCTCACCTTTTGTTTGTCTAGGAAAGTCTTTATTTTTGTTCATTTCTGAAGGATAACTTTGCTGGATAGAGTATTCTTTACTGGCAGGCTTTTTTCCTTCAGCACTTTGAATATAGTATTCCACTGTCCCCTAATCTGTAAGATTTCTTTCTGCTGAGAAACAGATAACCAAATGGGGGTTCCTGTGTAGGTTACACTTTTTTTCCTCTTGCTGCTTTTAGAATTCTCTCTTTGACTTTGATTTTTGACAATTTCATTATAATGAATCTGGAGAAGACTGTTTCAAGGTGAAATTATTTGGTGAGCTGTTAGCTTCAAAAACTTGGGTGTCCAAGTCTTTCCCCAGGCTTGGAAAGTTCTCAGCCATTATTTCTTTAAATAATCTTTTTGGTCCCTTTCTCCCTTTCTTCTCCTTCTGGAATTCCTATAATTTGTGCATTAGTTCTTTTGATGTTGTCCTACTTTTTATTCTCTCTCTCTTTCTCTCTCTCTCTCTTTTTTTTTTGGTTCTCCCCTAACTGGGTAATTTCAAAGTTCCTACCTTCTAACTCATTTATTCTTTCTCTGTTTGGTTTTTCTTATGTTGATGCTGTCCACTGTATTTTTCATTTCATTTACTGAATTCTTCAACTCCAGAATTTCTGTTTGGTTCTTCTTAATAATCTGTATCTCTTTGATTCTCATTTTTTGTATGTATTATTTTGCCATTTCATTGAATTGTCTCTGTGTTTTCTTTTAGTCATTGTGTTTCCTTAAAACAGCTATTTTGAATTCTTTATCAGGTAAATCATTGATCTCAATGTCTTTGGGTTCAGATACTAGAAGATTATTGTGGTCCTAAATTGATGTCATGTTTCCTTGATTTTTCATGTTCCTTGGAATTTGGCACAGCTCTCTTTGCATTTGAAGTAGCAGCTACCTCCTTAATCTTTACTAACTTCCTTCAGGGGAGAAATACCTTCCATAAGTCCTGCTAAAGATTCTGCGGCTTCTCAGACCTTGTATAGAAACATCTGCTCCATGCTTCTTGTTCTCTCTTGTGGCTGAATTCTTAGGCTCGTATTTCTTGATCCTCCAAGCACCAGCCTGGCTACTGATAGCTTCTTTTTTGTTTTCCTGAAGGTGGCGCTACAGCTCAAGTTTGTGTTTTCTCTCTGGCCTGCTTTCTGTGTGTGTGTTCTATAGATGTCTGCTGAAGCTAACCTTCATAGCCACTCTCAGGACAGTGCCCAGGGAGCCTGTCACAGAGTGGGGGGATGTGTGGGTGAGACACACAGGATGCTGGGGATGACTCTGGGCTAGTTGGGGGAATCTGCTGGGTAATGCTTTCCCACTGGCTCATCTAATGCCACCATGATTCTGACATCACTCCAAAACTCCATGTGAGACTTAATCTATAGATAATTTGGGGTTGAGTGGACATCTTAAAAGTACTAAGATTTCTAATCCATGGACATAGCTTAAGTCTCCATTTATTGAGGTTGCCACACTTTTCTAAGCTCTGATACTATTTTATATGCTCCAGTATCTATCCAATCACTCCATCCCCACGATCCTGGCAACAGACAAAAGGAGAATTTTATCTGATCTAGAAACTTTTTTTCCCCTTAATAGTCCAAGGGTTTCTAACACCACCAGTAATTAGACAATGTGTTTTGAATGTCTCAGCTTACAAAAAATTTTATCTCTTGGGGGCTAAGTTCCCATTTGAGGATTTTTGAAAATATCAGAAGTATTCTAAACCAATGAGTAGAGAAAGAACAAAAGGAACCGGGAAGTCATTATGCAAACATATGGACAGTTGAAGCTATTCTGCCTTGAGGACATTATGTCAGATATCAAACCAATGATCTGAGTGAGCAGATTAAAAATTATTTTTGCACTTCTTGTCCACCTCAGTTCTTGTTTGAATGTTGATCTGTTCTATGGTTTCCAAAGAGCTCCAGTAACATCAAACTTCTACAGCCATAACTCTTTAATAGACCTCAATATTTCCATTCCAACCAGGCAGCTCTCAGTTGATGGCTGCTTTTTTCATTCTTCTGAAATCCAAACTTGCTTCTTTACTGACATATAAGAACTTCGGGGTATTTCTCTGCCCTCTGGCTTTTTAGTTTTTATTCAGGGAAAGCCTTGTTTGAAGTTGATTGTAGACAGATTAGCTGATGGGACTCTACAGCTGTGATTTTTCAGAAACTGGACCATAGGAAGAGGCAGTTTTTTCCAGCATTAGGTTTAGTGCTTTTTAAATGCAAGTTCATTAAGTGGAAATGGGCCTACAGATTGGTTTAGCTCTTTGTTCCTACTGAGGCTGTAAAACAGACTCATAGTCTTTTCAAGCACAGAGGTTGTCTGTAGCTTTTATGCAAGGCTAGGGTGGCCAGACTTTTAATGCTGCCTAGCATTTCAAGGCTCATGATGAATTTACTAATATTATTGTACTTTGGTAGGAGAACTTATGTTTCGAGATATTTGTTATTCATTTGTTGTATCCTTTACACATGAAAATTAAAAAGAGACCCAAACACACTTTTCCAGTTGGGAAGCAGTTATGTTTTCTGTCTCCAATGTGAAACACGTATCTTAATTTTGGCTAGCATTATGCCAAGGTGGAGACTGAGCTGGGCCTGGGTTAAAAAGTCTGAGTTCCCCACTCTTTGCAGCCTCCTCTAGTGACTTGTGTTGCTCAGGCTAAGGTCACAAGTTTTATGGGATCTGCCAGATCAAATGGTATTTTCATACTTTGTACTGGTTGGGAGATTATAGTGGTTCCTGTCCTAGGGAGTGTAGGGATTTCTGAATTGTATGTTAGACAAAAACTCTCCTAAGAAGAAGTTTTGTGAGTAACAAAGAGGGGAAAGTCAGAAACTGATGGACAGAAGTAGAGAGATTTAGCATAACTCTAAAGGAAATCTGCAATTTCAAAGTGGGATTTTTATAGAAAATAGAGCCAGTTTGGGCACGCTGAATCAGGAGAGTTCATTTTCTGGTTATTTAGGAGTTTATTTCTCTCTTTCTTCACTTTCCTTATTTCTTTTTTAAAATATAGCATAAGTAAACTTTTAACCCACATAGGATAAAAGTCTAATTTTGTATATTCTGATTTTTCAATATTTTGGAGACTTTAATACCTTTTGCATAAGAATACAATATAAAATATCAAAGTTGTGTCTTATGAATCATATAAATTTTACGATTGTCTAAAAAAGTTATTTGCTTTACGAAAAAGACCAGGGAATGTGAAGTGCCATAGAGTTCACAGTCCTTTTCTTTACTTATAAGCTTGTGGGATCTTGCATTTGAGAGTCCTGAACGTTTATTCATTCTGCAGTGGACAGAGGAAAGGGAGAAGGCCAATGGTAAGCACATTTCTCTGGGCCTAGACTAATGTGAGAAACCCTGCTATGGTCAGTGACTTATTTGTTATATGAAATAGTCATTATAAGGGGGAAAGATTAGATTTCAGTACTTTAGTTTCAAGGAAGCAGTTAGCAGAAGACCTTTGAACATTTCTATTTCCGGTTGGTCAGCACAAACTATTTAGGGGGCAAGTTCCTCCAGGCATCTCTTATAGTCACTTCTATGCTGGGGGTGGCTCTAAGACCACCCTCAGGTTTGATGCTTTGCTAGAAGGATTCCCAAGACTCAGAAATGCTGTCATACTCATGGTTGTGGTTTATTATAGGCAAAGGATGTGGATCAAAATCAACATGGGTCCAAAAGGCATGTGGGTGAAATCCAAGAGAAACCAGACATAAACTTCCAGGTATCCCCTCCCAGTGGAGTCGTACAGAGATGTCCTTAATTCTCCCAGAAGTGCTGTGTGAGAACATGTGTGAAGTGTTGCCAACCAGAGAAGAGCACATAGAGCCGTGGTGCCCAGGGTTTTTATCTGAGATCAGCTATGTAGATATGGAGCATCTTCATGACTAACCTTGGCTATTCAGTGTCTAGCTCCCTCCTCAGCACCCAGAGGTCAAACAAATAAGGGATGGCCCAGTGCCTCAGGCATACAAAAACAGGCATTCACCATAAGTCACATTGTTAGCCTAAGCTATCTGGTCAAACTGATAGAGGGTGGTCAAAGGACTCAGGAATACAGCAACGTCTGAGAGGCAGGATATTCCTAGGAACCAGAGGTTATCTCCCAGGAGCTGGTTAGAGGCCAGTCTTCCTGAAGTCAGTCCTTTCTTGGAAATGTACAGGGTTTTGAAATAGGAGGGAAGGGGGCAGGGTACAACCTTTAAAAGAATGACATAGCCATTGAGAATACAACATAAACTGTTTAGAACCGACTAGGTTCAAGATGGCGGAAGATTTGACTTCCAGTAGAACTTGAGCCTCATTATACGCTCATCGTTAATATATTAGCATCTAAATGACACACCCACAGTTGTCATGACAGTTCCAAGGCCGACCATAAAAAGCCAAAAAGTAGGTGTGGTCCAATTCCTGGAAATCCCCACCGCTTCCCCCAAATAGTTGGAATAATCCTCCCACTTGTTAACCTATGAAATTACCCAGCCCATAAAAACTAACCACCCCGTATTTTGGGGCCACTCTCACCTTTTGAGATTGACCACATTCTGTCTGTGGAGTGTGTATCTCTCTAAATAAATCCACTTCTTACCTATCACTTTGCCACTAGCTGAATTCCTTCTGTGCTGAGACATAAAGAACTTGAGCTTCGTTAAGTCCTGAGGCCATGTGTGCAATTTCAATGAAAAGACAGTGGTTTTGAGTCCCAATCTCAGTTTTGGTTGGGTTCATGTCCCATCTGAGTTGTGTGGTTTCAGTTTGAATACCCAGGGCCTGATGAGTTAACCCTTTACTGTACAACTTCAAACCTGAAATTCCTGTGAAGTGAGTATTACAGATTAATCACAAAGCCAAACACAACAGAATGGAGGTTCAACTTCTGTGCTTGCTGCCTCTGTTCTTAATTATTTTCTTTTTCTTTTTTCTTCAATTCTAGCCCATCTTCCTTCAGATCAAGGCAGCCTTTCTTCCTACTTCTGCTCTGGTTCTCTGAAATAATAGTGGCTTTATTTTAGTCATAACCCAAAAGAAGACAGAGATAATATTTATATCTCTTTTCTGAATATTTATATCTCTTTTCTGTTATTCAGATTTTGTAAGCATAGCTTAAATGATATAACTAGAAACGCTTTCCCTCTGCATGGGAAAGGTGCTGGGTAACTCAGAAGGAATAATGTGATTGTTGGGCACATACTTAGGGAAGTTTCTTGATGGCTAGATGTTGGCCTTTTTCTTTCTCTGAAATAACATTTTCAGCTGCTCCCAATGTAGCAACATATAATGAGAGTTTTCACTTACTGTGCATAAGGAAAATTGCAATTTTGCCAAACAGTTATCCTAAATGCAGCAACTTAACAAGTTGTAATAGCAATGAGTTGGAAGTATAAAGACAGCTCACTGCCTTCAAGTAGGGGTAATGTAAAGAGGGGTGTGTGTGCTGGGTTTGTGTAACAGACATTGTTGACTGGAATTAGAAGAGCTGCTATTAACCCACTAGCAAAATACATGTTTCTTGAGCCAAGTACGTCCGTGATGGTTCCAGATGGTTTGCTTCTGAAAAGCAAAATACAAAAACAAACAAACAAAATGTATCTAGTTTACAGTAATAGAAATCAGGCTTTTTTGATGTGTGTGTGTGTGTGCACGCGCGCATGTGTTGCATGTGACGGGGCAGTGCTTGACCACACAGATCCTGATTAAAGTCACCTTGGCACTCACTTTTGGGAAGCAGAAGCTCACTATTGTAGGGAAGCAATGGTCTGACTGATGGGGAGACCTGGCTCTCAAGCTAAAATCCAGGCTTCACTTCTCAGGAGCAAGGTCTGTTTCATTTAACAATTCCCCGTGGTGTTGAAAGAGTATTGTGAACTTTTGAGGAAGCTTTTAATATCTTGTGACTTTTATAATCAGCACTTACATTGTACAAACCTCAACAATTAATTAAATAATGTCCCTCTCCCCCCAAAAAGAAATTGATATCATGGTACTATTTTCTGATTCTGAGAGTTGGTCTTCAGTGCAATTCTCTGAGGGCTGGGATAACAAAATCTCATTGTGTTGTTTACTAGGGCTGAGAAAAAGACTCAAATACACATTTAAGAATAGTATATGTGTCCCAGAGAGTTCAGGGGCTTTTGGAAGATTGTATTTAAAGAGAAACCCGAGGCCTAGTGTATAGGGTGTGATGGCTTAAATTCTAAGGCAATATCAGGCCCTAAAAACCATAAGAATAATTGGTATCCTGAAGCTTTGAACCCCCTAAAAAGGGACTCCCCTTCCATGCCCTGTCACATATTGTGATGGGAGATCATGGACAGCAGAGATGCTCCAGGTGAGTGGAGTGACCCACCCAATGAAGGAACTCACTTCAAAAATTTCCCTAAGATCAGACTTGAGTGATGTGATGATCAACTGTATGTACTGTGGTCCAAGGAGTCCAATGAGTAGCCCTTTGGTGAGCTTTGCAATGTGCAGTGCCAGGCCACTGGGGCAGGCTTTCCTGGTGCCCATTTTTGCTATCATGGGACTCCAGTGACAGCTAGAATGCGTCATGTTTCTTGATACTGTTTTCGTAATTCTTTAACCATTCTGACCCTAAATATCAGCTATGACCTCATACTTCATTTCTCTTGATATTCAGTAGCATTTTTGATTTAGATAAAAAATACCCTCTTTGTTTAACTTTTGAGGTGTTTTGATGACTTTGGGAAACTATTCCAGTTAGGCACCCTGTATTTCCTACTTCCTCTGTTTCCTTATGATCAATCAGAGATCCAGGCCCCACCATTCTCAACTCACAGCTTCCATGGTCACACTAATCATTCCCATTTTGACCAGCAGGAAGGCGAAAGACTGGAGGTTCAAGATCATAGAATTCCTCTTAAGCATGAGATGCAGAAATTTCACACATCACTTTTGCTCAAATCCTAGTAGTGAGAGCTTGGCTGCATGGCCTCTTTTCATTGCAAGGGAAGCTGAAAAATGCAGTCACTACCTGTGACCCAGCCACCAGACTATCACTACAGAAGAGGAGGGCAACAGATTTTGGTGGCTACATAGCGGTCCCTGCCACAGACAAGTTTATATAATTCCTTGAATCTGCCCAGGAGAACCATGTTGTATCAGAAACTCCCTCTTTTCCTTGACTTTGGGAACGTTTGAGGCTAAAATTAGTGACTCTTAGAGTAACTCATTTTCATTTTTTGGTATGTTTATTCATTACTCTGAACTGGTTTTTGACCTCCCTTTTATACTTTTAATGGTCTTGTTTATTGTACAGTTTAATATTTTAAACCATCTCTAATTCTTTTGGGAAGTAGGTAGAATATAAACAATAAATGGAATAACACAGTGCAGTAAGGAACCTGCCCAAAGAACAGGTCATGTAGGAAGACTAAAAATATGCCTATGTTTGGTAAATTCAAATTGTTGATCTGCAAGAAGTGTGGGGAGAAGAGTTCCTTTGGATGACATTGTAGCACTTACATACATGAGGTGGGCAAACAGTAGCAAAAGTCCAGGCAGTGTAACAATTAAGGAATAGGATGACTCAGTGTCTGAGAGGCAAAGTTGCTTATCAATATATATGTAATATGTATCTTGTCCCATAATCTGTAAGAATTACTCTTTTTTTTTTTTTTGCTACTAAATGACACATTTTAGAGTACAGGAATTCATTGTTCATATGTCAGCAACCACCATCAGGATTAAAAAAAAAAACCAACTCTGAGTTTTGAGCCCCTAATATGAACTCAGCATTCTGGTAGTTTCAGTGGGAGATCTAAAACATGGTGCCCTTCCTTATGGATCTTTATACCCTTATAAACCTGAGAGACATAATGTATTACATTGTGAAGTATTTTTATTTGCCCTTATGAGCCCCATCCTGAGCCCTGTGCTTTGACACAGAGTGGACTCTCACCGACTCAGGTTGAATGAATGAACGGTATTAGGATGTCACTGAATGCTGAGCTGAAATTTGAAATAGGTATTAGCAGTCTCAGAAATATGCAGGATTTCTACTGATGTTCTGTATACCAAGGTTTTGCTTGTGTGCACTGAGAAAAAACTAAAACTTGGTTCCCAATTTGACAGGGAAATTCATAGTAAAATCCTATTTAATAATGCATTCTAGATTTGTCAATGAATATGCCTGTTCACTATCCTTATAGATGTGAGAAAATGTATGCCCTATTCACATAGCAGCCTTTCTCCTAGGCATTTTGTGACAATATGCAGACACCTATGATGTGGGTACCTTGAACTTTGAATAATAAGAGATTAAGCTTTTAAAATATCTACCCACAGGCATTTATTAGAAGTTATGTTTAACATTTTATTAAATTATAAGCTTTCCAAAATTGATCATATTTTGAGCATTTTCTATGTTGGTGGTTGTTTATCTTTGTTTATTCTGCCAAGCTTCTGTCATATATTTTCCAAAGACTTTCAAATTCACTAAAAAGACACTTGAGTTGCATATAAAATCTGATGTTTATATAGCTAAATACTTATAACTAATGTGTCCAAATATGTGTTCATATATTTTTTATATAATACAGAGCATGGACTAATGGTTGCTTATTGGAAATGATAGAGTTTCGTAACTTGCAGTCGCTGATATCACTACTGTATGGCTTTGGGCTGATCATTCTTTATCCTTTGGTGACAATCAGAGTGATTTTTCATCAGTCAGCTTGATATGTCATTGTTTTATTTGATGATCTAACATATGGGAAACATTGTGAACCTGGTGAAAGAGAAAAAGTTAACAAGTACAATTAATGATAATAGTATTGCTAGGCACAATTTCCTATGCTGGTAAGTGAATTCTTGCTCTTCACATCAAGGAGGATTAAGGAGGCTTTTGATATTGGGGTGTTTATTGAATGTGACATAGATGTGAAGTAAATCAATTACCTAGGCATAATAACCTCTGTAACTTTCTGCTAGTGAAGCAATTCAAATGGGGCTTTAAGAAAATTTTATTTCTCTGCACTCTTTGAAAGTTGTTCACACTTTAACAACGAGGACTATCTCAAAGGCCCACGTAGTAAACATATAGGAATTTACACTCTCCATAAGAACTGTGATTTAAACTGGTAGCTTCCCCAGGTAACTTGAGGTCTCTTCTCTCCTGCCAGGGAAGCCCTATGAGTCCTCTGAGAAGAAAGCATTCAGGAATAAAATAACCCTTTCACAGTCACCTGTCAATATATAGGCATATTTGACTTGAAATTATAAAGTAATGAAACTTTATGGACCATCTAGTCTCAAATTTTGATTGAAAGATAAATCTTAAAATGTTTTGTATTTTGAGAGATTTCTACCTTCCAAAATCTTGGACTAGTTGAGTTTTGCTTGCCTTGAGTTGTGTTAGGTATGGGATTCTGTAGATAGACTTCTCAGCAAAATACTGCATATATGTGGAGCAATCAGGCCACCTTCATCAGGCCTCCAGTGCCACACAGGAGACCTCATTCTGCACAGGCCCTTCAAAGAAATCAGGACTTTTATCCCCCTTCCCTCTCCCATGCCCCTCCCTACCCGCTGCCCCATCTTAAGCCCGTGAATATCCTCTCAGGTCCCGTATTCCTTGGTTCTTCCTTTCACAGTGGTCTTAGTTTAAGTTCCCCAGAAAGCGAGCCTGAGGTAGTGGATTTGTTTGTTTTTAGAGATTACAATCCCAGGAAGCAGGAATGAAGGTACAGGGGAAGTGAGGCCAAGGAGGAAGAAGAGCCACTACAAGGATGTGGCATGGAGCTGGCTGTTATGAAATAAAAATGGTTGCTTGTTGCTGGGGGCTCTTCCCTGGGCAGCCGTGTAAACAGCTTCTCGGAACTCTCCATCAGAGGACAGAAAGGACACCACTGGTCCCTCACCAGATGCTCTTTACTGGGCCTGTTCACCCATCTCCCGGGTGCTGTGTTGGCTCGTGTCTGCTCTCCGCTCTGCAATGTTGCCAGAAAGTCACTGCAACTCGAAGTTATGTCCCCAGAGCCCACAGCCCCTGGCTGACTGACAGGAGATTCAAAGGACTGGCCCCTTGCCTCAATTCATGCTCCAGAGTGCCCCATGGGTTCAGACTGAGGTTAGTCATCTTCTGAGGTCAAATCTTTGCTTGGTTTCTTCTCCTGCCCTGATCTGATTTCCTCATTCCCTTTCTCCTGAGAGCGTTCCTTTCATAAATCACCTTCTAGAGCTCCTTATTGGTGTTACTTTGTGCCCTTTATTCATCGGAGACATTGTTCTTCTGTTCGACCTCAACCCTGCCATCAGCAAGTGTTCATCCGAGTCATGACACAACATAGCCTCGGTGGTCGGTTATATTATTGTTCACTCATATTTGGTGCCCCTCCTGCTGGTGATTCTCCCTGAAGAGGAAGAATTATAGGTCCCTGCTCTGTGGAACTGAGGCACAGACATATGGCTTGATTTGGCCAGGAAAGTGTGAAAAGAAGTGATGAGTGTCGTTTCTGAGGAGAAGGTTTGATAGCCAAGTCAAGGTTTACCATACTGTTTTTTTCCTCCTATCAAAAGACCTCTAATTTTCCAGATGGAGGTTGCTTGGCATGGGACACAGTGTAATAGAGCAGAGCCTTTTCTGATCTGAGATGGACATGTAGTCTAAATAAGAAATAAAACATTGTTATAAATTAGGTACTTTGGGGTCATTATTACAGTATAACTAGTATTAAGTAATCAGAATTCCCAGATTACCTCAATTCCAATAATTTACTCTCAAGGCTACATCCAGATGTTTATCAATCTCTGGAATAATTCCAACCCTAAGATATTAAGTGTTGATATACATGTCTGGAGTCATTAGCCTTTTATTCTTCAAGCTCTCTCACTTTCTTACTTTACACTTGATCTTAAGTCTTGTACCACTTTACATACATTCACACTCACCTCTCTAGTCACTGCTATAGTGAGGTTTTGGTTAGGATTTGGCCAAATTTCTGGAGGTACGACCTGCCAGCATCTCATCACATGTCCTGCTTTGCATATCTCTCACTTCCCTCTCTAAGACTTCTCTGATGCTGCAGCATGGGACATTTCAGGAACCTGGTGGCACTCACACATGTGCAAATTGGAAATGTGATGCAGCTAATGCCCATGGAATTACCCTTGACCAATGATGTCCAAAAATGCATGGAAAATACTTTATTCTTTTGTTCCCTGAGTGAACAGTTATGGACACATTTCACCGTTCTCAGAAGATCAAATGAGATCAAATACCAGTTATATGTATCCATGATTAATTTGATAACATATCCTTGTATTGACTTCCCTTTCTTCCCTGCTTAACTCTCCCTGATCCTCATTCTGGTTCCCTGGAGTTTCTTAAATAAACTGTCTGCCAACAAGCCTTGGTCTGAGGCTCTGCTTCCTGGAAACACAGATATGACTGTTTACCTCAAGCTCTCTAGATTATCCACCCCTCAATTTTCTCCTTAGTGCACTGCCCACTCATGGCTTCATTTCTTCCAAATATTACCTACAAGCTTGTGGTATATCACTCCAGTCATTTTCTTAACAGCACTCTCAGTATCAGAGTTTCCCTGTGTTTCCCTCTGTACTAGACACATTTTGTTAACCCTGATTTGGATCAACTTCCTGCCTTCTCTACTCTTATATCTTAGGTGCTGAGAGATGCTGGATGAAATCAGAGTTGAGGGAACTGAGACCAAGCTGATCATCTCCACTGTGACCTGCAGCTTCAGTACTGCCCTTAATCAGCTCTTCTTCTACACCCACCCCACTACTATTGCCCTTTCTCTCAGGAGACAAAATTACTTTTCCATATAGAAAAAAAAATGTACTTGTCAAGACAGGTGTACGCCTTGCTGAATGATATCTCCATCCATTCCAATTTATCTATGTCTGTTCTACCACCTAGTTTCCTCTTAACCTAGAGGAGATATCTCTTCTGATATCTAAGACTAATTAATAATGTCTCCACTGGTGGTCTTGATTTCATCAGTGCTGGTTCTTTTTTCATGGTTCTGTGTTCTCTATTATTCACTACACTTCAAAGTATAGATATGGCTGAGTGCTTCATCCAGAGAAACCCTCATAGACCCTGTCCCTCCATTTGTTATTATTTCCCTCCACTACCAGTGTTTTCAAAGGATGTCCCATAATTGCTTCCTTGTCACTTTAAGGACCATTCTCTGCAGCCCATTATAATCTGGTTCCAGCTGCCCTATCCCACTGAGTCTGTTATCAGTTACTTTCTAAAAGACAAACCCAAAACACTATTTTTATTTTCATTTTTGGTTTGTTTGTTTATACTTCACCTTTCACGGTGTTTATCAAAGCTGATCTCTATCTACTTGAAAATCCTTTTTCCCCAAGTCTTCAAAGATATCACTGGCTTTCTTTCTACCTCTCTGAGTTTCCTTCTCAATATCCTTTCTTTCTCAAGTCCACATCTTCCTTTGACGAGATTTCATGTTTCCTAAACCAGTTTCTGATTATAATTTGGTTTCTCAAGTAGGATGCATACAGGGACAGAATGGACTAGTCAAGGATTTCAAGTAAATTTGGAAGACTTGTTTTAATTCTCATTGTAATGTATTTAATTGGCATGCTAATTTATTTATCAGTCTCTCATCTGACTGTTAAGTGTGACTCATCCTCTGTGAGGCTGCTAATCTCTTTGAAACTTCTTGGAAGAGAGCCATTGCTGAGACATGGTGACCATAGCTCAACAATGTCACTTCATGAAGCACAAGTTACCAGCTGACCTACTGTGGGGAACATAGCTACCTCATTTCTCTGTACCTGCAGTAGTTTACGAGAGAAGTAAAGTGGAAACTTTAAGGGTCCATGTGCGATAAAAAAAAATGCATTATCAAAACTAGCATCTGTGGGGTTAAGGAGATTCTTAAAAAAAAAAGAGAGAGAGAGATACAAGTGAAGTGTAAAAATTTCTGTTTCATGGGCCCAAAGGTTACCTTCCTTAGAAGATGGGGCCTGGGATAGTGGTGCCTGGTTTTAGAAGATACCTTCTGAATATTTGTTGACTGAATAAAGGAAGACTCTCTGTTTAGAAACTTAAACTTTTATCTGCATGTCAACTTTAAAATTAAGGCTACAGTATCCACATTGCAGTTAAGTGGATGCTTTAATAACCACTAAAAAGCATACCTCATATATTTAAATGCTTCCATGAGATGCCATTATAATATTTGTAATTTTTAGTCTTTCTAACAGACTGCAAGTATCCCTTTCCCCACTCAATTTTAGGAAGAAAGATGATTTTGTTTCTTTGGGTTTTGATATTGGTGTCTAGGGTACTTCACAGGATTTCAAAATATCTAGCTAGACTTGTAGACAATATTGTATTCTTGGGATTTTGAAGAGAGAGATTATTTTGACATGTTGTAATAATAGTAAAAAAAAGGTTATATCTATTAAAGGCTTAATTGATAAATTCTAGCAAGGATATCTGGTTTTGCACTCTACAGAATAACATATAGGCAAGTTTGAAAACAAGTACAATAATTGTTTTTTATAGATGTTGTATCCACATGTTTCTGGCAGATCTCATATTAGCTATAAAAAATAATAGTACAGTAGCAGGGCAAGTTGAAAGCTTTCCTTTGAGAATTGTGATGACTCATCTTTTTTATTGTTAGATTTAAGATGATGAACACTTGTTCTGAAAAATGTGATTTTTCTCTATTGCTGTGTTTAATTAAATGCAAAAATCCTAGAGTGGAGCAACCTTTAAGACTGCAAATTTAAACTCATAAAAGTCAGACAATGGAAAAGTGAAGGTTGTGATAACAATGTTAACTCATCCATTGCATATAGGTTGCATTTTGCATGACCAATCAGGCAATTTAAGCAAGGGTGATGACAGTAAAGTATCTTTCCTCTCCCCTCTTGAATCTGTGACTATTTTAAACTAACCTTTCTATATGCATTATTTAGTAAGAGCCAAAAATACTTTTAGCATAATTTAGTGTTAGTATTTCTTCCTGAGAAGTTGTATTAGCTTTGAGAATAACCCCTGTGGCCTGGATCAGCACTGTGGTGGCCGGTTTCTTTCTAGTATATTTTCTCTGAGTAATGTTTTAAACTTTAATATATGGAAGACTAAAATAATAAAGCAACTGAGAAAATTCTGTAGTAACTTTAATGGAATATTTTCCAAGAGACCACAGTTTAATGGTCCTGTAATAAACCTTCGAGATGGAGGATTTAAGAGGAATCAGTGTGAAGGAAAGAGTGTGGGCTTAGAGCTAGGCAACCTGGGTTTGGATTATCATTCTGTGATTTAGTAGGTATGCGATTTGGACTACTTACTTGATTTATCTAATTTTTCTGATTTTGTTGGCTTAACTCTAAAACGGGGGATAAACTCTACCATGCAGGATGGTTGTGAGGATCAAAGACACTAAAAATTCTTGAGTTATTATTTCTTTATTATTTTACTATTATTTTCACAGAGAGTAGAGTTATAATGATGTTCCAACAACTTTTGAAATATTTCCCTCTTGCCATCCAAGTACAGCTGACTGCAAAATTAGTCTGACATGTTTCCTGATGTGACGGACATCTGATACATTTTATAGATTGCTGGCCACATAATTCTCTTCCTGCTTCTCGCATGGCCCTCCTCTGATGCATGGTCCACACCGATGCCATAGTGACCTTCCTGAAGCATGTGTATGATCAGTTCACTTTCTTGTGTAAAATGCTTCCAAGGACTCCATTGCCTTAAGGATAAAGTCTCACATGTGCCCTACATGTCTGCCTGGATGCTCCATGTTAGTCTATGTGTCTGTGCTTCTCTGAATACTCAGTTGCTTTGCTTGGTATGCCCTTACCCATATCAACCATATGCTACAAATTCTCATTTATTCCTAATGACTTACTGTGGTGTGAATTCTTCTGGAAAGCTTTCTTTGATTGCTTCAGCTAGAATTAGGTGCCCTTCCTGGGGCTGGGAGAAGCTTGGTTTTCTTAGCATCTTCTTTTATGGTTTTAATTATTTGTATTGGAATTGCCTGTCTACTTAGTAGGCATCCTTGAATTAGACATCTTTGAGGCTAGTGTCAGCATTTTATTCATCTTACTATCTCCAGGGCTGGCAAAATACCTGATAAACAGTAAATGCTCAATAATTGTTCCATTGAAATGTAGATATATGTGTAATGAGCACCACTGGGATCTTCTGCCCTTGGCAATTGGCTTCTAGTAACCCCTTGGAAGCATGCTGAATTCATCTCAAAATCCCTCCTAAACAAAACCTCCCTACCAATGTATAATATTTTTGGATGAGGTCAGGGAATGAAAGTAAGACAATGATGTATATGTGTGGAGTAATTTCTATCATAATTCAACTTATTTTAAAAACTATAAATGACAACAATATACTTATTCTGTTGCCTGTGGTTGACCAGAACTCAAAAGTGAAGTATTTCTTTTAGGTTCTCTCTTAAGGAGGATGGGCCAATTTGCATCACTCATTATTCTATGACAATATCATAAAAGGCACTATTAGTTTTCTTTAATTTTTAAAATCCACATCTCCAAATGCATAATAGCAGCTGTGATCTCTGCATCTAGCTGAAGAGCAGAGCAAGCCAGGTATATGAGCCACGAGTCAACCTTGTGTCAGGATTTGACACAGGCAATAGGAGACCTGGTGGGCTGGTCAGTTGATGTTATGGCATTTTCCATTTAGATATGGACTCCTTAACTTTAGGTTAAAATATAAATTCCATGGACACGGTTTCTTACTTTAGGTCAAATGGTGGGCCAGGGAGGCTACTAATTACTTTTTTGGGGGGTACGGGGAGGGTCGATTTTTCTTTAAACCACTGTTAATTTTCAAAAACAAATTTGCAAGTACTAATTTCCGTTAGGCATTTTAAAATAAATGAATCCAGTTATTCCTCATTCATTCAGGTAAGGACCCTTTAGTTAAGGAACTGCTCATTAATTGACCAGGCCCTTATTTCTGAAATTGCAAAGGTAAATTAAATGCAGGACCAAGCTTTCAGGAGCATGGTGGGTAGGGATGGGGGAAACTGATTTGGAATGACAGTTTCCTCTATCTAGGCAAGCAGGAAGGCTTTCATTCAAAATAATCCTTGAGCCTATTAAATATTTATTGATTTAAGAGTATGCCTCCCAATAAACATTGAATTAATTCATTTGCACCTTCAAAGTACACCCTTATAAAAGAGGTAGAGTGAAAGATGTCCTATAAAGACAGATTGTGAACTTCCTTTATAACATATAGAGGTAAGTTCAAGATAAGTCTTAATTTTTAAATACAGATACAGAGAACAAATGAGTGGTCACCAGAGGGAAGGGGGCTGAAGGGTTGGGCAAAATAGGTGAAGGGAATTAAGAGGTATAAACTTCCAGTTGTAAAATAAAGTCATGGGAATATAGTCAATACTACTGTGATAATGACAGATGGTTACTAGACTTACTGTGGTGATCTGTTCATAATGTATATAAATGTTGAATGACTATGTTGAGCACCTGAAGCTCATGTTAAATTGTATGTCAGCTATATTTCAATAAAAAAATAAAAAGGAAAAATTTTGAGTTTTCAAGCTTCAGAGATAGAGTCGTGTAATTTTTTTTTTAAATTATTATTTCTTTGGAAAGCTGCATGTGGAAAACACATCAAGCCCTCAGCAGGGCGTGTGGTGAGAATGTCTGGAAATTTTATGTTAAATTACAGCACAAGCTGACTGTGGGTGATAGGATAAAAAGAGTTGGTTATGACACTTTGAAAATCTAGGATAGTTGGCCAAGGAATTACTAGAGATTGATTAATGTCATACTGTAAGCAAGATCTGGAATCCTTAACACATTTGATGTGGTTTAACACTCAACCTGCTGAAGTACAATCAATGCAGGTTCTGAATTGAGTGAAATTATAGATCGAATTTTGTGTGTGTGTGTGTTTATTTTTATAATTTTATTTTTTTTTTGATTTTTTAAACATCTTTATTGGAGTATAATTGCTTTACAATGTTGTGTTAGTTTCCACTTTATAACAAAGTGAAGCAGCTATACATATACATATATCCCCATATCTCTTCCCTCTTGCGTCTCCCTCCCTCCCACCCTCCCTATCCCACCCCTCTAGGTGGTCACAGAGCACTGAGCTGACCTCCCTGTGCTATGCAGCTGCTTCCCACTAGCTATCGATTTTACGTTTGGTAATGTATATATGTCCATGCCACTCTCTCACTTTGTCCCAGCTTCCCCTTCCCCCTCCCTGTGTCCTCAAGTCCATTCTCTAGTAGGTCTGCGTCTTTATCCCCATCCATAGATCGAATTTTAACCTAGCGCTTCTATGTGAAAAATCTTTTCACACAAGCTCTCCAATTTGCTAACACTTTCAGAAAGACTGACAAGAGGGAGCACATGTAGAGGTAGTTTTTAGACAAACAAGGGACATATTTCTTATTGTTAAATATGTTAAATATAACAAGTCATATGTATGAATATTTAAGAAAACAACTACTGATAAAATCCTCTGTTTAGTTTTTGCATCCCATTCTTTTCCAATCCCAGAGTTAAGATTCTCTTGAATTTCATGTTTACCCTACTTATGCATGATTTTATTGTATTACTATTTATATACATAGCCATAAGTGAAATGAGTATTATTTTGCATGGTATCAGGCTTTTTAACTGACACCACACTCTGTAGATTCCTTCCTCCCCATGCCCTCAACAATATGTTCCCAACATTGTATTATTGGATTATACTGTATTTATCCATTCTTCTGTTGAAGGACATTTAAATCATTTTCTTTTTTTTGATATTAAAAATTGTGCTATTTATTTGTGCATTCATTCATTAAACAAATTATTGGATATCTAATGTGCTAGGTGGATATCACTGTACAAGGTATTGAGGATACAGCTGTGACCAAAACTGATAAAAATCCATATCTTTATGGAGGTTAAGTTCTTTCCATTTCATCTTCTTTTGTGTCCTTAAATATTGTTTCATATTTTTCTTATAAAGATATTTTCCTTCTTTTGTTAAATTTATTTTGAATACCTTATACTTTTTTTTGCTATAGTGAAAGGGATGTATTTTTTCTATTACATTTTCTATTTAGTTATTACTGGCATATGGGAATGCCAGTGGTTTTGATGAGTTGATCTTGTATTCAAAACCTTGCTAGTCTGTATAAGCACTGTATAATACTATGCCCATACTTTCTCTTGAATTTCTATTACTATAATAAAATTGTCTTCAACTACAATCTGTGTTGTTTCTTATTTTCTAATTTTAGTTTCTCATTTTTATTGACAAAAGTGATAGAGAATATTCTTGTTCTGAGACTGTCTTTGGTGAGAATATTACTAAAATATTCTTTATTAAGCATAATGTTTGCTATTAGTTTGTTAAATACTCTTTATTATTCAGGTTAATGAAATTTCCTTCTATTTCTTGTTTGCCAAGAATATTTTCAAGAATATATAATGAATAATAGTAAATGGTTTTCTGTATCTATTGAAATGCTACTATTTTCCCTGATAATCTATTACTGTTGGGTATGAGATTAATAACTTTGGTGATACTGAATCATCCTTGAATCCCTGAGATGATGCATCACAAGCAAACAGTTTTAGCGAAAGAACGTGCTAAATTGGATTTACTAATGTTTATTTAGGAATTTTTTTCTGTATTCATAACTAAGAGTGGCCTAACACTTTTTTTCTTGTACTTACCTAGTCTGATTTGGGTAGTGTATGCTACTTTCATGAAACATGTTGAATTAGTCTTCCTTCTTTGTCTATTATCTGAAAAGTTTTACATAATAAATAGTTGTTTCTTTAAGGTTTGGAAAACTTATAAGACCATACATCTTTCCATCTGTCTTTTAATTGCCATTCAAATTCCTTAATAGTTATTGATACATTTTGGATTTCTAATTTCTCTTGAGTAAATTTTAAGAAAAAGATCTGCTTCATATACATTTTCAAATTTATTGGCATAAATTCATTCATTGATTTCACTTGTGATTTTCAATTCTAAACTGTATTTGTAATTAAGTTCCTCTTCTCATTCCCAATATTTTCACTTGTGCTTTCTCTCTCTAATTTTCTACCTTCCATCCTCCCTCCCTCTCTTTCTTTTTAGATCTATTTTTGTTAGAATCTTTTTACACAGTATCACATTTTGACCTGCTGCTCTTTGTTATTGTCTTTTCTATTTCATTAATTTCTGTTAATCTCCAATCTTCTTTCAGTTTTTTTATTTTGGGGTTTATTTTGGGTTTAGTCTGTTATTCTCTTTATAGCTCCTTAATTTAAAACTTAGCTTATTTCTCTAATCTTTTCTTTGTATATAAATGTATTTAAAGCTATACAATTTCCTTTAATTATATGCCATTACTTATATAAAGCACTTTCATTATTATTCACTTCTAAATGTTTTACAATTTTATTTCTACTTCCTCTTTAATAGAGTTTATATTTAATGCCTTTTAAGGTTTATAAACATATGCTTGTATTATCTTATTTTCACTTTCAAATATTAAATTAGATATCGTCAGAAAATAAGCATACTACTGATAGAAATTTTGTTGAGTCTGCCAATGTAGTTTATTACATGGTCAATTTTTATAAACGTTCTCGATTTTCCATATGTGAAATGAATGTATAACTTCTTTTTATTCTCTGTGAGGTGTTATATCTATTTGATAAACTTGTTAATTTTGTGGTCAGATCTTTAGACTTATACCCTTTTTGCTATTTGACTCATTGGTTTCTGCTAGAGATATGTTAAAAATCTCCCACCCACAATAGTGGATCTTTCTATTTCTACACATAATTCTGTCAGATTTTTCTTTGCATATTTTGAGGTTGGGCTGTTACGTACATATACATTTATGATTGTTATATATATAGTCAGTGTGTTTTTCCTATTAATATTCATACTGTCTATTTGTGCTTCTATTAATGATTTCTGCACCAGATACCATTTTGCCTGGTACAACAATTTTCATTCTTTATAGTAGTTTAACTCCCAGTCACTAATGCCTGCCTCTGGATTGGGAGCTAGTGAACCCTGGGCTTCATTTCACACTCACTGCTTTGCTCTGCAGAGATTCAATTTCTGTTGAGGTATTTATATTGTTTGCAAGCTTGGTTATTTTAGGATCATTATATTTTATTAATCATTACCATGTATTTGGAACAGACGAGGTATATCAAAATGTGAATCTCTGTACTTCTGACTCTGTGACTGACATATTTTGGGGAATCTAGAATGCTAGTTTTTGAAGTGGAATCTGAAAATTACTTGAATCAGAATCACTTGAGGTACTTTTTATAAATTCAGATCCTCTGGTCTTACCCAGAACTAGATTAGAATCTTGGGGTGGTAGTGGTGGTATCTAGGAATCTTCATTTTAAACAAGATTTGCATAGTGTTTTCATGTGTACCAAAGTTTGTGAACAACTAGACTAGAACATGATGCAAACTACTGTCATTTTTCTAACCTTTTATAACATTTCCCTGAATATAAAGACAGATGATTCTCTTTTTACATGTTGGATGGTTTTTAGGTGGGTGGATGAACACCATAGGTGGCCTTGGGCACTTTACTTATACTTTTAAGCCTCAGTTTCTCAGTCTGTAGTTAAATAGATCTGTTTGGTTAAATAAGTGAGATTATATATATACCAGTGTCTGGCACTTAATAAATACTCAATAAATAGTAGTAGATTATGTTGTTACAAAGAGAAGACTGAGACAGAAAGCTTGAAGTCTGCAAAATAATAGTTGCCACAACTTTATGGTAGTTTCAGTTTTTAAAACTATGCCCAAAGTCTTAGAATCAAAATTGGTCTATTTGGGAGGAAGAATGATAGAATGTTTCTGAAGAGCTTAAATAAGGAAAAATAGCTAGATAAAAGATGACTTGCCTCTGATTCTAGTTACAGGTTATAACTCATGCTTTAATAATCCCTTGTTTAATCATTATACCTATTTGAAATCTAATTACATTCTACAACAAAATTAAGTAAAATTGGTTTTGTTTCTTTAAAATCAATAGGTGTAACTGCATGAATTGATATTTTTAATAAGTGAACTGACATTCCATTAATCTCAAAATTAGAAATGTTTTTAGCATTGAAAAAATACATGGTTATGATCAATCACTGGTTTACCACCTCTCATTAATTCAAACACTTAGAAGGAATATTTTTAGGTGCATAGAAACTGGTTAGTATTTGGCACAGAGTAGCAAAACATGAGTTTACTTTAAAGAAAAGATCAGGAGAACCAAGAAGACAAATGTAAGAAAAAATTTCAGAAGAGTTCCTCATTTATGTTTCCTTGGGAATCAGGCTTATGCACATGCAAAGTGTTAAATCTCTGTTTTTGATAAAAATAGTTCTGTCTTTGACTTCCTGTTCTGCTGTTGTCTGACTGTAAGCAAGTCTCACTGATTTTTTTTTGATGGTCATGTATACTCTTATATAATAACATTTTACATGCCCCACCTTTCCAATATTATTATATTTTAGTCCATAAGTTATAAATATCAAGATGGAACTGTGACTACAGTAGTCCCCACTTATCCACAGGGATACATTCCAAGACCACCAGTGGATGGCTGAAACTTCTGATAGTACCTAACCCTATATATACTATGTTTTTTTCCTCTACATACAGACATACAAATGATAAAGTTTAATTTGTAAATTAGGCACATTATTCTCACTGACTTTTAAAGTCTTAGTTCCTTCTCTATAACAATGGGAAAAGTAATAGTACCTATATCGTAAGACTGTTATGAGGATTCAAAAAATCAATGCATTTCAAGCTTTTAGGACTGTGTCTAAACTTAGAAAGACTGAATAAGTAGGAGTTACTTTCATTAGCTCTCTAACACCTCATCAGTATTATTTAGTAGCTTCTTTAGTCTGTGACACAATATATGTAGCATGGATGAAATACTGAGTTAAACACTTTGCAACTCTATGATCAGGTACTACTATTATTATAATATTATTAGTATTATGAGTTTACATTTAAGGAAACTGAAGAACAGGAAGTGAAACAATGAATGAGAGGTCATAAGAGCCAAGATAGGAACCCAGAGATTGTGTTTTGAGATCTCGTGGTTCCCCCCCGCCCCCCGCCAACAATACTTAAGAGTTGGTGGAGGAAGCATTTGCCATCTTACAAGGGTGGCCAGCACAGGGATTATAATTCCTCAAATATCATTCAGAGTTGGAGACTGGCTTGTTAAAGGAAAGATTTCATCAGGTTATTCTCAGCTGCTAAAATAATACCAGTTCATTGTTATTTCAGTTATATCTCTGTCTATTCACTCTCTCTCTCATCCTCTCTCCTATTCTCCTTTCACCCCACACCCACCCTCAACTACTTATCTATCCATCTGTAACAGTGAAGCCTTAGTGATCTTTATACAAAGTGAAGAGTGTCTAAAATGGACATGGACCAAGCTTTATTGTACATTGTTTCTTTTAAGTCTATCAAGATGGCTTTTAAAAATATCTTCTATCTTAAGTAAAATTTCACACTGGAGAATATATAAATTCTTAAAGAATGATCTACTGTCTTTCATCAAGAAAAATTGATTTTCAGAACATAACTGTAAGCATGTATTCAGGTGCATTCATTTTTTCCCTACAGAGTACAAAGATTAATTTACCATCACATCAATAAGAAGGAGTGATTAGGACAAACTCCTGAGTTGAGGATAGTCATTAAAAGTAAGCAAGAGATATTTCACAGGTCAAGTATTTTGACTGTGAGCCTTATCCTGGCTATTAGTTTAAAAATGTTGCTCTTCAAGGCAAAGTAAATTCTTGCAGACAGATCTTCTCTTTTTTTTGTTAGGGATTGGGTGGGGTGGTGGGGTAGAGTGAAATGATTGACATTAACTCTTTTCTGGGTGGAGTCTAAATTTGTAACCTCATAGCTCAGAGTTAGGTATATTCCCAAGCCTTCAGAGTCCTCTTGAACATCACTATACCTTCATTGCACAGCGCTATACTACTGAATTGGTCTGAAACATTCAAGATGATGTTTCTGTATGAGATTTTTTTTAAAAAGAAAAATCTTTTTATAGATCAGTAACTGTTTACTTTTGGCTCTAGGGTAAACATTAGCTAATAATTTTAGATAGCTGTAGAAAAACAGTGCTTTCAAGAGTGAGGTCAGTATCATGATGGCATAAGACATCCCTCCTTTCTGTCTCCTCTTTTTACAATTATGGTTTGGCATCCACCTATGAAAAAAATGTGACTCTGTGGGAGTTTTGGGACCCAGCACTATTTGCCAAGGGACCCAGGAAGTCTTGCCTACCTGTGCATCAGGCATTGGGCAGACACACCTGGGTATGACCTGAGAACCAGCTCCAGCTCCTCTCAGCCTCAGTCAGGGAGCATCTGGAGAGTGCTGACTTGGGCAGCTACCCATGGGTGAGAAAGCCTTTGTAGGAGTCCAGATTTCCTGAGGAGAGATTCTAGCAGTCTGTTGGGAAAAGCAACAACAATAAAAAAGGAGTTCGGGGGTTTCCCTCGTGGTGCAGTGGTTGAGAGTCCACCTGCCGATGCAGGGGACGTGGCTTTGTGCCCCGGTCCAGGAAGATCCCACATGCCGAGGAGCAGCTGGGCCCGTGAGCCATGGATTCACTGAAGAGGGCAAGAGGAACTCTACTAGTGCTGCCTCTCTCCCAAGGTGGCACAACTCCTGATTTCACACTATACTACAAAGCTATAGTAATTAAAACAGTATGTTACTGACATGAAAATAGACACGTAGACCAATGGAAGAGAACTGAGAGCCCAGAAGTAAATCCCCACATAGGCAGTCAACTCACATTTCACTAACAGTGGTCAGTAGGGGAAGGATATTCTCTTCAATAAATGGTTTTGGGAAAGCTGGATAACCACATGCAGAAAAAAAAAATTGGACCCATATCTTATCACAAAATTTTCACTCACAAAAATTATCTTGAAATGGATTAAAGTCTTAAATATAAGATCTGAAACGTTCAAAGTTCTAGAAGAAAACAGAAAGAGGTCCTCGACATGGGTCTCAGCAACAGTTTTTGGATATGACATCACAAGTCAAGCATCAAAAGCAAGAATCAGTAAGGGGACTATATCAAACTAAAAAGCTTCTGCACAGCAAAATGAATAATCAGCAAAATGAAAAGGCAAGCTAGGGAATGGGAGGAAATATTTGAAAACCCTATGTTGGAAATTTGGTTAATATCCAAAATATATAATATATATGAATGCAACTCAATTACAACAAAATTTTTGACTAAAATTGGGCAGAGGAAGTGAATAGACATTTTAAAGATAGATCTGAATAGACATTTCCCCAACTAGTAAAAAGTGGGAGGGATTCTGGGCAGTGAAAATGGCATGTACTGAATAAAGTTCAAGGTCCTTAGCCAGCTGTTCAAGGCCACCTATTCAGCTTGTGTTTCTGCTGCTGGCTGGGTATGTTATCCTTCTCCTTTCCAGTTTTTTGTATATGACTCAGGAGCTGACATACATTGACTGTTCTCTCTTTTTTTTTCCTTCCTATTCATTATGGCTAGTCTTTTAAACATTTATCCATCTCTTTTATTGAGTTACTTATGTTACTGGGAGTTTGTTGGTATTTTAAACCTGCTATGCTACTTTATCTTATATAGTAGATGTTCTATTTATTTATTTATTTATTAACATCTTTATTGGAGTATAATTGCTTTACAATGGTGTGTTAGTTTCTGCTATATAACAAAGTGAATCAGCTATATATATACATATATCCCCATGTCTCCTCCCTCTTGCGTCTCCCTCCCACCCTCCCTATCCCACCCCTCTAGGTGGGAGGAATTTGAGAGGAATTTACATTTGATAGTGTATATATGTCCAGACCAATCCCACTACTGGGCATATACTCTGAGAAAACCATAATTCAAAAAGAGTCATGCATATATACACTACCAAACGTAACATAGATAGCTAGTGGGAAGCAGCCGCATAGCACAGGGAGATCAGCTCGGTGCTTTGTGACCACCTAGAGGGGTGGGATAGGGAGGGTGGGAGGGAGGGGGGAGATGCAAGAGGGAAGATATATGGGAACATATGTATATGTATAACTGATTCACTTTGTTATAAAGCAGAAATTGACACACCATTGTAAAGCAATTATACTCCAATAAAGATAAAAAACAAAAACAAAAAAAACCCAGCTGGATCCATCTGTTCAGAAAAAAAAAAAAAAGAATCATGTACCACAATATTCATTGCAGTCTATTTACAATAGCCAGGACATGGACACAACCTAAGTGTCCATCAACAGATGAATGGATAAAGAAGATGTGGCACATACATATAATGGAATATTACTCAGCCATAAAAAGAAATGAAATTGAGTTATTTGTAGTGAGGTGGATGGACCTAGAGTCTGTCATACAAAGTGAAGTAAGTCAGAAAGAGAAAAATAAATACTGTATGCTAACACATATATATGGAATCAAAAAAAAAAAAAAACGGTTCTGAAGAATCTAGGGGAAAGACAGGAATATTTACTTATTTTGAATTGGTTAATTCTTGGAATTTGTTTGAATATCATATATATATTAATATATATGTAATTTTTTGAGTTTTTATTGAAATCTAGTTCATTTACAATGTTATATTAATTTTACGTGTATGGCAAAGTGATTCATTTATACATATATACATATATATCTGTTCTTTTTAAGATTCTTTTCCATTATAGGTTATTATAAGATATTGAGTATAGTTCCCTGAGCTATACAGTAGGTCCTTGTTGGTTATCTATTTTATATATAGTATAGTGTGTATATTTTAATCCCAGACTTCTAATTTATCCCTCCTTCCCTCCTTTTCCCTTTGGTAACCATAAGTTTGCTATCTATGTCTGTGAGTCTATTTCTGTTTTGTAAATAAGTTCATTTGTATCATATTTTAGATTCTACATATAAGCGATATCATATGATATTTGTCTTTCGTTGACTTACTTCACTTAGTATGATAATCTCTAGGTCCATCCATATTTCTGCAAATGGCATTATTTTTATTTTATTTTATTTTTATTTTTTTGCGGTATGTGGGCCTCTCACTGTTGTGGCCTCTCCCGTTGCGGAGCACAGGCTCCGGACGCGCAGGCCCAGCGGCCATGGCCCACGGGCCCAGCCGCTCCGCGGCACATGGGATCCTCCCAGACTGGGGCACGAACCCGTATCCCCTGCATCGGCAGGCGGACTCCCAACCACTGCGCCACCAGGGAGGCCCTGCAAATGGCATTATTTTGTTCTTTTTTTATAGCTGAATAATATTCCATTGTGTATATATGCCATATCTTTATCCATCCATTCATCTGTTGATGGACACTTAGGTTGCTTCCACGTCTTGGTCATATATAAATACTTTAAAATTGTTAAAATGACTCAAATAGTAATTTGGGCATAGAACTCATTGTGCTTTTTCAAATTAGTAAGCAAGGTCTTATTTCTGCAAAGTGAGATACATTGCTATGTATCTCAAATACAACTTGTATCTAGGACAAATCCCCTACCACATCTTGAAAACTACATTTCACCCTATGATTTTGGATAATTCAGGCTTCTCAAAGATTAAGGCAGCATAGCCATGTGGAAAGATTCAGACAGACTTGGGTTGAAATATTGGATCCTTTACTACTAACTGTTACTTTGGATACAATATTTAACCTCTTTGAGTCTTTCTTTTATCATCTGTAAAATGGGAAAATATGTATCCCTAAATATTTATTGATTGCTTCTTATGTGATAGGCATGGTTCTTGGGGTGATATTTTAAGTATTAAAAGGTGAAAGGAGATGCTGCATGGTACAGTTGTGCTCAGTAATTGGTAATACAACATCTTCATCATCATACCCTTAATTTATTGGAAAATATGGTTTTATTTTATCATCATCATCTGCTAGAGAAGAACTGATTTATGTTGGGTTTTGCTTGATCCCTTTGTAAACTCTGGGCTCTAGACAGTGGAGGTGTTTGTTTGGCCTGCATGGTGTTTAAAAAACAAAAGGATTTGAATACTTTTAAGCATGGCTTGTATCCCTGAGTTACAAGCCCAGTATTCCCTATTATATTGTCCTACATCCATGGCTCTTAGCCTTGGCTGCCCATCAGAATCATCTAGGGTACTTTAAATATCTGTATGTCCAGGCTGCATCTCAGACCAACCACATAAGAATCTTTCAGAGTTGGATCCAGGCATCAGGATTATTTAAAGCTCATCAGGTGATTCCAATGTGTAGCAAAAGCTGAGAACAATTTGGGGGCTTTTCCATTTATTTATGTGAACTGTGTAGCCCCTGAAAGCAATGGATATCATTCCTGAAAGGTGGTCCTATCATCTTGATTTCTAGAAAGACCTCTTTGTTTCATGTGACCTTCCGGCTCTGGTTCATAACCTGTCAGTATTTAGTAATGAAGTTCTCTCTTTCTGATGGAGGCCAGTCATCCTCAGGTCCCTATCTGCCTCTGAATGTACTCTGAATTGATGGAACTTCACTGTGGGTAAATGTGTTGTATTATCCCTGACGCCTGTTTTCTGGGGTCTTGGAATTTTTCCCATGAACTGTGAAACCGTCTCCCTTTTAACCCATCCCCTGGAGGTCGGGGCTGTAGGTATCACTCTGCCCTCTATGGCTGTTCTGCCTTAGTTTAGGTAGATGGTTTCAGGTTCAGGTAGGAGCTGACCAAATGAAATCTTTCTGGTTAACTGTTTAGCCACCTTCCCCAGAAATGTTATTTTGCTTGTGTTCCTGTTGGGAGAAGCGCTGACCCCAAATGTAGAAACGTTAATATGAGGAAAATGACAACAGATGTGTCCTGAGCTAGAAATATGTAGAAGGGGTGGGGAGGTAGCCAAGAGAGTCAGTGATGATCTTCAGAACATTTAAAAGTAAACCGAAATAATTCCCATCTGTGTCTGACCTAATTTTTCTATCTCCAACAAAGTGTTTAAACAAACAGGTTTTGGAAGCCTCAGCTGTATAATTTTAGTAGTTTAATGGGCTCAATCAAGCCCTTGTGTGTATGTTTGTAATAACCTATTTGATCTGTGGAATTCAGTACCCAAGTAGATCGTCTTAGGGAACGGTTGTCTGAAAACACTTGCCTGTCTTTTATTGTTTCCCATGAATGGTTGTGATTAGACGTTGGGAGAGCGACTAATACAAACTGTATCTGAAATCACAATTACTGGTTGAACTCTTGCCATGCATTTAGGGTTATGTAAAAGGCTTGGTGGGCTTCACAGAAGGCAGATTTTATGCCACTTGCATGAAATGGTGATGTGAAATCCCTGAGCAGACATCAACATTAATAATCCTTTAAGAGTTTTATGATAGTGGTAATAAAAATCAAGGCAGGTTCCTGGAATCCTTTCTCTCCCACTCTGTGATGAATGCACCCTTTATTATGAGATTTCATTGTCCAGGGTCTTTGGTAACCATGGAGCCAGTGGCTGTGATGGCTCTTTTGAATCTCACTCTTAGTGCTGCATTTTATTTAATTCAGCTTTTCAATTTCTCCTTTTATCCTGAGGTCACAAATTAATTACTCTTGTGCTTATCATAGAGTCATTGACCTAACTTGAAATAGAGTATTTTTTTAACATCTTTATTGGAGTATAATTGCTTTACAATGTTTTGTTAGTTTCTGCTGTATAACAAAGTGAATCAGCTATATGTATACATATATCCCCATATCCCCTCCCTCTTGAGTCCCCCTCCCACCTTCCCTATCCCACCCCTCTAGGTGGTCACAAAGCACCGGACTGATCTCCCTGTGCTATGCGGCTGCTTCCCACTAACTATCTGTTTTACATATGATAGTGAATATATGTCAGTGCTACCCTCTCACTTCATCCCAGCTTACCTCTTCCCGTCCCCATGTCCTCAAGTCCATTCTCTACGTCTGCATCTTTATTCCTGTCCTGCCCCTAGGTTCATCACAACCATTTTGTTTTAGATCCTGTATTTATGTGTTAGCATGTGGTATTTGTTTTTCTCTTTCTGACTTACGGCACTGTGTATAACAAACTCTAGGTCCATTCTCCTCACTATAAATAACGCAGTTTCATTTCTTTTTATGGCTGAGTAATATTTTGTTGTATATATGTGCCACATCTTCTTTATCCATTCAGCTGTTTATGGACATTTAGGTTGCGTCCATGTCCTGGCTATTGTAAATAGTGCTGCAATGAGCATTGTGGTACACGACTCTTTTTGAATTATGGTTTTCTCAGGGTATATGCCCAGTAGTGGGATTGCTGGGTCATATGGTAGTTCTATTTTTATCCTTTTTTTTTTTTTTTTTTTTTTTTTTTGCGGTATGCGGGCCTCTCACTGTTGTGGCCTCCCCCGTTGCGGAGCACAGGCTCCGGACGCGCAGGCTCCGGACGTGCAGGCTCAGCGGCCATGGCTCACGGGCCCAGCCGCTCCGCGGCATATGGGATCCTCCCAGACCGGGGCACGAACCCGTATCCCCTGCATCGGCAGGCGGACTCTCAACCACTTGCGCCACCAGGGAGGCCCTATTTTTATCCTTTTAAGGAACCTCCATACTGTTCTCCATAGTGGCTGTATCAATTTACATTCCCACCAACAGTGCAAGAGTGTTCCCTTTCCTCTACACCCTCTCCAGCATTTACTGTTTGTAGATTTTTGATGATGGCCATTCTGACCGGTGTGAGGTGATACCTCATTTTAGTTTTGATTTGCATTTCTCTAATGATTAGTGATGTTGAGCATCCTTTCATGTGTTTGTTGGCAATCTGTATATCTTCTTTGGAGAAATGTGTATTTATGTCTTCTGCCCATTTTTGGTTTGGGTTGTTTGTTTTTTTGATATCGAGCTGCATGAGCTGCATGTATGTTTTGGAGATTAAGCCTTTGTCAGTTGCTATGATTGCAATTATTTTCCCCATTCTGAGGGTTGTCTTTTCATCTTGTCTATGGTTTCCTTTGCTATGCAAAAGCATTTAAGTTTCATTAGGTCCAATTTGTTTATTTTTGTTTTTATTTCCATTTCTCTAGGAGGTGGGGCAAAAAGGATCTTGCTGTGATTTATGTCAAAGAGTGCTCTTCCTATGTTTTCCTCTAAGAGTTTGATAGTGTCTGGCCTTGAATTTAGGTCTTTAATCCATTTTGAGTTTATTTTTGTGTATGGTGTTAGGAAGTGTTCTAATTTCATTTTTTTACATGTAACCATCCAGTTTTCCCAGCACCACTTATTGAAGAGGATGTCTTTTCTCCATTGTATATTCTTGTCTCCTTTATCAAAGATAAGGTAACCATATGTGTGTGGGTTTATATCTGGGCTTTCTATCCTGTTCCATTGATCTATATTTCTGTTTGTGAGCCAGTATCATACTGTCTTGATTACTGTAGCTTTGTAGTATAGTCTGAAGTCTGGGAGCATGATTCCTCCAGCTACGTTTTCCTTTCTCAAGATTGCTTTGGCTATTCACGGTCTTTTGTGTTTCCATGCAAATTGTGAAATTTTTTGTTCTAGTTCTGTGAAAAGTGCCATTGGTAGTTTGATAGGGATTGCACTGAATCTGTAGATTGCTTTGGGTAGTATAGTCATTTTCACAATATTGATTCTTCCAATCCAAGAACATGGTATATCTCTCTGTCTGTTTGTATCATCTTTAATTTCTTTCCTCAATGTTTTATTAGTTTTCTGCATATAGGTCTTTTGTCTCCTGACGTAGGTTTATTCCTGGGTATTTTATTCTTTTTGTTGCAATGGTAAATGGGAGTGTTTCCTTAATTTCTCTTTCAGATTTTTCATCATTAGTGTATAGGAAAGCAAGAGATTTCTGTGCATTAATTTTGTATCCTCTTACTTTACCAAATTATTGATTAGCTCCAGTAGTTTCCTGGTAGCATCTTTAGGATTCTCTATGTATAGTATCATGTCATATGCACACAGTTACAGTTTTACTTCTTCTTTACTGTTTTGGATTCTTCTTATTTCTTTTTCTTCTCTGATTGCAGTGGCCAAAACTTCCAAAACTATGTTGAATAATAGTGGTAAGAGTGGGCAACCTTGTCTTGTTCCTGATCTTAGAGGAAATGGTTTCAGTTTTTCACCATTGAGAACAATGCTGGCTCTGGGTTTGTCATCTATGGCCTTTATTATGTTGAGGTAAGTTCCCTCTGTGCCTGCTTTCTGGAGACTTTTTTTCATAAATTGGTGTTGAATTTTGTTGAAAGCTTTTTCTGCATCTATTGAGCTGATCATATCGTTTTTATCCTTCAGTTTGTTAATATGGTGTATCACATTGATTGTTTTGCGCATATTGAAGAATCCTTGCATTCCTAGGATAAACCCCACTTGCTCATGATGTGTGATCCTCTTAATGTGCTGTTGGATGCTGTTTGCTAGTATTTTGCTGAGGATTTTTGCATATATGTTCATCAGTGATATTGGCCCGTAGTTTTCTTTTTTTGGTCACATCTTTGTCTGGTTTTGGTATCAGGGTGATGGTGGCCTTGTAGAATGAGTTTGTGATTGTTTCTCCCTCAGCTCTATTTTGGAAGAGTTTGAGAAGTATAGGTGTTAGCTCTTCTCTAAATGTTTGATAGAAGTTGCCTGTGAAGCCACCTGGTCCTGGGCTTTTTTTTGCTGGAAGATTTTTAATCACAGTGTCAATTTCAGTGCTTGTGACTGGTCTGTTTATATTTTCTATTTCTTCCTGGTTCAGTGTCAGAAGATTGTGCTTTTCTAAGAATTTGTCCATTTCTTCTAGGTTGTCCATTTTATTGGCATATAGTTGCTTGTAGTAATCTCTCATCATCCTTTTATTTCTACAGTGTCAGTTGTTACTTCTCCTTTTTCGTTTCTAATTCTGTTTTGAGTCTTCTCCCTTTTTTTCTTGATGAGTCTGGGTAATTGTTTATCAATTTTGTTTACCTTCTCAAAGAACCAGCTTTTAGTTTTATTGAGCTTTGCTATTGTTTCCTTCATTTATTTTTCATTTATTTTTGATCTGATCTTTGTGATTTCTTTTCTTTTGCTAACTTTGGGGGTTTCTTGTTCTTCTTTCTCTAATTGCTTTAGGTGTAAGGTTAGGTTGTTTATTTGAGATTTTTCTTGTTTCTTGAGGTAAGATTCTATTGCTATAAACTTCCCTCTTAGAACTGCTTTTGCTCCATCCCATAGGTTTTAGGTCATCATGCTTTCATTATCATTTGTTTCTAGGTAGTTTTTGATTTCTTCTTTGATTTCTTTAGTGATCTCTTGGTTATTTTGTAGCCTAGTTTTTGGACTCCACGTGTTTGTGTTTTTAATGGGTTTTTTTCCTGTAATTGATATCTAGTCTCATAGCATTGTGGTCAGAAAAGATACTTGATACAATTTCAATTTTCTTAAATATACCGAGGCTTTATTTGTGTCCCAACATATCTATCCTGGAAGATGTTCCATGAACACTTGAGAAGAAAGTGTATTCTGTTGTTTTGGGATGGAATGTCCTATAAATATCAATTAAGTCCATTTTGTTTAATGTGTCATTTAAAGCTTGTGTTTCCTTATTATTATTATTATTATTATTGTGGTACGCTGCCCTCTCACTGTTGTGGCCTCTCCTGTTACGGAGCACAGGCTCCGGACACACAGGCTCAGCAGCCATGGCTCACAGGCCCAGCCGCTCCGTGGCATGTAGGATCTTCCTGGACCGGGGCACGAACCCATGTCCCCTGCATCGGCAGGCGGACTCTCAACCACTGTGCCACCAAGGAAGCCCTGTGTTTCCTTATTTATATTCAGTTTAGATGATCTGCCCTTTGGTGAAAGTGCGGTGTTAAAGTCCCCAACTCTGATTGTGTTACTGTCGATTTCCCGTTTTATGGCTGTTAGCATTTGCCTTATGTATTGAAGTGCTCCTGTGTTGGGTGCATAAATATTTACAATTGTTATATCTTCTTCTTGGATTGATCCCTTGATCATTATGCAGTGTTCTTCTTTGTCTCTTATAATAGTCTTTATTTTAAAGTCTATTTTATGTGATATGAGAATTGCTACTCCAGCTTTCTTTTGATTTCCATTTGCATGGAATATCTTTTTCTCTCCCCTCACTTTCAGTCTGTATGTGTCCCTAGGTTTGAAGTGGGCCTCTTGTAGACTGCATATATACAAGTCTTGTTTTTGCATCCATCCATCCAGTTTGTGTCTTTTGGTTGGAGCATTTAATCCATTTACTTTTAAGGTAATTATCGATATGTATGTTCCTATTACCATTTTCTTAATTGTTTTGGGTTTGTTTTTGTAGGTGTTTTCCTTTTCTTATGTTTCCTGCGTAGAGAATTTCCTTTAGCATTTGTTGTAAAGCTGGTTTGGTGGTGCTGAATTCTCTTAGCTTTTGCTTGGTTGTAAAGATTTCAATTTCTATTTCGAGTCTGAATGATATCCTTGCTGGGTAGAGTAATCTTGGTTGTAGGTTTTTCCGTTTCATCACTTTAAATATGTCCTGCCACTCCCTTCTGGCTTGCAGTGTTTCTGCTGAAAGATGAGTTGTTAACCTTATGGATTTCCTTGTATGTTATTTCTTGCTTTTCCCTTGCTGCTTTTGGTATTTTTTTCATTGTATTTAATTTTTGATAGTTGGATTAATATGTGTCTTGGCATGTTTCTCCTGGGATTTATCCTGTATGGGACTCTCTGTTCTTCCTGGACTTGATTGACTATTTCCTTTCCCATATTAGGGAAGTTTTCAACTATAATCTCTTCAAATATTTTCTCAGTCCCTTCCTTTTTCTCTTCTTCTTCCAGGCCCCCTTTAATTCAAATGTTGGTGCATTTAAGGTTGTCCCAGAGGGCTCTGAGACTGTCCTCATTTCTTTTCATTCTTTTTTCTTTATTCTGCTCTGAAGGAGTTATTTCCACTATTTTATCTTCCAGGTCACTTTTCCATTATTCTGCCTCAGTTATTCTGCTATTGATTCCCTGTAGAAAATTTTTAATTTCATTTAATGTGTTGTTCATCACTGTTTGGTTGCTCTTTAGTTCTAGGTCCTTGTTAAACGTTTCTTGTATTTTCTCCTTTCTATTTCCAAGATTTTGGATATCTTTACTACCATTACACTGAATTCTTTTTGAGGGAGACTGGGTATTTCCCCTTCATTTATTTGATCTGGTGGGTTTTTACCTTGTTCCTTCATCTGCTGCATATTTCTCTGTCTTCTTATTTTTACTTACTGTGTTTGGTGTCTCCTTTTTAAGGCTGCAGGTTTGTAGTTCCAATTGTTTTTTGTGTCTGCCTCCAGTGGGTGAGGTTGGTTCAGTGACTTTTGTAGGCTTCCTTGTGGAGGGGATTGGTGCCTGTGTTCTGGTGGATGGTGCTGGATCTTGTCTTTCTGGTGGGCAGGGCCACATCCAGTGGTGTGTTTTGGGGTGTCTGTGAACTTTGTATGATTTTAGGCAGCCTCTCTGCTAATGGGTCAGGTTGTGTTCCTGTCTTGCTAGTTGTTTGGAATGGGGCATCCAGCACTGGAGATTGCTGGCCGTTGGGTTGAGCTGGATCTTAGCATTGAGATGGAGATCTCTGGGAGAGCTTTCACTGATTGACATTACTTGGGGCCAGCAGTCTCTGGTGTTCAAGCATCCTGAACTCAGCTCTCCCACCTCAGAGGTTCAGGCCTGACACCTGGCCAGAGCACCAAGGTCCTGTCAGCCTCACAGCTCAGAAAAAAGGGAGAAAAAAAGGAAGAAAAAAAATCATTAAAAAATAATTTTAAAATGTAATAATAATAAAGAAGAAGAGAGCAACCAAACCAATAAAGAAATCCACCAATGGTAACAATCACTAAGAACTAAACTAAGATAAACATAAAAATCAAAAACAAATCAGTTGCAGGCAGCACACCCCCAAGTCCACACTTGCTGCCAAAGTCCACTGCCTCAATTTTAGGATGATTCATTGTCTATTCGGGTATTCCACAGATGCAGGGTACATCAAGTTGATTGTGGGGATTTAATCCACTGCTCCTGAGGCTACATATAGAAGTTTCACTTTCTTTTCTTTGTTCACACAGCTCCTAGGGTTAAGCTTTGGTTTTGTCCCCACCTCTGCATGTAGGTCACCCTCAGACATCTGTTCCCCCTCCAGACAGGAGGGGTTTAAAGCAGCAGCTGATTAGGGGGCTCTTGCTTACTCAGGCTGGGTGGAGGAGGGGTACAGTAGTCATAATTGGAATGCGGGGTGAGCCTGCAGTGCCAGAGGCTAGCATGATGTTGCAAAAGCCTGAGGCACACCTTGTGTTCTCCTGGGGACGTTGTCCCTGGGTGGCGGGAGCCTGATAGTGGTGGGCTGTGCAGGCTCCCGGGGCAAGGATGTGTGTGTGGATAGTGACTTATGCTTGCACACAGGATTCTTGGTGGCTGCAGCAGCAGTGTTGGCATTTCATGCCTGTCTCTGGGATCCGAGCTGACAGCCGTGGCTCGCACCCGACTCTGGAGCTCATTTAGGTGGTGCTCTGCCTTATGTGGGCAGATGGGGAAGCAATCCCCTCTCTTCGCACACCCCAAAACAATGGTCTCTTGCCTCTTAGGCAGGTCCAGAGTTTTTCCCGGACTCCCTCTCCGCTAGCTGTGGTGCACTAGCCCCCTTCAGGCTGTGTTCACGCAGCCAACCCCAGTCTTCTCCCTGGGGTCTGACCTTTGAAGCCTGAGCCTCTGCTCCCAGCCTCCACCCACCCCGGCGGGTGAGCCCACAAGCCTCTCAGGCTGGTGAGTGCTGGTCAGCAACAATCCTCTGTGTGGGAATCTTTCTGCTTTGCCCTCTGCACCCCTGTTGCTGCACTCTCCTCCATGGCTCTGAAGCATCCCACCCCTCCACCCCACCACCCCCTGTCTCTGCCAGTGAAGGGGCTTCCTAGTGTGTGGAAACCTTTCCTCCTTCACAGCTCCCTCCCAGAGGTGCAGGTGCCATCCCTATTCTTTTGTCTATGTTTTTTCTTTTTTCTTTTGCCCTACCCAGGTGGTATGTTGGGGTTTTCTTGCCTTTTGGGAAGTCTGAGGTCTTCTGCCAGCATTCAGTAGGTGTTCTGTGGGAGTTGTTCCACATGTAGATGTATTTTTGATGTATTTGTGGGAAGGAAGGTGATCTCCATGTCTTACTCCTCTGCCATCTTGAAGGTCCCCCCCCAGAGTATTTTAAATTTAGCAAATTCTTCCTTAGCCCAGATTAATCTAATTTGTTCAACCCTCAACTTTCCGCCAGTAACTCTAACCTAAATCTCTATTTTTGTTGCAGTCTGAGTTCATTAGTCTTACTCTGGATAACCATTTCCTCTCACCTCACCTACACCTTTAAGGGCCTTTTAATCTTCTTTGTTGAAGTTATTGCTTCCCTTCTGAGCTGACCTATTACTAAATACAGTTGACAAGTGCTCAGGGAAATGGAATCCATCCCCCTTGCCCTCCTTCAAGAGGAGCTGATCTATATTCCTGTTGACCTGTAAAGAATGTTCACTAAAACATGACCTTGAGTAGGTCACTTGTGTTCACAAAACTCCAGTGACTCATTTTCTTTTCAGACCACAATCTAGTCTGAATTTCCAAATCCTACTTCTTCTGTGAAGGCTTTCTGCCCATCCTCGATACAGGCAGTACCCTCTCTTCTAGAGATTTAAAGTACTGTTTTCCACACCACTTATACTTTACAGTCCTGTATTGTAGTTATTTTTTTTCTGCTGTCTATATCTCATTCCTCTAATAGATGATAAACTCCCAGAGGGTTCCTCCCATAGAAAAAGTGCTCAATAAATATCTGTCATTGATGAGAACAGATGATAGATCATATTTTGTTGGAGGAGTAGAGGCAAAATCTCAGAAGTAAAACTATAATTTCAGGCTTATCCCCTCCCCCATAATAAAATAAGGAGCATTTGTTGAAGGCTTATGATAGAGTTGGTATTTGACATGAATTTTCTCTTTTAATCTTCCAAACCCTATATGATTAATGCCATTATTATTTATGGATGGGGAAACAGAGGCACAGAAAATTTAAATCACCCATCTAAGATCATATTGCCAATAAATGGGTAGCTTGGATTTGAAACCAAGGGAGTCTGATTCTAAAATCTATGCCTTTGGGAGGGAGGGAGATGCAAGAGGGAAGAGATATGGGAACATATGTATATGTATAACTGATTCACTTTGTTATAAAGCAGAAACTAACACACCATTGTAAAGCAATTATACTCCAATAAAGATGTTAAAAAAAAATAAAACCTATGCCTTAATATTTGCACATCCTCCCCCACCCCTCTCACCTGAACTAGTTTGGAATGAAATTTGCAGGTCCAAGTTTCAAGAATCTGTGCTCCATGAAATATTAGGTCCCTTAGAAGAGTTGCAGGGATTGCCAAAACATGATTTCAATTACCAAGTTTGCAATGTGGACTTGCTGCTGCTAATCTCTGCCTATGGAGTACGAGGAGAGGTGCCAACCCCCTTAAAGAGTTATTCTGGTTGAAAGTCAGCATGAAGGAGGTGGGGCTTAGAATTCCACCTCTTTGATCAAGCCCAAAGTGTTGGGTTTATACCACGTGATCTTAATCTAAGACACCAAGAGTTGTCAGATGTACCATCTTCATTATATCGGTAAAAAAGAGAAAAATAACTGCTGAAATGATCATGGCATGATGTTTTCTTATCTCTTGGATTTTTAAATTTTATACTTGATGAAAAAGCTCTTCCAGCCTTATTTATATACATAGACAATGTTAGTTGCTTAAGGTGTTCCTAAAACTTCTTTGTATCTGGAGTCTGAATCTCCACTGTTTGTGTTTTTCAGACAGTATCATCCTCTCTGCCATCAGGGGTATTGGTAAGGCAGGATTTCATGAAAGAATGCTCCACTACCACCTCTGGGATTTTCTTGCAAGCTGCTGATACCAGTTTTGCAAGACTAGGTGCATGTGTGCAGACAACCAGATTTCATCTCTACTGCTTCCTGGCTGACAGCAACCGTAAGACACTTTACGTTCTCATTTTAAGAGAAGTTAAAATGTGAAAAAGCATTCATCAGAATTGGTGAAATAGAGCAAATTTAATATCCCTTGAAAAATTGGTTCCATTGTTTGAAAATGTTTGAAAACCTTTAGTGATGTCCCACTTATCTCATGGGTTGGTTGCAAAAATTAAAAGAAATTTAAATGCCCCAAAGCAGGAATGTTTCTAGCTTGATTGCCCCTATCTTTCCATTGTCTGGATTAGTACAGGGACCTAGTGGTCATTACCAACTATGTGTTGAATGAATGAACCTTTCATATGTGGCAAACTATATGCATGGCAACTATGTTGCCATGATGCCATGGGGAAAGGCAGTATATTCTAACTGAAGGAGAAAGCTAAGCAAGGAATGTTTCAGCAGGTATATAACATTCTTTAGTCTCTCTCTCCATTTTGCCTTAGTGGTTTTGTGGTTTTGGGTTCTGTTTACTTCCCACATACTGGTCATTTCTTCTGGTCTAAAATTGCTTGGTTATTTTCTTGTATGGCAAAGAAAATCAACATAATTGTAGGTCAGAAAGCTATTCTATTACTCTTGAATTCTTAAAAATGTTATTTATTTTAGTTTTCTTATATATGTTTATTGTTGAAATATTAAAAGCTACAGAAAATGTGGAAAGGAAAAATCATTATTTATAATTGTACTGCTTAGAGAGAATAATTACTAATATTTTTTTCTTAGGTAATCAGCTGTACAGCACACACATTCTGTAGTCTGATTTTTCACCTGATATATTTGAGCATTTCTCCATATATCTAAATGTTTTTCACAAACATTATTTATGATGGGTGCTATATTATAATTTATTTGAGTAATCTACACTTGCTGGAAATTTAGATTATTTCCAATATTGCCCTATTTTAATTATCACAGCAATGACTCTCCTTGAATATTTATACTTATATGAATCTCTGATTTTTTTTCAGAATAAATTCTTGAAAGTCGAATTACGTGGTCCAGGTGTTGAAATTTTACTCTAATTTGGTTAAGGACATTTGAATTTAGCTAAAAGGTTAATCCAGAAAGTGATAAAATGAGGAGGATTGTGGAAGTGTACCTGTCTGGAATTGCCAGGTGGCCTCTGCTAGATTCACCTTCCCATTTTCTCAAGGGCTGTTGTGATGTGGTTTCTGAGTGACATTAGGGCTCCTGAGTTGCTAAGACTGTCAGATGTTAGGACTGATAAGCCTCTTATCTTTCTTTTTCCATCCAACAAAACCAAACATGATGTCCTCACTAAATGACGGGCAACTATGAGGAACAGATCCCATTATTCCCTCATTTCATTCACATGATGAATGAGTTAGAAAATGAATGCAATGTTTGAGCACCAGGGGATCTGATTGTCACAGTATGAAAAGCCTTTTGGTGATAACTGCATGCATGCTCCCATATTACTGCCAACAGAGTCGGTACAATCTAGTTCGAATGGTAGATGTACTGACTCCCATGTGGGACCACTGACGATTTTACAAACCACTTGCAGCATGACGTCCCTGTGTTTTGCCAAGTTGCATCCTCCCAGTGAAGTCCAAATTGAACAAGGGAGAGGTTCAGTTTTCAGTGCAGTGGGAAATAGACAAGGGAAGAAAAAAGTCTGGCTTACTCTCCAAAATTATAATGCAAACCTGCCCCAGAAATGTGTATTATTTTTCTGAATGTGTTCCAGCTGAACTGTAGGAAAAATAACAACCAAAGGCCATAATTGCTCTTCGGTGGATATTGTGTTCCATCTGTTGGCGGTAGTAAGAAAGGCTCCAGGCTGTTATATCTGAAAAGATTCTCACTGGTAAAAAACCAAAATCCCTCTTGGCATATTTCTGCCTTTGAACTGCTTTGTATCTCATTTATTAGGAGGAAAAGATATGAAAATGGTTGGATGTTGTCTGAAGGGCGGTAAAAGTTTCAAGTATTCCTTGTTGTTTTCTAGTGTAGAGGATAAGATGGTTTCAAAGCAAGCAACCAGAAAGGCTTTGTGAGCCAAAAACTTTGCCCAGGGTTCCTACAAAGTACTGTATTCTTTGACTCTTGAGAATGTAATACTTGTGATGGTGAATTTTATGTATCAGCTTGACATGAGACAGGTGCTCACATTAAACATTATTTCTGGATGTGTCTGTGAGGGTGTTTCCAGACGAAATTAGCATTTGAATTGGTCGACTCAGTAAAGCAGATTGCCTTCCTCAAGAAGGGTGACCATCATTCAATCCACCGAAGGTCTGAACAGAACAAAAGGCAGAGCCAGGAGGGCGTTTCATCCTTGCCCACTTTTTTCTGTTCCCTGCTTGAGCTAGAACATCTCGCCTCATCTTTTCCTGCCTTCAGACTGAGATTTGTACCATCTGCTCCCCTGGTTCCCAAACCTTGGACTTGGTTTGAATTACACCACTGGCTTTTCCAGGTCTCCAGCTTGCAGATGGCAGATAATGGGACTCCTCAGGCTCCATATTTGCATGAACCAAGTCCTCTTAATCAATCCTCTCCCCCCTACCCCAATAGTTTTGTTTCTCTAATACAATAATTCACTCTGATTTTCCTTAAGGAAAAACATAAACTTAATAGTATTTATGGCCCAGTGTGTGGGTCACTGACTTTCACTCTTGCAGGTTCAAGATTCTGGCTTAGGTTGGACTTAGTTTATAGATACACAACTGGACTCATCTTGTCATCTGTTAGCATGAGAACCGAGGTGCCTCTGGGATGATCTATCTTAGGCACCAAATGTGAAAACCTTAGTCATTGCAGAAGAGAGGCAGTTGGGAGTACAGAATTGTGCCTGTCCCTTGTCTGAATCCTGTTGGGTTGTAAGGGCTGAGTGAAACTAAAAGAGCTATTTTAATCCTAAAAGAGATGCTTTTAAAACTTTAGAGCTTCAGCAGAAGCTGAAGGTTCATACTGAAGCCCATATTGAAGTGTAACCCCAGAACTTGGGCAGAGCACTGAGGGACATCATGGCGGTGTCTTGAGGAACGTTGCAGTGGAGGTCCCATGCCCAAAAGGGCCAGGTTTACTGTGAACACTTGTGACTTAGCCCCTCCCTGAAGTCTCCTGAGTACTTGGTGGTAAGGGGGGGTAAGGTGTTGAGGACAAGCCGAATCATGAGCCAGTGAATTTCATGCTATTTCTATTAGTATGACCTCATTTACATGCTGGGAAATTAGAGCCCTCAAATCAACATTCAGTTCACAAGGTATTCATGAGAATCATAGTTAAAGAGTATTAATATTGCAGAGGCCTAATGCTACAGAGACTTAATATTAACCATACTGAGACTTAACTGTGAAAGAAAATTAGGGGAACTAGTCAAACAGAACTGTGCTGAAGGGCAGAAAATGTTTGAACTTGGTTCTTCTTTCTCTTGAATGTATATGCACGGGGAGTATGACATATTTTCCCCAAGCTGATTGGCAGTTTACCTATGTAGTGTGGTTGTTCAGTGGTGGTGGGGATGCCTACATTTTTAACTAGCTGATGTAAGGATACAGAAGACCAGCCCACTTGCCTCAAGCTGGAAGGAACTCGCTAGGGTACAAGTCACGCTCTTGAACTTGCTATGGGATCAGGCTAAAGCTGACACGCAGAGACTTACCAAGTTCCAGGCACTGTTCTAAGTACTTTATTACAAACTCATTTAATTTTCACACAACCCTGTGAGTCAGGTATTGCTTTCACTCCATTTTAAAGATGAGGACACTGAGACACAGGGAGCTTAAATAACTTGCCCAAGATCTTGTGGCTGATAAGTGACAGAACTAAAATTTAAACCTAGGCATCTGACTCCAGAAGATATTCTGTTAAGCAAGATGCTGGCCAGATACTTAGTGGTGACACCTACCTTTTGGTAGACGTATTTTAATGGCATAGAATCTACAAACAGGGTGTGTGTGTGTGTGTGTGTATGTGTATTGGTGACAGCGTTGGGAAGTGTGTGATGACAAATACAAATACGAGTCAATGATATTTTACAGTTTTTGAAGGAATTTTACATCTTTGAAGAAAGTTAAAAAATTAAAATAGAATGTAAGATTATCAATAAATGGATATTACAAGTTCTTCAAACCGTGTCCTTAAATCTCCCCTCTTTAAGGTGAAAGCTCAGTGTACTAATCCCTTAGGAAGAATAGCAGCCTGATTAATTTCATACCCTTTGACAGAGTCACCCATCGCTATGTACCACCTGCTTGGTATGGAAGGGATTAACTTTGATCTGATGAGCTGTATTTTATAAATGGAGTTAATCACAGGCTTCGGGGAGATGAGGTCTTCCGATTTACACTGAAGTTCTAATTCAGTGCAGACACCAAGGCCATATCTGCTCAGCTCCTGTGCAAAGGGTGAATCTTCTCTTCTCCATGCAGGTATTTGGCCTTGGCTTCTCAAACAGGGGCATTCTTTCTGCAGTGCAATCCTGCTGCTCTTGTGCTTTCACTCTGGAATGGATAGAGAACCTGCCAGAGTCAAAGGTGTGTCTTCTTGCCGTTATTGGTGTCATCTCACAGCTCTGTTTCCTTTCAGGCTTGGAGCTTTGTGCATTCTCTCCCAGATGTCTTTGGCACTTCTAGATTTTAGCTATTGCAATGTGTTTTGCATGAATTTGTCCACTACTACTTGCTTTCCTCTTCTGTGAGAGGAGGGGAAATAAATTGTTCCTCTCCATTTTTTGTACTCTCTCTGGGCCCCACTACATGAACCTGGTATGGAACTGATGAGCTGCCCCAAAGCACAGAATCCCAGTTTCTGAGGCCCCAAGAAGCAATTTAGTACCTATGCATCTTCCATCTACTGGCAATGAAATAGTTTCCAACTCAGAGGCGTGGACTGCCACAGTCCAAATCCTGGTTTGGAACTGAGATTTCTTGCCATAACACAGACACACACGGACACACACAGACTCACACATTGTGTGTCAATATTGATAGAAGAAGTGGCTATAACCACTCCTGTATCTCCCATGTTCTCCACCCTCACTACTTTTGACCCTCCAAGCTGACTTGGTTCATGGCTAGTTGGTAACGTGCCTATAAGACCTAGTTTCTTCCTGAAACATGTTGAGCTTAAGAGTGCTGTTCAGAGCTGGATTGATTGGAGGGCACTCAGGGTTTCAGTGCCTCTAAGGCAGAACTTAGAGAGCTTGTTTGATCTGTGGTCTCTTTAAGCACTCTCCAACCTGCTTTAGGGTCTCTTAAACATGGATGAGCTTTAGAGGAAACCTAGAATTTTGTGGCAGAGGAGGACTGGAGGGGTCACGGCAAGTCCTTCTGGAATGGCTTAGGACAGGTATAGTCTCCTCAGATCCACAGCACTCAGGACCAGCTCCTAAAGCTTTCTTGGGCTCTAGTTGGCTTTATTCACAGGGGCCATGATGCTCTGTGCTGCTTGGGGCATATTTTTGGAGAAGTGAGTGCTCCTGGGACAGACAAGCATTCTGGTTGTGTCCCAGCCCTGAGTCTGCAGTTAATGGGATGCTAGGAGACAACTTGCTAGAGGCCAACTTATTTACCCTGTAACCATGTAAAGGCATTCAAGTATCACAAAGCAAAGCTGCCCAAAATAATTTACAGGTGAAAATGGCAGAGAGCAGAGACAGCAAAGATCCCAAGCAGGAGGCCATGCATCTGTAGATCTGGAGAAGGACAGCTGGTGAAGGAGTGTATTAGTTCAGGTCCTCTAAGGAGAAGACTAAAACATAGGATGCAATGTTACAGAGTTATATAAGAGGAACTATCAGTGAGAGGAAATGGGGAGGGAACTGGGAGGTAAGAAGCTGATGGGCTCTGATGGTCCATGGGAAGGAAATTTGGGTGGCAGCATTGCAGACAGTGATGTGATCTCTAAGGGACTGCTTGACAAGGCCTGTGAGGAAATTCTGGAACCAATGTTGCCTGGTAGGGAAGTCCTGTGTCTCCCAGGAGTGGGTTTGCCTTAATACCTGTTGCCAGCCATCCACTGGGAGCAGCCCACGAAGCGTGGCTTTGCTGTAGACACAGTGGTGGATTTTAAAGTGTAGCAGCTGGAACTCTAGGCCAATTATGTTCCCTATTGGTAGAGGTTTGTGAGAAGAATTCTCCCAGCCGCTGCTGTAAAGGACTCTATGAGGATCAAGCATGAGGCTGCCAGGGAACATAAACAGAATTATCCCTACCCAGGGGGAGAAGAGAGATGCTGGGTTTCTGAGAACAATGGAAGGAGGACCTGTTCCCTCCAGTGAAAGAGAAGGCAGTCTCATCTCCCTGAAGTTTCTGCTTTGAGAGTGGAAGGTAGGAAGAAGCAGATGGTGTCCTCCAGGAAATGGGAAAGAGCTGAAGAACTCTCTGTGGGAGGGGGAGCTTTCTCATGGGGCCAGCAGAGAGAAGCTGCACAGATAGCACAGGCCCAGTTGCAGCAATGGGACCACAGTGGAGGAGATGGTGGCTGGAAGAGGTGACTCTTGTGGTGACAGTGAGACATTGTAATTCTGTGGTGACCAGAAATGTGGGGAAGCATCCTTGATCCAAGGTCAAGTCAAGCAGAGTCATAAGGGGTGATGACAGGAGCTGGTATCTATGGCTGAGTCAGGGAACAGAGTGGTCGGGAGCTCAGGGTTCTAACAATCACACAGCTGGGGAATCTCCCAGAGGCCGTTGGTGTTTCTCTAACTATGAAGGGGCACCTATCCAATGTGCACATGCCAACTTAGGAAGCGTTTCCTCTCCCTTTTCTCTTCAGGCACAAGTCTAGGATGATGAAACCAAATGGTGACTGAAGAAGATATGGAGCAATTATATAGTTAGAAATAGTCCGACTTGTGTGGCTGAAAACTGTAAGTGAGTATAGGCAGCAGGTCAATCATTTTCATATCCTGGTTTGACAAGAACATGGGCTGTGCTGAGGAAGAACCAGCTTTTCAGAATAAAATGCTGACAGTGTTTTATTTATTTATTTTGATGTAAGCCACACTGAGTCCAATAAAGTGTAACTAGCCAAATTAGTGGGATCTGGGTTCTTATTCCTGGAACTTGCTAACAGGAGGGTATCAGTCAGGCTTACAGAATTAGCATTTTACTGATAACAATGCACAAAGCCTTTTAATGATGGCTTTGGAGTCTCTGAGCTTAGGCTCTTGAATGCCTGTTCCTTAGCAACAAAGGGATTGGCAGAGAATGTGTTTTGATGTGTCGTTAAATAAAGGCTGCACAATGCTGAAAACTGTGGGCAGAAATTGGGATAATTGTATTTATTTTTTGGCATGTTATGTTAAAAAAATAAACAAAAGTCCTTTATGCCCTAGAAAGGGTGCTCTTACTTGCTCTCTCTGTCTCTTGCTCTTTCTCTCTCTCCCTCTCTTGTTTTTTGAGCACTACTATTTCTTTTTCTCATTTTTTTCCCCCTGCAGTTTAAGCACAGCATTTATCTTTTTTTATGGATGGTATTTCCAGGTTTTTTTTCCAGCTCTGTTCTATCATAGAAAAATTGAATCACACACTATCACACTCAAAAGGGATCAGAGGGAAACTTTAGCAACCTGCTTTACTTTATTCTTATAGAAAACATAGTTCAGAGAGGTGAAGGGACAGTCTAGATCTGACTTGTCTTTTTAACTTCTCAGATTAATCATCACCTCCTCTGTGAAGCCTTCCTTGATGCCACGGGGTAATACGACACCTCATTTGAAAGGATACACTATGTTTACCACTCAGTTGTTAAAGCACAGTATTGTGGTTGTGTACTTATTTGTCTCTTTCATAAGTTCCACAGTGATGCTCTTGTTCATTGTCCCAAACCCAGAGCTTCATACGATATCTGACTTGCAGCTGATACTCAAGAAATATGATTTTTAAAAGTCATATTTAAATAAATTGTCCAAGGCCATGCCATCAATGAGTGAAAAACTAGGACTAAGACCCAGGTTCCTAGTTTAGTAGTAGTTTCCTACAACTACAACTGTTACTGAATGCAAATAATAGTGAGGGCAAATAATGCTGAAACATTGGAGTTTTGAGCAGAGAAACTAATTGCAGCGCCAAGCAAGGAGAATGGGTGGCTTGTACCCCCAAACCCCGAACTCCCCCAGGGGTTTCAGCAAAGCATTTTCAAAGGCCAAGTGAGGGAGGGGGAGGTCACAGGGTATGTGATGAGCTCGTGCACAATTCTCTGATTGGTTGGTATTGAGGTAACAGGGTGGCTAACATTATCAATCCTTAGGTGCCAGAAGGTCTGGGGGCTACATGCTCATGATTATCAAGTAGTTAATTTCTTCCATTTGGTGGTGGTTTTAACATCTGAAAAACTCCGGAAATATGCATGAGGTAGTATTATCTAGGTACTTCAGAGAGGAGTTTCAGCAGAGGCTACGGGGGAGGGGTCTGTCCTGGGAAAGCCCATAGGGTCCTGCTCAGTTACACAACTATAATGTAGAGAAAATGAACACGTTTAGAGGACCCCAGCTATGCTAAGTCTTCCTGATGCTCTCAGTCAAGGTGAATGGATCATAAAAGCTGACAAATCCAACCAGCTGTGACTACCTGGGCTTCAGCTCCATCTCTGCCATGAGCCGATCTGCTTCATGGAATGAGCTGGGCTCTACCTCAGATCATCCCACTTTCCTCCCTCACATTTAGCAAAACAACAAAGTACCTATTCTACAGGTACTGCACTAGTCTCTGGTGATGCAATAGTTAACAAAAACAGAGTTCAAACTCACATGGAGATGACATCTAAGCACAGGCACTACTGGCCCCTCACATCTTTTATTCCACGTTACATCTCAGTTTTCCAATTCTCTAATTATTGAGGTCTGCAAGGTTTATGAGGGCAATACCTCTAGTAAGATGCTTCTGTCCTATGCATTTTCTTTCCTCATTAATCAGACTCTGATGAAACCCTCTGTACCCAGAAAGGACAGCCAAGTTACTCCTCTTCATATTCTAACCGTTTGAGAGGATACATTACATTCTCTGCTTGACTTCATCACCTCCCATTCATTTCATAACCATCTACATTCTGGCTTCTGCTCCTCATCTCCCCAACCCACTTCCAATGGCCTTCACTCCAGTATTTCAGGAAATTTCTCTATCAGAGTCTCCAATGATTTCTAATTGCCAAATACAGTGGATAGAGCTGTAATATTCATGATACTTGTTACCTTTGTGGTATAGTAAACCCTTCACACTTGGTGAAATATATCCCAAGAACATATGTACCCTAGATTTTTGAGTGTCACTCTAGCCTATAATGTCATCACAACTTGCAATAGATTGCAACAAAAGAATTTTGCTGATTTGGATTCTTAATGAGGGTTAATGTATCCTCCACAATAAGTGGAAGAAAATGAAGCTGCTTAGAGAGGTGGCTATTCCCTGCCAAGTGACGTGCTCTCCTTAGTAGCTGAGAGCTCATGTTGGTGCCCTCAATAAGATTTCAGATTGTTACTTGTCATGAAACTTGGGGTTGCTCAAACAACTAAAACTAAGAATGTTAAAGCTACACAGGTCTGAGGCTACCTTACTATTGCTCACTCCATCTTTAAAACCCCTTTCTTCTTTGGCTTTGGATCCATTGATCTCTGTTTTTCCCAAATCTTCATGATGGGTTCCTTTCCTTGTGCCCATCCCTTAAGTATTGGTGTTATGGAGAGTGCTGATCTCAGATAATTTCCTTCTTATGGAATAAATTCTCGTGTGCCTATGGGTTTGATCATCCCATATTTCCTGTATATTTAGCTTCTAATACTAGATGCTTCGAAACATAAATGTGCTGGGAAAAATTGTCTATACAGTGTGACTTATGTTTTATACTGACATCATTCCCCATATACCTATAGTACATGCACTTGTGTTGGTTATTTTCCTTTAGATCTAGATGTATTCTCCACTTGTTCCCTGCTCTGTGCTCTGGAAGGCTGACCTCTATGGTATGTATCCTCTTTGACCAATCAGAGGCACTGGTCAGAGCTCAGAGGACAGGAGAAAGAGGTGAGGGCCTCTATTGCACTCATTCCCTCCCTGCCTGGCAGCAGTACTGGCAGTGGCTATACTCCTTTGTGGCCATAGCTTTTGCTAGGTGGCCCTTCTTCCATGGTTCCAGTTTTCAGTGGGCTACAATAACATGGTTTATCCCTTCTTGCTGTTGCTAGCCCCTGGTTGCTTCCCCATTCTCTTATTGGTTCCCTTAACCATGCCCACGCCTCTGTAAATAGTCCCTTCATTTGAAATCCCTTCAGTTAAGCCATTCTGAATGAGCCATCTGTTTCCTACAGGTCTTTGAGAGATACAGAGCTCATTTACCCTATAGAAACAGGCATTAAATCATTTCCTACCCTTCCTCAACTACCTTAGCTATTTTTCATGTTAACTATTGCAATCTCAACTGTACAAACTCTCAGAAGCAGGGGAAGTCATCTGCAATAAAAGAGCTCTGAGACCAGAGTCCTATGTAAGCTGAAGATGTAAGGGCTGGGCAAAAGAAAATGCATCAATGAATAAGGCTTTAAAGAAATAGTGAAGTTGAAGTCTTCTCTCTTTTTTCTCTTCATTTTATTTCCCTTAGTGGCACAAACATGAAATTTCTAAAATTCAAGTCACATCAGGTACTCTCCTTAAAACCTCCAATGGCTCCCTGGTATTCATAGAGTAAAATTTAAACTCCTTAATGTGGTTCATAATTCCTTCATGTTTGGCTTTTACTTACCTTTCTCTGGCATTATTCCTGCCAAACCCTGAATGAGTCCCACTGGCCCTTTAGATACACCATATCAAAGATTTAGCTCAGTATTTTTCTCTCCTCAGCTTTTCCTCCTTTGTTTTCTGTCTTGCTTAATGAAACCATGAAACATTCAAATGCTAGAAATCACAATAGAATTTTAATTTTATCTCCTTCAACTTCAGCATCTAGTAACTTCAAATGCTACCTATGAGAGAGGCCCTGATTCATCCTTTACTGAAAAAGTCACTCCATGTGAATTTTTAGTTTTGCACATCCAAAAGGGTTTAGGGAGGTGATATATAAATTAGCCCAGGATCCTGAAGGCATATGTCAGTGAGAGCAATAGAAGTTTCCAAATAACTTATTCTCTCTAGCTTTTCCTTTTCTTTTTACTGTCTTTATTTCTTTTAGAAATAGATTTTTCCTTCACTGTGTATGCTCCAATAATGCTGTAATAGAGATGGAGAAAGTTTCCATGACTATGAGGGTTTCCATAGCAGAGCCACCATCTAGTGGCCTTGGAAGAAAATAGGAATAATTAAGAATTCAGAGGCAGTTCACCATCAAATTACAAATTTGGCAGCTTTAATTTTAGAATTTAAACAGCCAGATTGTGTTCATTTAAAATGTTTTATATTGGCATAACAGATGTCTTCCCTGGGGAATACTCTTAGTAATAATATATACAGATACATAAAAATATATATGTATATATTTTAAAATCCATTATTCTGTGGTATTGTTGTCTTTATGTCACCAGCCAGAGGAAATTATAAAATGGTAATAATAGTAGACATTTTAACAAACTCTTCTTGTACAGACACGATTCAAGGAAAAAAAAAATAACCTGAGATATCAAAACAGGTAGTTGATTGTCTTAAACTAAAGAAATTTAAAGTAGAAAGAGTCCACAGATGGATTTGCCAACTCATATTAGGATCCACAAAAAGCAACTGAAATTTCTTAAGAGAAAGAGAAGTCTTACATACAAAAATTTTGATGCTTTATTGCAGGTTGGATGAAGGGGAAAGGTTAGTGTTTTGATCAACAGGTTGTATATTTAGTGTTTTATCTGATTTTGATTTAGAATTTTGAAATCGACCTAGGTATTTGTATTAGCCAGGGTTCAGCTAGGGAAATGGAAACCATTCATGTATTCCAGGTATGGAGACATTTATCCAGGGAATTGCAAGTTTACAGAAGTTGGAAAGTCTGGAGAGACACAGTCCAGGAAGCCACCAACAATGATATAGTTCATAATGGCTTTCCAGGTGTCCCCTGGAAGCTTCTGTGAATCTCAAGGACTCTAGGAAGCTCTTTCCACCATCTTAGCCTTTACCACTGAGGCACGTAGTCTCCAGGGACCTATGCCACTACCTTAGCTGTCTTCCACCGCCTGGAAGTTGCCTGTAGGTCCACATAGGTCTTCCTGTAGCTGCCTCCAGGCAACAATGGCTTCCTCCCATCTCCCACCCTCCAGCTCTTGCACCAAGGGCTCCACACTGGCAGCTGTAGCCCAGAATCAGGTAAAGAAGGGGATTTCAGGAATGCTTTTTCTGGCCTCCCCTTTCTAATGCAGAGGAAGCTATAGGAGGAACACTAATGTGAAAAGTGCAGTATATCATTTCAGTGACAGAAGTTTCATATTCAGCAGCAAATTTCAAATGGCATTGGAAAATTTCTCATTGATTTTTGTTGGCAAGAAGGAAAAATGTATAATGGAAAGGGAATGGTCTTTGGAGTTGACACACCTGGGTTTGACAACTGATCTACCATATCTTAGCTTTGTGATCTTGGGTGAGTCATACCACCATCCAGAGCCTTTGTTTTTTCATCCAGATAATTGTAGATAATGATGTCCTTCTTGGAGCATTGCTTTGAAAATAAATGAAATATTCTGTGTAAAGTGCTTATTTTGCACCACAGGGCCTTGTGCATAATAAGCAGTCAGAAAATGTTAACTCTGTGAGAAATTGAAACTGGGGCCTGGCATTCAGGGCTATAGCAAGTTGTCTATTTCTATGCCTTGAGAAAATTACAATGTTTTTGCTACATTTGTAATGGCTTGACTTTTCCCTTGTAGTACATTACTTACAACTTTCAGTATCAATAAGCTTTTCTCTCATTGTATTTCTTTTACAGTTTTCTCATCTAGAAATAGCAGAGCAAGGAAGACAGCATAGTTTGGAAACTTTACCAGTAATTTTGTGTGTCTCCCTGAACAATTAAGTTACTTTCTCAAAGCCTCAATCTCCTTATGTGTAAAATGATGAGCCTGAAGTATGTGGGGAGGAGGAAGGATGACTTAGATTATTTGAGTGATTTGCTTTATTTCATTTGCCCATTTCCTTGCCTTGCTTATTATGTTTGAGTCACTGTGATAGCCACTCTGTGGGTGATTAAAAAAAGATGTATATAAAAACGTGGCCCCTGCCATTTGGGGCAATATAATCCAGTAAGATAAAAAAAAAAATCAATGAGAAACACATAAAATATAGTAGATTTGAAGCTTCTGGCCTGAAATTATAAAGTTTTATCATGGTTGGTGATAAATCCAGTTTTATCATGGTGGGTGATAAATCCAGAGTAAATACATCAGGAGATCCAGGGGAAGGGAGGTAAGCAATACCTGTTTTAAAAAATATTCCAAAACCACTAGGATTTACTGTATAATACAGGAAACTACATTCAGTATCTTGTAATAATCTGTAATGGAAAAGAATCTGAAAAAGAAAAAATAATATATACCTCAATCACTTTGCTGTACAGCTGAAACTAACACAATATTATAAATCAACTATACTTCAATTAAAAAAATATTCCAGTGGTTCCCCTAGATGTTGTTTTCCATTGAGAAGAAAAGACATTGAGGAACGTAAATGATTGGTTGAGTTCTACAGTCATCCTGTTGTCAAGAACTTGGCACACATTTTCTGAGCATCTGCACCATTGCAGGCTCTGTGCTGGGATATGTGTATACAGACAACTATTTTATCTGCCCTCAAGGATTTTTCATTTTAGCTGTTTGAGTGTAACTTTTACATAGTTGATATGTCTTAGTTACCAAGAGAAATGCTGGTAGGGTTGGAAACCTGTCAGTCCCTGTCTTTGCCATAATATTGAAATTTAACTCAGTTTTCTCTAAAATTTTGCCTGAAATTCTTCATTTCATCCTCTTACTGGTTTTTGATTTAGAATATGGGTGGTGTTCCCTTTTCTAATATTCCACCAAGTTAAATTTACAGAGTACAATTTTGTGTATTGAATACACTAGTCATCATCCATAAAATATTAATTAAGGAAGCAATTTAGAAAGCAGGACTGATCTCAATTTAAATGTACTTTTAATTGTGAGAACTTATGACCTACATATATAATTGAAATTAAGTTGCACTAAGAAAAACGGGTAAGTTCAATGTTGTTCAAGTGGTGCTGAAATGAGTTAGAGAAGTTGCTGCTGAATCTATGTTTCAGAATATGTATTAAAAAGATTTAAAAAAACCCTCAAAGAATAAAACTACCAGTTTACTCTAGTGGTAATTGCAGTTGGCATTTTTCCCCCAATAGTAACACATCTCACATTCAGACAAAAGTCCTCCATTCAATGATATGTAACTACACAAACAGTAAGGATGAGCCATCAGTCATACAATGGGAGAACTATTGATAGTTTAAGTTTCAAGGCATACTAATCCTTGACTTCTCATACCTCAGAAAGTTAATCCTGGCTTTGCAAATCCTGTTGCAAAACAGTATTTTATTAATTGAGTAGCATCCTGTTACTCATTACTGTTTTGTACAAGCTTTGTTGCTACCATTTCATTTGTGAAAGCACCAGGATAGAGCTGTTGAAGATGATCTCTAACAGCGTTGTATATTGCTCAGGCCATGCTTTATAATGAGGACAGGAATTTTCAATTTGGGTGTCTGTTATTAAAATGGGTTTTCTTTACTATGTTAAGCTGTCCCAGTGACAGATTGTCATAGAATGTACCATTAACCATTCCACTTGCATTATCTCCAAATGAATCTGAAGTTTCTTTGTATTGAGATCTACAGAGATTTGTTACAGAGTAAGGGAAATTTTGGAACTGGAAAGGATAAATCCCTTCAATATCTAATATCTAAAATATCTTGCCTAACTGGGTTATTTTATTGGGAGTATGGTAGTGAGGCCAATGGAAAGTGGCAAGTGAGGCTAACGGATGATCACAGAGTGATCACTTTATTTTCCTATTCAAAATCCTATATAGGCTTTCCATTTTTGTCAAGCTAAATCCCCAACATCTTGATGTCCCCAACAGCCTTCCGTTATCCGAGTCTGGTTTGCTTCCCCCCCCCCACCCTTATCTCCTACTACTCTTCCCCCCATCTCCCACCCACAAGAGTCCTTAAAATCCAGCCTTAGCAAAATGCTTGCCTGCCCTTGATGATGTCTCTTCCTCTCCTCTACCTGGAAAGCTCCTCTGTTCCTTTATCTACATCACTTATAGACATAGCTGAAGTGATGTTTATGGATCTTCTTGATATCTCATAACTTAAATAATATGCATAACTTAAATAATGTGATATTATTTAAGTTATGGGATGTTGTAAAGCCTTCACTTTTTCTAGACCTCACTCGAAACCGGCAGCTTTTTGGGAGACTTGTGAATGGGCCAGAGTAACACACCCAAATGAAGAATATGCTGCCTCCGAAATCCAGAGGGGTCCACTAGGCATTATGCCTCTTTCTTGGTTGTAGGAGGGGCCAGATGCAAGGACTTATCATCTTAGAAGGGATGTCTCAACATGCCCCACACTACCATACACCTAGAAATTTCACTGAGGTAGAAGGCTCTTGAACTTTTGTTGGATTTATTTCCCACCCTCTGGCACACGTATGTCTTACCAATAAGTCTAGATTAGTTGCTACTTCTTGCTCACTAGGTCAAATCAGCATAATATCCTTGATTTAATGAACCAGTGTGATATCATGTGGAAGGAAAAGGCAATCAGGACCCCTGCAAACTAAATTATGACATAGGGCTGGAGAGTTGATACACCCCTGATGTCAGACAATGAAGGTATATTACTGGCCTTGCTAGCTAAGAGCAAACAGCTTCTGATGGTCTTTATTAAACAGGTACAGAGAAAAAAACATTTGCTAGATCAATAATTGCATACCAGGGTACCAGCTTTCCTTTCATTCAAGGGATTCTGGGTCTTTTAATTGGCTTAAGTTTGGGAATTGATTGAGGGACAGTGACTCTCTGGTTATATGATTCACGTAAGACATCTGTTCACTTGACCTAGTATTTTTCTATTTATACAGACTGAGTAAAAATTTAGTAGGCTTCCTATCTTTTTCACTTCTAGGAACACCATGGTCAACTAGCCAGTGCCATAGATCTGATCAAATCATACTATTCTGATTGCTGCTTTGACCCTGCTGTTGATTACAGTAACTGTGTCCACCTTGCCTTTGTGACTGAGTGCTGCCACTTAGCTCCTACCATCCCAGGATCTCATTACTCCCATTGCATTTACGTTTCCCAAATTAGTGACTGTAGTTCCCATTATAAGGTCTGGCCTACAGTGGAAAGTAATCACAGAACTCTTCAAGGATGCCATGGTTTTGATCACAAATGTATTTTTCATAGTAGTGGTGAAAGATATGTCTTCTGGACCCTCCAAGTGGGATGATAGGTCTTAAATGATAAATCTGCCCTAAGCGTTTGAATCTCTTCCTCTACATAAAACCAAGGCAGGTCTGGTATTTCTAGTTTGCTCACTGTGGACCACCTTTTGGTCTGTGCTCCAACCAACCAACCAACCAACCAAAGAAAATGTTAGAGCTTTTCCTAGCTTCTCAAACTGCAACATCAAATGCAGAACACATTTCAATAAATTCAGCCTGATCAATTTTATATTCCTTCCACCATTATCCCACAACCTGTGTATACATTCCTATACATGTTCCCTAGATTACTGTCTGTATTAATTAGAAAACTCAAGTAGTTCTCTTAGAGTGTCACTCATCTCCTCATGGGTCACACATTGTACCTTACTTTTAAGGACCTGCTGGGACTTGAGTCTAGTTATAGTTCTAGAGGCAAAGATCATGGTGGGGGTGGGTCCTGAGGAGAGTCCGCCCTGTTGTGCATGGCAACTGCCTCAGAGGAGGCCATTACATTTTCCTCAGTCAGTGCAGGGTTAGTTCCCTCAGACTGGTATGGAAAGAATGTAGAGATCACTGTGAGTGAAACGGCCACTACTACTGGCTGTGGGGAGGCTGCTTCTGCTGGGGGTGAGGAACTATCTTCCACTGGCAAAGAAGACTCATCAGAATTTAGGAGCTCAGTGTCCTCAGCTTCATCAGGGTCTTTCCATATGTCCACATCCCAACTTATAGGATCCCATTCTTTCTCAATCAATGCCCTTGCTTTAACAGTAGACACCTCCCGAGGCTGGGAGACCAACTTGCATTGTAATTCATCCCCTTGCAGCAGGGGTCCCCAACCCCCGGGCCACGGACCAGTACCAGTCTGTCGCCTGTTACCAACCGGGCCGCACAGCAGGAGGTGAGCATCAGGCGAACGAGCGAAGCTTCATCATTCATATTTCAGCCGCTCCCCACTGCTTGAATTACTGCCTGAGCTCTGCCTACTGTCAGCATTATGGTGAATTGTATAATTATTCCATTATACATTACAATGTAAAATAATAGAAATAAAGTGAACAATAAATGTAATGTGCTTGAATAGTCCCGAAAGCATTCCCCCCACCCCACCCCCGGTCTGTGGAAAAATTGTCTTCCACGATACCGGTCCCTGGCGCCAAAAATGTTGGGCACCGCTGCCTTGCAGGATGCGGTTCTGCATCTGATTAGCAGCAATTCCAGCCCTGTGGCTATAGGAGATTAGACCCTCCTTCAGGGAACTCATAGAAGCTCTTAAATCATTTATGCAGACCTTGAGCTGGGAATTAGAATCCCTGAGCTCCCTGTTTTCTTTCACTATTTTGTCCAGTGACGCTAGGACCAAGCAATCAACGTCCTTTTTGTCAGTTTTCCTGAAATGTCCAAAAGTATAATATACAGAGTCACCTAGCCCCTTGCTTCTTTTAAGTGGTGGATTAAGAGTATCCAATGCAGATTTTTTGTATCTCTATAAACAGTTGACACCATAGACTATCAATGCTCTCTTTACTACTGGAAATAAAGTCATTAGCATCTTTAATCAGATCAGAGAGTCAATTCCAGAAACTCTACGACCAAATCAGGAAACTCAACTTTAACATTCTAGAATCACTCTCAGTACCAAAATGTGTATCAGGATTTTCTGGAGAAACATAGCCAAAGGATGAATGAATTTATATGAATATATATATATATATATATATATATATATATATATATATACACACATACACATATATTTATATATATATACATTCACTCATATTACACATACATATTACATATATTACAGAGATTTATTATAAGGAATTGGCTCAAATGATATTGGATCCTGAACAGTCCCAAGATCTGAAGTTGGCAAGCTGGAGACCCAGCAGAGCCGATGGTGTATTTCCAGTCTGAGCCTGAAGGCCTGAGATCCAGGAGAGCTGATGGTATGTGTTCTAGTTCAAGTCAGAGTCCGAAGGCAGGAGAAGGCTAGTGCTTGGCTTAGAGACAGGCATATAGAGCATGTTGTCTCTTAGTCAACTTTTTATTCTATTCAGGCCATTCACATTGAAGAGGGCACTGGTCTTATTTACTCATTCAGATGGTAATATCATCCAGAAATCCTCTCAAAGTCACAATCAGAATAATGTTTCAGCAAACATCTGGGAACCCATGACCCAGCCAAGTTGACAAATAAAATTAACCATCTCACCTTTTCTGTGCTACACGCTCCTCCAGACAATGGGGAATTCCATCAGTGAATAAAACAAAGTTCACTGCCCTCCTTCACCTTACATAGTAGAGGGAGACAAATAATGAAGAAAACAAGAGTGAAGAACAGGAGTCTTCTTGACTTTGGCAACGAGGTTGTATGCTGACACTGCCATCACCTGAACTAGGTAGGAGGGGGATCCAACTCTCCCGGGAGCCCTCCTGCCTCCTGTTGCTCCCTTATTCCTCCTCCATTGTCGTATTCCTGTGTGTTCTTTTAGTGCCCCACTCCCTGCTATGCTCTGTTGTATCATGCAAGTTTATCATTACTGGGAGGTGAGATCACATTTTGCCTCCAGTCTTTCTCCAGGTATTCAGTAGCAAGTTTAAACAACCTTTTTTTTTTTTTTTTTTTTTAAATGAAGCATCTACTATGTGTAAGCACCTGTATGGTACTTACTATGTTGCAATTTGCAAAGCAAAAGCCCTGAGGAAAAGGTGTCAGTGAGTTGTAAGGAAGAGATCCCAACAACAGGCTGGGATGATCAGGGGCCGCACATGGGGCACTTGATCTCTGTGTTGAAGAATAGGTAGGATTTCAGAACATGGATGGGGAGAAGGGAAGATTTTCTAGTCCAGTGGTTCACAACTTTGCTTGTATTTTGGAATCACTCTGGCTGTAAAAATAATAACATGTGGTCTGTGGGCTGCACCTCCAGCAATTTTGATTAACTTGGTCTGGGGTGAAGCCTGAGTACCAGGAGTTTTAAATCCTTCCCAAGGGTTTCTAATGGGCTGCTAAAATTGAGAAGCATTGTTTGAAGCTAAGGTGATCCAATGAACAAAGATGCCAGGTAAAAGTGAATTCAAGGAGCATCTGGGGATGGTGATGCCAGATTCCTGAGGGGTGTTTGTGTGTGTGTACACATGTGTCATCTGTCAGGAGCAAAAGGTAAGTAGGGGTCAGACTGTGGAATGCCATGAGGACCAAAGTGAGAATGTTGGGAAACTACTGAAGGATTTTGAGCAAGAAACAGCATAATCAAAGTGGTTTTTTTTTTTTAAGTGGTATTATTTATAATTTGGAAATTAATTGCTTTGAAATAGAGGTTTGGCAGAATTAAAGATGTTGGCAAACAGCACCAGACCAGTGCTGCTCAGACTTTACTGTGCATACAAAACACCTGGGAATCTTGTTCACGTGTAGATTTTGATTCAGTAGATCTGGGGTGGGGCCTGAGACTGCTTTTCTCACAAATTTCCAGGTGATACTGATGCTGCTGATACCCACACCCTATTTTGAACATCGAGGCACCACTACTCAGAGAGTTTCTCATATGGGAAACTAGAGCTAAAAAACAGGAAACACAAGCTATGGAAAGTATTGGCAGTTCTTCATGGTTATTGTCCATTTTTCATAAGCTTAGAACAGGGACTGTGTCTTATTCATCCTTGAGTTCTGATAGTAACTTGACAGTGCTTTGTATGGATGGGGACTCAATATATGTTGACTAGATGAATGAATTATTCCTTACAATTCATACTGTAATCCTACTGAAAAAAGTTCTAGCTTCCTCATGGCAGCCATGCTCATACTTCCCGTTTTCCCCGCTATTCCTTTTGGGAAAGAATCCACACTAATTTCCTCTGTGTTATCGCTGCTTGTGATGTTTTCTGGTTAATTTAAAATATCTTTCACCAAGGGGTTTCTATAGCAGTTGTAAAATTCTGGCAACTTTAGTATTTCTGTTTCCGTGCTCAGTATAACTTCATTATTTTTTATTGAATTTTTACAAACAGCTACTCTTTTATAAAAGAACAAATCAAGTATTTGGGTCTCTCTTTCTCCTTCTCTCTCTGTCTCATTTAGATAAATATATACTCTGTCCGAATTGCATAGATTTCTGTTTTCAAGGAGAAAGATAAAATATTTCTCAGTTTAATATGTCTAGATGAAACGGATTTTCAAATATTTTATACTAACCTCTATACTTTAATATCTAGCAATCTAGCCTCCATTATGCTAAATGCATTCTAAAAAGTATCCTGTGCAAAATCCACAGACGACTCCCTGGCATACAAAAAGGGTTCATCCGCATAAGAATGCAAATGAACTGTGTGCAAACGTAGGCCTTGAGCATTTGTAGAGAAAATAAAAAAAGGCTTCTAACTGAGCCCCAAGGAGCTCTACCCACAAGGAGCTGATCTGCAGCCCCAGTAAGGGCACTGGATACATGACAGAGTCTTTCTCTGAAGATACTTCCTGAGTATTTAACTAGAAATTCAAAAGTTTTTAATCAGAAAATGGTCTGCTTGAAAAGAATTAACGACCTGTTAGGGCTTTGCAGAGCAGCGTATCTCTACCTCCTGTCAGTCTGAGACCGTATGGGTGTTGTACATTTCCTGAATGAGAGCAGAAATTATGCAGTAATTGGTTCAAACCCTGAAATTATCAATGAACAAAGAGAAGTAATTATTTAACCCGTGGCAAGCAAGAGCCTCTCAGCCTTTGGCTGGTCTGTTATCAGGACTACCTGGAACTGTGTGTGTGCAGGTGTTAGAAAACCTGATTGTATGACAGTCACACAGTGTGGCAAATAGTTGGCAGAGGGAAGCTCTGGCCATTTCTTGCCTTCAGCAGGGAAAATGTTGCTGAAATTTTGTACCAAGTTTATGTGTGTATATTCATGTCTTAAAAGCCTGATAAGAATGATATATGTGTTACTATATTTAACTGTTTTTCATGGTTTTTCGTGAGTGAAAAGCATCAGAAATATTCTGGTGAAACTACAAATCACCCTTCTCACTATGTTTCCAAAAGCATTATATCATTTAGCAAATACTCTTTCTGATACGTTTAATCCCTGTGGCTTTTTATTTTGCTTCTACCCAAGGCTGTGAGAACAGAGGGGAGGAAACCCATACAAGTCCCTGAGGCTCAGTGATTCAAAATGTAACCACACTCGAGGACCAATCCTCTGTGCGTGATTTTAGCCAATTTGTCCTTCCTAGAGAGTGGAGCATTTTTTCCCCAGTTGAGATTCTTGGGGGGCCCTGCTTCTCTCTCTCTCCACACTTTTCTTTTGTTTTCTTTCCACAACTGTGTCCTTAATGAGTTCCTATATCTCCCATTTGTTATTTCAAGCATTGGACTGACTCATGTTTTTTTTTTCTTTTTTTAATTTTATTATTTATTTATTTATTTTTGGCTGCGTTGGGTCTTTGTTACTGAGCGTGGGTTTTCTCTAGTTGCAGTGGGCGGGGGCTACTCTTTTGTTGTGGTGCGTGGGCTTCTCATTGTGGTGGCTTCTCTTGTTGTGGAGCACGGGCTCTAGGTGCACAGGCTTCAGTGGTTGTGGCACACAGGCTCAGTGGTTGTGGCTCGCGGGCTCTAGAGCGCAGGCTCAGTAGTCTTGGCACACGGGGGCTTAGCTGCTCTGCAGCATGCGGGATCTTCCCGGACCAGGGCTCGAACCCATGTCCCCTGCATCAGCAGGCGGATTCTTAACCACTCCACCACCAGGGAAGTCCTCTCATGTTATTTTTAAGTGATTCTTGGCTATATAATTATAAAGCCAATTGACAGACATAAAATTTTACTCTGGATAGCAGAATTTTCCTAAGTCTTTCTTATGCAGTGCAGTTTGTAAATGAGACAATTTCTGTGTTAGCATATGTTCTGGAGTCTGGCCCACTCTGACAGTAAGAATTGGAAGCTGCAGGCTTTTCTCCTTCAACTTCATCTTTCTGTCTTCCTCTTCCTCTCTGTCAGTGTCTGCCTTAAGCAAATGGCAAAACAGATGAGGAGTGCCGAAGGAGCTGTGGGTCAGAGGGCAGAGGTGTCTTGTGTGCTTGTTATGGGGGCGGGGGGGGGGCGGTGGGTTCTGGGGAGGACAAGGTCCCAGGTAGAGAATGTCTTCTTGGCTCTATTAAAACAGACTCCCTTAGAGGCCTGTGATCCAGCCTGGCTGGGAAGCAGCAGAGTTATTTCATACCCCAATAGCTGGCCCACATTTAGTAGAGGAAGCCACAGGAATGGAAATATTCCCGTTAGACAGGATGAAGTGAAGATCCATAGAAAGATGGGCGAGACCTGAAATGGAGGCCTCAGCAGATACATCCTGGATAAGATCCGGACTGAGTCAAGAATCAGGTGGGCCACCCTCAGTGCCTGAATACCCTGAATACCTCTGGGAACCTTGCTCTAAACCTGAAGGAGAGTGTGGGACCCCATGTTGATGAAGATTAACGTTCTGTCTTCTTCTTGGAAAGAGAAATTCCATTAAATTATTTAAAAATAAAGAGTTATCACTCTTGCATACTTGAGCTTGTAGGCTTAGATTCATACTGACTTCCTTAATAAGCTGTTAGAAGTATGTTTTGCAAGGTGGCCTACCATCCTCTTTTTAAGGCCACTGTGTTAGAAGTCTTTTTTTAACCATTCCTTTTCTCTCTCTTGCTTTCTTCTACTTCTCTCAATTTTTTTCCTTTAATGTTATAATTGGAAGACTTGGTAGCCCTTTTTAAGTGGGGAGGGAGATGAACTGTGTCAAGAATTAAAGCTGGGGGACTTCCCTGGTGGTGCAGTGGTTAAGACTTCACCGTCAAGAATTAAAGCTGGGGGACTTCCCTGGTGGCGCCGTGGTTAAGACTTCGTCTTCCAATGCGGGGGATGTGGGTTCGATCCCTGTTCAGGGAGCTAAGATCCCACATGCCTTGTGGCCAAAAAAAAAAAAAAACCTAAAGCATAAAACAGAAGCAATGTTGTATCAAATTCAATAAAGACTTTATCAATGGTCCACATCAAAAAAAAAAAAAAAAGAAAGAAAGAAAGCTGGCAACAAGAAGTTCTTGTTATGTGAAACAGGACGGCCAAAGAGTCATACTGGTCATTGCTTAGGTACAAGGTGAATCCTGCATTGCTGATGGGGGCCAGGCCACTGCACACACCAGTGCAAGGTGCTCTGAAAAAGACCTGGAGCCTTTTAATCTGCTTAAGAACGTACAGAAAGGCATCTAGTTATTAGGGACAAGCTTAATTTTGTAGAATACACACAGCCAAGGGCTGTTACTGAGCCTGCAGAATAATGACCCTTTGCTCCTGTTCCAGTTAGGACATCTTGGGTGTGGTCCCAGGCTGATCTGAGGTCCAGGTTGAGGACTGGCTGGGTGAAAGCTCTTCTCAGGAAGCTTCTGTTATTGCTGAAGCTTATCTTTAGCACTGAAAGACATGTCACCCGCTAAGATTTCCCCTGAGACTCTCACCGCCGTAATCCCTACAAGTGCCATTTTGGCTCTCACTGAAGATGGTAAATAAGGAGATTTCTGTTTGAAAACAGAAATTGAGGGAAAGGAAGGATAAAGATAGCACAAGGCTGTGTATGTTTAGTTTTTCAATGCTGGTGAATGATAAATGCAGGAGTAGATTTCTGTGGTAAAGTGTTATGGCAAACTCAGTTAAGGCCCCAAACTGTGATTTTTAAAAATATATGGAAAATATAGAACCTCAAATATAAAGGGAGGCAGGCCCCGCTGAGGGCAGACTAGTGCAGACAAACTACTTCCAGGTGGAAGAGGCAGAGGCATGGTCAAGAGCAGTAGAGCCACAACATCTGTGTGGAAAAGCCCCCTTTCTGTGAGGGAGCTGACAACGATTTAGACAGGTCACAGGCAAAGTCGAAGAACTCCAGAAGAATCCAGAAAGTCTAATGGAGGTTTGGAGTCAGGAAGAACACTGAGAAAATAGCCTCTTGGAGACAAGAAATAAGGAGGAAAATAGAGGCAGTGACCGGACAGGCCTTGAAATTCCAAATGGCAAGTCTGAGCTGATAAGGAGTTATCAGATACAGCTGGGGGTCTCGCCCCTCGGGATGTATGGAAGTTGAGTTGAATCAGGGGTGCACGTTGGCCCTGACAAAGCAAACCCCACCTTACTATGAGGTAGTAGCTTTTTGATAAGCAATTCTCTCCTTTCTTGGCGCTTCCCTAGCCTTATCTTTCTTAGAAGACCTCTGATTTCTCTCCCACACAGTGAAGAGAAATCTGCCTATTTATCTGGACCCTTCACCCAACATGGTAAACTCCAGGTCTGTTCCTGGACTGGCTGCCTCTTCTCATGAGGTGTGTGACTAATTGCTTACCTGGCTTTGGCCTCCTCTTGACTGATTCCGCTTAATGGAATCAGACAACTGGTGCTCAACAGGTGAAAGTTTTAACTGAAGAGGCTCTTTCACGGATTATATAAATATAGCATAGTGCTAATTGTGAACCTCCATTATAATTTAAGTTTTTAACTTTATTATTATTTTTTAAAGCTTGTATGGGCTGTGAGCTGCGGGGCTGATATGGTCCGCCGCACCTCCATCTTCACTTCTGCCCCAGTTTCTGCGTCTCGCGGGCTCCGATCCTGAGTGGCCAAGTTTTTTAATCTTAGCGACTGCTTTACTTTTTACCTCTCATGAATGTTTTGCATATGGCAGCCGTTTGTTAAACTTTGCATGATGATTCTTGCTCTGTGTCTGGCACACTCTCAGATACAGTGGTCTTTCCTAACACTGTTTTCTTATGCATTTCTCATCTTTTTTACTCTTCTGGAGACATCATTTACACTAATAAAATTCACAGACCTTAACGGTATAGTTTGATGCATTTTGACAATTCTCTATACCTATGTAACATCCACTCAAATTTAGATACAGAACAATCCATCATCCCATAAAGCTGCTTTGTAACCCTTTGCAGTAAATCCCCCAACCTGCAGAAAAACTAGTGTCTGATTTCAATCACCACAGATTAGTTTTGCCTGTTTTTGGACTGTATATGAATAAAATAATTTAACATGTGCTCATTTGATCCAGCTTCTTTTATCTAATGATGTTTTAAGATTCATTCATGTTGTTGCATGTACTGATGGTTCATTCCTTTTCATTGCTGAGTAGTATTCCATTGTGTGACTATATCACAATTAGTCTCTGCTTCTATCGTAAACCTTTGAGTTGTTTCTGGTTTGAAGCTATTATGAATGAGACTTTTATCATCATTCTTTCACAGGTTTTTTGTTTGTTTTGTGAGCATACTTTAAACATTTGGGGGGGCTATAAATATCTAGAATTGATATTGCTGGGTCATATGGTATTTCCAAAGTGGTCGTGATATTTTATACTCCCATCTATTGGCTTCATAATATCTTTGCCAGCATTTACTGTTGTCTACTAGTTTAGCCATTCTAGCAGGTTATTATGATATCTTATTGTGGCCTTAAATTGCATTTTCTGGATGACTAATGCTATTGAATGCCTTTTCATATGTTTATTGGCCATTCCTTTATCCTCTTTTCTGCAGTGTCTGTTCAAATATTTTACCTGTTTTAATTAGGTTGTTGGTCTTTTTAAATTATTGAATCATAGGGTTTAAAATATAAAATTTGATATTATTTTTGTCATATTAACCTCCATTATAATTGAAAATGTTAATTTAATTATTATTTTCTCATACATGACAAAAATAATATATATAATATGTAATATATATAGCATTGTCTGTAGTTTGCTTGTTTATTTTGTTAATAGGTTTTTTGATAAGTGGAATTTTCTAGTTTTTATGAAGTCTGATTATTAAACTTTTAGTTTTATGATTAGTGGTTTTTATATTATTCTGCCTATGATGTCTTTGCCTTCACCAAGGTCACAAAAATATTCTTATTTTTCTTCTAGAAAACTTATGGCTTTTATTTTTATGGTCCATTTCAAATTAGTTTTTGACTTGAAGTCTTTAATATCTCTTGTTAGATTTTTTTCCTAGATATTTGACATTTTCTGGTAATATTGTAAATTGTGTTGTTTTAAAAATTTTATTTTTGTATTGTTTATTGTTACTATATAGAAATACAACTGATTTTTGAGAACATGTTAAATTCATTATTCTAGTAACTTTAAAAAAGACTTCTCAGGATTTTCTAAGTATACAATCATGTCATTTAGAAATAAAAATTTTTTACTTTTCCCTTTCCTATCTCATAATTTTTATTTCATTTTCTTGCCTTGTTTACTGGCTGGAACATCTAGTACAGTGTTAAATAGAAGCGATGAGAGTGAACATTTTTGCCTTGTTTCTGATCTTAGGAGAAAATCATCTAGTCTTTCAGCATCGAGTATGATGTTATTTCTAGGTGCCCTTTATCAGGTTAAGGAAGTTCCAATTTCTGGTTTGCTGACAATGTTTGTTTTTTAAAATTATCAAACAGGTGTTAAATTTTATCAAATGCTTTTATGCCTCTATTAAGATGATCACATGATTAAAAAAACAGTTATTATCCATTTTCTTATTTCTTTTACACATTGTTGGTTTTTTTTTTTCTTTGCGGTACGTGGGCCTCTCACTGTTGTGGCCTCTCCCGTTGTGGAGCACAGGCTCCGGATGCACAGGCTCCGCGGCCATGGCTCACGGGCCCAGCCGCTCCGCGGCATGTGGGATCTTCCCGGACCGGGACACGAACCCGTGTCCCTGCATTGGCAGGCGGACTCTCAACAACTGTGCCACCAGGGAAGCCCTACACATTGTTGGGTTTGATTTGCTAATATTTTTAAAGGACTTTCCCACCTTTGATCATCAGAATATTGCTTTGTTATTTTATTTTCTTGTTAATATCTTTATCAAGTTTTGATATAAGAGTTACGCTGGCTTTGTAAAATACATTGGAAATTGTTTCCTCCTCTATTTATGAAAGAGTTTGTGTAAGATAGCTATTATTTTTTTTCTTTTTTTTCTCGTTTTGTGACTCCAGTTACATATGAATTACGTGATTTCATAGTGTCCCACCAATATCAGAAGCTTTGTTCAGTTTTTTCCTATTCTTTATTTTTGTACTATTATTTGAATGCTTTCTATTAACCTGCATTTGAATTTACTGACCCTTTCTTTTGCTCTTAAACTTATCTAATGATTTATTTATTTCTAACATCATATTTCCCAGTTCTAGAATTTCTTTTGGGTCATCCTTTCAGTTTCTGTTTTCCTGCTAAAATTTCCCATCTGTTCACACATGTTATTTATCTTATCCACATTAACATACTTAATGCATCCATAATGCTTATCTTAAAAATTGTCTGCTAATTTTAATATCCAGGTTTTCTCTGGGTATGCCTCTATTGACTATTTTCCCTCTTATTTGGGGTCATGTTTTCATGCCTCAGTATTTCTTATAAGTTTTTATTGTTTTGTCAATATTACGTGTGAAAAAAATCCAATAGAAACTGAAGTAGATATTATTTACTCCCAGAAAAGGCTCAAGTTCTGCTGGAGTTACTACACTTCCCCTGTACAATATTAAGTTATATATTTATCCACTTGTACACTGGTACCTTGCCCGCTTTCATCTTGAGAATTTGATTTTGTCTCATCTAGTATATGGTATACCCAAATGAGATATTTGAATTTTATATTTCCAGGGAAAACAAAATAAAACAAAAAATCTTTAACACTGTGGGTGAAAAGCAAAGGTAGCATCTCAAAGGGTAACAAACATATTGTTTGCCCATTCCTTCTAAATACTTATTTTTTTAGTGATTATAAACAATAAAAATGAGCGTGTCATTATTATTGATTCAATGTTAATCATAAATCTCTGGAAAATAACACACACAAAAAACTTCCCTTTCTCATTGGATCACATTGCAACTTAATTTTTTATTTATGAATCAGTCCTCTTCTCAGGTAGAATATAAACTCCATAAGTTTAGGCACTTTATTCACCTATGAACTCTTTCTGTTTCAAGTAGGAAGACACAAGAACAAAACTTCACATGTGTTGGTTCTTTCTTTACGTAACGTGTAGGACAGACTTGTGTTGAGTGGTACATTAAGAACAATGCCAGGATTTAGGCATCCCATGGTTTTTTGGTGAATAGATAAAATCTTACATTTAGTTGAAGTAATGCAGATGAAACACATACCTTGAAAAATCTGATTGAAGATAACTGACCGAAGTTGAAGGTAATTGTAAAATTGTCCCTTTGTATGAATGGAGGAGGGAGGGAAAGAATTAGACCATGTTTTTTTGAGGACTTTGACATTTCATAATTGTATTGAATGATTGGCTTGAGAGGTAGGAATCCTATAGCACCCCTCCCCACCATGACATGTCTTAAGCTCTTCTCCATTCTTGAATCCTCTCAGTACAAAATAAGGAACTGTGCTTTTTTGTTTTTCTTACACTGAACAATTTGGCTTTTTTTGTGTGTGTATGTTTTATTCTTCAACATTAATACAGACCTCAGCAACATTCTGTCTTGCTGGTGCTGGGTAAAGATGATTTCAAAACTCTTTTAAGGAGGGTACTCTAAGATATTTGTGTCACCAGGCTGCCAAAAATTTACCTGGGAAGAACCTTCTTTAAAATTACAGTGATCAGAACTAAAGGAATTACAAAGAGGGAAAAAAGCTCAGACGTTGTCCCCAGAGGTAGATGTGAAATGAGATTCATTTTCTAAATTATCAGAGGAAAAATATTTTAACGGAACTAATTTGAAACACATATATATTATTATATCCCATTATAGGAGGAGACAGGTAACTAGATATTTATGGGAATAAAGTCCTTGTTTCAGAATTTTTTTTAAGCAAGAAAAATATCCATTCATGAAGCCTTGTTAAGTGAAAAGAAAGTCTGATAGATAATGTTTGTGATGAGTACCTCAGCCATGATTTTGGTCCAGATGTTTTATTTCCCATGATGTCCCTATTTAATTAGCAGCAGATTCACTATAGTCGCAGATATGAGCCAGTGAAATGACGATGATGAAACCATTACACTGTATAATTGTTTTAGTTGTTCCAGGTATTTTTTTTTCTTCTTCTCTAATGGCCTATCATGTACTCTCATCACAAATAAAATGTGTGCATCTGGGAGAAGCTGCAGCATGTTGTGTTTGGTAATGGTTACCTTTGAGATTATTTTTCTTAAATGATTTTGGATTTTCTAGATGTTTTGTGTAAACTTGAAGTTGATAAATAAAATGGTAAAACAAGGAAACAAACTAACAGCACAGTGGATTGGAAAATTGTTCCACATAAAACACTGAATGGTTGAATGGAAACTTGTTGGAATAAAAGCTTGAAGTGTTCGCATCTCTGTGTTAAAGAAGAAAAGTGGATGTTGCTTTTGGATTAGCATTCTAATTAGGGGCTCTAGCTAAGGATTCTTAACTATTTCTGAACAATTTATTTTAGTTGGCTGAGACATGCTTTTATTTCTCTTCTACCTGCTGTGCATCCTTTCCTTTCACACATTCTGTACTAATCAGGGAATCAAAGCCCAGTTCAACTATTTCCAAGGGAGCTATTGAGTGTTTCAGAAATTTAAGTTTATTAGTAAGGCTGTAATTTTATTCTACTACTTAATGAAATACAACCAAAAAAAAAAAAAAAAAAAAAAACCCCGAAAGTACATTCTCACTGTCCATACTGGTTTATGTGGAAATATTCTGGATTTTTACAAAACTGTAGTCATGGGCTTCCCTGGTGGTGCAGTGGTTGAGAGTCCGCCTGCCGATGCAGGGGACACAGGTTCGTGCCCCGGTCCGGGAAGACCCCACATGCCGCGGAGCGGCTGGGCCTGTGAGCCATGGCCGCTGAGCCTGCGCGTCCGGAGCCTGTGCTCCACAGCGGGAGAGGCCACAACAGTGAGAGGCCCGTGTACCACAAAACAAACAAACAAACAAACAAAACCTGTAGTCATTATTTCCTGTGTTCAGGCGTGCTAAGCTGAATCATTGCCTTGCTATAGAATTTGTTTTAGTGAAAGATATATCTTGTATTAAATCCAAAAGATTTTTTTTGAAGAAACATGAAGTTACTAGCATGACATTCTTTCACTTGCATCCTAATTCTCTATTAAGGATTTAATAGATAGTGTCAAAATGATGCTCCAGTGCAGTATTTGTAAATCTAATAAGTAAACTACTATAGAAATTTGAATATCCCAAATCATATCTTTCCTTCTATAAATAGGCTATACCACATATTACAACAAATTTGCCTCTGGTTAAGCATTTGTATATTTTTGTGTTTGGTTTCTGTATTGCATGGAGTCTCTCTGTTGGATATTTTAGGGTTTTTTAATTTTAGCAATGCAATTTTGTTCTTGTTTCTGTTATTGCTGTTGGTGATGATGGTGGGCATTAAGCAAAACAGTAAATGATAAATTTGTATTTTCAGTGGCTTTTTCCACCTCTCGTGTATGTGTGTGTGTGTGTATTCCTCCTGATATATAATAGAGACAAGAAGAAGAATATTTGTAATCATGTATTTTGGTGCTTCCGTGCCCAGTAATAATTCTAAATGGACAGTTGGAACAATCATGGTCTGACAGGACAAGGCAGCTGAAGGCTCAGACCCCTTGGTGTTAAAGGTCTGTATTACCTCACCAGATAAACAACCCAGACCAGCTAAAGTGTTGGCTGAAGGCAAGAGAACTATAGAATGGCAAGTAGAGAAGAGAAGTAATGAGTTTCAGTTATAATGTGATGACCAGTTTTACTAATGGAGATTAGAACTTAGTTTCCATTTTTTTTTGACTGCACTGCGGGGCTTGTGGGATCTCAGTTTCCTCACCAGGAATTGAACCCGTGCTCTCGGCAGTGAAAGCAAGGAGTCCTAACCACTGGACAGCCAGGGAATTCCCTAAACCTTAACCTCCTAACCATCTTTAAGTCACTTTTGGTGACTGAAATTAGCCACCTCTTGGAAGGAGTGGTTCCCCCTTGAGGGGAGAAATTAGATCTTTTTCTTTTTTTTCTCAGAAGGAAATGAAGGTGAATCTGAATGTCGCAAGGGGTACACTGTGCTGGGCCAGTTTAAGCAGATCCCTGGGTTTGGTTAGCCAAGATTTTCTGTTTGATATTGTGGAAGAATCTCTAGGAATATTGCCTGGAGCCAAGTACATTCTTACAGACCTCAAAGGGGTGGTTTCAATATTCATTAGAGGGAAGGTCCATTGAACGCTGTTGTTGCCTTCTATTGAGGCAGCTGTTCTCAGGTCATCACATTGCTCATGGGCATGACCTGACACCACCTTTCCTTAAGCATTGTGCTAAGAGCCTCTCACCTCTTTCCCAGAGCCTTCCTTATTGCTGTTGAGGCACAAGATGCCATGGGACCTACTGAGCCCAAGTAGCTGCTGGTGGGAAGGTAGGGGTGCCTGAGTTTGCACCTGACCCCTGACTTGACTCTACATACATACAGGTGCTGCCATTGACATCTTGGGATCTGGCTTTCTAAGCTTTGCCAGATTGGCTGGTGTGTTGCAACCTTGAAGTGTCAGAGACTTGGTGTTCCATGGGGCAAACAAGTCTGCAGATAAATCCTTGTCCCTTCCACCTCCCTGTCAACTGTTAGGAGAAACAGTAGTTCCTACTTCCTTTGTGAAGACATCTCGTGAGACTGAACACTCAGCTGCATTTGGTGGAAAACTGAGACTAACTGGGTAACCCTCTCCCCATTGCTTGCTCTCCCTCCTTTCCTGACTCATCCTCTTTTCCCTACTCCTGCTTCCAGGAATTGCAATTCCCAAAACAGTATCAGCCTGTAACTTTTTTGGCCATGAACACTTTTGTAGGAAAGGGAGGAAGGGGCAGTGATTTTTCAGACTCTTTGGTAATCTGGTAAGGGAAAAGGGTCTGCCTTGTTCACTCTAAATCACATATTCAAGCACCTACTCTATAATGCTGTATTGTCTATTAACCAATCCATGTCCAGCCATCCAGCAAGGACAGTTACGACTGCCTTCAGAGGATGTTAGCTAGTGCTCAGGTGTGAAATCATTAAGAGATGTACTGGCTGAGCTTTGTGTCTTGAAGACTTTTTTTAAAGATCAAAACTTCAGTGAACGCAAAACACTGATGCTTTTATTGCTGACAAGCTGAAGGAGAGACTCAGAATTACATAGAAGCAACATTTCAAGAATCAAAAAGCATTCTTACAGCACATTAGGGCTTTGATATGTTCCTGAGTTATAGAATACAAGTTTTGGAGCTTTTCAAGCTTCCTTGAATGAGGTAGTTCCAAATGCTTGTCCTCTTTAGGAGATGAGAGCTGAAAATCCCATCTGATGGGGTGCTTAAGAACTCTAAGTTTATAATGGTGACTTAGGATGGAAATAGCTATTTTGACCTTTCTACTTTTTGTTGGCTAAAAATCAGAAACAACAACAGTAATAAGCTTTTACTTTTTCAAGTGTTTTGAAAGAGAAAAATGTTTATCTTTTCAGGTCCATTTAATAAAAACAAAGGAAATGAACATATAAAGGGAGATGAGATTACCTTATTTATATTTGGACTTGAAGTGTATATAGTTTTTGATATTTTTGATTTATAGAATTAAATTATGGAGGAAATAATTAATTTTTAAACTTGAATTCTCAAAACTAGGGTTAATTTAGACCACAGTGCATCTTGCCTAGAAGTACCCACTGGTAAAAGTTAATTTTCTGTTTTTTTTTTTTTTGTAATCCTAACTCTATTAACTATTGTGAGGAACCACATTCTTAGATGCAGAAAATCTGTTCTGGATGGGATTAGTAATTTCATATGGTTAACCTAAAAACGTTTTTTTTCAGGTCAAGCAAGGATATAAAATGAATGTGAGCACGTATGGAAAGTTTAAAAAAGAAAAAAACACAGTCACCATATCGGTTTATTAAGCACTATTTTAATGCTCTAAGAAGGGTCAGGAAGGCAACCACTATTAGTTAACTAAAGGATTTGACTAAGAGGGAAATGGTCCTTGAAGTAGCATTAATATTGCTTAGGGAATTTGTCACCCTTATTTGTAGGAGTGAAGTACAGGGAGTATGGCTGTATTAGTTTTCTATTGCTGTGTAACAAATTACCTCAGCTGATTAAAGCAACACAAATGTATTAGTTCAAAGTTCTATGAGTCAGAAGTTTAGGTGGGCTCACTGGGCTTTCTGCTTACAAGGTCAAAATCAAGATCTGGGCTGGGCTGACCTCTTATCTAAAGGTTCTAGGGAAGAATCTTTTTTCAAGTTCATTCAAGTTGTTGACAGCAGCCAGTTACTTGCCGTTGTGGATCTGAAGTCCCCGTTTCCTCATTGGTTATCAGTCAGGCGTGCACCCTCAGCTCCTTGAGGTCCCTCCATCTTTAAAGTAGCACCTGCTCTTCAAATCCTTCTCATACTTTCAATATCTTCTGACTCCTGCTTCTACCTTCCTCTTTGCCACCAGCAAGAGACATCTCTTCGCATTTAAAGGCTGAAGTAATTAGATCAGAACCACTTGAATTGTTTTTTTTTAAAATTTTTGTTGGAGTATAGTTAATTTAAAATGTGTTAGTTTCTGCTGTACAGCAAAGTGAATCAGTTATACATATACATATGTCCAGTCTTTTTTAGATTCTTTTCCCATATAGGCCATTAGAGAGTATTGAGAAGCGTTTTCTGTGCTATACAGTAGGTCCTTATTAGTTATTTTATATATAGTAGTGTGTATTTGTCAATCCCAATCTCCCAATTTATCCCTCCCTTACCTTCCCCCCTTCTAACCATAAGTTTGTTTTCTACATCTGTGACTCTATTTCTGTTTTGTAAATTAGTTTATTTGTACCATTTTTTAAGTTTCCACATTTGATCAATATCATATGATATTCATCTTTCTCTGACTTACTTCACTCAGTGTGACAACCTCTAGGTCCATCTGTGTTGCTGCAAATGACATTATTTTTTTCTTAAATGTGGTTTTTAAAGGTAATCTTTTTAAGGGTAAACTGTGCCATGTAATATAACACAACCACAGAAGTGGTGCCTCATCACATTCACAGGCTCCAATAATTAGGCGTGGAATCTTAAGGGTCATTTCTAGAAATTCTGCCTACCACAATGGTTTTGCCCTTTTGAGGGAGGAAGAATAAACAATTTAAAAGTTTACCATCCTGTCTTTCCCTCTTTGCTTTTTTTCCCATTCCATCAAGTTCTCTGCCTTCTTCTTATTGTCTCAGAGTAGAAGTATGGCTGGTTGAAAAGCAAGAATTGACTATGATTCTTCCTGGCATTTATTTTGAAAAACTTAAGCCAAGAGAAGGTAGAAGTTTCCTGGCTACAAAAAAATTTTTTTTATTCCCAAACACAAAGGTAGCAGGAGGATATCCCCTTATGCTAGAGATCCCCAGTTGAGGAAAGGGTGAGTGTGATCAAAGCAAAGAGGTGTTTCCCAGGCAGTGCAGCTGAGAGGCAGAGAGATCCTTGAGCTAAAACTGCTGTAAGAGCTAGCTGGGCAAAGAGGTTTATAGTCAGCCTTATGAAGGACTATCCCAGGTGTGCTACAGGAGCATCTGCTGGTCTAAAATGGCAAGGAGCTTTAAGGGGCAGTAAGGTACATATCTCAGCGGCAATTTGTGTGGACTGATGAGATGATACAGGACCTTCTCTCCTACTTTCCATAGCAAACCCCCTCCCCCCACCCATATCAAATTCCAAAATTGTGGCTTGACCCAATGATAGAGGAGCTCAAAAATATAGGTTCAATATAGAGGCAAATTAAATTGTTTCAGAAAATAAAGTTATACTTTTCGTCTGCCTAGGTATGTGGATTGTGATTCTTACTACCTTCCTCCTCTTTTCACAGTTTCCCCCGTCACCTTCTCCTAATCTTTGCTAACACAGAAAATGAAAACTATTGTTTATCAACACTAGCACTACCTTCAGGAGAATGGAAGTACTAGGTGGTCAATTCCCTCAAGCTATAAAAGCTAATGAAATAAAAAGTTACAGTTTTATGCTCTGGAAAGGGTAAATAATGCAGAAACCACTGACTTTGCTCTGTATCCTGTAATACTGGTCTGGTGCTATCTCCCTGAAGTTACCTCCTGATTCAAAGATGAAAGTGGCATGCCTATAAGTACTGGGATTCTGGGCTAGAGGTAATAAGTAGTTGCTGTACATTTGTATTTACTGGAATATGCTCACTGGTCCTGCTCTTGGCCTATGGAATCTTATCAGTCCTATAACAGTTAGATTAGGCTAAGTTATGCTACGGCAACAAACCATCCCCAAATCTTGATGGCTTACAAAAAAGTTTATTAAAAAAGTTTGTTTAAAAAAAGTTTGTATTTCTTGCCCCTACTATCCATTTATCCCGAATCACTGTGACTCTGCTCTGTGCCAGCTTCCTTTTGGGATACAGACTGAAGAATTGGCCTCTATCTGGGATGCTGATCTCATGGCAGGGGCCTAAGAAGGCATGATTCTTAAAGCTTCTTTTTGGAAGGGGTCCATCTCATTGCTTCCATTTCATTGGCCAAATAAGATACAGAATTAAGGCTGACATCTAAGGGGTAGCAATATATAATCATATCACATGGAGAGGAATAATTATTTTGAAAAACATGATAGGATCTACAACAAGCTCTCTCCCCCCCCCCAAAAAAAACCCCACTGATATTTATTTCTAATTCATTTTATGCAGTGATTCTGCTAGTATTCTGAAATGGAACCATTATCTCACATATTTTCTCAAGTTTTTTTTCCTAACTTATGATATCACATATTTATGTTTTAGAAGTTTGTTTGTTCTTTACTAGTTGGATGGATTTAAAAGCATTACAAAGTATTTCTGGGTTATGCCAGTTTCTCTCTCTCTGACTTTCTTGGGTATTCCTGGGAGATATCAATTATGCCAATGTTGTCTGGACCAGGATGCTGGTGCCGAGTCAAAGACTGCAGTAGCTAGAGGCTCTCACTCATGTCTGTCTCAATTCACAGTTTATTAAGTAACCAGCATGTACAGGGGCTCTGTGAGATTCCATCTTAGGAGATAAGACAGAGTTCATTGCTCCCTGTCAAGGTTAATGAGCTCATAGCTACATCATTCTCTCTGTTTTCCTTGGTTTATAGTATCTTTTCAATCTTAATGAGTCACATAATTGCACATACATGAAAAATTAATTTCAACTCAGAAATCTTGAGATACACAATAAATTCACATGTCTGAGGGGAAGTTGGGTTTAGAAAGGAATTATTACAGCTCTAAGATGCTCAGGGAATGGATATGAAGAGCCACAGGAAGCATACAAGTTTGAAATAAAAAATGAGCCAATCATATAATTTTAGAGCCAGAAGATCTTTGTTTATATTATTTATTAAAAATCATCAGATAATAAACTTGAGGGTGTTATTTGAGGTTTACTCAAAGTCTCTTTACTATACATAGTCTGTATCCTAGTATGCAAGTCTTGTCACATTTCCTGTGACTTCTAACATTTGTTTTCATTGAAATGATCGACTAAATTTTTCAGCTTCAGAAGGCAGACATCAGTGTAGTGAACTTCAAAAGATTCCTAGCAAAAATATCTATCAAAATTGGATGAAAAAAAAATTGGATGAACAGGAAATGTTTGCTGTATTTATTTTCTTTAAATAGAAAATTCAGTCAGAGTTTCCTCCCTTATGAGGTGGTACCAGAATCTGGGAGACTTACAGTTAGTAAAAAATGGGGGAAGATGATGTTCACATTTTCCAAGCCCATAGTGGGGTTTGAAGTTCCATAGCTTTTTGTTTGTAAGGAACACATAGGGTATGGGGAACTTTGCAGTATCTGGGACCATCCAGCCAAGGATGCCATGCCCTTGGGTACATCATACAGCCATGCATTACCCCCTCTTTGAGGGCACTTCCCCTCAGTGTTTTGGGCCCAACTCTCTTTCTTCCTTTCCTACTCTTTTCTCCCACTTCTTTCCTCAGTTTTATGGAAATTGCTGTTCCCTTAGTTGCTTGAAATCGATGACTCCTGCCAATTTTTTGTGGGGGGAGCCCTCAAGGGCACTATTTTCTGCACAGCAGCTAAGCACATGGCATTGAAGCTGCTGTGTTCATGGGGTCTGAATGTTGCTAACACCCCTGAGTGGATTGAGGCTGTCTCAAATGTGCATTATATATTTGGTTCTTCTCTTTTCAATAAGTGAATGGCTCTGCTTTGTCATTTTATAAATATATCTTGTAGGTGTCATAGATGAAACTGCTCCAGAAATTGAATGGCACATGATTCCACACCAACACATGAATCAAACAGCATGCCTTGCTTTTATTTGAGCTCTGATGAAGCCAGGCTGTCTGCCTGCATCCTGATAGATATTCTACCTTTGTTGACAGAGTTTTCATGATTCTTTTAGCACCAGCTTTGACAGCCTACTCCTGGAATAACAGAACTCGGGGAGTTTCCTCAACTTGTTTTTCTTGTTTCTGTCAGTCATTAACCAATTGATTCCTTGATAATGTCTTGACTGTAAACCATCTAAGCTTGATTGTATGTCTTAATAGAGTTGTCTGGGTGCTCTCTGTCCTGTATTTTGTGTGTTCCTGGCAGGCTGCCATAACGTTTAGTATTGTAGGATTTTTGTTGATTTTGAAAATGACAGGTAATGGTGGTCATTTATCAGACCCAAGACTGGGTAAATAGAACTATTTTTCCAAGTTCACGTTATCATGAGCCCAGTCTTACCTAGTGACAGGCAAGTTTGAAGGGCATAATGGGGTTTATGCTTCTGTGCAAAATGTATGAGGTTGATAAGGTGTTGTTTTGTGAGGCATTGGGAAATTAAATTGCTGAATGATGCCAAGCATTGGTAAGAATTAAGTCTGTGTCATGGGCCAGTGACAGAAGGCAGGAGGGTGAGCAGTGTGTTTTATGATCAGCAAAATATAACCTGTGAAATTTAGTATGTCCTTCAATTATATGTGATGGCCACAAACACTCTATTAGCAGCACCTGAAACTGTGTCATTAATAGAAGTCACAGATGTTTTTATATCATGTTGCAGATATTTCAAAATATCATTTACACTCAACACTACTTTGAAATTATCAGTGTTATTAGATACACTGCTACCTCTTGTAGTTTAATGTGCTAATGAAGAAGCACATATATTACTGTATGACAATAAAAACGGTGATATTTCTATTTGACTGGTTTTTCTTGGTAATGCTATTTATTTGATTTCATGCATTTAAAAGCCTTATTAAGTGACAGGAGGTCCCCGACAGTAAAGGTTAAGAGCCTCTGCTTTGATAGATGCCCTGGTTCTTGCCAGACCACGAACAGATTCCTTTTTCTAACCTCTTTATTTTCCTTACTCTTCAGTACTGTCAAGGATACCTTTTCAAAGATGTGCCTTGCCTGCCTGCCCTGCCTATGAGCACACCTCTCCTGCAGTTCTGATTCACTTTGGAAATTTCAAATTTGCAAGTGTGATTTGAAATAGGAAAAATAAGCGAATCAAAATATAGGTCCAAGATGCTGGTGTGATATAATCTCTGAGAGCTAGAAAATGCTAAGTCACAATGGCCAAATCAGAACACAGTTCAAAATATCTTGTATGTGTGTTAAATTACTGACCCCCTCAAACTTTATAGCTATTTATGCACTTTGCAAAAGTGCTTCCTGGAGGATGGGGAACATGATTTGTTCAACATCATATTTATTACAGTATCTTGTAAGAATCCTGGCATTGGGTAGCATTCAATTAATGTTTCTTGAATTGAGTTCTAAATGAGAAACCAATGCGGTTTTGCAGAGAGATTGAGAATATGCATGTTGCTTTGATTATTGCATTGGTGGCTGACATCTGGATGTTGCTAATACCCAGTCTTTGGTAACAATAGAGTCATTAGAGACACATAACACAAAATGTAATTCTACAATGAAAGGAACAGTGACCTACAAAATAAACATGACCGTACACCTATGTTGGGGCATTATTGGACCTATCATAGTTATGACATCAACTGAAATAAATTGGTTCTGTACTAGATTGACAGCTGTTCTCAGGCAGCAGCTGCTTTTCCTGGTGTAATTACAGACATTGTTTTCAGTGTACAGTTGCAGAACACAATTTTAGTGATATAACTGACATGACATCACCTTTGGAACTAAATAGATAACAGATTGAAGATGACATGTTTCTCTCTCTTTTGTTTTAGCTGCATATTTTATTAACCCCAGTTATGAATACCTTTAAGGGATGTCAAGAAAAATGGATAATTCTGTACTGTAAAAGCTCACTGATATTTAAGAGAAGAAAATATTTTGTACTAGTGATTATGAAACATTAGCTGCTTTCTGGTGGAAAAAAATGCAGTAAAATATACAGATATTCCTCCCTCTTGCTATCCCACAATCTCTATCCACTTCGTTTTTATTTTCATTGCACTTATAAACTTCCAAGATACTATATACTTTACCTATATGTATGATTCATTGTCAGTCTCTATGTAGTAGAATGTGAGCTCCTTGAAGGTAGGAATTTTGTTAAGTGATATATATAAATAACCTAAAATGATGTTTGGCACAAAGGAGGTGTTTAATAAATATTTGTTGAATAAATGAATGACTGATATATAAATGAATAAAACCAAAGTATATAGCACGTGTATGTCTTTGTTAACTCTATAATTTTAAATTTATCTCAGAATCTCCTTATGGTCAGTTATGTCCTGCTAGCTTAATATTACTTTCTAGATACCTTTGATTAACTATAATTGATAACTATAAACTTTAAATTTAAGATAATTTATCTTACTAGTGGTTACTGAGGCCTAAAGCAACACGGGGAAGTTCCCATGGTCTGGTTATGATGTAATCACCACTGATTATGTTAATTGTGTCATCATCTTAATGATTTTGTAAAATTTGTGAAATGTTAACATTGACATCTGTTGCCAATTTCCTACAGAAATTCTGAGGATGAACCAGACAGTATGTTGTAAAAGCTTGAGCCTTTCAGGAAAATAATCAAGAACTAATTCTGAGAGATTGGCATCATAGTAGCAGAGAACAGATTGTCAACCACCATAAAAATGTAGGCAAGTGAGTACTAATGGTTGGTTAGATAACAATGTAGGAAGGATGCTTGTGAAATGAAGTTTTGTTGCCTTCTAAAGATCAGCAGCTTGGAATTATTTTCTCTTTCACAGATACTGAACGGAGTTTCTAATTCTAATTCCAATTCTCATTCTAATTTTGTATTTAAAAATTCACATTCACAACTGTGAATATTTTCAAGTGTTGAATAAAAAAATTTTTCTAGAATAGAACACAAAAGGACCATAGGACCATTTATTCGCAGATAGAGATGTCATTTTAAATGAAATATTGGCCAGATAATCAATGAACACACTCCCAGGAGCTCTAAAGAGCACTCACTAATTATAAACTACTTCTCAGGAAAAACATGCCATTTCTCTAGACTGCAGAACTGCCCTAGCTTGGTTTGATTATTTGAAAAATCTTTGCTCTTTGGAAGAATATAAGAATAAGCTACAGTTCTTTCCTCATGGCAATAAAACAAATAACTAAGAAGTGAAGTTTTTAGACAAGTGTCATTAATTATATTATTAATAATCCCAAGAGCAGAGTTAATTGGATTCAACAAAAAAAGAATTGGACGTGGTAAAAAAAAATTTGTGTGTACTTACATGCCCACTTTTCTTTTTGCTCATATGCCAGCCATGATAAAGGAAATAAATGAGCAAGGGAAGAAAGAAATATGTTTGATATAGTTGAAGTCTGGCCACTTTGAAAGGATTCTTAGCAATGTGATGAAGAAAATGAGGGTGTACTAGCCACCCTAAGTTTACTGCCAGCATCTTCTACCCCATGATTATATTTTAACTTGTTTGATCCTAAAAATAACCCTGTGAAATCAGTATGATTATCCTCTGCATTTTTCTATATGAGAATGTGATGCTGAGAGGGAAGAAATTGAATTAAGCTCCTCTAGTTAGAATGTATGGCCCAAGTCCAAATTTCCTCATTGCAAATCCCATGTGTCTTCTGCTATATTGTGCAGCAACTCCTAATTTCGAGTGTCTGAGGGTAAAATCATAATTCTAGACCCCCTAAGAGATTAGCCCCTGTTCCCATGATTCTGGACCTCACTTGCCCTCAAATTTCATTGTCATTTTTACCTTTAGAGGACTGCATACTTGGCCTGTTGTTGTGGCAGTTGAGATTATTTTGCTGATTTGAGCTTAAACATGGACCTAACATTTAAAGATTTAGGAGATTAATAACTTCAGTAGGAAAAGAAGCAGCAGGGAGGATCTTTGGGGTAAACTAATTAAACCCCATAAGTGAACCAGATTAGGTACTCAATGGCTAATATTTCATTGAAACACACATATACACTATATGAAATATTAATAATATATAGGTATAATTACAGTATGATTTTTTCTTAAATACTAACCCATCATCTCTAGGGTATTTACAAGACAAAACCCTTTGATCTCTGAGTAACCAGATAAGTAATTTTCTATGTAGTCACTATCTAGCCCTCTGAGTCTGCTTCCAACTCCTTTGGCTTCTTAACCCATATTAGCCTGGCTGTTTTTCTGTACTGGTGCTCATACATTCTCCTTACTGACAAGGCCTGGGCACATCAGGTGCTGCCCTACGCTATACTGGGATAATACTCCTATGTGATCAACTGTGATTTTAGGTAAGGGAAAGGATTTCATGCCTTGACCAGAAAACTTTTGTTCATTACCTGAAACCTAAAATAGATCTGACATACGTGTCACCTTCAGTTCATAGGGTTACCACATAATTTATAGTCCAAAGAACCCTTTTGAGGAAACACTATTAATAATTATACCAGGACAATAGGTATAAGCAGGGACTATCTCAGGCAAACCAGGGAACCCTATTAATTAAGCACTGCTGAGTGAATAAATGACTATAGTGCCTTTTACTCCCTATTAATGTTCTGTGACTGAAGTTCAGGAAATCCAAACAAGTCCTGCTCTGGGGCCTAAGAATGAATGGCTCATCCAGAATCTCTTCTGTTTAAACACTTTGCCTCTTCTTCCAAGTAGGGGACAATGGCAAGATCAAAGTGCTATGGCTCCAACTTTATACAATTACCTAAAAGGGGAATTCTAGTACTTATGTAGAGCAGAGATTTCAAAGGTCATGTTTTGAAACATTTTCCATCCTTGGAATCTGTGTAGAAGTTTCTCCTTGACTTTGAAGAAAAGGCTGATGACATTTTGTTACAAAACACATCACAGGATCTGTCCTCCAGATAAGCTCCTGTATCTTTGTGAGAGATGATTTTTCTAAGCTTGTATATTCTTTTGTAGCGTATATAATTCAGTGATAAATGGCAAAATGTCAACAATGAATGTGAAGCTCCATCCTCATAATCTATTCAGATATGAATGTCTTTAGACGTCTACAATGCTCTCCTATTACCTCTGATTGGAAGCCATGATGGAATTTGTATTTTTATGCAAATAAAAAGACATTAACTTTGGAAAAGATCTGTAATGAATCCCTTCTGGGGTTCCAGGAAATCTTCTGAACTCAAATGCATTTGGGTGCTATAAATGATACTAATGTGAGAGGAGATGGACTGTGTTCCTGAGAACAGCTCTAAAATGATCAACTTGGGGTAAATCACCACCACCACTCTTCAAGTCATTTACAAAATATTAACTTTGTTGAATTCTGCATCTGTTTGAGAATTAAACACCTCTTTGAAGTAAAAGTTTCACCAAAGAAATACATCATCTTCATGTGGAATAAAGTGTTTGATTTTTTAAAATAACTCTCTGTGTTTTTTAACAGGAGGTTGACCTTTAGGTAGTGTTCAATTATTTTACACTCACATTATGTTAATAGCCTCAGTCTATATATAAATAGAAATATTCTTGGCTATTAAATTCTGCAGTTTCTAAAGCATCAGATATATTAAGAATCCTATCTCTTTTTAAAATCCAAATCCAAATGGAAAGTTGACTATTAAGCAGTTCTGTATGTGGTATTACTAGTGAGTTATTAAGAAAGGTCATATTGTAATGTGCTTTGAAGGCAGGCTTATTCCTTACTAAAGTACATTTGAGAACTGACCCATAACAGCTCTTGTATATAAGAAGGATTAAGCATCAGAGGCTACTGTGTTATTAAATACATAATTTTAATCATTTTCCTCAAGCATCTTAGTGATGTGATGGAAATACAAATTAGAAGAATCTAAATTCAATCCTATACTTGAGACTATGGCTGTTTACACTTATTATTAAATATTCTGAAACAATGGTAAAGATATACAAGAAATGGGACATGTATTGAAAGATAGGAAAAGTAGAAATTATTGCATTATTTCAAGAAAGAAAGAATAGACACTTAAATTACTTTAATTTAGAAATAGTTTGCCTGGGGGGTGGGGGGAATAGATGGGCCTCACAGTAAGAAATGCTTTGGTAGTAGACTAGACCGAACTAGGTGAATGAGTATGCTGGGTTGAGGGAGAAGGAAAAACCAAAAATGACTCCAAATTTTGCAATTTGGGTGAGTGAGGGGATGATCCTGCTGTGAAAGGACATAGGAAAAGAGGGGAGAGGTGTGCTCCTGGGTGTAGGGGGATAAGGTTTGTAGTGATGAAAGTCAAATGGCATTATTTTTGAAAGAGCATTTTAGAGTGATTTTAAAGTAGACTATTAAGGAAAGAAAGGGTATGGTGAGGACAGAAAATATTCCAAATGCAAAAGCCCTTAGAAAGGACAAAGTGTGGAAATGAGCAACCACAGAAAGGGCGTTTACTTTGCTCCCTGAAGAATAGTGATACAGGGTTACTCTTTAAATGATCCCAAAGGAAAAGTACACATTTATATGCATATTTTCCAATTGCATAGCACCTTGAGGATGAATTGGATGTTTTAAAATATATTTTATCGTACACAGTAATTATATATATAAGAATTAGCTCTTTTGGGTTCTGCTCAGTGGTGATAAAGAAGGAGAAATTCCTCTTTTTGTCACTTTATAGGATGGTGTCTTAGTGTGTTTGGGCTGCTATAGCAAATTACTATAGACTGTGTGACTTAAACAACAAACATTTACTTCTCACAGTTCTGGAGGCTGAGAAGTCCAAGATCAAGAGGCCGTCAGATCCAGTGTCTGGTGAGGGCCCACTTCCTGCCTTACAGATGGCTGTCCTCTCATTGTATCCTCACATGGTAGAGAGTAGAGACTTAGCTACCTCTCTGGCCTCTTCTTTTAAAGACATCAATCCCATTCATGAGTTCCCCACCTTCATGACCTAATTACCTCTGAAAAACCCCACCTCCTGGTGCCATCAACATTGGGATTAAGGTTTCAACATATGAATTTTGAAGGGACACATTTAGTCTATTGCAGATGGGTACATAATTCTTTTTGATTGAATGTAACAATAGACTTTCATTTTTAGGTGTAGAAATAACAAGATGAGGAAAAGAAAACTTAGGGAGATTAAGAAACTTGCTTGGAGTTACACAACTAGTAGATGGGGGAGTTGGGATTCAAATCCAGGAAGCCTGCCTTTAAAACTTGTAGTCTCTTGTTGTTATACTCTTTAAGATAATTGTTTCAAGAAATAGGAATTTATATTTGGACTAATACAGTTTCTCCTATTCATGCATCATTCACATACATAAATAAAATTATTTCATAAAGTAGTGGAAAAATTCACCCTTAGGAAATTAAAATAGTATACCATATTCTGGAAGAGATGCCTTTAATACAAAAACTCGTCATTTGTAATTTGATTTAGGAAGTTATCTGGGGAAGATAAAGGTTATTTATAAATACGGTGATAGGGTGTTAGTGTTTTCCATGGATTTATTTATAAGTCCTCGTTTGTTATATCATGTAGTAGACAGGAAAGAGAACCTGATATAAATAAATGTTTTTGTATTTTCATATATATTTACATACAATGCATAAACACAACAGAGAAACTGGATACTGAATATTAAAAAGGTAAATGCAATGTCCAAGTATGGTAGATTTGTCTTCTGTGTGCTTATAGAATTATGTAGGAAATTGGGTGATTTGTCTTTCTTTTTAAAATGATTCTTACAGTAAAAGTCTTAGTGACTGAAAGTCCAACAGGTTGTATTTGCATTGTTGTGTATTATTCTTTTGAGGAATAATAGGTCAACACTAAAGACAGTACAGTGTCAACCAGTGTTGTGATGAAGGTCAGGAATGAGACCCAGCTGGAGGATCGCAGGAAGTCTGGTACTGAAAGCCCTAGGATTACAGAGAGTCCGGATTATAAATTATATTCATTTAATCTTTTTTCCATGATTCTCTAAAGCTACTTATGTGAACAGCTGATAACTCATGGCTTCTTGTTTATGGCAACTATTATATTAAGGGCAGAGTGACTCCAAATTTAATCTAGTGACATTTCTGTAAAAAATAACCTTGTCATCTTCCCTCAGTAATGTTCCCGTACATCTTTGGGTTGTCTAAGTCTAAACCCTCAAACCTCATCAGCCTCTTTGTCTTGTGACAGGGTACACACAGATGCACACTTATTTATAAACCTCAAATGTATTTTTATTATTATTACTGGATTTCTTTGCTTTATGCAGGATATTGAAATAAAAGAATAGTATATTCACTGATTTTATGACAGATTTGTGAATAAGAAAAATTAAAAATTAATTTGTTAAAATGTTTTCCAGAAAAAAGCATTATTAAGGTACAGAGACACTTTCAGCATAATCTTTTATCTCCAGGAATTTAGGATGATATCTGTAAGAGACCAACTATAACCTTACCTCTCACTATGTAAACCAGAGAAAAGTAACTTTTATTCTTCAAATATACTACTTACCACGTTTATAATTATTTTGGTGTGCTTTGCTGAGCAGGGTTAGAACAAAGTTTTATCATAGTGATCTGCCACATCCAGAATAACAATTCCATGTGGCATACCATCGTGTGTAGGACATTGAAGTGTAGCTGCAATACAGTATATATATTACACAGTGAAATTCTTATAATCTGATCTTCTATTTGTTAGCAAATTTTATTCACTTTAAGCAGCTATGTTCTTAGGCAGGCATTCAACACTACGCCTATATATTTTATCTTAAATGTAATTTCAACTTAAAGCAAATTTTATTTTCTTGTGAATGAAAAATGAGTGAGCAGGTATGCTTTTTGGTATGCTTTTTTTTTTTTTTTACAACTTTTAGTTCTTAAAGTAGCTATGACTATTCAGAATGTTCATATTCTTCCAATATATGCATTTTCCTATTGCTTTTCTGGGAAAGTCAAATATTATTTTAGAGTAGGCCTCCCTAAAGTTAGATGAAACTTGTATTAGTTAATGATAGGCTTAGATGTTACAACAAAGATACCAGAAATAGGTAGATTATTTCCATTTCACATAATAGCCCAGAGCTAAGTAATCCAGGGCTGGAGGGGTAGCTGTGCCATCCTAACATAAAACTTCAGTGGTGGCCACTATGGTGGCATTTCCCAGCTCTTGAGAAGGAGGGAAAAGGAAGTGCTTTCAGAAAAAATTAAGGAAATGTCTGGAAATTATGTGTAACACTTCTCTTCATAGCATATTGATTGAAATTTAGTCACACCACCATACTTTACCACAAGAAAGATTAGAAAATATAGTCTACAGATATATGTCCATATGTGACCAGCTGAAATTCTGGTGACTCTATTACTCTGAGTAAGAAGGGAGCACAGTTAGATGACTTCACCGTGGTCTGCCTCTCTGGTCTCCCATGTATCTCAGCTCACCCATGCATAAATGTCTCAACATGTACTCTTGTTGACTCTTCTCCCCTACATAGAACATGCACCCCTTCTACGAGAGAGGCAACCATAATCCCATCCAGTTACTACATCTAAATCAAAGCTTAGGATCTCTGAGTTGTACCTGTCCTCTTCATTGGGTCCTGTTGCAGCTCTTGGAGGTTTATCAATCTATAAAATAAAAGGCAAGATATCTTCCATCCCATCCCCATACCTGATGTCCAATGGTGGAGCAGCAATAGGATAATACATTTCATATTCTAGAGGGAGAGTGGGAATGTCCAGCAGTTAGTGGTCCAAAGCAGTTATCAGATCCTATTGAGCAGAAGTTGTGAAGTCTCTGCTGTGGTAGGAAGGTGAGTTTCTTGGTGGGCCCATCTTGCTGCTTCTGTTGCTAGAGTCACTCTTTTTGCCATTGGCTATGACCACGGGGATGTTCTCTTATTTGGCCAAATTTGAAGAAGGCATTGGAGAGTATGTGTTCTTGGGCATTGCATATAATGTTTTTGTTACACAAATCTACTCTCAGTAATAATTTGTATGTTCATTAGGGTGGTATATTATACCATAGAGACCTGAAAATACAGTGGCATAAATAAGAAATTTATTTCTCTCACATAACAGTTTAGAGGTGAGTGGTCTAGGGATAGTGGGGCATCTCTTTCATCCTCAACACATATGGCTTCTATAGTAGTCCCAGTCATTGTCACATACTGAGTAGTGGGAAGGGTTGGGGGCAGACCATGTCTAGGGCAGGTGTCTTTAAGAAGACACTCTGGAAGTCACATACATCACTTCCTTCGCATCCCCCTGGCCCATACTCAGCCCTTAGCAGCACCGAGCTCTCTCAGAAATAGAATCTGGAGCTGGGGAGCTGCGTGCCCAGCTACAGCACTGGGGTTTCCATTGCCAAAAGGAAAAATAACTACTAGAGGAAAGGAGTAAGTGTCCTTCATTCCTATGTGTTCTCAGTAGGCCCATTCTCCAGCCCAAGAAAAGGACAGAGAAACTGCAAAAGAAGAAAAAACACCCCAAAATAACAAGAACAAAGCAAACCAAGCAAACAAAAACCCCCAATACTTGGTATTTCCTTTGCAAGCAGAATTTTGGGATATAATTCTTCCAATAATTTCTTAGATTCTCTAGTTTAATTCCTTCCACAGGCACAGTAGCCAAAAGATTACAGAGCCATTTAGACTGTAATTTGTTTTGGACTAATCACCAGTAGCCTTGTCATTCCCCTGAAGACATTGCTCTGTTACAGATGATTTGTTCCACCAAGAGTTATGACCAGAATGGTTTTCTAAAGTCCACATTCTGTATTAGGCTTCTCCAGAGGAAGAGAATCAACAGGAAATTTCTGTATACTGTTTATCCAGACTCACCAAGTTTGAACAGTTCACTGCATTTGTTCTATCATTCTTTCTCTCTCTTTCTCTCTCTCTCTCTATATATATATATATAGATAGATAGATAGATATAGATATAGATATAGATATATAGATATAGATATAGACACACACACACATATATATACATATGTACACACACATTTTACTGTTTGTTTTCCAAAAAAGTATATTACATACATCATACTTCTTTACCTTTTAATATTCTAGTGTGTGTTTCCTAGAACAATATTTTCTCACATAACTATAGTTATCAAATTATAAAATTCAGAGAATTTAACATGATACAATATTTTATCATTCATATTCCAGATCTGTCACTTGCTCTAAGAATGTCCTTTGTTGAAATTTCCCCCCTCCAGTCTGAGATTACACATTGCATCTGGTCTCCTTTCATCTGCAACAGTTCCTCAACTGTGTTTTGTCTTCCATGACATTGACACTTTTGAAGAATATAGTCTAGTTTCTTTATCAAATTTTCTTAATTTGTGTTTGTCTAACGTTTCCTCATGATTATATGGAGGTTATACATTCCTGCCCTGCTTACCACAAAAACAATGATGTGTCTTTCTCAGGGTGCCACATTTGAAGGCACAGGATGTCCTTCTGTACCTCAGGGTGGATGTTAATTTGATTACCTGATCCAAGTTTTGTCTGGCTTCTTCACTGCATAGTTACCTTTTCCCCCTAACCAATTAAGAAGCAATCTGTGGGAAGGTTGTGTCTTGTCTTTTAGAATTTGTTGAGTAAAGAGAGATAGCTTCTGTGGATGTCATTGCTAGGCCTGTGGCACTTAGCCTTGGGTCACCCCAAAGACACAGGAAGAAACAAGTCTAGTAAATATTAAAGATTTCCTTATGTTGTAAAAGGATTGGTCTTTAATCACTCCTGAGGTCCCAGTCCAGATGAAATGATATAAACGAACAAGCTTGGTTGTGTAATTCTCACATGGGTATGTCTCCCAAGGAACTCAATAGTCATGCTCATCCACTGGTATCCTTGATCTCATTAGTGTCTTTTGTCTGAGAGAACTTCATTTTTATCAGTCTTCAAACTCACACCAGACTTATTTGTCTTACCTAGACTATCTCCCTCTATTTATGTTAAGAATAACATGTAAATTGGATTTTCCTTGCTTGTAAATTGATTCTAGATAAGGTTATTATAAGAAAATGGAAAACTCCTATTCATTGGGATTAGGCATGTTTTTCAGGCTCCTAAAGACTCTACGTGGGTGGAAACAGCCACATTCAAATAAAAAACTCTGGGTTCCAATTCAGTCTGCTTGTCTTACATTATCTTACATTTACACGGTCATAGACCTATGGTCTGTATCCCAGTTACGTCAGGATTAAAAATAATATGGCTTTAGTCCTGTGCTGTCCAATATGCTACTTACTAGCCACATGTGGCTACTGAGCAATTGAAATGTGACTGGTATGAATTGAGATGCACCTTAAGTGTAAAATGCACACTGAATTTTGAAGACTTGGTATCAAAATCATGTAAAATATCTCATTAATAATTTTTATATTGATTATATGTTGAAAGAATATTTTGGATATATTAGATTTAATTAGGTATAGTATTAGAACTAATTTTGATTGTTTATGTTTTTTAATGAAGCAATTAGAAAATTTAAAAATGCATGTGTGGCTCACATTATATTTTGTTGGATAGCTCTGTCTTAGGTTTCACCTTTTACAGAATGTAGGACAAATTTTACATAACTATAGACAAGGAAATTATGATCTAATAGTTATTACTCCTGATCTCAGTAATAATAATATGCTTATTACATAGATGACTGTATGTAGATAAAGGTGAAATCATGTTATATCTATAATCAATAGTCTTACATTTTAAGGAGTAACATTAACATTAACAAGCATAAATGGTATTGTCACATTTCTTTCTTACCTTTATGTTTGCTTCTGCAAAAAACATTTACAAATAATTGTTATTAGTTGAGACTGTTTCTAAATTACATTCCTGGCTGGATCAGTTAAAAAAATTATCTGGACTTGAATGGACAGTAGATTCTCCTTCATAACATATATAATAGTAATAAACATGGCTGTTATTATTATAGAAAATTAATGAAGCCTATGATGGAATTTATTTTGGAATTAGTTGGAAGCAATGACCACCTTAAAAAATTCAGTTATAAGGAAGATATATTTTAAGTTATAGTGCTGACATAATTTCTGAGGAACACATGGAAAAGGAAATGTAAAAATATGCACTAAATGAAAAGAAATGAAAAAAGTCACTAAAATTATGGACTCTTTCACTTTTTGATTTAAGAGATCAGTAGCTTTAAAACAAATTTTGGGGATGAAAGTAGAATCTAAGAAGGACATTTAAAAAAAGCAGTAATAACAACAACAAACTATCATTTATGATCAGTAGCATAGCAGAAAACACAGGACATCATTTCAGAATGAAGCACATACTAATTCTTTTTTTTTAAATTAAAGTATAGTTGGTTTACAAGGTTGTGTTAATTACTGCTATACAACAAAGTGACTCAGTTATACATATATATATATACACACACACATTCTTTTTCATATTCTTTTCCATTATGGTTTATCACAGGATATTGAATATAGTTCCCTGTGCTATATAGTAAAACCTTGTTGTTCATCCATTCTGTATATACCAGTTTGCATCTGTTAAACCCAAACTCTCAATCCATCCCTCTCCCACTCCTCTCCCCCTTGGCAACCAACAGTCTATTCTCTACGAAGAACATTCTGATTCTTATAAATTGAATTAGGTCGGCTTTATTAAATACTTACTACATTGTCATTATTCTTATTATTTGACTACTGACCAGTGAAACCTTTAATGGATGGCATCATTTCCCAGAATGGAATTAAGAGCCACTGATTCAGATAGTTAGACAATGACGGACTTAACATGAGATTAAAAAATCTCATTAGTTTAATTCATGAGAATCATTTTACTCATATCTTAAAACTTGCAACCATATTACATATTTCATAATTATTTCAAGTTTTATAATTATTCTTTGGCTTATTGAAGTATAAATGTTGATAAGTGTTCTCAAATCTGTGTTTTTATTACTCCTTTACTGACTTTTAAAATATTCATTAGAAGCACTAAAATGTACATTAACTTTCTCCACAGTGGCTTACACTTAAGTAGTTTAGCTAAAGATTAGAATATCTTAATAGTAAACAGTTCTCAAAATGTTTGAATTTTGCTGTAGTGGTTTTTCTAGTTTTAGTAGCCACATGCTTTATATTGATTTTACTCAGAAACCAGTATTAAGATGCAGTGCTATATAACTTCATGAAAATTAAATCTGGTAAAGCAAATGAAAAGGGAATAGCAGATTCATTTTTCAGAGAGAAAAAATAAAATTTGAATAGTTTCATGTGGAATAAGTTGAAATCTTAAAGATTTCCATTTATGTAACTCATAAATTGTCATACCTGCTTTAACATTATTAAGATGATGACCAACAGTTCAATCACAAACTCAATATACCATGACTACAAAATATTTTCCAAAGGAAAACAAAAATTCAACAACTCATTTGGTCTATACATTCCTAGATGACTAGATGGTGTTTTTCCTACATAAATAACAGTTTGTTGGAACAATCAGTGGGGAAAAATCTAAACTGATTTCTCTTCCACCACTTTAAGATAAATTAATTTTTGAAAATGATTTCTATTGTATTAATTTATTTAAAATTAGTTTTTAAATAAACCACATAACAAGAACCCCCTCCCCCCACAGAAATAGCAGTGCCCTAAAGATAAGGGTTAATCTATTCCATGAAAAATATCTGGATATTGTTAATCCAAAGCTACCAATGAAAACTTCACAAGGTCATAAGTGACTCTGATATCCTTCTGTCTTTTTTCTGTCACTTTTGCCTGTGGCTTCTATCTTCAGTGATACCTCATAGTTTAATATGACTGCTGGAGCTCCTGCCATCACAATAACATTCTAGGAAGCAGGAAGGAGGAAAAAGGAGGGAAGAGAAAAAATACCAAGAACCTCCCTGTCAAGTAAGTTCCTCTATAAGAAATATTCCTGAAAGTTCCATGTAATACTTCTGCTTATATATCATTGGGCAGATTTTGGACAAAGACTGCACCTACCTGCAAGGGAGGCTGGGAATAGGTGCTATTAACTGGACTCAGTGTCATCTTGAATAAAAGTCAGGGTTCTGTTACCAAAAAGATGGAGGAAGTGGCCACTGCATAGGCAACCAGCAGTCTTTGCCACATATATTTTGAAATACTTGCCACATATATTTCTGGCTACTAAGGTATTGAAAGTAATGAAAAAAATAATTCTATTATGTCAAACCATTTGGAAGTGCCAATATTTGATGATTTTTAATGTATAAATATAACAATTACAAATGGTTTAGCTTAATATTTCTGGCAAGTTGGCAGGCCTGAGTTCCCAAAACTATCTACTATAAACCATCTAAAGTACTAGAAGAAATACTTTAAAAACAAACAAGCAAGCAAGCAAACAAAAGAGAAACAACTTTTATATAATTTCATTATCCTAAAGAAGGCTACTATATGGGCAGTAAAGAAGTGAGGATATGCATTTTTGAGTTAAAGGAGACTTAAAATAGCTATATCCCCTGAGGGTGTCCAAAGAACTTTCATACCTGAGTGGTGCTAGGGGTCAGGGGAGGCACCTGTGGACCAAGACTTGGCCCTGCATGGAGTAGGAAGCTGGTTGGGAGACCACCTCATATAAAGCTAGGCCTCAGACCTTATTTCCTACTGTTCTCTTGTCACTCCTAAACTTTGCCACTAGAGCCAACTTGTTTCTCTATGAACTGGCAAATGAAGTACTTATCTTGGAGTTTTTACATTGGCTGTTCCTTCTGCCTGGAATGCTCTTCCTCCAAGTATATGCCTGGTTCGCTCTCCAATCTCCTTCTAAGTCTTGGATCAGTGCCACCCTGACCACCTTATTTAAAATTGCAAATGCTACCTCATCTCACATACATCTCACTCTTACCCTGCTTTGTTTTTTATTTCTATGGCTTTTAACACCTTCTATATGCTACAGAATTTACTTTTTAAAATGTCTACTGTCCTGTCATACCAGACAGAAAGTAATGTCTACCAGGGAAGGTATTTCTTTCTGATTCACTGTTTGGTCCCACCTGTCTAGAACAATGATGCTGTATTAGGTTTCAACACATTTTTGTTAAATAAAGGACAATGTATTGTTTTTTTCCACTAGTTATGAGAGTTGAGCTTTGTTCTATGAAGTCTGAAAGTTAGGTGAGTACTTCTATTTGCTAGCTTGCCCTAACTCTCTCAAGGAGGTACTGGCAGGAGATATATTTCCAGGACTATCATACAGACATCTGGTCCACTCAGAAAACAAGTAGTTTGGCTGATATTTTTTTTAACCCAACCCACTAAAGTAACTTTATTTGACTCCACAAATTTACTGATATTGGTATAGCCTTAGATTGGATTTAGGATTCTTTTATTATATATCCCATAATGGACAGCAGCATTGTGTTCTGTTTTTCTACTGACTTTATAGCAGTGTCAGAGAGCAATAAAGTGGTTTCATTGAGTTTGAAACCAACTTACTCTTTTTTTTCTTTTTAACATCTTTATTGGAATATAATTGCTCTACAATGGTGTGTTAGTTTCTGCTTTATAACAAAGTGAATCAGCTATACATATACATATACCCCCATATCTCCTCCCTTTGCATCTCCCTCCCACCCTCCATATCCCAGCCCTCTAGGTGGTCACAAAGCACCGAGCTGATCTCCCTGTGCTATGTGGCTGCTTCCCACTAGCTATCGATTTTACATTTGGTAGTGTATAGAAGTCCATGCCTCTCTCAAACCTACTCACTCTTAAGGCTGATGAAAATGTGTTGCTTCAGTTTTTTCAAAGTGTGACGTTAAACACAAAATGAAACAAAAACTAAACTACTCCAATAAATAAACTGGTGAGCTGCTATTAATTTTTACATGCTGTCCAAGGAGGAGCGACAGATAATTTCTTAGTTGCTCTCCATCACTAACCCAACATCCAGGGATTCACTGGAGATAATGTAGAATATTACCACATAGTCTGGAAATAGGACTATGATCCATCGAGACAACAAAGAAATGGTGCTGCATATTCACTGAGGCTCCTGTTGGATTTGCAACGTCAGAAATATGTCCCTCTTTTTAGTTAATAAGTGTGCTATTGAAAGACTGTGTGACACTGCCCACCTCAACACTGATATAAAATATTAAGTGATTTTTAGTAGAAGTTTTCTAAATATGCTGTTGAAATATTCTTGGGCTGAATTCAGGGTGGAGAGTAGGGATGGGGAAGGCAAAGTGAGTTATTGTGGCCGCCATTTATTCATCTAACAAATTTACCTTCCAAATCTTTGAAATATTAGACATCTATGAGAGCTTTCATTTGAACAAATTATTATTACACTTAAGAGTTGACCTGAGGAATTCCTTTATCAAAAAATACCAAGATCACATCGTGCTTTGCTAGTCTTACCTACTTTTCTAACTTAACATCACAGTACAATGTTAGAAAAGCAAGGAATTTCTTTAAAATGCTAGTTGCCATGCTTAATTTTGGGGGTAAATATTTGTATATTATTTTTTTAAAAGGGCTACACCTGTATATTATATAAATTTATTGATACTCATGAAATATGCATGTATAAATAAACCTTTAATAAACAGAAGTATATTTTTCTGGCTTTGCAGATTACCAAGGTATAAACAAAATAGTCTAATTTCACAAGTCAACTGGTGTATTTCATTTCCTTAGTGAATAAACCAGTAATTCTTTGAAAGGCCTTAATTTTACGTAAACACAGATTGTGTTAAGTATGCAATAAAAGAGACTTTAATTATAGCATCAAAACCTTGCATACTTATAAACATAAGTATTTTACACACAGGCTTGTATTTGTTTTGATATAATGAAATTTCACAAAGAATTTGGTATTCAGATTATGGTCTAAGCACATTTCTAAGCATTTGTTAAATCCTTGAGTGACACATTGGATAACATAGTGAAAATTGACTGCAATTTCTCATATCCAATGATGGTTAATAATTCAGAAAAGAAGCTCAGAATTCACACTCCCATAGTGGAGATGTGCCACTGTCAAATCTCTTAGATATAATTATGATTTTTGTAATCATAATGACTAAGTGTGTGTGATTAACAAAAAAATCTTAGAGTGATATGAGAAGAAAATGTTGTGAAAATATGAGTGTTAAAAACAGAAAATGTGATGTCAGTTTATTCTTACTTGTAAGCTGCATAGTACATATGCCTTCTGCTTCTAGAAGAAATATCTTAAAAAACCTTCCAAAACCCAATACAATGCACACAGTGAAAATATAGTGGATGGATTTCTGTTGCAGTTAAACTCATATCCTTGGAGTGTAATTTGTATTAAGATATTTCACAAAGCTGTGGCTAGGTACTAAAAATGCGTTGAGCTTCAGATTCTCCATATTAATGTTGGATGCTAATTTTTGAGTCTAATTTTTGCAACTGCCTTTGAACCCATGTTGATTATGAGTGCAGAGAAGAGGAAGAAAGGAAGGACGAGTTGAGGATAACCCTGAAGTGTGACACTGGATTTGACATAGTGTTAATAAAATTTTGTGTTACTTGCTCCTCCAAGGGAAGCAGGAATATCAGATGATAAAGGGCCTGGTTTGGTAATGGTCTTTATCATCCAGTTATCTGATTTTGATTGTCATTGAACTTTAGTCTGCTCCTTTGACTTCCACTTACTTTTTCTTACTATTAATTTTTACGTATGTAATGTCTGTGACTTCTAACTGTCAGTTAATGTATCTACTTCTGGTGTGTCCCTTTAGGAAACAAAACTCTAAAAGTCTGAAGAAAGATATGTTTTTTCTCTTTCTAGTTTCTTAGACAATGACATAGAAGGTGCTTAGTACACACTTAATACAAATCTTTGTTTTTTAAGAATTTTCTACTTAAACCGGGTTCCTTCAGTTCTTCTCTAAAAAAGCAAGATATGAACCTCTTTATAGAGTACTTTGTTCCAAAGTGCTTATGTATTTATGCTACTTAAAATTCATTAACAGGCTAGATAACTTTTCAAATACTAAGGAGTAACCTTCGCTTGAAGAGTCAAGAGACTTCATTATGTATTCCTCCTTTGCCCAGTAGAGCATTTAGAATAACACATACTGCAGAAGATATTTTTTCATCTTAACCATCTCAGAATCCTTCTCACTTCTTTCCTTAGAGGGAAGTTCTTGCCTTTAGATGTTGGTAATATAATGAGCAATTTACTATCCTTACATCTGGCACCAGTATTCCTCTTAAGGAGAGAATAGTCTCTGCTTGAGAACAGAATTCACTAAAAAGCTTGGGGAAGAGAGTGACATTCTGAAAAACTAAGTGTCAACAAGGAGACCATGCCAGTGTGACAGAAGGTGAGGGAATAATCAAATGCTGGTTCAAGATGGTACAGTCAGGTGATACAATATTAGCATAAAACAGACTCATAGATCAGTGGAACGGAATAGAGAGCCCAGAAATAACCACACATATATGACCATGCATATATAGTCAATTAATTTTTGACAAAGATACCAAGAGGAGATAATAGAGAAAGAATAGTCTCTTCAATAAATGGTGTTAGGAAAACTGGACAGCCACATGCAAGAGAATGAAATGGGACCCCTGTTTTACACCATACCCAAAACATCAGCTCAAAATAGATGAATGAATTGAAAGTAAAACCTGAAACTGTAAAACTGCTAGGATAAAAATAGGAGATTAAGTTCCTTGACATTGGTCTTGGCAATGATTTTTTTGGATTTCTCATACAGAGAAAGACAAATGGTATTAAGTATTTATGGAATCTTAAAAAAAACACTGAATTTCTAGAAAGAGAATGTAGAAAGGTGACTGCCAGGGGCTGGGAGATAGAAGAAATGAGAGGTTGGTAAAAGGGTACGAATATTCACTTATAGGATGAAGAATTTCAGAGGATCTAATGTATAGCATAGTGACTGTAGTTGATAACAGTGTGCTGTCTTATTGAAATTTGCTAAGAGTAGAATCAAGTATTCTAATTAAAAAAAGTAACTGTATGAGGTGATGGGGGAATCCTTTCACAATATATATTCATCACATTGTACACTTTATTTTTTTAACAACTTTATTGGAGTATAATTGCTTTACAATGGTGTGTTAGCTTCTGCTTTATAACAAAGCGAATCAGCTATACATATACATATATCCCATATCTCCTCCCTCTAGCATCTCCCTCCCACCCTCCCTATCCCATCTCTCTAGATGGTCACAAAGCACCGAGATGATCTCCCTGTGCTATGCGGCTTCTCCCTCTAGCTATCTATTTTACATTTGGTAGTATATATAAGTCAATGTCACTCTCTCACTTTGTCCCAGCTTACACTTCCTGTTCCCTGTGTCCTCAAGTCCATTCTCTACATCTGCACCTTTATTCCTCTTCTGCCCCTATGTTGTTCAGAACCATTTTTTTCCTTAGATTCCATATATATGTGTTAGCATATGGTATTTGTTTTTCTCTTTGACTTACTTCACTCTGTATGGCAGACTCTAGGTCCATCCACCTCACTACAAATAACTCAATTTCGTTTCTTTTTATGGCTGAGTAATATTGCATTGTATATATGTGCCACATCTTCTTTATCCATTCACCTGTCGATGGACACGTTGGCTGCTTCCATGTCCTGGCTATTGTAAATAGAACTGCAAGGAACATTGTGGTACATGACTCTTTTTTTTTTTTTAATTTTTAACACCTTTATTAGAGTATAATTGCTTTACAATGGTGTGTCAATTTCTACATGACTCTTTTTGAATTATGGTTTTCTTAGGGTATATGCACAGTAGTGGGATTGCTGGGTCATATGGTAGTTGTATTTTGAGTTTTTTAAGGAACCTCAATACTGTTCTCCATAGTGGCTGTATCAATTTACATTCCCACCAACAGTGCATAAGGGTTCCCTTTTCTCCACACCCTCTCCAGCATTTATTGTTTGTAGATTTTTTGATGATGGCCATTCTGACTGGTGTGAGGTGATACCTCATTGTAGTTTTGATTTGCATTTCTCTGATGATTAGTGATGTTGAGCATTCTTTCGTGTGTTTGTTGGCAATCTGTATATCTTCTTTGGAGAAATGTCTATTTAGGTCTTCTGCGCATATTTGGATTGGGTTGTTTGTTTTTTTGATATTGAGCTGCATGAGCTGCTTGTAAATTTTGGAGCTTAATCCTTTGTCAGTTGCTTCATTTGCAAATATTTTCTCCCATTCTGAGGGTTGTCTTTTGGTCTTGTTTATGGTTTCCTTTGCTATGCAAACTCTTTTAAGTTTCATTAGGTCCCATTTGTTTATTTTTGTTTTTATTTCCATTTCTCTAGGAGGTGGGTCAAAAAAGGATCTTGCTGTGATTGATGTCATAGAGTGTTCTGCCTATGTTTTCCTCTAAGAGTTTTATAGTGTCTGGCCTTATATTTAGGTCTTTCATCCATTTTGAGTTTATTTCTGTGTATGGTGTTAGGGAGTGTTCTAATTTCATTCTTTTACATGTATCTGTCCAGTTTTCCCAGCACCACTAATTGAAGAGGCTGTCTTTTCTCCATTGTATATTCTTGCCTCCTTTATCAAAGATAAGATGACCATATGGGTTTATCTCAGGGCTTTCTCTCCTGTTCTGTTGATCTATATATCTGTTTTTGTGCCAGTGCCATACTGTCTATTACTGTAGCTTTGTAGTATAGTCTGAAGTCTGGGAACCTGATTCCTCCAGCTCCGTCTTTCTTTCTCAAGACTGATTTGCCTATTTGGGGTCTTTTGTGTTTCCATACAATTTGTGAAATTTGTTCTAGTTCTGTGAAAAATGCCGTTGGTAGTTTGATAGGGATTGCATTGAATCTGTAGATTACTTTGGGTAGTATAGTCATTTTCACAATGTTGATTCTTCCAATACAAGAACATGGTATATCTCTCCATCTGTTGTATCATCTTTGATTTCTTTCATCAGTGTCTTATAGTTTTCTGCCTACAGGTCTTTTGTCTTCTTAGGTAAGTTAATTCCTAGGTATTTTAGTCTTTTTGTTGCAGTGGTAAATGGGAGTGTTTCCTTAATTTGTCTTTCAGATTTTTCATCATTAGTGTAGAGGAATGCAAGTGATTTCTGTGCTTTAATTCTGTATCCTGCTACTTTACTAAATTCATTGATTAGCTCTAGTAGGTTTCTGGTAGCATCTTTAGGATTCTCTAAGTATAGTATCATGTCATCTGTAAACAGTGACAGCTTTATTTCTTCTTTTCTGATTTGGATTCCTTTTATTTCTTTTTCTTCTCTGATTGCCCTGGCTAAAACTTCCAAAACTATGTTAAATAAGAATGGTGAGAGTGAACAACATTGTCCTGTTCTTGATCTTAGAGGAAATGGTTTCAGCTTTTCACCATTGATAACGATGTTGGCTGTTGGTTTGTCATATGTGGGCTTTATTATGTTGAGGAAAGTTCCCTCTAAGCCTACTTTCTGGAGGGTTTTTACCATAAATGGGTGTTGAATTTTGTCAAAAGATTTTTCTGCATCTATTGAGATGATCATATAGTTTTTCTCCTTCAATTTGTCAATATGGTTTATTACATTGATTGATTTTCGTATATTGAAGAATCCTTGCATTCCTGGGATAAACCCCACTTGATCATGGTGTATGATCCTTTTAATGTGCTGTTGGATTCCATTTGCTAGTATGTTGTTGAGGATTTTTGCATCTGTGTTCATCAGTGATATTGGCCTGTAGTTTTTTTCTTTGTGACATCTTTGTTTGGTTTTGGTATCAGGGTGATCGTGGACTCATAGAATGAGTTTGTGATAGTTCCTCCCTCTGTTATATTTTGGAAGAGTTTGAGAAGGATAGGTGTTAGCTCTTCTGTAAATGTTTGATAGAATTCACCTGTAAAGCCATATGGTCCTGAGCTTTTGTTTGTTGGAAGATTTTTGATCACAGTCTCAATTTAAGTGCTTGTTATTGGTCTGTTTATATTTTCTGTTTCTTCCTGGTTCTGTCTCAGAAGGTTGTGCCTTTCTAAGAATTTGTCCATTTCTTCCAGGGTGTCCATTTTATTGGCATATAGTTGCTTGTAGTAATCCCTCATGATTCTTTGTGTCTGCAGTGTCAGTTGTTACTTCTCCTTTTTCATTTCTAATTCTATTGATTTGAGTCTTCTCCCTTTTTTTCTTGATGAGTCTGGCTAATGGTTTATCAATTTTGTCTTCTCATAGAACCAGCTTTTTGTTTTATTGATCTTTGCTATTGTTTCCTTCATTTCTTTTTCATTTATTTCTGATCTGATCTTTGTTATTTCTTTCTTTCTGCTAACTTTGGGGTTTTTTTTTGTTCTTCTTTCTCTAATTGCTTTAGGTTTAAGATTAGGTTGTTTATTTGAGATGTTTCTTGTTTCTTGAAGTAGGAGTATATTGCTATAAACCTCCCTCTTAGAACTGCTTTTGCCACATCCCATAGGTGTGGGTCATCATGTTTCCATTGTCATTTGTTTCTAGGTATTTTTTGATTTCCTCTTTGATTTCTTCAGTGATATCTTGGTTATTAAGTAGTGTATTGTTTAGCCTCCATGTGTTTATATTTTTTACAGATTTATTCCTGTAATTGATATCTGTTCTCATAACATCATGGTCAGAAAAGTTACTTGATACTATTTCAATCTTCTTAAATTTACCAAGGCTTGATTTGTAACCAAAGATATGATGTATCCTGGAGAATGTTCCATGAGCACTTGAGAAGAAACTGTATTCTGTTGTTTTTGGATGGAATGTCTGATAAATATAAAATAAGTCCATCTCATTTAATGTATTGTATAAAGCTTGTGTTTCCTTATTTATTTTCATTTCGGATCATCTGTCCATTGGTGAAAGTGGGGTGTTAAAGTCCCATACTATGATTGTGTTACTGTCGATTTACCTTTTTATGGCTGTTGGCATTTGCCTTATGTATTGCAGTGCTCCTGTATTGGGTGCATAAATATTTAAAATTGTTATATCTTCTTCTTAGATTGATCCCTTGATCATTATGTAGTTTCCTCTTTGTCTCTTGTAATAGTGTTTATTTTAAAGTCTGTTTTGTCTAATATGAGAATTGGTACTCCAGATTTCTTTTGATTTCCATTTGCATGGAATATCTTTCTTCATCCCCTCCCTTTCTGTCTGTATGTGTCCCTAGGTTTGAAATGGGTGTCTTGTAGACAGCATATATATGAGTCTTGTTTTCATATCCATTCAGCCAGTCTATTTCTTTTGGTTGGAGCATTTAATCCATTTACATTTAAGGTATTTACTGATATGTATGTTCCTATTACCATTTTCTTAATTGTTTTGGGTTTGTCATTGTAGATCTTTTCCTTCTCTTGTGTTTCCTGCCTAGAGAAGTTCCTTTAGCATTTGTTGTAAAGCTGGTTTGGTGGTGCTGAATTCTCTTAGCTTTTGTTTGTCTGTAAAGATTTTAATTTCTCTGTTGAATCTGAATGAAATCCTTGCTGTGTGTAGTAGTCTTGGTTATAGGTTCTTCCCCTTTCATCACTTTACATATGTCCTGCCACTCCCTTCTGGCTTGCAGAGTTTCTGCTGAAAGGTCAGCTGTTAACCTTATGGGGATTCCCTTGTGTGTTATTTGTTGTTTTTCCCTTGCTGCTTTTAATATTTTATTTTTGTAGTTAATTTTTGATAGTTTGATTAATATGTGTCTTGGCAGGTTTCTCCTTGGATTTATCCTCTATGGGAATCTCTGTACTTCCTTGACTTGATTAAGTATTTCCTTTCCCCTCAAATATTTTCTCAGTCCCTTTTTCTTTTCTTCTTCTGGGACCCCTATAATTCGAACGTTGGTGCGTTTAATGTTGTCCCAGAAGTGTCTGAGACTGTCCTCAATTCTTTTCATTCTATTTTCTTTATTCTGCTCTGCAGTAGTTATTTCCACTGTTTTATCTTATAGGCCACTTATCCGTTCTTCTGCCTCAGTTATTCTGCTATTGATTCCTTCTAGAGAATTTTTAATTTCATTTATTGAGTTGTTTATCATTGTTTTTTAGTTCTTCTAGGTCCTTGTTAAACATTTCTTGTATTTTTTCCATTCTATTTCCAAGATTTTGGATCATCTTTACTATCATTATTCTGAATTCTTTTTCAGGTAGACTGCCTATTTTCTCTTCATTTGTTTGGTCTGGTGGGTTTTTACCTTGCTCCTTCATCTGCTCTGTGTTTCTCTGTCTTTTCATTTTGTGTAACTTACTGTGTTTGGGTTCTCCTTTTTGCAGGCTGCAGGTTCGTATTTCCCATTGATTTTGGTGTCTGCCCCCAGTGGCTAAGGCTGGTTCAGTTGGTTGTGTAGGCCCCCCGGTGGAGAGGACTAATGTCTGTGTTCTGGTGGATGAGGCTGGATCTTGTCTTTCTGCTGCTCAGGGCCACGTCTGGTGATGTGTTTTGGAGTGTCTGTGACCTTATGATTTTAGGCAGCCTCTCTGCTAGTTGGTGGGTTTGCGTTCCTGTCTTGCTAGTTGTTTGGCATGGGGTGTCCAGCACTGGAGTTTGCTGGTCGTTGAGTGGAGCTGGGTCTTAGCATTGAGGTGGAGATCTCTGGAAGAGCTTTCACTGTTTGACATTACATGGAACCAGGAGGTCTCTGGTGGACCAATGTCCTGAACTCGGCTCTCCCACCTCAGAGGCACAGGACTGACACCTGGCTGGAGCACAAAGACCCTGTCATTCACACGGCTCAGAAGAAAATGGAGAAAGAAAGAAAAAATAAGTAAATAAAATAACGTTATTAAAATAAAAAATAATGATTATAAATAAAAAAAATTAGAAAATAATTAAAAAAAGAAAAAAGAAAGAAAGAAAGAAGAGAGCAACCAAACCAAAAAACAAATCCACCAATGATAAGAAGCACTAAAATCTATACTAAAAAAAAAAAACAGACAGACAGAGCCCTAGGTCAAATGGTAAAAGCAAAGCTATACAGACAAAATCACACAAAGAAGCATACACATACACACTCACAAAAAGAGAAAAAGAAAAAAAAAATCTTTTGGGAAATCTGAGGTCTTCTGCCAGCATTCAGTAGGTGTTCTGTAGGAGTTGTTCCACATGTAGATGTATTTCTGGTGTATTTGTGGGGAGGAGGGTGATCTCCACATCTTACTGCTCTGCCGTCTTGAAGGTCCCTTATATTGTACACTTTAAATGAATTACAAATTTTTGGTCATTATACCACAATAAAGAAGAGGGAAAACTTAAAAATAAATGGCAGAGTCAGTGTTACAGAGTGCTGGCTCCCCTGTTCTCTGATTGGGCTCGGCTCTTCATTCTTGGTTTTAAGAGCAGTTGGTGGGGGGAAATACCATCTTTGTATCCCTTTTAGGTAACCCCTCATTTGTGAAACAAACTCAGATTCTATGGTATGTTGAAATCCAAATAGTTTTATCTAAATCCAGTTCTGAAAGGCTCTAAATTACTGTACTCCCAGATTGTGGCATAATAATGTCAGTTTCTGTTTCTGACTGTGTAGTGAATTTTTAATCTTTTGTAAAATTCTGTGCCATTTGGAGAGAAACTGGGAAAGGCTGATGTGGGGACTGGAAATTAAAAACTTTATGATCAAAGAATTGCATGAGTATATTTAAATAAAATTAGTGGGTATGTGTGTATGTGTCTGTGCATAGAGATACAGATAAGAGGAAAAGTATCACTTAAAAGATAGATACCCAAATGTAAAGAGCTGTTTCTCTGGGTTCAGCCTTATTCTGGGTATGAGAAATATTAAATATTTTTCTTCCCTATTTGTTATAATTGTATTGTATTTCTTGTAAATGAGATGTTAGCATGAGTCTTCCTTCTACTAACATCTAGATAGGATTGTTTAGAGCTTCCCATTCCACACAATGTGTTTTTCCAAAGATCTCTTGGAGAGGTTAATATTATGCTCACGTGTGACTCCAAACTACTTCCTCAGAATTCATTTAACTCAGGAATGGAATCACCCTTCTTTGCTTGCTTTCTTTATGCTACTGTGTGGAATCCCAAATATGAACCTTGAGCCCTCACCCAGTTTCCATAAAAGCTATTCTCATAGGGCAGATGTATGTGATAGACTATACTGATAATCTCCAGGAACGTATGGACATATTTATCCTGTAGCAAATGCCATTTCAAATTAGGAAATCTTTCTTTGTTAACCCTCTGTAACCAAGGTTTTTTTCATCAGTGGTCTCACCTCTCATAGATTCTGGCCACACACCATCTTGACTGCTTTTCTCTTTCCTCCTCTCCAGCTCTTCTTTCCAACTCCTTTTGTCCCTGGATAGCACAGGGAACTCCAAACTCTTCTTACTCTTTTCTGTAAAGCAACATAAGTTTTCTCAGCTTCTAATCACAAAACTCATTAAGATGTTCAGAACAAAAAGACTTCCTTTGGAAAGAACTACTAGAAATTGTGGTCCAAAATAGCACTTTCCCCCATTATACTTCTTTTGTAAGAAAAGTAAGGATAAAGATGGTTTTATTATTTTCTATTAGTCTCACTCCTTCCCGTAGAAGGTAGACGATAGAATGTAAGAAAAGAAAGCAGACTCTTAATTTGTTCTCCACTTTTATTTTCAATTTGTGTCAAGCAATCCAACACAACACCTTTTTAGAAGTGTAGATCATATGAGAGCAGCCTGCCTGAGGGCATCCCAGAAAGATGTGATGGCCACTTCTTGGAAGGTTGATATTATTTTTTGGAGGAAAATGTGGAAAATTCATGGGCAAAAGGAAAATGCGTACTTTTCCTTTGTTCTCCTAGTTGAATTTTTAGACATTTTTACAAGGTTGAACTCCTTTTAGAATTAAAGCAGCAAGTCATGGGTTTCTGCCAGATATGGGCACATACTTTGTAAATTTACAAGTGCAAACGTATTTCCACCTGTTCTTGCTATTTAGCCATCTCTGGTTGTATGACCTGAAAGAGGCTCAAAGATGGATTAGGTGGATAAGAACATAAGTGTTCCTTAGCAGAATTTATTTTAAATTTTGTTCAGTTATAGGTGAGATTTCTATTACAGGCTGACCTTGATTTGAATGGTACCCATAATTTTGTTTCCAAGAGTTATTCTAATGTAACTTGCTGTCCACGGTGTGATCTACTAATGTGGTGGCAGAATCCGTGTGACTGATAATCAAGTGCTTTTGCCCACTATTGTGAATCACTGGGCTTGAGAAGTCCTCTGGGCTCCTGAACTAAGCATTCGAGGTACGATATTCTTTATGTTTTTTTTCTTTTTTTGTGTGTGGTACGCGGGCCTCTCATTGCTGTGGCCTCTCCCGTTGCAGAGCACAGGCTCCGGATGCACAGGCTCAGCGGCCATGGCTCACGGGCCCAGCCGCTCTGCGGCATGTGGGATCTTCCCGGACCGGGGCATGAACCCGTGTCCCCTGCATTGGCAGGCGGACTCTCAACCACTGCGCCACCAGGGAAGCCCCGATGTTCTTTATGGACTATCCTTAATATATCCTCCAGCCTGCATTTCCTCATTCACTACTCATAAATAACTGATAAAATTCTGGAACCCATCATTATCTTTCTCTTTCCTTAGTACAAAATTTCCCACACTTTGGTGGTGGAGTGGTATTAAAAATTCAGTTTTCTGGGCTTCACTTCAGACCCACTGAATCAGACTCTGATAACTAGTCACATTTTCTGAAGCCCTCCCCACCCTCACTGGACTTGAGTTTGGAGGGTCCATAGGGAGGGGCAGGGAGGGAAGGGGAATCCTGGCATCCCTCTTTAGAAATGTCTGGGCATAACATTCTATATTTTTCATATTTGGACTTCAGAAATAGCTTTGAAACTGCAGCAAAGTTCTGTTTAACATGTGTTTATGGAGTGGCTCTTCTCTTCCTGGTTTCAAAGAATTACATTTGAATACTGATATGGTAACAAACTCATCAAATAATTTTCCAGGAACTATTGATATGACCACTGTCTTTAAATTTGAATAATTATTGACCATAGGTCAACGTTTCTAATAATTTATAATTTGAGTCACAGTTGTGATCTCCACTCATAGATTCACAATATTAAGGAAGTATTGATTTTCCTGGTTTGTGTATTTTTTAACACATTCAGATTGATTTGTAAGCATTTTAGCTAGTATATTACATCTATAGTAAATAGGTGAGATAGACCTAATGTTTTTTTTTTTTTCTTGAACTGTTTTTTTATGTTTAATAGCATGGTTAGGCTAGTTTTGTAAATAACAGTTTTGGGTTTTATATGTTCTATGCCCTGGAAAAGTTCATAAAGCACTGGAATTTTCTGTCCCCATTCTGATTGTGCTGCATCATAGCAGGATTTTGAAGCCTGTGGGAATAGAAGGTCATTCTGGTTGAGGCTGGGTCAGGATAGGCTGTTTAAAAGGTGAGCTTGGTACCCATGGTACCCAGAATAGTCCAGTCTTTTTAGTCCTATGTACCTTCATTTCAGCAGCTACAAGTTACTTGGAGAGTATCATAAAGAAGCAGGTGCTCCTTTTGGATGAAAACAAAGTGTGTCTTTTCCATCCCAGGAAGAAGGATGAAAGAGCTCAAACTTTCCTTTGACACACGGTGCTGAAAAAGTCTGAAAGATCATTTTATCCTTGCCGTGTTGCTATGGTAACCTGGCTTTCTGCAGCTAATTGTGTGCTTGCTTTTTTCCTTCTTTCCAAGTAGAATGAGTTGTACCCATGCTCAACAACAACAGTAAGGCACCAAGAAATATGGACTGACCATTCTGTATTTATGGACATTTGCATTTAAGAATAATTATTAACTATACATGGGAGAGAGGAACCATGAATTCAAGTCCTCAAAGTAAAGCAGAACATTTTCTATTTATCTTATTGAAGCTTTTGCTCTCCTGTAGAAATTGGCTTTTGGTTTAAAAAATGAGGGTGACATGATAATTTTTGTTCCTTTTTAAAGGTGTGCAGCCAAGAAGTGAAGTCATGGGAATGTATGTTTGCAGCATATTTTGGCTTAAGTAGTGAAAAATCTGTCCTGCTCAATGGTAATTGAGTATTCCTGTGGTAAGACATGGAAGTAAATTGAAATGGGACTGTAATTTAAAATTATGAACAATTCATGCCCTACTTTCAATGATTCTGTCATAAATAAGCACTCTTTTGGTCTGATATAATTTTGTTTTTTAAAAACCCATGTAGCATAAAACTGATGGATATCTTTTATTTTCCCATGAGGCTAAACATTTTGTTTAATTTTGATAAAAAAGAGAAAAGTAACTAAGAAAAATGCTGTCTGTAAGTAGGTCATATAGATACAGAAGGACATTAGGAAGCTATTTTATTCAGTGAGTTGTGACTAGTCAATATGGAATCACATATGGCAAAGATCTAGAACACTGATCTACTAGGACATACCATAGCTAACATTAATTATACCTCCAATTCTGATAAGAATGGTTTATATCATTTCTCTTCAAACATAAATGGCCTTATTTTATTTATTTTAAAATTAGAGTAATGAACTAGCCCTGGGTAATTGTTAAATTCAAAGAAGCAAGTGATAGTGACACAATCACTATTAATAGACAGGTGGTATACTGTTTTATATTATAAATTTGGATAAGCCAAACTACAGTGAGTTGTGTTCTTCAGATGTTTAAGATGGTGAAGGAGAGCAATTTATTTCAGTTGAAGAGATGAGGTAGTTTCTGAATCAGGGAACTAATATCTGTGAGTGTTATATGTCCTATATTTTAAAACTGATCTCATTTTATCATCATCATAGCTTTGGGAGGTAGCTAGAATTGAGCACATTTTGCAAATGAGTGAACTTGAGGCTCAGAAAACTTAAACCATTTGCCCAACTTTAGAAAGGTAGGAGCTAGTCAAAAGAGTGATTCAAATGCAAGTCTGTTGGTCTCTAAAACGTGTTGGTGCCTTTCATGAATGATGAGGTATACCTGAATGTTTATGAAAAAGATGACTATGCTGATTGTATTCTTTAAGAAGAATACGACCAAGGATAGTTGAGGCCTCAAGGGGAAATAGTTCAAGGCCTCTCTTTGACATTTTTTTCACCTATTTCTGGTTCTTCCATAAAATGAGAAACAGTGATTTGGATTGTCATCATAGTTCAATTTACTGGTTCAGCTCAATTGCTAGAAGAGGGGCTTTCAAAGGGGTGGAAGTGTGACATATGTGGGCATGGTTTACAGACTTTCCCACCTCTTCCTTCTAAGCCCTTAAGTAGGAGGTGGCTGAAGAGTCCTTTCACAGCTAATTAATAAGGTAGGACTTTACCTCAATTTACTTATCATTAGTCTGTAAACATACCTTCCCTGGAATCCACCTAGGGAAGAGTGGATGTGATCTGGGGGCAGATCTCAGGGCCTCTGGTCATGATACCACCTAGAAACACCCCAGGCCCACCCTATTTATAATGGAATAAAAGTGAAAAGTTCACCAAAGATGTCTTTGTAATTGTCTATAGAGTTATGGTTGAAATCCCTAGAAGAAAAAGAACATGAAAAGGATGTAAACATGAAGGAAATTAGAAGCAACCTGTGTGGAGATGAGAATTCTGCTTACACAAATTAGACAGTACAAATAGAGATTTAAAACGACTTGTGTGTGGATGTAATGATTCAGTTCAGGGGATATAAGGAATCAGACCCATCTCCTCTGATAGACACAGACCTGAGAGCCTTATTAATATAGCAACTAAACAGAAGGACTTAGGTAGAATTGTGCTGGGAGATGTTATCCCTTTAAAACTTTGTCCAGTCTTAAATCTTTAACCACTGAGTAAAACTACAGTTTGACTGAATTTTTGGCCCAGAAATCTTAGCCTTCCTAACATGATAGTTTGTACCTTCCCTAACCCCTTGTAGATGGGCTATACAATCCTAGAAAAACAAAAAATAAATTGAGCACAAAAACAAACCAAACAAAGAAGACTCATAATGTGAATCCTTTTGTGTTCACTTCAGAATGATCATTATGTTGTAAATTAATGTTTATAATATTTAAAGCAATGTAATATCTAAGTGCATACATCGTGTTTAATTTATTAGATTGAATAAAGGATTAAGCACTTAAGAAAGCACTTAGGGAGGTGAAGTACTCACAAATCAAATATATTAAATGTATAAATCCAGTTTGAAATGTTGAAAGGAATTAAACTAAGTTAGGGATAGATTGCTTAAGAGAGTCTAAGTTGCTCAACTTCTGTTAATGAAACACTAGTCAAAAATAAGGAGTCAGACTGTCTGGATCCAAATTTGGAGGCTGTTGATTTATGGGCTCATGGTCTTGTACAATTTACTCAGCCACCTTGTGACTCAGTTTCCTCATTTGTAAAAAGCAAATAGTAGTAAAAAACAGTAATAAAATAATTTTACCTACTTCATGGGGTGGTTGGAAGGCTTAAAAGAGTCAAGATATACATGAGAACTGCTTGGAGCCGAGACTCGTGCACAGTAAGCCTTACATACATGCTAGCTATTGTTAAGAATAGAAGTGTTTGTTCTCACACTGTGCTTACCCTTAGCTTTTTGCCTCCCTCAGGGAAGTCTTCTGTTTTCTCCCTCATCCCCACCCACATCAGAGTAAGTCCTTTCTCATATGCCCTGATTACTACTTCTACTTCATGACACTTATAATGGCATTTGAATATGTATATCTATCTATATGTGCCATTTTGTGGTTGAAAGAACACATTCCTAAGACCAAAGTTAATACCAATTTGTGAGCTTTACTTGCTTTTCTTGCTTTTCTTGAACTCCATGCTAGGGTCTACATAATCACAGTGTTACTACTTCACCATTTTCTTCCCCATCCACTTCCCTCACATTCCTTAAACTGCTCACACATCTTTCTTCTCCAGCCTAAGACTGACTTATTCTGATCCTTTTTCCTTTCCTCATTTTTTTGTACCATAAAAGCCCAGAGGCCTGTTCTGGCAAGATAGAGCACTTCTCAAAGGATGGACAGGATAAGAACCTGAATGGAAACATTAAAAAGTGCTTAAAAATACTTGTTGAATAATTCAGTGTTTTGAAAATTTTTTCATTTATTATTAGGGCTGTTGGCATTTTTGTTAAAAAATGTTGAATAATTTTTGTTGATTAGAGTAGGGCCTATCAAATTTTTATACTTGATTTGATTAATTTATTCAAGAGAAACAGCATTCAAGTTGTAAACCCAAGTAAAATACATTAGTACCTTCAGGGTGCAACTTGGGAAATTCTTTTTGTAGCTGAAAAGAGTTAACGTTTTTCAGGTGTATATGTGCTTAGATTGTTAGATAAATTTACTTATTTCTTATGTCTGCAGTGAAGGTAGATGTTATCATTCCCATTTTATAGCTTGGGAACTGAGCCTCAGGATGTTTAGTGATTAGCCAAAGGTCATGAGACTCTAAGTGATAGAGAGGGGTCTAAACATTAGGTTCAAGGATCTAAATCTTACAGATTTTTACATCCTACCACCTCTGAGGATGTAAGCTTGTAGGAAACTTTGCCTCACCTTGGTAAACTCTTAGTTTGAAAACATTCTTTGTACAGTAGTCCCCCTTATCCATGAAGGATACATTCTAAGAACCCCAGTGGATGCCTAAAACTGCAGATAGTGCCTACCCCTATATATAATATGCTTTTTCCTATACGTGCATACCCATGATAATTTAATTTATAAATTAGGCACAGTAAGAGATTAACAACAGTAACTAAGAATAGAATAGTTTTAACAATATGCTGTAATAAAAGTTATATGAATGTGGTTTCTCTCTCTCTCCCTCAAAATGTCTTATTGTATAAAAAATTTTTTAACATATTTATTGGAGTATAATTGCTTTACAATGGTGTGTTAGTTTCTGCTTTATAACAAAGTGAATCAGCTGTACATATACATATATCCCCAAATATCCTCCCTTTTGAGTCTCCTCCCACCCTCCCTATCTCGCCCATCTAGGTGGTCACAAAGCACCGAGCTGATCTCCCTGTGCTATGTGGCTGCTTCCCACTAGCTATGTATTTTACATTTGGTAGTGTATATATGTATATGTCACTCTCTCACTTCGTCCCGGCTTACCCTTCCCACTCCCTGTGTCCTCAAGTCCATTCTCTCTGTCTGTGTCTTTATTCCTGTCCTGCCCCTAGGTTCTCCAGAACCATTTTTTTTTTTTAGATTCCATATATATGTGTTAACATACGGTATTTGTTTTTCTCTTTCTGACTTACTTCACTCAGTATGACAGATTCTAGGTCCATCCACCTCAGTACAAATAACTCAATTTCATTTCTTTTTATGGCTGAGTAATATTCCATTGTATATATGTGCCACATCTTCTTTATCCATTCATCTGCCAGTGGATACTTAGGTTGCTTCCATGTCCTGGCTATTGTAAATAGAACTGCAATGAACATTGTGGTACATGACTCTTTTTGAATAATGGTTTTCTCAGGGTATATGCCCAGTAGTGGGATTGCTGGGTCGTATGGTAGTTGTATTTTTATTTTCTGAAGGAACCTCAGTACTGTTCTCTATAGTGGCTGTATCAATTTACATTCCCACCAACAGTGCATGAGGGTTCCCTTTTCTCCACACCCTCTCCAGCATTTATTGTTTGTAGATTTTTGATGATGGCCATTCTGACCAGTGTGAGGTGATACCTCACTGTAGTTTTGATTTGCATTTCTCTAATGATTAGTGATGTTGAGCATCCTTTCATGTGTTTGTTTGCAATCTGTGTATATTCTTTGGAGAAATGTGTATTTAGGTCTTCTGCCCATTTTTGGACTGGGTTGTTTGTTTTTTTGATATTGAGCTGCATGAGCTGCTTATAAATTTTGGAGATTAATCCTTGGTCAATTCCTTCATTTGCAAACATTCTCTCCCATTCTGAGATTTGTCTTTTCATCTTGTTTATGTTTTACTTTGCTGTGCAAAAGCTTTTAGGTTTCATTGGGTCCCATTTGTTTATTTTTGTTTTTATTTCCATTTCTCTAGGAGGTGGGTCAAAACGGATCTTGCTGTGATTTATATCATAGAGTGTTCTGCCTATGTTTTCCTCTAAGAGTTTTATAGTGTGTGACCTTATATTTAGGTCTTTCATCCATTTTGAGTTTATTTTTGTGTATGGTGTTAGGGAGTGTTTCATTCTTTTACATGTAGCTGTCCAGTTTTCCCAGCACCACTAATTGAAGAGGCTGTCTTTTCTCCATTGTATACTCTTGCCTCCTTTATCGAAAATAAGTTGACCATATGTGTGGGGGTTTATCTCTGGGCTTTCTATCTTGTTCCATTGTTCTATATTTCTGTTTTTGTGCTAGTACCATATTGTCTTGATTACTGTAGCTATGTAGTATAGTCTGAAGCCTGGGAACCTGATTCCTCCAGCTCCGTTTTCCTTTCTCAAGATTGCTGTGGCTATTCGGGGTCTTTTGTGTTTCCATACAAATTGTGAAATTTTTTGTTCTACTTCTGTGAAAATTGCCCTTGGTAGTTTGATAGGGATTCCACTGAATCTGTAGATTGCTTTGGGTAGTATAGTCATTTTCACAATGTTGATTCTTCCAATACAAGAACATGGTATATCTCTCCATCTGTTTGTATCATCTTTAATTTCTTTCATCAGTGTCCTATAGTTTTCTGCATACAGGTTTTTTGTCTCCTTAAGTAAGTTTATTCCTAGGTATTTTAGTCTTTTTGTTGCAGTGGTAAATGGGAGTGTTTCCTTAATTTGTCTTTCAGATTTTTCATCATTAGTGTAGAGGAATGCAAGTGATTTCTGTGCTTTAATTTTGTATTCTGCAACTTTACCAAATTCATTGATTAGCTCTAGTAGTTTTCTGGTAGCATCTTTAGGATTCTCTATGTATAGTATCATGTCATCTGCAAACAGTGACAGCTTTACTTCTTCTTTTCTGATTTGGATTCCTTTTATTTCTTTTTCTTCTCTGATTGCTGTGGATAAAACTTCCAAAACTATGTTGAATAATAGTGCTGAGAGTGGATAAGCTTGTCTTGTTCCTGATCTTAGTAGAAATGGTTTCAGTTTTTCACCATTGAGAACGATGTTGGCTGTGGGTTTGTCATTTATGGCCTTTATTATATTGAGGTAAATTCCCTCTATGCCTACTCTCTGGAGGGTTTTTATCATAAATGGGTGTTGAATTTTGCCAGAAGTTTTTTCTGCATTATTGAGATGATCATATTGCTTTTCTCCTTCAGTTTGTTAATATCATGTATCACCTTGGTTGATTTGCATATATTGAAGAATCCTTTCGTTCCTGGTGGTAAACCCCACTTGATCATGGTGTATGATCCCTTTAATGTGCTGTTGGATTCTGTTTGCTAGTATTTTGTTGAGGATTTTTACATCTATGTTCATCAGTGATATTGACTTGTAGTTTTCTTTTGTGACATCTTTGTCTGGTTTTGTTATCAGGGTGACGGTGGCCTCATAGAATGAGTTTGGGAGTGTTCCTCCCACTGCTATATTTTGGAAGAGTTTGTGAAGGATAGGTGTTAGCTCTTCTCTAAATGTTTGAAAGAATTTGCCTGTAAAGCCATCTGGTCCTGGACTTTTGTTTGTTGGAAGATTTTTAATCACAGTGTCAATTTCAGTTCTTTTGATTGGTCTGTTTATATTTTCTATTTCTTCCTGGTTCAGTCTCAGAAAGTTGTGCTTTTCAAAGAATTTGTCCCTTTCTTCTGGGTTGTCCATTTTATTGGCATATAGTTGCTTGTAGTAATCCCTCATGATTCTTTGTATGTCTGCAGTGTCAGTTGTTACTTCTCCTTTTGTATTTCTAATTCTATTGATTTGTGTGTTCTCCCTTTTTTTCTTGATGAGTCTGGCTAATGGTTTATCAGTTTTGTTTATCTTCTCAAAGAACCAGCTTTTAGTTTTATAGATCCTGTGCTTGTTTTCTTCAATTGTGTGTCATTTATTTCTGATCTGATCTTTATGATTTCTTTCCTTCTAACTTTGGGGTTTTTTTGTTCTTCTTTTTCTAATTGTTTTAGGTGTAAGGTTAGGTTGTTTATTTGAGGTGTTTCTTGTTTCTTGAGGTAGGATTGTATTGTTATAAACTTCCCTCTTAGAATGGCTTTTGTTGCATCCCATATTTTGGATTGTTGTGTTTTCATTTTCATATGTTTCTAGGTATTTTTTGATTTCCTCTTTGATTTGTTCAGTGATCTCTTGGTTATTTAGTAGTGTATTGGTTTGCCTTTATATGTTTGTGTTTTTTTACAGAATTTTTCCTGTAATTGATATCTAGGCTCATAGCATTGTGGTCGGAAAAGATACTTGATACAGTATCAATTTTCTTAAATTTACCAAGGCTGGGTTTGTTACCCAAGATATGATATATCCTGGAGAATGTTTCATGAGCACTTGAGAAGAAAGTGTATTCTGTGTTTTTTGGATGAAATATCCTATAAATACCAATTAAATTCATCTTGTTTAATGTATCATTTAAAGCTTGTGTTTCCTTATTTATTTTCATTTTGGATGATCTGTCCATTGGTGAAAGTGGGGTGTTAAAGTCCCCTACTATGATTATGTTACTGTCAGTTTCCCCTGTTATGGCTGTTAACGTTTGCCTTATGTATTGCAGTGCTCCTATGTTGGGTGCATAAATATTTACAATTGTTACATCTTCTTCTTAGATTGATCCCTTGATCATTATGTAGTGTCCTTCTTTGTCTCTTATAATAGTCTTTATTTTAAAGTGTATTTTGTCTGATATGAGAATTGCTACTCCAGGTTTCTTTAGGTTTCCATTTGCATGGAATACATTTTTTTTTTTTTTTTTTTTTTTTGCTGTTCACGGGCCTCTCACTGTTGTGGCCTCTCCCATTGTGGAGCACAGGCTCCAGACACGCAGGCTCAGTGGCCATGGCTCACAGGCCCAGCCACTCCGCGGCATGTGGTATCTTCCTGGACCAGGGCACAAACCCACGTCCCCTGTTTTGGCAGGTGGACTGTCAACCACTGCGCCACAAGGGAAGCCCTGGAATATCTTTTTTCCCCCCCTCACTTTCAATCTGTATGTGTCCCTAGGTCTGAAGTGGGTTCTTGTAGACAGCATATGTATGTGTCTTGTTTTTGGAACCATTCAGCCAGTCTATGTCTTTTGGTTGGAGCATTTAATCCATTTACATTTAAGGTAGTTATCGATCTGTATGTTCCTATTACCATTTTCTTAATTGTTTTGGGTTTGTTACTGTAGGTCCTACCTAGAGAAGATATTTTAGCATTTGTTGTAAAGCTGGTTTGGTGGTGCTGAATTCTCTTAGCTTTTGCTTGTCTGTAAAGATTTTAATTTCTCTGTTGAAACTGAATGAGGTCCTTGCTGGGTAGAGTAATCTTGGTTGTAGGTTTTTCTGTATCATCCCTTTAAGTATGTCCTGCCACTCCCTTCTGGCTTGCAGAGTTTCTGCTGAAAGCTGTTAAACTTATGGGGATTCCCTTGTGTGTTATTTGTTGTTTTTCCCTTGCTGCTTTAATATTTTGTCTTTGTAGTTAATTTTTGATAGTTTGATTAATATGTGTCTTGGCATGTTTCTCCTTGGATTTATCCTGTATGGGAGGCTCTGCACTTCCTGGACTTGATTGACTATTTCTTTTCCCATATTAGGGAAGTTTTCAACTATAATCTCTTCAAATATTTTCTCAGTCCCTTTCTTTTTCTCTTCTTATTCTGGGACCCCTGTAATTCGAATGTTGGTGTGTTTAATGTTGTCCCAGAGGTGTGTGAGACTGTCCCCAATTCTTTTCATTCTTTTTTCTTTATTCTGCTCTGCAGTAGTTATTTTTACTATTTTATCTTCCAGGTAACTTATCTGTTATTCTGCCTCAGTTATTCTGCTATTGATTCCTTCTAGAGAATTTTTAATTTCAGTTTGTGTGTTGTTCATCATTGTTTGTTTGCTCTTTAGTTCTTCTAGGTCCTCGTTAAACATTTCTAGTATGTTCTCTATTCTGTTTCCAAGATTTTGGATCATCTTTACTATCAATACTCTGAATTCTTTTTCAAGTAGACTGCCTATTTCCTCTTCATTTGTTTGGTCTTGTGGGTTTTTACCTTGCTCCTTCGTCTGCTGTGTGTTTCTCTGTCTTCTCATTTTGTTTAACTTACTGTGTTTTAGGTCTCCTTTTCTCAGGCTGCAGGTTCGTAGTTCCCATTGTTTTTGGTGTCTGCCCCTGGTGGCTAAGGTTGGTTCAGTTGTGTAGGCTTCCTGGTGGAGGGGACTAGTGCCTGTGTTCTGGTGGATGAGGCTGGATATTGTCTTTCTGTGGGTAGGACCACATCTGGTGGTGTTTTTTTGGCAAGTCTGTGATGTTATTATGTTTTTAGGCAGACTCTCTGCTAATGGGTGTGATTGTGTTCCTGTCTTGCTAGTTGTTTGGCATAGGGTGTCCAGCACTCTAGCTTGGTGTTCATTGATGGTAGCTGGGTCTTAGCATTGTGATGGAGATCTCTGGGAGAGCTTTCGCCGTTTGATATTATGTGGAGCTGGGAGGTCTCTGGTGGACCAATGTCCTGGACTCGGCTCTCCCACCTCAGAGGCACAGGTCTGACCATTGGCCAGAACACCAAGACCCTGTCTGCCACATGGCTCAGAAGAAAAGGGAGGGAAAAAAGAAAGAAAGATAAAATAATAAAATAAAATTATTAAAATAAGAAAAATATTATTAAAAATAAAAAAATTAAAAACTCATAAAAAAAAGAAAGAAGAGAGCAACCAATCCAATAAACAAATCCACCAATGATAACAAGCGCTAAAATCTAATCTAAAAAAAAAAACAACAAAAAACACAAAAGCAGACAGACAGAGCCCTAGGACAAATGGTAAAAGCAATGCTATGCAGGCAAAATCACTCAAAGAAGCCTACATGTACACACTCACAGAAAGAGAAAAAGGAAAAGTATATATATATATATATATATATATATATATATATATATATATATATATATATATATATATATATATATATTAAACAAAAACAAGGAAGAGAGCAACCAAATCAATAAACAAATCTACCAGTGATAATAACCTCTAAATACCAAGCTAAGATAAACATAAAACCAGAAACAAATTAGATTCAGAAAGCAACCCCCAAGTCTTTAGTTCTTCCCAAAGTCCACCACCTCAATTTTGGGATGATTCATTGTCTATTCAGGTATTCCACAGATGCAGGGTACATCAAGTTGACTGTGGAGATTTAATCTGCTGCTCCTGAGGCTGCTGGGATAAATTTCCTTTTCTCTTCTTTGTTCGCACAGCTCCTGGGGTTCAGCTTTGGATTTGGCCCTGCCTCTGCGTTTAGGTCGCCTGAGGTCATCTGTTCTTCGCCCAGACAGGACTGGGTTAAAGGAGCAGCTGCTTAGGGCACTGTGTCTCACTCAGGCCGCGGGGAGGGAGGGGTATGGAGTGCGGGGCACGCCTGCGGCGGCAGAGGCTGTCATGACGTTGCAACAGCCTGAGGTGCGCCGTGTGTTCTCCCAGGGAAGTTTTCCCTGGATCACGGTACCCTGGCAGTGGCGGGCTGCACAGGCTCTCAGGAGGGGAGGTGTGGATAGTTACCTGTGCTTGCACACAGGCTTCTTGGTGGCTGCAGCAGAAGCCTTAGTGTCTCATGCCTGTCTCTTGTGTCCACACTGATAGCCGCCACGCGCGCCCCTCTCTGGAGCTCATTTAGGCGGTGCTCTGAATCCCCTCTCTTCAGGCACCCTGAAACAATGGTCTCTTGCCTCTTAGGCAGGTCCAGACTTTTTCCGGACTCCCTCCCTGCTAGCTGTGGTACACTACCCCCTTCAGGCTGTGTTCACGCAGGCAACCCCAGTCCTCTCCCTGGGATCTGAACTTTGAAGCCCGAGCCTCAGCTCCCAGCTCCTGCCCGCCCTCACGGGTGAGCAGACAAGCCTCTCAGGCTGGCGAGTGCTGGTCAGCACTGTTCCTTTGTGAGGGTATCTCTCCGCTTTGCCCTCCACACCCCTGTTGCTGCACTCTCCTCTGTTACTCTGAAGCTTCCCCCACGCCACCTCCTGTCTCCGCCCGTGAAGGTGCTTCCTAGTGTGTGAAAACCTTTCCTCCTTCACGGCTCCCTCCCAGTGGTGGAGGTCCCGTCCCTATTCTTTTGTCTATGTTTTTTCTTTTGCCCTACCCAGGTACGTGGGGAGTTTCTTGCCTTTTGGGAAGTCTGAGGTCTTCTGCCAGCATTCAGTAGGTGTTCTGTAGGAGTTGTTCCACATGTAGATGTATTTCTGATGTATTTGTGGGGAGGAAGGTGATCTCCACATCTTACTCCTCCGCCATCTTGAAGGCCTCTTTATTGTATAAATTTAATGCCTTTTGCATCTGAACTAAGCACTTATGCCCTGTGGCCATAACTTTTGCAGTTTGAGGTGCCACAGCAAAATGACTACAAATTCCTTTTTCTTTTTCACAATTTCACAGATAGAATATTTTGTAGATTTTAGCAACCTCAATGTATGATTTTTTTCCTTATTAAGTCGGGAACTTTCACCTTTTCACTCAAAGGAAGTGTTTTATGTCCTTTGTCTGTCTCCCTTTTTACTGAAGTAACAGCTTCTCCTTGGCAGAATTACCAGTATTATTACTCTTTCACTTTGAAGCCATTATTAAGTAAAATGAAGGTTACTTGAACACAAGCACTGTGGTACCTTGACAATCATCTGATAACCAAAACAGCTACTCACTGACTAATGAGAAGGATCTGCTGGACAAAGGGATGGTTCACATTCCGGGCGGGATGGGGCAGGACCACAGGAGATTTCATCACACTATTCAGAGTTGCACACAATTTAATATGTATGAATTGTTTATTTCTGGGATTTTCTATTTAATATTTTTGAATTGTGGTTGAAAGGATCACTGAAACAGAGAAAGCAAAGCCAGAGGATAAGGGGACTACTGTATACTAGTCTCCTATCTGTGTGTAAATTACTTAATGCATTAATTTGAGGGAAGCTGGAGTCCTAAAGAACTGTACAATTTTTTTGTTTTCTGCACTGACTGTATCCCATTTCTTATCTTTTCTAAGTAACATAGAAAGTGTTTATGAATTTTTATATTGTAAGACTCCCTGTTCACATAAAATGATTCAAATTTAGCACATTTATTTCCAAATAAATTTTGGGATATAGACAGTGCAGAAAACTCAGGTTTAGTGAAAACACTGGTGAATACTGCAAACATTCTTGGTTATAAGTATGGATCTGGGAATGTTATTATGTAAATATAATGGAAATTTTATTTTTTATGCTTGTAAGAATACATTTCTGAAGGTATTCCAGGAGTGTACTCACATCAGTAAGGAAAATCCTAATAAGGGATGAAAGCAGCCCTCTCTTACTTTTTATTTGTATTGTTAAATTTTATCAATTCACAATGAATTAAAGTAGTCTAAAAAACCTTTTCATTTAGGAACTGAAGTTTATAACATCTTTTTGAAAAAAGTTTTCACTGTAACAGAAAAATAGCCATCTAACTGACTGTAGAAGTGAAATAAGTTAATTTGGTCCAGAAGCTGAGTACAATTTAGACAATGGTTGGAAGTGTATTGCAGCTGAACTGAGAGCTCTGTTTCCTTTGTTGGGGAGTAGGGAAGGAGGAGGACCAGCTCAGAAGTGAGTGAGGGTCCTGGTAATTGGAAATCTCAGTGTGTGGTTGTAGTGACAGACTGATGGGACTCATGTGGCATACAGAGGAGCAGAGTGTGCCAAAACATAATTCTTAAGACTGGAGTGAGGAAGAGAGGTACATTAGAACATCGATAAGGTTTGTTACAGAAAATGATTTTAAAAAAATTAAGCAGTATGCAGTGATGGGAAATCAGAAAAAATTAAGCTTACATAAACTTATTAAAGAAGACTACAGATTTTGAAATATGAGAACTGGCATCTTTAAGATGATTTTATTGGCTTCTGGAAAACATTTATTTGAAACATTAGACTTGATAGATTTTTCTGTTTTCCTTTCTGGGCTCTTACCAGTTGCATGTAAGCTATGCCACTGAAGCTGATTGGATAGTTTTTTTGGCTCAGATGACAGGGGAAGAATCTTAAAGAATGTTACATTTTGCTATATTGATTCATGTATCTTTAGTTATCTTGAAAGTGGAAGAAATGTTGAAGGTATTATCAGAATACCTGGGGATTACAGGTATCAGCTCCCAGCTTTTCTCAGGGGAAGGAAAGATTTGGTTCACAGGTCCAGCATCTTAACTTTTCTGAGGGTGCTCCCCAGAGGACAGGCTACCGTCTTGCCAATTTTGGAGATCTGAGGGGATGGCACAGGCTAGCTGCCTGAGGGAGAATGGAGAAGGCAGCTTGAGTTGATAGATGACATGACACCTCCACCCAGCTCAATAAAGAGTGGGTGGACAAAAACCATGGCTGCCTACTTCTCCCTGGGGAAGGAAAGAGTTTATCCAGGCATCTAATGTTACAACTCTTCAGGGAGCTGGTCAAAGGCTTGCCTTCTGGCTTTCCTGTCCCAGAGTGCTGATGGGACCTGACATAACCTAGCTGCCTGGGAATAAGTGAGAACAGAGATGAAGATTTGGGCTGGGAGTTGCTCTCCCCCTGGTTCAGCAAGAGCAAGCGAACGAACAACCCCAGCTCCCAGTTTCTCAATGGGGAGAGAAGGAGTTGAATAGAATGTCCAAAGATCCAACTTTTTTGGGAGCTGCTCAAAAGATATATCTGATAAAGTACTACTATCCAAAATATATAAATAATTAAAACTCGAGTAAGAAAATGGTCCAATTAAAAAATGGGTCACAGACACCTCACCAAAGAACTTACACAGAAGGCAAATGAGGATAGGAAAATGCTTCACATCATATGCCATCAGTAAATTGCAAATGAAAATACCAGTGAAATACCACTACATACCTATCAGAAGGGCCAAAATCTGGAACACTGACAACAAGTGCTGGTGAAGATGTGGAGCAATAGGAACTCTCATTCATTGCTTTTGGGAATGTAAAATGGTACAGCCACTTTGGAAGACAGTTTCTTACAAAACCAAGCATATTGTTACCATAAGATCCAGCACTTGTGTTCCTTGGTATTTACCCAAAGGAGCTGAAAACTTTTGTCCACACAAAAACCTATACACAAGTGTTTAATGCAGCTTTATTGATAATTGCCAAAACATGGAATCAACCAAGATTCCTTCAATAGGTGAATTTGTTAAATAAACTGTGGTACTTCCAGGCAATGGAATATTATTAGGAAACTAAAAGGAATGAGCTATCAGGCCATGAAAAGACATGAAGGAAACTTATATGCATATTATTAAGTGAAAGTCAATCTGTAAAGGCTACATGTGGTATAATTCCAACTATATGACATTCTGGAAAAGGCAAAACTATGGAGACAGCTAAAAGATCAGTGGTTTCTAGGGGGATAAGGATGATAAGTCAAGCACTGAGGATTGATAAGGCAATGAAAATACTCTGTATGATACCATGATCATGGATGCGTGTCATTATTCATTTCTCCAAACCTATAGAATGTACAGCAGCAAGAGTGAACCATGATGTAAACTATGGATTTGGGAGATTATGATGTGTCATGTAGGTTCATCACTTGTAACAAATGTACCACTCTGGTGGGTTATATGGATAATGGGGGAGGCCATGCATGTGTAGGGGCAGGGGCATATGGGAAATCTCTATACCTTCCTCTCATTTTGTTGTAAGCCTGCAAGGGCTTTAAAAAATAATCTCTTACAAAGTCTTAATAAAAAAACAAATAAAACAAGCACAGAAATGCAGGAAATGTCAGATTCCAGGAGACTAGCAAAACTGTTTTCAGTAATGCACTTGTATTTTTATATCGACAGTATGTGTATTGAAATTTTAAATAGGTGAAAAGAGTTATTTTTTAGTTGGGGATTCATATGTGGCAGACAAAGGGTCCAATCACCTGACCTTTTGAATTTTAAATAACATACTCTAATTTTGATGACTATTACCGAATGTGGGGTATGTGTGCTTATGCATCGGTTATAAGAATAACAGTGTAGAATGCAGCTGTCATAAACAATACTGCTTAATCATTTTTGTTTGATGGATAAGAAAATTATGCCTCTGAACTGTGAATTACAAGATATCTCGGGAGTAAACAGTTTGACACAAATGTGACATTTGAAAATGGAATTGCATCAATAGTATGGCGACTCCGCCAGGTTTCACTGGAATTGTCGATAGTGATTTGGAAAAGAGCTGTGGCTGACTGTGCACCCGCTTCAGTAGCGGCACTCGCTGCTCCTTATCAGGCTCAGTGTCAAATAAACTTCATGAAGATTTAAAGGCTTGGAGATAAGCATGCAATTGAAAATGCATTCCTATTATGCACTCAAGGCAATGTGATCCTACCTGTTCTCTAAATGGAATTTTAAACGGCTGGAGCCATTGGGAACTAATTTTCTGGGTTGAATGCTAATTTTCGGGGATCATTCTTCGTACATTTCATTGTAATATTCCATTTTAAACTAGCAGTTTGGAATTGCTTTAAGTGATTTTATAGTTGGAGATTATCGGTAAGAAGCTGCAAACTGATTTTTATGGCACAAGCTTATTAAAACCAGCTTATGTTGCTGGTTTTTCTTACCCACAAGAGTTGTTGCCTAGCAAGACTTAACAAGTATGAAAATACCTGATTCCATTTGGCATGCCTATGATCTGCTTATGACTTAGACCCAGAGATGAATGTCTTGTGTAAGCAGTCATCTGCTGTGCATGCTGAAATGATTTTTTTTTTAATTTTATTTTATTGAAGTATAGTTGATTTACAATTGTGTTAATTTCTGCTGTACAGCAAAGTGATTCAGCTATACATGTATATATTCTTTTTCATATTTTTACATTATGGTTTATTAGGAGATATTGAATATAGTTCCCTGTGCTATACAGTAGGACCTTGTTGTTTATTCATTCTATACATAATAGTTTGCATCTGCTAACCCCAAACTCTCAATCCACCCCTCTCCCACACTCCCCTTGGCAACCACAAGTCTGTTCTCTATGTCTGTGAGACAGTTTCTGTTTCATAGATAGGTTCATTTGTGTCATATTTTAGATTCCACATATAAGTGATATCATATGGTATTTGTCTTTCTCTTTCTGACTTACTTCACTTGCATGATATTTTCTAAGTCCATCCATGTTGCTGAAAACAGCATTATCTCATTCTTTTTATGGCTGAGTAGTATCCCATTGTGTGTGTGTGTGTATATATATATATATATATATATATATATATATCCCACATCTTCATTCATCTGTGTAGGGACATTTAGGTTGTTTCTGTGTCTTGGCTATTGTAAATAGTGCTCCTATGAACACAGGTGTGCACATATCTTTTTGAATTAGAGTTTTGTCTGGATATATGCCCAGGAGTGATATTGCTAGATCATATGGTGACTCTATTTTTAGTTTTTTTGAGGAAACTCCATACTGTTTTCCACAGTGGCTGTACCAATTTTCATTCCCACCAATGGCGTAGGAGGGTTCCCTTTTCTCCACACCGTCTCCAGTATTTATTTATAGACTTTTAAATGATGGCCATTCTGAATGGTGTGAGGTGATAACTCACACCAGTAGTGTAAGTTTTGATTTGCATTTGTAGTTTTGATTTGCATTTCTCTAACAATTTGTGCTGAAATGATTTAATGAATGTTCCAAGATGCATTGTTCTACTTAAAAAAAAAATCAAAGATGATCTGCATCATGTTTCATTGACCCAATACCCTCTTCAAGATGATGCTGGAGAGAGAACGTGGCTGAACGGGCTGTTGAGCTGACTGGTGAGTCCCAGCTGATCACTCAGTAGCTGTGTGGTTGGGGCAGTTTCTTCACCTCCCTGGACCTTAGTTTCCTCATTGGTGAACTGGGTATAATAATACCTACCTCACAGGGTTGTTCTGTGAAATGTTTAAAATAACAACATATATGTGAAACTACTTTTACTACTTTCGAAGTCTTATACAAAAGTTGGGTTAAGACTGTGTCTCAACTGAGTTGCCCCCAAGGGACTTCTGGCAATGCCAGGAGACATTTGTGATTGTCAGAACTTGGGAGGAGATGTGCTGCTGTCATCTAGTGGGTAGAGGCTGGGGATGCTGCTAAACATCCTGCAGTGCACAGGACAGCTTCCTACAACAAAGAATGCTCTGGACTCAAATATCAATAACATGGTGTTGAGAAACCCTGGGTTAAAATTTGAAAACCCCAAACATGTACATAACTCCAAGGAGCTTACTCTCCTAGGTTTTCAACCATCCTTTAGTGGCTATAAATGCCATATTGATTACTTAATTTACATTTTAATTCCAAATATGCTTAAAAATAATAGTACTCACTACAGAATTACAACTTATTTGCCTTACATTTTGGTAATATATTACCATGTATATTCACTTTTTTGTTAAGCTTTTTCAAGGAATTATAACTGTGCTTCATGAAAGTTCTCTTGCGTCAATTTGTAAGATTCCCAAATTCACAGATATTTTAGTCTTTTAAAAAATATTTCTGATAGCTTTTTATACTAGCTTATTACAGGTCCACAGTCCATTATTTGAAAATATTAAACCAAATGTCTTCCAGCGTTCAGAATGTTTTTGGATTTCAGACAGGTAATGTCATGCCAACTTTGTATATGTGTGTATTGTGTAATACCTCATCAAGGTCTGGGGCATTGTGCTGTATTTAATATTTATTCAGTAAAATGTGTAAATAGTCACACTAAGTGGCTTAAATGCACATATATCAGTTCACATCATATTTTACCACTAAAAGAATTCAGGTTGGGTGTTGTTGCCAAATGAATTACAAAACAAGGCTTTTAGAGTCTTTGTGAATTTTGAAATTGTAGATAAGGTGCTATGGACCTATTTATATCCCTTTACTAAGCATAATGCCCCATGTCTGTGGAGTCATGTTGTATTACCAAAAAAGCAACAGAGTATATAAATTTTATTATACCTCACAGATATGCACCCTTTTTCCAACCAATTCAATATTATTGGAAAGGGCATGTACATTTGAAACATGCACTGCTTTAACTAATGTTCCAAGTTATGCCAGACTATATAAACAAGTGTCCCAATTAATGAGCAGTTACAACCAATTTTCATAGTTAACAGGGAAAATATACCCTGCAAAATGAAAACACTCATAGAAAAGATAGAGTTTGTAACACAAGATGTTTACAAACTATAATTAGATATATCTAGTCTGAGAGTGAAAGTATTATTAGTGTTTATTTTAATTAACAGTGAATATATATGTTCACAACTTGACACAGCTTCAGACAGTCACCATGACCATGAGTAATTATGCCTCCAGCTCTTACTATGTTCCCATATGAATGCTTAAAATTTAAGACTCTCAAAGAAAGGGATAATGGGACGAATACTTGAGAAGCTTGGTGTTGACATAGTGAATTGGAGATGCAAGAAAATGCTTCTCAAAGACAGTGCCTTCTGCATAAGGACTATAGACATGGAATGTGTTGAAATCTTACTGAGATTTATAAATGAGTAGCTTTTTTTCTGGCCAGTTCTTCTAGGCTCCTTCTCACTGGAACACACGATACTAAAGTATTTCCAGGCTTTTTCTCATTATTATCTCCCATATGCTGTAGGAGCCTTGGCCCTGATAGCTACTCCTTGTTCAAGGCAAATATCTTTGATGTAGATTTCCTTGAAATCCACTCCATATTTGAAACCCTCCAAGGACTTTGGTTTCCAGGAATGTGGTAGTGGTCAACCTGAAAATACTCCCACTAATAAAATATTTATGAACATATAAAATATAAAAATATCTTTTAATTTCCAGAACTAGGGGTCTAAAAAGTAAAAAGCACGTCTAGCTCCTGAAAATGAAGAGGGAAACTCATTTAGGAAGCACAAGCCTGAAACAGCAGTTAATTTCAGGAACCTAGAATTTTAAGAGTTATGTGGTGAGAGGAGATAGGACTTTGGATAAAGAGAAGAAGTTGGAATTGAGTTTCTTATAAAAAGCCCAAACCTTCAAAAACCTATACCATCATAACATAATGGAATAGGAAAGAAAATACTCATTTGGTTAGGGAATGTGACAAAACAAGTTGGTCAAACTTGGTTTTTGACACTGGGTAGAACATAAAGAAATAACTGTTTCATAAAAGTTTGTAGTCAGGACTTCCTTTCATATTTATCTAATGTGTAACTTCAGGAAATTAACAAAAAATTTCTTTGGAGTAAACAGCAGAAGACATACCTATTGTTTCTACAGAAACAGACAGATAAAGCCCTGCTCAGTATAAGCTAATGATCCAAAATTACCAAAATTTCAAGGAAAAAAGTTGAGAATGACTTAGCAGATATAATAAATATAGGGCATGACCTCTAAAAATGTAGAAGTATCAGTCATAAACCACAGCATAAGTATTTAAGATTATCAAAGTAATAAAGAAGACAAAAATTAGATGTATAAAATAAGATGAAACATTACCAGGCAAATTTTATAAAATGACATGATTGGTTGCTAGAAATTAAAACATATTGTTCAGTAGAAGAGCTTAAAGATAAAATCAGAGATAGCTTAAGAGGAATTTCATGACTAGTAAGGCATATTTGGGACAGTTATCCAGGATGCAGCCTGAGAGATAAAGAGATAGAAAACATGGCGAAACAGGGATCACTAAATGTTAATTGAACATGTACATCTATAAATGGGTTCTAGACAGAGGAAATTGGGAAAATAGGGGGGATATTATTGAAATAGAAAACAATTGAGAATTTTCCAGATTCTTCTGGATTTGTCACAGATACGACGTCTCAGATTCAGTAATTACAATGAATCTGAACACAAGATCAGTTAAATTAAATTCACATTTGGAATATTAAAATGAAATTGAAGACAAGAGATGATTTGAAAGGCATCAGATAACACATATATATGGAATCTAAAAAAAAAAAAGGTTCTGAAGAACCTAGGGGCAGGACAGGAATAAAGACACAGACATGGAGAATGGACTTGAGGACACGGGGAGGGGGAAGGGTAAGCTGGGACGAAGTGAGAGAGTAGCATTGACATATATACAGTACCAAATGTAAAATAGATAGCTAGTGGGAAGCAGCTGCATAGCACAGGGAGATCCACTCAGTGCTTTGTGACCACCTAGAGGGGTGGGATAGGGAGGGAGAGAGGGAGATGCAAGAGGGAGGGGATATGGGGATATATGTTTAAGTACAGCTGATTCACTTTGTTATATAGCAGAAACTAACACACCATTGTAAAGCAATTATACTCCAGTAAAGATGTTAAAAAAAACCCAAAACAAAACAACAAAAAAATAAAAGCAGCAGAGAGTAAATGCTGATGACGTACAAAGAGGGTGATAGACTGTTAGCTAATTTATCAACAGCAATAATAGAAACCCTTAAATAGTAGAATGATCTTTGAAGTTATTAATCTGGAATTCTATACCTAGGTAAACCATGATTTAAAAGTGTAGTCAAAATAACCATATTCAGACAAATACTGAGAGTTTCCTACTAATAGACACTGAAAAAAACAACCAAAGACTGTACTGTAGGAAGAAAAAATGTCATACCCAGAAAGGAAGCATGAGAAGAAAAATGGAGTGCTGAGCAAGCAAATTATTAAACGTATAGTAAATCAAAATACACATTATGGGCTTTCCTAATGTGGTTGAGAGTCCGCCTGCCAATGTAAGGGACACGGGTTCGTGCCCCGGTCCAGGAAGATCCCACATGCCGCAGAGCGGCTGGGCCTGTGAGCCATGGCCGCTGAGCCTGCGCCTCCGGGACCTGTGCTCCACAACGGGAGAGACCACAACAGTGAGAGGCCTGCGTACCCCCCCCAAAAAAAAACACCCCACACATTATGGTTATATAAAACAATGGTGGTAATACGTGCTCATTTGGGGGTTATAAATCAAGGTGGAAATAGAATACTAATGAACAGTAACACGTAAGACCTATGAGAGGCTATTAATTCATTAATTTAACAAGTATTTATGGGTCAGGCAAACACTTTAGGTGCAAGAGATACAGCAGTGGGCAAAACAGCAAAAGTCACAGCCCTCATGGAGATTTCATTCTGGAGGAGAGAGACAGACAACTATCAAAGTAAAATCATACAGTATTTCAGGTGAGGATACATGTTAAAGAAAATAAAAAAAACAGAGCAGAAATAAGAAATCCTAAATTGGATGGGTTGTCATTTCAAATAGGGGGTCTTCATTGAGAGGGTGACACTTGAACAACAATCTGAAGGTGGAAAGAGATTCTGGGCAGAGGGAAGAGTAGATGCAAACATCCCAAGGACAGAGCTTGCCTGGCGTGTTTGCGGAACAGCTGACTCACAATAAGCTTGGGAGTCGTAGGAAGTGAAGTTAGAGAGGAATGGGGGCTAGAGGATGTAGAGGTATATATCGGGCTTTGGGATGAGAAACAACTGCAGGTTTTGGAGCAGAGGAGTGACAGGACGAGAATTACATTTTACAGAGTTTAGTTTGGATCCTGTTTTGGCAGTTAACTGTTGAGAAGAAGAAAACAGGTAGAAGGAAGAGGTAGGACACTATTGCAATAATCCAGACAAGAGATGGTGGGTGTGAAGTTTCTAATGTCCTCATATTGTTCACAGGAGGTAGAGAGACTGACTAATTGTTAAGTCAAACGTGTATGTTAAGTCTGACTACTAAACTATATGATATTACCATTTTTGTAAGTAAAAAATGGTCAAATGTTAGCAACTTCATTTGGTTCAATAAAGCAGAATTTTGATAAAGTTAGTGGAAAAGTCTGAAAAAGTTTAATGAAATGTAGGGAAGGAGAACTAAGAATCACAGAAAGAGCAAGGCACATAAAAAGCCCAGAACATGATGGTAAAACTGTAAATGTATCAGTATCAAAATATATCCAAAGGGACTAAACTCACAGTTAAAAGACAGAGCTCGCCAGTCTGGAAAAAACAAAACTGCTGTTAAGTTCTTAAGAGAGAGCCCTAAAACATAAAACACAGGAAGGGGGAAAGTAAAAACATGAGAAAATCATACTGGGTAAATATTAACCAGAAGAAGATTGGTGAAGCTATATTATTTTTACAAAAAATATACTTTAAGGGTAAAGAGGGTTGGTATATAATGATAAAAAGAACAGTTCTCAGGATGATATAAAGTGATATTTCATGCTCCTAATATCATAATTTCAAAACAGGTATATAGAGAAAAATTGACGAAAGTATGCATAGTCTAAAAAGTCAGCAATCATAGAGAGTTTAATAAACTTCTCTCAATAATTAGATGAAGCAGACCAAATATGTGGTTGGGTTATAAAGGATTTGTATATCACAATGAACAAAATTGATCTAGAGAGTAAAAACTCATGCCAAAACCATAAAGTTTATAAAAATTATGTTTCATGCCATAAACCAAATCTCAAAAACACCAAAAGTTTGGTGTCATACAGGTCATATTCTTGGATCACAGTGCAACTAGTAACTGTAAAAGAGGTAACTTAAAAACCCCAGATGTTGGGAAATTAACATGTCCTAAATACCTCATGGGGTGAGATTTATAGTTAATAAATGTCATAAAATACTAGATACTGGAAAATATTTGATAGCAGTTGATATCAGATAATGAAAATACTACAAATAAATGGAGTGGAGGAATGGAGTGAAAATAGAATTTAATGGAAATGTATAGCCTGTAATTCTAAGGAAAAAGAAAGGCTTAGAATTAGTCAGGTAAGCAGCTAAACTGGAAATGAAGTAATAGGAGAAAAGCCCTAATAAACACAATAGTAGAAATTATTAGAATAGAAAGCAGAGAAACAATGGAGAAGATCAACAAAACTAAGAGCTGGTATTCTGAAAATAAAAATAAAATAGTCTAGTTATTGGCATGCTTGATCAAGAATAAAGGAAGAAGGCACAAATAAACAATATATGATAAAGACACCATAATTCTAGGTAAAATAAAGAAGAAAAGTTAGAATTCTATGAAAAATATTATGCCAATAAATTTGAAAACTTAGATGGAATAAACTATTTCTTAGAAAAACATACCAAACTGTCTCAAGAAGAAATGGAAAACCTTACTAGACATTAAAAATAAAAATGTGCTCTCCCCTCTCCAAACCCAAACACCAAGCACTAGGCCTACCTGATTTTACTGGTGAGCTCTGGTAAACATTCAAGAAACAGATGCTCTCATTCTAATGCTATGGAATAGGGTCATTGCTAATCTTGCCTTTAAAAAATATGTATATCATAATACATATGCTTTTTAAAATAATACATATGCTTTTAAATTTGATTTTAAGTATACAGTTATGCTCTGAATTTCTCTATGTAGCCTTGAAAGTCTCAGCTGTTCTAATTAGCAATTGGTAGAAAAAGGATTTCCAGACAAATAAGAACTGTTTATGAAGGGCAAGTAGCTAGAACTCTTATTTTAAAGGTGTTTTCAGAGGCATGAAAGGTAAGACCACACACAAAAATATATGTATTTACCACCTGTTTGGAATAGATCTATATATAAGAATTTATATTGGTAGCCATCCTGTATCATATAACCATTTAGGTGTCCTTGTGTCCATATATGTAGAAAGTCCTTTGTGAAACATCCTGTTTTCAAAGGCATAAAGTTATCTTTTGAAGAATGTAACCTGTAATCTCAAATCCTTACAAACCAATTATTTCTCATGGAAGATGACATCCAATCTAGGGTATCTAACTCCATTCTCTACACATACGTTCAGGAATTTTTTGTCTATCTCTTTCCCCTCTGAATATAAGTGTAAATTAAAAAATTAATAGGTTTAGTAGATTTCTTATCTTAAAAAATCACGTGAAAGTGATTTTATGTACATGTTTACATAGTCCAGGATAATATGAAAAGGCAATTAATTTATAAGTAAACTTTACTTACTAATCTAAATGAAAAAGTCCTAAATTAAACGTTTGGCAGGTCAGTTTCAGTGAAATGTTAAATAACAATACTTAACCATCAAGTTGGGTTTATTCTAACAATGCAAGGATAATGAACAATTAAATCAAGAATAGATTAAAGGAGACAATTCATACGATCTAAATAGATGAAACAAACACATTTGAAAAAATTCAGCATCACTAATGTTAAAAATCCCTTACCAAACTATGAATAAGTCCAATGAATGGTACCTACTAAAACCACCCAGGACTGTCATTCTTAAGTACTATCCACTCACACACCCCCTCCTCAAGAGAAGTAGCAGAAATAAACAGGTTTCCTTGAAGTTCTCTTTGTGGGAGAGTGAAATTTTTACCACTAAATATTTCACTGAGGGTAAAGCCCGGTCGAGTGCCTGGTCTTCTTTCCGCAGTGGTTTTGGGCTACAAGTGACTTTATTGCTGCCAAAGCCTAATTTCTTATTCTTAGAGCAGTTATTAATTCCCCAAACTGTAAGTTCCAGATTCTGGCTTTGTTACAAAGTCAACAGAGTTCTGAGTCCATAATTTCAACTTAGTCTTACTTTTATCTGAGTCTTAGAGATTTTCTATACTTTCAATTGAGCCTAGATGCGCTTTTAAAAGTATATTATTATAATTTATCTAGCATCTGGGTGTTTTGTGGCAACTAAGGACATTTAGCACTCTCTCTATATTTATTATTAAGTATTTTAGGAAAATGAGCTCTTCGTGCTAATAGTTACGGATACTTTTCCTGGTCAGCCGTTTGACATTAAATGAAGTAATATATGGGTCAGCACGTACTACAGAGCCTGGCACACAGTAGGTGCTCAATAAATATTTCCTTTGCTGGTTATTTTGTAGACTACTCCTCTCACTCCTCAGCCCTAAAATTATATACACACAGAAGACTCCAAGAAGTGGAGACTCATCATGGGTTTGGGGGAAACAACTTATAATTGACAGCTGTCCATGGATGAATTAATTTTTGCATTTAATGGGATTTTAATGAAAATGATAACAAAATATTTTTATGTCAGGAAACATGGATTCTAAAGTTCATGTGAAAAGTAAATCAGTAAAAATAGCTAGAAATGTGTGTGTATGTGTATATTAGATGTTTTACATATGTAAGCATGTATTACTAAGTCTACAATTATTAAAAATAGCCTCATACTCGCGCTTGAGTAGACAGACAGATAATGGAATTTATTAGAAAATCCAGAAACACATGTAAATTCATGAGCTTTAGTTTATGATAAAAAATGGCATTTAAGATTAGTAGTAAAAAGATAGATTTAATAAATGGCTTTGGGAGAATGGGTAAACATCTGGAAAAAAATAAAATTTGATCCTCTTCTAAATTCAGAAAAACTTCAAATTTATCAAAGAGCTAAATTTTTTAAAGCTATGAAAATATTAGATAAATCATGTAACAATATTTTTATAATATGTTAAGTGGAAAAGTCCTTTTTTTTTTTTTTTTTTTTTGCAGTACGCGGGCCTCTCATTGTTGTGGCCTCTCCCGTTAAGGAGCATAGGCTCCAGACGCGCAGGCTCAGCAGCCATGGCTCACGGGCCCAGCTGCTCCGCGGCATGTGGGATCTTCCCGGACCGGAGTACGAACCCGTGTCCCCTGCATCGGCAGGCGGACTCTCAACCACTGCGCCACCAGGGAAGCCCCGAAAAGTCCTTTTTAAGTATGAGTCTAAAACTAGAAATCAAAAAAACAACTATGAAAATGTTTACAATTCATATTATAATTAATGGTTAATTTCCTTAATCTATAAAGAACTCTTAAAACCAGTTAAGAGAGGCCCAGAAACACAATAGAAAAATTGACAAAGGCTATGAATAGTGTCTCACAAGAAAGAAAATTCAAATAACTCTAGAATATATGAAAAGCTTCTCAATATCATGCATAAGAAAAAGGCCAGTGAAAACTTTCACTTATCATAGAGTGCTAAATTTGATGTTGAGGAGTGATAAGGTATGTGGTAGGATTTGAAAAAAATCAGTCTGGGCTTCTGTGAATAGAGTAAAGGAGGAAGAGAACAACAAAGAAACAGGAAAATCAGTTGTAAGGTTTTAAAATTGGGGGGAAGATGGTGGTGTAATGGGTGAAAGATTTAGCATTTTTGATGGTGAGGTAGAGATGATTTATGGAGGTAGAGATGGCTGGTTATTATGAACAATTAAATGTGAAGAATGATGGAAAAAGGAATTAAGAATGACTCCTAGTTTTTGATCTAAGCAACTTCATGGATATCAACAACCGCATGAGTGGAAAGAAATCCTGAGCTCCAGAAAGAAACAGCTGAGTCCTAGATTGTAGCCTTGTGAAACCTTGACCCAGGACCCAGGTACAGCCTGCCTGGCTTCTAACCCACAGAACCAGGAGGTGATAAATATACATTTGTGGTAATTTATTTCTTTGTGTTTGTCATGTTTGGAGTTTCTGTGATCTATAGTTTTATATCTCCATAATATAGGTTCTTCCCCTGGTAACTGTCCTTTGCCAAATGTCATGGCGTTTCACCCTACCCAGGTGTAGTTGTGTATTTGACCAAGGTCTCAAATGGATCTGATTCGAGCCACCACAGCATTCCCAAACTCATCTCTATCTCCTTAACTCAGCGAAATTCCTATATTCTGCTTAGGATCCCCATCCCCCCTTGTACTGTAACACAAGTGGATCTAGGAAAAAAGCTGTAATGATTACAGGGCTCATCTTGTTTGTATACTCTAGGGACCATAGTCCTCCACTATTTTTTGTCTGATCTGGCTTTCTAGGTTTTGAGAGGGTAATTCTGGTCCAATTGCTAGTTGTTAGGAGAATAAGTTTGGTACTAATTATTTCATCATGGCTCTGTACCTAAATAGCACTCGTTAAATTTTAAAATTTATTTTATAAAAGCAGATTTCCCTTACTTTAACTGATATATCCCATACATAAAAGGCAGAAGTAGAAATTAGATGCCTTTAAGGTATTTAAAAGAGCTTGAAAATAAACTACTATAACATATAGTTTATAAATTATGTGGTAAACACATCGGGTTGATTAACTAAAAAATAGTGAGTTTTCTGAATCTCACCCTTTTCACTCATTCCTCAAAGTTGTATGAAGAAACAACCTTGGATAAGGGCATCAGATTTTAAGCATTCTAGGACAGGAACCATGTCATCATCTACTCTTGATATGGTTCATGATATTAACTGCTCTGCATAGGGCTCAGTATTTGCTTTACTTGCCAGGGGTTATTTTAACTATAAAACCAGCCTTTAGTTCCTAAATCCTTGTATAAAACTGTACCAAATCTAAGCTAATATAACTTTAAAGGCATGAGATATAAACTTATTCTTTCATGTAGCTCCAGAAGTAGTCTCTAAACCTAACAAATGTCATATGACTTAAGGCAGATTTTAAAAAAATTAAAAGTAAATTTTTTAACATGAAGTATTTGAAGACTGAAGAATTTGACACCTTTTAAAGGACAATTCAATCATATTTATGTGGGTGCACATATAGAGCCTGGGAAAGTGAAGAACATATCTCACCTGGAGTAGAATGAAACACTTACCAAGAAGTGAGTACATATTTGTGCTAAAAAAGAGATGTATCCTGACTGTGTGTGGAAGCGTTTTTCTCCTGGGGCGTGGATGATGCTTCCAAAGAGAATGCTTTGGATTTCAAGATTCAGCTGGTTCAGTGTCTCACCCAATTGAAAGCAGCACAAAAAGTAGGGAGCCAAGATTAGATTGGGAAGGCCTTGACATTCATTTCTTCTTACTGTGAACATTATGGTGCAGTTGTTTTCTTATTGTCGTGGCACTTTCTGATCTGTGGCTCTCATCACTGTGAATGCTTTGGATGTGACCAGCCATCTTGGCTAATTCTGAATTCACTGGAGCTATTAAACAAATCAGTCTATAATGAGGCTTTTTTTTTCACAAGCCTTTTGCTCCATGGTACACACTTAAAAAGTAATTTAGTGTCAGTTGCAAATCAGCATCTATACAGAAACCATTATGTTTTATGTAGCTTAGAGCACTCTTTTGTAAGACAAATGCCATTTATGAGGTTAATTAATTAATTTCCATGTGGTAGCTGATACTTTTGTTTACAGACTCATAATAAGAGCTCACATGACAAATGGAACTATTTGCTATGAAATATACTGTAGCTTACTCTATATAAACGATGGCTTCCCATATTCAATTTCCTTATGCTAGTTATGCTCTAAAGTTTCCAGAATCTACTTTAGGGTGCAAAAGTCTATGTGGACATTTTCATTTCCTTAAGTTTTGTCTCTGAATTTTCTAATTATTTTTATCCTTGTGATTGCTAGAGAGTCATTAGTTTTAAAGTGATGAAAAGCAAAATATTTATTATGATTATTTATTCTTAAACACTATTTAGAAAATTCTCTCACTTTTCAGTCACAAATCCTAGTTGATATCTTCCTCCTACTCCTTGCAGCACAGAAAATTTGTAAGATTCTCCTGATTTATTAGTTAGAGAAGTGAGAAGATTATGGTTAACTCTCATGTTGAAAGGTAATCTTTGATCCCTGCCACCACCAACTTTTCCTTGTTCTCTGAAGTGATTATTCATGTAAAGGACCATTATAGATACTAAAGCCATTACTCAGGCTAATAACAATAGCTTCTAAAGTCTTAGAGATGGATAAACTTGATAAATCCACTGGCTATTCTGAATGCGCATTCTCGCTGGTCTCATTAGCAGAGCAGTCACATTCAGAGGACCACTGAAGTCACTCTTCCCACAAGGATGTTGAAAGTGAATGACATGGAGCCCTTTTTGAGGGCATTTGCTATAACAAAATCTCATAAGTTGTGTCATCTTTACAGTGCAGTGCCATAATCATGATGGCCGATCTGTATTACTGCAGACAGTTCAACCAATTTTATCCATACCACTAACAGGATATTCCTGAATGCCACTGTTTTGGCTACATAAATGTGTTAAGCACTCCTGTCCTTAAATGATAAAGGACTAGGAGTTACATTTTCAAAGAAAAATGCCCCCATGAATATATGAGTGAGCATCTCAAAGACTCAAGGACTGTGAAACTAACAATTATGCTTGGAAAACTCCCTTTAGGGAATGTGATGGTTTGCTTTGTTCTGAGATTCTCATGTTCCTGTTGTGGTGCTATGATCTGTGTTTGAAACTCAGGATGAAGTAGACCATCATCTTCTATTGAAAGGCCTGAACTTCAGTTTCCTGTGATCCTTTGGTTAAAAGAAATAAAAGGACCTTTTCTTTCTAGTAAGATTGTCTAACAGGCATTGACAACCTTTTGAATTCCTCTGTCAAGCTAGGTGGGGTATACTGGCGTAAGATATGTCCCTGCTGAGCAACCTTTACCTGTGGCCTGACATTTTAAGTGTTTCTTGTTCCATCCTCTCCCCAGAGGGGTAGAATCTTTATTACTAACCCTATTTTCAGAGTAGAGGTAGAATCTGATAGAAGAAAATGGAGAGTAGATGGGAAGAAGTACTGAGAGTGGATGGGTCAAGTGGCAGCTGGAGCTGGACCAGGGAGCCTTTCTCTTACCTGCTGTGATATTTTCCCTGGATCTGACAAACCTGGGTGGAGAGTTTGGGATTTGTGCTTATTAATTGCATTGGTTTTTAAAAACCTATTATTCTGTGGCAGTGTAAATCTTCTAGTTTATTTCCCTGATAATGCCATTTTATGTACTAAAAAGCAGTGGTTCTCTATCACCAATTTTATTTCTGAAACACATATCTTTTTTTCTGTTATTTCACTGGTTAACCATTTAATGTTTTCTATTACCTATCCTAGAGAAGAAGTTCAAGCTCTTTAGGTCCCTAACGTGAGAATTTTTATGATCAGGCCTTAACTTACCTTCTTAGCCTCCCTCCTGCCACTTCTCCCAGCATACTCTGTGCTCTGGCCACAGTGATCCGTATGCACGCTTGGTTTAGAGTTGAGTATTGTGCTAAAAAAATCAGAGCCAAAATCCCTTTCCACTGTCATTCTGGCAGCTTTTCTTCATTCTTACACTTAATTCAAATCTCTTTATCTCCATGCCATAGCTCTGTCATTTCTTTCACTTAACGTTTTTACGGTTTTTGGTCAATTGTTTCAGTTCACAGTGATGTTTACTCTGTTTCATATTACCTCATAATTTTATCCCATTTCCCTGACCATTTCCTTCATGGCTTCAATCTCTGGCATTTCAATATTTGTGCCAATTCTTCCTTTATTTTTTAGCTGGAGGTCCAGCAATATCATCTCTTGACAGTCATGATGGGTCAAAGCTGATTTTCAGGATACAATATTAATTGCAGAAACAGAGAGGCCCCAGAAAGTGAACAATTTATGTTGCAGATGCACTCGGCCAAGTATTATTCAGTAGAGAGCTCATTGTCTGAGAGTTGTTGCATGATGGTGTACTCACCCTCATTGAAAGTATAAAGTACAAAAGCTCTCATTGGGAGAGAATGATGGAGAGTGCTCTGAGAATATGAAAAATACATATAGCAACAACATGGAGGTGTATAAGTATGTATTTGATTTTTCCTTCTTTTATTAGAGAATACCTAGGGACAAAGAGTTTTATAAAAAAAATCAGTACTTGTGGGACCAACACTAAATAGCATATCTGTGTACTTAACATTCCTCCATATGTTTTTCTCTTTCATATCTTCATGATTTATTCCCAAGTTGTTTTCTTTATCTGGAATACACCTTCTAAGAATCCCTTTAACTTGGTGATCTTGGTGGCTATAGTTGTATTTTTCAATGGCTATTTGAAATGTCATCTGAGAAGCTTCTTTTTTCCCATCCTCTACCCCTAGAGTTTGTCACACTTACTTTTATGCTCTTACAGCACTTTAAAGTAACTTTATTGTAAAAATTAGCCTAGTGATTAGACCCCCAGTCTAATGTGAGTGTAGTTACCAAAAACATGCTGCTATTCATAAGTTGTTATATAATTGTCAAGAAGCCTCTCAAAACCAAGCGAGAAGTATTGCAACATCCGAGCACCTCTTCAAGGAGCTTCTTGAGCTCCGAATGACTAAGACTTGTTCAATTTTTGGTTCAACTCCAACCTCAATGAGTTTTTCTGGAAAGCTCAAGGGTCTTGTGTTAGAAAGGTGAGCCAGATTACAAATTGCATGGCAGTACAGAGAGGTTGCCCTGAGACTAGGGATGAGGGGTAAAGGGAGGATTTGGGGGTAAAGGGAGGTACTCAGAATTCTATGTAAATGACCATAGATTTTGGCAGAAATCCAGCTTTGGAATCAACCTGGACTAGAGTTAAACCATGAGGGTAATAGCAGAGTGATGAAGACTCTTCCTGGTTCTCAAGATAGGATGATTGGAAGCTTAAAACTGCTCTTCCTTGTGACAGATTTCCACTTAGTGTATTGTTTTCCATATTGATCTCTCCCTTTGGCCCACAAAAAGCCAGAATGCTTCCAACTTTGGGTAGGTATTAACTAACACCTGTGACTATTCCCAGTAGATTAACTTACAGTTTGATCCTGCCAGAAGATAATTGTGGTAGATAAAGTTTTATTAAATGTTTTATTATTATCTCAGGAGTGCTTTCCTTGGGTCACAGTCATATGGGGAGAGAAATGAATGTCTATGAAGGAACTATAACTAAAGCCACAAATTGGTGTTTTAAGACTGGATAATGTTCACTTGTTATTGTATGTGGATGAAACACATTACCCAATCAAAAATCTTCCCATTTCAAGTTTTTTTTTTTTGTGAAGGGAAGTAGAAGGGAACTAATATCTGAAGAATGCCTCCATAAGTCAGACATTCTTCCAAAAGATTTCCATATTATGTTTCACATAATTCTCCTGATAACACTCTCCTTTGGCAGATGAGGAAGTTGCAGCTCAGAGATAGGAGGTAATTTATTCACAGCCACACAGTAAAGGGTGGCCCATGTTTTGAAACCAGGACTCTCAGGTTCCAAAACCCTAAATCACACTATCTTTCAATAAAAATAACAAATCAACCAATTTTTAAATAATATTTTACTTTTGTCTTTCTCTGTCTGACTTATTTCACTTAGCATAATGCCTTCTAAGTCCCTCCACATTGCTGCAAATGGCAAAATTTCATTCTTTTTTATGGCTGAGTAGTATTCCATTGTATATATGTACACCACATCTTCTTTATCCATTCATCTGTTGATGGACACTTAGGTTGCTTCCATATTTTGCACTTTGTAAATAATGTGGCTATGAACATTGGGGTGCATGTATTTTTTCAAATTAGTATTTTTGTTGTTTTGAATATATACCCAGGAGTGGAATTGCTGGGTTGTATGATAGCTCTGTGTTTAGGTTTTTGACAAACCTAAATACTGTATGATATCACTTATATGTGGAATCTAAAAAATACAACAAACTAGTGAATATAACAAAAAAGAAGCAGACTCACAGATAGAATAAACTAGTGGTTACCAGTGGGGAGGGGCAAAATAGGGGTCAGGGAGTGGAAGGTACAAACTACTGGGTATAAGGCGACAGGATGTGTTGTACAACATGGGGGATATAGCCAATATCTTGTAATAACTGTAAATGGAGCATAACCTTTAAAATTGTATAAAAAATTAAATATTTTACTTTTGATAATGACTCCCCTCTGCTAATGTCAAAGACACAACATCTGTAAATAATTATTATACATAATAATCATAAACACAAGTGTTTGTAAAAGAAAATGTTTAACAAAGAATGGTTAGAATCATTTAAAGAATGTCTGTGCTGGGCCTCCCTGGTGGCGCAAGTGGTTGAGAGTCCGCCTGCCGATGCAGGGGATACGGGTTCGTACCCAGGTCTGGGAGGATCCCATATGCCGCGGAGCGGCTGGGCCCGTGAGCCATGGCCGCTGAGCCATGGCCGCTGAGCCTGCGCGTCCGGAGCCTGCGCGTCCGGAGCCTGTGCTCCGCGACGGGGGAGGCCACAACAGTGAGAGGCCCGCATACCGCAAAAAAAAAAAAAAAAAAAAAAAAAAAAAAAAAAAAAAAGAATGTCTGTGCTCTATGTAGTTCTCGCTCACTTTTAAGTGCAAGAGGTACTGACAACTTTGAAAGTAGTTAAGGTGAGATTTCCTATCACAGGAGGTGACTGTGTACAAGGATACATTTCATTTGAGCCTATAGTGTTTTTAAGTGCTTTTCTTCATCAGAAAATACATTTCGGAAAAAGCACAGTTCTGACTGCTATATTGCAAGAGGCAAAATTCAATATTTTAGGAGTTGAAAAGACCTGATTTTGGACATTAAAGTTTACTAGGCTGGGATGATAATTTTTTATGTTTGATGGAACTTAACCTTTAAGAGAATGATATGCCAGCTCTAAACTGTCTAAATGCCCTGACACTCAGGCTTACACTAAAATACCAATTTTCATCTTTATCTTTAAAATGTTACTGAAGTAGATTAAACAAGTGCTTAAGGAAGCAAGTGTATCTGACACCATCCATTCTACCTTCTAATAATATGATTTCTATAAATTTTTGACATTTTACAAGAGATCTGCCATTACCTCTGTCTCAAGGACAGTACTTCTACCAAAAAATAACCCTGAAAGATAAGATGATGATAACTTTCTAGGTGGCAATATTTTAATTACATCTTCAAGTGTAACCACAGAATCATGGTCCCTCTGAAATGTACATTTTAAAAATAAATTCTATTGTATAATGTATGTATGTGAGATACCTGCAGTCATTTGTTCAAATTTCTGTGAAACTTATCCATTGCAAATTAGAAGTGAATGTAGCTTTGTTTTAAGTGCCAAGGATTTCAAGATCGTTAAGAGGATTTATGCATCTTAGAGATCCACCCTCTGTGCTCCAAATACCATGTATTTATTAAGTACTTCCTATGGAGCTAGACACTAGTCTTAAAAGTTTACAGGAATGAACTCATTTGAGCCTCTCTACAACCTTATGAGGTAGGTACTACAATTATCTGCATTTTGCAACTGGGAAAATTGAGGTACAGAGGTTGAACAATCTGCCCAATGTTACATAGCTCGTATGTGAGATGTTGGGATTTGAACCCCTGTTGCCTCGCTGGATAGTGCCAGCTTCCATTGAGGACTACTAATTCTCTTCTTTTCTGACTCTGTGATGTGTTGCTGAGATGATCTTGGCTACAAGTGATGTGAGGTGTCACTCCAAACTAGACATGGCATTGCTTATTTTGCCATGTTATTAGGTAGAATCTTGTATAAAATCAGTTGAGAGGATGTAAGAGGAAGAAGGGAGAGATAAAGAAAAGGAAGCTGATTCATAAGATATCAGGAATCTAGAAAATACTGAGGATACAGCCCAAAGTGAAAAGTCTGCCTTGGCAATAAACAAAGAGAATCTGCTAATCATAGAAGAGGTAAAGCTTCATCTGGAGACAAAAGAATAAAGAATAGAAAGAGAGGACATGCATTTCTTTAAGGTGACAGAATTGCTGAAACTTTCTTTAAAAGTTTGAGATCACTTTGCACATCAAATTGAACTGAAACGGATTCAGTGATGAGAATTTGAGTGACTTCAAATGATATAACTGTAGTGTTATTCTTACTGTTAGTACTGCTAGTTCCCATATTAGACCAAAGAAAGGATAATCATCTGATTGGCCAAGCTTGAGTCACTCCTGCTTTTTTTATTAGCTGCTGAAAAACACACAGTTATTTGCCTTAATATAGATGATCATCTTTCATGTTGCCATGTAAAACCCCATAAATATAAGGACATCACAGTAAATCTTAGCAGTCAATTGCTGGGATTTCCTTGTACTGACAGACTTGATGAGACAAGTTTATCAGTTTGGGTTGACTTAGGAAGGTAGAAACCACTCTAGACATTTCAGCCAGAGGGAATTTAATATTGAGCTCTTTGATACACAGCTAATTAGCTTAGACCTAATAGGGAACAGTGGAATAATTTGGAGGTTAACAACAGCAGGAAGCTGCTAATACCTGTAGGGCCAGAAAAACAATGGGTTCTTTGGAGGGAGGTAAAGCTAAGGCAATCAGAGCTGTTCCTGCAGGATTTGGAGTTATGGAGATGTGACCATTCCAGGCGATGCTTCTAAGGCAGAAAGAGTGAGAGAAATACCTGTTTTTTCTCTTCCCCTCACTTTCCAATCTAGCCCAAGTGACAAGAGGGCCTGAGAATGAAATTAGTAGGAGAAAAGCTGGGAACATATCTGAAAGCAAACAGAAGATGATATTTGCACATTTCTCAAAAATGTGTTTCAGAGAATATGGAAAACTTTTGAGCAGGCAGAAATAGAATATAGACATTTGTGAGGTTAAGGTCCCGTGTTTCTCCAGCCCAGCCTTGCCTGGGGACAAAACTACTGTAATAAGTCATGGTCTCTCTACCACTGACCCCATGTATAAACATTATGGGAATCCCAGTCCCAGTTCCAGTTCCTCCAAGAAAGTGAGGTAATGTTTTATGCTTTGAAACATAGTTCTCTTCCCTAAAAGTTTGTATTCTTTCCTTCTGCCTCTTCTGTCAATTACTAGAGTGGCACCAAGGTCAGGTGACTGGGGTACTTTCCATTTCTCAAGATGACCTCATGGGTCCCTGGCTCTGTCTTTCCCATCCTAAATTAGGTTTTGGTCATGTTCTCCCATCCCTCTTAATGACTACATGGACCCCTGACCCCCTCCCACATTGCAGCTCTGCCGCTTCTTACAAATTCTCACCAGAGACTACAAGAACCAGTCTCCTTCCTTTTTGATCTGGGTCAGGCCACAAAGCATCTATTTATCATAGTATTATCACCAGGTCCACCCCTAAAGTTTGAGGAACCTGGTGCAAGAATACAGATGGTGGCTCACATAGCATATTGGTGGTTGACAAATGCATGCTCATGACCACTTGATAAGCTCAATTCAAATTTAGAATTCTCCGTCGTCTTGAGTTTCCAGCTGGAACATGGTGGCAAAGGGAGGGAGCTGTCTTTGGTCCTGCCCCACTTCTTTTGCCATTCCCTCACCTCATTCCTCACACCAGGGGCCGCCCAGGCATGTGTGTGAACGCTGCCTTCCACACATCTAAGCCTTTTTATACCATCCTCCCCTCTGCCTACATCTAAAGGTATAGGTGCTGCCCAGCAGAACGTAATGTCACAGAATTTGACTGGATGCCTCACTAGATTATAAAGCCTGTGAGGCCAGTGCTCAGATCCATGACCCACAGAAAATGTGTGATAATAAATGTGTGTTATTTTAAGCTGCTAAATTTGTGGTAATATTTTAATGCAGCAGTGGATAACAGATACAGGAAGAGACTATGTTTGTTCATCTAGCATGTAGCGTGCAAAAAAATATTTCCTGAATAAATGAATGAATCCATCAAATGTTTATTATGTACCACTAAGTATAAAGAATTACTTTAGGAGTGTCCAACACAAGCAAAAGTAAGAGACAAAAATCCTATTATACCAAGAAATACAGGAGATCAACAGTGAAGCTGCTGCTGGGAGTAGGTAGGAAAATGTGGATACTATATTATCCAGGCAAGTACAAAGATTGGAGCTAATTAGACATCTATTGTAAAATGGGAGTAAGTTTGGGTGTTTAACCTGCTAGTGTAACACATTTCTCCTATTACCAAGTGAGAGATGGAAAAAAAGAGAAACACAACAAAACCCAACTAGACAGACGGCTCTAGTTCCAGTGAGCTGGCATTGAATGTCTTCAGTTGCAAAAACTGCAATTTACATATTGCTAGGGTTTCATGAGGGTTGTGGAATTGCTTTTGTATGGTTGATTCTTGGTACCTATTCACCAGGAGCATCTCTATTGATCTTTGAGAAAAATCGAGCACCCTCAGAGCTGAAAGATCTCAGCTTTGAAGTTAGGAAGTTTGTTCTCCTCAAAAGGTCAGTAGGCTGGATGAAGATAATTGCTCTCTAATATATTTATTTAGGTGATTAAGAATTTCTTGAGGATTAACCTGAGTGCCTTACATTGTTATCTTTGACTTTGTCTCTAGTCTGAGATATTTTCAATCAGTTATAAGAAAATGTCTAGGTTTTACAGCCCAATTTGTGTACCTGTCTTTCACAACTTAAGATGTTAGGTTGAAATCTCCTCAGTGGCAGCTGGGTCAAAAGTCTGAACTCTGAATAACTGAAGTTATTGTTCTCACGGGAAAGGGAAATGGAAATACACTTTAGTCCATGAAAACAGAGAGAAGAAAAAAACCCATTTCTTCCTCATGGTGTGTGCGCCTTTTGTAGAGATGTCTGAAAATAACCTGCTGGGCTTTGACTCCCATTTTAAGTTCAGACATCATGCCCATGGTATAAATTACAAAGCTTTTATTGTGTCATTTTTATGAAGGAGAATGACACATACTATGCTTTAAATTAAGTAATGACCTGCTTATTCAGAGGTTGAATTTCTGACAACCTCTACCCTTGGGAACTCAGCCCAAACTTAGAAGGAAGAAAAGCCAGCCTTGAAGGCTGACATAGCAGTTACAAAGGCATGCACTTCACTCCTAGGGGCAGGGCCTTACTGGCTTTCCTTTAACACACAACTTTTAACAAGCTTGGTTATCTGGCTTCCCACCTCATAGCAGACAAGAAACTACAAACTGAAAAAGAGGCAGAGAAGAAACTGCTGAAGGCGGCCATCAAAATAGCCATGATGGCTCACAGTCTGGCGGGAGAGGTGAGACAGTGAAACTAAAAGACAGATACAGAAGAGAATTACCACCCTGACCAATAAGAATCCTGCATTATCCAGAAGATGCACACTGATGTTCAGCATCCCCTGTTTAAGAAGTGAGCGCAGTGGTTGAGAGTCCGCCTACTGATGCAGGGAACACGGGTTCGTGCTCCAGTCTGGGAAGCCACATGCCACAGAGTGGCTGGGCCCGTGAGGCATGGCCGCTGGGCCTGCGCATCTGGAGCCTGTTCTCCGCAACGGGAGAGGCTACAGCGGTGAGAGGCCCGCGTACCGCAAAAAAAAAAAAAAAAAAAAAAAAAAAAGTAATGTGTAGCTGTGTAATACTTTGATATGAAACTATTTTTCAATTCCTTCTACCTCTTCCTTTTGTCTTATCATTGAAACAGCATAAAAGTTATCTGTGTTGCTATGCTGTGTAGGGAATTGATTGTACAGAAAGAAGAGAGTCAAATTCTTGGCTTTTGAGCTCTTGTGCATACTTTTATATATCTATCTCAGAGATAAAAGTCTTAAAAGCTGCAGCTTTCACTCGAAAGAACTGGAGACTCAGGTCAGAAAAATAAATTACATGAATTCTAAAACTTGGCTTTAAATAGTAGGCCTGAATCTTGAAAGATTCAGTGCATAGAATTTGAACTATAGCTGCTAGGAGGGGAAGCTTGTCTGTTGAAGTAAACACCATTTTCCTGGCCAGAGAGGATAAGAGAATTGGAGGGGTATGTGACTTGAGCTTAGATACTGCTCGGGTCCCTGAGGAGGGACCAGTGCACCCTCCCGATTTGGTGAGTCTTAGGGGAGGTGGTAGCGATTAAAATCTCTTATGGATTTAGGGCGTCTGAGAGCAGTGTGTTTGGCCTTGGGTATAGTGTAGGACCTCTGTGAGACTCTTAGGCAAACCATGTGTCCAGTATGACACCAGGATGATAAAGTAGCTATATGTCAGTGGATTTCTCAGGATGTAGTATTTCAGAGTTCTCTAATGTAGTCTGAGGATCCATCAGAAAAGGTCATGCCCCCCACCCCACCCCCCGAGTTCCCCTGAAGTGGCTGAAAGGAGCCTGCTTACTTGGTGCATTTCATGGCATCAGGAGGCCAGGTGTGTGGACCTGGCTGCCACAGATGGAAGCCAGAGAGATGAAGATGGTTCAAGAAAGGGCAGTAAGTGCAGGTTATGGCACACGCCTCTCCCCTGCACCCTCCTCTTTGACCTGAGCCCAACTGGCGCCCAGTGAAAAGGAAGGAAAGAATGTGAGGGGAAGATCCTGGAGGGACTGAGCAGTTACTCAGAAGAGACTGAATTTCAAACTGGAAAGCCTGAGTTATCTTTAACTGGCAAAGGTGAGAAAACAATGACTCATAAGGCATAGGTAAATTTAGTTATTGAGAAGTAAAGAACATTATAATTTTTGCCCATCCAGTATGTATTCTAAAAGATTTTAAAAGGTTTTCACTTAAAATGGTTAAAATGAAAAAGAAAAGGCTTTGGCATTTGAAAGAGACATAAGGATTCACTTTTATATAATCTCCTCTCCTCACAATGCCTCTAAAAAGCGTCAAACAAACCTATCTTCCATGTATAATACAGTAACAGCACTTGTATAGCAGCCCACCCCTTCTTTTCTGTGGCAAAGCCCAAAGTACATTGCCCTGGTAATGTTGTTTTTAGAGAACAGAAAAGCTTGCAGGCCACAAGTGGTTAAATGCGCCTGAAGCACCATAATGTATGTGATGCAAGTACTAAGCATACTGATTGTGTCCTAGAAAGGAGGCACGTTGTCCCCCATTTTCCTCTGGAGTTGCCAGGATATGCATCTCAGTCTATCCTTCCCTTATGCATGCATATTATAGCAAGGGAATGCATTTTCTTAGTTACTCCTGGTCCTCTCTGTCCTCTTATGCTCAGCAGCAGTTTTCATAAATGATTAACACCCAGATAGCATTTTCCACATTAACCTTGTGATGTCTGATAGTGAGGACAGAGACAGATACTGCCCTGCTGAAATGTGTACACATAATCCATAATGAATAACTGTAGCTCCTCGGTGACCATGACAAGGCATCACAAGCAAGGTGAGGACCAAGTTGAGAAAGATGCTGAGTCCAAAAAGCAATATTTCACGATTTGGCTAAGCATGCAACTTAAAACACCAGCAAAGTTCCTCCCTGCTTGGTCCAACACAGGCCTCTCATTCTGTACCCAAGGAGGCTCAGCCACAGCAGTCCTTAATGTCCCTTTCCTATGGGGCATTGGTTTAGGTTGGGCTGCGGGGTGTCCTCAGAGAGTTCCCAGTTTGCTCTGATCCTGGCATATGGATCCTGGTCAGGTATCTCGGTGACTTTCTGTACTCCACACATTCCAGCAGAGTTGTGGAGGCAGCATGGTTTGGGACCAGGGTTCTACATCCTCTGTAGGGTTTGGGGGGAGGTCTAAGTGAATGAGCTCAAGAGGTTTGAATGCTGCTCGTGTCTCCCAGGGGTTGGTTAATTAGCTCTGAAAAACGAATACTGAATGGACACGTTTTTATTTTCCGTTTTCCTGAAAGACTAAAATTAATTTCTTGAATTAGATTGCTTTTTGTCCCTATCCATGCATCCATCAAGAGTGCCTCATAGACTGTGATGTGCTCCTACTTTGACCATGGCCAGTGGTATTTTCCTGATGTAGATTTTAAGGCTTATGAGTAAGTGATAGCATTGCCTTTGCTGACTCACCCATGCTCTTTCACACATATTGAGCACTAATATGGAAACCTTCATGCATTACTGTTTGTAGAGAGTTGACGTCTTCCCTGAGGAATTGTTTTGTGGCTGAGTAAACACCTAATACAGCAATGAGTTTTCCAGTTCTTTGCTCTGTTATTAGTGGAGTTAAATGTGAATCAAAGCAGGAATCACGTATACTGTTATGTTATTAGTATTGATATGTTTAGGTAGCATTGTCCTGTTTCAGTATTTCATCAAGGATGGTCTGATCTTAGGTCTTACCCATTATTCATTACTGGTGCATTGTGATACCTTATAAAAGATGGAGTAAAGTGTTTCTCAGACTTTAGTGTATGACTTGCCTTTGAATCTTGTTAAAATGTAGACTGTGATTCATTAGGTCCTGAGTAAGGCCTGAGGTTCTACATTTCTAGGATGTTTGCAGGTCGTAGGGATGCTGATGATCCATAGACCATACGTTAGTAGCAAGGCTACCAAAGCATTGTGTCGGGAGAAGGATTGAGAGACTGAACTTGTTCCATCTATTTATTTGCAGTATTCCTGCCTTATCTGTGTTAGGGTATAGTCTTTATTTCTTCCACCCTCTCCCTATGAGCTCACTATAATTGCTGCATGGTACATATCTACATTGTGTGATGGAAACAGCCCTAATTTCAGTTCTCATTATTGCTGTAATAGTATAGTGGGGTCCACATAAACTCTTTAGATGTGTATAGAAATCTTTGCCCAGGGAAAGTCCACCTGCTTTGGAATCTCTTTATTCCAATTCTTTTTTTTTTTTTTTTGCGGTACGCGGGCCTCTCACTGTTGGGGCCTCTCCCGTTGTGGAGCACAGGCTCCGGATGCGCAGGCTCAGCGGCCATGGCTCACGGGCCCAGCCGCTCCGCGGCATGTGGGATCTTCCCGGACCGGGTCACGAACCCGTGTCCCCTGCATCAGCACGCGGACACTGCACCACCAGGGAAGCCCTCTTTATTCCAATTCTTATTTCTTCAACTGATATACGCACTGACTCTCAGGCTACTAAAATTTTTTCCTAGGTTAATATAGAGATGCAATAGAAACTTCTAGCTTCTCAAGAGCATAACAGAGAAAAGAATGAGCAAATTTAGTTCATCAAGCACTTATTGACTACCTTCTTTATAATTTATACTTCTTAATACTCTTAAGTATTAAGGCTTAAAAGATAAATGAAATATGGGAGATAATGGACGTATTCATATCACCTGGTAAATACATATTGTTTATATTGATAAATCATGCATATATTTACCCAAATCAGTAAAATTTACATCTGGTAATAATGTTTATCTGATATTCTATATAACAATAACTGTGCACATACTGTTTCAAATTGAAAAACAGTCCTCAGCCCCATGATGTGTGTTTTCTCCAGCAATCACTCATTGGCCATTGGATTTCAGGTTGAATAATTTGAGTCAGTATAAAAGTCAGCATTCCTCTTCACGTAGAATTAATCTGCCCCCCTTCTCTAAAACTAGACTAAATAAGTTTCTTGCCACTTAATTATCTAGTGTACATGTGTTTGTGTATACATTGATGTACACTTTTGGTGAATAGAATAAAACCACAGGCATACATGGGGCAAATCCGCCATTATATTAAGAGAATGGGGGGATGAAGAGTTGAACAAAGTTTGAAATGACCTTGTTTGTTTCCTAAAAGTTAATCCTTTGTGAGATAGTATTTGGTAATCTCGCCAATATATTCTAATGATGTCTACATGTTGAGGGCTGCTTTGAAGAAAAACTTAAGCAAATTGGTATAGTAACTGACATTTGCTATTTCAAGAAGTCTTTTTGAATTGAATTCAATGTCAGTGAAAATTTTAATAACTTCCATAGGCAAATATCTGCTAGATTCTTCTCTACAGAAAAGAAGACATGGATTCTCTTGTCCAAAACTGCAAACGTCAGTAAAAAATGATTTTAAGATGAAAAGGAACAAATTAAGGAAGTTAACAATGTTTTATGAAATTCTACAAATATAGAAACAGGTAGCACTGGGATTAGAATGGTTGATCTTATACATTGCATAGAATTCTAGTGGGGAGTTTAGGTAAAGGGAGACGAGAATGATGAGGTCTTGAATTAGGTTGGCAACAGAGAAAAAGAAAGGTAAGAAAAGTGAAACAAATTACAGAGGAAGAATCTATAAGGCTTGAGAACTTACTGACTGTGAGGCTAGGAGAGGATATGATTCCAAGATTTTATGCAAGAATGCTTGGATGGATGTTGTCACTAACAGACCAAGGATACTGGGGGGAAAGAAGTAGTTATTGAAAAGTATAGAAAATGCACTTATTTTCTATATATGGAATTTAAGTTTTGGGGAGCACCATATAGTAGATGTCAAGAATGTAGATTTTTTGGCTCAGGAAAGTGTCACCTGCAGTGCCACAGCTATAGATTTGAGTGTTTTCTGCATTTAAGTTATAGCTGAAGCTCTGGTAGTGTATGAGATCCCCAGGAGAGGAGGGGGGAAAGCTAGGGAATTCTGAGCAACTATTTGGAGGCAAGTTATTGAAGGAGAGGAGTTTTGCTGAGAAAACGGGGATTAATTTCAAGAAGGAAGTGATAGGTAGTGTCAAATTTCAGGATGTGAATGTATTTTGTTCACTCTGTTGATTCATTGGGATAAAGTGTTGAACTCTGCCTTAGTATAAGACTGTTTGTTTTCTGTTACACAACAAAGAAATTTGCCTATTACAAAGGCCAAATAAAATTATGGTTGATTTAAATTGTTTCACCCAAGGATTATTTGTCTTCTCTCCTGCTCACAACCCACTCCTTTTTTAAAATTGCCCTTCTGGGTTGGATCTCTAATTCTGGAGTTTGGAGTCTCTAACGCTGTATGTGATGGATGTAGTCTGTCTCATACTCCCTTTTCCACTTCTTTGTGCATAAGAGAATCTAAATGTTCTTTAAGCTCCACTGATGTCCATATCAGTAAGAAATGTCTGTTTTGAATATAGTTCAGTGAGTTGCTTTCTTTGTCATTTTTAAATAATTGAGGCAAAACACACATAACATAAAAATACCAGCTTAAAAAATTTTAAGTATAAAGTAGTGTTGTGTTGCCCATTTTTGTGTAACAGATCTCTAGATGTTTTTCATCTTGCAAAACAAACTCTCTACCCATTGAACAACAACTCCCCTATCCCCTTCCCCCCAGCACCTGGTAACCACCATTCTTCTTTCTGTTTCTAAGAGTTTGACAACTTTAGATACCTCGTGTGAGATGAATCATGCAGTATTTGTCTTTTTTGTGACTGGCTTGCTTCATTTTTCATAATGTCCTCAAAGTTCATCCATGATATTGAATATGACAAAATCTCCTTCTTTTTTTAAGGCTGAATAATATTCCATTGCATGCATGTACCACATTTTGTTTACCCACACATCCATCAGTTGACATTTAGGTTGCTTCTACTTGTTGGCTATCCTGAATAATACTTTAATGAACATTAAGTGTGCAAATACCTCTTTGGGATTCTGCTTTCAATTCTTTTGCATAGATACCCAGAAGTGGGATTGATAGATCATATGGTAATTCTGTTTTTAATTTTTTGAGGACTCTTCATCCTGTTTTTCATAGTGGTTACACCATTTAGCATTCTCACCAACAGTGTACAAGGGTTCCAATTTCTCCACGTTCTCACCAACACTTATTTGCTATGTTCTGATAGTGGTATCCTAATGGATCTGTGGTGATACCTCACTGGGGTTTTGATTTGCATTTCCCTGTTGATTAGTGATGTTAAGCATCTTTTCATGTATTTGTTGCCCATTTGTATATCTTCTTTGGAGAAATGTCTATTCAAGTCCTTTGCCCATTCTTTAATTTAGTTATTTGTTTTATTTTGTTGTTGAGTTGTAAGAGTTATTTATGTATTCTGAATATTAATCCCTTATCAGATATATGGTTTGCAAATATTTTTCCCATTCTATAAGTTGCTTTTCACTCGGTTGATGTTTCCTTTGCTGAGCAGAAGTTTTAAAGTTTTATGTAGTCCCATTTGCCTATTTTTACTTTCTTGCAGGTGGCTTTCTTCCTTCCTTCTTTTAAAGTGGGACAGTGGTGTTACTGATGCTAAAGTGATATTTGGATATTGACCAAGGGAGACAAACATTGGCGTTCAACTTCCCAGACTCATAAGACCTGATATTTTCTCACCATTTTGGCATTATATCTTTAATTTTCCGTAATAAGAGTTAGTTGATCAGGGGTAAATTCTTCTGTAAGATCCTTGGAAGGTCATTCTTCTGCTGTTTGTCAAGATGGGACATATATTTCTGCCAAGGGTGTCATTGTCATGTAAGGGTTGGGTCAGAAGACTGTAACTAATGTTTCTCCTAGCTGTAATGCCTTCTCATTACTTTCTATACACAGCAACAAAATTCAATGAAGGGAAGAGCTTCTTCCAAAGTCAATTAGTTGGGAAAGGCAAATAGACCAGAAATCACAGAGGAGTTGCTTGTCGTCCCTCTATTGACTAGAGCTGGAAACAAAGCTGCTTAATGCAGTGTAAGAAGTTGTCATTGCAAGCAGGGTTTTGCTCAGTTTACTAAATGTATTGACTGTAGGATATAAATAAATCTCTTGCAAACAGATTTAAATGCGTGGCAATTGCAAAACAGCCATCCATTTTTCTCTCTAATCTCAGGAGAGAGGAAGTAACAGCTGGTACAACCATTTGCCTCAAGGAAAAAGCACACACAGCAACACCTCTGGTTCCCCCTTTATCAATTCTCTTTTTAGCAGTGTTGCTTCCACTCACCACTTGACTGATGTGAGAGCAAGGATTCCTGTTTTCTGTGAGTCATCATTTCCCCATAAAAATAATTAAAAGTCCTGAGGATGAACTATAACCTTCTAATTGACCTTGCATAAAATTAAGCCATGTCCAACAGCTTGGTCACTCATCCTGCCATGTGACAAGTGCACAGCAAGATGACTCCATATAAGCAGATCATACCCAAGCATCAATGAGGGGGCTTGATTTAGGCTTGGAGTTTCTGGCTAAAGCAATGACATTGCCACAGTCAGATGTATATCGAACCTTGAACTTCACTTTATTTTTGAAGTTGGCCACAGAAAATATCGGTTCTATAACTCTTAACATTCTTTAGAAAATATATCTTTAATTGAGCTCCACCCTTCCACACCTAAAACATTATCATTCTGGCCTCAGCCACAAAGATTCTGTTGCCATCACAACCTTTCTTTCTACTTTAATTGTTATCTTATCCATTTGAGCTGCTATAATGAAGTACTATATAGTTGGTGGCTTATAAACACAGAACTTTCTTTCTCATGGTTCTGGAGGCTGGGAAGTCCAAGACCAAGGCTCTATCGATTCAGTGTCTGATGAGGGCCCACTTCTTGCTTTAGAGAAGGTTGTCTTTTTGCCAGGTTCTCACATGGCAGAAGGTACCACAGAGCTCTCTGGAGTCTTTTATATAAGGGTACTAGACCCAGTCATGAGGGCTCTACCCTCATGACCTAATTATCTCCCAAAGGCCCCACCTCCAAATACCATCAATTTGAGAGTTAGGGTTTCACATATGCATTTTGGGGTGAAACAAACATTCAGTCTATAGTACCTGTCACCTGGCTGCTTTCATCTTTTCAGTGTTGATTGGCAAACTAAAAACATGGTTGTTCTCAGGTTCCCACTATCTGCAGGATGGTGGATAGTAATGTCCAGGACATATTTAAATTATTTAGCTTAGTGATCATGTTCCAGCATGATTCACGGATGTTACTCTAAGATGCCTCCATCCAGTAGGAAGAGAAAATACTGATTTCCTGAGAAAAACTCCGTGGAAGTTTGAATATACCAGGTAAAGACAAAGAGTAAATTTTTCTATCCTAACATTGGAGCAAATTAGATTGACTGTTGCAATACAAAAGAAAGTTAATATTTTACCAGAAAGATAAAGAAATGTGATCAAGAAAGTATGATTTGGGGCCTCCCTGGTGGCGCAAGTGGTTGAGAGTCCGCCTGCCGATGCAGGGGATGCGGGTTCGTGCCCCGGTCTGGGAGGATCCCATATGCCGCGGAGTGGCTGGGCCCGTGAGCCATGGCCGCTGAGCCTGCGCGTCCGGAGCCTGCGTGTCCGGAGCCTGTGCTCCGCAACGGGGGAGGCCACAACAGTGAGAGGCCCGCATACCGCAAAAAAAAAAAAAAAAAAAAAAAAAAAAAAAAAAAAAAGAAAGTATGATTTGAGGAACTATTTAGTACCTGTTATAAAACCACTTTTCTGATGATGAAAACACTTTATGAAGAACAAATGAAAGAAAATGAGTGCTGCAGTGAAATAGGAACATGGACAAATCCACACTGAAACTCTATTAACCAGATGAAGTGTAGTTCAGGTATCTTATAGCTGCCAACAGTGCAGTTTTTCTTAGCTATTGGAATGCTGTTTGAATGCTTGTTAAATGGTAAACCCTCAGAAAGGTAGTACGATTGGCAGTGTGATTGGCAGTGTATGGAAATTAACCCTCAGAGGTAATGCAATTCATAGTACTTAAACCAAGGGATTGGCCACTTGATTTATAACTTAACCCACATTTTAAATTTCAGTTAGGGGAAGTATGTCTTGAAGATTTTTTAACACTTTTTATTTTGAAATAATTATGGTTCACAGGAGTTTGCAAAACAAACAAACAAAAAAACACAGGGAAGTCCCATGCATCCTTCCCCCAGCTTCCCCATATGTTAACATCTTGCATGACTATAGGGCAATAGCCAAACTAAGAAACTGGCATTGGTATGATCGATAGAGTTTATTCAGACCTCATCAGTTACATGTATATGAAGGTTTTCTTAGAAAATTTTTATGATTTTATTGTAATTCTTTTTTTTTTTTTTGCGGTATGTGGGCCTCTCACTGTTGTGACCTCTCCCTTTGAGGAGCACAGGCTCTGGACGCACAGGCCCAGCGGCCATGGCTCACGGGCCCAGTCGCTCCGCAGCATGTGGGATCCTCCCAGACAGGGGCACGAACCCGTTTCCCCTGCATCGGCAGGCGGACTCTCAACCACTGCACCACCAGGGAAGCCCTACTGTAATTCTTTAGATGGTCCAGATTTAGAGCTTTTACACCTAAAAATCAAATCTTGTCTAAAATGGCAAAAAGTGATCTCAGAGAGACAGTAGTGAGCAGTTTTGAAGAGAGATCTTAGTTCCCTGCCCAGGAATTGGACCTGGGTAGCCTCTATGACAACCAGGAATCCTAGCCACTAGACCACTAGGGGCTAGAGGCTAGAAGCAAAATTCCCCTGGCTCTTGCCCCTGTTTGAAAGCAAGAATGTTTCAAGGAGGCAAAAACTGTAAAAACCGGCACAAAGTTTATTATTAGAGACACAGTACAACAAGTGGGAGAGCACACAGAGGAACAGTTTGTTTATTTAAGACAGAAGCAAGGCAGAAATACACACCAGGAGAGAAAGGGTGTGGGCATCCTCCCTCATGAGGAGGAGTGCAATAAAGAGGTGATTAAAATCACTCATATTAAGGGCAGTTCTTTCATGTCTTTGTTTACGTTTGGCCAACTATCTTGTTTCTTTTTTCACACCTGACTGGTCCTAGGACCCTCCCCAACATGCGTGCACAACTTTTTGCTAAGATGGATTCCACTGCAGAGGCCTGTGGGGGTCTTGGCATCACCTATTATGGGGTGGCGCCTGCACCTTTTTGACCTCCAAGGAGTCTTTCTGTGCATGTGTAATCGGGGAAGTTTCCTTGACCTCAGGAGTGGTCATCTTATCTCTTTATTCCTGCAGAGCTCAGCTTCTGCCACTAGCTTTGTCCTTGGAGTGTCTGGGGGAAAACAAAGCTTCAATTTTACTCCACTTGACAAACACCAGCTGTCAATCCCAAGGGCCCATCTATCTCCTGCCTCTTGTCTTGAAGGAAGCTGCACATAGAGAATGTGGTAACATCAAATAACCCACTGTCAAATCATCACTCAGAATGGACTGCCAGCAAGTCCATTTCCTGATTTGATCCTGATCAACATCCAAAATTGTAAGAACATCCCTTTATTCATTAGACTAAGTTTACTTCAGTTAAGAAGGATAACAGACAGCAGTCTTTGATAGCATTCGTGGAATGGTTTATGTGCTATAGTATTAGTTAGTCATCCATTTAAAATATTTTGGTTTTCATTTTTTTCAAGATGTGCTCAGATTATTTTTGCCGAGTGGTATGGTGTTATCTATTTTTATTTATTTATAATTTGGTTTTGGGTGTTTATGTTATGACTGGAGGCTTCATGTGACCTTGTACATCCTTTGTTTATTCTCCTTGTTCCCACTGACATGTTAGATGTGTTTGGCCTGGCACACTGTAGGAAAGCAATAAATACTGTTGGAAATGAATAGCTCTTTTGACTTCCTGTTGGAACCAGATGCTTCATTTTCCTCTTTCCTTAAGTTTTTTGTAGCCATTAAGGTTCTCTGGCTCCTGCCCTCAAGTACTGTGAGGCCCGGACCCAGAAATGAGTTCTTTGGAGTAACAAATAAAAAAGCTCCTATCTTCTTAATTCTTTCACATACAAGCACCTCATCACAGATTTTCAAGCTATTCATTGGTTAATTTATTTGAGGGACTTCCTTTTTCTTTATTAATTCCTTCTAGATCTAATGTTAAATATCTTTGAGACTTTGGGTAAGTCATTTTACCCCTTTAGGGTCATTTTCTCATCTAAAAAGGGAGACTGAACTGGATAATCCTAACTTTTCTTGTATAATTTAGTGGTTAACTTGTTAATTATAATTCCTAAGGACAAAGAAAATTTTCATCATTAATTAGAAACTGTCTACTGAGTAATTACTATATTTTAGAATAAATCTGTATACACACACGTGTATATGCCATTAATATATGTTTATTGTAAAAAATTAAGATACAAATATTTTTTATGTAGAAAGTGAGTTTCCTCACTTCTGCCTTCATCCCCTCATTCCATCCTATTATCCACCTTCTATAAATGAACAAAAATAATAATATTAAGTAATTTTATATCATTTATCTAGCAATCTATGTATTTATATAATAAATAACTTGTAGTCCAATTTATTTACAAAAAGCTGAATTCTAATCTTAGAGGAAATGTTTTCAGCTTTTCACTCTTGAGTGTGATATTAGCTGTGGGTTTGTCATATATGACCTTTATTATGTTGAGGTATGTGCCCTCTATGCCCACTTTCTGAAGAGTTTTTATCATAAATGGATGTTGAATTTTATCAAAAGCTTTTACTGCATTTCCACTCCTCGGCATATACCTGGAGAAAACTCTAGTTTGAAAAGATACATGCACCCCAATGTTCATTGCAATGCTACTTAAAATAGCCAAGACATGGAAACAACCTAAATGTCCATCGACAGATTAATGGATAAAGAAGATGTGCCATATATATATATATATATATATATATATATATATATATATATAATGGAATATTACTCAGCCATAACAATGAAATAATGCCATTTGCAGCAACATGAATGGACCTAGAGATGATCATACTAAGTGAAGTAAGTCAGAAAGAGAAAGACAAATATCATATGATATCACTTATATGTGGAATCTAAAAAAATGATACAAATGAATTATTTACATAATAGAAATAGACTCACAGACATAGATAACAAACTTATGGCTACCAAAGGGGATAGTGGTGGAGGGAGATAAATCAGGAATTTGGGATTAACATAAATACACTACTGTATATAAAATAAACAACAAGGACCTACTATATAGCAGAGGGAACTGTACTCCACATCTTGTAATAACCTGTAATGGAAAAGAATCTGAAAAATATATATATACATATATATGTATAACTGAATCACTTTGCTGTATACTTGAAACTAATACAACATTGTAAATTACCAATTTAAAAAAAGCTGAATTCTACACTATCTATATTTTGCATAGCTTGCTTTTTTCCATAAACAATATATATTAGTTTTTCCTTGCCAATGCTCTTTTTATCATCTGTATTATATTCCAGTTATTCTACAATTTATTTAAGCGTTTTTTCTATGGGTGCACATTTGGGTTGTTTCCAGTCTTTTACCTGTTTTAAGCCATGTGCTTTATAATTTTCAAATATGTTGTACAGGTCGGGTAGTTTTATTGTCAGTGATGCTGAGGACAGAGAATTAAAATATTGCTATTTAAGTAAGAGGAGTTGAATAAATTACTTCCTTCAGCCCTCTCTCTCCACCCAATTAACTGCCTTTATTTCTCTTTTCTTTTTTTTAAATAAATTTATTTATTTGTTTATTATTTATTTTTGTCTCCATTGGGTCTTTGTTGCTGTGCGGGGGATTTCTCTAGTTGCAGTGAGTGGGGGCTACTCTTCACTGCAGTGTGTGAGCTTCTCATTGTGGTGGCTTCTCTTGTTGCAGAGCACGGGCTCTAGGCTCGTGTGCTTCTTGTGGCACATGGGCTCAGTAGTTGTGGCTCACAGGCTCTAGAGCACAGGCTCAGTAGTTGTGGCACATGGGTTTAGTTGATCCACAGCATGTGTGATCTTTCCAGACCAGGGCTTGAACCTGTGTCCCCTGCATTGGCAGGTGGATTCTTAACCACTGCACCACGAGGGAAGCCCTATTTCTCTTTTTAATTCTACTTTAGTGGTCTTTTTAATTTATGTATTCTGGTTCCCTTTTTTCTCCCTATCTTTCTAATCTCACTTGTTGTTATTCATTTAGATAGAGCAAGAGCCAGGCAACCCTAAATTCTGAAAGGCTTAATACAATAAGAGAAAGTTGTATTTAGTTTATTCAGGTTTGTTTATATTTATTAATATTATACTTATTAAATATTAATGTTTGTAGTCCCCTCCATGAAGCTCCTTTCAAAATTTCTAAAATTAAACATGTGACTTGAGTTTTCTCTGCTCTATCCTCCAAAAATAAAGAATCTATTAACAATGGTCTGAGAAAGTTACAGAATAAAGTAAACCAAGAAAAGTCTGATAGTTGAATAAGCAGCAGAGTACAATCTTACCTGTTGCTCTTATCTTAGTAACTTTTAGCTTTTAGCTATTGTTGAAAAAATGTATTGGAGGCTGGAAATAGATAATAAAGAAGCACAATTGTTGGTGAAGGGTTTTTGGAGATTGTGTTTACATTACTAGTTTCATTTTGGTTATTTTACTCCATTCCTTCTCCCCTCCTCTCTCCACTTCCCAGTAGTTCTGGGAGGAAATACAATATGATGGTGAAGAATGATAGCTGGCAACTCAACTGACCACTTGAAGGTTGAATTTCTTCCTCTGTGCATGGGGCTAATGCAGTTTCCCTATTAATACTCTTAGGATTAAAGTTAAAGTGCTTAGCACAGAGACCAAAACATTGTGAGAGCAAAAAGAAACACTGTAAGTGCTAAATTATTAAAAGAACTGTTAAAAAATGAATGACATATGCATTGCCCTTAAGAGGCCCCAAAAGCTAGTGGAGGGAGTACCTTCTCATCTATCTCTAAAGCCATCCGTCTATCTACATTGTTCTAAAAAGAATTTAAATATATTGGAAATACAAATGAAGTGCTATTAGAGACAGAGGAAAAGGTGATTGATTTTGTCTCAGGAGAAGAGGAATAGAGCAGGCTAAACAAAGGAAGTGACAATCACACCAGACTTTGAAAGATAATTCAAGTTTTTGATAGAGAAATACAGTGGTGAGAAGGACTGTGGTGTACACAGAGAGAACAATATAGTGTATAATATTGGGTGAAGACATTGGCATACTTGTAGACCAGGGGCAAGGCGTCAACAGAGAGGTAGCAGTTGAGTGGGAAGACAGAAAAAATGTAATTACATGCAGAGGAGTTAGGAGAGTACAAAATTTAGAAGTATGAGACAAGGGTTGGCCCTGGAAAAGAGGAAGGGCCTTTTGCTGAGATGCTACGAAAGGAGGTAATTAAAGGAAGAGTTAAATTTAGAGGTGAAGGAATAAAGAGTGAGGGGTGATCCTTTGAAGACTTGAAGAAAGTGATGATTATTTAGAAAAGCCATTTGGGAAGCCAACACAGAATGAGTGAATAGAGAACAGCAAGGACAATTTGCTAGAGGTTATAAATCTCTTCCAGGTAAGGGTCATTTCTTAATCTGATAGATGTCCCCAGTTAGTTTTGACATGTCTTGCAAAGGCCACTGCTTGAGGCCATCAATACTCATACAGTACTTTCTATATGCTAGGCACTAAAATGATAATAGCTGACATTTGTTGCGTGTTGACTATATGCTAAGCACTTTGAATCTGTTACTTAATCCTCCTAAAAACTTTTTAGGTAAATAGTATTTTCTTCTTTTACATAAGAAATCATTGAAGTCAAGAAAGTCAAGGTCAGAAAGTTATAAATTAGCAAACTACCACTAGGATGCAAGCAGTCTAGCTTCAGCGCCTGTGCCCTTACCTTGTATGCTGTATGTCCTCACCCAATGCATAGTGAACAAAACTGATGTGGCCTCTGCCCTTTGAAGCTTATAGTGTGGGGGAAAAACAAATAAAAAAACATGTATATCAGTAAAGTAATTACAAATTATGGTAAACTCTAGAAAGAAAATCAGTAGAGTAGTAAGCTAGCTAGAGAGAACCAGACAGGATGGGAGAGAGGCGGGGGCAGGGAATTTGCTTTAGGGACGGTTGTTAGGGAAGCCTCTCCAAAAAGGGGTAATTTAAGGTGAAACCTGAGGGTTGAGAAGGAGTCAGACAAGAGAAAAGCAGAGGACAGAACTTTCTAGGCAGAAGAAAGAATCCCTGAGGGATTTAGGATGGGGAAGAGCTTGGTAGTTTTAAAGACCTGAAAGAATACTGGAGAATAAGAGGAGTGAGAAGCAAGAGATAAGGATAGAGATATAGGTAGACATTGTATCAACTGAGACCTTGAGAGCCATGATAAGAAGTTAATATTTCAAGTGATTGTGAGAAATCGTTGAAGGAATTTGGCCAGGGAAGTGACAAAATCTGACTTGCATTTCAAGTCAATATCTCTGGCATTTTTCTGAGAAGAATGGATAGAAATGAGTTAAGGTGACAGCTGGAGGCTGGCGGGTGGCTGCCATACAGGTCAGGAAAAATATGACAGTGACTTTGACTAGGAAAATGGCCAAGGAGACTGTAAGAAGGGAAATGGTTCCATATACATTGTGAAGGAGAAATCAACCAGTCTCAAAGAGGAGAGAGAGGGAAAAAGAGATCTCAAGGATGAGTTCTAGGGTTTTTACTTGAGTAGCTTGGTGGATAAAGGTGTAATTTTAAAATGTGGGGAGATTAGAGGTATGGAAAGGTTCAGAGATATAAATCAAGAGCTGATTTTGGGTATGTTAAATTTGGGAACTCTGAAATATCCAAGTGGAGATGTTATGTTATTGGATATGCAAATTGAGAACTGAGAGGGGATTCATACAGCTGCTGAGTTCTGCATTCTGCTGAGAAGTAAGCAGTTGATAAATGGTTTTTGAACCATAAAACACATTTAATGAGGTTTGGTTTGTGTCTTCAAAACTATCCAGTAAAGTATATTCTTTGTTTCAATAATGAGTTCAGGGAAGACCTTGATTTCTTAATATTTTTCTATGAATCAAATGAAATTCTGTAACTATATCTTAGCAGTCATGACTTAACTAACTAGAAATGTGAGAACAGGGTCTATGCTGCATGCATAAGCAAGACCAAATTACTGACTGGCTACTTCTTAGCAGGCATTTGAGGGCACAACCAAGTGTGTTGCCAAGTTTCTATGTACTAGCTCTGATCATGGGAAAAGATGTTCCACATAACATTTTGGCAAACATACAGTATGTACTGAGCCTGTGTGCATGTACATTGTCTTTCACATTCTCAAACTAAAACACAGACCACTGATGCTTTCCGTTTTGTTGTTTTCTATCAAAAATTAAAAACAGTCAAGCCGGGACTGTATAACATACTTGTGCATGTATAAAGCAAGTTTGAACCACTGGGCTGTAAAGGACCTGCACAAGTCATCTAACATAACTATCTTTCTGTTTCTTGATTCTCTCTGCAACACTCTTACCAAAGGGCCACGAGCCAATTCTCAAATATCCCTGGTGTTATAGAATTCTCCATCTACAGAAGGAGTCCATTCTTTCATTGAGAAGTACAAAATACTAGGAAATTCCTTAAGTCAGTCAGAATTTTTCTCCTTATTATTTCTATCCTTTTTCTGTCTCCTGGAGAAGTGGAACAAAAGTACACCTTATTATGTGGAAGTCTTTCATATGTCCTCTCTGATTCTTCTTTATTCTTGGCTGAACATCCTCATTTCCTCAACATTCTTCACATGACGTGTTGTTAGTCCCTTTACCATCTTGGTTGACCTCTAAGGGAAGGACGTCTATAACCATTACATAATTAAGTGTAATAATCCATCAACAGCATAGAATAAATTGGATTTATTCCTATATTGTAGATATTCCATTTCTGTTAATTCATCCTACAACTGTATTGGTTTATTTGACAGAAACATTATGCATTTACTTGAACTTTTAAAACAGTGATAAAAATGAAAATAATAATGACAACAAAAATACCATTGATTTAGTATTGGTTATATGCCAGTCAATATGCTAATCACTTCATATGCAGTATCTCAGGAATTTGAATTTATAGTTGACGCTAACCTAATGTCTTTTTCTTTACATGCTTCTACAAACCACATCTCCCAAACTATACTCCACTAAGCTACAAGGTCTTCAAGTATTGGGGCCTTATCTATTTTGTGCATCATTGTATCCTTAGTGACTATAATAAATGACACATAATAGGTGCTTAGTAAATATTGTTAAAGGAATAACAAACTAAGTTTACTAACAGCCAGCTCACTTTTTGACATCTTGTCTACAGG